>NC_050098.1:178125323-179393240 GCF_902167145.1 Zea mays
CTAATGACTTTGATTCGACAAAGAGCATATAATTAATAAAATTAATAAGAACCTGCATATTTGGATTTTATGGTAATCTAATAGTTTAAATAACATTCATCTTTGAATGTTATGGTGATCGAATGGTTTAGACTAAACCAAATAATACATGACATATAGAATTAATAAATAACTGTTGACGCCTTTTCGGGCGCCAAATACTCAATAAGAACCGGCGGCGGTGCTCACTGCGCAGGGGCGGACGGTCCGCGGCCTGGGTCCGGACGGTCCGCAGCCTGGTGTGAGGCTAGGGTTCCTGCCTGACGGCCGGACGGTCCACGCCCTGGGGCCGGACGGTCCACGTGTACGCAGGGGCGGCGGAAGATCGCCGGCGGCGGCCTGGATCTCGCTCCCGGGTGGGACCCCGTCGGGGAGGAGAGATCCTAGGTGATGTCTAGGCTCGGGTAGACCGACCTAGCCTCTTCTAATCGACGTAGAGTCGAAGAGAAGCGGAGAAATTGGAGATCGAGAGGCTAAACCTAAACTAGACTAGAACTACTCCTAGGATAAAATGTAAATTGTATTGATTGTAGGTTCGATTCGTTGTCCTTAATTGGTCGTAATCCTCTGCTTTTATAGAGGAGGGGGATTGGACCCGTTACCAACAAGACTCCGAGCAAATCCCACGATTTTCGCCAACAAACGCAGCGAAAAACTCGGAACCCTAATCTGTTCTGCGCGTGCGCGGACCGTCCGGCCCACAGGCGCGGACCGTCCGGCCTCAGGGCCGGACTGTCCGCACCTCAATATGGTGCCCAACATATGCCCCCCTGCCTTTTGGTGGAGCTGAGCAAACCAAAAGCAAATAACTCGATGTGATTACATCGGTTCTCTTAGACATCTCGCCACATACTAGGATGGTACTGCTTAAGGAAACACCCATTCAAGGCTTTGGGTAAATCTTTGCCTTGTAATGTTTGCAATAAATAGGCGTTACCAGACATTACCTGTTTTACTTTATATGGACCCTCCCAGCTTGGCGACCATTTCCCAAACTTTCGGTCTTTACTCCTTAGAGGCAGGATGGTCTTCCACACCAGGTCCCCTACTTGAAATGACTTTGCTTTGACCTTCTTGTTGTAGGCCTTGACTACTTTGATCTTGTCCTTTTCTATTGCTCCCAAAGCTATCACCCTTTTGTCGGTCACCTCATCAATATTATCCATCATTGAATTATTATAATCCATGACGGTTAGATCATTTTGTCTAGCGAACCTGACAGCATTCAAACTTATTTCCACAGGCAACACTGCTTCCTGCCCATATACAAGCTCAAAAGGAGACACTTTAGTAGCACTATGTTTAGATATTCTGTGAGCCCATAAAGCTTCGGACAAAATCTTATGCCAATACTTAGGATTATCAGATATCTTCTTTTTTATCAAGTTAATCAATGTCTTATTACTAGACTTGGCCTGTCCATTGGCCTGAGCATAATATGGAGATGAATTAAGCAACTTAATTCTATATAATTCAGCAAATTCACGTACCTCCTTTGACATAAAAGAAGTCCCTTGATCTGTAGTCAAGGTCTAGGGAATGCCAAATCTATGAATAATATGCTCAGTTATGAACTCAATTACCTCCTTGTGTGTCATGTTCTTCAGAGCGACGACTTCAGTCCATTTGGTGAAATAGTCAGTGGCAACTAACACGAACCGATGCCCCTTTGATGATGAAGGATGAATTTCTCCAATAAAGTCTAATCCCCATCCTCTGAACGGCCAAGGTTTGATGATAGGATGTAATTCAGCTGCAGGGACCAACTGTAGGTCGTCGAATTTTTGACACACTTGACAACTCTTGTAGTACTTGAAACAATCAGCTATCATGTTAGGCCAATAAAAACCAGACCTTTGCAAGAGCCATTTCATCTTTGGAGCCGATTGGTGGGTACCGCAAATTCCTTCATGTACTTCGGCCATGGCCAATATAGCATCATCTGGCCCAAGCACTTAAGCAAGACGTCGTTGACTGTTCGGCGGTAGAGTTCATCACTCATCAAGACATACTTGAAAGATGTACGCCAAATGTTCTTATCTGTCCTGATATTGGGATTTCGTAAATAATTAAGTATAGGCGTCCTCTAATCACTTGCATCGGCTTCATTATCAGCCGATTCAATTAAGAGAACATTTCTGGTAACCCGGACGGTCCGGCGTCTCGACGCGGACGGTCCGCGACCTGGGGAATTGGCCCTACACCGGTTATCAGATTTTCAGTGTCGTGGAATCTCTCTCGCTTTATCCGATAACCTGATGCATCTTGTGCCAGATTGTTAGCTCTATGATTCTCAACTCTCGAAATATGCCGAATACTGAATTCGTCAAAAGAATGGATTATGCTCCAACATTTTTCAAGGTAACTATTCAGAGTACCATCAAAGCATTGATATTCTTCTAACACTTGTTGGACGACCAGCTGAGAATCACCAAATGCCTTCACATGTTTTACTCCCATACAATTTAAAAGTTCCAAGCCGAATAAGAGGGCCTCATATTCAGCTTGATTATTAGTGCAATAAGTTTTCAATCGGCTAGAGAAGTCGAAGGAGACATTACTCGGTGAAACAAGTACGATGCCAATTCCTTGCCCTTCATTGCAAACCGATCCATCAAAATATAAAGTCCAAGGAGTAACAGTGAGGTATGACATGTCTAGTTTATGAATATCATTAATTCGATGTTCTACAATGAAATCCGCTACGACTTGGCCTTTCATAGATTTCAATGGTTCATAGGCCAAGTCATATTCTATGAGTGCATAAGCCCACTTACCAATTCTACCACTCATGATTGGGTTATGCAACATGTATTTGATCACATCGGCTTGACCAGAAACAGTGCAATGACTAGACAGTAAATAACATCTACATTTAGTGCATGCATAAAACAAGCATAAGCATAACTTCTCAATAAAAGTGTACCTTGTTTCAGCATCCACCAACCTTCGGCTTAGATATGTCACCACATGCTCCTTCCCCTCAGTTTCTTGTGTCAGAACAGCCCCAATGACCTTATCTTCAGCTGCAATGTATAATCGGAATGGTACTCCTGCTCGTGGTGCTTTTAATACGGGAGCCGAAGATAAGTATTTTTTGATGAAATCAAATGCTTCTTGCTGTTCTGCCCCCAAGCGAATTCGACATCATTCTTAAGCCGAAGAATAGGGGTGAACGCATCAATCTTCCCAGCTAGGTTAGAAATAAACCTTCATAAATAATTCACCTTGCCGAGAAACTTTTGTACCTCGACCTTACAGGTCGGAGGTCCCACATTCTGAATAGACTTGATTCGGTCAGGGTCTATCTCTATACCATGTTCATGGATGACAAATCCTAAAAACTTACCAGCCGACACTCCAAAAGCACATTTACGTGGGTTCATTTTCAAACCATACCGACACATTTTATCAAAGGCTTTGCGCAAATCAGCTATATGAGAACTAAACTCAGCCGATTTGACTACAATATCATCAATGTAAACTTCCATAGTGTTTCCTAACAATTCATGGAAGATCAAATTCATAGCCCTCTGATAAGTAGCACCAGCATTTTTCAGACCAAATGTCATGACAACCCACTCAAATAAACCAATGAAGCCTGGACATATAAAGGTCGTTTTAGACGCATCTTCTTCGGCCATGAAAATCTGATTATATTCGACATTACCATCAAGGAAGCTAATAACTCTATTTCCTGATGCATTATTGATTAATGTGTCGGCTATGGGCATGGGATATTCATCTTTAGAAGTTGCTCTATTTAAATTGTGAAAATCAATGCAAACTCTAAGCTTACCTGACTCCTTCTTCTCCACCGGCACAATATTGGAGACCCACTCTGCGTATCTGCAAGGTCTGATAAAATCAGCTTCTAGCAGCCAGTGAATTTCGTCCTTGATGCGTGGGAGAAGATCTGGACGAAATGTTCTAGCTCTCTGCTTGAAAGGTCTGAAACCAGATTTAATAGGCAGCCGATGCTCTACGATCTCTCGGCTTAATCCAGGCATCTCAGTGTAATTCCAAGCAAAGCAATCTGAATATTCCTTCAATAGACCGATCATCTCATCTCTAGGATCGGTCTCCAGGGTCTTGTTTACAAAAGTCAGCCTTGAAGTTTTACCATCTCCTATGTCAATCTCCTCCAAAGGATCGGCCGATGTAAACCACTGTCCTAGTTTATCAAGATCTCTGAATTCCTCTATCATGTTCCCCACAGAGGAATTAGATGATCTTTGTGTGACGGCGGACTTTCCGGTCTCGGGGACCGGATTATCCGTAATACTGTCTTTTCGCTGTGATAGATGTTCGGTCTTAAAGTCTGAACCTTTTTGTGAAAGACCAGACCATTCGGCCTTGGAAGTCGAACTGTCCGTGACCAAAGACTCATGAACTTTGTGTGTATTCATCATTTAAACTTTATTTAGGATTTAGCCGATTCTCTATCGGCTCTAACATTACAGGAATGAAACCTTTCTTATCTATACTTATGAATTGATAATCAGAAAAATCTACTCCTGTGAGACATGTAGCAGTCTCATAAGTCCATAGTACAGGGGCATCAGCCACAGCGATGCAGGCCGATACATCAGCATGTACTTGTTCTATGTCATCGCCTACTCATTGTATTAACATTTGATGTAATGTAGAATGTATGCATTGATTGGCGTGAATCCAATCTCTGCCTAGGATTAAACTATAATTTCCTTCTACATCAGCGACAAAGAATGCAGCAGCAAGGGTCTTAGTCCCGATGGTTAATTCAACGGACGTGACTCCCCTGGCTTTGATCGAACTATCAGTTCCAACACCGCTTAGGGTCATGTTGGTCTTGACAAGTTCGTCATCTTGTTTACCTAATTTTCTGTACAATGAATAAGGCATTAGATTTTGTAACATCCCAAAATTCTAACCCAGGTTTGAAACCCTAATCTACCCCTCCCCTCTTTTATCTTCTACTCCAAAACTCCCTTAGATTTTCCCATCATATGCATACACTTTGTTTGATCACAAGCACCTCACTTAGATTTTATTTTCCAACACCTAGATTATCCACTAAATAATTTTGCGCAAAAAGAAAAAGAAACAAAAATGAAATGAGTTATAGAAAATAAAAAGAAAAAGAAAAGAAGCTTCCCCCTGCTGGGCCAATTCTGGCCCAAGTCGCGGCCGCCTCCCCCCCTTCCCCGCGCCCGCGCATCCCCCCCTCGGCCCATTAGCCAGCCCGCTCGCGCGCGAAGCTGCCCGCGCGCTCCCCTCACTCCCTCTCGCTGACAAGCCAGCCCCACCCGCCAGCCCCTCTCGCTCGCGCGCTCCCTCTCACTGGCAGACCGGCCCCACCGGTCAGCCGCGTCGTCTTCCTCGCGTACGATGCACCGCCGTCCCCTCACCGCCGTACCCTCGCCCATCCCCTCGCCGTACAGGAAGAGTTCGGCACCGCCCCGTCCTCCCCGCTTGACCAACGTCCTTGCCCAGTACCGCCCCGCCGTGGAGTCTCATCGGCGGCGCTGTGCGGCATTAATGTCGGTGCTGTGCACCTCACCGGCGCCCGCCGAGCTCCGCCGCTCCCCTCCCCTCGGGCGCCTATAAAAAGGTCGCCCCGGGCACCCCCTTCCCCGCACCAGCCTCGGCCACTACCTTCCTCCCCTCGCCCGAACGCAATTCGCAGAGCACTGTCGTCTTCCCCCTCTCCGGTGAGTCCCCCCCTCCTCTCTCTCCCTCTCCGTTGGTCCAGCGAACAATTAAGTGAACCGAGCAGCTCCCTCACAAAGCCGCGAACGCAAAGCACCACTTCCCTGCCCCAGTCCCTCACCCAGAGCCCACCGGCGGCGATCCCCGCCGCGGAGCTCCGCCACCTCCCCGCGGACAGCCCCCTCCCAACCCCCTCTAGCCAAATCAAGCCTACCCCTAGGATTGCCAGCCCCAGCCCGTGCTAAGCCACCTCCCCGTGGACCAAGAACCGGGTCACCGACGGCAAACCGCCGTCGAGCCCACCGGCGGCCGGCTTCCCCCCCCCCCCGCTCGGTCGGTTCGCCCGCGCCGTCAGGCCGCGACGCCGTTTTCCCCCTCCGCTCTCGCTGACGGGTGGGCCCGCAGTGACGCCGTCGCTCCCTGCACCCGCGCTGTCTCCCTCGCCCGTGGGCCGCAGCTGGGCCGCAAGCGCGCCCCCGCTCGCGCCCAGGTGGGCCAAAAACCTTTCCCCCGGCCCAGCAGAGAAGAAATCCCTTTTCTTTTCTTCACCTTTTTCTCATTTAATTAGTTTTCTTCAATATTTTATGCACCAAAAATTATCCAAATAATTTCTAAAAAGTCCTAAGTGATAATAATGTTGGTAAATGACACACTACAATTAGTAGACTACTGTTGATGTATTGTTTATTGACTGTTTTAATAGAAGAAGCGGGGACCGCGGATCCGGAACCCGTAGCCCCGGAAGAAGGGCCGGAGCCCGATCTCCCGGAAGTAGATCTTTTGTGCCAGGAAAGCTTCGACGAAGGCAAGTCCATCCTTCCCTTGATGCATAAATTACCTATTCTCTCTACCACTGTCTAGGCCGGGAATTCAGGGTGGGAAAATTGCATTGTGAGTGAGAGATGGCCCGCATTGACATATATATTCTGGATACGAAATATGGACTGATAGGGCAATGTGTTTCTTCAAATAAAGTCTCTTTTCGAAAAGTTATGCGATGAAGGGTACTCACCCTCATCACCTTGGGAGTGGGATGATCAGGGACTCCCTGGTTTAGGGGAGGGCCTAAGGTGTTGGCTCAGCTGGTTTAGGCGTAAGCAGAAGGATTGTCCCCTCATATAAGGACCGGCTTGTCATTTTCACTACCTGTACTCCTTATTAGTACAACCACTCGAGACTGTGTGGGCAGTCACTCAATCCGAACTCGTGCGGTCCAACCCCAGGGTTATGAAGGCTGGGGAGCACCGGAAGGATAAGGAGGGGGAAAGTTTTGTCCGGTTTGGACATGGTGGTGGCCTGACTCCTTCCGGATAACCATTAAAGTTAGGACGTATGAGGAAGGAAAGAGATCCGGCATTCGGGTCTCGCGACGGTGAGATCGCAGAAACCGGGCTAGTGGGTAAAGTGTACCCCTCTACGCAGAGTTGAAACCTATTCGAATAGTTTGTGTCCACTGGTATGGACGAGTCTGGTATGGTATGACAATTAGAGATTTTTCTATGAGTCCATGAACAAGGAAATGTGTGGGTAAGTGAGTGTTGAGAAAGAAACTAAGGCCACGGGAGCGGGAAGCTCAGTGGTGGTCGAGTTTATTTTGTTACTTTTAAGTCTTTGGGAAAAACCTTACAGCAACTGCCCATCTCTAAAGAAAATAAAGAGTGACTTCAACTCCACCAAATAAAGCATGTATACTATAGGTCTCTTTCTCTCTACGGGAGCGGGTGGGCTTGCGGAATACCTAGTGTATTCACCCAGATTTATTTATGTTTTTCAGCAACCGAAGACTTATTTTCCGCTATGCTTGATTAAGAGGGTTGTGTCTGCACCCAGTTCTGCCTGTGGCTTGGGCTAGTATATTTTTCCTACTGCGCTTCTTATTTTGGCTCTCTCGAGCTTGTACCCCGGTATTGTAATAACCTTTATCTAAACTATGTACTATTTGAAGTAAGGAATGTGTTTACTAGCCTCCTGGGACTAGTAATTGTATCACATTTGAGTCCCAAAGGATCGGGACGCTTCAGATTTACAGCCGCCCCTCCATCTACCAACATCTTAGCAATCGGTATCCCATCAATGTGACCACGCACGAAGAGCGGCTTCAAATGATTTACTGATTCCTTTGGTTTAGTAAAGGTAGCTTCTTTAGGACCAAAATCAAACTGGGCAACAACAGGTTCATCATCGCCGATAATAGTACAATCGGCGAAAAATGTAATAACATTTACATCCATACCTGGGCGTTCTGGAGAAGCCTCATAGTCGACCAGGTCTTCTCCCAGCAGGTCGTCCTCTTCCATTGATGTTGGCATGTCGTTGGAGGCTTCCTGCTGTGGTGCGGACGGTCCGGACTCCAGGGGCGGACGGTCCGCGCCTGGTGCAGTTTGTCCAGCCCTTGTTGGCCAGGCTATCTGCCATACCTGCAGGGTGTTGCACAAGTGTTGTTTTATTTTCTATTTTTGTGGCCGTTTGTTTTTCCTCAACGGCCTTTGGTCTCCATTTCTTTTGTGGTGGCGGGTATAGTGGATGTGTGTCATTGAATATCTTTTCCACCTCCTTCTCCTGGCTCTCCTTTGCTCTTAGGCGCTGTAATTTTCTCTTTTGGGACCGTGTCAATCCCGCTGGGCACCATCGAGGCATGGAGTATTTTGGATCGGCTGTTTTGATGGTAGCCGTATCTTCTTTTTTGGTTGTATTGGTCGATTCACCAAAAATCATCGACCCTTCACTTTCTTTTTGTATAACGACATCTGCTGTACCTATTTTGATAATGTCCTTTTTTGTCGTTATTTCAGTTGTCGCAGGCATATGCCCCCCTGCCGGATTGGTCGGCCTTGGAGGCCGAGTAGTCCGGCAATCCTGTTGGGTCTGTGCCTGGTGACCGGATTGAGTGGTGCTCAATCGGTCTTGTACTGATGGCGCCAACCTGTCAAAAACAGATGTTTGGGGTGCCCCCCAGGCGGGGTACTGTGGCATCCCAAATGGATATGGTGGCATGCCCCACATTTGATTTGGGACATATGGTGGAGGTAAGTATGTGTATGGATATGGCATAGATGGATAAGGGGGTGGAGGTGTCCATGTCGGTATGTTAGGTCTCAATTGTACAGTATGACCTTTCATTTCTTCCGATTGGTGGGGTGGTCCAATCGGCCTGACCTGACTGTTGGGGGCCTTCGGCTTCCGAAGGTCCTCAAAAGTATGATTTAACAATGTTTCTGGAGTACAATGTGTGAACAAGTATCTTCGGACCTGAGTTAAAACCACAACGTGAAGAAGCACAGAAGGGGTACGGAGGTTGGCGTGGAGCCGAAGCTGTTTGTAGAAGAGCTTCGGCATGATAGCGGAAAGAGGAAACCGACTTAAAGAGGAAAAGACTATCTAGACCCCGATAGATTACTATAGAGTTATTATCAAAAGCAAAGGGTCTGGATGTAATTTTACATGGGCTGCGACCCGTGTCTATAAATAGATGAACAATACTCCCGTACTGTTCACGCTGACTTGGCATTCACTTTTGTGTCACGCTTATACTTTTGCTTTCCTTCAAGCCGAAGGTACATTTGTAATTTGTTATCTTTTCTATAAAAATAATTCATAAAAATGAGTCAATAATAATATTTAAATATTTATGTTATTTCTCATACTTTATGTGAATCCTTTTTCGTTGTTTGTTGTACTGATGAAGGTTTGTCCTTCATAACCTTCGTCCGAAACTCATTATATCCTAAGGGAAATAATGCTTCGAAGGACGAAGGACTTTAACGTTTAACAATTTCTGTGTTGCCTTGTTCTTAATTCATAGTATTTGAGAACAAGTCCACAACACTGACGTTGCTCATGAATGGGTGAGCGGGGTCGCTTTGCTGGCCGGTCACTGGGGCCGACCTTCTTTTTCACGTATTTAGACAACAATTGATCAAAAGTCGGGCCAGGCTTGACCAGCCGACCAGCTGCTTTAAATGTATTTGTTTTCCATGTACCTATCTCTGGTCGTCGTGCTTTGAAGGTACGTGACCGCTGCGAGTCCTGAGCATGGCCGAACCGTCCGCTGGAGTTCTCTGGACCGTCCGGAGAGCGTCGGACCGTCCGCGTCTGGATGGCGGACTGTCCACGATGCGCAGAATGGGTTCCCGCGACTGTCTCCCTGTCTGCGCTTGCCCCCCAGTGCTAGAGGCTGTGATGGTCACCTTCAGAGTCTCCCCTCCATCGGGAGTCTTCTCGGCCACCACTTTCCTGCAAGAAACTTTACAATCCCCATCGGCCTTTTTAGCATCACCGATGATTGTTTCTTTGCCTTTGCCTTTGCCTTTGCCTTTGCCTTTATCGGCTGTGTTTGGCCGAACCAGGACTTTCTTGCCCTCGAAGTCGATCATGTTCATCGGAAAGGGCTCTGTATCCACCTGCATTTCTTGAAATTTCAATCGTCCCTCGTTAATGGCCGATTGAATCTGTCGCCGAAACACATTACAATCATTAGTGGCATGAGAAAATGAGTTATGCCACTTGCAGTATGCACGAAGTTTTAGCTCGTCGGCGGATGGAACAGTGTTATTTATTTTAATGTTGCCATTTTTGAGTAATTCATCAAATATTTTATCACACTTACCAACATTAAACATAAACTTAACCTACTCTTGTCGTTTCTTTTGAACCGGCTGTAAGGATGAACAAGCCAAAGATTTGGCCTGCTTTGGCCAAACCATTTCAGCAGCATACACTTCTGCTGATTCGTCATCTGAGCTACTTTGGTCGCATTCTACTATATGTACGTTGTGACGAATTATTTTAGCAGCTACTTTGGTCGCATTCTACTATATGTACGTTGTGAACATGCCAAAGCTCTCTGGTGTAACTATGCTAGTGTAAAAAATTGGATGCCTTCTAATCTTTCTTTTAAATAATATCGTAGACCATTAAAGGCTAATCCTGCTAGCTGTTTTTCTGCTAAATGAATTTGGAAGCATCAGTTTCTTGTATCTCAGAATCTCCGGATGTAATCATTAACCGATTCATCTTTTGCCTGTCGCAATGACACTAAATCTACCAAATCCAACTCATAGTCACCGGAGAAAAAATGATCATGAAATTTTTGTTCTAGATCCCCCCATGATGAAATAGAATTAGGAGGTAAAGTGGCATACCATGCAAACGCGGTTCCTGTTAGAGATAATGAAAATAAACGTACGCGAAATGTCTCCATGTCGACCAATTCTCCCAATTGTGCTAAGAACTGGCCTATATGTTCGCGCGTGTTTTTTCCTTGATCACCCGAAAATTTTGCGAATTCGGGTATCCTAGTTCCCTGTGGGTACGAGTGGTGATCAAATCGGTTGTCATAAGGTTTCCGATATGATTGCCCCCCAGGGACCATGCTTACTCCGAGCTTATCTCGGAATGCCCCGGCTATTTCTTCCCTCACTATATCAATGGCAGCCGGTGCAAGACCACCGACTCTCTGGTCAAACATAGGTGGGGTTGGTTGGATGTTAGTATGTTGTCTTTCCCCCCATTGGTTTGAGCTACGTGGTGCATTTCCATTTGCCCTATATGGCTCATAGGTTTGATCGTTTCTTTCTGGCCTTCTAGGTGGGGCCAGAAAGCTTTCCTGGGCTCTGGATCTTGAATTAATGGGCTGGTGCATTGCATAGTGTGATGGGAAGTGTTGCTGGGACGGGTGAGGATTCAGGTAACAATCCTCCTCAAAAAGGTCATGTGCGGACTGTCCGGACATTGGCCCGGACCGTCCGTGATTATGTGCGGACGATCCGACTAGGTAGTTCAGATTCCGTGTCATATGTGGTGGCTTGGGTGCGTGTTTGGGTACCTCATTAAAAATGGGCCCGACCGTGGCTGGCCCGGACGGTCCGCGCTCACGTGCGGACGATCCGGACATGTGCAGATTGGCTGTTTTGCTGCCGATTTGCAGTTGCTCAGGGTACGTGTCCATCGGCATCCCATAAAGGGGTTGTGACTGGTCGTGACAACCTCTAGCCGATGTATTACGTGTGTTATCCCCTAATTCAACCTCATGTGAAGGAAAATTTGCTATACTAGATTTATCAAATGCATGTACTAGTCTCCTATAATCATTTTGCATATCCCCTATGATATTTTGCATTTGTTCATGTTGTTCATCTACATAATTCTTAAGAGATTGCAGCTCATTTGTATTACTTACATTGGGGATATCTGGCGTGGGTCGCAGTGAAGCCGGATCCGTCGCCCGATGTCAGACGACCTTGTTGTTCCTGTCCACTTTGAAGTTGGCTAAGAACTTTGCTTTTGCCTCCTGGATCATCTGCTCCTTGTGCTCCTCGAACTGAAGTTGTTCGTCAGCCGGCAAGGTTTCCCAAGTCGGCTCTATGATGTTGCTTGGAGAGACTTCAGAACTATCCCTTGAACCAGCCATTGAGGGCCGATTTGATAGGCCTAAATATGTCGTCCCCAGCGGAGTCGCCAAAAAGTATGTTGACGCCTTTTCGGGCGCCAAATACTCAATAAGAACCGGCGGCGGTGCTCACTGCGCAGGGGCGGACGGTCCGCGGCTTGGTGTGAGGCTAGGGTTCCTGCCTGACGGCCGGACGGTCCGCGCCCTGGGGACGGACGGTCCGCGTGTACGCAGGGGCGGCGGAAGATCGCCGCCGGCGGCCTGGATCTCGCTCCCGGGAGGGACCCCGTCGGGGAGGAGAGATCCTAGGTGATGTCTAGGCTCGGGTAGACCCACCTAGACTCTTCTAATCAACGTAGAGTCGAAGAGAAGCAGAGAAATTGGAGATCGAGAGGCTAAACCTAAACTAGACTAGAACTACTCCTAGGCTAAAATGTAAATTGTATTGATTGTAGGTTCGATTCGTTGTCCTTAATCGGCCGTAATCCTCTGCTTTTATAGAGGAGGGGGACTGGACCCGTTACCAACAAGACTCTGAGCAAATCCCGCGATTTTCGCCAACAAACGCAGCGAAAAACTCGGAACCCTAATCTGTTCTGCGCGTGTGCGGACCGTCCGGCCCACAGGCGCGAACCGTCCGGCCTTAGGCCCGGACCGTCCACACATCAATTTGGTGCCCAACAATAACAAAATTATATGTCCATGTAAAAAAGATAGAAGTATATGCAATATGTTAGCGGTAAAGAAAATAGTGTTCTATCTATCATGGTAAGAGGGCCTTCACTCAACAAAAGGAAGAACATGTATTGTTTATGATGATCTAATGGTTTAGATTAAATCAAAGAGTCAACATCTAACATAATTAATAATTGCCATATTGATCGAGAAAAGAACCTACGTATATAATTATCTAATGGCTTATATTAGATTACACCATAGAACACACCTTATATAATCAAGTTAAATAAAAACAACAATTTGATTTTTATATGAGTTGCAAAGAAAAAATCATAAATAAATATGCCATGTAAAACATAATTCATATGTCTGTGCATTGCTACGGTTTTTATATGTAACATATAATAAATTTTATTTTAATAAAGCACAATATATATGTTTTCTATTAATTAGGTAGGTGTGAATGTGGAGCCAACAACCAAGGTTCAAACACTCATTTATACATAATTTCACCTTATTTTTTATATAAACTCTTCTTTTATAGTAGCAGAGAAAATATTATAGGAGTGCAGGTTGATTCTAAATAAATGTAGGCTTTTTTGAAAATATTGACATGAGACGATCGTTGAAACTGGTGCTTTAATATAATAGATATAGAGATAGATAACAATGATAATATTGAAATGAATATGAAAAATAATAGTTTTTGTCGGTGTTTTGGGTTCGACCGCGCACCCGGGGTTACCCCTCAAGGTGCTTTTAGGAGTAGGACGGTGTTACCGACTGTAGCTCGATGGTTCGTGCTGGGCGAACAAGAAATAGTGGACAATGATGTACAGGTTTGGGCCGGTTTGAGATGCGTAACACCCTACGTCCTGGCGAGAGTGCTTTATGTGATGGGTTAAAAGGGAGTTCTCTAGTGCTGGAAAACATAGAGAACGGGGTGGATGGCTAAGTAATGAGTGATCGTTCTGAAGGGGTGCCCCCTAGGCCTTATATACTCGACCGTGGGGCATTACATGCAGATATGATAACAACGCGTGCCTAAGAAATAGTGAATCATCTGAGTCTATCCTCCTATAATTCAGCCGACCCATCATCGCTTGGTTCCGTTGTACGGGGCTCCTGCGCGGGAAGGTCGGGTCACTGTTGTGATTACTGCTCGAATTTGTTGGGCCATTGTTGGGGCGAAGGCAAGGACGCCACCCTTCGCTCGAGGCCTTCGCTGCAGCCGCTGGTCCGACAGAGACAAAGCGGGCAGGGACACCCTTCGCAGGACTCGGCACTTTGACGAAGGCCTGCGGCGACGTCCTACCACGGCGCGTCCTCGTTCAGTCCCAAGGCCCACGTGCGATCTGGCCCATTGTAACGGGCCCCGCGTGGCCGCCTCTGTATTACGGGCCTAACTTGTAAAGGAATACTTGTAATTACGGTCTGTAACCCTGCTTTATGGGAATATTCTGGGGATAAAATAGGTGTCTGAGGGCACATGCGTCCTTAACACAAGATGCTGGGCACTCAGATACCTATAAATACCCCCGCACAGTGCCCGTGAGAGGCTAGATCAACAGAGCTATTGCCCCCGTGCACGTAACCCTGTTGTCACCACCGTTCACCCTTGTTGGCCTTCTTGCTGCTGAGAGCAAGTTCCAACATTTGGCGCCCACCGTTCGTGCTACGACAAAACCACCTGCGATGGCACCCAAGAGAGCTAACCCCAAGGCTGACGAGGCTGCGAAGGCAGCACTGCTGGCCGCAAGAAAGGGCAAGGCCCTCGTCCTCACCCAATCCACCCACCAAGAGCCCACTGAAGACAATGTTCCCCACACCGGCGAAGACGACACCTTCCGCACCTGCGGAACCGAAGGACAGTCACAGCCGCCCCCAGGCTTCGCCCCACTGGAAGGCGCGGACCTCACCGAGGACGGCGAGGTCCTCGGCGTCTCAACAGAAGAACAGCTGCAGCTGCGCGCCCTGCGCCTCAGGAACCGCAATCTCCAGAGGCAGAAAGAGATACTGGAGGCCAAGCGCCAGCGTGTGTCCGCATTAGCCAAAGTGCGGCAAATGATACGCGACGAGGAGCAGAAAGCCCAAGACCTCGAGCGCGAGATCGCGCTGATGCAGCGCGAAGGCCACCTCGGTCTACAGCAAGAGCCACCCCTCCAACAGCGCACACAACCGGAGGACACGCGCGAAGGCCACCTCGGCCGGCAGCATGGCCCACCCCTGCAACACCGGGCGCAGCCGGAGAACCCGCGTTTCCCCCAGCACGACTACGTCTCCCAGCACGGCGCGCCATTCCAAGGGGTCAACTACCTCGACGAGCGAAGTCCCCTGGCGCCACACCTACAAGTGACGCCTTGGCCGGCTAACTTTCGAGCGGGGGCATACCCCAAGTACAACGGCAGCACCGACCCGGCGCAGTACATCATGAGTTATCAAGTCGCTGTTGCATCAGCCGGAGGAGACGACGCCACAATGGCGAAGTCTTTCATCATCGCACTAGAGGGCCCAGCACTCACCTGGTTCACCAGATTGCCTCCGCTGTCCATTGATTCGTGGCGAAGTCTCAGGGACAAGTTCCTCCTCAACTTTCAAGGGTACCGTCCAGACACCGACGCTTTGGCCGAGCTCTCGCTTTGCAAACAGCTGGAAAAGGAGACTCTGCGGGAGTATTACCGCAAGTTCTTAACACTCAAGTCACAGCTGCCCTCTGTCGACGATCAGATTGCTATCCACTACGCCATCAATGGCCTTCGGGCTGGCGTCCTCTACAGCCATTGTATCAGAGATCCACCCAAGAGCTTGCAGGAGCTATATCAGCTCTTCGAAAAATATGCCAAATCCAAAGAGCTCCACCAGCGCAAGGTTGAGTCACAGCGGAAGCCCAAAGATGCCCCACAGTCCAGCCGCACGTGGACGAGGACTCCGCAACCAGACTCCGGTCGAGATGGCCGCAGTCAACAGCAAGTGCACAACATCGTCAATCAACAGCCTGCTGCTGATCCCCCTCGCCGCCAGGAATATCCCCCCCAGGGCCGCGGAAATGGAACACGCGGCAGGGGTCGAGGGCGGGCGCAGCAGCCGCCGCGCCGATTCTATTGCCTTTTCCACGGCGAAGACTGCGCCCACCAGACCAAAGACTGCCCCGAGACGAAGGCCACCAGAGACAGAATGGCGCGGGCGCAGCCAACCGACAATCCCAGAATTGTCGCGCATAATTACCAGCCACCCCCTCCACCATATATCCACGCTCCCGCTCCGCATCCACCGCACCACGCTTACCAACACCATCAGGAAGTACAAATCGTACCTCCTCCACCCCCACCGCCACACCAGCAACACCAAAATATCCCCCACGCCCCAAAACAGGAAGACTTCGCCGATCAACCATATCGCGGAGTCATTCACATGATAACGGGGGGATCCAGCACCGACTTTGACACCAAGCGGCAGAAGCGGGACCACTACCGCAGCATCAACCACGTCGCCATCACTGGCCCAGTCGTGCAGACGAAGTGGTCCCACATACCGCTAACCTTCGACGCACGAGACGTCGACCTACGCAGCGCCCCCCACATCGACGCTATGGTCATCAATTGCAGCGTGGCAGGCTGGGACTTACACAAAGTCCTAGTCGACAACGGCAGTCAGGCGGACATCATCTTCCTCCACGCCTTCGACCGCATGGGTATAAGTCACAGCTTGCTGAAGCCTTCGGACAACCCGTTGTATGGTTTCGGCGGCAAGGGCACCTTTCCAGTTGGCAAGATAGAGTTGCCCCTCTCCTTCGGTGTAGCGCCCAATGCCCGAAGTGAGCAAGTAACCTTCGACATTGTCGACATGGTATATCCATACAACGCCATCATGGGCCGGGGCTCCATCAACAAATTCGAGGCCGCCATCCACGGGTTGTACCTATGTATGAAGATACCAGGCCCGCTAGGCGCCATCACAGTCTACGGCAACCAGCAGACGGCGCGCAACATTGAGCGGGACTTCGTGCCCGGTCAGAGAAACGTACACTGCCTCACGACCCAGCGCGAGGTCCCTGCGCCGGCCAGCCCAACCGACAAGAAGCACGACAAGGCACAGTTGCAGTGCCAAGATGGGACCAAGACCGTCCCCCTCGATCAGGCCACGCCCAAGCAGACAGTAACTATCAGCGAAGACCTCACCTCGCTTGAAGAAGAGAGACTTCTCTGCTGCCTGGCCAAGAATAAAGATGTCTTCGCCTGGTCTGCCCTCGATCTGGTCGGAGTCAGCCGAGCCATAATTGAGCACAGCTTGGGGATTGACCCTTCGGTGCGACCCAAAAAGCAGAAGCTTCGCAAAATGTCAGACGAGAAGACAGAGGCCGCCAAGGCGGAGGTGCATCGCCTCCTGGAGGCTAAATTCATCGAGCCAGTGGCTTACCCCACGTGGCTCTCCAATGTTGTGATGGTGCAGAAAAAAGCGAAAAATGGCGCATGTGCATAGACTTCACCAGTCTCAATAAGTCCTGCCCAAAGGACAATTTCCCGTTGCCGCGGATCGACAAAATAGTCGATAGCGCGGCCGGATGCGAGGTCATGTCCCTCCTCGACTGCTTCTCCGGCTATCACCAGATATACATGAAGGAGGAAGACAAAGCTAGCACCAGCTTTATAACAACCTTCGGCACCTATTGCTTTGTCAGAATGCCGGAGGGTCTCAAGAATGCCGGATCCACCTTCTCCAGACTCACCAAAACAGTGCTCGAGGGGCAGGTCGGCAGAAATATATTCACATATGTGGACGACATCGTCGTCGCCAGCAAGAATAAGGAGGACCATCTCGCCGACCTAGCAGAAACATTCGCGAACATGCGAGATGCACGACTCCGCCTAAACCCGGAAAAGTGTGTTTTCGGTGTTCGCCAGGGCAAGATATTGGGCTACCTGGTGTCCCGCCGGGGCATCGAGGCCAACCCAACCAAGATCCAGGCCATCGTCGATATGTCGCCTCCGCTGTCGGCCAGGGACGTCCAGCGCCTGACAGGCAGGATGGCCGCTCTCAACAGATTCATCTCCAGGTCCGCCGAGCGAAGTCTTCCATTCCTCAAAACACTCCGCGGCGCGAAAAACTTCGCCTGGGGACCGGAGCAAGCAGCGGCCTTCGCCTCATTAAAACAGTACCTGGCGGAGCTGGCCATCCTCACAAGCCCAGACTCCTCGCTCCCCTTATTGCTCTATGTCGCGGCTTCGCCGCACGCGGTCAGCGCGGCACTGGTACAGGAGCAGACAGTCGAGGGCGCAGTCAGACAGTGCCCTGTCTATTATGTCAGCGAAGTCCTGACACCGTCCAAATGCAACATGACAGAGCTGGAGAAGATTGCCTACGCAGTTGTTATGTCCTCGCGCAAGTTGCGCCATTATTTTGAAGCATTTAAGGTCCGAGTCACCTCAGACAGGGGGCTCGGCGAATTATTCAGGAACCCGGAGGCATCAGTGAGGATTGCCAAGTGGGCAGCCGAACTCTCCGGCTACCACATCAGCTTCGAGCCCAGAACAGCTATCAAGTCGCAAGTCCTGGCAGACTTCGTCGTCGACTGGACTGGGCCAGTAACGCAGCCGGACCCATCCACAGAAAAGGTCTGGACTATCCATTGCGACGGTGCATGGTGTCATGCGGGGGCAGGCGTCGCTGCAGTCGTCACCTCGCCAGCTGGAGTCAAACACAGATATGCAGCGCGCCTCAGCTTCGCTCTAGAATCCGACAAATGTACAAACAACATAGCAGAGTATGAAGCAGTCATCCTCGGCCTCCGCAAGCTAAGGGCCCTCGGAGTCACCACATGTATCATCAAAACAGACTCCAAGATAGTTGCCGGTCAGGTCGAGAAAGACTATGCAGCAAAAGACCCCGCCCTCATGCAATACCTCGCGGCTATCCGAAGTCTCGAGAGACAATTCAAGGGATTCACCCTGCAGCATGTGGATAGGGCCAAGAACGAGGAGGCCGATGCCTTAGCCAAGGCCGCTGCCAGGGGCGAGCCCCTGCCCTCCGACGTATTTTTCCACACCATCGGCACTCCGGCTGTCCGGAGCCCCGAAGGGCTCCAGATCACTAATGATAGCGAAGGCCACCGTATAGTCAACCTAATCATGACAGAAGACTGGAGGGCACCAATAACCCTGTTCCTACAGGGGTATTATCATCCGGCCGACGTCAGTGAGGCAAAGCGCCTCAGACATCGAAGCCGGGACTTCGCTCTGATCGAGGGCCAACTGTACAAGAAAGGGGTCAGTCAGCCAATGCTCAAATGCGTCACTGAAACCGAAGGCATGCAGATCCTACGTGAAGTCCACAGTGGCACGTGCGGCTCGCACGCAGGGCCAAAGGCCCTGGCGGCCAAGGTGATCCGTCAAGGGTTTTACTGGCCCGCAATGATCTGCGCCGCAAACCGGGTCACGAGGTCCTGCGAAGCCTGCCAGAAGTTCTCCCCTCGGTCAGGCAACCCCTCGCAATATACAAAGTTGATTGCCCATACATGGCCTCTCCAGCGCTGGGGCCTGGACATCGTCGGGCCCCTGCCCACCGCTCAGGGGAACCTTAAGTTCGCCTTCGTAGCTATCGAATACTTCACCAAATGGATTGAAGCGAGGGCTGTTTCCACAATCACATCAAAGACTGCCCAAAAATTCTTCTGGCAGAACATCGTTTGCCGCTTCGGAGTACCGTCCGAGCTAACAGTCGACAACGGCAAGCAGTTCGACAGCCAAGATTTCAAGGATTTTTGTTTCTCCATCGGCACCAAGCTTGCCTTCGCTTCAGTCTATCATCCGCAGTCCAACGGGGTCGTGGAGCGCGCCAATGGAAAAATATTCACATCTGTCAAAAAGATGCTCCTCGATGAAAGAAAAGGCAGATGGACCGATTTATTACCAGAGGCAGTCTGGGCGCTAAACACAACCGAGTGCAGGGCGACCGGGTTTACTCCTTTCCGCCTTCTATACGGATCGGAGGCAATGACCCCGCAAGAAATAAAGCATGGGTCCCCGCGTACAGTTCCGTCAGCCGTCCCCGATGTGGATGAGCCAACCTCAAAAGATCTCATTGACGGAGACCGGGTCTTCGCCCTGCAGGCCCTAAACAAATATTAGGCCCAGACCAAAGCATGGCGCGACCGCGCAGTCATCCCGAGGGAGTTCAGCGAGGGGGACCTCGTACTCATCCGAACAGCTCGGACGGAGTCCAAGGGCAAGTTGGAGCCCAAGTGGGAGGGCCCCTTCATAGTCAAGTCAAAAGCTTCCCCCAGTGCTTACAGGCTCACAACGCCAAACGGCGAGGACCTAGAGCACTCCTGGAACGTCGACAACCTTCGCAAATTTTTTGTTTGACCCATTTAGGGCCGATTTCGCCCTTGTAATTCGCCGCAAACAATCTTGTACCGGCCCGCACTCTTTTCCTCCCGGGGGGTGAGGTTTTTAACGAGGCGGAGCCATGTAATATATGTGAGAAAAATCCCCCGCAAAAGCATGTGTCGAAAAAAGACCGCAACAACGGTCTTCGGCATTCGACCAATTCGAAGTCACCGCGAGGCTAAGCGCTAGCCACCCTCGCGTGCGACCAATCCGCGCAGAAGTCGCCTAAAGGTGCAGCCGGACTTAGCACAACAAGTGCGTAAAAACGAAGTCCATCGCGAAGACTATCCGCGCAGAAGTCGCCTAAGGGTGCAGCCGGACTTAGCACAACAAGTGCGCAAAAATCCGAAGTCTATCGCGAAGACTATCCGCGCAGAAGTCGCCTAAGGGTGCAGCCGGACTTAGCACAACAAGTGCGCAAAAATCCGAAGTCTATCGCGAAGACTATCCGCGCAGAAGTCGCCTAAGGGTGCAGCCGGACTTAGCACAACAAGTGCGCAAAAAACGAAGTCTATCGCGAGGACTGTCCGCGCAGAAGTCGCCTAAGGGTGCAGCCGGACTTAGCACAACAAGTGCGCAAAAAACGAAGTCTATCGCGAAGACTATCCGCGCAGAAGTCGCCTAAGGGTGCAGCCGGACTTAGCACAACAAGTGCGCAAAAAACGAAGTCTATCGCGAAGACTATCCGCGCAGAAGTCGCCTAAGGGTGCAGCCGGACTCAGCGCAACAAGTGCGCAAAAAACGAAGTCCATCGCGAAGACTATCCGCGCAGAAGTCGCCTAAGGGTGCAGCCGGACTTAGCACAACAAGTGCGCAAAAATCCGAAGTCTATCGCGAAGACTATCCGCGCAGAAGTCGCCTAAGGGTGCAGCCGGATTTAGCACAAACGCGCAAAAATCCGAAGTCTATCGCAGGAACCGCCTAAGGGCGCAGCCAGCACAGTATAACAAAAAGCAGAAACGACAGCAAGACCAATCAATCAATCACACCAGACAAAGTACACAGCGCCCTCGCAGGCACAGGCACGCGAGGGCACACAACTCCATTTTACAAGCCTTTACACATACACAAGCGAGGGCACCACGCCCTACATCGGCTCAACCTTAGGAATAATCCCCATCTCTCTATAATTAAATAACACTATCCTAAGCTCCTCACCCGCAAAAAGGCTTCGCAGCTCCCCTTCCCCTACACCCGAGGCGGCCGGCAAAGACAGCAGCTCCTGCCGGCCAGCCCTACTAACGCGAAGCCGAGCCCCTTCCTCCGCACTAATCCTACGCTTTGCAACTGCCCTTCGTCGTCGGTGCCCGGTGCTAGGACCGGGCACGCCTGGCGCGTCCGCAGCGTGTGGTGCAGCCTCCGCCGCAGCCACGTCCAAGGCCGCAAAATAATCCAAGTCCTCCTCCGACGACTCCTCAGTCCACTCAACCGAGCTCCCAGAGTCAGTAACATCAAAAAACTCAGAAACAGACCCACCACATTCATTTCCATCTTCCGCGGTCGAAGCCGCCAAAAACTCAGTGGTAGCGGTTGCGTGCGCAGGCCCAAAATCTTGAACCTGCGCAGCAACCAAAATTCAGTACAACATCCAAAAATCCCTCAACCCTAAACACCACCTATGCCACCTGCGAAGGCCCGGCCGCTGCGGGAGCCTCCGCCTCTGCCTCTGCTGGATCTTCAGCGCTCGGCACAGCAGCTGCGGGGGCATCTGGCGCGCCTTCGGCCACCTTTGGGGGAAGGTCTTCGCCGGCCGCGGCAGATGCAGGAGCGCCCGGTGCATCTTCCGCAGTCTCCGGGGTCGGTCCCGGGGCGACTCCAGTCGCGGCCTCCGCAGGGGTCGTCTCCGGCTCAGGCAGCGCGCTGTTCAGCGCCCCGAAGTCGTCCACCCGCTCGCCGCGCTCCGCCTAAAACAAAACGCACAAAAACTCAGCAAACACACGCACAGACCGCATCCAGCAAGACGCCGGGCAAACGACAACGTTACCTGAGCCCTCGCAGCCTCGGCCCGCGCCCGGACCACCTCACGACCGTATGAACCCCACATCCGGTCATAGAGGGCCCCGGCGGATTCCTTCACCACGGGGTCTTCGACCTCAAAGATATCACGCCCAAAATCCTCATCCACCTGGTCGAGGGCCTCAAAGTGCCGGCAGCCTTCGCGAGAGAGCGCGTTCATCGCTGCCTCGCAGGTGACCAGGGAGGTGAACGCCATCAACCCCGCCAAGACAGTGGGGAGCTCCTGCAGTTCCTCCTGCACCCATTCCAGGCAGCGAAGCCCGGCCTCCCGCTCCGGCACCTCGAAGTCACCCGTCCGCACACCCAGCTCGCGATATGAAGTCATGAGCTGCGTGCGCGTCCGTTCGGCCTCCGCTCGCATCGCGGCCTCGGCCCCCTCCGCGCGGCTCTCCTGGGCAGTAAGCCGCCGCTGCAGCTCTCCGGCGAGCTCCTTGGCGATATTGCCTTCCGCCCGCGCCAGCCTGGCCTCCGCCTGCGCAGCCTGCTCTTTGGCGATGGCTTCGTTGGCCTCCCTCCTCTCCCCCGCCAGCTGGCGCCGGAGGTCAGCCTTCTCCTTCTCAAGGGCGGCCACCTTCTCCGCCAGTTTGCGGCACTTGCTGTCGGAGGCCGACTTCTCACGGACAGCGTCCGCATGTTGCGTCCGAAGTCTCTCGACCTCGGCAGACAACGCTGCCGTAAGGGCCCCCGACGCAGTGCGGCTGGTGAAGTCAGCCACCTGCAGAACACACGTAAGGTCGTTGCGTTAAAAAAAATGTGTATAGCTCGGCGGACCTGACTCAGCGCCTCCGTCGCTCGACTCAGCGCCTCCGTCGCTCCCTTCAGCCGACGGGTCGCCACGCCCGCCTCGTCTCTGACCAGCGCGAGGGCAGACACCTCGCCTCCGGCGCCAAGGGTCTCTTCCCCCGCCTTCGGCGCTGGCGCAGCCGTCGCGATCGCCGCGCCAGGCACAACTAGAGCAAGCGGGCCCTCGTCCGACCCTGCAACGCGTCAACAAATAAAAAAAAAAGGGGTATATATATATTCATATAGACTTACCCCCAAGATAATCATCCACATCAATCTCGGTGCCGAAGTCGGCAACCCGTTTGCCAGGCGGCGGTAGCGATCGGGCCGCCTTCGCAGCCTCCGCCACCCCGCTGACAGACGGCACCACCTTCGACAGCTTGGGGCCTCCGGCGCCCACCGTCGTCTCCGGCGCCTTGCCAGGCGCGGAGGCGCCCACCTTCGTCGGCAGCGGCGGCTTGCCTCCGCCAGAGGCCTCAGCCTTCGCCGTTCCCCGCTGCCTTTTCGGCCGGGCTTCGTGAACCCTCACAGTCGCCTGGCGTTTTCGCGCCGCGCCTTGGCGATCCTTGTCCATCACTGCCCACACAACATGACCGATATTTCGCCCATAAGGAAAAACTTTCCACCGATGAACCATACGAGATGTAAAACAGTCCTCCTCAGCCGCGCAGGGGATAGGAATGTTTTTAGGCCAACAACCCCCGGTAACCCTCAGCATCCGAGCCGAAGACTCCCGGAGCTCGGGCGAAGACATCCTCTCCCCCGGGGCCGCACACGTCCTCATTAAATCTCTAGCGAAACTATCAGACACCCCAAGTCTTCCCATCGCAGTACCTAATTTTCTCTTTTTCGAGGAGGCGGCGGCCACCAGCGCAGGGTCGCCTCCAGTCTCCACCGCCGGCTTCTTCCCACGGCGGTCCGCTTCGTCTTGACCAGGGTAACCGTCGTACGGCAGTTGATTTAATTCGAAGACCCTGTTCAAACGTTCATTTGACCCGCGGATGTCAAAGCTGCGCTGGCCTTCCGTCCTCGGCACGTAACGCCCCACGAGCCGCACCGCCAAGCCCTCCGCATCACGCACAAAGGCGGCCGGGTCACGGTTTCGCAAATTCAGTGCGAAGGCAGGACTTCGTACCACCCTTCCTCCGTGAAAGGGCATCTGGCGAGGGCATACTTCGCCCAGCGCCCAGCCGTGCGCCAAGGGCCAGACCCCGTACGCCACGAACTCCTCAACTAAATCTCGACCGCTGCTCTGACCGGCGGCGCACCGAAGGGCCCCTTCGTCTGCATCCTCTTCTGCCACTTCATAAGGTGGATACGCAGAGTAATAGTGAGAGCACATTAAGGACACGGGGAGCCCTTCACGGCCTTCGACAGTAGCCTCAGCAACATAAAACCAAAATTCATTCCAATTGCCCCACTTGTTGCGGGCGCACGGGACCAACTCCACTACTGGCATTGTGGTCTTGCCGGTCTTCGGCGTGAACGTGCATGACCCGAACTGGGCAACTCCGTCCTCAACCATCCTTTTCTGCCAATGCAAACAATAATTCTTCGCAAAAACTTCAACTGACGGCTGTCCGCCGTACGAAGTCGTCGCCCAGACATACTTCGCCAGCGCCACTATGGCGTTCGGTGTCAGCTGATGTATTTGAACGCTGAATCTACGCAGGACTTCGCTGACAAAACGGTGCGCAGGCAAGCGGAGTCCGGCGACGAAGAACGCCTCGAAAACAACCAACTCGCCCTCCGGCTCGGGGACTTCCTCCGTCCCCGGAGCACGGGCGACCCCGCCGCCAAAGTAGCCCAACCGCTGCATATCTTCAATACGGGCTGACGTCATCCGTGACACACCAAATTCAACAGAGTCGCCGGCGCGCAACTCCTCCACCTCCACGTTACTCAACGTCTCCTCAGACGAGGCGGCGGCCGGCGACGCGGCGTCGGTGGAGGAAGAAGAGGATGGCATTGCTACGTACCGTCGTCGGCGGCGGGCGGTCTGCTTCACTCGAGCCAGAACGCCGGCGAGCTAAGGGAGCAGCGGAGGAAAAGGAGCAGCAAAACGGCGGGCGGCTAGGGTTTTACGGAGCGCGGAAGGCAGAGTCCAAAAAGCGCCGCCCCCGCCCCCTTTTATAGGCGGGGCGCGGCTCTTCGGGAAACCCGCAATCCGACAGGCCGCGACGCTTCGGAAAACCCGCAATCCAACAGTACGCCGTCCATCAACGGTCACATCAAAAACCCCCGCGGAACCACTTCGAGCGAGGGCAGCGTCTCCGCCATCTAGCGACGTCTTCGGCACCAGGTGACTTTGTCGAACTGGTCCCTCGGAGGGCAAATGTTGGGGCGAAGGCAAGGACGCCACCCTTCGCTCGAGGCCTTCGCTGCAGCCGCTGGTCCGACAGAGACAAAGCGGGCAGGGACACCCTTCGCAGGACTCGGCACTTTGACGAAGGCCTGCGGCGACGTCCTACCACGGCGCGTCCTCGTTCAGTCCCAAGGCCCACGTGCGATCTGGCCCATTGTAACGGGCCCCGCGTGGCCGCCTCTGTATTACGGGCCTAACTTGTAAAGGAATACTTGTAATTACGGTCTGTAACCCTGCTTTATGGGAATATTCTGGGGATAAAATAGGTGTCTGAGGGCACATGCGTCCTTAACACAAGATGCTGGGCACTCAGATACCTATAAATACCCCCGCACAGTGCCCGTGAGAGGCTAGATCAACAGAGCTATTGCCCCCGTGCACGTAACCCTGTTGTCACCACCGTTCACCCTTGTTGGCCTTCTTGCTGCTGAGAGCAAGTTCCAACAGCCATCTAGGCTTGCGCCGACCTGGCCTTGCGTTAATCTGTTCCACTGGTCGTTTCTCCCAGGCCCACGAGGAGATGACCTTACGAATTATGGGGCCCTTGGGCCTTTCGTGAGGTCTTTTATCTTTCTAGTGGACCCGGGGATATCTGTCCCCCACAAGCCCCCGATCTTTGGGTTGATTTTGAAATAAACGGCCCAAAGATCCTAGGTCCAGCTTGCAGTCTTTGATTTTAACAGGGAATGCTTTGGAAATAAGTCTGTCGGGCCACTGCTTCTAAATTCTGAGTGATCCGGTTAAAACGATTTTTTTACTGTCTTCTTGTGCCATTATTCCTCGAAATTTGTGTTCTGTCTCAGGTTCATGCTTCGGAGGTCAGCATTTTGTACTGTTGGACTTCGAACTTCATTGGGTGCACCGAATGTAGCCCCCGAGCTTCGAGTGGATTTTTGCAAACAATTCACTCGAAGGTCTTCACTTCAAGTATTATCAGAAATCACTTTTATCTTCCACTTGTGCTTTTTCAGAGGTCAGCCTTGTCTTAATTTTGCCTTATGCTTTAGAGGTCAGCATTTTGCTTCTTCGGGGATGATGATTCATTGGGTGCACCGGGTGTAGCCCCCGAGATTCGAGTGGATTTTTGAAAATAATTCACTCGAAGGTCTTCATTTCATGCCTTTTTCTGGGAATCATCCTTTCCTTTTGTCGAATGCCTTTAGAGATCAGCATTATATTATTAACACTATGCTTTAGAGGTCAGCACACATTTTTGTCTGAGGCTGAGTACGCGATCTGCCCATATCTTGCTAGGTCCTGCAATTTATTTGATCTTCGATAGATGACCCTTGACTAGTCTTCATGTCACTTCGTGCTTTGATGCTTCTGTCGATTAGACTTGTTAGACTTGTACCTTATCGGCTATATTTGGCTTTCCTTTGATCCTTGCTGATATCTCTCTTCTGTCTTGGAGTATTCATTGCATATACCGTACGGATGTGACAGTTTTGGAAAATATACTGATAATTCATGGGCGTCCCCCCCCAATGGGTGTAGGCAAGGGACGGCTTGGTACGCTGAGCGTTTAGCAAACTGCTTCTGAGTAGTAACTTGATGTGACCGCGGGTGTAATCATATCGCCCGCACAGTTGACTAGAGTCCCAATGGGTGTCGTGTTACGTGAAACGGCGTCAGCCGCCTGGCGTGTCTTCAGACGGTTTGAATTGCATATTGAATTTTTGCGACTGTTCGGTGGCCGTGGTAGGAGGTGAGCGGTTGCCTTCTTCTTCTATAAATAGTGTTCTTGCTTCTCCGTCATTTTCACATTTCTTGCTGCTGCTTGCTGTTTGATCTCCTCTTCTTCTTCCACTCCACCATGGGCAAGAGCAAGAAAGGTGGTGGTTCTTCGCATCATTCCGGCGACAAGCGCAAGCGCGAGCCAACTCCCCCTCGGAGGACTTCGGCGACTCGGAGTACTCGGAGGAGGAGTTTCTCCTCCGAGTCCGAGGGCTCTCCGGCTCCTGCCTCTCCCCCGGCGTCGTCTGATGATTCAGACGACTCCCAGGGGATCACCGCGGGTCGAGCGCGCCGGGCTCGAGGGCTCGGATGAGTCGGAGTACTCCTCGGACGAGGAGAATTCCTCCGACCCGTCCGAGGAGGGCGGCAGCGGCGACGGCGGTGACGGCGACGACGACGGAGGCGACGGTGACGGCGGCGGCGACAGCGGCAAGGGCGGTGACGGCAGCGGCAAGGGTGGCAGCGGCGACGGCGGCAGCAAGGGCAGCAATAAGGCCAGTGGCTAGACGCCACTGGTTTTAGATGTTAGTGTAGATTAGTAGAAATAGTATTAGCGAAATAATATAGTAGTAGCTTGTAGTATAGTTAGTAAAATGTAATGTAGTAGTAGGGAAGGCATCAACTCATAATGAGTTGATTTGTAAGTTCAGTAACGCTTCCCTTATGAAGAATGATTTCGCCCCACTTCTGTGTGCATTATTTTGCCTTCTGGTCAGTCGTCGATCGTTTTAATATTTACCGCCAATGATGTTTTCTATCTGCAACGCTTGAGTAGCAACTTGGGGTCATCAGATGACGCTTCAGACTGCTTTATTTGCGACGTCAGTGCTTTGGTGGTAGCGGCCGAGTTATTATTGGCGATGTTGGCGCTTTTTGAAGTAATGGCTGAGTGATAGCGGGCCACGTCGGTGTTTTAGAAGTAACGACCGAGCGGTTACTGGTGATGTCGGCGTTTTAGAGGTAACAGTCGAATCCTTTGGAGCCACGTCACCGTTTTAGGAATAACAACTGAGTGACTGATGGCAACATCGGCGTTTTAGAGGTAACAGCCGAGTGATCAATGGCGATGTCGGCGTTTTAGAGGTAATAGCCGAGTGATAACGGGCCACGCCGGCCGCTTTGGAAACAATGGCCGGGTGAAGTCTGGTAACGTCAGTGTTTTTAGAAATAACCGCTGAGTTAAAATGGGCCGCGTCGGCCGTTTTGGAAATAATGGTCGAGTGATGATGTGGCACGCCCGCGTTTTAGAAATAACGACCGGGTGATGACATGGCATGCCCGCGTTTTAGAAATAACAGCCAGGCGATGACATGGCATGCCAACGTTTTGGAAGTGGCACCTGGCCCGGGAAAACCCCATATGTACTGCACTGTCGCATGTCTCCGCGTTCCGTGCCCTAGTTTTTGCTTTTCTGCATCCAGGCCTTCTCTGCTCTCCTGCAATATTGCTTCCGCTCTGCTCGCTAGCAAGGTTGAGATGGCGCCCAAGCGGAAAGCTTCGAGTTTGTCTGTAGCAATCATTCCCCCCATCGATCCCAACAGTAAGTTGCCCTTCGCAGGTAACCATATGTCCATTGTCTCTGAATCCGGCCTTCTTCATCTCGTATCCATCGGAGTTCTTCCTCCGAAGGAGCTCTGTTCCTGGCGGATCTGCCGTGGGGTTACTGTTCCAACAGAAAACACCCACGAATCTGTCATTTATGTTCCTTTTCTTATCTGTGGCCTTGCTCTTCCCATTTCTCCTTTCTTCCGCGGTCTCCTTGATTTCTATCGCTTGAATCTGACCCACCTGAATCCCAATTCCATTCTGCAAGTTTCTGTTTTTGTCCATTTATGCGAAGCCTTCCTTGGCGTTTTGCCTCACTTCGGCCTTTGGAAGCATTTGTACCATTGTCGGCCTGGGATGGCCGGAGGGCAGCACCAGCTTGTGGGGGGCGCGAGTTTGGAGATGCGCCGTGGGAGGAAGACTGACTATCTCGACATCCCACTCAAGGACAGCATCAAGGGATGGCGCCTGGAATGGTTCATCGTGGAGAATCATGGGAATTCTCTCCCCCCACGGTCAGGGAGACAGCCAGATGTTCGCACTCCAAGCTGGACCGAATCCCCCACGGACCAAAAGGTGGCTGAGGCAGGGACTCTGCTTGCTGAGGTTGGGCTGCTAAAAGAAAGGGGTTTGACTGCAGAGGCTGTGGTTGCCGACTTCATTTTCAAGAACATTCAGCCACTGAAAGACAGAGCATACCCCGCATATCTGTATCGAGGCCTGGCTGATTCAACCTGGGTAACCAACAGAAGAATTCCTGTTGTGGACTTGGTGAGCCAGCTCGAGATGATACTCAGAGTCAAGGTGTCGAACATCGGCACTCCTGTTGCATACTCGGCCTGGAATCTGCCTCCTTCCAAGGCCTTTACCAGTTTCGTGTCAAATCCTCCTGCTGGTGATAGCGGTTTGGGCCTTAGAGTGCGACCCTCTCCCGAAGAAGTTAGTGCTTTGGTTGCCTCACTCGAAGAAATTCCTGACGACGAGAGGCAGGTTCATTTTGAGGTGCCTTTGAATCCAAGTGACGCAGAGATAAGTGTCATGCTTGATATGTTAGCTGAGGATTCTTCTGATGCAGCTCCTGCTGAAACACTGGTGGTGGCGCCCATCCCTGAGGGCGACAAAGCTTTGGATGCTCAGAGGTCTGACAGTGTTCACCCGAAGCGTTCTCGCCGAGCCAATCAGCCCACTTCTCCTGCTGAGGGGAAGAAAAAGAAGAAGAGGCGTCTTCGTCGAGTGTCTAGCTTGGATCAGGATGCCGGTCCTTCTGTTCCTGCTGCTGAGGAAGTGCCAGTGCCTGCATTTGCTGAAGCTGACCCCAATGGGTGTGACCTAGATGACATTGAACCCAATGGGTGTGATCTGGCCAAAGCTGAACCCAATGGGTGTACTGTCTGCGTTGTTGATGAAGATGAGGAAGAGGAGGATGAAATCCCTCTAATTCGGAAGAACAGCCGGCGCTACCTAGCCAGCGGGGAAAGCAGTGGTGTTCCTTCTCCAGCATTATCTGCCCTCATTGGTCTGCAAGAATTATCTCTAGCGAATTTTGATCAGACTCTTGAAGACATTGTCCCAGAAGATCTGTTGTCAGAGCCAGCAGGCGGTGGCATGATGGATATTTGCACTGATGTGCCTGATGCTGGGCTGGAGTTATCCCGGGCGGTGTCCCACGCCTCATCGACCTTGGAGCGTGGTCTTAAGGGTCAGGAGGCTGGTCTGGATTGTTCTGCTCCCATAAAAGTGGGTGAAGGTCCTTCAGCCTTAGAGGTGGCTGTTACAGAGAACTTGGCCCTCAAGGATGGCGCTAGCGCTTACCCAGCCCCCGAGGGTGTTGCCGGGGATGACCCGGCTCGTATGGGTAGCGCGAGCTATGACCCAGCCCCTGAGGGTGTTCGAGTCGGTTCTCCCTCTCACACTTCCATGGACGTTCACGTAGGGTCTTCTCCTCCGCATTCTGGTTGCATGGCAGCAGCCCAAGCTTCGGGTCAGGAAGTCGCCTTAGAGGCCAGCGCTCCTGATGACAGAGTTTTGGCCTCTGCTGATGATACTGATCTGGTCCCCACTGATGCATTGCGGGTTGTTCTGGTTGGTGATCCTTCATCGAGCCATCAACTAACTTCCCACAACTTGGGAGTTCCTTCGTTCTTTTCCAACCTCCAGGTAACTTGGTTTTTACTGACCTGGCTGTACCCCAGGCGTGATATTGTTCTGATATTCATTTGTTTTTAATGTCAGGCGTTGGTTGATGAAATGGTTGGTCAGCTGAGGTCACATGGTGCTTCTGTCCCGGAAAGGGCTCTATCTCTGGCACATTGGAATCCAGTGCTGCTTCAGCGGCGGGTGTCTGATTTGGAGATGGCAAATGTTGGTTATGCCCTTTGTTTCTTCTTTGATTACTTGATTAATTCTGTTTTTTAACTGAACACCTTTGCTTGACTATTTCTTGACAGATATGGCTCGACGGTATTCTGATCTTGAAGAAAAATATTCTCAAGGTCAGACTGAACTGGCCCGGGTTTCTGCTTCTCTGAATGATGCTAGCATGCTGAGCTCCACCCTCCGTGCTCAGCTCGACTCTGAAAAGGTGACCAGTGAATCTTGGCTTTGTTTGCTATGTTCTTATTGCTTGCTTGACATTTGGAGAAACTGATTCTTGTCTGCAGGAGGAAAAATGTGCCCTTGCCACTTCTCGTGACAACCTTGACAAGCTATACCGCGATGCCAGCAACTCGTTGACCATCTTGGAGAGGAGTCATCACTTCACTAGGGAAGAGTTGGATAATCATCGTTATAAGCTGCAAGAGTCCTTGGATGACGTGATTCGCCTCAGGCAGTTGGTGTCGACCAAAGATACTGTCATCAAGGATCTGTGTGCTTCCAAGAAATCAGTCGTCCAGGAGCTAGAAACTGCTCGGTTGGCCGTCAAAGCTGCTGAAGAGACTTCTGCTACTCTTAGGGCCCAGCGCGACAAAGCTATGGATAAATCTATTCGCGCGGGGCGGATTTTGATGAGGAGACCCGGCATGGTTGTTCCTAACGACATAGTGGCTGACGTGAATGCCGCTCCTGATTCCTCGAGTCGTCCTTCTTCGTCAGTTGCTCCTGAGAAGAACATTACTAAATAGAAAACACTGAATGCTTTGAATGTGTGGTTAATGTGCTCGAATGTTTTGTTAGAGAACACTTTTGAATACTGAATGCTACTATTGTTTTCCCATTGTTAGAATTCAACAGTATCTACAATTGTAGAAGTAAATGTAGTGTGATGGTTTTGAAATTTCGTCGTGGGGCATAGAGGTTGCCCTAAGATGGGTGATCGCAAACGTGCCGAGTGTGCCGTGCCAATTTAAGTCAGTGCCAACTTAAACCGACCGCTCCGTTAGTAGGGCATAGTGATCACCCCGAGTTTAGTAAGCGTGAGCATGTCGCACCGCCTTAAGTCATTGCCGACTTAAGTCGATTGCTCCGTTAGTAGGGCATAGTGGTCACCCCGAGTTTAGTAAGCGTGAGCATGTCGCACCGCCTTAAGTCATTGCCGACTTAAGCCGATTGCTCCGTTAGTAGGGCATAGTGGTCACCCCGAGTTTAGTAAGCGTGAGCATGTCGTACCGCCTTAAGTCATTGCCGACTTAAGCCGATTGCTCCGTTAGTAGGGCATAATGGTCACCCCGAGTTTAGTAAGCGTGAGCATGTCGCACCGCCTTAAGTCATTGGCGACTTAAGTCGATTGCTCCGTTAGTAGGGCATAGTGGTCACCTCGAGTTTAGTAAGCGTGAGCATGTCGCATCGCCTTAAGTCATTGCTGACTTAAGTCGATTGCTCCGTTAGTAGGGCATAGTGGTCACCCCGAGTTTAGTAAGCGTGAGCATGTCGCACCGCCTTAAGTCATTGGCGACTTAAGCCGATTGCTCCGTTAGTAGGGTTTAGTGGTCACCCCGAGTTAAGTAAGTATGCCAATTGACAGCGAACAATTTGAGTGCCTTTGAAGTCTTTTTATTGATGATATATTTCTCAATTTATAGAATACATCGTCGTCCCAATAGCTTCTGGGATGTAGCTAGGGGTAAAACTTCCTGAGGTGTTCTATGTTCCATGAGTTCCCAATTTTCGTGCCGTCCATCTGAGTGAGACGATATGATCCCGACCGAGTGACTTCTGCTACTATGAATGGTCCTTCCCATAGAGGTGACAATTTGTGTCGTCCCTCCCCTGTTAGAATTCGGTGGAGGACAAGATCTCCCACTGCGAAGGATCGATGCAGTATGGCCTTATCATGATAGCGCCTCAGAGTTTGCTGATACCGTGCTGATTGAATCACCGTATTCAGTCGCTCTTCTTCGAGTACATCAACATCCTCCAGCCTAGTAGCTTCAGCTTCTGCTATGTTTTCAAAGATTAACCATGGTGCCCCGAACTTGAGATCAGCAGGTAGCACTGCCTCTGAACCATAGACCATGAAGAAAGGTGTGTTTCCATGTAGAGCTCGATTAGGTTGAGTTCTCAGGCTCCAAACAAAATACAACAACTCTCTGATCCACTTTCCTGCGAACTTTTCATTCTTGTTGAAGACTTTCTTTCTGAGCGCCTCCAATATCATCATGTTAGCTCTTTCGACCTGCCCGTTGGCTCTTGGTTGCGCCACCAAGGCATATTTGATCTGAATGCTCTTTTGCTCGCAGAAATCGAAGAACTCTGAACTTGTGAAGTTGGATCCCAGGTCGGTTATGATGCTATTCGGTATTCCAAACCTGAATATTATGTCTTGTATGAATTCTATGGCCTTAGCTGAAGTTAGAGAAGCAATGGGTTTGAACTCTATCCATTTAGTGAATTTGTCGATAGCAACCAGTACATGAGTGTATCCTCCTTGAGCTTTCTTGAAAGGTCCAATCATATCCAATCCCCAGCACGCGAATGACCAAGTTACAGGTATGTTTTGCAGTTGCTGTGCTGGTAGATGCTGCTACTTTGATAAGTACTGGCAGGCTTCGCACCTCTGGACTAACTCGGCTGCATCACTCTTTGCCGTTGGCCAGTAGAAACCCGACTTGAAGACCTTCCCAACCAGGGTCCTGGATGCTGCGTGTACTCCACATTGCCCAGCATGGACCTCATCCAGAAGTTGTTTTTCAAGCGCCCCTTCTGTATAGCGTTTCCCCAATGAGTGTATAGTGAGCCGACTGCCTTGCAATGCGCTCAGCTGTATTTTTGTCATCTGGTTCCTCTTCATTCTTTATATACCTGATGATCGGCTCCCTCCAGTCGTCATAATTTGACTCTGGTTGGCTCAGAGTGTTACATTCTTCTACCCGATCCATTGAGATGCTCGGGCGCGGTACTTCTTGGACGAAAACTCCAGGCGGGACCTGAGTCCGACTGGATCCTAGTTTAGACAATGCATCAGCTGCCGCGTTGCGGTCTCTCTCCACATGATGAAATTTCAAACCTTCAAATTTGTCTTCTAGTTTCTGGACAGCAGTGCAGTATTTTCCCATGGCGTCATTAGAGCAGTCCCATTCTTTGTTTATCTGACTTATGACCACCAGAGAATCTCCATATACCATCAGTCTCTTGATGCCCAGTGATATGGCAATCTTCAGTCCATGAATCAGAGCTTCGTATTCGGCTGCATTGTTAGATGCCGGGAATAACAATTGAAGAGCATACTTGAGTTGTTCACCTCCAGGTACAATAAAGAGGATCCCTACGCCTGCTCCCTGCAGCTTCAACGAGCCATCAAAATACATTCGCCACACTTCTGCGGTTTCCAGGTTATCCGGCACCTGCTGCTCAGTCCATTCTGATACGAAGTCAACCAGTGCTTGAGTTTTCATAGCAGTGCGAGGTCAAAATTCAATGTCATGAGATCCCAGCTCACAGGCCCACTTGGCTATTATTCCGATGGCTTCTTTGTTGTGAAGAATAACTCCTATCAGGAATCCAGTGACTACTATGACTTTGTGGTCGTCGAAGTAGTGACGGAGCTTGCGTGTAGTTAGAAGTACTGCATATAATAGCTTTTGGACTTGAGGGTATTTTTTCTTCGAGGGACCCAGGACTTCACTGATGAAATAGACAGGGTGTTGTACTGGGTATGCATGTCCTTCTTCTGCTCGCTCGACTACCAACGCGGTGCTTACCACGTGAGTCGTGCAAGAGATGTATAATAGCAGATCTTCAGCCGGTTGAGTCGGCGTGGCTCGGCGGTTTCAACACTGGTGGTGTTGCCAAGAATTTTTTCAGCGCATCCAGAGCTTCTTGTGCTTCTGAAGTCCACTGGAATTTGTCTACCTTCTTGAGCAACTTATAGAATGGTAAGTCTTTCTCTCCCAGCCTTGATATGAATCTGCTCAGAGCTGCCATACATCTGGTAAGTCTTTGAACTTTCTTCTGTGATCGTGGTGCTTCCATCCTCATGATAGCCTCGATCTTTTCTGGATTGGCTTCAATCCCTCGGTGGCTGACAATAAACCCGAGCAACTTTCCTGCTGGTACTCCGAAAACACATTTTTCGGGATTAAGCTTCCATCGATATCGTCGTAGACTGTTGAAGACCAACTGTAAATCTTCAATGAAATTTTCTGAATTCTCTATTTTGATCACCACATCATCCACATAAGCTTCCACACGCTTGCCCCAGTGATAGGCTAAGCATGTTTGAATAGCTCTCTGATAAGTCGCTCCAGCGTTTTTGAGGCCGAACGGCATGGAGGTATAGCAGAAAGCTCCGAATGGAGTGATGAATGGTGTTTTTTCCTCGTCTTTTTTTGCCAGACTAATCTGATGATACCCAGAATAGCAATCCAAGAAAGACAACACAGAACATCCGGCGGTGGAATCTACCACCTGATCTATCCTAGGAAGCCCGAAGGGATCCTTTGGACAGTGTTTGTTGAGATCCGTATAGTCGACGCACATGCGCCAATCCACTTTATTCTTTTGTAGTACAAGAACAGGATTAGCTAGCCACTCAGGATGCAACACCTCTCTAATAAATCCTGCCGCGACCAAGCGAGCTAACTCAGCACGGATGGCTTCTCTCTTGTCGGGCGTGAAGCGACGTAACTTCTGTCGGATCGGCCTCGCCTGGGGGTAGACCTTCAATTTGTGCTCGGTCAGTTCTCTCGGGACTCCCGGCATATCCGCAGGTTGCCATGCGAATACGTCTCGGTTATCTTGCAGAAACTGGACAAGCGCGCCTTCCTATTTATCATCCAGACTGGAACTGATGATAGCAGTTTTGCGCTCGTCGGTGAACCCGAGATTGATTCTCTTGGTTTCTTCAGTCGGCCGCATAGAGGTCATGGCTTGAGCTTCATTCGAGGGTATTGCAAGATCTTCCTCAGGCTTAGAATTCGCCTGCGCAGAAGAAGTCACCAATGGTTTGGTGGTGAGGGCCGCCTGAATGGCCACTCGGAAACATTCTGCGGCGCCTTGGAAGTCAGCGCGCACAGTTATGATCCCTTGCGGTCCTGGCATCTTCAATATCATGTATGTATAATGCGGGATGGCCATGAACTTTGCCAATCCAGGCCTCCCGATGATGGCGTTGTATCCGTAGTCGAAGTTTGCCACCTCGAACCTTAAGAACTCGGTTCTATAGTTCTCCGGAGTTCCGAAGGTGACCGGCATGTAGATGTGGCCCAGCGGGTATTCTCCTTCAGTCGGCACGATGCCGAAGAAAGGTGTGTCCGACTCGTGGAGCTCTTTGAGGTGAACTCCCAAGCCTTGGAGTGTCCGGGGGAAGGTGACGTTGATGTTGCTCCCCCCTCGTCCACTAATACCTTCTTTACTCTGCTCTCTCGAATCATCGGATCGACGAGGAGTGGGTATTTTCCTGGGTGGTCGAAGTTGATCCACTAATCTGCCCGGGTGAAGGTGATCGGGTGCTCAGACCATCGGTACGGGGCGGGAGGACCGGTAGCCGCTACCAGTATCTGACAATCGTTGAGCTTTTGTTGTCTCTTGCTTTCCTGTGACCCGTGTCCGCCGAAAATGACGTTGACTTCTCTGTCAACGCGCGAGAAGGCTCCACCTCCTCCCTCCTCCTACTGCTGGGGCTGTCGCGGTTCTCCTGGCCCTCCTCGCGGCGGGGGAGGAGGTAGAGGTTGGAAGGGTCGACTGTGCCCGACAGAATGCTTGAAATCCCTGTAGTTACGGAGGGTGTGGCGCATGTCCTTGTGGTACGGACACTGGGCGTCGAGGATGTCGTCCAGCGTGCGTTCGCCTCCTCGAGGTCCTCGGGCGCGAGAAGCGGGCGGTCCGGCGGCGTGGACCTCTTCACGAGTCCTCTTCTCCCAGCGCTTGTTGGGTTGCTAGTTCGCGTCGCGTCGCGGTGCCGCTGGTGCAGGCTTCGCTCCCCCGATGAGGTCCTGAGCTCGTTCGTCGGCGGTGATGTAGAGTTCGGCTTCCCGGAACACCTGCTCGGAGGTAGTCAGCGCCTTCTGTAGTATGGTTCGGACGAAGGCCGAGTCATTGGATCCCCTGTAGAAATCCTCGATCACTGCTGCCTCCGCGACCTCGGGGATACGATTTCTCATGGTCTGGAATCTTTTGAGGTATGGCCGAAGAGTTTCGTCCCCTCGGCGCTTGATGGATTTGAGGTCCCATGGTTGCGCCGGTTTGTCGGAGAGAGACTGAAAGTTGGCGGTGAAACGCCGACTGAAGTCGCTCCAGTCGTCGATGCAGTGTCGGGGTAGGTGTCGCAGCCATTGCAGCGCGTCTTGCCCGAGGACGATAGGCAAGTACACGGTCATTACGTCCTCGGTTGCCCCAGCAGCTCGGACAGCGGTGGTGTAGACAGCCAGCCAGCCTCCCGGATCCTACTTAGGTTCATATTTGTCGACGTTGGATACCTTGAAGTTAGGTGGCCATTGAATGGCCCTGAGGCGCAGAGTAAGTGCCGATAATCCACATGTGTCCTCCTGTCCTCGATGATGTTGTTTGTCTCGGGGAGGGGAGTGGTCGTCGTGGTGCCTCGACCGTCCCTGGGTGGTGCCACCAGTTGAAGCCGTGGCTGACTCGGTCCTGGTAGCCTGACTCCGTGCTGGGATGCCGTGATCCCGGTCGTACTCTTCCCGGCGACGGATCTCATTCTCATGTCGCCGCTCGCGCGAAGCGTTGATGGAGCTTCGTGTGTCCCGCCGACTGTTGATGGCGTGTCGTAGATCGTTCGGCGGGTGAGCGAGGGGCAGAAGATGATTGGCTGCTTGAGTGAATAGCCGTCGGTAGCCCTCGGCGTCGGGAGTCCGGGGGAGGCCATCAGCTATCCGAGCCAATACTCCACCGACTTCACTCGGCGTGTTCATGGCTCGGGCGAAGTCGGGGTTCAGGTTGCGCCCGAAGAGTGAATTTTCCCGACGTTGCCTTGTCTCCTGCTCGGCCTGTTCTTGAGCTCGTCGACGATCGCGTCGTCGGGAATTCCTTCTTTCCCTGAAGACACGTTCCTCCGGAGTTTCTCCCATCTCTGAGACCTCGTCTCACGATACAGGTTGCGCCGAGTCCCGCTCACCGGCCTCGTGATGTCACCGGATATTTCGGCGTCGGTTCCTTCGTCGGCGGGATTCCCGCTGAGGAGGTTCCTCTTCGGGTGCGGTCGGCTCGTCGTCGGAGATGGGGGGCGATTCCACTCTCCCGATGAAGAGGACGTCGGGGTAAAATGGAGCAGCTGTCACGACGATCTTCTTTCTGTTCTCCTTTGAGGACGGAGGCACAGAAAGACCAGCTTGATGATCCTTCGCTTCCTTTTTCCTTGTGATCTATGTCCATTCCTCCGTCGGAGAGGTGGACAGCGGAGTTCTCCGGGCTGAAGGACCCTCGGCTCCTAGCTTGCTGAAGGTGATCTTTTTTCGGAGCACTAGAGGTTGCGCTTTTTCTTGCTTTGCTCCGATTTTCTCGGAGATCCTTGAGGAAAACTTTCTCTCCGGTGGATCCGCGATGCGATGCAGAGTTCCCTCCTCATCCGCTACAGATGAGATAGTTCCGAAGCAGAACATGGATCCGGGGCGGAGGATGATCTTGTGCTGGAAGGTGACAACCATTGAGCTAGCTTGGATCGATGACACACCCCCTACCTGGCGCGCCAGCTGTCGGTGTTTTGGGTCCGACCGCGCACCCGGGGTTACCCCTCAAGGTGCTTTTAGGAGTAGGACGGTGTTATCGACTGTAGCTCGATGGTTCGTGCTGGACGCACGAGAAATAGTAGACAATGATGTACATGTTCGGTCCGCTTTGAGATGCGTAACACCCTACGTCCTGGCGAGAGTGCTTTATGTGATGGGTTACAAGAGAGTTCTCTAGTGCTGGAAAACGTAGAGAACAGGGTGGATGGCTAAGTAATGAGTGATCGTTCTGAAGGGGTGCCCCCTAAGCCTTATATACTCGACCGTGGGGCATTACATGCAGATATGATAACAACGCGTGCCTAAGAAATAGTGAACCATCTGAGTCTATCCTCCTATAATTCAGCCGACCTATCCTCGCTTGGTTCCGTTGTACGGGGCTCCTGCACGGGAAGGTCGGGTCACTGTTGTGATTACTGCTCGAATTTGTTGGGCCGTCTGGGCTTGCGCCGACCCGGCCTTGCGTTAATCCGTCCCACTGATCGTTCCTCCCAGGCCCACGAGGGGATGACCTTACGAATTATGGGGCCCTTGAGCCTTTCGTGAAGTCTTTTATCCTTCTAGTGGACCCGGGGGATATCTGTCCCCCACAGTTTTGCCACCAAAAGAATTACAAATAGAAAATGTATAGAAGAATATTTGATAAACCTAAAATTGTTAAAAGTCTACGTTTAAAATTATAATATAGACAAAGTACTAGTTGATTTCTAAATGTTGAAAACAAGTAAATAAAAACTCAACGTATTAGTATACATTAAAAAAGTTAATATCTTGTTCTCGTTAGTTGAACCAAGATTGAAACGAACATCGACATAGATTAAGGGGAACAACTAAATAGAATAGATCATCTTTAACAAATTCATATGGTTCGTTCTGACGACTTCATGGTGACGACCTAAAATAGAAATATGATCCAATAGATGATATTATAACAGGATCACAAAAGCTTATTGGTTTTTCATGTTTAACGTTTAATAGTTAGCCCATCACCCCTCCCTGGCTTATACAGGAGAAGGTCAGAGTGGCCGCAACTACACATGTCCAGCTGGATCAGGCTAGCTGAGGGACCCAAATCACGGTACAGGTTTAGCCCGTCCTGAACCCGGCACAACATTTAGACATGTATAGCCGCAACCTATGCCTTGACCAGTTGCTTTATGGCAGAGTGATGAACTAGAAGAGCTTAGGTTGTGTTGCCCAATTACAACAATGTCTGCTCGACAATAGCTTCGCCACAAACCTCTCGATAGGAGCTTGTAGAGTGCATCACCTTTTACCCTTGAATTTTTCCACTATCATAATTTCTTATCCAAATTCTTGACTACTATGGCCTCCAAGTTGGAAATCTTTCGGCCAAAATTGTTCTTTCCCTATTGACCTTCGCATACATACGTGAAGCGTTTATGGAAGAGTTTTGTATGTATATGTATGCAAGTATGTATATTCCTCCTGCAGTCGTCTGCTATGAAGTATGAACATGTGTGGACGTTTAGGGTTTTCTCTGACTTATTAGCTGTTGGGTATGTTCAGACCGAGCCACCGCGTTCGAAGTTCACTGTCCTGTCACCTATGGTTATGCACAGAAAAACAAAGGGGAGCATCTTCAGTCCTACACTTTCTTCTCTTTCATTTCCTTTTACCTTTTTTTTTTTTTGCGAAAGCTTACGCTATCTTAACGAATTTAGAATGAGGCTGGTTTGGACGAAGGAACCAACCAATCATTCCATTCCGGCGTGGAATTGGAATACGCGACGCTTTGCTCATTTTCCAAAAACATATATTACGGTCCAGAGACTTCCCAAAAAAAGTATCAGTTTATTATTAGTAAAGTGGATAAACATATTGCCGCCATCGTCACTTTTATTCCAAAACCGTGTCAATGAAACCTGATTGGAATTAGTAGTGTTCTCCAAAGCGCGCAAGCTCAAAAGACGGGAAAGCGTGAGACACAAGCTTGAGTCTCTAAACAAGACAAGAAAAGTACCAGGTCGTGTTTAGACCTCAACTCCTCAAGTTCTCGTCAATGGATGCAATGCAACCCATGCCGGTGAGGTGAAATTTGCAATTCCAAATTGTGACAGGCCTTACGCAATTTAGGCCATTTGTCAGAGATAATACGGGCTTTGGCCCAGCAACAAATATGGGCTTCTCCAGAAGCCAATCGAAAACCTTTCTCTATTTCGGTCGGCGCTTCTATCCACAAACCCCAGCCGCAGCGTCCGTGTACCAGTGATGTTGCCACTGCCCACCGTGGGCGTGGGGGCGGTCGCCGCGTCGCCGGCCACCGCCGCAGGGGTAGCGGCGCCCATAAGGTTTCGTCCGCTCCGCCTCGTCGCGAGTCGAGCCAGCACTACCCCTTCTTCTCCCTCTACGTCCAGCTCGGCTATATCCAGCGCGTCACCAGCGGGGCATTCCCGCGAGCACCTGTCGGGCAGGGACGGCTCCCCATCGAAGACCAGCAAGCCCCGGGTGTTCTTCCTCGACGTCAACCCTCTATGCTTCCGCGGCTCCCAACGTAGCCTCGGCGCCTTCGCGCGCTGGCTGGCCCTCTTCTTCGCACACGTCAGCATCCGTGACCCCGTCGTCGCTGTGAGTACACGCGCGCTGTTTCAGCTCTACACAGGACAGGAGGAACCATCGTTAGGTGACCTCTTTCTGAAGTCTTTTTTTCTCTGGCCTTAGGTTTTGGACGGGGATGGAGGGAACGAGTACCGGAGGCGGCTGCTGCCTTCGTACAAGGCGCATAGGGCTCGCGGCGTCGGCACTGGCGCTGACACGCGCGTCGTCGACGTTCTCCGCCAATGCAATGTCGCGGTGGGTGAAGCAACACATGTTTAAACTAGTGCAGTCAATCAATTGTTCTCAGGTCAAATTATTGAGGCTGCCAATTCTGGAAACGGCAAATTTTCAGGTTGTAAGAGTCGATGGATATGAGGCTGATGATGTGGTGGCTACCTTAACAGAACAGGTTTTACAGAAAGGTTACAGAGTTGCCATTGCCTCACCGGATAAAGACTTCAAGCAGCTGATATCTGATGATGTTCAGCTAGTCGTGCCCATTCCTGAGATCGGCCGATGGTCTTTCTATACATTAAGGCATTATGTTGCTCAATACAAGTGTGATCCAACTGCAGACTTAAGCCTTAGTGAGTATATTCCTTTCCTTTGGTATCGATCCACGATTTCTATGGCCACTGGGTCTCTGTTATATTTTAGCAACTAGTAATGAACTGGAAGTTGTGCTGCACAGGGTGCTTCATGGGCGATGAAGCAGATGGTGTTCCAGGAATCCAGCACTTAGTTCCTGGATTCGGCAGAAAGACCGCGGTGAAACTACTGCAAAAACATGGTTCGTTAGAAAACTTGCTAAACACGGCTGCAATCAGAACTGTCGGCAGAGGTTATGCCCAGGATGCTCTCACTAAGCATGCAGATTACTTACGGAAAAATTACCAAGTTCTTAGCCTGAAGAGGTACGGAATTTCTAATCTGCAATGGTAAAAAGAGATGCAGAAAAATCAATCATTCATGTCCTATGCTTGTGCCTTGGTTAATGCATGGTATCTGTACATGCTCAAGCCATTCTTGCATTGGTAGTCAAGCATACGTATAACACTTACCTATGCTTAGCTGCATTTTGTCATCACTCACCAAGCAATATCACAAAAACAGTCACAGTCTCACACGTATAGATTTGTATTTGGCAATGATGCTGCACGGATCTGAACAGCTCAGCTTATTCCTTTTTTCTACCTCAGGGATGTAAATGTTCAGTTTGACGACAGTTGGTTATCCCCGAGGAACACATGCAGTGACGCCAATGTTCTAGCTGACTTTCTTCTTAAACTGAGTGGCCAAGGCAGAAGCTAAATAGCTGGTACAACGACGCATTTGCACAAGCTGGACTTGTTCCTCACCAACCACAGGATTTAACAAGAAAAGGGAGATGCATAAAGGTTGAAGGAGCCGGTTGCTGTAAAAAAAATTGCGTATATCCTTGCTCCAAAGTAGTAGCCATCACACATTCTCGCTTGTGATTCGTGGAACTGGAGCAGCCCTACCTGGGTTGAAGCTGGGTGGAAAAATGGAAGTTTGGAAGGTCTGTCTGGGTGGGTACATGGTGACGGGACAAGCTTAAGAATATACAGGGATAAGCTATAGTGGTAGTACTACTGTGCTGTAGGCCGTAAAGTCCACAAGTACCTTGCCAGGAGATTACAGATGGCGTACTTCGTACTGGTAGCGACTCGTTGATGTACAACTAAATGCACGCGGGTTTTTTTTTTGTAAAGTTTGTACTGAGACACAGTGTCCCGACGCTGTCAGGAATCATCTTTAAATCATTTTTAGTGACACATATATGATGTACTATCATTGGTTACTGTTTGTACTGCTAAAATTTTTATTTACTCTGCAATACATATAACATGACGTCGTAGTTTGAACTGTCGTTGACAAGGATTTGTTTGTTTGGCGTGGTACGCAGGCTGCCAGCCGCGCCGCAAGTGTGGCAGGATTTATTTGTTTTGGCGCACAGAAATAGCGCCACACTTCAGGCGAGCTACGGGCTACAGCACGCAAAATGTGAAGTATGGGCGGCGATAAGGTGGGTGCGTGGTGGTCAGGTGGTCTATGGAAACCTCTGCTAATGGATCAAACACGTGGTGGTGAAGTCTTCAGTACTCAGTAGCCGAGGATGAAACCGTTGCGCTCGCGCGTACTGATGTGCGCGTCTGCGGCTCAAAAAATCTATCAAACTGTGGGCATCGCCTTTGCGAATGGAATCCAATGCCCGACCCTTCCTGCCTTCTCGGTCCGCTGTAACTGGAAACCTACTGTCAGATAAATCTCCGGGTTATAATTTATTCAGATAACCATATAACAGGGTGTATATTCTGCTTAGACGCACTTTGCTAGTAAATAAAGGTTCGCGCAAACGTCAAACATGATAGAGGCCCGCACGTCTGATGTTCCACGCCGGCGCTAATCATGAGCCCCGTTTTCTTTCCCGCGAGATGTAAACTGGTCCTCCGGGCGGGCCTTTGCGCAAAGACGGAGTAAAAAAACACCGGGAAAATGCGCCCGACGCACGCACATGCGAGCTGTCCAGATGCCACCGATAACACCGGGTGCCCTGGACCCGCCGCCTCTTCCGCGTTCCGGCGGGCCCCTGTCGTCAGCAACCCAGATTATCTGAGACAGAACCGAACGCCTCGTCATTTGGCCATCTAAAGGCGCCTCAAAGGTCCCAAGCACATGGCCACTCTGGAAATGAGCGGTGTTGTACTGGACTGCTGGCTGGTGCAGTTCTGCTTGCCTTGCTTTGCAACCGCTGCACAGGAGAGGAGCCCATGTTCTTTGGCCTTCTTTTATTTTGCAACAGCTGTTCAGCCCCCGCCTTTTGGCACTTTGGCTTTGTTTTCCTTTGCGCTTGCATGCTGTCGTCGTTTGAGGAACACGATGACACACAGCCTTGGGAGGAGCGGCGGCGCCTCTGGATGTTCCTTCCACCCAGCACCCACGCTATTAGTTCACGCCCGTCATCATTAGCAGCACAAGCGGCTGCGCCCTTTTTCTGTCAGGCATGCAGCCTTGTCATTTCCCTGCTTGTTTTCTGGCGTAATCCTATATGAAAAGGAGGTTGAAACACGTTTTTCCTTTCTAATGCTTTCCCTAATGCAAAGGAGACTGGAACATGTTTTTTTTCCCTTTCTAGTGCTTTCAGTAATGAGACCTGCAAGTGCTGCTGTCAGCAAGCAGTGTATGTATGCATGGCAGCAGACAGTTTCATCAGAACATGATCGAAGTAGTTTCTGTGAGCCCATCACACGGCCATTATTTGTCACTTCTGAGTACATCCCCTTGTTGCTGCAAATGAGCATATATATATAAATGGTGGGAGCGGCAGCAGACAGTGTTCCATTAACAAGGGAAAAGGACACGAAGAGAAAAGAGGAACATGCAGAGTAACATGGATTGAATAATGATGTGACCAAGTACTCCTAAATTTTAACATATCAATGAGAATCCAAGAGATGCAATGTACAGAACACATCTACAGAGGAACAGACATTCTCCAACCTTTCATTCCCCCACATTTTCGTCCTCCCTGCCCTCATCAACAACCATCCATCACACAATGCCATTATACTTCTCCCATCTACTGTCACAAAAACAAGCTCACTTTGGTTTCAACCAAACAAAATGTAGAATGCGAACCCAAAAAAAAAACCCAGTAAATTAACGAACCAAACCAAAAGGTTCCTTCTCTCTTCTATCATGCTGTAGATCGTTTTAACTGTAGGGCCCAGGCAGCTAGCGGCGTGACCTCACACTCACTCGCTGGTGCTCTTCACCTTCGATCTGTAAAGGAGCGTCTTCTTCTTGGATGCAGGGTTGTTCACAGTTAGCACAAGTTTGCCAGGCTCGCCTGCCTTGAAGCTTCCCTTCATGATCGGTTCCTCGTTAGCAGGCACCTTCCTTGTCTTCTGTACAATGACGGTGTACCCACCCTCCGCGTCGGGGGTGAACTCGGCGCCATAGCTCACTTCCCAACTCAGCACCCGGAGTTCCCATACAATTGTGGAGTTCTGCACAGATTGCACATTGTACAAAAAATAATTAGTAACAATGACCTAAGAGCACTCTGCAAGGTTGATGAGAAGTGGTGGTCTAGGGTGCTTAGCAAGGACCACCTCGGTGACAGGGATCTCAACGGTTTCTTTTGAGGATGGTTTGATAGTGAGCTCGGAGACAGTGTCAGAGGTGGTGAACTCAGGATCATCCTCCTTGAAGAGGCCTCCAAATTGGACAGGAACTTGTTCCGGTGCGATGTATCTGAAGTTCGATAGATAATTTCAACCAAGACATTATGAACATAATGCTTGGAATCTAAATAAGAAGCAGCCTAAATTTTTCTAGGACAAACCTGAATAGAGTCGCTGCTGATTTGGCTGGGCTAGCAAAGACGAACTTGCTCTTGGTGCGCTGTGTGAGGAACGGGCTCATCATCTTGTTGGCGGCTAGATACCACCACGGCACATTGATGAACACCTGTACAAGACGAACCCAACAAAATTACAGTATTCCACATTTGAAGAAACTTCTGAAGACGTAAACATCAAGTTGTCTACTCTTCGGATAGGTAACAATAAACAAAACAACAGCACACTAGTTGCCCAAGCCTGATCGTGTGAAAAAAAAGTAACTAAGTGAAAAGATCCCAACCTGCACTATGATTAACACAAACTCACAAAGCACACACGCCAAAAGACAATAGTCAACTCAAACCAGCCGGGTCAGAGAAAAAAAGTCCATCGCACCATAAAGGTCCAACCTTTAGCACTGCACCCAGTGAATAAAGCTTTGGCCCAATCATTCACTCCCAACGTTAAAGTATAATCGCGCGAAATTGGAATCTTTCGGACTACCCAACTAAAAAATTCGAATAACTATGTCAGTGTTTTTGTAGAGCGTGCGCGCTGCATACAGATGATGGAATGAATCACAGCAACTATGGCAACGTTGAATCATTTTTTTGCAGCTAGAATTTTTTGAAATCAACAATTCTTCAACTGATGATGAGAGCCGACCGTTACCTTCTTGGCAATGAACTCGGGGTAGTTGTCCTGGAGCAGCGTGACAGCCTGGCGGGTGACGGCGCGGTGCTTGCCGAGCATAGGCGGCGAGTTCTTGAGGTCGGTAACCTGAACCATGGAGCAGATGCCGCTGGGCGAGAAGTCCAGCTTCGACAGAATGCCGCGCTCCAGCAGCTGGATGCGCCACTTGAGGAAGCGCTCCCTCTTCTCATCGTCGCCGAAGGCCTTCTCGTAGAGATCCTTGTCCTGGAACTCACCGTAGACGTTGTAGCACACGGGGTGGCCTTCGCGGTCCGTGCCGCGGTAGAACACCACGTTCTCCAGCTCCGTCAGGCCGAGGTCGGCGTCGAGGAGCGAGGTGATGCCGAAGCGCTTGCGCCACAGCACCGCGGACTTGAGCATCGCCATGGCATCCTTCACCTTGAACTCCCGCGCACGCAGGAACTTGAGCAGAACCGTGTCCGTGCGCTCGTCGTCGCCGACCAGCGGCACGCCCCAAATCAGCACGGGTTCAGGCGCGGTCGCCTGAGCCTCGACCACCGCCTCTGGCGCCGCTGCTTCCTCCGGGATGGCGGCGGGGGCGGACACGACGGTTTCCTCGATTGCTTCCACCGTCTTGGTGGCAGTCTCCTCCTCAGTGACCACGACGGTCTTCTCCTGCGGCTCGGGCTCGGAAGGCTTGGCTTCCTCAGCCAGTGTCTCAGCCTTGGCCTCCTCGGCCGGCGGCACCTCCGTCTTGACCTCCTCAACCGGGGCATCCGCAGCCACCTGGGCCTTGGGCTCCTCCGCCGTAGCCTCCGCCTCGGCCGCGGGCTCTTCTTTGGCGGGCTCCTCGGCCTTGGCTTCCTCCACCTTCGTCTCCTTGGCCTTCGGCGGCGGCGGCGGGGGAGGCAGGTTGAACTCACCGGCGGCGAGGGCGGCAGCGATCAGCTGCTTGAACTCGTCGAGCGCCTTCTTCTCCGGGTCGGGCAGGTCTTCCACCAGGTTGCTTTCCTCCTTGAACGAGCCGGTCCCCACCCCCGCGTCATCGGCGGTGAGCTCCGCCTCGTCACCTTTCTTCTCATCCTTGGCCTCGGCTTCAGCTTCCGCCGCCACAGGCACCTCCGCCTCCGCCGGCGCAGCTTCGGTCACGACTACCTCGGCCGCGGCGGGCGCGGCGGCGGCTGCGGCCTCTGGTTGCGTCTCCTCTGCCATCTCTCCCAACGCTTTGAAAGCTGCGCGCTGCAGAGAGGGAGTGAGGGGAGAGAGATTGTTGTGTTATGCCAGGGATTAGGGTTTGGGGGAGCAGAGATATAGGGAGGTCGGGAGGAGCTGAGCTGTCAGACTGACTGACGCCAGCTTTGCTGCGCGCTCTACGGTGGCTGGCTGGAAGAGAACCAAAACCAGAGCAGCTGCAATGCAACGGCCCGGGGGCGGAGGAAGGCGGAAATGCTCGCCGTAGTGGGCCCCGCAGGCGGATTAGTCTCGATTAGTGACCGGTTAATGAGCGCTGAGCGGGGTAGTATCTTTATTTTAAAAACTCCACCCTTTTGGCCCCGCCCGGGTAAAATCTGCGCGGAAATTCATGGTCATATAAGAAAAAATCAAATGATAGAAGTTGCTTTTGGGCACTTTAATCTGGCAAACAATGAAACAAGTAGACATCTTTTTTTATTATTTATGGTTCTGGTTACGAAACTCTTTATTCCCAAGCTTTGAGGGCCGTTTGCCGCTACGAATTTCATACAAAATCAAAGGATCTCGTTGAAAGACCTTGTTCGAAGAAAAAAATATGCAGCTGTACAAGGTAGTGATAATTTTTTCAAACAATTCCCTTTGGTCTCGGCATAATATTATACAAATATTATTATGTGAATTGTAAGATGTATATTTACAATAAATCAGTTTAGAGTTATGAATAAATATTCACTGGAAAATGGATGAACGATCTGTCTGGACACGACGCCTGGACCATAATTGCCTGCCTTGTGCCTGGCCAGGAGGCTTCAATCAAACAGGCTTTATGAAGCAAATGCGGAGAGAACCATAGATTGCTGAAAATTCAGTAATCACATTAGATAAACTATCTGTGTCTCTGTCGCATCATACGACGGTGATATTTTTTTGGCACTAACCAAGGAGGGAGACGTGAACGTGCGTGACTTGTTGTACTATTAAAGAAATAGACTACGTGCTCCCAGTAAGCACTGATACCGACCGTTTTTCAGGGTGTCACATCGCAGACTCCGTGCTCGATGCTCACTGCTTACTACTACTCATCTCTATCCATTGGATTTATATTTCATCCTCCCAAGAAGAAAAAAAAGGTAGAAAGCCCTCCATCGGTCGCACGAGATGGCAGTTTTTTTTCCCTACAAAGCACGGCTGTTCTCTTATGTTTAGCGTCTTGTAATCAGCCAGAACAGGTGTACATGTCCGGATAAGACGGCAGGGATATTTTAACTCAAACCACACACCAGGTGTTGCTTGTTGGTCGCCGCGAAATCTGACTTGAGAGGCACCGTGAGGAAGAAGAAGAAGAAGAAAAATGGCGCCGATCTGGGCCACGTCTGCCGGCGCATTGGCTACATCTCTGCGAGCCGGTGACCCGGTCCTCCCCAGCTTGGTAACCATGAGATCTGATCAGGTGCTCCCGACCCTCGTCCGGGTTCGGCAGCTAGCAGGAGCAGCAGCACAGCACCCATCGGCTGTCCTCAGATACGGACGCAACGGATCCGCGCAACGGCTCGAGTCAAACGCGTGGGCACGCACGGAACGGCAACGGATCCTATGTGATGCTGTTGCCTGCTGGGCGCTGGGCGCTGCAAGAATCCAATGCGGAACCGCTAGCTCCTCCATCTATCTTGTTGACGTTGGAAGGATCGTTGTCGTTGGTGGTCGCGCCCGCCGTGTCTTGAGGTTGTCACTTTCCCTACGGCCCCGGCGGGCGAACCCATCAACGCTGGACGCATGTACCCGACTGCGCTGTGCACCGCAGCTGCTACGCTTTGCTTCTGCATCAACGGCAACATTGCGTTTTTCTAATTAAGCGCAGAGGTTAGAGGTCGACGGACAAGCAGGATGGCTGATGCTTCTTAATTCGTGGGCATAATATTGTTACCAACCGGGGATGGAGGAAGAATAATGCTAGTAGAGACTACTATAGGTATACCTTTGGCTTAATTTGAAACTGAAAGGAATCCCGGCCGTTTGCCAACGCATCCACCAGACGGGAAAGGGAAGGTGCCAGCCATCTGGCTGGCGGGTCTGCTGATGGAACGGACGGACGTTGAGGGTTGACAGGCGGCGCACCACGAACTGGAGCAGCCAGCCAGCCATGCCAACTGCTGGCTGACAACTAGACATCACTCATCGGCGCACCGAAATTCCCGTGGCATGCGCATGTCTGTCTATCCCGCAACGGTGCACAACCAGTGGTCCGAGCAAAGAGCCAGCCGCCCATCTCCATGACGACACACTGCTGCTCAAGCACGCACGGCCCCTCGTCCCCATGCACCTGCGTACTACGTCGACAATCCATCATTGTTTTTTTTCACTCTCTCTCTTTCTCTATCACTGCGAGGGGCCGAGGGCAGGCACCAAAGTCCGCAGACAATGGAATGCTGGTACGACGACGCAATGATCCACGGTTAGGTCCCAACTCCTATCCAATTATCAATCGACCGATCCAAATAACAATCATTGATCCAGGCGAGCAAGCAGAGCAGCAGCAAATGGCGCTGCTAGCTGCTGCTGGTGGTGGTGCTGGGACAGTCGTCAGGAACTCCGGGTGATTGATTGCTGATCGCGACAGCGGGCGATTGAAATGAACTCCGCGCCGGCGTTAATTAGTGGCGGTGGTGGGTGATTAGGCCGTGACAGGAGCGTCCACGCACGTACAGGTACAGCTCAGCGTTCGTTCGTTGGGGTGGGAGGGGAGCCAGCTAGCCAAGCCAACTAACCTGACCAGACTGTCGTGTCGTATCGTATCCCCGCGTGCCTGCGTTTCTTCCTTCCCCCTGTACTACCAACCAGGCTAGGGAATCGACGAAATCAATTCAAAAACAAGGTTAGCGAATCGTACAGCGTAGTTTAGCGCCAGCCAAGCCTACCTTAACCGTCCAGAAGATGGCGCCAGGTGGACGGAGGTTGAACAGACTATACCTGTATATCACTACTATATATATAGTACTGAAAATTTTGAAATGTGGGCCTCCACTAGGCACACAGCTATGGGCCTATGGCCGGAGCCGGCGACAGCCCATATCGGGATTCCGGATCGGGGAACGTGGGGCCCAAAACCAAGACGCATGGAGCCTCGTAACGCAACGCCTGACGGTGACCTGTCAAATTTCGTTGGGGCCGGGGCGGATAGGTGATACCGGTACATACGGACGCAGGTAGAGATGTCAATGGGACCTAATACCCGCCAACCAGTGGCAAATTCTCTATTAGGGTACGGGTATGAGACAAAAATTGTACCCATGAGTATGGATATGGGACAAAATCTCCACCCATTGGGTAAACGGGTATGGGTTTGGAAAGCAATAATCCGAACCCGATTACCCATGGATATTTCATACGTGTACACCTGCCGTGTTTGTATGAATGAGTTGAGGCCGAGCCGGCCACCAAGCCCAGCATGGCAGCGCACCAGGCCCCAGGTCCTAGCCTAATAAGGCAACACGAGAAGGCAACTAGCAGACTAGCAAAAAAACAAAACTCTAAAATAACCAGTCATATGCTACGCCCTGCCCAGACGACGATGACGACCATGGATTCTCGGGCGGCAACGAACTCAGATGGTGACCAAGGAAGGTGAGCAAACTCCATTTCTCTGTTTCTTCTATCGGTCCCGAAGTACTTATTTCTTTTCTGATGGATGGATGAATGAATCATGGTTCATGGATGAGTGCTTGCCGATGTGGTGATGTCTGAAATCTAGATTGTTTGTACTAGTACCTAGTTATCCCTTAATTGGGGATGGGGACCCATTGGGGACCCGAAACCGAATGGGGATAGGTATGGGATGAGTTTTGCACCCATGATGGGTATGAGGATGGGTATGGGGATGGATCAAACATGATGGGGATGGGTATGAGATGCTATAACCCGATGGAGAATTCCCCATTGACATCTCTAGACGCAGGTGCTAATTGTTGAGAACTACGTTACCACGGATCACCAGATCCGCTCCTTTCCCTCCCGTCAGCAGTAGAGGCGCAAGAATCTGTAGAGTACCCGTCTCCCTTCCCATAACCACGACAGAGGAAACACACGAGACACAATGTAGGGTTGGGTATCTGGCCTCTTTCTCTTCCCTGTATTATAAGGGGGTGTACAGGTTCCTTATATAGAGATGTGAGACCCCTCAGGGGCAAAGTAGGTATTTGCCCACATAACCCTAACTAGGGTTACTTAACACTCCCCCTTGGGCGAATAACGCGACCAACACATGCCTCGTTAAAACTCCGAAAAACCTAGTGGGAAAAATATGGAGAAAGAGTACATGGTGGCACAAATTGCATTTGCACTTTGTTGTCTCATTAAAAACCTTATGTGAGAAACTTCAGAAAAAAACTCATTAAGGAAAAAGAGTACAACAAATGTCATCAGGACAAATTTCAATCTTCTGGATCAGGATTCCATCGAATCTTCTACAAGGGCTAAATTTAGAAATATGCTCCCCCTGATCCTTGCAAAATCGTATCAATATGGCACAACATCTTCTTCTGGAAGTATACGCACATAGAGATTTAGCACACATATTGCATACTGTTGCAAGGATTATATCAGGAACTTCACCTCTACTCACTTCTAGGATATACGAGGTAAGTGCATGTATCAACATAAACAAGCCACTTTGACTGATGGTGTTCGATCAACTAGATCTTTATATTTGATAGAAACTTCCATAAAGGTTCACATATTGATCATCAAGCTGATGCCTTCACGACTTAGAATATGACAATTATTGTCTCACGATTATAATCAATATAAGCATTTGCTCCCCCTGACGATGACATCTGTCAAAGTCGTTATCCCTCATAACTCAAGCATATTCTTCAAGATATATGTCTCGTTGTTCATCTGGAAATAACGAGAATGGATGAGGTTGGGGTGCTATAATTTTCTATCTTACACCACAATTTATACATAGTTGTGCAAAGCAAGTAACATGTCCTTCTATAGGACTTTAGGGGATAATATAGTTGCAATAGTACATATTCCAAATATGACACATCACTCCAGGTGTTCATCCATTGCAACATCTATGATGGTGTAACAAATGTCCATCAAAGATCGTAATCCATCAGAGATTTTTCATCGATCAGATAAATCGTTATAGTCTATCATTCTGGCACAATGGGGATATTTTGCCAGTAACACCTAAACCTTATAGGTTTCTGCTATCAGGGCTTTAGAGGATACTGTAATTCTACATCAAGTGGAAAATACCATTAGTAAAACTCGTGGAATGCACATGTGCTTATTCGGTGAACTTCAAGTTCTTTGGTACCTCATCTTATTCCTTTTCGTGTATGTATGGGTCTTTATCCCTTAATAGGGGTTATCAAACTTTGGTGTTCAACACAGACTTTATTTCTTCTAGAAAGGATCCATCTGGGAACTATAATCACAAATAGGAGATATTCTCCCTACACAGGAGAGTGATCATTCATCAGGAATATATTATTCGGTATGAGATTTATATGTTGCATATTTATAATTCAAATATATGAGTCCTCCTAGGATCTCATGATGGATCTTCAGAATCCTATTAATTGCATATCTTAATTCATGTCATTTTTCAGATATATTACATAGCGGAACAGTGTTTATTCAACACTTATGTGGGGTGGGTCTCTCACAAGACCACTTGAACCATCACATTCACCACACATTATTTCAATAGTGCACATAAATGTATGAACTTCAAGCTCGCGACTTTCATTTTGCGATTATTGGTTCAGCCTCGATTGCATTTATCAATAACCCGATAAGCGAGCTTAAAGCACTCATGCCTAGGACTTTGTTTTGGATCCCTTTGCAATCTAGAGAGGCAAGATAGGTGTCGACACATTTGTCTCCCACATTTAATAATGATCTCCATCATTTCCCAAAAAACGAAGGATTCATTGTTCCGTATTCCTAGCACATTGATATTGCGCGCTTTGCTAGGAATTTCATCATCAAGATGAACCTCTTCGTGAGGTAAATCACCATCAGGGTGAATTAATCGGAGGAGAGTTATCACAGACCACGTGAATCTGCAATCAGAACATATGCTTTGACTAAGGCTGATTGATTATATTCGCAGGCGTCCCCGAGAATATATCAAATGTCAATAAGTCAAATATGGATATGATATTTGAAAGGGAATTAGGCTTACACCTATTTCCTAAATGATTTTGGTGGTTGAATTGCCCAACACAAATAATTGAACTAACTAGTTTGCTCTAGTCTATAAGTTATATAGGTGCCAAAGGTTCACAATAAGCCAATAAAAAGACCAAGAAAAGGGTTCAACAAAGAGAGCAAGGGATAACCGAAATGTGCCCTGGTCTGGTGCACCGGACACTGTCCGGTGGTGCACCGGACACTGTCCGGTGCACCAGGGCACACAAGGCCGAACTCTTCACCTTCGGGAATTTCCAAGGGCACTACGCTATAATTCACCGGACTGTCCGATGAGTCACCGAACAGTGTCCGGTGCACACCGGACTGTCCGGTGTGCCAGCGGAACAACGGCTACTTCAGCGTCAACGGTCACCTGTAGAGGCATTTAATGCGTGCCAGAGCGCGCAAAAGTCAGGCACGCGCGAGACGGCGCACCGGACAGTCTACAGTACCTGTCCGGTGCACCACCAGACAGCCAGGCGACCCCACCAGTCAGAGCTCCAACGGTCGAACCCTAACGGCCGGGTGACGTGGCTGGCGCACCGGACTGTCCGGTGCGCCCGTCGACAGCAGCCTCCACCAACGGTCAAGTTTGGTGGTTGGGGCTATAAATACCCCAACCACCCCCACATTCAAGTCATCCAAGTTTTCCACCTTCCAACTACTTACAAGAGCTAAGCATTCAATACAAGACACACCAAGTGGTCAAATCCTCTCCCAATTCCACACAAGGCTTTAGTGATTAGTGAGAGAGATTTGTTGTGTTCATTTGAGCTCTTGCGCTTGGATTGCTTCTTTTTTTCCATTCTTTCTTGCGATCATCTCAATTGTAATCAAGACAAGAGACACCAATTGTGTGGTGGTCCTTGCGGGAAGTTTGGTCCCCAATTGATTGAGAAGAGAAGCTCACTCGGTCCGAGGGACCATTTGAGAGAGGGAAAGGGTTGAAAGAGACCCGGTCTTTGTGACCACCTCAACGGGGAGTAGGTTTGCGAAAATCGAACCTCGGTAAAACAAATCCTTGTGTCTCACTCTTTATTCGCTTGCGATTTGTTTTCACGCCCTCTCTCGGACTCGTTTACATTTCTAACGCTAACCCGGCTTGTAGTTGTGATTAAGTTTGTAAATTTCAGATTCGCCCTATTCACCCCCCCTCTAGGCGACTTTCAATTGGTATCAGAGCCCAGTGCTTCATTAGAGCTTAACCGCTCGAAGTGATGTCGGGAGATCACGCCAAGAAGGAGATGGTGACCGGCGAGAAGCCCGCTACAAGCCACGGGAAGGCTTCATCGGAAGAGTCCCGCAACAAAGAGAAAGGGAAGGAGAAGAAATCTCCTTCACACAAGTCGCGTCGGAGCGGTGACAAGAAGAAGAAGATGAGGAAGGTGGTCTACTACGAGACCGACACCTCATCGCCATCCACCTCCGGCTCTGACACGCCGTCCGTAACTTCTAAGCGCCATGAGCGCAAGAAGTTTAGTAAGATCCCCCTACGCTATCCTCGCATTCCTAAACATACGCCTTTACTTTCCGTCCCATTAGGCAAACCACCAACGTTTGATGGTGAAGATTATGCTAGGTGGAGTGATTTGATGCGATATCACCTAACCTCACTCCACAAAAGTATATGGGATATTATTGAGTTTGGTGTACAGGTACCATTCGTAGGGGATGAAGATTATGATGAGGACGAAGTGGCCCAAATCCAACACTTCAACTCCCAAGCCACAACTATACTCCTCGCCTGTCTAAGTCGAGAGCAGTATAACAAGGTGCAAGGGTTGAAAAGTGCTAAGGAGATTTAGGACACGCTAAAGACCGCGCACGAAGGAGACGAGGTGACCAAGATCACCAAGCGGGAGACGATCGAGGGGGAGCTCGGTCGCTTCCGACTTCGCCAAGGAGAGGTGCCACAAGACATGTACAACCGGCTCAAAACTTTGGTGAACCAAGTGCGCAATCTCGGGAGCAAAAAATGGGATGACCACAAAATGATTAAGGTTATTCTAAGATCACTTGTTTTCCTTAACCCTACTCAAGTTCGATTAATTCGTGGCAATCCTAGATATACACTAATGACTCCCGAGGAAGTAATCGGGAATTTTGTGAGCTTTGAATTGATGATCAAAGGCTCAAAAAAATCAACGAGCTTGATGGCCCCTCCACGTCCGAAGCACAACCGGTCGCATTTAAGGCGACGGAGGAGAAGAAGGAGGAGTCTACATCGAGTAGAACACCCATCGACGCCTCCAAGCTCGACAATGAGGAAATGGCGCTCATCATCAAGAGCTTCCGCCAAATCCTCAAGCAAAGGAGGGGGAAGGATTACAAACCCCGCTCCAAGAAAGTTTGCTACAAGTGTGGTAAGCCCGGTCATTTTATTGCAAAATGTCCTATTTCTAGTGACAGTGACAGGGGCGACGACAAGAAGGGGAGAAGAAAGGAGAAGAAGAAGTATTACAAGAAGAAGAGCGGCGATGCACATGTTTGTCGGGAGTGGGACTCCGACGAGAGCTCCACCGACTCCTCCTCCGACGAGGACGCCGCAAACATCGCCGTCACTAAGGGTCTTCTCTTCCCCAACGTCGGTCACAATTGCCTCATGGCAAAGGATGGCAAAAAAAAGAAGGTAAAATCTAGATCCTCCACTAAATATGAAACCTCTAGTGATGAGGATAATGCTAGTGATGAGGAGGATAATTTGCGTACCCTTTTTGCCAACCTCAACATGCAACAAAAGGAAAAATTAAATGAATTAATTAGTTCTATTCATGAGAAGGATGATCTCTTGGACTCTCAAGAGGACTTCCTAATTAAGGAAAACAAGAAGCATGTTAAGGTTAAAAATGCTTACGCTCTAGAAGTAGAGAATTGTGAAAACTATCTAGTGAGCTGAGCACTTGCCATGAGATTATTGACAACCTTAGAAATGAGAATGCTAGTTTAATTGTTAAGGTTAATTCAAATGCTTGTGATGTTTCAATTCCAAATCTTAGAAATGATAATGTTGATTTGCTTACTAAGATTGAAGAATTGAATACTTCTCTTGCTAGCCTTAGGATTAAAAATGAAAAATTGCTTGCTAAGGCTAAAGAATTAGATGTTTGCAATGCTTCCATTTCCAACCTTAAAAGCAAAAATGATATATTGCATGCTAAGGTTATAGAATTAAAATCTTGCAAACCCTCTACATCTACCGTTGAACATACTTATATTTGCACTAGATGTAGAGATGTTAACATTGATGCTATTCATGATCACATGGCTTTAATTAAACAACAAAATGATCATATAGCAAAATTAGATGCTAAAATTGCCGAGCATGACTTAGAAAACAAAAAATTTAAATTTGCTAGAAGCATGCTCTATAGTGGGAGACGCCCTGGCATTAAGGATGTCATTGGCTTCCAAAAGGGGGACAATGTCAAAATTAATGCCCCTCCTAAAAGATTGTCTAATTTTGTTAAGGGCAAGGCTCCCATGCCTAAGGATAACAAGGGTTACATTTTGTACCCTGCCGGTTATCCTGAGAGCAAAATTAGGAGAATTCACTCTAGGAAGTCTCACTTTGGCCCTAATCATGCTTTTATGTATAAGGGTGAGACATCTAGTTCTAGGCAATCAACCCATGCAAAATTGTCTAAGAAGAAAACTCCTAAGGCATCAAATGATTCTAACATTTCATTTAAAACCTTTGATGCCTCTTATGTGTTAACTAACAAATCCGGCAAGGTAGTTGCCAAATATGTTGGGGGCAAACACAAGGGATCAAAGACTTGTGTTTGGGTACCCAAAGTTCTTGTTTCTAATGCCAAAGGACCCAAAACCATTTGGGTACCTAGAGTCAAGAACTAAACTTGTTTTGTAGGTTTATGCATCCGGAGGCTTAAGTTGGATCATCGATAGCGGGTGCACAAACCACATGACAGGGGAGAAGAAAATGTTCTCCTCCTACGAGAAAAATCAAGATCCCCAACGAGCTATCACATTCGGGGATGGAAACCAAGGTTTGGGTAAAATAGCTATATCTCCTGACCATTCCATTTCCAATGTTTTTCTTGTTGATTCATTAGATTACAATTTGCTTTCCGTATCTCAATTATGTCAAATGGGCTACAACTGTCTTTTTACTAATGTAGGTGTCACTGTCTTTAGAAGAAGTGATGATTCAATAGCATTTAAGGGAGTGTTAGAGGGTCAGCTATACTTGGTAGATTTTGATAGAGCTGAACTCGACACTTGCTTAATTGCTAAGACTAACATGGGTTGGCTCTGGCACCGCCGACTAGCCCATGTTGGAATGAAGAATCTTCATAAGCTTCTAAAGGGAGAGCACATTTTAGGATTAACAAATGTTCATTTTGAGAAAGACAAGATTTGTAGCGCATGCCAAGCAGGGAAGCAAGTTGGTGTTCATCATCCACACAAAAACATTATGACGACAGACAGGCCACTGGAGCTCCTATACATGGACCTATTCGGCCCGATAGCTTACATAAGCATCGGCGGGAGTAAGTACTGTCTAGTTATTGTGGATGATTACTCTTGCTTCACTTGGGTGTTCTTTTTGCAAGAAAAATCTCATACCCAAGAAACCTTAAAAGGATTCTTGAGACGGGCTCAAAATGAGTTCGGCTTAAGGATCAAGAAAATTAGAAGCGACAACGAGACGGAGTTCAAGAACTCACAAATCGAAGGCTTCCTTGAGGAAGAGGGCATCAAGCATGAGTTCTCTTCTCCCTACACGCCGCAACAAAATGGTGTAGTGGAGAGGAAGAATCGAACTCTATTGGACATGGCAAGGACCATGCTTGATGAGTACAAGACTTCGGATCGGTTTTGAGCCGAGGCAGTCAACACCGCCTGCTACGCCATCAACCGGTTGTATCTACACCGAATCCTCAAGAAGACATCATATGAACTCCTAACCGGTAAAAAGCCCAATATTTCATATTTTAGAGTCTTTGGTAGCAAATGCTTTATTCTTGTTAAAAGAGGTAGAAAATCTAAATTTGCTCCTAAGACTGTAGAAGGCTTTTTACTAGGATATGATTCAAACACAAGGGCATATAGAGTCTTTAACAAGTCCTCAGGACTAGTTGAAGTTTCTTGTGACGTTGTGTTTGATGAGACTAACGGCTCTCAAGTAGAGCAAGTTGATCTTGATGAGATAGGTGATGAAGAGGCTTCGTGCATCGCGCTTAGGAACATGTCCATTGGAGATGTGTGTCCTAAGGAATCCGAAGAACCTCCAAATGCACAAGATCAACCATCCTCCTCCACGCAAGCATCTCCACCAACTCAAGATGAGGATGGGGCTCAAAATAATGAAGGAGAAAATCAAGATGTTGAGCCACCTCAAGAGGAGAGCAATGATCAAAGGGGAGATGCAAATTATCAAGACAAGGAGGATGAAGAACCAAGGCTGCCACACCCAAGAGTCCACCAAGCAATCCAACGAGATCACCCCGTCGACACCATCCTCGGCGACATTCATAAGGGGGTAACCACTAGATCTCGTGTTGCACATTTTTGTGAGCATTACTCTTTTGTTTCCTCTATTGAGCCACACAGGGTAGACGAAGCACTACAAGATTCGGATTGGGTGGTGGCGATGCAAGAGGAGCTCAACAACTTCACTAGAAACGAGGTATGACATTTAGTTCCATGTCCTAACCAAAATGTTGTAGGAACCAAATGGGTCTTCCGCAACAAGAAAGACGAGCATGGTGTGGTGACAAGGAACAAAGCTCGACTTGTGGCCAAGGGATACTCCCAAGTCGAAGGTTTGGATTTCGGTGAAACTTATGCACCCGTAGCTAGGCTTGAGTCAATCCGTATATTATTAGCCTATGCTACTTACCATGGCTTCAAGCTTTACCAAATGGACGTGAAGAGTGCCTTCCTCAATGGACCAATCAAGGAAGAGGTCTATGTTGAGCAACCTCCCGGCTTTGAAGATAGTGAGTATCCTAACCATGTTTACAAACTCTCTAAGGCGCTTTATGGGCTTAAGCAAGCCCCAAGAGCATGGTATGAATGCCTAAGAGATTTTCTTATCACTAATGGCTTCAAAGTCGGAAAGGTCGATCCTACTTTATTAACTAAAACTCTTGACAATGATTTGTTTGTATGCCAAATTTATGTTGATGATATTATATTTGGGTCTACTAACGAATCTACATGTGAGGAATTTAGTAGGATCATGACACAGAAATTCGAGATGTCGATGATGGGGGAGTTGAAGTATTTCTTAGGATTTCAAGTAAAGCAACTCCAAGGGGCACCTTCATTAGCCAAACGAAGTATACTCAAGACATTCTAAACAAGTTTGGGATGAAGGATGCCAAGCCCATCAAGACACCCATGGGAACCAATGGGCATCTCGACCTCGACACGGAAGGTAAATCCGTAGATCAAAAGGTATATCGTTCGATGATAGACTCTTTACTCTATTTATGTGCATCTCGACCGGATATTATGGTTTCCGTATGTATGTGTGCAAGATTCCAAGCCGACCCTAAGGAAGCTCACCTTACAGCCGTAAAACGAATCTTGAGATATTTAGTTCATACTCCTAAGTTTGGGCTTTGGTACCCTCGGGGATCCACATTTGATTTAATTGGTTATTCGGATGCCGATTGGGCGGGGTGTAAGATTAATAGAAAGAGCACATCGGGGACTTGCCAGTTCTTGGGAAGATCCTTGGTGTCTTGGGCTTCAAAGAAGCAAAATTCCATAGCTCTTTCTACCGCCGAAGCCGAGTATATTGCCGCAGGCCATTGTTACACGCAACTACTTTGGATGAGGCAAACCCTTAGGGACTACGGTTACAAATTAACCAAAGTTCCTCTTCTATGTGATAATGAGAGTGCAATCCGCATGGCGGATAATCCCGTTGACCATAGCCGCACTAAACACATAGCCATTCGGTATCATTTTCTATGGGATCACCAACAAAAGGGAGATATCGAGATTGCATATATTAACACTAAAGATCAATTAGCCGATATCTTTACCAAGCCACTAGATGAACAAACCTTTAACAAACTTAGGCATGAGCTAAATATTCTTGATTCTAGGAATTTCTTTTGATGTCTTGCACACATAGCTCATAAATATACCTGTGATCATATTTTCTTCATATGTTATGACTAATGTGTTTTCAAGTATATTTCAAACCAAGTCATAGGTATATTTAAAGGGAATTGGAGTCTTCGGCGAAGACAAAGGCTTCCACTCCATCGACTCATCCTTCGCCGTCGCTCCAAACAATTCTCCGCTTTTGGTATAATCTTCACTCATATGTCTTTTACCAAAAGGGGGAGAAAGTAATTCAAAGGGCTTATTTCACTCAAAGTATCTGTTTTTGGCGATTCATGCCAAAGGGGGAGAAAGTATTAGCCCAAAGCAAAAGGATCGCGCCACCACCTAATTTTAAAATATGATTTTCAAATTGGTATCTCATTGTGTTCAAAAGGGGGAGAAAGTAGTATCTTCAAAATTGATATCTTAAAACCCTCTTGAACACTAAGAGGAGGAATTTATTGAGGGGGAGTTTTGTTTAAGTCAAAGGAAAAGCACTTTGAAACAGGGGGAGAAAATTTCAAATCTTGAAAATGCTTCTCAAAATTTTATTCATTTACCTTTGACTATTTGCAAAAGGACTTTGAAAAGGATTTACAAAAGAATTTGCAAAAACAAAACTTGTGCTGCAAGCGTGGTCCAAAATGTTAAAATTTTAAAGAAACAATCCATGCGTATCTTATGAGTATTTATATTGGCTCAACTCTAAGTAACCTTTGCACTTACAATTATGCAAACTAGTTCAATTATGCACTTCTATATTTGCTTTTGTTTGTGTTGGCATCAATCACCAAAAAGGGGGAGATTGAAAGGGAATTAGGCTTACACCTATTTCCTAAATGATTTTGGTGGTTGAATTGCCCAACACAAATAATTGAACTAACTAGTTTGCTCTAGTCTATAAGTTATACAGGTGCCAAAGGTTCACAATAAGCCAATAAAAAGACCAAGAAAAGGGTTCAACAAAGAGAGCAAGGGATAACCGAAATGTGTCCTGGTCTGGCGCACCGGACTGTCCGGTGTGCCACCGGACAGTGTCCGGTGCACCAGTGCACTCAAGGTCGAACTCTTCACCTTCGGGAATTTCCAAGGGCACTACGCTATAATTCACCGGACTGTCTAGTGAGTCACCGGACAGTGTCCGGTGCACACCGGACTGTCCGGTGTGCCAGCGGAGCAACGACTACTTCAACGCCAACGGTCACCTGCAGAGGCATTTAATGCGCGCCAGAGCGCGCAGAAGTCAGGCACGCGCGAGACGGCGCACCGGACAGTCTACAGTACCTGTCCGGTGCACCACCGGACAGCCAGGCGACCCCACCAGTCAGAGCTCCAACGGTCGAACCCTAACGGCCGGGTGACGTGGCTGGCGCACCGGACACTGTCCGGTGGCGCACCGGACTGTCCGGTGCGCCCGTCGACAGCAGCCTCCACCAACGGTCAAGTTTGGTGGTTGGGGCTATAAATACCCCAACCACCCCCACATTCAGGTCATCCAAGTTTTCCACCTTCCAACTACTTACAAGAGCTAAGCATTCAATACAAGACACACCAAGTGGTCAAATCCTCTCCCAATTCCACACAAGGCTTTAGTGATTAGTGAGAGAGATTTGTTGTGTTCATTTGAGCTCTTGCGCTTGGATTGCTTCTTTTTTTCCATTCTTTCTTGCGATCATCTCAATTGTAATCAAGACAAGAGACACCAATTGTGTGGTGGTCCTTGCGGGAAGTTTGGTCCCCAATTGATTGAGAAGAGAAGCTCACTCGGTCCGAGGGACCGTTTGAGAGAGGGAAAGGGTTGAAAGAGACCCGGTCTTTGTGACCACCTCAACGGGGAGTAGGTTTGCAAAAACCGAACCTCAGTAAAACAAATCCTTATGTCTCACTCTTTATTCGCTTGCGATTTGTTTTCACTCCCTCTCTCGGACTCGTTTACATTTCTAACGCTAACCCGGCTTGTAGTTGTGATTAAGTTTGTAAATTTCAGATTCGCCCTATTCACCCCCCCTCTAGGCGACTTTCAATATTAATCCCGGGTATATCCACATCTACGTCAGGTAGAAGCATTCAGACCAATATGGTTACTCCTCAACGGTTTCTGGCAAACTCCATATACATAGGAGTACACACCGAACGACAGGTTCAGTTTGGCTTTTGTGTGTTTAATAGAACATTGAGCCATTACATTATATGGGCATTCCTCCCCCTAATGCTGAGATATTCTAAAAGCATACAGATAAAACCCCCAACCACAATCATCCAGTTGTGGCCAATGTATGCTATTGTGATGATTTATTTGGGAAATCTTACGCACATTACAGATCGAGGTTTTATGCAGTGAGTTTTGGACTTAGATTAATGTACTGGCATGAATACTACATATTTTTCCTTCAACATGAAGGGTTAGTCTCAACATCCAGCGAGACACGCAACAACAAGTTGATTCGTGTTTACAATTCTGCAAACTTATTGTTATTATTACCAAATGCACAGTCAATCATTAGGATTTTTTAGACTAACATGCACAACACTATTTTATCCATAAGGGTCCTTCAGGGGCTCATGAATACCATTCGTCGTTTGGAGCCATTAGTTGACTTCAGATCAACAAGTAAAATGACCATCAGGGTCTAACGCTCACAAAGACATTCACTGGTTGCATTGTGCGTTTAAGCACATAGGAAAATATGTGTGTAGATAATGGTAGTAAAGTGCACGACATTAGGCCAATGCTGCCAAGCAAATATTTTTATATGCATAGATGTATAGTCCAGCTCATTTTTATCACTGCCCATGGTTTACCCAATTACTCATACTGTTCTGAAATTGGGTATCAATTTATGCAACATTTTTAAGTATTAAAATTTTGAGAGAGAATTTATAACAATAGTTAATAATTTGTGATGTTGCCAGGAGGACAAATATTTCTCCTCATATTATATACCAATTTGTTCTATAAGGCATCATTTCGATCTCTTCGTTGTTCGGCAAAAAGAGAAGCTTTGGAATAAAACAATCAAGGCCAAGAATTCATTTTTATTTGGGAAAAATCACCATATAACTAGCTTTTCATGAAACAAATGATGATAACTGCTTGGCAAGAACGAAACAAGACTGGTATCCGCCTAGGATCCGTCTTCAACAATAGATAGTACTGCTCTCATACAAAGAAATCATCAGGAGTAGCGAGGATACAACAGGTCTCTACAAGATCTTCATATTTCTATCACAAATTATCATCACTAGTAGTCTAGTGGTCAAGACATATGACTCTTCTGGCTCCGAGGACCAAAGACATGTTAATGTCTAATCTAGCTTCAAGCTATGTGGTGATGTGGGATTTCATAGTTATTTGTCTACTCTTCTCACTTCTGTTAGATCGGAGGTAGATAATGGTAAGCATGCCAAAGGGTGGAATTTAGTGTAGTTAGTCTACATAGACCCCAGGTATGTGTCCATTCAGGACCAACCTTTACCATTTAGCTTACAGTGTATACCAAATTGTCAAAGGACTATCTTGAGTCAATTCAGTGACTATAAGTATTTACAATTCCGAGAGATGTATGCGACACAAGCATAGAGGTCCTAGATAGAACGAGTAAAGTGGTTCGACGGGAACACACTATGGTTTTCACACCAACATAGTGAAAAAATTCTCAGAATAACCTCTCGGTATACTCGCAACTTTGTGTTGCTGGCGATTACATGTCCTTTTATCTCATAGCTTGCTTCATGTCATTCAGCGACAAAGAGAGCAATGTGCTAACATCTGGTTGAGCAATGTATGACTGAGATTTCCGGTCTTAAATCATTTGGTAAAGACTTTTTGCTTACTAATATAATCCCAATTTATGATGTCTTTTATGCCAAAAATGCTTTCATGCATTATATTATATATCTTCGAGTTACTTCGGGTAAAACTTTATGCATGAGGAGAGAGCAAAGAATTAATTTATCTGGGTTTCATTGTATTTCAATTTAATTTCCCAGATTTTCTAAGCAATATAGAGCTTGATATAGTTGTTATGGCCACTTGGCGATATATATAAATATATGATGCCACACAACACGATCAAATAAAATATAGAGTCAAACAAATTTGTTTACGAAGGTTGCGCATAATGTGACTTCAAGGGCTTGAACGAACCACCACAATCCACACGAGTACAAGCTCTAGTGTATCTGGCGTCAACGTCTGTGTGGCCATCAGTGCTATGACAGTATAGTAAGCCTTCGTAATAAGCGCAACAGGCGCAGTTGTGGCTCAATAGTCGGGTACAAGATAAGTCCACACAATGTGCGCAACAGGCGCAATTGTGGCTCGATGATCACGACAGACGAATAGTGCCTACAGGGCATATAAAAAATACGTGACTCGATGATGACGGTCTGACTCAACGAGAGTTGTCCAATTAAGCGAGAGTGTCGATATAGCAATCAAATAACGCAACCAAGTTCGTACGTCGCAAATATTGAGTCGTGTTGCCAGGGTGCAGTCAATGCTCAGCATATATCATAATTCACCCGATTAATAACGTAGCCTGATAGGCATGTTTGAGTACCCACTATATAATTTAACCGCTCGTCGTGAGTCTGAAAACTCAATGCAACGAAAATATTTAGAGGGATATAAAAAAATGCGCAACATAGCCTTCACATGCATGTTTAATAATTTTATGTTAATTATTTGCTACGAGAAATAATTATTAATACAGGAAAAGTAAATACCAAAATTAATGCATGAGTATCACCATATAAGGTGCAAAAGCGATTTTCCCATTATTAAACGTGTATTTTCTACTAATTATTTGCTGCTAGAAATAATTAATTACGCTAGAAATTGCAACATGTTTACTCCATCATGACCCAATTTATTGTGGCACATGCACTTCACGCAAGCATATGTGCCATCACGTCCATCCGCCAGTGCCATCACGGCAAGCAAGCAAATCGATTACCAAGCAGGCCCAGAAGCAAGCCTTCCTTCTCAGTAGTTGCTAGTCTAGTGCCCTGGTCACCACATCGTAGCCACTATTCTGGTCTGCCATCAACCTATCAGGCAAGCCAGTCATGCTGCATCACTGTGTGCGGACACGATGTATCAATTGTCGTGTGGCTGTGCGTGATAGGTGTCATAGCTCACTCAAAAGTTGATAGACGTGTTGCCGCGACAAAGAAGCCCCGCACCTCTCGCAGCTTACGGTTCGGCCGTAACGAGCAGAAATGACCCACGCGATCGCTCCGCTCGTCTCTACGTCGTGATCCGCTTTCTCTGTGTATACGCCGGAGTGGAGTGTGCGCCTAGAGCTAGGACCAATCGGGGGCTTCTCTCGTCGAGTGAGTCTTCCAGACGACAGTGTCGGTGCAGGGCACAAGGGGATTGCTCCGGCAACAAATATTTATAGTTCCAAGTGTTATATTCTCTATGTCCCTAGGCCCATGTGTCAGGGCTCAGTGCCTTTGTGCATACCGCCCTTCAGCTATAAAAGGGGAGGCATGCGACGTTACAAGACTCAGACCCAACTCTAGGCAGACACTCTCAAGTTCATAAAAGCTCCCAAACAATACATCTCACAGTGGAGTAGGGTATTACGCTCTGGCGGCCCGAACCACTCTAAATCCTCGCGTGCTCTCGTGTGTTGATCGACCAGTCTCGTAGCAACCAAAACGCTTAGGCCCCTCCTCTCTTTAGGATTTAGGGCGGGTGCAATGCGCCACCCGGCCGGGGAGATTTCCTCCCCGACATTTGGCGCGCCAGGTAGGGGGTAGGCTTCAAGTTTTCGCTTGTTTTCTCACTCGGCATGATGGTGCGGATCATCGAGCACCGCGCCAAAACTTCGGAGGATTTCGTGATGGAGCAGGAGGTTGTGTCCTCTGCGCCACGAGTGCTCGACCGCCCTGACTCTGGGACTGCTGCCGTGCACGCCGTGCAACAGCACACGCCAACGCAGGCGTCCCGGACTCCGTCGAGGGCAGCGCCTACGGCGCTGTCTGCGGCCAGAGAGTTGCTACGCCACTCCCCTAGCCCTACGGCATCACCAGGGGCCATGAAGCAGTGGTGCGACGACATCGACCGACTGCTCGGCATGACACATTCTACTTCGACCAGGTCGAGGCCTCGGTCATCCTGGCGCCAACGTGAGGCGACGACGTCTGTGCGCTCGCCCTCCATAAGGGGTGCACAGACCGACGACCTCCAGGCGGAGCTCAACCGTAGGCGTACGGGAGAAGACGCCCGGGTCTCTTTGGAAAGGGAGCGTGAGCGCCGATAGAACGTCGAGGGTCGCAACCTCGACCAAGATTTCGCTGCGGAGGCACCGCAGACACCAGTGGGCACCCGGTCCCAAACAGGTGTCCCCTTGACCGGCGTGGGCTACGCCGCCCTCGCTGACCATCTTCGCACGGCATCATGGTCACCCAAGTTTCGGCCACACCTACCGAAAAATACGATGGGACAACGAACCCATCGGAGTTCCTGCAAGTATATTGTCGGGGACCATAATTAGGGGTACCCCCAAGACTCCTAATCTCAGCTTGTAACCCCCATCAGCACAAAGCTGCAAAGGCCTGATGGGTGCGATTAAGTCAAGGCTCGGTCCACTCAAGGGACACGATCTCGCCTCGCCCGAGCCCAGCCTCGGGCAAGGGCAGCCGACCCCGGAGGATTTACGTCTCGCCCGAGGGCCCCCTCAAGCAACGGACACACCTTCGGCTCGCCCGAAGCCCAGCCTTCGCCAAGAAGCAACCTTGGCCAAATCGCCACGCTGACCGACCGTATCGCAGGAGCATTTAATGCAAGGATGGCCTGACACCTCATCCTGACGCGCGCCCTTCAGTCGACAGAGCCGAAGTGACCGCAGTCACTCCGCCGCTCCACTGACCGGCCTGACAAGAGGACAGCGCCGCCTGCGCCGCTCCGACTGCTGTGCCACTCGACAGAGTGAGGCTAACAGCAGCCAAGTGCAGCCTCGGGCGCCATAGGAAGCTCCGCCTCGCCCGACCCTAGGGCTCGGACTCGGCCTCGGCCCCGGAAGACGACAAACTCCGCCTCGCCCGACCCTAGGGCTCGGACTCGGCCTCGGCCCCGGAAGATGACGAACTCCGCCTCGCCCGACCCCAGGGCTCGGACTCGGCCCTGGCCTTAGCCGACGGTCTCCGCCTCGCCCGACCTAGGGGCTCGGACTCGACCTCGACCTCGAAAGACAAACTCGACCTCGACCTCGGAGGAGCCTCCGCCTCGCCCGACCTAGGGCTCAGACCGACCACGTCATAGGAGGGGCCATCATTACCCTACCCCTAGCTAGCTCTGGCTACGGGGAACAAGACCGGCGTCCCATCTGGCTCGCCCCGGTAAAACAAATAATGATGGCACCCCGCGTGCTCCATGATGACGGCGGCTCTCAGCCCCCTTACGGAAGCAAGGAGACGTCAGCAAGGACTCGACAGCCCCGATAGCTGTCCTTCCACCAGGCTCCAGCGCTCCTCCGACGGCCACGACATCTCATGAACAGGGTGCCAAAACCTCTCCGGCTGCCACGACGGCATGTACTTAGGGCACTAGCTCCTCTCTGCTAGACACGTTAGCACACTGCTACATCTCCCATTGTACTCCTGGACCCTCTCCTTACGCCTATAAAAGGAAGGTCCAGGGCCCTCTTACGGAGGGTTGGCCGCGCGGGGAGGACGGGACGGCGCGTGCAGGCCTCTCGCTCCCTCCCACGCGGACGCTTGTAACCCCCTACTGCAAGCGCACCCGACCTGGGCGCGGGACAAACACGAAGGCCGCGGGTTTTCCCTTTTACGCCTGTCTCCCTCCGGTTTTCCCCCCTTCGCGCTCCGTCTCGCGCCGACCCATCTGGGCTGGGGCACGCGGCGACAATTTACTCGTTGGTCCAGGGACCCCCCGGGGTCGAAACACCGACAGTTGGCGCGCCAGGTAGGGGCCTGCTGCGTGTTGACGAACAGCTTCCCGTCAAGCTCCAAATGGGTAGTCTCCAACAACCTTTCCAGCCCGGGACGGTGCTCCGTTTCGGGAGTCTTGAGTTCATGTCCCTCGATGGCAGCTACGACATGATACTCCTTCCCCCGCCGCGCGACAGCGACAATGGCGGCCGACAACCCGCCCGCCGGCGGCGGAATCGACGACGTATTCCCCACGTGGCGGAAGAACAACATTCGGGTTTGTCCCGTCGCCTCCCCCGTCGACGGAGGAGGAGGCGGGGCAACCAAGGCCAAGCAGGAGGCGGCACCTCGTCGGCTGTCGAGCGAGTCGACGGCGCCGGCGCCCCAACGGGGGACACGTCGGGCATCGACCTCGCGTCTGAGACGAAGACGAGTGCCGTTTCCCCGCAACACGCCAACTCCAAGCGGACGGACGATGCCAGCACGCTCACAAAGGACTTGCTGGGCGTCACCCTCGTACCTGAGACGACGGTGCAGTCTGCCCCTGACGTGACTTCGTCACCGCCCGTCGACCAAGAGGTACCGACCGATTCCCATCCCGTGCCTTTTGGATTCAGCCTCGACCCACCAAGCGACTTCGCTTCGGTGGACGCTTTCATAGAGGCGAGTCCAAACCCTCCGGGGTACAGTATGCGGTCACCCTGGGACCGGACGACAGTTGTCTCGACCTACGGGCCATCGGGTTCCGAGGAAGATGACGAGCCCGACTTTTGTTGGGATTTCTCCGGACTTGGTAACCCCAGTGCCATGTGGGACTTCATGACCGCATGCGACTACTGCCTTTCCGATTGTTGCGACGGTAGCCGCAGCTTCGGCGACGAGGACTGCGACCCAAGTCATGAATGTTTCCACATCGATCTAGGGGGTCCCAGCGAAGGCAACCATCTTGGTATACCGGAAAACGGTGATCCCCCTAGGCCTGCGCCTCGCGTTGACATCCTTCGGGAGCTAGCTGTGGTCCCAGTCCCTGCGGGGTGTCAGGACTCATAGCTCGAGCAAATCCGCGAGATGCAGGCCAGGCTCGACGAGGGAGCAGGAACACTTGAGTCGTTCCGTCGGGACATCGGGCAGGAATGGGCAGGCCAACCTCTGGCCGGAGAAGCGCGTCATCTACCCCAGGGCATCCAGCACCGCATCGCCGACGATGTCAGGGCAAGGCCGCCACCGGCTTCCAGTGGGGTCGGCCAGAACCTGGCTGCAGCGGCAATACTTCTCCGCGCGATGTCGGAGCCATCAACCACCGAGGGGCGGCGTATCCAGGGAGAGCTCAAGAATCTTCTGGAGGATGTCGCGGTCCGACGGGCCGAAAGCTCTGCCTCCCGAAGGCAGGGGTACCCCTCGGAGCATCGCACTGCGACTTCCCGATTCATGCGGGAAGCCTCGGTCCACACCGGGCGCACGCGTAACACAGCGCCTGCGGCCCCGGGTCGCCTCGGCAACGAGCACCATCACCGCAACCGTCGAGCCCACCTCGATGAGAAGGTGCGTCGAGGCTACCACCCCAGGCGTGGGGGACGCTACGACAGCGGGGAGGATCGGAGTCCCTCGCCCGAACCACCGGTCCGCAGGCTTTCAGCCGGGCCATACGACGGGCGCCGTTCCCGACCCGGTTCCGAACCCTAACTACTATCACAAAGTACTCAGGGGAGACGAGGCCGGAACTGTGGCTCGCGGACTACCGGCTGGCCTGCCACCTGGGTGGAACGGACGATGACAACCTCATCATCCGCAACCTCCCCCTGTTCCTCTCCGACACCGCTCGAGCCTGGCTAGAGCATTTGCCTCCGGGGCAGATCTCCAACTGGGACGACCTGGTCCAAGCCTTCGCCGGCAACTTCCAGGGCACGTACGTGCGCCCTGGGATCTCCGAAGCTGCCGCCAGCAGCCGAGAGAGTCTCTCCGGGACTACATCCGGCGATTCTCGAAGCAGCACATCGAGCTGCCCAACGTCACCGACTCGGATGTCATCGGCGCGTTCCTCGCCGGCACCACCTGCCGCGACCTGGTGAGCAAGCTGGGTCGCAAGACCCCCACCAGGGCGAGCGAGCTGATGGACATCGCCACCAAGTTCGCCTCTGGTCAGGAGGCGGTTGAGGCCATCTTCCAAAAGGACAAGCAGCCCCAGGGCCGCCAGCCGGAAGATGTCCCCGAGGCGTCCACTCAGCGCGGCACCAAGAAGAAAGGCAAGAAGAAGTCGCAAGCGAAACGCGACGCCACCGACGCGGACCTTGTCGCCACCGCTGAGTACAAGAACCCTCGGAAACCTCCCGGAGGCGCCAATCTCTTCGACAAGATGCTCAAGGAGCCGTGCCCCTATCATCAGGGGCCCGTCAAGCACACCCTTGAGGAATGCGCCATGCTTCGGCGCCACTTTCACAAGGCCAGGCCACCTGCAGAAGGTGGCAGGGCTCACGACGACGATAAGAAGGAGGATCGCAAGGCAGGAGAGTTCCCCGAGGTCCACGACTGCTTCATGATCTACGGTGGGCGAGTGGCGAACGCCTCGGCTCGGCACGACCCATCTGGGCTGGGGCACGCGGCGACAATTTACTCATCGGTCTAGGGACCCCCCGTGGTCGAAACGCCGACATATATGTCACTGCCATCACGGCGGTGGGTGGAAACACCACCGCAATGGCGACATATTTTCATGCCACCCTGTCTGGACCAGCCCGGACTTGGCTCATGAACCTCGCCCCAAGATCAATCTACTCCTGGGAAGAGCTCTATGCGCGGTTCGTGGTGAACTTTGCCATTGCTTATCAACAGCACGATGTGGAGGCCCACCTCCATGCTGTGAGGCAGGAGCCAGGAGAGACCCTCCAGAAGTTCATCTTCCGCTTCACCAAGGTGCGAGGTACGATACCTCGTATTTCTGATGCCTCCATCATCACGACCTTCCGACAGGGGGTACGTGATAAGAAAATGTTGGAGAAACTGGCCACACATGATGTGGATATTGTCCCCATGCTCTTCGCCCTGGCGGACAAGTGTGCCAGAGCTGCTGAAGGCCGAGCATGGCACTCGGCCCCACAAACCGGGACCACCCAGACGGGAGGTTCGGGTGCCATCCCCCGGGACGGCAGAAAGAAAAAGAAGGGCCATGGCTACGAGAAGCTGCAGTCAACCGCGCTGGTCGTCACAGTCGTGACCGGAGGCCGGGGCGATCGCAACAAACGCCCACGGTCACAAAGGAGTAACGGTGGCTCGTGCCCTGTACATCCCAATAGTCGCCACAACGACGCGGAGTGTCGCGAGATCATTGATCTCGCGAAACGCGTTAGCAAACGCGCCAGTGAGCGACGTGAGCAGTCTTCCAGAGACGGCTCCCCACCTCGCCGCCGTCTTGGCAAAGAAAAGGTCGACAAAGGCGTGGCTGCGGCTGAACAGGACCTCGGGTATCAGTCACCCGAAGGAGACCTGAAGGACGTCTTCGCAAAAGACTCCCACTCCTACGGCGACGACTAGGCGGACCACCGGCGGGATCCCATGTCCCCCGGCCTACGGAGCTGAAGCCTGCCTTCCTCTGGAAACCCATCTGGATTCCCCACGGGTCCAGCTTTCTGACAGGTTCATCCAGGAATGACCACAGCCAAAGGCGGGGCCTCCTTCGTCAAATGCAGATGGGAACCCAGGGTCGGGACCTAATCCTACAAAGGTACCAGACCATATCAGGGCTCCGTAACACTCCCCCAGCTGGGAAGGACCCTTCATTGTAATGGGGGTACCCCGACCCAAGGGCAACTGTCTAGCTACGACCAAAGGAATGCCTCCCTCAGTGTCGAAATATCTCTGTAAGTTTTATCTATAGAGCAAGTCTGAGGGGTTGAAGTTTTTCCCTTTTGTAACTAGGTAGTGCACACTGGTATGCCAACCCGGTAGGGTCTGCCCCCATAAACTCGGCCTGTTGGCCCACACCCATGCATGATTAGCTATGATGGAAAACTACCCTCTCAAGATATGCCTCTATGATAGCAATTTCCTGCTCTCCACGGTCTCACCCTGCAGTTTTTTATCGTGTTTTTATCTAACCCACCTGCCCAGCTCCCATCCCACCAGGCATAATGACATCTGGATTGAACAGCCAGGGTTGCAGTTTAGGACCTCTATGCGAAAGCAGGGGGACCCGACAGCCTGGGGGCCAGCTCTGAGGAACGAGTGCTCGTGTCATGGGGTGGTCCAGAGCCTGTGCGGCCGGTTAGCCCGGTTCCGAACCCAAAACCCTGCACACTCCACCACTCCGTGACGAGCACCCTAGTACTTAGAGTTATAAGTCTTGTGGGTCCGACAACTTGGGGTCCGAAACTAGAGAAGAGACACTTGTCTCCTGGGGTGGTCTGGAACCATGTAGCCGCTCAGCCTGGTCCCGTACCATGGGCCTGCATATTCCACCACTCTGTGACAGGCGTCCTAGTATCTAGAACCACCATCCAGGGGGTCCGGACACACAACTTGCTTCCCCTAGCTAAAACACTACAAATCCCGAGCATGTATCAAAGGATGAAAAATGTCAGATGACGGGGTCTGTGGGTGTATCACTAACACTCTTTAGCTAAAGCTGTGTACAGATCTAGGTCTCAGTGAGACTGCCTCCCAAAGGTCGTTGACAACTCTTTTATACGCGCTGGTGTCCAGCCTCGACACATCGAGCCTGCACCCCAGGCGGGGGGCCAGGTACCAAGGGAAGTTAACAACAGGATCGGGCAACACACAGATAAGTGTTAAATACTGCTTAATAGATAATATCTATTACTTTACAAAAACAGGGGAAGGCCTTGGGGCTAGTTCTAAAGAATGGATGCCCGTTCCATAGGGTGGTCCAGAGCCTGTGTGGCCGGTTAGCCTGGTTCCGTACCCAAAACCCTGCACACTGCACCACTCCATGACGGGTGTCCTAGTATTTAAAACTATAGTCCTGTGCGTCCAACGAACTAGAGGTCCGGTTTTGAAGAACAGGCACTTGTCTCCTGGGGGTCCGAAAGCCATGTAACCGCTCAGCGTGGTCCCGCTCCGTGAGCCTGCATACTCCACCGCCCTGCGGCAGGTGTCTTAGTACTTGAAGCCACCATCTAGGGGGTTCGGATGCACAACTTGGTTTCCCAGGCTAAAACCCTGCGTACATATGTTATTACATTTTGCTCTCAAGCAGATGTCATTACACTCCCTTACAAGCGGGACCCCAGCTCCATCTCTGCAGGAATGGACTACGCTGCACCAACAAGAGTCGCGATGGAAGTTGGCTCCGGGCTGCCTCACCAGCGGTGGCGACCACCTCTGCACCAGCAGCGACAACGACCTGCGCCCCGGGCGCCCAGACAGCAGCAACGATCGCCTCAAAGCAAGTGCAGAAGCGCTGCTACGAATAGGGCCTCGCCCCCGCCCTCCTACGGAGGGGGAGCAGCGAGGCCATTAAAGCCAAAGAGACAGGGACTCAGCGGCAGGTGGCCCTGATGGTCCCGGCAGCGGAGGCAACCACCTCTGCAAGGGGCAGCCTCACCAGCGGCAGCCACCACCTCAGCACCGACGACCACGACCACCCCCTCATAAGAGGCCCTCGCTCCCGTCCTCCCACGGAGTGAGGACAAAACCATCCAAGAACGCCGCCGCCACTCTCGCAGCGTACGACATCTTGGACGGTCCCCCCGTACGGCCGGTGGCGCAGGAGAAGCCATGGATGTGGCAGACCCGCACACGGCGCGACCGTCGCCCGTGTGATGGACGGACAGCCACGCCCCGACCAAATGGCAGGAGGCAGTGTCGGAGGCGGCGGCAGGGCCACCCAGGCCAAGAGCCAGGCACGCAGCAGCTGTCAGCGCCTGCACCTGACCGGCCCCGCGTAGCCAAAGTTCGCCTCCTTCGCATGGCTGGTGAACCCCTCTCCTCCCCCGAATGCTAGAGGAAGAAGCGGGCCGCTGGCCCATGCGGGAGGCAGAACCCCGGCTCGACGCGCCTTCCACCCCAGCGAGGATGATGAACATCCTTGAAGCTGAGGGCAGGAGGGAAGCCGCAGCCTGGCTTGCTTCTCCCCACCATGAAGCTGGTGGTCATCCTTCTGGGTGACCACCGGCGGGGGACTGCAGCCGGGCTGCATGATGAAAATCCTTGAAGCCGAAGGGCGATGAAAGGATGCCAACCCCCATGGGGTTGCACTCCTCCAATAGCGGCAAGAAGAGGACAAGATCGGCGGCACCACCACGGGCGCCCACTCTCCGACGGTAGAGTCGCCGGAAGAGACGACCTTGACGCGGACCCCTCCAGAGAACACCGACGCACCCCATCTGGAGGCCCGGAAGGCGGAAGGACGCGATGGTCGCAAGAGGAGCGAGGCATGCCTACTGCCCGGGGGATCGACCCCTTTTTAAAGGCAGATCCCCCCACTCGCGCCCCTGAAGCGTCACGAGTGAAGTCTCCCCCCCGGCATGCACCAGGGATCTCACCTTACGACACGGGGGCCAGGCCCCGCATGTCATAAAAACCAACCCAAAGGAGGAGCGTGCGACTGCCTCGCGGTTACGCGCCCCTCCATTTCCGGGGCAACCAGCGGTCAGGAAGGCGAACTGCCACGCAAGGGCCATGCAACCGCCCCACGATCAAGCGCCCCTTCACATTCGCCGTAACCAGCGGTCAAAGAGGCGAACCGCAATGCGTGAAGCGTGCAAATGCCCCACGACTGAGCACCCCCTTAGCTCCGCCACGACTAGCGGTCCAACTCGGGGGCCTAGGCTAACATCCCAAAATCCTAACTTTGGAATTTCATAAAAAGTTTGTCCAAAATATTTGAGTTAAAGATTGGAACTAGGATTCAACTTGAAACGAGAAAACAAATGAATAAGAACTTTATTAGGTTAGTAAATATTTCTTGGAAATAAGTAAGTGGCAATATTATATATATTATTTTTATTATTTTATCAAAGATAGATTGGAGTCTCAAAACTAAAAGTCAAAGTTGAAAATCTTTTAATAAACGTAAAGATTTCTAATTTCGGATGAGTTAATTATTGTTTTCTCTGTCTCATGAATTATGCATCGATATTATTCAAATAATAAAATAAATAATAAAATAATTATCACATCATACTGGGATTATTTTGTTTGTTAAAACTTAGAATTGAATTAATTTGAAGTTCAAATTCAAAAGAATAAAGAATAGAAAAGAAAATAGGAAATAATAAAGAAAAAGGGGGGAAAAGGGGCGCTTGGGCCGTTTTCCTCACTATTGGCCCATTAACCCTTAACCCATGCGCACCAGCCAACTCGGATCCCCGCGCGTGCGTTGAACCAGGCTCTTACAAGACGGACCCACCTACAAGACTCCGCCTTCAACTACACGCGCTCTGACCGGCTGAATGGCTGACTGGTGGGACCTGCGCATCAGATTATCTCTGCCCGCCTTCTTTCCCTTTGTTCTGCTGCCTGGTGAACTCGGGTCATCAGTGTCGTCATCTTCATCCCAACGAACATGCGAGCACCGTGGCGCCAAACTCGGCCGGGGCCAAATTCCGCGTCCCAGGATTGTCGCTCGACCGATATTTCTCATGCCTGGGTATATAGCTCGTGACCGTCTACCTGCCTCCCTCAAACCGCACCATCAGGCCGGACCACCATTGTCGGGCAGCTGTGAAGAAGCGTGCCGCCGCTGCCGTAGTAGTTCGCCCCCAGCACTGTCCGGGTAGGGCCGGTTTCGGGTCGATAAGGTGCGCGCGAACCTGAGTATCGTGCTCCTGACAGCAATCGGGGGTCGGAGTTGGTAGTTTGAGGACAATTTCTCGCCGCCGATTGTGCTCCGCCGCGGATTGCGTGGTTCCGTGGACGGGGGGTTCTTCTGCGCCACTGCTGGTAAGTTTTCCATTCTCGTATTCGTCATCATGTGCGCTTCACGCCAACGCTAGCGGGCTCGGGGGTAGTGTCCTTGGGCACGGAACTGGGGTTCACCGGCGTATCGCCGTCGTGGTCAACACGGCCGCAGCCATGGTGTTTCTGGGAAGAAGATGACGAGTTCGTGGTCGTCGGATCGTCTGATCTGGTTTAGACGACTGGGTCTACCCAGGTTGAGGATGGCGTAGGATCGTAGTTGGCTAATCGTAGGGCTGTAGCGTGATCGGTGGAGTGAATCGATCTTGGCCGTTGTCCATCGATCGGACGGTTGCGGGTGAACGTCGGCTCAGGATGAAGATCGGTCTAATCAGGGGCGCACACTACCGATCTTGCGGCCGAGATCTAACGATACCCTTTCGCCATGGTAAACTGCAAAAGAGCCCTCGGATTGTAATGAAATCAACCCGCCGTCCATCCGGCTTGATTCTGAGTCTTAGGTCTTTTATGCGTTAGACCCCTGTCTTCTCTGATAATTGTGGCGCAGTCTAGAGAGATAGAAAATAAAAGAAAATAAAATAAAAAATGGTTTATTGGGTTAAAACAATTCCAAAAATTTGTATAATTCATAGAAAATTCATTTTTAATCCTTTTTAGTCCATTGCAGTTCCTATAATTTTGTAATAATGTTCTTTATCACATAGTGACACTGTTTTAACATGAAAATGGTATTAAAATTTATTTCTTAATTAATCTCGTATCAAGTACATAAAACCTTAGTAAATTCGTAACTCCTCCGTTTTAAATCCGATTTGACTCGTTCCAGTTGCGTTAGGATCATATAAATATTTACTACGCAGTAACAACAATGCTTATACCATGTCTCATACTTTTATAACTAGATAATCTTTAATCAAATAATGACTTAGAGTAAAGTGGAGATAATGATTTATAGAATAACCTCTCATATAATTTATACTAACCAATTTATAATATAGTTTAATATTTTAATCACACAGATCTTTTATAAAATCATAACTCCTTAACCGTAACTCCGATTTTAGTGGTTCTCGTTCCCACGATCTCGTAGCCTCGCATAGATTATGATTACGCAGTTTGTTCTTATGTTTGGTGTGATGTTAATTTTGTCTATACACTGTTTGTTTGTATTGCTACGACTAGCGGTGAGGTCACGAGGAATCCGAAGAATCACCCTGTTAACTGGAATCTCAAGTGCCAGGCAAGTTGTGCCCTTGATCACTTCTTTTTACCCAGCCATGTTCTGATTAATCATAATGATCTGCATAGGTTAATTTTGATGGGACCCAATAGGTTACCCTAGTTTGTCTATCTTTATACCTTGTTTACCACTGAACTTTTTGGGTAGTACTTGCTAGTGCTTTATGTGGTTTTGGGTATGAAGATACATTGTTCACGATTATACTTTTATTATCTGTTTATTATCACTGTTCATGATAAGATCATTATGTTAATTGGAACATGGAGCGACCACCCGGGAAAACAGTGCTACCACAAGGGTTTATGGATGCCCTTGGCTGATTAATTAGGAAAGCTAGTGGAGGACTACCTTACCCGAAAGGGGCAAGGGCAGTAAGGGAGTGGTCAGTGTAGGGAGGTCCTTGGTTGATTTTGCTGTGATGGCGGTCTGGCAAGAACCCTGCATTGGAGCTTCCTATAAACTGTAGCGGGTTTTCTGAAGCTAGTGGAACTTTGTAAAGGCCTCGTAGTGTTACCCTGCCTCGCCTCCTCGGTAGAGGTGTATGGGAAGTCATGATACCTTGGCAGATGGGTAACATGACTTGTGGGTAAAGATGCGCAACCTCTGCAGAGTGTAAAACTGGTATACTAGCCGTGTTCACGGTCATGAGCAGCTCGGACCCTCACATGATTAATTTATGGAACTAAATTCAAATTGTCATATGCATTGCATCGCAGGTGATGTTGTTACTTTTGTTCTACTATTTAATTGGGTTGGTATTTACTTATACTTAGTAACTGGTAATAAAATTTTGACCAACTTTAAAAGCAATGCTCAGCTCTAACCATCCTCTTTGGTAAGCCTTACACTTCACGTGAGCTCCCACCTTTGGCGAGTTCATGCACATTATTCCCCACAACTTGTTGAGCGATGAACGTATGTGAGCTCACTCTTGCTGTCTCACACCCCCACAGGTCAAGAACATGTACCACAGGATGAGGCGCATGGAGGATGCTGCGATGTGTTCGTGAGAGGTCTAGGCCGTCGTCTCCTAGTCAACTTTGGGTTGTTGGACCGTTGTCTCCTTATAATGTAATTATTTATTTTGTATAGAACTCCTATTATATAGTAAAGATGTGACATTCGATCTTGTGCCATGATTCATCATATGTGTGAGACTTGGTCCCAGCACACCTGGTGATTATGTTCGCGCCCGGGTCTTGGTGCCCCGAAACCCGGGTGTGACACAGGCCCACACGTCATGTAACCGGAGCGCCAGTTACCGTGTGCAAAGAAGTCGCTCCGCCGCCTGCACCAATGCCTTGTCTTTTCGGGACTGTCATGGATTCTGAAAAGGTAAATTTTTCAGAACCAGTGCAGCGACTCGAGGCAGCCCCGCGCATGGCCAAGCAATGTCGTTAAGTACGACGGTCACGGGTCAGCCAGCCGTAAGAATAGGCACGGCAGTTGGCGTGGTCATAAGCGGGCCGACAGTAATTGCAGCAACAGGTGCGCGGAAGCAGCGGTCTAGCCACCAAACAGACTCTGGTCCCACCTGCAGGCTCGCATCCTCCCCTGAGGCGGGACCGGGGGCCACTGTCGGTACCCTAAATCAGGGGTATCCTCTCCTACAGCATAAAGGCATCGCACCCATGCGACGTCTCCTGGCCGCGCGGAGGACCGCGCCTAACTCCACCGGACGGGCGGGCCAAAGGGCGCCACGTGGCAAGGAAAGGCACCATGCCTCAGTAAGACCGGACCCCCACAGAAGGTCACCGGGCCCCTGGATACATACAGGCCCGGAGCCCCAGGGGGGGTCCGAACCCCGGCAGGGTTCCGGAACGAGAAGGACCTTGGGGTATGCAGGGGTCCGGTGCTGACACGTGTGCAGGCCTTGTTCTCCGCTCCCCGCGCAGGCGAAGGCCCGGTGCTTGTGGCCCATGACATAAGCCATCGGGCCGAGCCTGACGTAAAACCATGTAGCCCCTGCATTTATTGAGAGGACGTGCCGCCTGCCACTGCGCTGACGGGCGACGTGCCCTCTCAGCATTTAATGTGTCCCGTCCCATCAACTGGCAGGCGGCGTCAAGGTCATCCAGCAGGCGGCGCGCCTGCTGGGTCTGCTGGCAAACAGTGCGCCCGTGCCAAGCAGCGCACTGTGTTATCCCTTCTACAAGAAGCTTGCCCTGCACGCCGAAGATACACAAATCTCGGACGACAGGACACAAGGGGATTGCCCCGGCAGCAAATATTTATAGTTCCAAGTGTTATATTCTCTATGTCTCTGGGCCCACATGTCGGGGCTCAGTGCCTTTGTGCATACCCCCTTCATCTATAAAAGGGGAGGCATGCGACGTTACAAGACTCAGACCCAACTCTAGGCAGACACTCTCAAGTTCATACAAGCTCCCAAACAATACATCCCACAGTGGAGTAGGGTATTACGCTCCGGCGGCCCGAACCACTCTAAATCCTCGTGTGCTCTCGTGTGTTGATCCACCAGTCTCGTAGCAAGCAATACGCTTAGGCCACTCCTCTCTTTAGGATTTAGGGTGGGTGCAATCCGCCACCCGGCCGGGGAGATTTCCTCCCCGACACCAGTAATAACCAATATCCAGGGATGTCAATTTCCGTCGAATAGCGAGATAAAAAATATAGATGACAATTTCCCTCGAGACAATAAAAAAGGTAACACGGGCTAGTAACTAAGACGACGATTGTTACACGGCGGTGGGCATGAGCTCGACCTTGCGGTCACTGTCGACGAACCGCTTCTAGTACCAGTGGTTCGCCTAGGACGGTCCATCTCCTCGATGGGGATCCCCTTGGTCTCCGACATGAAGAAGTAGACAAAGAGCGTCATGGCAATCTCCTAGGTGCCGAAGAAAGCAGAAGAGACCGAACTCGAGGTGGCAGAGCAGCATGACGAAGGTGAAGATCATGTTGAAGACGACCACCACTCTTTGTGCCGCCTACTAGATCTCTAGCTAAGAGGCACCTGCTGATGTCCTCGTAGTTGAAGAGGACGAGGAGCTCGGGTAGGTCAGGGCGCACGAGGCAGGGGATGGATGCATCTTGGCAGAGGTACGGAGTACACGACAAGCGACAACAATGAGGCACAAGGAGCTAACGTCGAGACAGGAGAGGATGGTGGCGACGATGACGACGTGTAGCGCCATGTCCATCGTTGGTGTCGCCACGCATGCTTCGATTGGATCCTAGCGGGGGGTATGGACTGGTAGTGGTGGTGACCTGGTGGAATTTGCTCTGTCGTGGCGTTCATTGGTAGGAGAGATGGATCGAGGATGGAGATGTGCGGCGTGGTGGAGCGGTGGGGGGAGATGGAGAGAGAGATGGGTGCGGAGAATTTATTGTGGATCTTTCGTGTGCATGCAATTAGATGATCTTTCTGATCAGAAGCATGAAAGTTTATGTTCGGTAGTTACACAAGATGGTGGGAACGATGGAAACTGATTATTTATAAAAGTAGGAACTGCATAACAAACACGATGGCATTTAAGGTGTCATATGTTTTTGATTTGCGAGATCGAGATAGCCATGGGAAAAAACAGTAAGGTCCCTTCGGTTCCCTCGGAATGGTGACCTAGAACGATTCTTGATTATGTAATTTATATAAGTTTTGATGGTCTGAAACGATTTCTGGCTAGAATTCTGGACAAGTCTTGTTAGTTTATGTAGAATTACACCTAGAATCATTCCATCTAATAAAAAATCATATAAATAAATTAGAGAAACATCCGGCTAGAAATTAATCCACGCCACCAATCCAAAAATAACCTAATAGGACCTAAGACAATCTCTAGCAGTTTGCCTATCACTACCTACATATTCAAACTTCATCATGCAAGCAGTGCAAGCAGTACAGTCTACATAAAACATTATTTTGGTTAATGCGGATGCAAGTCATTTGTGCACTGGGACACTGGGTGATAGCCATGTCGGACCACTGGGATGGGGATAGGCATCGGTCCTCTCATTTGTTAAAAAAGAAGGCCTCGGTTGTCTCGAGCCCAATTGTAGCCTCTGGTCTGGCTGGCTAGTGTCGGGTCGTGCGTTAGATTAGAATAAACTTTGCGAAAAAGGAATCTCGAGACGGAATCTTGTGTCTCGGCCCAATTCCAGTTCAAAACTAATGGATTGGTCCACAGGATCGACTAGCCGTATTCAGACAGCCCACGGGCAGGTTTAGCAAATGGACCAAATAACCAACCATGGTCCACGGCCTACAATCCCGGGCCATTTCGCCGGGCTGGCCCGACTTCACGACCCTTTCGGGCGCCCATCCTATTTTGCTCCCTTTTTTATTGAGAGCTACGTGACATTTCTGATAGGTAATCAAAGCGATCGCGTAGCCGTATGTGCGCCTGTGCATCTGTAAGTCTGTAACGTATGCATCATGCATTGGCACATGAGAACCTCATTACCCACCACTGCAAAGTGCCACGGGCTCACGGCCGCAGGAGTCAATGCGGCCATTTGCCGTTCTCAACTCTGCAGCGGCCATTTTACGACGCCAGGGCCTGCGTGCACACAGCTCGTGAGGCGTGAAGCCAGGTTCCAAGCCTGACGTCATCAAAGTTTCAGAGCGTCTTCCCGGGGCTGTCGCTCGGCCTGGACAGCAAGATAGACAGGAGCCCAGGCAACTATAGATGAGCAAACGGGCCGCCCGGCCCGGCACGGCCCGGGCCCGTGCCTGGCACGGCCCAAATAGGCACGGCACGACCAGGCCCACGGGCCTGCCGGGCCGGGCCTGCACAGTCCTACGTGCCTGGCCAGAGGCCCAGGCACGGCCCTTCGGGCCGTTTTTCGTGCCGGGCCAGCCCGAAGCCCGGTAAACAGAATTCAACACAGTTTATAATTCTGAGCTAGAAAACAAAGATGCAACTGAATTCAACACAGTTCAACAAAATATACAGAAATTTTGAGCTGTTAGTGCAATGCCGCCTCATTAAAAACCTTTCTAGGTAAAACTCACACCTCGTGAGAAACCCTAGAAAGGAAAAAAGAGTACGGCCAGCTCAGTTTATAATTCAAATGTTCACAGTTAGTATAATTTACAAGCCAAAGTATCAGGACAGAATACAGATCAAGCCAAAGTATCAGGACAGAAGGAGTGAATGACAGTCGACAGATCAAGGCAAAGTATCAGGATTCAGGAACAGCAGCTTCATCCAGCCAGAGGTCCTTGAAGGACTCCTCTAATTCATTGTCCACCACAGCATGTTGTGCCCGATGTTGGCCTAGCTCCCAATCTTTGATGCACACCAACATCTCCACTGTCTCTGAGTTCAAGCGCCGTCGTCGATCCTCAAGAATCCTGCCAGACAAACTAAAAGTAGACTCCGAAGAAGTAGTTGAGGCAGGAACAGACATAATGTCTCTAGCCATAATTGAAAGAATTGGATAGGTTAGTTTATGCTCATGCCACCAATTTAAGATCAGGCACAACGCTGATGAAGCACAACGCTGATGAAGCACACTATATGTTTTGTTACTAGTATCTGTTGGATCAACATCAGCACCCAAATAACCAGCAAGCATAGGTGACAATGTGAGCATGGCAGTTGAATTAGAAGAAGCATTATCTAAGGTAATAGAGAACACTTTATCAATCATGCCAAAGTATTGAATCACACAAGCAATGCGTTCAGCAATGTTAACACCATTATGAGACACTTGGATCAATTTAAAGCCTATCACACACTTCTTTAACTCCCAATCAGCATTAATAAAATGAGCAACAACAGTAATGTAGTCTTCCTTGGCATTACCAGACCATATATCAGAAGTCAAGCAAATAGAAGACACACCAGGAAAAACATCATCTTTTAAGTTCTTTAGCTTTTCATTGTATAGCTTAGCCAAGTCTCTAGCAGTTGTAAACCTAGATACCCTAACATATCTAGGGTTGTGAGCATGTTGAATGTAATTATCCCAAGCATCTGTGTCAGCTATCCCTAAAGGAAGATCAAGTCTAGCAATCAAACGACAAAGCTCAGTCCTAGCCACCTGAGGATCATATTCCCAGTTTCTAAAAGACCCATCAGGGTTCAAAGCTAGTCTAGTTTGAACCATAGCAGCATGATCAGACTTCTTTTTACATGATTTCTGGTGCCTAAGCAAATGTCCAGTGCCAGCATTAGAACTAGCACTCAACCGAGCCTTGCAAAATTTGCAAATACCAGCAATGCGCACCTTCTTACCATTACGGTTTTCAGTGACTTCAGTGAAGTCATCCCAAACAGCAGATCGACGCTTACCAGTGCTGGAAGAAGTCAATGAATCAAGTTCGTTAGAGCCAGCAGCATCACTAACCGGAACCGGCCCGGCAGCTGTCCCCTCCAGGTCGCCGGCACCATGACTGCTACCGATACCGAATAAGGCAGCAGCAGCATCTCCCATGTCGTCGACGTCATCGGGAAGCTGCCCTAACTCAACGAGCTCGTCGTTGATGGTTCTAGGGTACCGGCCATTGTCGTCGTCGTCATCCATGCCCGGCCCCCCTCTCGGCACCGTACCTCAACGGCACTGGCGGCACCAGCACGACCACGGCGTAGTCGGCCGGCGACCTACCAAGCAAGGGATTAGGGTTAGGGTTTGTCGGATTGGGGAGGGAGAGCTGGAGAGGGACGTACACGTACCTGCCAAGCCGGAGCCCGGAGCCGGAGACGAGGGTCTAGGGGACGACGACGCGCGACAAGCCGACGACCGATGACGACGACGACGAGCGAGGGGATTGGGGAGGGAGAGCCGGAGAGGGTGAGCCGCACAGAACAAGCGTGCAGATGTCGCCGGTGACGGAGATCCGGCAGTGGAGAGCCGATGCGTCACCGGAGAGGTGAGGGAAAGCCGGAAAGGGGATTAGGGTTACAGATTGGGGAATGGAGAGCCGATGCGTCACCGAGTGACGAAGACTGGAGAGAGGCAGAGAGGAGATCTCGTCGGTCGACGACGGAGATCCGGCAACGGCAGTGGCGACGGCTCGGCGTTGACGGAGAATGGGGAGGGAGCGGCGAGCGGACGAGCGGAGGGCGGAGGCTGCGGAGCAAATCGCGTGGCGTGGGGAACTAGGGACTGGGGGACTGAACGGGCGGTGGGGAGGGGCGGGCGGATATGCCCCTCGCCTGGAACCGGGCCGGCTCCGTGCCTGCTTTTCCTAGCGGGCCGGGCCGTGCCGCCCGGCGGGCGCATCCGGCAGCCCAAGCACGGCCTGGTCTACCGGGCCGGGCCGGCACGGGCACGAAACCAGACGGGCCGTGCCGTGCTTGGGCCGGGCCAAAAAACCGGGCCTCGTGCCGGGCTGTCGGGCTGCGGGCTGCATGCTCATCTATACAGGCAACCAACCCCAGGAAGTCAAGGACAAAGCTGGTGTGCAGACATGCATGGTAAAACAGCCGCGATCGATCAATCAGATCAGGAAAGAAAACACTTGCTGCATTGTGCTCTCTAACGAAACCTGCACAGCACAGAGCCCGAACTTCGCTCAAATGCGTCCTCACGCGGGTTTACGGCAACCTGACCGCGACAACGGCGACCGAGCTGGTGAGTGCCGGCGACTTTCCGCGACAGTTTCCATCAGCATCAGCAGCAGCCGCCGTGTATGTTCACTGCCTGCCGCGCGAACAATAACCGCGAGGCGGCGGAACAACTGCACGATACGAGAGCGACGAGGCCCGTCGCTGTGCCGTGAATTCGTGGGACGGCGCTCGCCGCACGGGCGGGCCTGCCGGCCGGCCGTTAGGATCCAGTGGAAGCGAGCCGCGCGCTCTGTGTGGAGTAAAGCCGACGTCGACGTGAACAAGGTTGCTTGTTTCCCCGGACCTGAAAACATCGTCAGAGAAGAAGGTGATGCATCGGCCAATCAGACGCAGGGAGAAGACGCGAAGCATGGCAGTTGGCACAGCAGTACGTACGAGTTCCTCTTCTCGTTACGGTTCTACTACAAGGCACCAGCGGTCGTCGTTCCACGAGTCGTCGAGAAGGCCAGGCACTGTAGCTCTTCCAAAAGGCACTGCCGTTGGGACTGGTCTGGGCCGCCGGTCGCCGACTATCGATCTGGCAGTCTCCTCCGGGACGCTCTACCCACATGTCTGACGTTCCGGCAAGTGCTAGAATGAATGTCACATGACCGACCACCCATGAATTGCAGACCGATTTTAGCCTGGACCCAACCTCTGCGACTATTAAAGCACAGTGCCTAACATCCTAACCTAGCCATCCGAACAGTAGAGGCACCAAAGTTGAACACGTAGGCCGTCGCCAGTACTCTGTCTCTTCCTGTACGCCATTCGCACACCAGTGGTACAGCATCCTGCAGCTTCTGGGTCTGGGAGAAGGTATTGGCAAGTCACATGCCCAGCTGGTATAGGTAGGCTGGTAGAGACTAGAGAGTGGTAGACGGAGAGACAGTACCACCGCACCAGGGGTCCAGGGCATGGAGCGGTACTGCAAAATCGGACAGTTGGCTTTCCAACTCCCCAAGCGCACGATGGCTGCTACCTCGCCGTTGTTGCGGTACCGTTCCGGAAGCAACGTCACTCGCGCCAGCTTTCATTCTTGGCCGAACCAGCAGCAACCGCAACAGGTTGGCTGCGCCAATCATTAAGATCCCTCATGTTAGTTTTCGGGGCGGGCGTTAACACATCACCTCAGGCTGACGGATGGAACAGTGCCACCGGCGCCGGCGCCTCATCCATGACACATCCGCGGCAAAGAGCTCTACGGAAGCGCACACAGTCTCCATGATTAGCCTGAACGTACGCCTCGTGTTTTCATCCCTGTTTTTTTCTTCTTTCTAAGCTCCCCATGGAAAACGCCGTGATTTTGGAAGCCCACTGCCCACGGTCAGTGGCCCATGTGATGATGAGCTTTGCGTGTTGTACTGTTGTAACTGGGAGGCAAAGGCAAACGCGACCCGGAAATCTCGCGCGGGGCGCACGACGGCGGGCGGAAATGAGCTCGCTCTCCGCGCGCCTGTGACTGTGACTGTGACTGTGAGCGGCCGACGGCGAGGTCCCCCCCGGGGGCCTAGGTCAGGTGCGGCGGTCGTCGGTTGATGTCATCCGCCCACCAACCAGCAACTACCACCGCATCATCGCGCACGTTGCTCTCCACCCCACCGGCACCGCGCTCTGGCCAAAAAAAAAAAAGCAAATGCTCTCCCCACTCGATCGACTGGGACTCGTCCTCATCCATACCACCTCTCGTGCATGATTGGACGATTTTCCGTGGGGGCTGGACGGGCCACGCAGCCCCAGAAAGAAGCGGCGGAGGCACAGCTGCGGCGGCAGCAGCTGTGTGGCATGTTGAGTTGGCGAGCCCCTGACGCCGCCGTGACCAGCTTTTCGGCGGCGGGCGTGCGTGCGAGATGGTCTGCGGAGGTAGAGAGAGATTCATTGGAAGACACAACTAGATAGATATCGATGCGTGGCGTGGCGACCGGTGGGAACGTGGAAGGCGGTTCCGGGTGGGTACACGGATCAATCGCCCGGGGACGTCACGGGTCACGACCGCGGGGCGTAGGCTAGCTGTGCGTAGCTATGGCATCCAAGCGCGCGAAAGCCTTGAGCGCGAGCGCGACGGCGGCACTGTCGCAGCTCTGCTCTGCTTCCGTCACGTTGTCGCCCGTGCCCAACTGACCCGCACGCGCACGGATCGCTGCCCCGTACGCGATGACGGCGGCATGGTAGACAAGCGGGCAGGCGGGGAAGGAAAGCCTCCGCCAACTTGCTGTCGAGCTTGTGGTGGTGGTGGCGAGGGGGGCGAGGGAGATAGGCCGCCGCACGGCACAAGCAACCTTCCGTCCAGCCCGGAAGCGTGAGGTTTGTGGAATTGATCCGCACGCACGCACGCACGGACCCCGCGACCGCGAACGAGGAGGGAGAAAAAAAAAACGGTTTGGTAGGGGGACTTGTCCGCGAAGTTACAGGTAACGGAATCTGTCGCTGCCACACGAGTATCTGTGTTCCGGTGGGCAAGGTACGGAACCCAGAGAGAGCGAAGCCAACTCCACGGCGCGGCGCGGCTAAAATGGAACCCCGATTGGTCACGCGCAATTATCTACTCCATGTGTTGCAAGCAACCAAGCCATGCATGTAAACGCTCCTCGACTAAATTACTTTAGAGACAAAGAAACCCAATGATTACAAAGAAAAACTCGCGGTGCATTCCACCTGGAGAGAGGGAGAGAGAGAGAGAGAGTTCACATTGTAGCCGTCAAGAACACGTCGAAGTACCATAGTTCGGCAGATCATCTGGGTGGCCCGGCGAGCTCTCCCTCTCCGCTGTCTAGCTTGTAACAACAGCACGGCAAGACTGGCTGGTCAGAGACTCACAGGATCGACGGCGTACGTGCGGTAGGCACGGCAATAATTTATCCTCTGACGACCTCTTCAAATATTCCTGTTCCAAGTATGATGGCCGATGCATCGAATTCTGACCTTGCGCGCGTGTGCAGGAATAATACGGTGGGGGACCCGTTAACCCCCCGAGCTTCTCACATGCTTCAGGTGTTTCGCGGTAACAAAAAAAAAAAATCCCACTTGGACGACGTTCAGGTAGGTAGGTACGTACAGGCATACCAGCATGCTGTAAGCGCAGTACTGCGTGACGCGGAACCGAAATGTCAAGGGCTTTGAAAATTGTTGGCGCACGCGCTGAGTAAACAAAGCCTGTCAGGTGAAAGTTTAAGCCTAGTATTAGCACATTTTATCCGTGGTTCACGTCCAACTAGCCTGCAAACAAAAAAAAACTCTCTCGTTCGTGGTTTCTCAAGAGGATAAGAACTTACTCCAATTTCCAGGCTGACAATGCATGTGGTGGTAGTTGGAAAGCACAGAGGTAGAAGAATATTCTGATGGGAACTAATCTCCTTTTTCGTTCTAGTTTAGGAATTTTAATTTTCCAAGAGATTTCTATTTCTTATAAAAAATGAACTAATTTTATTTGAGAAAATATAAATCCCTTGAAAAATTAGGGTTCCCAAACTAGCGCTTTACAGGAAAAAAACGTCTCACAGCAGCAACAAATACAAAAATGCGTTAGAATGTTAGCTCTAGCTATCCTGAGGTTTTGACTCATTTATATTGAAGGACTGCAGTACAAACTCATATCAGTTACGATCATCATATTAGGCGGGGGGTGTTTGTAGGGCCCCCTGATCTCCGCTTCTAGCGAGATCCAAAATGGTAAAGATTAACCTGCTCCATGTTACGTCTAAAATATCACACCATAAATATGATACATTATCTTATTTTACTTTAGGTTATCTAACAAATAACAAACGATTGCAATCATTGCATTAGCAATTGTTTTATACTCGGCTTATGTTGAGGATCTTGCCACCGGTGATTGCCTTTAACACTCGGTGAAATCAAATTTGATACTAAGAAGATTACAAAACCTCCTATTGATTATTTTTTTATCGTCCATGCAACAGTTTGAATCTACATATGAGAAGACACTCTGCCTGGTTGAGATTGACTTCTTAGACAACAAGCAAAGACCAATTATTTTTTTAATAAATCTAAGACCATTCAATAAACCATAGTTGGCGCATGAAGGTATTGATTGCAAAAATTTAGCAAGTCTAGCGATTGCCAAGTATTATAGAGCACCAACAATATTTATATAGTGTGTATTGTCTTCCAAGCCAAGAGGATCGTGACTATATGTAGATAATTTATCCGAGAGAAAGGAGTAGATGTTGGCTTAAGGTTGCTCATGTTGACACATTTTATCTTTAAATACAAGATTGTCTCTTAAATCTGTAACCAATGAAGAAGTTGATTCACTAGATAGGCTTGCAACTATAATATCGTCAATAAATATTAGCATATAAATTGTAATACCAAATTTCTAATAAACAAATGATGATGTATCTACCTTTGATGGAGTAAAGCCCAATTATTTCAATATTCTACTGAAACTTGAATGCCACGCTCTAGGTGTCTATTCTAAATCGAAGATGGTTTTATCTAATTTGCACATATGATTTTGCAGTCGTTTATCTTCATATACAAGTGGTTATCTTATATGAATTTCATATTCTAGAACACCATGAAGAAACACTTTTTTGCACATCTAATTGACTCAAGTGCCAACATTATGAGACAACAATTGCTAGAACAAGTTGCATAGTAACAACTTTCATAACATGACCAAAGGTATCCTAATAATATCTTTCATACCTTTGTTTGAATCCTTTCACCACTAGTTGTGTTTTGTATGGATCGATAGGCCCATCTACTTTTCTTTTAACTTTATATGCCTATTTGTAGCTAACTATATTGATGCCTTTCTTTTAAGGTACCAGATGTCGGTCTTGTCATATTTCAACGCTTAAAATGCTACATTTTTGTAGCCTATAGCCGTTTTTCATATTCAGATGCTTACTATAGATGTTGACGTTTCTCTATTGCCGAGAACAAAGAATATCTTATGGTTCCATGAGTATAATCCTTGGGTTTGAAAATACCATATTGTAGTATAGTAACGTCTTTATTCTTGTTGTCTTCTTTGGTGACGTTGATAATCTCCCATGGGGGCTTGATCATGTCGTTAAGATAGCGTAATTGTTGCATACCTTGCAACAGCTGAAGGAATTGAGCCTTGTATTATAGGAAGTTGTTCTTTACAACCTTATTTACTATCGTCAAACTAATGACCTGCATATTTGCCGATAAAGATGAAAAACTTGTCGGCATTTCAGAGATTTCTTGAGAGCAAGACGAGCTTAGAATAGTACTCTAATACCATATGAAAATATGTTAGCATGTTACTTCTAGCAAGAGCTTTTATCTATATTGGTGAATTGCAACATAACTTTATATCGGTTACAAACATCATATTGGTCATCATATCAGGTTTATCTTCTAACTTTTTTATCTATCCAAATAGAGAAATCCAGTTAACTTAGGGCCTGTTTGGCAACAATATTTCTGAAAACCATGGTTTTGTCATGGCAATACCGTAGTTTTCGCATCTTCAAAAATATCATGGTTTTGAGAAACTTGTTTGGATAACATTGTAAACCATGATATTAGGCAAAAGCTAGCAATGCCAGAAAAACTTTAGGTTAAAGTAGAGTTTCCAATACTCCAAGAATACCATGTTTTTTGAAAATATAGTTTTTTAGGAATGCAAGCAAACACCTCCTCATGGCATAAAATACTACAATATTACCCAAAACTATTGTATTGCATAGAAACGCTAAAAATTATTCACTTCCAAACATACCATTAATGTATGTATGCAATTTAAAAGGGAGATCATTCCTAACACCGAACAATTAATGCGGCAATGTGACGATTTGCACATGTATCCATCTCACTATCTGTAAGTGTGAATGCAGAATTGCAGTTTCACTAAGAACAATCATATGTGATGCACGACACAAAACCACCAGCCTCCATCAAGCAATATAAACTGCTATAATTTATTGCATGAGAATTCATGGTTCAAAACGTGCAAAAAGTCCATTGGATCTTCAAAAAAAAATCTACACCGCTGGTAGAGTTTGGTCAAACTATGTGTATGCCGTATCCAAAACAGAGTGCACCCAGGGAAGAAGGGATTTATAATTATAACCCGTTTCTGTTAATTGACACAATGCTGTTTAAAATTACTGCAGACGTGGAGAATTACTTCGAATCCAGCTGGCTGCCGGCGCTTATCTTGTGTTCCCACTGCCCTTTTTATCAGTTGACCTACCTGGGTTGGTTAGCTAACTACCACTAGGGCACCACGTTCGCGGTTTCATCCATGCTTCTTTCAGAGAAAACAAATGTCGCTCTCACGCTTAAACAATGAAGAAACCTTTCCGGAAAAACAAGGCCACGTCAGTTTCTCCGAAGTTTTCTTATTTACTGGGAGCACCCAGATACGAATTTGCTTCGTGTGTTTCTTATTTCCTGGGAGCACCCAAAAAATTAATAATAATAATAAAAATATGTTGCGTACCTACCATCAACGCACTGCGCACCGCATGGCGGATGCTCGCACTAGTAGTATCTCACATGGATGACATGGCACAAATGTCAAGCCAAGCCAAGCCAGGCCCCGCTCGATTCGGATGCGCAACCAAACACGATGCACTCAACGGATGAACCGTACAACGAACTCAAAAAACGGAAAGGGGAATCGCATCAGTTCTGAAGATAGAAAGGGGAACTCATCATCCACATCACAACCATCTCCGTCCATTAGAAACTCTCCATTTTTTTTCCCTGGCTGTTTTTACAGGTTTGCGAGGGTAGGGTTGCCTCTGCCTGCCTACAGTGATTTAACGACGCCTACCTTTACCTATATGTACTGGCCCTCCTCCAGCGGCCGGAGAAACCGGAAGCCCGCCAGCGACGACGCGGTCTCGCAGCTGCAGGCCTCGCCGCCGCGGACACCGAGGTGGTAGCACAGGCAGATGGTCGTCCGCCGCCGCTGCTGCGACGCGGGCGTGGCCGCCGGCGTCTTGGGCGGCGGGCCCACGGACAGGTCCAGGTCCAGGTTGAGGTCGGGGCAGCGCGGCGCGTCCGTGCTCGCGCCGCTGCTGCTGTGGCCGTCCTCCGACGGCGCCGGGCGCGCGAAGATCGCATTGGGCGGGACGACGACGGCGGGCGGGGGCGTGGGCGTGGGCCTGGACGCCGGCGCGGGGGACGGGAAGCCGGCGGTGCTGGACGTGGTGGTGAGCGCGCTGCCCGCGCCGCCGCTGAGCGGGCGGTGCGTCTGCGGGTCGATGCCGCGGCTGAGCAGCTTGCGCTTGATGTGCGTGTTCCAGTAGTTCTTGATCTCGTTGTCCGTCCGGCCGGGCAGCTGCCCCGCGATGAGCGACCACCTGCGCGACGGAGCCATGGATATTAGCCAATAGCCACACCCCCCATCCAATTCCATGCGTGCTAGGAAAAGGATCCCAGCTGGGCGGTGAATGGTACAGTACAGGTGGCGGAACGGAACGGCGCGGCGCCTTACTTGTTGCCGAGCAGGGCGTGGAGCTTGATGATGAGCTCGTCGTCGTCGCCGGTGAAGTTGCCGCGCTTGAGGTCCGGGCGGAGGTAGTTCATCCAGCGGAGCCTGCAGCTCTTGCCGCAGCGGAGGAGTCCCGCGGCCTTGGGCAGCGAGCGCCAGCTCCCCTCGCCGTGCGCCCTGATGTAGGCGATCAGGCGCTGGTCCTCCTCCTTGGTCCAGGCGCCCTTGTTCGTGTGTGCCTTCTCGCAGCACGGAGACCTCCCCATGGCTGCCTGCCTGCCTGCCCGCTGCTCCCTCGTGTGCTTGCTTGCGCGCGCCTCCCCCTGAGTTTGCGTGGAAGCTCCTCCTGAGCTCTGGTTTGGTTTGGTTTGGTTGCTATTATAACAGGGGGAAGCGGAAAGAGATAAGCCAGGGCAGAAGGGTGGGGACAGACAGGGGGGTGCAGTGCAAGTGCAACGGAGGGCATACATATGGGAGCCGGGCAGCAGGCCGGGGCGCAGTGCGTGTAGACGCTACTGTGATGAAGCGTGGATTTTATTCTAAATTTTCGCTTCATTTCTCACACCCATTGACTGGACCGACCGACGACCCTACAGGAGGCGTTCCATTTGATCGCGCTGGCCCGTGCGCGAGTCACGTCGCACGCCTTGCTCTCTTGATCCGCCGACCCCGTCCGTGCGCGTGCGCCTTTCTTCGGTGTATTTTCTGGCGGATGGGTCATTCATGGGACAGCAGTGAGTGTTTCTTTCGAAGCACAAAAAAAAAAAAAACACGCCAAGTTTAGCCATTGCCAAAGTCAGGGTTCGCTCTATATTTCAGCCAACTTTTTAGATACGTGCTGCGTTCCTAAGTCATACCGTCCTAAGTACGAGTACTGTGTATTAGGCCAGCCGAGCCAAATCCGTCCACCACCCTCGGTGGAGCGGGTTGTTACTTGTTAGCTACGCGCAACTCCCCCTTTGTTACAATTGTACCAGCATAGCTTCTCTTTCCGTACTTTACCTCTCCCGCTAGCGGAGACATTTTTTTTCTCCTGGTGGTTAGCTAACCCCAGCAGAGCAGCGGGAAAGCCATAAACAAGGGCGGGCGGGCCAGTTCATGATTAGAGAGAAGGATGGGAGGGAATCAGTTTGGTAGTACTCGTTTCCGAATTCTGGTGGAGCAACCGCCACCGATTGGCTAGCTACCCCAATGAGATGCGCTCCTAGCGTTTCGGCGTGTGTGGCTAGCCCCCTCCTCCTTGTTTAATTCCCATCCCTCTCTGCCTCTCCGTGGTGGACCGGAGCGGACGGAGCCAACAATAATTTACTACTAGTCCTGAATCCTGATTAGGTAGTTCGCGCGCCCAGTTAGCTTGCGGAGTTTGGTAGCGTTGGTGGGCTCGGATGGCGTAAACTAGGGGGCCACCGGGCCAGGGGCAGGCAGCGTGCACCTCCGGGTCAAACCAAACACGCCCGGGTTGCCCCTTTCCGTTGGGAACTACTCGGGTGGACGGTTGGGCCAGGCCGCACGGCCGCCGGATCCGCCGTCCGTCCGATCGCCGGCACAGCAGGGTACGCGGTGGACTGGATTACCGTAGCCATGGATTATGGTATGGCCAGGCCTGACTGCCTAATTACCCGTGACCCGAGTTATTTTCAGATGTCAGCGTTACGAGAGAGCGAGTGGACAGGTCGTCAGTGACGCCACTGTGACCGCGGACAGGTTGAAAAAAGTGGAGCGCCAAACGGGTCGACATTCGAAGAGGATAGGCTACACGGCGTTTCCAGAGGTGTTCGATGCTTGAACCTCTCCATGTGCGTTTCACGGCCCAACGCCCATTGGCCGCCGCGTGAGATGCACCAGCGCTGACGGCGATTTGATATACTACTTACTTACCACTCCTGCGAGATGGTACGAGACGCGCAGGCTCGCACAGTATGCCTACAGTGCTTTAATGTTTGGCTGTCAACCTCCCTAATGAGAGCTCTGGCGATCCATGGCTGGTCTCGTTGATGCTGGACGCGACAAAAGGAGGGGCTGTTAACCCTTTTGTTCTTCCAGAAGGCCGGCTGGATTACAAGAGTCCACCACGGGCGACCAAACAAAACAACCAACCCCATCTATCGATATAAAACTGGCAAAAAAAAAATCTTTGCGCAGATTCGCGCGTGCATTCAAGATTACAAGAACGCAAGAGGTGGATTAGCTAGCTACTAGAAAACGACTGTTGAAAGGATAGGTCGATTGCGCGGGCGAGCGTGCCTCCATGCGAGCTCAAAAGGGCAGGGAGGGGGGCCTTCTCGAGTCTCGGCGCGGCCGTGAAAGCAGTCGCGTACTCGGCAGTCGGCACCAAAGTCCGCGGCGACTGGCGAGTAGCGAGGCCGCGTCATTCGTCAGGAACAGTGGCGGGATCACCCGTACACTACACAGTATGCAATGCATTGAATGCCGCCGGCACCTTGGCTGAGAAGTCAGCGCGTGCCGACTGCAGACAGGCATGCAGTTCAGCAGTTGCAGGCTACGGCGTGCTGCTCTCTGCAGAGGGCAGAGGGAACTGCTCCGAGCCTCCGACTCCGATCGTCGGACTGGGCAGCCCGCAGGCCGCAGCCCTCGCCTGGCTTGTGGCTTCAGAAAGAAGGAACGGAGGAGCCGACGGGGCTTTCCCTTCCCTCTTTGTCATGTTCTGTCAGATAAGATAAGCGATGCTACGAGCCGCCCAGATGTTTTAAAGAATCACATTTTTCATGTAAAACCAGGTTTGCGTTAATATTATGAAGTTTTTTTATATATAAATAAATAGGCTTGCCAACTTTGCCGTGTAACTTTAGACATTTAGTGTCGGTTCCTGAGAGAGTTCCATGGATGTGCAATCACCATCGGTCCTGCAGAACCGACACGGGCTGTGGGGGGCCCGCCCGACTGTACTGGATTCGCCGGGATCCGACCGATCGGGCGCAGGTAGCTTTCAGCCAAGTGCATGCCAAAAAGGCAGCAAGGATGTCCCAATTAAGCACGAAAACCACCGCCGAGCGCAAGCAAATGCACTCACACCGCCCCGGGGGGCACACTGCATGCTAGCGCGACGCGACCGTCCCATCCGGCTCCGACTCCAGCTCCAATCCCATCCATCCATCCGCCCAGCAGAGCAGAGCAGAGCAGAGCACGACGATCGGTTGGTGCGAGGTGCCTGCCTGGTGCCCGGGCGCACGCGGCGCCCGGGTTTGGTACGGGGTCAAGGCCTCGCAAGCTCAGCTTCGCCGTCCCGTGACCCCGCCGGGCCCCCCTCGCGCGGGCACCCGGGCTCCCACCACCACGCGCGCGGCCGGTGGGCGCGAGCGTCCCAACAAGGGAGCAGACGCGCGTCGCGCCCGTGCTCTCGCCCTCGCCCGCCTGGATCACACTGCGCGCTGACCGTGACGCGCGTACCAACCGCGCGCGCGGCCCGGCCTCGTTCGCCTTGGGAACGCCGAACACCAGCCAGTGGTGTACTACTACTGGTGTGTCAGTGTGTGTGTGTCCAGCCTCCAGCGCTCCCTCCTGCCTGCACCGTCTGCCTCGGGCCCTCGCCCAGCTAGCTGCCGCAGTGCCGGAACTGGACGTAGCTTGGGGTAGGTGCGGAGTCTCCGATGCTGCGCTCCCCGTAGAATTGCTGTCGTTTACAGTAGGTTGGGGTTGGTTGGTTGGTGCCATGTCGTCGGCACGTACGTCGGTTGACGACGTGCGTGGATGCATGCGTACAGGTACCCGTACCAACTACCAAGGCATCAAGGCCTAAAGAATTGATCGGTACTGGATCCTATGAGGAAGGCGGAATGGTCCGTGCCCGTACATGGCTGTGGTTCGGCCCCCCGGCGAGTACCACTGATAGCAACTGTAATAATAGGCTATAAGCTGTTACGAATTTAGGTATTTTCAGATTCAAATTAATTCAGAAATATAGCGTGATAAACTTGATGACAAATATGTGCATGTGTACATAACTACTCACAATAGCAGTAAACAACAAAATAACATGCATAAAAATAAGGAACAAATGAGTAGTGCTGGGAATTGGGCCGGGCCGGGCCAGCCCGGCCTAAGCCCATCGTGCTTCGTGCCAAACAGGTTCGGGCCAGAAAAGCCCAAACATTTTTTGGGTCGTGCCGTGCCAGCCCGAAGTGTAAAAACAGTGGGCCAGCCTGGCCCTAAACTATGTCGTGCCTTCGTTGGGCCGTGCCGGCCCAAGCCCGGCCCGTATATTTGACCACATAAAATCAAAATATTATAACCATATAAAGTTTATAGCTTACTAAATTAAAGATATTAAACAACTCTAGCATCATTTAACCACATAAACTCCAAATATAACAACAATATAATGTCGATATCTTACTAAATTAAAGAAATTAAACAGATTGGGCTTAATTGGGCCGTGCCGGGGGCCCAACGGGTTGGAATTTGAGGCCCGGCCCAGGCCAGCCCGGCCCATATTATTTCGTGTCGGGCCGTGCTTTGGGCTCTTATTTTTGGGCCGTGCTCGTGCTAGCCCGAAAAAGCCCGGCCCAGATTCCCAGCACTACAAATGAGTAACGTGCGCAGGGATCAATACTCAAGGCACTAATGGCTCCATTCACAAAAGACGTCTTGCATGCATGTTCGATATAGTCGATCCAAATTCGAGCCAGTACGATGTTTGCAGTGCTGGTGCAGCCCCGCGAACAGCCACCAGGAAGAAAACGAACAGGTTACCACAAACAAGGTGATGTCGATCCGTGAACAAGCCTATGCACCAATGAACCGATGTCGATCAAGCAGTCACGTCGTCCACTCCCCGAAAATCTAGACAGTCCTCTATCTGTCTACCCCGAGCAGGATCTCTTGAACGACGATGGATTCGGAGGCCTGCTTACTCTGTGTCTTGTGCGCGCAAGAACACAGAGCCGAGAAAAATAGAACGCAACGTAGCAGTGTGAGAGAGTGCACACGGAAATTATCGTTGGCACAATCTTATATAGACACACACGTGAATTCGAGGAGATGTCATCTTGTACAACGGCAGCCATAAACTAATCATCAAAATGACCGTTACTAGTAACTCCAAGCCATCAAAATGACTGTTACTAGTAACTCCAAGACATAAAGATATCCGTTACTAGTAACTTATCATTCATCAAGCTATAAAAATTATCTCCACATTATCCTCTCATAATTTCCCATGGAATTTTATTGAATATTAAATAAATGGATTTCACTCTAAATATTCTAACATTAGCCGACTAAATGCTAAGATGGTAGGAGAGAAGAAGAGAGGGAGAAAAAAACGAATTGTAAATTTACAGTCGGTCCGATACAAGAATCAAGAAGGTTTGCGAGAAAGGTGAGGTCCTACATTAATACTGAATAGCTAACCAATATACGGATGCCTAAATGGAAGGCTACAATAATCTTTACAGCCAACGGTTGACACTATTATTAACCTTGCTCTAAGGCCAAACCTAGTGGAGCGTGTAATGGGCATGTAAAATACTGTTTTGTACTATAAACTGCACTGTTTATAGAGTGGGGTTTAAAATAAGGAGCTAGATATGGAGTTAGATAGGGAGAATGCCGAAGGTGGTCTAATCCCATCTCCAAGCATTCCCCACGTATATAGAACGTTTCTAACCAGCTAGACATGGACGCTATTTTATTATATTTCCCTAAAAGATACTCCCTCCATATATAGAACGTTTCTAACCATTCTCCCTATCTAGCTCCATCTATACACTATAACTCAGTTATTTGACATTTTTCATCAGTTTTCGAGTTAGAAAAATCATAGACTATTTATACTACCATAATATATATTATTATTAGGGTACAAAACTTAAATATGGTTAATATCACAAAGAAATAGAGTAACTAAAGGACATAGAGAGATTAGAACCCGCCCATATATGTGCTACCTTTCTCTCTCCCCTATATAGAGGCCACTATGGGGAACCGTTGGAGCGGTTGTTCGCCCATACATAGTACATTGTAATAGTTATATGCCTCTAGGTTGCGACGGGTGTAAAAAAATTGTATGAAACATAGACAAAGAACGACAAACATCATTATGATATGCAAAATTTGTATGGCAAACATTATCAATATATCACTATGATATTCAAAATATGTGTGGTAAACATTATCAATATCGTAAAACAACTCCATGTACTATTACTGTTGGCCTCGGACGAGTCCTGACTGCGTCTTCTGTCCAGAGTTGACCTCAGACGAGCTATGAGTTGTGCGTAGAACTCGTTCGACTTAATAAATTTTAAATTCGAGTTCAACACTATTTTTTTATATAAAAAAGAAGCAAACTAGAATTCAAGATTACATGCGAAGACCTCATCGTTGGATGCACCGATCATCGACGCCTTTGCGGCATACAGTTCAAGAATGGAGGTGTGCGTATGTCTGGTGGTCGACGAGGACGTCGTGCAGAACGAATCACGACGAAGCGACGATGGCTGGGAGGGCGAGCGTCTTCCGGTGGCTCAGCTGGGGAAGCGGTATAGACATTGTATTGCGCCCGTATCCGTTAACAATAGGGATGGCAATGGGTACCCGAAACCCGAAACTCGATGGGTAAAAATCCTATTAGGGCACGGGTATGGCGGATTTTGATACCCATGAGTATTTTATTGGGTCATTTGTTATGCCCATCGGGTACGGTGGGCGTGGGTATGTTCTCTGTTGCCCCATACCCGCTACCCGATAGGGAACCCGCTAATATATGACACGTGGGTCCGGATTTATATGTCTCATATAAAATGAATTTGCTCCCGATGGGTAAAAACCCTATTAGGGCACGGGTAGAATCAATGCTATGTTTTGTGTGATTTGAAGGCATAATATTGCCATTTAATGTTGAATATTGTTGAACATATGATAAAATTATGTTGGGTTCAATACATTTGTTATGCTGGTACTTATTTTTGCGATTCAAATGATCATGTCTATCGTAATGTTAATGGGTATGGGTACCCGATGAGTACCCGCTACCCATGATGGGTATGGGTATGGCGTAATTTTGTACCCATGATGGGTAGTGGGTATGGGTATGAGTCAATTTTTTCCTAGTGGATATGGGTATGGATTCGTCTGCCCACTGGGTACCTTACCCACTGCCATCCCTAGTTAACAATCATATCCTGATTGGATGGTCGTGTGTCCATGCGTAGGCTGCCACCGTCATGACCAGAAAGATACGATAATTTTGAGTGTAGGTGGATACAGGCTAATAGTATTAAAATAACTTATTTTACATCCACTCATGCAGGCCACATACAATCAACCAAACATAATCTCAAATAAAGTCAACGCATGCGGTAATCTAATATAACATGGTGCGGGTAACAATAAGATGGAAGGTGATCGTTACGGTACAGTCAGACACAACCGAACAGTAAGCAGTAGGATCAGTTTACAGTGTGAATTGATTATTACAGGCCGAAAAGCCCCCCAACCAAATTACCAAACAGCAAGTCGGTGCAGTGCATGAGACGGCTCGTGCTCGCGAGCTCTTACGCGACAGTGAATATCACGCGGTTTGTTAAGCTAAACCTAAAGCTAAGCTAAGCTAGTGCATTTATTCGAACTGGTACACCGCTACAGTGAAGTGGCTCAAGTCGTCATCCGGCGCGCGTAAAGTACTCATTTTCGGTTCGACGAATAGGGTTCAGATTAACGTACGCCGTTTCGATACAGAGTTTTCTCGGGAATGTCCTGGCATGAAACAAACAGGAGAGCGGTTAGAACAGAAAGCGTGTCTACGAAATGGCTTGTTCTTTTTTTATTTGCGCCCCCCCCCCCCCCCCCCCCCCCCCCCCCCCCCCCCCCCCCCCAAATGGCCCTGTCCGTCCGTGCATGCATAAACACGGGGTGGCATGGCAGCGCAGGGAGACTCCGCCCAAGTCAACGGCGCATAGCATGCTGATTGCCGGGTGCCGACTGGCCACTGCCGACCGTTTCGTTCCGGAACAGGGGAGAGGGTCTCTGCCAGTCAGATACTATCAGTTAGTACAAGCCTGGTGATCATATATTCATAGGCGGCATATTATTGGTGTTTCCGAGAGCCGCCGACTGGGGCAAACTGTTCTCCTTAGCCTAGTAAATCCCAGGAATCCATGGTTTCTGGTCTCCGTTGAATAGGTTTTTTCTCTAGCCATATGTTAAGCAAGCAATGCTGTCAGTTCACAATCTGGACAATCGATACGGTGACTTGGGTCCAGTAATAATTGAAGCTGCTTACTCGTTCAACTCTCGAGAGTCGCACGGAAACAGCGGTTGCTGCTGACTGTAACTGTAATAGTAAACGCTAGCGAATGGGGCACGGTCATAGTGAGCCAGTAGATAGATAGTGAGGTGCAATACCAATACACGATACACACGCCTCTAGTAAGTAGTAATTGATCAGTTCATCTATGGAAGTAGTAGCAGAATCTTAGACTCCTTCCCCTTCTTTTGACTTCGCCGCTCTTTAGTTAATTACTCAAGTTAGAAGAAGAATTCACTGCCATTTTCCTTGCTGACATACTGGAGACGATATTACTACTTTAATCGTTAGGTTGATCGATAATGTGAATCGTAACCTTTTGCTGTAGCTGTACAGTGAACTACGCTGCACCTAGAGCCACGGCTAACTAACCGGATTATTACCCTGCCTACTGGTAGGTAGTATGCATGACGCTACACACAGTCGTTGGAAAACCAAACAATACTTTCGTGCTGTACCACTGGACATCATCATACGTCACTGTCTATAGGCACAGCAGATGCATACACTCAAGTCCCAACCGCACCGTGTTTGCGATCACATGTCATGTGAGGACAGGTGGATGTCGTTATGGCCTACCGAACCGTGGCGGTTCGCGCCAACGCTATATCCTTGTTTATATATACGTACATATATCTCTCGCATTTTTCGATCGCCGCCTGTACAACTACCTGTCCCTGACTACGCCTTCCCAGCTTGCGGCATGCACTGCATCTAATCAGCCGAGTGGTTAAGTACTAAACTACTATATCTCTGTCGATGATTTGCTCTTGTTTAGGTTCAGGAGAAGTTGGCAACGTTCTTAACTGATGACCGAAATACTAACTAGTTTCGTGATGTTTTGTACTTGTGATGCCCCTCCATGGCTACTTTTCTGAATGTAAAAAAAAAAGTAAATTAGTAAAACTTTTAGCGTCCGTCAAGAATCTTTTTCCGCACCAGCAAAGCAGTGCCGATATTATATTAGTTGCCTTCCCTAAAAGTCCCTCTGCCCATCGTTATCTGCAGAATGATGATGGTGGCTAAAGTTTGTTGAGGTATTTGATCGGGCGACATGCCCTAAAGGCCTAAACTGTTAACCCAACCGTAGGCGGTAGGCCGGCCGCGTAACCACCTGGGGGTTGTTTGGTTCACGAAATGTAACGTAAAGGGTAATGGTAATGGTTTAATCTCGATTACTGTCGGTAACAAGTTTGAATAGTCCGGTATCAATTTTTAGTATGGTATCTGATTACGGTTAGACTAAAACAAACATGATTTAACGTTATCATTTACTCATTACGTTACAAATATTTGAACCAAACGGTACCCTGGTGTGTTGCCGATACTCTTCTCCCCGCTCTCCTGTTCTTTGCACTGATCGATCTCAGCAATAGATAGATAGATGATGATGCATGCCTCAGAAGACCAGAACTTTCTACGCAACACAGTAGCAGACACGTACCAGTACCTTTTGATTCCTGCTGCAAAAAACATGCACGAGAAGTTTATGCTCCGTAATTGATGCTTGCCACGCGGTATCTAATCTAAAATATCGAAATCAGCCACGCGGTATCTAAAACATCTCTAATAACATGTTTGATTTGAGTAACGGACTAGTCTGTTATTTTCTCACTTTTTTGTTTGGTTTCTGAAATAAGATGATCAACTTATCAATTAGTTAGTACTAATACGAGAGATAGAGTTATCCCACCAAATTTGAGAAATGGACATATGATGCACCATCTCATTTTAGATGGAACAATTCATCAAAACAAAGACACCTACTTTTCTAATGTTTCTGTTCCGTAACTGATGCATGCAGAACAAGTCCTGAGCCTGACTCCTGTAAATAATAACAAAAAAAGATCCATAGAGTAAGCAACAGTTGACTTCCATCCTAGATAAATAAAATAAATAAAAGTAGGACTGGAATCTGCTCGTCTCCTTCCTGTTCGCAGCCGTTTTGACCCCCGCTCAGCTGCTACACCGACGTAGCTTTCATCGCACATTCGCGTCGCCGAACTCGTCACGGTTCGGCCGTGGCTTTCGCGCTGCCATTGACGGGTTTGTTAAGACTCTCCCAAGTCCCAACAACAGCTAGCACGCGCAGGTATGCTTAGAAAACGGCTTGTAGCTGAACGGCTCCTACGTGCGCGCGACTGCGACTGCAGGAGACTGAAGACGCGTGTAGCTGAACGGCTTGCGTTGCGATGAACAGTCAGAGGAGGAGCTCGCCTAACCGGACTGACCGTTTCAGCGAGGCCACGGCCCTGAAACAGGTGCAGATTGTCGTGCATGATCCAGGTCAATTCTGCTGCGCCTTTTTTTATATCCTGCAGTCGCTTTGCCCAGCTTCACGTCCATGCGGTCAGGTTGGGAGAAGTCGGGAACTGAAGGTTCCGGGTCTGCACTTTAGCAGCCGCAGCCCCATGACGATGCTCCTCTATATGCAATCTTTGCTACCGGGAAGCATCAGGTCCAGCTTGACCAGTGACCACTCACGTAAATGTCTGCGGTTCTTTCTTATCTTGAGTTATTACTCTCCGGTTTTTTCGCCAGCCACGGACGAACGGAAATTCCATTTACTCATCGGGAACAAAATTACAATTACAATTACAATAGTTCGCAAATCGAAATAAAAACTTCTACAACCTAAGAGACTGCCCAGACGGAATGCGCACAGAGAGCTCAACCAACCGGCAACCTCCGCAAGTTCTTATTATCACGAGTTTTCAACTCCTGCCACGTCAGGAAACGTATGTAAAGAGGAGCCACCATTCTTCAAGTTCGATCAGCTAACAGCTGCAAAATGGTCGCAAATGTCCAGAAGCCACCGCCAGGAGAGACCGAGAGAGCCTCGGAGACGTCTGGTACATATGATAAAGTCTTACAGCCCATGATAAGCAAAGAGGCCTGGACCAGAAACTACCAACGCGGCTCACACACACCAACTGCGCCACCACCGCATCTGCCATTATACATCCAGTCCATGTGCCGGGTGCACAGGAGAATCCAAGGCAGGCCTAGTAAGGCATACGCCAAGCCCCGGCTACGGAGGCCAGGGTCGGCATAGCCATACTGATGCCGTATGTGACCATTGTCGCCCCATGTCGTCTGCCACGCCTCGCCCCACATGAGTACGCGTGGCTCTATCCAGAGTAAAACGCTGGTTTTACCCTTGCCTTGTGACTCCTTCCCAGAAAAGCCACTGTTGGTCGACCCTTTTTTCAGCCTATAAAAAGGAGAGGCTGGCCTCAGGGCAAAGGGAGAAGAAGAGAGATCAGATAGGATCAAAAGCTCTTACGCAACCAAACCCCTTCAGACACACAAACCCACATGAACGAACAAGAGAAGAAGCGCCGACGAGCACCAAGAGACCTGAGCCCCACCAAGCTAAGACTTAGCTAGAACTCTATCCACCAGCTTCTAAACTTCACTTCAACCTCGATAAAGAGACTTGGGAACCTTTCCTTTCTCTCGACCACTTGTAACCTCTACTACGAGTTTGATCATCAATGCTGTCGGTAACTCAAGCCATCGATGATTTGAAGTATATACATTCTGTCCGAACCATTATAAATTTTACAACCATCATGCACGCCATCCGGAGTCTAAAACACTCATAATAAATTTTACTTGTCGGAGCGAGGTACGAAACATCGACACTACTACTCAATCTATATATGTTTAGTAGTAATCTTAAATCTTCTAGTGATCTGCTTGGGTGGCATATCAAACTGGTTGAAATATGATTTTCTCTACTACCGATCAACAAAACCATGTCAAGAGAAACTTGATTTGTTCCTCGATCCGAATGCATTTATTGGTTGCGAGAGAACGCAACAGCACGAGCCTCACGGATCCTACGGACTGGGACAGGGACGATACTCTCTTTTCTTCATTCCTTTGTAGATAGATTATACATCACCGAGTATAATTCGGTGATCGAAATCAACCATGCCTTTTGTTAGTAGCTTTTGTAAATAAAGCATTACAATCATTGTGTGACAACGAGATAGGAATTGAATCCGTCTCGAAAACATCATGAAAAGTCCATAAAACTATGAATAAAACAATACCTTTCAAAATAAAATTTTACTTCGCTATTTTATAGACTAACATATAATTTAAATATTGCAACTCAATGACTAACATAAGTTAGTAAAATATGTGAAGATAAAATAAACCACCCTCGATATATGTTTCATACTGTTTCAAAAACCTTGGAAACGAGTTGACATAGTTTCATTCCATAAAACTAGTTTTATCACATAAAACTCAATCCTCTTGAATGTTATGTCGTATCATCAAAAAAAATCTGATAGAACACACTATTAAGGAACTGTTTGGGAGAGCTTCAATTCAAAAATTTTAGGTATGTTCTAGCTTCTTCTATCCAAGCAGTTACAGTTTCACGGTGTCGTCGTTTCGACCCAGGGGGTCCCTGGACCGACGAGTAAATTGTCGCTGCGTGTCCCAGCCCAGATGAGTCGGCGCGAGACGGAACACAAGGGGGAAAACAGTAAGGGGAAACCGCGGCATCGTGTTGTCCTGCGCCCAGGGCGTATGCGCTTGCAGTAGGGGGTTACAAGCGTTCGCGAGGGAGAGAGAGAGAGTGAGAGCCTTGTGCGTCAGCCCGTCCTCCCGCGCCGCCGGCCTTCTCGTATAAGGGCCATCGACCTTCCTTTTATAGATGTAAGGAGAGGGTCCAGGTGTACAACAGGGAGCGTAGCAGTGTGCTAACGTGTCTAGCAGGGAGGAGCCAGAGTCCTATTTACATGCCGACGTGGCTGTCAGAGAGGTGTTGCTGCCCTGTTCATGTAATGTCGTGGCCGTCGGAGGAGCGCTTGAGCCCTGTAAGAGCACAGCTGTCGGAGCTGTCAGGTCCTTGCTGATGTCTTCTTGCTTCCGTAGGGGGCTGAGAACCGCCGTCGTCATGGAGCACGCGGGGTGCCATCATTACTTGTTTACCGAGACAAGCCAGATGGGACGCCGGTCTTGTTCCCCGTAGCCTGAGCTAGCTAGGGGTAGGGTAATGATGTACCCCCCTGTGGCGTGGTCAGTCCGAGCCTGAGGTCGGGCGAGGCGGTGACTCCTCCGAGGTCGAGGCTGAGTCCGAGCCCTGGGGTCAGGCGAGGCGGAGACCGTCGTCCGAGGTCGAGGCTGAGTCCGAGCCCTGGGGTCGGGCGAGGCGGAGACCGTCGTCCGAGGTCGAGGCTGAGTCCGAGCCCTGGGTCGGGCGAGGCGGAGTCCGTCGTCCGAGGTCAAGGCTGAGTCCGATCCCTGGGTCGGGCGAGGCGGAGTCCGTCGTCCGAGGTCGAGGTTGAGTCCGAGCCCTGGGTCGGGCGAGGCGGAGATCGTCTTCCGGTGTCGAGGTTGAGTCCGAGCCCTGGGGTCGGGCGAGGCGGAGTTTCCTATGGCGCCCGAGGCTGGACTTGGCTGCTGTCAGTCTCACCTTGTCAGGTGGCACAGCAGTCGGAGCAGGGCAGGCGGCGCTGTTTTCCTGTCAGGTCAGTCAGTGGAGGGGCGAAGTGACTGCGGTCACTTCGGCCATGTCGACTGAGGAGCGCGCGTCAGGATAAGGTGTCAGACGATCCTTGCATTGAATGCTCCTACGATATGGTCGGTTGGCGTGGCGATCTGGCCAAGGTTGCTTCTCCACGAAGCCCGCCCGAGCTGGGCCTCGGGCGAGTCGAAGGTGCGCCCGTTGCTTGAGGAGACCCTCGGGCGAGACGTGAATCCTCCTGGGTCGGCTATCTTTGCCCGAGGCTGGGCTCGGGCGAGGCGAGATCGTGTACCTTGAGTGGACGGAGCCTTAACCTGAATTGCGCCCATCAGGCCTTTGCAGCTTTGTGCTGATGGGGGTTATCAGCTGAGATTAGGAGTCTTGGGGTACCCCTAATTATGGTCCCCGACAGTAGCCCCCGAGCCTCGAAGGGAGTGTTGGTACTCGCTTGGAGGCTTTTGTCGCACTTTTTTGCAAGGGGATCGACCTTTCTCGGTTGTATTTCGTTCCGGTGGGTGCGCGCGAGCGCACCCGCCGGGTGTAGCCCCCGAGGCCTCGGAGGAGTGGTTTGACTCCTCCGAGGTCTTAGTGCGTTTCGTGATGCCTCGGCCGGTCTGATTGTTCCCTCATGCGAACTGGTCGTAGCCCGGGTGCATAGTCAGGTTCCGAGTTCTCGGGCTGGTATGTTGACGCCGTCAACGGTTTGGCCGGAGCCGGGTTTGCGAGAGCAGCCCCCGAGCCTCTGCACAGAGCGAGAGGACGGTCAAGAACTGACTCAGCTTTTATCATACACCCCTTCGTCACCTTTCCGCAAGGAGGGGGGGAAGCGCCATGTTGCCCTCGAAGGGCGTCGAACATGGTGTCTCCAGTGAGTTGCTAACGGGTGATCCGAGTGGACGCACGTGCCCCGTTCGATAAGGGTCAGCTTGTGGCCCAGAGGCGCGCTCCAAAAGTACCTGCAGGTGATTTGCCGGACCCGGTCCCATTTGATAGGGTCCGAGGGCTCGATGCCTCCCTCTGATGGGATTCCGTTACAGAATCGCTCCTGCTGGTCTCGGAAATGTCCTAGGGTACCTCGGGAGCATAGCCCGAGCCTCGGCCATGTATCGGACGTACCCAGAGTCATCCCTCGCTCTGCGTGTTCTGAGGCGGCTGTCGAACCCTTCGGGGGCCAGCCTACAAACCCCTGATCAGTAGTGGGCGCGGAGCCCGAGTGGCCTGAGGTGGCTGTCGAACCCTTCCGAGGGGCCAGCCTTCGAACCCCTGACCAGTAGTGGGCGCGGAGCCCGAGTGCTCTGAGGCGGCTGTCGAACCCTTCCGAGGGGCCAGCCTTCGAACCTCTGATCAGTAGGAGGGCTCGAGGCCCGCTTCCTTCGCGGGGAAGGATCCCTTTCGGAATATCCCCTTTCCCGGTCATTGTAGCAAGAGAGAGAAAGGGGAAGAGAAAAAGGGATATGAAATTGAACGACGTGGCGTACCTTTTTTTTGATGCGGTCATCATGGCGGAGGTGAAGCGTCGCCTGCTTTGACTGCCAAAGGTGTCGTCTGCCCTACCGCAGAGTTAATGCGACAGGACGAGTGTTTCGCGGGGCAGCCGTTGTGCGTGCGCGAGCCGTTCGAAAAACGGAACACGGGCGCGTCGTCTTCACGCCGTGGGTGAGGGTTCTCTCGCTGTCCCAGGAGGGGACGTGAGCCTGCAGACGACTTGACCGCTGCTTCCGCCCGCCTGCCGCCGTCATTACTACCGGCCCACTTTTGGCCATATCGACCGTCGCGCCTTCTCCCGCGGCTGACTGACCCGTGACCGATGTGCTCGGTTGGCACTGTTGGGCCATGCGCAGGGTTGCCTCGAGTCGCGGCACCGGCTCCGCAGTCGAGAAGGCGCGGTATTGACTCAAGTGGCGGTGCAGTTTCTCGCACGTATTAACCGGCGCGTCGGTTACATGACGTGTGGGCCTGGGCCTCCATGCTGGACGCGTCGAAGTCGAAAGGGTGTGCCCCCTTGGTGCGGTTGCATGCCGCCTGCATGGCGGTCCGCCCTTTCACCCGCTGGTCTGGGCGAAAGTGGAGGAGTGCTTGTAACCGCTGGGCAGTTACGCGCTCCGCGCGCGGCGGTTTGGCTCCTTCTGTCCTGGGCCAGCTTGCATGACGCGTGGGACCCAGCCCCCGTGTCGTAGGTGAAAGGGAAATGTGCCTTTGGGCCATTTCTAAGTATTTTGGTGATTGAGTGCAAACACAAGTGCTTAACTGTGAAAATATGCCCATGGATGAACAAAGTGCAAATCACAAGTTAAGGTATGTTTCTAAGCCTTGGTACATTGGTTTTGTGTACTAATATCTTGTCTAAGTGTTAGAAACAGGAAGAAGAAGAAAAGAAGTGGAGAGTGGCTGTGTACAGCCAAAGGCTGCTTCGGGCTGGGGCACCGGACTGTCCGGTGTGCACCGGACAGTGTCCGGTGCGCACCGGACAGTGTCCGGTGCGCCAGACCAGCGCGGAGCAAACCAGCGGCTCTCGGGTTTTTCTCCGGCGACTTCGGCTAAAATTCACCGGACTGTCCGGTGTACACCGGACTGTCCGGTGAGCCAACGGTCGGCCGGGCCAACGGTCGGCCGCGCGATCGGCGCGCGACACGTGGCCGAGCCAACGGTCGGAAGGAAACACCGGACTGTCCGGTGTGCACCGGACTGTCCGGTGCGCCAGATCTGCAACGGTCGGCAACGGTCGGCTTAGCTGTTTATGGAAATAAATCGGGCACCGGACAGTGTCCGGTGTGCACCGGACTGTCCGGTGCGCCCGATGACAGAAGGCAAGGATAGCCATCCAGATGTGTTCTCAACGGCTCCTAGCTGCCTTGGGGCTATAAAAGGGACCCCTAGGCGCATGGAGGAGTACACCAAGCATTCCTACAACTCTTCTAAGCACCAAGACATCAATCTCACGCATTCGTTTCATTGTGATAGCATATAGAGCTCTTGTGGAGTTGTGAACTCTTTGTGTTGCGTTGCGAGCTCTTGTTGCGACTTGTGTGCGTGTTGTTGCTCTGATTTTCGAGTCTTGTGTGCGTTGCTCATTCCCACCTTACTCCGTATTTCTTTGTGAACTCAATTGTAAGGGCGAGAGACTCCAAGTTGTGGAGATTCCTCGCAAACGGGAAAAGATCAAAGGAAAGAAAAACACCGTGGTATTCAAGTTGATCATTGGATCACTTGAGAGGAGTTGAGTGCAACTCTCGTCCGTTGGGACGCCACAACGTGGAGTAGGCAAGTTTTGTACTTGGCCGAACCACGGGATAACCACCGTGTCATCTCTGTGATTGATTTCTTGTGGTTATTGTGTTTTGACTCCTCTCTAGCCACTTGGCCATACTTGTGCTAACACTTAACAAGTTTTTGTGGCTTAAGTTTTGAAGTTTTACAGGATCACCTATTCACCCCCCCCTCTAGGTGCTCTCAATTGGTATCAGAGCCGTTCTCTTCAAGTAAGGGACTAACCGCCCGAAGAGATGGATCCTAAGGGGAAGGGAATTGTGATCAACGACAAGGAGAAGGAGTCCTTCGTCAACGAGCCAAGGGATGACAAGTCCAATGACTCGGGCTCGGGCCACAAGCGAAAAGATGGGAAGAAGAAGAAGACAAGACGCATCAAGGAGATCGTATACTACGACAGCGATGAGTCCTCTTCTTCCCAAAAGGACGACGACCACGACAAACAAAAGACGGTTAACTCAAACTTTTCTTTTGATTATTCGCGCATTCCATATAGCTCAAATGCTCATTTGCTCCCCATTCCACTTGGCAAGCCTCCTCACTTTGATGGAGAGGACTACGGATTTTGGAGTCACAAAATGCGTACTCACCTATTTTCTCTCCATCCAAGCATTTGGGAGATTGTGGAAAGTGGAATGAAATTTGATAGCTCGGATAGCCCTTCATTCATTAATGAGCAAATCCATAAGAATGCACAAGCTACCACTGTTCTTCTAGCTTCATTGTGCATGGATGAATATAACAAAGTGAGCGGCTTGGATAACGCCAAGCAGATCTGGGACACCCTCAAGATTTCTCATGAGGGGAATGACGTTACCTTGCTCACCAAAATGGAGTTGGTGGAAGGCGAGCTTGGACGATTCGCGATGATAAGGGGCGAGGAGCCAACTCAGACATACAACCGGCTCAAGACCCTTATCAACAAAATAAGGAGCTACGGAAGCACGCGATGGACGGACCACGACGTCGTCCGACTAATGCTCAGGTCCTTTACCGTTCTTGATCCTCATTTGGTGAATAATATTCGTGAGAATCCCAGGTACACCAAAATGTCGCCCGAAGAAGTCCTAGGAAAATTCGTCAGCGGGCGAATGATGATCAAGGAGGCAAGGTATGTGGACGACGCCTTGAATGGACCGATCAACGAGCCGCAACCTTTTGCTCTCAAAGCCACAAGGAGCAAGGAGGCACTACCCAGCAAGGTGGCGCAAATTGAGGCAGCCGGTCTTAATGATGAAGAAATGGCCCTCATCATCAAGAGATTCAAGACGGTGCTAAAGGGTCGCAATGGACAGCCGAGCAAGACTAAGACCAAGGGGAAGCGATCATGCTTCAAATGCGGTAAGCTTGGTCATTTTATTGCTAACTGTCCTGATAATGAGAGTGACCAGGAAAAGGGGAACAAAAGGGAGAAGAAGAAGCACTACAAGAAAGCCAAGGGCGAGGCGCATCTAGGCAAGGAGTGGGATTCGGATTGCTCCTCCTCCGACTCCGACAATGAGGGACTCGCCGCCACCGCCTTCAACAAATCGGCCCTCTTCCCCAACGAGCGTCACACGTGTCTCATGGCTAAGGAAAAGAAAGTAAGTACTCGAAACTCTACTTATGCTTCTTCTAGTGGTGATGATTCTAGTGACGATGATGAAATAGACTATTCTAGTTTATTTAAAGGTCTAGATAGAATTACGATTGGCAAAATTAATGAATTAATTGATGCATTGAATGAGAAGGATAAACTCTTAGAGAAACAAGAGGATTTATTGTATGAAGAGCATGATAAATTTTTAGAAGCTCAAAAATCTCATGCTCTAGAAGTTAAAAGAAATGAAATGCTTACTTGTGAATTATCTTCATGCCATGAGACAATTTCAAAATTAAAGAGCATTAACGATGAGTTGAATGCTAAGATAGAAATAGCTAGTAAATCAACAACTTGTGTAGAAAATGTTGTTATTTGCAATAGATGTAAAGACTTTGATATTGATGCTTGTAGTGAACACATAGCTTCTATTGCAAAGTTAAATAATGAAGTGGCTAGTCTTAATGCCCAACTTAAGACTAGCAAAAGTGATTTTGAAAAACTAAAATTTGCTAGGGATGCCTACACGGTTGGTAGACACCCCTCAATTAAGGATGGACTTGGCTTCAAGAGGGAAGCCAAGAACTTAACAAGCCATAAGGCTCCCATTTCCGCCAAGGAGAAAGGGAAGGCCCCTATGGCTACTAGTGCTAAAAGGAACCATGCCTTTTTGTATCATGATAAAAGACAAACTAGAAATAGAAGTTATGATGCTTTTGATTCATATGTTTATGATTCTCATGCCATGTTTGCTCCTAGTTCTTCTTATGTGTATGATAGAAATATTACTAGGAGAAATGTTGTTCCTAAAAGAAATGTTGCAAATGTTCATAGAAAAGTAGTGAATGAACCCTCTACAATTTATTGTGCTTTGAATGCTTCATTTGCAATTTGTAGAAAGGATAGAAAAGTAATTGCTAGGAAGTTAGGGGCAAAATGCAAAGGTGATAAAACTTGCATTTGGGTCCCTAAGGAAATTGTGACTAACCTTGTAGGACCCAACAAGAGTTGGGTACCTAAGTCCCAAGCCTAAATTTGCCTTGCAGGTTTATGCATCCGGGGGTTCAAGCTGGATTATCGACAGCGGATGCACAAACCATATGACGGGGGAGAAGAAGATGTTCACCTCCTACGTCAAGAATAAAGATTCCCAAGATTCAATTATATTCGGTGATGGGAATCAAGGCAAGGTAAAAGGTTTAGGTAAAATTGCAATTTCTAATGAGCACTCCATATCTAATGTGTTTTTAGTTGAGTCTCTTGGATATAATCTGCTATCTGTGAGTCAATTATGCAATATGGGATATAACTGTCTATTTACAAATGTAGATGTGTCTGTCTTTAGAAGAAGTGATGGTTCACTAGCTTTTAAGGGTGTATTAGACGACAAACTTTATTTAGTTGATTTTGCAAAAGAAGAGGCCGGTCTAGATGCATGCTTAATAGCTAAGACTAGCATGGGCTGGCTGTGGCATCGCCGCTTAGCACATGTGGGGATGAAGAACCTTCACAAGCTTCTAAAGGGAGAACACGTGATAGGTTTGACTAACGTGCATTTCGAAAAAGATAGACCTTGTGCAGCTTGTCAAGCAGGTAAACAAGTGGGAGGAGCACATCACAGCAAGAACGTGATGACCACTTCAAGACCCCTGGAGCTGCTGCATATGGACCTTTTTGGACCCGTCGCCTATCTGAGCATAGGAGGGAGTAAGTATGGTTTAGTTATTGTTGATGATTTTTCCCGCTTCACTTGGGTGTTCTTTTTGCAGGATAAGTCTGAAACCCAAGGGACCCTCAAGCGCTTCCTCAGGAGAGCTCAAAATGAGTTTGAGCTCAAAGTGAAGAAGATAAGGAGCGACAACGGATCCGAGTTCAAGAACCTTCAAGTGGAGGAGTTCCTTGAAGAGGAAGGGATCAAGCACGAGTTCTCCGCTCCCTACACACCACAGCAAAATGGTGTGGTAGAGAGGAAGAACAGGACGCTCATCGATATGGCGAGGACGATGCTAGGAGAGTTCAAGACCCCCGAGTGCTTTTGGACGGAAGCCGTTAACACTGCTTGCCACGCCATCAACAGGGTCTACCTTCATCGCCTCCTCAAGAAGACGTCGTATGAGCTTCTAACCGGTAACAAACCCAATGTATCTTACTTTCGTGTATTTGGGAGCAAGTGCTACATTCTAGTGAAAAAGGGTAGAAATTCTAAGTTTGCTCCCAAAGCTGTAGAAGGGTTTTTATTAGGTTATGACTCAAATACAAAGGCGTATAGAGTCTTCAACAAATCATCGGGTTTGGTTGAAGTCTCTAGCGACGTTGTATTTGATGAGACTAATGGCTCTCCAAGAGAGCAAGTTGTTGATTGTGATGATGTAGATGAAGAAGATGTTCCGACGGCCGCTATACGGACCATGACGATTGGAGAAGTACGGCCACAGGAACAAGATGAACGAGATCAACCTTCTTCCTCAACTATGGTGCATCCCCCAACCGAAGATGACGAACAGGTACCTCAAGTGGAGGCGCTTGATCAAGGGGGAGCACAAGATGATCAAGTGATGGAGGAAGAAGCGCAACCGGCACCTCCAACCCAAGTTCGAGCGATGATTCAAAGGGATCATCCCGTCGATCAAATTCTGGGTGACATTAGCAAGGGAGTAACTACTCGATCTCGATTAGTTAATTTTTGTGAGCATTACTCCTTTGTCTCTTCTATTGAGCCTTTCAGGGTAGAGGAGGCCTTGCTAGACCCGGATTGGGTATTGGCCATGCAGGAGGAGCTCAACAACTTCAAGCGCAATGAAGTTTGGACACTGGTGCCTCGTCCCAAGCAAAATGTTGTGGGAACCAAGTGGGTGTTCCGCAACAAACAGGACGAGCACGGGGTGGTGACGAGGAACAAGGCTCGACTTGTGGCAAAAGGTTATGCCCAAGTCGCAGGTTTGGACTTTGAGGAGACCTTCGCTCCTGTGGCTAGGCTAGAGTCCATTCGTATCTTGCTAGCATATGCCGCTCACCATTCTTTCAGGTTGTACCAAATGGATGTGAAGAGCGCTTTCCTCAACGGGCCAATCAAGGAGGAAGTGTACGTGGAGCAACCCCCTGGCTTCGAGGATGAACGGTACCCCGACCATGTGTGTAAGCTCTCTAAGGCGCTCTATGGACTTAAGCAAGCCCCAAGAGCATGGTATGAATGCCTTAGAGACTTTTTACTTGCTAATGCTTTCAAGGTTGGGAAGGCCGATCCAACTCTTTTTACAAAGACATGTGATGGTGATTTGTTTGTATGCCAAATTTATGTCGATGACATAATATTTGGTTCTACTAACCAAAAGTCTTGTGAAGAGTTTAGCAGGGTGATGACACAGAAATTCGAGATGTCGATGATGGGCGAGTTGAACTACTTCCTTGGGTTCCAAGTGAAGCAACTCAAGGATGGCACCTTCATCTCCCAAACGAAGTACACGCAAGATCTGCTAAAGCGGTTTGGGATGAAGGACGCCAAGCCCGCAAAGACTCCGATGGGGACCGACGGACACACCGACCTCAACAAAGGAGGTAAGTCCGTTGATCAAAAAGCATACCGGTCAATGATAGGTTCTTTGCTTTACTTATGTGCTAGTAGACCGGATATCATGCTTAGCGTATGCATGTGTGCTAGATTTCAATCCGATCCTAAGGAGTGTCACTTAGTGGCGGTGAAGCGAATTCTTAGATATTTGGTTGCTACGCCTTGCTTCGAGCTCTGGTATCCAAAGGGGTCTACCTTTGACTTAGTTGGATACTCAGACTCCGACTATGCTGGATGTAAGGTCGATAGGAAGAGTACATCGGGGACGTGCCAATTCTTAGGAAGGTCCCTGGTGTCATGGAACTCTAAGAAACAAACATCCGTTGCCCTATCCACCGCTGAGGCCGAGTACGTTGCCGCAGGTCAGTGTTGCGCGCAACTACTTTGGATGAGGCAAACCCTCCGAGACTTTGGCTACAATCTGAGCAAAGTCCCACTCCTATGTGACAATGAGAGTGCTATCCGCATGGCGGAGAATCCTGTTGAGCACAGCCGCACAAAGCACATAGACATCCGGCATCACTTTTTGAGAGACCACCAGCAAAAGGGAGATATCGAAGTGTTTCATGTTAGCACCGAGAACCAGCTAGCCGATATCTTCACTAAGCCTCTAGATGAGAAGACCTTTTGCAGGTTGCGTAGTGAGCTAAATATCATAGATTCGCGGAACCTGGATTGAATTGTAGCATACATGTACTTATGCTTTTGATCATGTTCCTTTTTGCATTTTGTTGCTTATTATGGTGCTCAAGTTGTACAAACACTCCCTGGACCTCACAAGTCCGTTGCAAAGTGATGCACATGTGTAGGGGGAGATGTGTTACAACTTGCCCTTTGAGACTAACCATGTGCTTGAGTTTGATGATTTAGTCTCGAAGGAGGATTGAAAGGGAAAAGGTGGACTTGGACCATGAAAGACTTCCACTGCACTCCGATGAGAGGGTAACTAATTCCAAGTTCATCTCGTGAAATCTTATTGCCATTTGTTCTTAATTGAAGACCTTGGTGAGGCAATGGGGTTAAAAGGCCAAGATTGATCCCGTTTTGGTGCTTGATGCCAAAGGGGGAGAAAATAAAGGCCAAAGTGATAAATGGATCAGCTGCCACTTGAGAGATTTTGAAAATAGTAGAATAGAGTTTTTGTGAGTTTTTGTTTTGTCAAAAGCTTTTATTATCTCTTTGTGTCTCTATTGTCAATAGTTGACTTCTTGTGGGGAGAAGTGGTGATTATGGGAAATAGGGGGAGTTTTTGAAATCCTTGATCAATCTCTTTTGGAATGACTCTCTTTATGCCTCAACATGTGTGTTTGACTTAGAGATAGAGATTTGAGTTTGATTTGCAAAAACAAACCAAGTGGTGGCAAAGAATGATCCATATATGCCAAAATTGAATAAAACTCAAAGTTAAGTTTTTATTTGAAGTAGTTTTGCACTTGTTCCACTTGCTTTAGGTTGTGTTGGCATAAATCACCAAAAAGGGGGAGATTGAAAGGGAAATGTGCCTTTGGGCCATTTCTAAGTATTTTGGTGATTGAGTGCAAACACAAGTGCTTAACTGTGAAAATATGCCCATGGATGAACAAAGTGCAAATCACAAGTTAAGGTATGTTTCTAAGCCTTGGTACATTGGTTTTGTGTACTAATATCTTGTCTAAGTGTTAGAAACAGGAAGAAGAAGAAAAGAAGTGGAGAGTGGCTGTGTACAGCCAAAGGCTGCTTCGGGCTGGGGCACCGGACTGTCCGGTGTGCACCGGACAGTGTCCGGTGCGCCAGACCAGCGCGGAGCAAACCAGCGGCTCTCGGGTTTTTCTCCGGCGACTTCGGCTAAAATTCACCGGACTGTCCGGTGTACACCGGACTGTCCGGTGAGCCAACGGTCGGCCGGGCCAACGGTCGGCCGCGCGATCGGCGCGCGACACGTGGCCGAGCCAACGGTCGGAAGGAAACACCGGACTGTCCGGTGTGCACCGGACTGTCCGGTGCGCCAGATCTGCAACGGTCGGCAACGGTCGGCTTAGCTGTTTATGGAAATAAATCGGGCACCGGACAGTGTCCGGTGTGCACCGGACTGTCCGGTGCGCCCGATGACAGAAGGCAAGGATAGCCTTCCAGATGTGTTCTCAACGGCTCCTAGCTGCCTTGGGGCTATAAAAGGGACCCCTAGGCGCATGGAGGAGTACACCAAGCATTCCTACAACTCTTCTAAGCACCAAGACATCAATCTCACGCATTCGTTTCATTGTGATAGCATATAGAGCTCTTGTGGAGTTGTGAACTCTTTGTGTTGCGTTGCGAGCTCTTGTTGCGACTTGTGTGCGTGTTGTTGCTCTGATTTTCGAGTCTTGTGTGCGTTGCTCATTCCCACCTTACTCCGTATTTCTTTGTGAACTCAATTGTAAGGGCGAGAGACTCCAAGTTGTGGAGATTCCTCGCAAACGGGAAAAGATCAAAGGAAAGAAAAACACCGTGGTATTCAAGTTGATCATTGGATCACTTGAGAGGAGTTGAGTGCAACTCTCGTCCGTTGGGACGCCACAACGTGGAGTAGGCAAGTTTTGTACTTGGCCGAACCACGGGATAACCACCGTGTCATCTCTGTGATTGATTTCTTGTGGTTATTGTGTTTTGACTCCTCTCTAGCCACTTGGCCATACTTGTGCTAACACTTAACAAGTTTTTGTGGCTTAAGTTTTGAAGTTTTACAGGATCACCTATTCACCCCCCCTCTAGGTGCTCTCAGTAGGGGGAGGACCTTGGAGCGTGTTGGTGAAGACTCAGTCCGCGACGGCTGAGGACGCAAGTGGGGAGAGTCGCCTTTAAAAAGGGGGCGACCCCCTTGGATGGTAGCCATGCCTTCGCACTCCCCTCATGCATCGCGTCCTTCCACCTTACGAGCCCCCGGATGGGGAGCGCCCGCGTTGCTTCCGTCTTGCTGTCGCTGGAGGAACGCAACTTCGTGGAAGTTGGTACCTTTCAGCCATCGCTCGGCTTCAAGGATTTTCATCACGCAGCCCGGCTGCATCCCCTTGCCGATGGTCACCCAAGACGGTGACCACCAGTTTGATGGTGGGGGAAGCAAGCCGGGCTGCGGCCTCTGCCCCACCCTCAGTTTCAAGGATCTTCATCATCCTTGCTGGGGCGGAGGGCGAGCTGAGCCGGAGCTCTACCTCCCGCACGGGTTCGTGGGCCACCTTCTCCTTCAGCACTCAGGGGAGAGGGCGCTCACCGGCCTAGCGGAAGGGGCGGACTTCGACAACGCGGGGCCGAGCGGCCGCAAGCGTCGTCAGCTCCAGCATGTCTGGTTCGCTGGCTCTGGCACGGCTTCTGGTGCCACCTCCCACCGCTGGGCGGAGTGCGGCTATCTGCCCGCCGTACGAGCAGTTGTTGCGCCGCGCGCACCGGGGGACCGCCCAAGACGTCGCGCGCTGCTAGGGCGGCGTCCGTGTTCCTGGGCTATCCTGCCCTTGCTCCGGTACGATGCCTCTGCGCGGAGGTCGGTGTTTGCCCGTCCGGGAGGACCCGAGTGGGGATTTGCCGGTGGGCAGATGGCTGCCGTCGTCGGTGCTGAGGTGGCGGCGGCTGAAGAAGTCCTCGTCGCCGACGAGATCGCCGCCACCATCTGCGCTCCAGGCCTCCGGCTCTTTGGCTTTGATAGCTTGTCCTCGCCCCTCGAGTGGGGATGTGGGCGAGGGCCTTATCGCAGCAGCGTCTACCCTGAGGTCATCGCTGCTGCTGTTTGGCCGCCCGGAGCGGAGGTCGTTGTCACTGCTGCCGGAGTGGGCGGCGGCGAGCCACCTGGGATTTTGTCGTCCCGCAGGCCCTCCATTGTGGGGGGTTGTTCGTACCTACGGGAGTGGAACCGGAGTTCCGTTTGTAATGGCACCTTGAGTGTCGGTGTCTGTTCATTGTGGCTGTCAGGGCCTGAACATGTGTGTATTTGGGCGTAAAGCCGTGTTTCTTCCTCCTTTCGAGCACCAGACTCGCCTGTCGGCTAGCTAGACCGCTTAACCAAGTGTGAGTTGCCTCGTGCGGAAGGTGACGAGTGAGGTATCCGTATCCCGGAGGCATAGGAGTCCCTCGGCTCGGTCGGCCTTGCCGCCCGAGGCTTCTCTTGCTCAGTGAAGGAACCCTCGGCCGCTCTGCGATGAGCCGGAGCCGGAGCCGGAGGCAGCGGTGTCAGCATGGACAGAGGCGGAGTCGGCTGGAGAAGAAACTTCGTCGGCCCAGGAGCAGGGGACTTCCCAGGCCGAGGAGGCGTAGCAGTGGCGGCCGGAGCCTGGTCGGGTCGTCCACTGGCAGGACCAACGCCGGAGTCGGGTTGCCGAGGCCATGAGTCGGGCTGATGTCCTCGGGGAATAGCTGGCTGAGGCCACGGAGCGGCCGGTCCAGCCGTCTGCTTGGGCCGAGTTCCTGGAGGAGGCCCTGGCGGAGATGATCCAGGCGCGGTGCTGACATTTTCCTTCGAGGTGGAGATCCTCCGACCGTGTCGCTGTCCGAGGCCGGGTCGGATTCCGCCGAAGGTGGAGTCGACGCCGAGGGTGCTGCTGCTCCCCCTACTGATGTCTGATCCTGCAGGAACAATTTATCTGTAATGTGCATATGTTTTTTGCGGCCTCCTAGGCCCAAACATACCGTCGTCGTGTTGTAAAGCTGCGTTTCTTTTTCCCCTTGTTTCGAATATCAGGACTTGTTCGTCGGTAACAGAATTGTTTATCCGAGCGAGAGTTACTTATTGCGGAAGGTGATGAGTAAGGTATCCGTATCTCGGAGGCGTAGGAGTTCCTCGGCTTGGTCGGCCTTGCCGCTTACGTGTACTCTTACTCGTCCGTAGGATTCTGTTATCGATATAGTCGAGAAGGCACGAAAAATCGTTTTGGCAGAAAAGTTTTCGAGCGTTAAGACCTGTTCGGCTAGCGCAATCGCTTATCCGAGCGTGAGTTACTTATCGCAGAAGGTGATGAGTGAGGTATCCGTATCCCGGAGGCGTAGGAGTCCCTCGGCTCGGTCGACCTTGTTGCTTACGTGTACTCCGTCGTTTTCAGGATCCCACTATCAAAGTAGTCGAAAAGCACGAAAGATGTTCTGGCAGAAAGACTTTTTCCGAGGAAAATTTTGACGCAGAGGGGGTTCCCCCCTTTTAGCCCCCGAGGGAGGGTCGGGCTTTGCCGAGGCAAGGCTGACCCTTCCTTGATGGTTAGACTTTATTTGCGTATGTAAACGAGGTATATGAACGACTTGAAAACATCTTAAGGGTAGAAGCGACGTAGCTGTCGGATGTTCCAAGCGTTGCTGTAGACCTCGCCTTGACTATTGGCCAGCTTGTATGTTCCAGGCTTCAAAATCTTGGCGATGATGAACGGCCCTTCTCAGGGAGGTGTGAGCTTGTGGCGCCCTCGGGCGTCTTGTCGTGCCGAAGCACCAAGTCGCCCACCTGGAGGTCTCGGGACCGAACCCCTCGGGCGTGGTAGCGTCGCAGGGACTGCTGATACCGGGCCAAGTGTAGTAAGGCTACGTCCCGAGCCTCTTCCAGCTGGTCCAGTGAGTCTTCTCGGCTGGACTGGTTGCTTCGGTCGTCGTACGTCCTCGTCCTCGGGGAATCGTATTCTAAGTCTATGGGCAAGATAGCCTTGGCCCCATAGACTAGAAAGAACGGCGTGAAGCCCGTGGCTCGGCTTGGCGTCGTCCTCAGACTCCAGACCACCGAGGGGAGTTCCTTCATCCATCGCCTACCGAACTTGTTGAGGTCGTTGTAGATCCTTGGCTTGAGTCCCTGTAGAATCATGTCGTTGGCACGTTCTACCTGCCCATTCGTCATGGGGTGGGCCACGGCGGCCCAGTCCACCCGGATGTGGTGGTCCTCGCAGAAGTCCAGGAACTTTCTGCCAGTGAACTGGGTGCCGTAGTCGGTGATGATGGAGTTTGGGACCCCGAAGCGATGGATGATGTTGGTGAAGAACGCCACCGCCTGTTCGGGGTCTGACCTGATGCTGTTTAGGGGTCTTACCTCGATCCACTTGGAGAATTTGTCGATGGCGACCAGCAGGTGCGTGTAGCCCCTGGGTGCCTTCTGCAAGGGACCGATGAGGTCCAGACCCCACACAGCAAACGACCAGGTGATGGGTATTGTTTGCAAGGCCTGAGCGGGTAGGTGCGTCTGCCTTGCGTAGAATTGACACCCTTGGCAGGTGCGTACAATCCTAGTGGCGTCGGCCACCGCGGTTGGCCAGTAGAAACCCTGTCGGAAGGCGTTTCCAACGAGGGCTCGAGGTGCTGCGTGGTGGCCGCAAGCCCCCGAGTGTATTTCTTGCAATAGCCTCTGACCTTCGGCGATGGATATGCATCGCTGGAGGATGCCTGAGGGGTTGCGGTGGTAGAGCTCCTTTCCGTCACCCAGCAAGACGAACGACTTGGCGCGCCGCGCCAGTCGCCGAGCTTCGGCTCTGTCGAGGGGTAGCTCTCCTCGGTGGAGATATTGTAGGTACGGGGTCTACCAGTTTCGATTAGACGGGACCCCATTCCGCTCTTCCTCGACGCACAGTGCCTCACCCTCGGGGGCCGAGGGTGCCTCGGGCTGAGCTGAGGCCTCCTCAGGCTCGGGCGTGTCGTCGGTCTTGACGGAGGGTTGATGTAGGTGTTGGAACTTGCTCTCAGCAGCAAAGAAGCCAACAAGAGTGAACAGTGGTGACAACAGGGTTGCGTGCTCGGGGGCAATAGCTCTGTTAATCTAGCCTCTCACGGGCACTGTGCGGGGGTATTTATAGGTATCTGAGTGCCCGGCGCCTTGTGTTAAGGACGCATGTGCCCTCAGACACCTAGTTTATCCCCAGAATATTCCCAATAAAGCAGGGGTTACAAGCTGTAATTACAAGGATGCCTTTACAGATTAGGCCTGTAACACAAAGGCGGCCACGCAGGGCCCGTTACAATGGGCCAGATCACACGTGGGCCTCAGAGCTGAACGAGGCCGCGCTGCGGGATGACTTCGTCGCCGGTCTTCGTCTGGTGCCGAATCGAGCGAAGGGTGTCCCTGCCTGTTCTGTCTCTGTCTGACCAGCGGTTATCAGCGAAGGCCTCGAGCGAAGGGTGGCGTCTTTGCCTTCGCCCCAACATTTGCCCTCCGAGGGACCAGTTCGACAAAGTCACCTGGTGCCGAAGACGTCGCTAGATGGCGGAGACGCTGCCCTCGCTCGAAGTGGTTCCGCGGGGGTTTTTGATGTGACCGTTGATGGACGGCGTACTGTTGGATTGCGGGTTTCCCGAAGCGTCGCGCCCTGTCGGATTGCGGGTTTCCCGAAGAGCCGTGCCCTGCCTATAAAAGGGGGCGGGGGTTGGCGCTGTTCGAACTTTGCCTTCCGCGCTCCGCGAAAACCCTAGCCGCCCGCCGTCTTGCTGCTCCTCTTCTTCCGCTGTCCTCTTGCTCGCCGGAGTTCTGGCTCGAGTGAAGCAGACCGCCCGCCGCCGCCGACGGTACGTAGCAATGCCGTCTTCCTCTTCTTCCGCTGCTACTACGTCGCCGGCCGCCGCCTCGTCTGAGGAGACGTTGAGTAGCTTGATGGTGGAGGAGTTGCGCGCCGGCGACTCTGTTGATTTTGGTGTGTCACGGATGACGTCAGCCCGCGTTGAAGATATGCAGCGATTGGGCTACTTTGGCGGCGGAGTTGCTCGTGCTCCGGGGACGGAGGAAGTCCCCGAGCCGGAGGGTGAATTGGTCGTTTTCGAGGCGTTCTTCGCCACCGGTCTCCGCTTGCCTGCGCACCGGTTTGTTGGTGAAGTCCTGCGTAGATTCAACGTTCAAATACATCAGTTGACACCGAATGCCGTGGTGGCACTGGCGAAGTATGTCTGGGCGACGACTTCGTACGGCGGACAGTCGTCGGTTGAAGTTTTTGCGAAGTATTATTGTTTGCATTGGCAGAAGAGGATGATTGGGGACGAAGTCGCCCAGTTCGGGTCATGCACATTCACGCCGAAGACCGGCAAGACCACAATGCAAGTAGTGGAGTTGGTTCCGTGCGCCCGCAACAAGTGGGGCAATTGGAATGAATTTTGGTTTTACGTTGCTGAGGCTACTGTCGAAGGCCATGAAGGACTCCCTGTGTCTGAGATGTGCTCTCATTATTACTCTGCGTATCCGCCCTTTGAAGTGGCAGAGGAAGATGCAGACGAAGGGGCCCTTCGGTGCGCCGCCGGTCAGAGCAGTGGGCGTGATTTAGTTGAAGAGTTCGTGGCGTACGGGGTGTGGCCCTTGGCGCACGGCTGGGCGCTGGGCGAAGTGTGCCCTCGCCAGATGCCTTTTCACGGAGGAAGGGTGGTGCGAAGCCCTGCCTTCGCACTGAATCTGCGAAACCGCGACCCGGCCGCGTTTGTGCGCGATGTGGAGGACGGGGCGGTGCGGCTCGTGGGGCGTTACGTGCCGAGGACGGAAGGCCAGCGTAGCTTTGATATCCGCGGGTCAAATGACCGTTTGAACAGGGTCTTCGAATTAAATCAATTGCCGTACGACGGCTATCCTGGTCAAGACGAAGCGGACCGCCGTGGAAAGAAACCGGCGGTGGAGACTGGAGGCGACCCTGCGCTGGCGGCCGCCCCTTCCTCAAAAAAGAGAAAATTAGGTACTGCGATGGGAGGACTTGGGGTGTCTGATAGTTTTGCTAGAGAGTTAATGAGGACGTGTGCGGCCCCGGGGGAAAGGATGTCTTCGCCCGAGCTCCGGGAGTCTTCGGCTCGGATGCTGAGGGTTACCGGGGGTTGCTGGCCTAGGAATGTTCCTATCCCCTGCGCGGCTGGCGAGGACTGTTTTACATCTCGTATGGTTCGTCAGTGGAGAGTTTTTCCTTACGGGCGGAATATCGGTGCTGTTGTGTGGGCAGTGATGGACAAGGATCGCCAAGGTGCGGCGCAAAAACGCCAGGCGGCTGTCAGGCTGCATGAAGCTAGGCCGAAGAGGCAGCGGGGGGCTGCGAAGGCTGCGGCCTCCAGCGGAGGCAAGCCGCCGCCGGCGGCGAAGGCGGGCGCCTCTGCACCTAGCAAGGCGCCGGAGGCAACGGCGGGCGCCGGAGGCTCCAAGTCAACGAAGGTGGTGCCGCCGGCCAGCGGAGTGGCGGAGGCTTCGAAGGCGGCCCGAGCGTTGCCGTTGTCGGGCAAGCGCGTTGCCGACTTCGGCACCGATATTACTGTAGACGACTATCTTGGTGGTAAGTCGTTGGCCTATTATTATTATTATTATTATTATTATTATTTAGCTCGAAAATGCGTTGCAGGGTCGGACGAGGGCCAGCTTGCTATGGTTGCGCCTGGCGCGGAGATCGCGACGGCGGCCATAGTGCCGAAGGCGAGGGGCGAGGCCCTTGACGCCGGAGGCGAGGTGTCGGCCCTCGCGGTGGTCAGGGACGAGGCGGGCGCAGCGACCCGCCGGCTGAAGGGAGTGACGGAGGCGCTGAGTCAGGCGACGGAGGCGCTGAGTCAGGTCCGTTGAGTTATACTCTCTCCCCCACCTCTTTTGGGGCAACGGCCTTACGTACTGCGTCGCGGCTCTGCAGGTGGCTGACTTCGCCAGCCGTACTGCGTCGGGGGCCCTCACGGCAGCTGTGTCTGCCGAAGTCGAGAGACTTCGGACACAACATGCTGACGCTGTCCGTGAGAAGTCGGCCTCCGACAGCAAGTGCCGTAAGCTGACGGACAGGGTGGCCGCCCTGGAGAGGGAAAAGGCTGACCTCCGGCGCCAACTGGCGGCGGAGAGGAGGGAAGCCAACGAGGCCGTCGCCAAGGGGCAGGCTGCGCAGGCGGAGGCCAAGCTGGCGCGGGCGGAGGGCAATCTTGCCAAGGAGCTCGCCGAACATCTGCAAGAGTGGCTCACCGCCCTGGAGAGCCGCGCGAAGGAGGCCGAGGCCGCGATGCATGCGGAGGCCGAACGGACGCGCACGCAGCTTATGGATACATATCGTGAGCTGGGTGCGCGGACCGGTGACTTCGAGGTGCCGGACCGAGAGCCCGGGCTTCGCTGTCTGCAGTGGGTGCAGGAGGAGCTGCTGGAACTTCCAGCCGTCGCGGGGGGGTTGATGTCGTACGCCTCCCTGGTCACCTGCGAGGGGGCGATGAACGCGCTCTCCCGCGAAGGGTGCCGGCACTTCGAGGCCTTCGACCAGGCGGATGAAGAATTTGAGCGAGATATCTATAATGTCGAAGACCCCGTAGTGAAGGAATCCGCCGGGGCCCTTTATGACCGGATGTGGGGTCTGTACGGTCGTGAGGTGGTCAGGGAGCGGGCCGAGACTGCGAGGGCTCAGGTAACGTTGTTGTTTGTTTGGCGTTTGCTGTATGCGGGTTGTGCGTGTGTTTGCTGAATATGTGTGCCTTGTCCTAGGCGGAGCGCGGCGAGCGGGTGGACGACTTTGGGGCTCTGAACAGCACGCTGCCAGACCCGGAGCCGACCCTCGCGGAGGCTGTGACTGGGGTCGCCCTGGAGCCAACCCCGGAGACCGCAGCGATCGCGACGGCTGCCCCCACATCTGCTGTGGCCGGCGAAGACCTGCCCCCAAAGGTGGCCGAAGGCGCCCCTGATGCCCCCGCAGCTGCTGTGCCGAGTGCTGAAGATCCCGCGGCGGTGGCGGCGGAAACAACGGCGGAGGCAGCGGCGGAGCCAACGGCGGAGGCTCCCGCAGCGTCAGGGCCTTCGCAGGTGGCGTAGTAGGTGTTTAGGGTTGGGGGAATTTTTGGATGTTGTGCTGAATTTTGGTTGCTGCGCAGGTTCAAGATTTTGGGCCTGCGCACGCAACCGCTACTACTGAGTTTTTGGCGGCTTCGACCGCGGAAGGTGGGAATGAATATGGTGGGTCTGTATCTGAGTTTTTTGATTTTACTGACTCTGGGAGCTCGGTTGAGTGGACTGAGGAGTCGTCGGAGGAGGACTTGGATTATTTTGCGGCCTTGGACGTAGCTGCGGCGGAGGCTTCGCCACACGCCGCGGGCGCGCCAGACGTGCCAGGTCCTTGCACCGGGCGCCGACGACGAAGGGCGGTTGCAAAGCGTAGGGTTAGTGCGGAGGAAAGGGCTCGGCTTCGCGTGAGTAGTGCTGGTCGGCAGGAGCTGTTGTCTTTGCCGGCCGCCGCGGGCACAGGGGAGGGGGAACTGCGAAGTCTTTTTGCGGGTGAGGAGCTTAGAATAATGTTATTTAATTATAGGGAGATGGGAATTATTCCTAAGGTTGAGCCGATGTAGAGTGTGGCGCCCTCGCTTGTATATGTGTAAAGACTTGTAAGATGAAGTTGTGTGCCCTCGCGTGCCTGTGCCTGCGAGGGCGTTGTGTACTTTGTCTGGTATGGTTGGCTATGCTGTGCTGGTGTGATTATAGTCGGTCTTAGCGCGGGTGGTTTGATGCTGTCGTTTATGCTTTTGTTGTACTGGTTCGGCTGCGCCCTTAGGCGGCTTCTGCGCGGGTTCTTTGCGATAGACTTCGGGTTTTTTCGCACTTGTTGTGCTAGTCCGGCTGCACCCTTGGGCGACTTCTGCGCGGATAGTCTTCGCGATAGACATCGGATTTTTTCGCACTTGTTGTGCTTAGTCCGGCTGCACCCTTAGGCGACTTCTGCGCGGATAGTCTTCGCGATAGACATCGGATTTTTTCGCACTTGTTGTGCTTAGTCCGGCTGCACCCTTAGGCGACTTCTGCGCGGATAGTCTTCGCGATAGACATCGGATTTTTTCGCACTTGTTGTGCTTAGTCCGGCTGCACCCTTAGGCGACTTCTGCGCGGATAGTCTTCGCGATAGACATCGGATTTTTTCGCACTTGTTGTGCTTAGCCCGGCTGCACCCTTAGGCGACTTCTGCGCGGACTTGTCGCACGCGAGGGTGGCTAGCGCTTAGCCTCGCGGTGACTTCGAATTGGTCGAATGCCGAAGACCGTTGTCGCGGTCTTTTTTCGACACATGTTTTTGCGGGGGATTTTTCTCACATATATTACATGGCTCCGCCTCGTTAAAAACCTCACCCCCCGGGAGGAAAAGAGTGCGGGCCGGTACAAGATTGTTTGCGGCGAATTACAAGGGCGAAATCAGCCCTAAATGGGTCAAACAAAAAATTTGCGGAGGTTGTCGATGTTCCAGGAGTGCTCCAGGTCCTCGCCATTTGGCGTTGTGAGCCTGTAAGCGCTGGGGGAAGCTTTTGTATTGACTATGAAGGGTCCCTCCCACTTGGGCTCCAACTTGCCCTTGGACTCCGTCCGAGCTGTTCGGACGAGTACGAGGTCCCCCTCGCTGAACTCCCTCGGGATGACTGCGTGGTCGCGCCATGCTTTGGTCTGGGCTTGGTATTTGTTTAGGGCCTGTAGGGCGAAGACCCGGTCTCCGTCAATGAGATCTTTTGAAGTTGGCTCGTCCACGTCGGGGACGGCTGACGGAACTGTACGCGGGGACCCATGCTTTATTTCTTGCGGGGTCATTGCCTCCGATCCGTATAGAAGGCGGAAAGGAGTGAACCCGGTCGCCCTGCACTCAGTTGTGTTTAGCGCCCAGACTGCCTCCGGTAGTAAATCGGTCTATCTGCCTTTTTTTCGTCGAGGAGCATCTTCTTGACAGCTGTGAAGATTTTCCCATTGGCACGCTCCACGACCCCGTTGGACTGCGGATGATAGACTGAAGCGAAGGCAAGCTTGGTGCCGATGGAGAAGCAAAAATCCTTGAAATCTTGGCTGTCGAACTGCTTGCCGTTGTCAACTGTTAGCTCGGACGGTACTCCGAAGCGGCAAACAATGTTCTGCCAGAAGAATTTTTGGGCAGTCTTTGATGTGATTGTGGAAACAGCCCTCGCTTCAATCCATTTGGTGAAGTATTCGACGGCTACAAAGGCGAACTTAAGGTTCCCCTGAGCGGTGGGCAGGGGCCCGACAATGTCCAGGTCCCAGCGCTGGAGAGGCCATGTATGGGCGATCAGCTTTGTATATTGCGAGGGGTTGCCTGACCGAGGAGAGAACTTATGGCAGGCTTCGCAGGACCTTGTGACTCGATTTGCGGCGCAGATCATTGCAGGCCAGTAAAACCCTTGTCGGATCACCTTGGCAGCCAGGGCCCTTGGCCCTGCGTGCGAGCCGCACGTGCCACTGTGGACTTCGCGTAGGATCTGCATGCCTTCGGTTTTGGTGACGCATTTAAGCATTGGCTGACTGACCCCTTTCTTGTATAATTGGCCCTCAATCAGTGCGAAGTCCCGGCTTCGATGTCTGAGGCGCTTTGCCTCACTGACGTCGGTTGGATGATAGTACCCCTGTAGGAACAGGGTTATTGGTGCCCGCCAGTCTTCGGTCATGATTAGGTTGACTATGCGGTGGCCCTCGCTATCATTAGTTATTTGGAGCCCTTCGGGGCTCCGGACGGCTGGCGTGCCGATGGTGTGAAAGAACACGTCGGAGGGCAAGGGCTCGCCCCTGGCGGCGGCCTTGGCTAATGCATCGGCCTCCTCGTTCTTGGCCCTATCCACATGTTGTAAGGTGAATCCCTTGAACTGTCTCTCAAGGCTTCGGATAGCCGCGAGGTATTGCATGAGCGCGGGGTCTTTTGCTGCATAGTCTTTCTCGACCTGGCCGGCAACTATCTTGGAGTCTGTCTTGATGATACATGTGGTGACTCCGAGGGCCCTTAGCTTGCGGAGGCCGAGGATAACCGCTTCATACTCTGCTATATTGTTTGTGCATCTGTCGGACTCTAGAGCGAAGTTGAGGCGTGCTGCATATCTGTGTTTGACTCCAGCTGGTGAGGTGACGACTGCCGCGACGCCTGCCCCCGCATGGCACCATGCGCCGTCGCAATGGATGGTCCAGACCTTCTCTGTGGACGGGTCCGGCTGTGTTACTGGCCCAGTCCAGTCGACGACGAAGTCTGCCAGGACTTGCGACTTGATGGCTGTCCTGGGCTCGAAGCTGATGTGGTAGCCGGAGAGTTCGGCTGCCCACTTGGCAATCCTCACCGATGCCTCCGGGTTTCTGAATAGTTCGCCGAGCCCCTTGTCGGAGGTGACTCGGACCTTGAATGCTTCAAAGTAATGGCGCAGTTTGCGCGAGGACATAACAACTGCGTAGGCGATCTTCTCCAGCTCTGTCATGTTGCATTTGGATGGTGTCAGGACCTCGGAGACATAGTAAACAGGGCACTGTCTGACTGCGCCCTCGACTGTCTGCTCCTGCACTAGTGCCGCGCTGACCGCGTGCGGCGAAGCCGCGACATAGAGCAATAGGGGGAGCGAGGAGTCGGGGCTTGTGAGGGTGGCCAGCTCCGACAGGTACTGTTTTAGTGAGGCGAAGGCCGCTGCTTGCTCCGGTCCCCAGGCGAAGTCTTTTGCACCGCGGAGTGTTTTGAGGAAGGGGAGACTTCGCTCGGCAGACCTGGAGATGAATCTGTTGAGAGCGGCCAATCTGCCTGTCAGACGCTGGACGTCCCTGGCGGACTGCGGAGGCGACATGTCGACGATGGCCTGGATCTTGGTTGGGTTGGCCTCGATGCCGCGGTGTGACACCAGGTAGCCCAATATCTTGCCTTGGCGAACACCGAAGACGCACTTTTCCGGGTTTAGGCGGAGCCGTGCATCTCGCATGTTCGCGAATGTCTCGGCCAGGTCGGCGAGATGGTCTTCCTTATTCTTGCTGGCGACGACGATGTCGTCCACATATGTAAATATATTTCTGCCGACCTGGCCCTCGAGTACTGTTTTGGTGAGTCTGGAGAAGGTGGACCCGGCATTCTTGAGACCCTCCGGCATTCTGATGAAGCAATAAGTGCCGAAGGGTGTTATAAAACTGGTGCTAGCCTTGTCTTCCTCCTTCATGTATATCTGGTGATAGCCGGAGAAGCAGTCGAGGAGAGACATGACCTCGCAGCCGGCCGCGCTATCGACGATTTTGTCGATCCGTGGCAATGGGAAATTGTCCTTTGGGCAGGCCTTATTGAGACTGGTGAAGTCTATGCACATTCGCCATTTCCCGCTTTTTTTCTGCACCATTACAACATTGGAGAGCCACGTGGGGTAAGCCACTGGCTCAATGAATTTAGCCTCTAGGAGGCGGTGCACCTCCGCCTTGGCGGCCTCTGTCTTTTCGTCGGACATTTTGCGAAGCCTCTGCTTTTTTGGTCGCACCGAAGGGTCAATTCCCAAGTTGTGCTCAATTATGGATCGGCTGACTCCGACCAGGTCGAGGGCAGACCAGGCGAAGACATCTTTATTCTTGGCCAGGCAGCAGAGAAGTTTCTCTTCTTCGAGTGAGGTGAGGTCTTCGCTGATAGTGACTGTCTGCTTGGGCGTGGCCTGATCGAGGGGGACAGTCCTGGTCCCGTCTTGGCTCTGCAACTGTGCCTTGTCGTGCTGCTTATCGGTTGGGCTGGCGGGCGCGGGGACCTCGCGCTGGGTCGTGAGACAGTGTACGTTCCTCTGACCAGGCACGAAGTCCCGCTCTATGTTGCGCGCCGTCTGCTGGTTGCCGTAGATTGCAATGGCGCCTAGCGGACCTGGTATCTTCATACATAGGTACAGCCCGTGGATGGCAGCTTCGAACTTATTGATGGAGCCCCGGCCCATGATGGCGTTGTATGGATATACCATGTTGACAATGTCGAAGGTTACTTGCTCACTTCGGGCATTGGGTGCTACACCGAAGGAGAGGGGCAACTCTATTTTGCCAACGGGAAAGGTGCCCTTGCCGCCGAAACCATACAACGGGTTGTCCGAAGGCTTGAGCAGGCTGTGGCTTATACCCATGCGGTCGAAGGCGTGGAGGAAGATGATGTCAGCCTGACTGCCGTTGTCGACTAGGACTTTGTGTAAGTCCCAGCCTGCCACGCTGCAATTGATGACCATAGCGTCGATGTGGGGGGCACTGCGCAGGTCGACGTCTCGTGCGTCGAAGGTTAGCGGTATGTGGGACCACTTTGTTTGCACGACTGGGCCAGTGACGGCGACATGGTTGATGCTGCGGTAGTGGTCCCGCTTCTGCCGCTTGGTGTCGAAATCGGTGCTGGACCCCCCTGTTATCATGTGAATGACTCCGCGATATGGTTGATCGGCGAAGTCCTCCTGCTTTGGGGCATGGGGGATGTTTTGGTGTTGCTGGTGTGGTGGTGGGGGCGGAGGAGGTACGATTTGTACTTCCTGATGGTGTTGGTAGGCGTGGTGCGGTGGATGCGGAGCGGGAGCGTGGATATATGGTGGAGGGGGTGGCTGGTAATTATGCGCGACAATTCTGGGATTGTCGGCTGGCTGCGCCCGCGCCATTCTGTCCCTGGTGGCTTTCGTTTCTGGGCAGTCTTTGGTTTGGTGGGCGCAGTCTTCGCCGTGGAAAAGGCAGTAGAACCGGCGCGGCGGCTGCGCGCGCCCTCGGCCCCTGCCACGAGTTCCGTTTCTGCGGCCCTGGGGGGGGATATTCCTGGCGACGAGGGGGGTCAGCAGCAGGCTGCTGGTTGGCGATGTTGTGCACTTGCTGTTGACTGCGGCCATCTCGACCGGAGTCTGGTTGCGGAGTCCTCGTCCACGTGCGGCTGGACTGCGGGGCATCTTTGGGCTTCCGCTGTGACTCAACCTTGCGCTGGTGGAGCTCTTCGGATTTGGCATATTTTTCAAAGAGCTGATATAGCTCCTGGAGGTTCTTGGGTGGATCTCTGATACAGTGGCTGTAGAGGACGCCGGCCCGAAGGCCACTGATGGCGTAGTGGATAGCGATCTGATCATCGACGGAGGGCAGCTGTGACTTGTGTGTTAAGAATTTACGGTAATACTCCCGCAGAGTCTCCTTTTCCAGCTGTTTGCAAAGCGAGAGCTCGGCCAAAGCGTCGGTGTCTGGACGGTACCCTTGGAAGTTGAGAAGGAACTTGTCCCTGAGACTTCTCCACGAATCAATGGACAGCGGAGGCAATCTGGTGAACCAGGTGAGTGCTGGGCCCTCTAGGGCGATGATGAAAGACTTCGCCATTGTGGCGTCGTCCCCTCCGGCTGATGCAACGGCGACTTGATAACTCATTATGTATTGCGCCGGGTCGGTGCTGCCGTTGTACTTGGGATATGCCCCTGCTCGGAAGTTAGCTGGCTAAGGCGTCACACGTGGGCCAGATCACACGTGGGCCTCAGAGCTGAACGAGGCCGCGCTGCGGGATGACTTCGTCGCCGGTCTTCGTCTGGTGCCGAATCGAGCGAAGGGTGTCCCTGCCTGTTCTGTCTCTGTCTGACCAGCGGTTATCAGCGAAGGCCTCGAGCGAAGGGTGGCGTCTTTGCCTTCGCCCCAACAGTAGGTCTCGGGAGAAGACATCCGGAGGAACCGTTGTCCGCCCCGAGGCTATCTTAGCCAGCTCGTCCGCAGTCTCGTTGTATCGTCGAGCGATGTGGTTGAGCTCGAGCCCGTAGAACTTGTCCTCTAGGCGCCGAACCTCATCGCAGTAGGCTTCCATCTTCGGGTCATGGCAATGGGAGTTCTTCATGACTTGGTCGATGACAAGCTGCGAGTCGCCCCGAGCGTCGAAGCGCCGGACCCCTAGCTCGATGGCGATGCGCAACCCATTAACCAAAGCCTCGTACTCGGCCACGTTGTTGGACGCCGGGAAATGGAGGCGCAACACATAGCGGAGGTGCTTCCCGAGGGGTGAGATGAAGAGCAGGCCCGCGCCCGCTCCTGTTTTCATCAACGACCCGTCGAAAAACATGGTCCAAAGTTCCGGTTGGATCGGAGCTGCTGGAAGCTGGGTGTCGACCCATTCAGCCACAAAGTCCGCCAGGACTTAGGACTTGATGGCCTTCCGAGGGGCGAACGAGATTGTCTCGCCCATGATCTCCACCGCCCACTTTGCAATCCTACCCGAGTCCCTTTGGCACTGGATGATCTCCCCTAGGGGGAAGGATGACACCACAGTCACCGGATGAGACTCGAAGTAGTGTCGCAACTTTCGCCGCGTCAGAATTACCGCGTACAGTAGCTTCTGAATTTGCAGGTAGCAGATTTTGGTCTCGGACAGTACCTCACTGATGAAGTAGGACGGCCTCTGGACGGGCAATGCGTGCCCCTCTTCTCGTCTCTCGACCACGATCGCGGCGCTAACCACCTGAGTGGTAGCGGCGACGTAGATCAAGAGGGCTTCTCCGGTGGCGGGGGGCACCAAGATGGCCGCACTTGTAAGGAGCGCCTTTAGGTTCTCGAGGGCTTCCTCGGCCTCGGGGGTCGAAGTGAAGCACTCGGTCTTCCTTAAGCGGCGGTACAGAGGTAGGCCTCTTTCGCCGAGGCGCGAGATGAAACGGCTCAGAGCTGCAAGGCATCCCATGACCCTCTGTACTCCTTTCAAGTCCTTGATGGGCCCCATGTTGGTGATGGCCGCGATTTTCTTCGGGTTGGCCTCAATGCCCCGCTCAGAGACGATGAACCCTAGGAGCATGCCTCGGGGGGACTCCGAAGACACACTTCTCGGGATTGAGTTTTACGCCTTTCGCCTTGAGACACTTGAATGTCATTTCGAGGTCGGAGAGGAGGTCGGAGGCTTTCCTCGTCTTGACTACGATGTCATCGACGTAAGCCTCGACCGTTCGACCAATGTGCTCTCCGAACACGTGGTTCATGCACCTTTGGTATGTTGCACCCGCATTCCTCAAACCGAATGGCATAGTAATGTAGCAGTACATGCCAAAAGGTGTGATGAAAGAAGTCGCGAGCTGGTCGGACTCTTTCATCCTGATTTGGTGATACCCTGAGTAGGCATCGAGGAACGAAAAGGTTTCACACCCAGCAGTAGAATCCACGATTTGATCGATGCGAGGCAGAGGGTAGGGAACCTTCGGACATGCTTTGTTTAGACCAGTGTAGTCTACACACATCCGCCATTTCCCGCCTTTCTTTCTCACAAGCACAGGGTTAGCTAGCCATTCGGGATGGAATACCTCTTTGATGAACCCTGCAGCCATCAGCTTGTGGATCTCCTCGCCTATGGCTCTGCGCTTTTCTTCGTCGAATCGGCGCAAAGGCTGCTTCACGGGTGGGGCTCCAGCTCGGATATCCAACGAGTGCTCGGCGACATCCCTCGGTATGCCAGGCATGTCTGAGGGACTCCACGCAAAAACCTCGACGTTTGCGCGGAGAAAGTCGACGAGCACTGCTTCCTATTTGGGGTCGAGCTCGAAACCTATCCGAACTTGCTTGGAGGCGTCGTTGCTGGGGTCGAGAGGGACGGATTTAACCGCCTCAGCTGGCTCGAAGTTGCCGGTGTGGCGCTTTGCATCTGGCACCTCCTTGTAGAGGCTCTCCAGGTCAGCGATGAGGGCCTCAGATTCGGCGAGGGCCTCAGCGTACTCCACGCACTCCACGTTGCATTCGTACGCGTGTCGGTACGTGGAGCCGACGATGATGACCCGTTGGGGCCCAACATCTTGAGCTTGAGGTAGGTGTAGTTGGGGACGACCATGAACTTAGCGTAGCATGGTCTCCCCAGCACTGTGTGGTAGGTTCCTCGGAACCCGACCACCTCGAACGTGAGGGTTTCCTTTCGGAAGTTGGAGGGAGTCCCGAAGCAGATGGGCAGATCGAGTTGCCCAAGGGGTTGGACGCGCTTCTCGGGGATGATCCCGTGAAAGGGCGCCGCGCCGGCCTGGATCGTGGACAGATCGATCTGCAGGAGCCCGAGGGTCTCGGCGTAGATCATGTTGAGGCTGCTGCCTCCGTCCATGAGGACCTTGGTAAGCCTGACGTTGCCGATGACGGGATCGACAATGAGCGGGTACTTTCCCGGGCTCGGCACGCGGTCGGGGTGGTCGCCCTAGTCGAAGGTGATGGGCTTGTCGGACCAGTCTAGGTAGACTGGCGCCGCCACCTTCACCGAGCAGACCTCCCGGCGCTCTTGCTTGTGGTGCCGAGCCGAGGCGTTCGCCACTTGCCCACCGTAGATCATGAAGCAGTCGTGGACCTCGGGGAACTCCTCTGCCTTGTGATCCTCCTTCTTGTCGTTGTTGTGGGCTCTGCCACCTTCCGCCGGTGGCCCGATCTTGTGGAAGTAGTGCCGAAGCATGACACACTCCTCAAGGGTGTGCTTGACGGGACCCTGATGATAGGGGCACGACTCCTTGAGCATCTTGTCAAACAGGTTGGCGCCTCCAGGAGGCTTCCGAGGGTTCCTGTGCTCGGCGGCGGCGACAAGGTCTGCGTCGGCGGCGTCGCGTTTTGCTTGCGACTTCTTCTTGCCCTTCTTCCTCGCGCCGCACTGAGCGGACGCCTCGGGGACGTCTTCCGGCTAGCGTCCCTGAGGCTGCTTGTCCTTCCAGAAGATGGCCTCGATCGCCTCCTAACCAGAGGCGAACTTGGTGGCGATGTCCATCAGCTCGCTCGCCCTGGTGGGAGTCTTGCGACCCAGCTTGCTCACTAGGTTGCAGCAAGTGGTGTCGGCGAGGAACGCGCCGATGACATCCGAGTCGGTGATGTTGGGCAGCTCGGTGCGCTGCTTCGAAAATCACCGGATGTAGTCCCGGAGGGATTCTCCCATCTGCTGGCGGCAGCTTCGGAGATCCCAGGAGTCCCTAGGGCGCACGTATGTGCCCTGGAAGTTGCCGGCAAAGGCTTTGACCAGGTCGTCCCAGTTGGAAATCTACGCAGGAGGCAGATGTTCCAGCCAGGCCCGGGCGACGTCGGAGAGGAACAGGGGAAGGTTGCGGATGATGAGGTTGTCATCGTCCGTTCCACCCAGCTGGCAGGCCAGCCGGTAGTCCGCGAGCCATAGTTCCGGCCTTGTTTCCCCCGAGTACTTGGTGATGGTAGTCGGGGTTCGGAACCGGGTCGGGAACGGCGCCCGTCGTATGGCCCGGCTGAAAGCGTGCGGACCGGGTGGTTCAGGCGAGGGGCTCCGATCCTCCCCGCTGTCGTAGCGTCCCCCACGCCTGGGATGGTAGCCTCGGCGCACCTTATCATCGAGGTGGGCTGAACGGTCGCGGCGGTGGTGCTCGTTGCCGAGGCGTCCCGGGGCCGCAGGCGTTGTGTTCCGCGTGCGCCCGGTGTGGACCGAAGCTTCCCGCATGAATCGGGAAGTCGCGGCGCGATGCTCCGGGGAGTACCCCTGCCTTCGGGAGGCAGAGCTTTCGACCCGTCGGACCGCGACATCCTCCAGGAGATTCTTGAGCTGTCCCTGGATACGCCGCCCCTCGGTGGTGGATGGTTCCGGCATCGCTCGGAGTAGTATTGCTGCTGCAGCCAGGTCCTGGCCGACCCCATTGGAAGCTGGGGGCAGCCTTGCCCTAGCATCGTCGGCGATGCGGTGCTGGACGTCCTGGGCCAGATGACGCGCCTCTCCGGCCGGTGCTCGGCCTGCCCACTCTTGCCCGATATTTTGCCGGAGCTGCACAAGTTGTCATGATTCCTCGTCGAGCCTGGCCTGCATCTCGCAGATTTGCTCGAGCTGTGCATCCTGACCCCCCGCAGGGACTGGGACCACAGCTAGCTCCCGAAGGATGTCAACGCGAGGCGCAGGCCTAGGGGGATCGCCGTCCTCCGGCATACCAAGGTGGTTGCCTTCGTCGAGATCCCCTAGATCGACGTGGAAACATTCGCGACTTGGGCCACAGTCCTCGTCGTCAAGGCTGTGGCCATCATCGGAGCAATCGGAGAGACAATAGTCACATGCGGTCATGAAGTCCCGCATGGCACTGGGGTCACCGAGCCCGGAGAAATCCCAACCAGAGTCGGGCTCGTCATCTTCCTCGGAACCCGGAGGCCCGTAGGTCGAGACGGCCGTCAGCCGGTCCCAGGTTGAACACATATGATACCCCGGAAGGTTCGGATATGTGTTTATGAAAGCGTCCACCGAAGTGGGGTCGCTTGGTGGGTCGAAGCTGAATCTAAAAGGCACAGGATGGGAAATGGATGGTACCTCTTGATCGACGGATGGTGACGAAGTCGCGTCGGGGACGGATTGCACCGTTATCTCAGGTACGAGGCTAACACCCAGCAAGTCCTTCACGAGCGTGTTGGCGTCGTCCGTCTGCTTGGGGTTGGCGTGTTGCGGGGAAACGACGCTCGTCTTCGTCTCAGACGCGAGGGCAACGCCCGACGTGTCCCCCGCTGGGGTGCCGGCGCCGTTGACTCGCTCGACAGCCGACGAGGTGCTGCCTCCTGCTTGGCCATGGCTGCCCCGCCTCCTCCTCCGTCGGCGGGGAAGGTGACGGGACTAACCCAGATGTTGCTCTTCCGCCACGTGGGGAAGACGTTGTCGATTCCGCCGCCGGCGGGCGGACTGACGGCCGCCATTGTCGTTGTCGCGCGGCGGAGGAAGGAGTATCATGTCGTAGCTGCCGTCGAGGGACATGAACTCAAGACTCCCGAAACGGAGCATCGTCCCGGGTTGGAGAGGTTGCTGGAGACTACCCATTTGGAGCTTGACGGGAAGCTGTTCGTCAACACGCAGCAGGCCCCTACCTGGCGCGCCAACAGTCGACGTTTCGACCCCGGGGGTCCCTGGACCGACGAGTAAATTGTCGCTGCATGTCCCAGCCCAGATGGGTCGGTGCGAGACGGAACACAAGGGGGAAAACAGTAAGGGGAAACTGCGGCCTCGTGTTGTCCTGCGCCCAGGGCGGATGCGCTTGCAATAGGGGGTTACAAGCGTTCGCGAGGGAGAGAGAGAGAGAGAGCGAGAGCCTTGTGCGTCAGCCCGTCCTCCCGCGCGGTCGGCCTTCTCGTATAAGGGCCCTAGACCTTCCTTTTATAGATGTAAGGAGAGGGTCCAGGTGTACAACAGGGAGCGTAGCAGTGTGCTAACGTGTCTAGCAGGGAGGAGCCAGAGTCCTATGTACATGCCGACGTGGCTGTCAGAGAGGTGTTGCTGCCCTGTTCATGTGATGTCGTGGCCGTCGGAGGAGCGCTTGAGCCCTATAGGAGCACAGCTGTCGGAGCTGTCGGGTCCTTGCTGACGTCTCCTTGCTTCCGTAGGGGGCTGAGAACCGCCATCGTCATGGAGCACACGGGGTGCCATCATTACTTGTTTACCGGGGCGAGCCAGATGGGACGCCGGTCTTGTTCCCCGTAGCCTGAGCTAGCTAGGGGTAGGGTAATGATGTACCCCCTGCGGCGTGGTCAGTCCGAGCCCGAGGTCGGGCGAGACGGTGACTCCTCCGAGGTCGAGGCTAAGTCTGAGCCCTGGGGTCGGGCGAGGTGGAGATCGTCGTCCGAGGTCGAGGCTGAGTCCGAGCCCTGGGGTCGGGCGAGGCGGAGACCGTCGTCCAAGGTCGAGGCTGAGTCCGAGCCCTGGGTCGGGCGAGGCGGAGTCCGTCGTCCGAGGTCGAGGCTGAGTCCGAGCCCTGGGTCGGGCGAGGCGGAGTCCGTCGTCCGAGGTCGAGGTTGAGTCCGAGCCCTGGGTCGGGCGAGGCGGAGACCATATTCCGGTGTCGAGGTTGAGTCCGAGCCCTGGAGTCGGGCGAGGCGGAGTTTCCTATGGCGCCCGAGGCTGGACTTGGCTGCTGCCAGTCTCACCTTGTCAGGTGGCACAACAGTCGGAGCAGGGCAGGCGGCGCTGTTTTCCTGTCAGGTCAGTTAGTGGAGGGGCGAAGTGACTGCGGTCACTTCGGCCCTGTCGACTGAGGAGCGCGCGTCAGGATAAGGTGTCAGACGATCATTGCATTGAATGCTCCTGCGATACGGTCGGTTGGCGTGGCGATCTGGCCAAGGTTGCTTCTCCGCGAAGCCCGCCCGAGCTGGGCCTCGGGCGAGTCGAAGGTACGCCCGTTGCTTGAGGAGACCCTCGGGCGAGACGTGAATCCTCCTGGGTCGGCTATCTTTGCCCGAGGCTGGGCTCGGGCGAGGCGAGATCGTGTCCCTTGAGTGGACGGAGCCTTGACCTGAATTGCGCCCATCAGGCCTTTGCAGCTTTGTGCTGATAGGGGTTACCATCTGAGATTAGGAGTCTTGGGGGTACCCCTAATTATGGTCCCCGACACACGAGATCTAGCTCTAAAAAAATGAAATTAAAGAACAATTTCATAAAATTTTGGAAGCTCCTCAAAGGGTGATTCAAAACACTATTTTCATACCTCCTCACAAAGTTGCACGAAAATTACCCACCATTGCTATTGGTTACACGACCTATCGATTTATGTCTCACTAATCATCAAAGGTAATTAAGGAAACCCATACAATTTAATTTTATTGTAGAAGCTAGAGTCCATATGTAAGCCAAACACTACTAGAACTCGTCTTAACAATATATGTTAGAGTTGTTTTATGGTAAAGCTGGAAAATCGAAGCTGTAATTCTTGAAGTTAAGCACTCCCAAATAAAATCTAAAATGTGCATGAAACCATCGTAAAATTAATGTTGAGAATAGTCAGATTTTATTTCTCGTACACCACGACTCACGTTGGCCCCGTAGGCCACGAACTTTTTTTTGCTATTATAAACCTTATTTTAAACGGTTTTGATGTAATAGTCGCTTCAATTTGGGATTCGATAAAACAGTCTTTTTCTACGGCAATGTTTAGAATAGAATTATTAGCCAACTTAAACAAATATTTTTACCCTTGCTCTATTTGTTTTGGATGATCTAAATACATCGTTCTTTTTCCCATACAATTTTGGGACATGACGGCTGATCCATTTGTAACTACTAGAACCTGACAACCTATAGGATGCTGCTGATGTGCAGTCCCGCAGACACGATATTGCTGCTGTATTGACGTATTGTTGCTTCTGAGTCCATGTGCAGACAGGATGTGCAAACTCTGTGTTGGAAATCTTGTGACCATGTGCAAACTGAAGAGCGCATATCCCAGGTTCTACATTTCTTTAATCAAAATCATCACTTGCTTCGGCGAGAACATGGACAGCCATACAATCCTGTGACCATGGACGCCGAGCAGATAGCTTCTGTTTGGAATTGAAACAGATCATGTTTGTCTCAAGGCATCTGAATCATTTTATGGTGAGTAAAACCTTAACATAATTTTTGTATAAAGCCTCACACATGGCAACAACAAATCACCTTTATATCCTAGATGCTGGATATGAGCAGAGTTTCACAAATCACCTTTATATCCTAGATGTTGGATGATAAACTATTTTCAAATCTACGCAGACAAGAGAGACATTGCAGCACTTTATGTATAATTCGTTGTGCATCTTTGCTATTTCTACACTCCAGAAACCATGTGTTTCCTGTTTTTTTTTTCAATTACAACGAGGTAACTGATGTAGCTAGCGCCAAATATTCATCATATATTATTATATTTTAGCCGCACAACTAAGCTAATAATGAAATAGTAATTTTATTATTACAACAGATTTATCATATCCGTGCTTTGAATTCATATATGGTGTTTGTGTTTAGTACAAACAAAAACAATTAATCGTGTCTCAGTAGTAACACTGTAACAAGCAAACACCTTGCATTTCTATCTGAAAAACACAAACGAGCAGAGTGCAGAGATGACTGAAACGAGCAAAGATGAGGAAGGGAGCCCGCCGGCGCCGCGGAAGGGAGCCCACCGGCGGGTACGTACCAGGCGCCAAGGAAGGGAGCCCGCCGGGGGCGGCTGCGCGTGATGTCGTTCGTCCGGCACCTGGTGGCTTCAAAGCGAACTAACGCGAAAGGAAAGGAACTAGGCTCTCCTTGGAAAATATCGTCGTTTCTAGATTATCCAAAAAATAGAGCAAGGGTAAAATGGTCAGATGGCGTGGCACTGGCAGACAAAATAAAAGAAAAAGAGATTTGTTTAAGTTGGCTAATAATTCTATTCTAAAGGTTGCATGTCGTAGAAAAGACCGCGAAACGTAAATTGTAGCGACTACCCGACCCGACTATTAAATGAAGACGTTAAAAATGAGGTTTATAATAATAACTAGGTAAATACTCGTGCGTTACAACGGAAGAAAAACATGCAACAATAACAAATATATGGTTATGTGTTGTTAATTAATTCTAATGATACTATATCGCAGATAGTTAAGTATGTAAAATGAGTTTTTAAGGGGTTCACATGCAGATCGAATTCTGCACAGTTCTTTCTTTGACTGCAAGCTTTGTCAAGCACTAAAATAGAGAGAATGAGTAAAAATAATTATTTTACCATGATACTAAAAACAAAAAAACTGAGGTCCCAAAGAAACATAAGGCAAATTCTCCCAATCCTACAACGCGGAGGCATGCCGGTTCCAGTCCATCCCAAAGGAGCCCATTCCAAGATCCAAAATCTGGGATCGTGTCTGCCCAAGCAGCTAAGCAACAAAATGATAGAGAGAAGCATGTCAATCATGTTTGGAAGGACTAAATTGCATTGTCTAAATAACAAGCTAAACTCCACATGTAGTCATATGGTCTTGATTTTTATCTCCAGGTGGTGCCACCGTTTTTATCTCGAGGTGGACAGGAAAGGAAAGGTTGTTAATCTGGAATAATGTATTCTCTCTCTGCTCTAGTTCACCTGTTACAACATTATGGTATTTCTAGGGGTACATAACATAATTATCTGCATCCACAACATTCATATTCACAAATCCATAAGGAAAAATGAGCTGATGATATGAATAACTCACAAGGTAGGTCCATGTTTTTGGAATCTTATTCCTGTGACAACTGTATTCTCTAAGTTGAAGAGACGGCCATCCACCTCCTTTTCAGATGCAATTTTGCTAAGAGATGTTGGTCCTTGATTGAAATTTCTCCTTCACATTCTGCGGATTTACTAAACACCATTTTAAGAATCAGAAGATGTTGGCGCGTCCCTTGGAAACTTGAAGCTATAATTCTATTGACCTGGGGCATCTGGAAATGCAGAAATAATTGGGTGTTCAATGAGACTCCGTCCACGGTAGAAGGTTGTCGAGCTATGTTCAAATCCGAAATGAACCTTCTTAGTCACCGAGTTAAACCAGTAATTGGAGATAAAATTAGAACCTGGCTTCTTTATTCTGTTCTGTAATTCCTCTTTCCTCTGTACTCACCCTCCTGTATCTTCTCCCCCTCTCTGGTTTCCTTAAAAGCAATAAGCAATAAAATATTGTAGGACCCCCTACAGTAACATTTACTTAAAAAAAGGTATAAATTGCCTATAAATTTTTATGTGCTCGCTTCTGCTAGCTTCAGCTACAATGCAGCTAGTCACTGCAACAATAATTTGCTGCATCAGTGGCTTGCTGCTACCATAGTCAGTGGTAAATATTAAGCTAGGCAGTAAATGTCATTATATATTGATACAATACACTACATCATAATCAGGTACTTGAAGAAAGAATGGTAAGAGGCCCATCCACATCCGAAATATGAGCTCCAACAATGATCGTTTCAAATTAGTGAAATTATGAGTATCACACAATTGTTACTTGGTACTCATCATTACTCATATATCATTATAGAGAATTTGGCATAGCAGAAAGTACCGAGTACTAAGAATCCTAGATTTATTCAAAAAATTCAGGTACCTGTTTGAAGTGTCGACAGACAAAAGGAGCCTACCAGCTCTTGTGAAGTTGAGCAGGCCATTTTTGCTAAACAACAACGAAGACGATGGCTCGATCCTGAGGCCCAATCATCCTTCACTCGTCTCGGCATATGTGGACAAGCACCTTCATTGCTTCGTATAGTTGCAGATAGACTTTCTTTTAACCCATCATTTTAGATCTTTTCTGCTTTCTCTACATCAATTCAGACAATATATCAAACAAAGGTTTCAAACCACAATTAGCTTTGAAACTACTGTAGATACAAAGCAATAACACATCAAATGTGTATAGTTAAAGCATTGGTTATAGAACATCCTATACATTCCCTAGAAAACAGATAAACAATGGAAGTAGTGGTTCAATTTAAACTAATTGACTACCACTAAGGGTATACCATGTCCCTTCTCTCCTATTCTACAGCATGTGCTTTTAGTCACCGCATTCAAAAAGTAGAACCAAAATTTCATTATTTAACAGGGAGGAGGGATCAATTTGGTTTGTTTGTGCTACATATTTTCTAGAAATCAGTCAGTAACACAGTTCTTGGAACTAAAGGGAAGACCACAATCGATCAAAAGTGACAGAGCATCTGGGATCAGCCAAACAAGTAAATCCAGAGCAATTTAGGGCAACTGTCACTTGGAGCACATAATGCTCCAAATGTTAGATTTGTGAAAACAAAAATAGTGTGATACGATAATAAAAAACAACAAGTAAAAACTATAATAAGGAGAAAGTCAGTTCACCTCCACCAAAAAGCAGAGCTCTCATACGATCCTTGACAAACTTTAGAATAAGTGCTATGTATTTTCTCCCCTTTGGTTGTCGCTTCAAGTATTCCAACCGCCAGCACCGCAAGATATTGCTATGAACCCTCCTTCTAGATCACCAACTGAATATGGTGGTGAGTCACCTCTAAGAAAAGCTTTTACGTACAATTAGTTCCACATAATATTTGAATATAAGTCGACTATTGATATATTCTTTGGATCAAATGTCTATCGATTAAATGACAAATTTGATGGCACTATCATAAAGCTAGCAACATCAAAATAAAAAAATGCACAAATACTTAATTTCTTGTACGCTATAAAACCTTTCCTCACTAATAAATATATTTACCTGATAATAAGCTGGCAAGTCAACATATCGTCGAATAGGAGAGATGAACTGCACGTAACCAGGAATACCAAGTACATCATGTGGTATAGGTTTTTGAAAATCCATTTCTGCAGTACGAACTGATATTGGAAAAGCTCCTTGTAGGCCCCTCAAGTAGATAACAGGACACTGACACTGCTATGTTGGACTGGGGGTGACCTCTATATGGCAAAGGGAGGTTGTTGTAAGAACCAAAAGCAACCACTACCTCACCACAAAGTATCATCATTTCAGATACAAGCTGCATTGATGAATTGGCTTGATCTTCAACATATAGATTAATATTTTGTTTAGGATCGTAAGGACTGGGGATTGTATTGGATCATTATGTTTATAGCGGTACAACCGTAGTCTCGGGTAGTCTAATCAATACAAGAAAAGAACTGCTGCAATTTAATCTCTACAAAATTATGAAATCGCTAAATGCATCATGATAATTTATTCCACGTCCCACCCACCTAGAAATGCAGAACAAATGAAATTTTATACAGAAGAAGTAAAATCAACAACCAAAATAAAATTTAACGTAGGTAGAAACAGTTAAGACAAACAAATATAAACAATGAAAATTAGAATTCTTTACCTTTTTTACTTTGACAGGAACTGAGCAGTGAATGCGCCAAAAGATCTCTTTTTTCCTCAAGTCTCGCCCTTTCCCTAACAAAAGTAATAACAAGTACATATGTTTATTTTGGATAAAGTGGTGCATCCATAACATATCAATTTATGTTCTGTGTATAAACTCGATGACTGAGAATGCATTCAGTTGTACAAAACTTGAGAGGTGAACATGCAGCAACATGTTGGGATCTAGGAGGCCGGAGGAGATTCTTGGAGACGGTACATTGTTATCTCTTGCTGTTTGAAGTACCTCTGATATTCCAAGTCCACAAGGACCAGATTCAAGTAATACTTGGCGCTGAATTTATTGTTTATGTTACGGTAGGTCAGGGTCAACACATAAGGTGTCAGGAATAGCCTCACTAGAATAGATTCATCAGCAAAACAAGTTGATTAGGTATGCAGCAAACCAACACCAACATCTTTGAAAAATGCCACGACCTAGTTTGGGCGGGCTACATGGTAGAATTAGACCAATTTCTGGTTCCATCCATGCGTAATTCAAGGACAGATCATAATTTAGTAAAACACCAGCTCAACCAAATGGTTCCAATGTGGACAGGCAGGTAAGCAACACCAGCATCAGATTCAGGCTTCAAATTGTACGTGGTATTGGACAATGACAAATGATGATGGTGAATATCTGAAGAAAAATTGTTAATTTATGCATCATGGTCCATTTGAGAGCACCTAAAGGGGGGGTGAATAGGTGATCCTGTAAAACTTAAACTTTAATGCCACAAAAACTTGGTTAGGAGTTAGTACAATAAAGCCAAGTGGCTAGATAAGAATCTTTGCAAGACACGATAACCACAAGAAGATCAATCACAGATAGACACGGTGGTTTATCCCGTGGTTCGGCCAAGTTCAACACTTGCCTACTCCACGTTGTGGCGTTCCAACGGACGAGGGTTGCAATCAACCCCTCTCAAGCGGTCCTAAGACCCACTTGAATATCACGGTGTTTTGCTTTGCTTTACTATATCCCGTTTGCGAGGAATCTCCACAACTTGGAGCCTCTCGCCCTTACACTTTGATTTTCACAAAGAAGCACGGAGTAAGGAAGGGATGAGCAACGCACACAAGACACGAAATAAGAGCGACAACACGCACACAAGTCGCAACAAGAGCTCACAACACAACCCGACGAGTTCACAACTCAAATGGAGCTCTAGTTGCTATCACAAAGAATCAAATACGCGGAATCGAGGTCTTGGTGCTTAGAAATGCTTAGAGAATGCTTGGTGTACTCCTCCATGCGCCTAGGGGTCCCTTTTATAGCCCCAAGGCAGCTAGGAGCCGTTGAGTGCATTCCAGGAAGGCAATTCTTGCCTTCTGTCGCCTGGCGCACCGGACAGTCCGGTGCACCACCAGACACTGTCCGGTGCACCACCAGACACTGTCCGGTGCGGATTTCTTTCCTTCTTTGGCGAAGCCGACCGTTGGCGCTTTGGAGCCGTTGGCGCACCAGACACTGTCCGGTGCACACCGGACAGTCCGGTGCCCCCTTCCGACTGTTGGCTCGACCACGTGTCTCGCGCGGATCGCGCGGCCGACCGTTGGCTCACCGGACAGTCCGGTGCACACCGGACAGTCCGGTGAATTATAGTCGTACGTCGTTAATCACTTCCCGAGAGCAGCAAGTTCGCCTGAGCCAGCCTGGCGCACCGGACACTGTCCGGTGCACCACCGGACAGTCCGGTGCACCCAGACAGAGCTGACTTTGGCTGAACAAAGCCATCTTTAATTTCAACTTGATTTTTCTTGTTTCCAGCACTTAGACACAATACATTAGTCTCTAAAACAATGTACTAAGTCTGAGAAACATACCTTTATACTTGATTTGTACTTTGTCCACCATTTAACACTTAGGCACTTGTGTTGGACACTAAATCACCAAAATACTTAGAAATGGCCCAAGGGCACATTTCCCTTTCAATCTCCCCTTTTTTGGTGATTTATGCCAACACAACATAAAGCAAGTAGAACAAGTGCAAAATCAATTCAAATAAGAACTCAAAATTGTTTTGATTCAAATTTGACATATATGGATCATTCTTTGCCACCACTTGGTTTGTTTTTGCAAATCAAACTCAATTTCCTATCTCTAAGTCAAACACACATGTTGAAACATAAAGAGAGATTTCAAGAGAAATTTATCAAAGAGTTCAAAAACTCCCCCTTTTTCCCATAATTAAGCCTTCTCCCCACAAGAGACCAACTTTGGACAATAAGAGACAAATAAGAGGATTTTGACAAAACAAAAGCTCTATTCTACTATTTTCAAAATTCTCAAGTGGTAGCTAATCCATTTCTTGCTTTGGCCTTATTTTCTCCCCCTTTGGCATCAATCACCAAAACGGGATCAACTTTGGCCCTTTAACCCCATTGCCTCACCAAAATCTTCAACTAAGAGTAAAAAGACAATAAGAGCATAGAGATGAACTTGGAATAAGTTACTCTTTCATCGGAGTGCAGTGGAAGTCTTGCATGGTCCAAGTCCACCTTTTCCCTTTCAATTCACCTTTGGGACTAAATCAAGCAAACTCAAGCACATGGTTAGTCCCAAAGAGTCAAGTTGTAACACATCTCCCCCTAAATATGTGCATCACTTGCAAACGGACTTGTAAGGTCCGGGGAGTGCTTGTACAACTTGAGCACCATAAATAAACAACAACAAGCTTAAGGAACATGATTAAGGCATAAAACGCATGTATGCTATAAATCAATCCAAGTTCCACGAATCTAAGACATTTAGCTCACTACGCAACTTGCAAAAGGTCTGCTCATCTAAAGGCTTGGTAAAGATATCGGCTAGCTGGTTCTCGGAGCTAACATGAAACACTTTGATATCTCCCTTTTGCTGGTGGTCTCTCAAAAAGTGATGCCGGATGTCAATGTGCTTTGTGCGGCTGTGTTCAACAGGATTATCCACCATGTGGATAGCACTCTCATTATCACATAGGAGTGGGACTTTGCTCAGATTGTAGCCAAAGTCCCTGAGGGTTTGCCTCATCCAAAGTAGTTCCGCGCAACACTGTCCTGCGACAACGTACTCGGCCTCAGCGGTGGATAGGGCAACAGAAGTTTGTTTCTTAGAACTCCATGACACTAGGGACCTTCCTAAGAATTGGCACGTCCCCGATGTACTCTTCCTATCGACCTTACATCCAGCATAGTCGGAGTCTGAATATCCAATCAAGTCAAAGGTAGACCCCTTTGGATACCAGATCCCGAAGCAAGGCGTAGCGACTAAATATCTAAGAATTCGCTTCACAGCCACTAAGTGACACTCCCTTGGATCAGATTGAAATCTAGCACACATGCATACACTAAGCATAATATCCGGTATACTAGCACATAAATAAAGTAAAGACCCTATCATAGACCGGTATGCTTTTTGATCAACGGACTTACCTCCTTTGTTGAGGTCGGTGTGTCTGTCGGTTCCCATTGGAGTCTTTGCTGGCTTGACGTCCTTCATCCCAAACCGCTTGATCAAGTCTTGCGTGTACTTCGTTTGGGAGATGAAGGTCCCATTCTTGAGTTGCCTCACTTGGAACCCAAGGAAGTAGCTTAACTCGCCCATCATCGACATCTCAAACTTTTGAGTCATCACCCTGCTAAACTCTTCACACGACTTTTGATTAGTAGAACCAAATATTATGTCATCGACATAAATTTGGCACACAAAAAGATCACCATCACAAGTCTTAGTAAAAAGAGTTGGATCGGCTTTCCCAACCTTGAAAGCATTAGCAATTAAAAAGTCTCTAAGGCATTCATACCATGCTATTGGGGCTTGCTTAAGTCCATAGAGCGCCTTAGAGAGCTTACAGACGTGGTCGGGGTACCGTTCATCCTCGAAGCCAGGGGGTTGCTCCACGTACACCTCCTCCTTGATTGGCCCGTTGAGGAAAGCGCTCTTCACATCCATTTGGAACAACCTGAAAGAATGGTGAGCGGCATATGCTAGCAATATACGAATGGATTCTAGCCTAGCCACAGGAGCAAAAGTCTTCTCAAAGTCCAAACCTGCGACTTGGGCATAACCTTTTGCCACAAGTCGTGCCTTGTTCCTTGTCACCACCCCGTGCTCGTCTTGTTTGTTGCGGAACACCCATTTGGTTCCCACAACATTTTGCTTGGGACGAGGCACCAGTGTCCAAACTTCATTTCTCTTGAAGTTATTGAGCTCCTCTTGCATGGCCAACACCCAGTCCGGATCTAGCAAGGTCTCCTCTACCCTGAAAGGCTCAATAGAAGAGACAAAGGAGTAATGCTCACAAAAAATAACTAATCGAGATCGAGTAGTTACTCCCTTGCTAATGTCACCCAAAATTTGGTCGACGGGATGATCCCTTTGAATCATTGCTCGAACTTGGGTTGGAGGTGCCGGTTGCGCTTCTTCCTCCATTACATGATCTTCTTGTGCTCCCCCTTGATCACACGCCTCCTCTTGATGAACCTGTTCATCTTCTTGAGTTGGGGGATGCACCATTGTTGAGGAAGAAGGTTGATCTTGCTCCTTTTGTTCCATTGGCCTCACATCTCCAATCGCCATGGTGCGCATTGCGGCCGTGGGAACGTCTTCTTCATCTACATCGTCAAGATCAACAACTTGCTCTCTTGGAGAGCCATTAGTCTCATCAAATACAACGTCGCTAGAGACTTCAACCAAACCCGATGATTTGTTGAATACCCTATACGCCTTTGTATTTGAGTCATAACCTAACAAAAACCCTTCTACGGCTTTGGGAGCAAATTTGGAATTCCTACCCTTCTTCACTAGAATGTAGCATTTACTCCCAAAAACTCGAAAATACGAAACATTGGGTTTGTTACCGGTTAGCAGCTCATACGAAGTCTTCTTGAGGAGGCGATGAAGGTAGACCCGGTTGATGGCGTGGCAAGCCGTATTTACGGCTTCCGACCAAAAGCGCTCGGGGGTCTTGAACTCTCCAAGCATCGTCCTCGCCATGTCTATAAGCGTCCTGTTCTTTCTCTCTACCACACCATTTTGCTGTGGTGTGTAGGGAGCGGAGAACTCGTGCTTGATTCCTTCCTCCTCAAGATACTCCTCCACTTGAAGGTTCTTGAATTCGGACCCATTGTCGCTCCTTATCTTCTTCACCTTGAGCTCAAACTCGTTTTGAGCTCTCCTTAGGAAGCGCTTGAGGGTCCCTTGGGTTTCAGATTTATCCTGCAAAAAGAATACCCAAGTGAAGCGGGAAAAATCATCAACTATAACAAGACCATACTTACTTCCTCCTGTGCTCAGATAGGCGACGGGTCCGAAGAGGTCCATATGAAGTAACTCCAGGGGTCTTGATGTTGTCATCACATTTTTGGCATGATGAGAGCTTCCCACCTGTTTCCCTGCTTGACCAGCTGCACAAGGTCTATCTTTTTCGAAGGTAACATTAGTTAGACCTATCATGTGTTCTCCCTTTAGAAGCTTGTGAAGGTTCTTCATCCCCACATGTGCTAAGAGGCGATGCCACAACCAGCCCATGCTAGTCTTAGCAATTAAGCATGCATCTAGACCGGCCCCCTCTTTTGCAAAATCAACTAAATAGAGTTTGTCGTCTAATACACCCTTAAAAGCTAATGAACCATCACTTCTTCTAAAGACAGACACATCTACATTTGTGAATAGACAATTATATCCCATATTACATAATTGACTCACATACAACAAGTTATATCCAAGAGACTCAACTAAGAACACATTAGAAATAGAGTGCTCGGATGAAATAGCAATTTTTCCTAACCCTTTCACCTTGCCTTGGTTCCCATCACCGAATATGATTGAATCTTGGGGATCCTTGTTCTTGACGTAGGAAGAGAACATCCTCTTTTCCCCCGTCATGTGGTTTGTGCATCCGCTGTCGATAATCCAGCTTGAGCCCCCGGATGCATAAACCTGCAAGGCAAATTTAGGCTTGGGTCTTAGGTACCCAACTCATGTTGGGTCCTACAAGGTTAGTACAAATAGCCTTAGGGACCCAAATGCAAGTTTTATCTCCCTTGCATTTTGCCCCTAATTTTCTAGCAACCACCTTCTTATCCTTTCTACAAATAGCAAAGGAAGCATTTAAAGCATGATAAATTGTAGAAGGTTCACTATTTGTTTTCCTAGGCATATGAACAACATTTATTCTAGGCATGTGATTAATAGCATTTCTCCTAGCTAAATTTCTATCATGCATAATAGATGAACTAGAAGCAACCATAGCATGAGAATCAAAAGCATCATAATTTCTATAAACATTTCTCGAATGTCTCCTATCATGATACATGAAAGCATGGTTCTTTTGAGCACTACTAGCCATAGGGGCCTTCCCTTTCTCCTTGATGGAGATGGGAGCCTTATGGCTTGTTAAGTTCTTGACTTCCCTCTTGAAGCCAAGACCATCCTTAATTGAGGGGTGTCTACCAATCGTGTAGGCATCCCTTGCAAATTTTAGCTTGTCAAATTCACTCTTGCTAGTCTTAAGTTGGGCATTAATATTAGCCACTTCATCATTTAGTTTAGAGATGCAAACTAGGTGTTCACTACAAGCATCAACATTAAAATCTTTGCACCTATTGCAAATTATAACATGTTCTACACAAGAGTTAGATTTATTTGCTACTTCTAGTTTAGCATTCAAATCATCATTAACACCTTTTAAAGTAGAAATGGTTTCATGACAAGTAGATAGTTCACAAGAAAGCATTTCATTCCTTTTAACTTCTAGAGCAAGAGAATTTTGTGCACTAACAAATTTATCATGCTCTTCATACAAAAGATCCTCTTGCTTTTCTAATAACCTATTCTTATCATTCAAGGCATCAATTAATTCATTAATTTTATCAACCTTGGTTCTATCTAGGCCCTTGAATAAACATGAATAATCTATTTCATCATCATCACTAGACTCATCCTCACTTGAAGAAGCATAAGTACTAGTATTACGAGTGCTTACCTTCTTTTCCCTTGCCATGAGGCAAGTGTGATGCTCGTTGGGGAAGAGGGATGACTTGTTGAAGGCGGTGGCGGCGAGTCCTTCATTGTCAGAGTCTGACGAGGAGCAATCCGAATCCCACTCCTTTTCAAGATGTGCCTCGCCCTTCGCCTTCTTGTAGTTCTTCTTCTTTTCCCACTTTCCACTCTTCTTTTCCTGGTCACTATCATTATCGGGACAGTTAGCGATAAAATGACCAATCTTACCACATTTGAAGCAGGAGCGCTTCCCCTTCGTCTTGTTCTTGTTGGGGTGCTCCTTGCGACCCTTTAGCGTCGTCTTGAATCGCTTGATGATGAGGGCCATCTCTTCATCATTAAGCCCGGCCGCCTCAACTTGCGCCACCTTGCTAGGTAGCGCCTCCTTGCTCCTTGTTGCCTTGAGAGCAATAGTTTGAGGCTCTTGGATTGGGCCATTTAATGCATCGTCGACGTATCTAGCCTCCTTGATCATCATCCGCCCGCTTACGAACTTTCCAAGGATCTCCTCGGGCGTCATCTTCGTGTACCTAGGATTCTCACGAATGTTGTTCACAAGATGTGGATCAAGGACGGTAAAGGACCTTAGCATTAGGCGAACAACGTCGTGGTCCGTCCATCGCGTGCTTCCGTAGCTCCTTATCTTGTTGACGAGGGTCTTGAGCCTGTTGTACGTCTGTGTTGGCTCCTCCTCTCTAATCATCGCGAATCTCCCAAGTTAGCCTTCCACCAACTCCATTTTGGTGAGCATGGTGACGTCGTTCCCCTCATGTGAGATCTTGAGGGTGTCCCAGATCTGCTTGGCGTTGTCCAAGCCGCTCACTTTATGGTACTCGTCCCTGCACAATGAGGCTAACAACACAGTAGTAGCTTGTGCATTTTTATGAATCTGTTCATTTATAAATAAAGGACTATCCGAGCTATCAAATTCCATTCCACTCTCTACTATCTCCCATATACTAGGATGGAGAGAGAACAGGTGACTACGCATTTTGTGACTCCAAAATCCGTAGTCCTCTCCATCAAAATGAGGAGGTTTGCCAAGAGGAATGGAAAGCAAATGTGCATTTGAGCTATGCGGAATACGAGAATAATCGAAAGAGAAGTTTGAGTTAACCGTCTTCTTTTTCTCGTAGTTGTTGTCGTCATCCTTTTGGGAAGAAGAGGACTCGTCGCTGTCGTCGTAGTAGACGATCTCCTTGATGCGCCTTGTCTTCTTCTTCTTCTTCCCATCTTTTCGTTTGTTGCCCGAGCCCGAGTCGGTAGGCTTGTCATCTTTAGGCTCGTTGACGAAGGACTCCTTCTCCTTATCATTGATCACAATCCCCTTGCCCCTAGGATCCATCTCTTCGGGCGATTAGTCCCTTTCTTGAAGAGAACGACTCTGATACCAATTGAGAGCACCTAGAGGGGGGGGTGAATAGGTGATCCTATAAAACTTAAACTTTAATGCCACAAAAACTTGGTTAGGAGTTAGTACAATAAAGCCAAGTGGCTAGATAAGAATCTTTGCAAGACACGATAACCACAAGAAGATCAATCACAGATAGACACAGTGGTTTATCCCGTGGTTCGGCCAAGTTCAATACTTGCCTACTCCACGTTGTGGCGTCCCAACGGACGAGGGTTGCAATCAACCCCTCTCAAGCGGTCCTAAGACCCACTTGAATACCACGATGTTTTGCTTTGCTTTACTATATCCCGTTTGCGAGGAATCTCCACAACTTGGAGCCTCTCGCCCTTACACTTTGATTTTCACAAAGAATCACGGAGTAAGGAAGGGATGAGCAACGCACACAAGACACGAAATAAGAGCGACAACACGCACACAAGTCGCAACAAGAGCTCACAACACAACCCGACGAGTTCACAACTCAAATGGAGCTCTAGTTGCTATCACAAAGAATCAAATGCGCGGAATCGAGGTCTTGGTGCTTAGGAATGCTTAGAGAATGCTTGGTGTACTCCTCCATGCACCTAGGGGTCCCTTTTATAGCCCCAAGGCAGCTAGGAGCCGTTGAGTGCATTCCAGGAAGGCAATTCTTGCCTTCTGTCGCCTGGCGCACCGGACAGTCCGGTGCACCACCAGACACTGTCCGGTGCGGATTTCTTTCCTTCTTTGGCGAAGCCGACCGTTGGCGCTTTGGAGCCGTTGGCGCACCGGACACTGTCCGGTGCACACCGGATAGTCCGGTGCCCCCTTCCGACTGTTGGCTCGGCCACGTGTCTCGCGCGGATCGCGCGGCCGACCGTTGGCTCACCGGACAGTCCGGTGCACACCGGACAGTCCGGTGAATTATAGCCGTACGTCGTTAATCACTTCCCGAGAGCAGCAAGTTCGCCTGAGCCAGCCTGGCGCACCGGACACTGTCCGGTGCACCCAGACAGAGCTGACTTTGGCTGAACAAAGCCATCTTTAATTTCAACTTGATTTTTCCTGTTTCCAGCACTTAGACACAATACATTAGTCTCTAAAACAATGTACTAAGTCTGAGAAACATACCTTTATACTTGATTTGTACTTTGTCCACCATTTAACACTTAGGCACTTGTGTTGGACACTAAATCACCAAAATACTTAGAAATGGCCCAAGGGCACATTTCCCTTTCAATCTCCCCTTTTTTGGTGATTTATGCCAACACAACATAAAGCAAGTAGAACAAGTGCAAAATCAATTCAAATAAGAACTCAAAATTGTTTTGATTCAAATTTGACATATATGGATCATTCTTTGCCACCACTTGGTTTGTTTTTGCAAATCAAACTCAATTTCCTATCTCTAAGTCAAACACACATGTTGAAACATAAAGAGAGATTTCAAGAGAAATTTATCAAAGAGTTCAAAAACTCCCCCTTTTTCCCATAATTAAGCCTTCTCCCCACAAGAGACCAACTTTGGACAATAAGAGACAAACAAGAGGATTTTGACAAAACAAAAGCTCTATTCTACTATTTTCAAAATTCTCAAGTGGTAGCTAATCCATTTCTTGCTTTGGCCTTATTTTCTCCCCCTTTGGCATCAAGCACCAAAACGGGATCAACTTTGGCCCTTTAACCCCATTGCCTCACCAAAATCTTCAACTAAGAGTAAAAAGACAATAAGAGCATAGAGATGAACTTGGAATAAGTTACTCTTTCATCGGAGTGCAGTGGAAGTCTTGCATGGTCCAAGTCCACCTTTTCCCTTTCAATTCACCTTTGGGACTAAATCAAGCAAACTCAAGCACATGGTTAGTCCCAAAGAGTCAAGTTGTAACACATCTCCCCCTAAATATGTGCATCACTTGCAAACGGACTTGTAAGGTCCGGGGAGTGCTTGTACAACTTGAGCACCATAAATAAACAACAACAAGCTTAAGGAACATGATTAAGGCATAAAACGCATGTATGCTATAAATCAATCCAAGTTCCACGAATCTAAGACATTTAGCTCACTACGCAACTTGCAAAAGGTCTGCTCATCTAAAGGCTTGGTAAAGATATCGGCTAACTGGTTCTCGGAGCTAACATGAAACACTTCGATATCTCCCTTTTGCTGGTGGTCTCTCAAAAAGTGATGTCTGATGTCAATGTGCTTTGTGCGGCTGTGTTCAACAGGATTATCCACCATGTGGATAGCACTCTCATTATCACATAGGAGTGGGACTTTGCTGAGATTGTAGCCAAAGTCCCTGAGGGTTTGCCTCATCCAAAGTAGTTCCGCGCAACACTGTCCTGCGACAACGTACTCGGCCTCAGCGGTGGATAGGGCAACAGAAGTTTGTTTCTTAGAACTCCATGACACTAGGGACCTTCCTAAGAATTGGCACGTCCCCGATGTACTCTTCCTATCGACCTTACATCCAGCATAGTCGGAGTCTGAATATCCAATCAAGTCAAAGGTAGACCCCTTTGGATACCAGATCCCGAAGCAAGGCGTAGCGACTAAATATCTAAGAATTCGCTTCACAGCCACTAAGTGACACTCCCTTGGATCAGATTGAAATCTAGCACACATGCATACACTAAGCATAATATCCGGTATACTAGCACATAAATAAAGTAAAGACCCTATCATAGACCGGTATGCTTTTTGATCAACGGACTTACCTCCTTTGTTGAGGTCGGTGTGTCCGTCGGTTCCCATTGGAGTCTTTGCTGGCTTGACGTCCTTCATCCCAAACCGCTTGATCAAGTCTTGCGTGTACTTCGTTTGGGAGATGAAGGTCCCATTCTTGAGTTGCCTCACTTGGAACCCAAGGAAGTAGCTTAACTCGCCCATCATCGACATCTCAAACTTTTGAGTCATCACCCTGCTAAACTCTTCACACGACTTTTGATTAGTAGAACCAAATATTATGTCATCGACATAAATTTGGCACACAAAAAGATCACCATCACAAGTCTTAGTAAAAAGAGTTGGATCGGCTTTCCCAACCTTGAAAGCATTAGCAATTAAAAAGTCTCTAAGGCATTCATACCATGCTATTGGGGCTTGCTTAAGTCCATAGAGCGCCTTAGAGAGCTTACAGACGTGGTCGGGGTACCGTTCATCCTCGAAGCCAGGGGGTTGCTCCACGTACACCTCCTCCTTGATTGGCCCGTTGAGGAAAGCGCTCTTCACATCCATTTGGAACAACCTGAAAGAATGGTGAGCGGCATATGCTAGCAATATACGAATGGATTCTAGCCTAGCCACAGGAGCAAAAGTCTTCTCAAAGTCCAAACCTGCGACTTGGGCATAACCTTTTGCCACAAGTCGTGCCTTGTTCCTTGTCACCACCCCGTGCTCGTCTTGTTTGTTGCGGAACACCCATTTGGTTCCCACAACATTTTGCTTGGGACGAGGCACCAGTGTCCAAACTTCATTTCTCTTGAAGTTATTGAGCTCCTCTTGCATGGCCAACACCCAGTCCGGATCTAGCAAGGTCTCCTCTACCCTGAAAGGCTCAATAGAAGAGACAAAGGAGTAATGCTCACAAAAAATAACTAATCGAGATCGAGTAGTTACTCCCTTGCTAATGTCACCCAAAATTTGGTCGACGGGATGATCCCTTTGAATCATTGCTCGAACTTGGGTTGGAGGTGCCGGTTGCGCTTCTTCCTCCATTACATGATCTTCTTGTGCTCCCCCTTGATCACACGCCTCCTCTTGATGAACCTGTTCATCTTCTTGAGTTGGGGGATGCACCATTGTTGAGGAAGAAGGTTGATCTTGCTCCTTTTGTTCCATTGGCCTCACATCTCCAATCGCCATGGTGCGCATTGCGGCCGTGGGAACGTCTTCTTCATCTACATCGTCAAGATCAACAACTTGCTCTCTTGGAGAGCCATTAGTCTCATCAAATACAACGTCGCTAGAGACTTCAACCAAACCCGATGATTTGTTGAATACCCTATACGCCTTTGTATTTGAGTCATAACCTAACAAAAACCCTTCTACGGCTTTGGGAGCAAATTTGGAATTCCTACCCTTCTTCACTAGAATGTAGCATTTACTCCCAAAAACTCGAAAATACGAAACATTGGGTTTGTTACCGGTTAGCAGCTCATACGAAGTCTTCTTGAGGAGGCGATGAAGGTAGACCCGGTTGATGGCGTGGCAAGCCGTATTTACGGCTTCCGACCAAAAGCGCTCGGGGGTCTTGAACTCTCCAAGCATCGTCCTCGCCATGTCTATAAGCGTCCTGTTCTTTCTCTCTACCACACCATTTTGCTGTGGTGTGTAGGGAGCGGAGAACTCGTGCTTGATTCCTTCCTCCTCAAGATACTCCTCCACTTGAAGGTTCTTGAATTCGGACCCATTGTCGCTCCTTATCTTCTTCACCTTGAGCTCAAACTCGTTTTGAGCTCTCCTTAGGAAGCGCTTGAGGGTCCCTTGGGTTTCAGATTTATCCTGCAAAAAGAATACCCAAGTGAAGCGGGAAAAATCATCAACTATAACAAGACCATACTTACTTCCTCCTGTGCTCAGATAGGCGACGGGTCCGAAGAGGTCCATATGAAGTAACTCCAGGGGTCTTGATGTTGTCATCACATTTTTGGCATGATGAGAGCTTCCCACCTGTTTCCCTGCTTGACCAGCTGCACAAGGTCTATCTTTTTCGAAGGTAACATTAGTTAGACCTATCACGTGTTCTCCCTTTAGAAGCTTGTGAAGGTTCTTCATCCCCACATGTGCTAAGAGGCGATGCCACAACCAGCCCATGCTAGTCTTAGCAATTAAGCATGCATCTAGACCGGCCCCCTCTTTTGCAAAATCAACTAAATAGAGTTTGTCGTCTAATACACCCTTAAAAGCTAATGAACCATCACTTCTTCTAAAGACAAACACATCTACATTTGTGAATAGACAATTATATCCCATATTACATAATTGACTCACATACAACAAGTTATATCCAAGAGACTCAACTAAGAACACATTAGAAATAGAGTGCTCGGATGAAATAGCAATTTTTCCTAACCCTTTCACCTTGCCTTGGTTCCCATCACCGAATATGATTGAATCTTGGGGATCCTTGTTCTTGACGTAGGAAGAGAACATCCTCTTTTCCCCCGTCATGTGGTTTGTGCATCCGCTGTCGATAATCCAGCTTGAGCCCCCGGATGCATAAACCTGCAAGGCAAATTTAGGCTTGGGTCTTAGGTACCCAACTCATGTTGGGTCCTACAAGGTTAGTACAAATAGCCTTAGGGACCCAAATGCAAGTTTTATCTCCCTTGCATTTTGCCCCTAATTTTCTAGCAACCACCTTCTTATCCTTTCTACAAATAGCAAAGGAAGCATTTAAAGCATGATAAATTGTAGAAGGTTCACTATTTGTTTTCCTAGGCATATGAACAACATTTATTCTAGGCATGTGATTAATAGCATTTCTCCTAGCTAAATTTCTATCATGCATAATAGATGAACTAGAAGCAACCATAGCATGAGAATCAAAAGCATCATAATTTCTATAAACATTTCTCGAATGTCTCCTATCATGATACATGAAAGCATGGTTCTTTTGAGCACTACTAGCCATAGGGGCCTTCCCTTTCTCCTTGATGGAGATGGGAGCCTTATGGCTTGTTAAGTTCTTGACTTCCCTCTTGAAGCCAAGACCATCCTTAATTGAGGGGTGTCTACCAATCGTGTAGGCATCCCTTGCAAATTTTAGCTTGTCAAATTCACTCTTGCTAGTCTTAAGTTGGGCATTAATATTAGCCACTTCATCATTTAGTTTAGAGATGCAAACTAGGTGTTCACTACAAGCATCAACATTAAAATCTTTGCACCTATTGCAAATTATAACATGTTCTACACAAGAGTTAGATTTATTTGCTACTTCTAGTTTAGCATTCAAATCATCATTAACACCTTTTAAAGTAGAAATGGTTTCATGACAAGTAGATAGTTCACAAGAAAGCATTTCATTCCTTTTAACTTCTAGAGCAAGAGAATTTTGTGCACTAACAAATTTATCATGCTCTTCATACAAAAGATCCTCTTGCTTTTCTAATAACCTATTCTTATCATTCAAGGCATCAATTAATTCATTAATTTTATCAACCTTGGTTCTATCTAGGCCCTTGAATAAACATGAATAATCTATTTCATCATCATCACTAGACTCATCCTCACTTGAAGAAGCATAAGTACTAGTATTACGAGTGCTTACCTTCTTTTCCCTTGCCATGAGGCAAGTGTGATGCTCGTTGGGGAAGAGGGATGACTTGTTGAAGGCGGTGGCGGCGAGTCCTTCATTGTCGGAGTCTGACGAGGAGCAATCCGAATCCCACTCCTTTTCAAGATGTGCCTCGCCCTTCGCCTTCTTGTAGTTCTTCTTCTTTTCCCACTTTCCACTCTTCTTTTCCTGGTCACTATCATTATCGGGACAGTTAGCGATAAAATGACCAATCTTACCACATTTGAAGCAGGAGCGCTTCCCCTTCGTCTTGTTCTTGTTGGGGTGCTCCTTGCGACCCTTTAGCGTCGTCTTGAATCGCTTGATGATGAGGGCCATCTCTTCATCATTAAGCCCGGCCGCCTCAACTTGCGCCACCTTGCTAGGTAGCGCCTCCTTGCTCCTTGTTGCCTTGAGAGCAATAGTTTGAGGCTCTTGGATTGGGCCATTTAATGCATCGTCGACGTATCTAGCCTCCTTGATCATCATCCGCCCGCTTACGAACTTTCCAAGGATCTCCTCGGGCGTCATCTTCGTGTACCTAGGATTCTCACGAATGTTGTTCACAAGATGTGGATCAAGGACGGTAAAGGACCTTAGCATTAGGCGAACAACGTCGTGGTCCGTCCATCGCGTGCTTCCGTAGCTCCTTATCTTGTTGACGAGGGTCTTGAGCCTGTTGTACGTCTGTGTTGGCTCCTCCTCTCTAATCATCGCGAATCTCCCAAGTTAGCCTTCCACCAACTCCATTTTGGTGAGCATGGTGACGTCGTTCCCCTCATGTGAGATCTTGAGGGTGTCCCAGATCTGCTTGGCGTTGTCCAAGCCGCTCACTTTATGGTACTCGTCCCTGCACAATGAGGCTAACAACACAGTAGTAGCTTGTGCATTTTTATGAATCTGTTCATTTATAAATAAAGGACTATCCGAGCTATCAAATTTCATTCCACTCTCTACTATCTCCCATATACTAGGATGGAGAGAGAACAGGTGACTACACATTTTGTGACTCCAAAATCCGTAGTCCTCTCCATCAAAATGAGGAGGTTTGCCAAGAGGAATGGAAAGCAAATGTGCATTTGAGCTATGCGGAATACGAGAATAATCGAAAGAGAAGTTTGAGTTAACCGTCTTCTTTTTCTCGTAGTTGTTGTCGTCATCCTTTTGGGAAGAAGAGGACTCGTCGCTGTCGTCGTAGTAGACGATCTCCTTGATGCGCCTTGTCTTCTTCTTCTTCTTCCCATCTTTTCGTTTGTTGCCCGAGCCCGAGTCGGTAGGCTTGTCATCTTTAGGCTCGTTGACAAAGGACTCCTTCTCCTTATCATTGATCACAATCCCCTTGCCCCTAGGATCCATCTCTTCGGGCGATTAGTCCCTTTCTTGAAGAGAACGACTCCGATACCAATTGAGAGCACCTAGAGGGGGGGGGTGAATAGGTGATCCTATAAAACTTAAACTTTAATGCCACAAAAACTTGGTTAGGAGTTAGTACAATAAAGCCAAGTGGCTAGATAAGAATCTTTGCAAGACACGATAACCACAAGAAGATCAATCACAGATAGACACAGTGGTTTATCCCGTGGTTCGGCCAAGTTCAATACTTGCCTACTCCACGTTGTGGCGTCCCAACGGACGAGGGTTGCAATCAACCCCTCTCAAGCGGTCCTAAGACCCACTTGAATACCACAGTGTTTTGCTTTGCTTTACTATATCCCGTTTGCGAGGAATCTCCACAACTTGGAGCCTCTCGCCCTTACACTTTGATTTTCACAAAGAATCACGGAGTAAGGAAGGGATGAGCAACGCACACAAGACACGAAATAAGAGCGACAACACGCACACAAGTCGCAACAAGAGCTCACAACACAACCCGACGAGTTCACAACTCAAATGGAGCTCTAGTTGCTATCACAAAGAATCAAATGCGCGGAATCGAGGTCTTGGTGCTTAGGAATGCTTAGAGAATGCTTGGTGTACTCCTCCATGCACCTAGGGGTCCCTTTTATAGCCCCAAGGCAGCTAGGAGCCGTTGAGTGCATTCCAGGAAGGCAATTCTTGCCTTCTGTCGCCTGGCGCACCGGACAGTCCGGTGCACCACCAGACACTGTCCGGTGCGGATTTCTTTCCTTCTTTGGCGAAGCCGACCGTTGGCGCTTTGGAGCCGTTGGCGCACCGGACAGATCGCGCGGCCGACCGTTGGCTCACCGGACAGTCCGGTGAATTATAGCCGTACGTCGTTAATCACTTCCCGAGAGCAGCAAGTTCGCCTGAGCCAGCCTGGCGCACCGGACACTGTCCGGTGCACCACCGGACAGTCCGGTGCACCCAGACAGAGCTGACTTTGGCTGAACAAAGCCATCTTTAATTTCAACTTGATTTTTCCTGTTTCCAGCACTTAGACACAATACATTAGTCTCTAAAACAATGTACTAAGTCTGAGAAACATACCTTTATACTTGATTTGTACTTTGTCCACCATTTAACACTTAGGCACTTGTGTTGGACACTAAATCACCAAAATACTTAGAAATGGCCCAAGGGCACATTTCCCTTTCACCATTTGCTAAGATGAGCATTATCATGATTAGGGTATGCAACAAACCGAGACCAACATAATTGAAATATGTTATAGCCTAATTCAGGCAGGCTAAGATTAGACCAAACCTTGGTTCCATCTACATTCCACGCAATGATAGATCATAATTTAATCCAATACCAACTTAACCAAATGGTTCCAACATGGATAGGAAGTAAGAAACAAAAAAACAACTACTACATTCAGGCTTCAAACCATAGATGGTATTGGAAAAATCATGACAGTGAATATTTGAAGTAAAAATGTCAATGCATGCATCATGGTCCATTTGCCATGATGAGCATCCATGCAGCCAGTCCAAGTATATGTCAACGCTCCTCTCCTCAGACATAGGCCAGAGACGACACCAAGAGGACACGGACGAACAGACCTTCAAGTTGCTTCTGGCACCAACAGTCACCAATTTACCATAGTCTGCGACCCATCTGAGAAACTGCGGCACGAGGATGGGCACAATGTCGTGGCAGTCGGCGTCCAGGGGCGCCATCCATCTTCGGCCGGCCATCAACAACCGCTTTGCCTCTAGGAAGGACCCTGCCAGGAATGTGTAGGGCGTGGAGAAGCCAACGTGGTATGGAGAATTGGAGAGAGAGGCCGGAGGGAGCAGACTCAACTGGATTTGATGAGGAAGGACCGTTGAGGGAGATCGCGACCGCGACATCGGCGGTGGCGATGACAATTGCAGCATATTGATAAGAATGAAACGACAAAGTGAAAAGGAGGCTGGGAAGAGAAATGTTACCCCAATGTTGTTCATCTCCCAGATCTTGTGAACGCTGTAGTCCACCGCCCGCAAACGACAGATAACTGATTAGGAATCGAAGAGACAACCCTTTGAGGAGAGGGAATGGCAGATTCGGGATCTGGTGGCCGGGGGAGAAGGGGAGGGAGGGAGGACGCACCTCCTCGCTTGCGGAAGCATCGATGACAACGAAGGTGACATAGACGGCGTTGCGGCACATCACCACATGGTAGAGCGCGTCGAGAAAACCCATGGTGAAGGGTGGCGGCTTCGACGACAAGCTCCGACTCTGTGAAGGAGAGGAGGTGGAGCAGGTCGTCGATGGCATGATCATGGCCATCGTCGGGCTGGTCGGTGTCCGAGGTCTCGAACTCCTGTCGTGGCGGTGCATGCTGCGACGTCGTCGAGGTACCGGATGGAGAAGGTCGCGACGCCGCAAAGGAGGAGAGAAGGCGGCGAGGAGGTTGTGGAGAGCGCGTTGTGCGGGAGGAGGTTGAGGAGGAGGCTTTTGCGCGATGGCAAAGCCACGCCGCGCGTTTATGTTTGTGTGGGCTGCGAAGGGAATTCGATGCGCTGCGATGGGGTGGGCCGGTGGCGGTGAGGCATCAAATCGGGTGGACTGCGGGTTGATGAGTAAAAATGTAAGAGGGTTTTTTTTGCAAAAAAATGACGCACGACGATCGTTGAAACTGATGCACTGATGCTTTAAGTATAGTATAGAAGTATAGATATAATAAAAACTCCAGACAACGACTGGTTCGCCGATTCCCCCTCCCCCTCCCCTTCTGCCCCCGGCAAGACGGCAAGGCATTAACAACCTAACCTGACTCGTGGCGGGACGGATGACATCCCCAAAACCCTAACCACGCGACGCTCGCCGACTCGCCGTCACAGCCGCACCTCAACCGGAGTCGAAGCGCCATTGATGAACTCCGAGCCTGCCGTCGCCGCAGCTAGCGATGCACAAGCTCCTCCCACGCGCCGCCTCCTTCCTCGACGCAGCCGCCGCCGCCGCCGCGGCCCCCCTGCTGCTCTCCTTCCCACGCATGCCCACGCTGCGCCTGTCTGGTAGCCCGTTCGTAGCCATGCGTCCTGGCGGAAACCCTAGCCGCATCCGTGCGCCGCCGTGGCTGCACTGTGACGCTGGGTGGAGGCGAGGACTCTGTTCCGCCGAGGCTGCGAGGCGCGGGGGCGATACAGAGGAGATGGAGAAGGATGGCGGGGGTCGCTCGGCGCCGGAGAGGAAGCAGAAATGTCGGAATGATGCGCTGGTGGGAAGGGGGGAGCTGCTTACCATTCCCGGAGTCGGGCCACGGAACCTGAGGAAGCTCGTGGACAAGGGATTCGATGACGTGGCGCAGCTCAAGCAGCTCTACAGGGATAAGGTGTGCGTTGAGCTATTCATGTGTTCATTTTTTTAAAGGACTGCAAGGGTCGGGTGTTGTTATAACGTTGTATATGGTTTTCAGAAGTTCACCTCATGTCCTGATTATATCTCTCAACTTACTTTTAGCTTGAAACCCAGCCTTCAACACCGTGAGCAATCATGGGTTAAACTGATTTCATGTGGCTCTGGCTCACCATTCACACTATATTTTGCAAGGTTGTCATGGTTTAAATGCTATGTTTTTTCTTCCAACCAGTTGTTCCCATGTTTAGTATATATGTATATGAGATAGAACTAGAATATTCCAATTTCTTGTGTCCTTATGTTTTCTGTTAAAAGCATTACATACTGATATGATGTTCAAATTGTACTTTCTCATTTGTGCAACTTTCTAAATCTGACTAGTTGTAATAATGAAATTCGAATGATAAAACAGCAAGAACAAATCACTTTTGTGGTCTATCTTTTGCTCATGGTTTATTTTGCCAAACCTGCTTTATGACTATTCTGGAGCCTATTTACTGATTGTCTGAATGATGCTCATTTAATACTAAGGTCAACACAATTCGTGCTACGTGCTAACAGTTTATGGGTACTTTGCAGTTCTTTGGCAAGTCTAATGAGAAGATGATTGAATTCTTGCAAAATTCAGTTGGCATCATTCACAAGAATCATGCTGAGAGTATAACTTTGTTCATTAAAGAGAGTGTTGATGAAGAGCTGAAAGGCACCGATACATCTAAGCTTCCTAAAAATAGGAGGTTGACCTTTTGTATAGAAGGGAATATCAGTGTTGGGAAAACTACCTTCCTTCAAAGAATAGCTAATGAAACTATCGAACTACGTGACCTTGTAGAAATTGTACCTGAACCTATTGCTAAGTGGCAGGATGTTGGCCCCGAACACTTCAATGTACTTGATGCTTTCTATGCAGAGCCACAGAGGTATGCATACACCTTCCAGAATTATGTATTTGTGACAAGGGTCATGCAAGAGAAGGAATCTGCGTGTGGAATAAAACCTCTTAGGCTGATGGAAAGAAGCGTTTTCAGTGATCGAATGGTAGGTTTACCTTTTGTTGTAAAAACTACCTTGGTGATGGATTGAGTGCTTTGATATAATTTGAATTTCACCTTTTGGTCTATTTGTTTTTTTTTCAATTTCTCTTCCTATTTTAAGCAACGTTTTTTGTTGATATTTTCAGGTTTTTGTTCGTGCTGTGCATGAAGCAAACTGGATGAACGAGATGGAAATCAGCATTTATGACTCTTGGTTTGACCCAGTTGTGTCATCACTCCCAGGTCTTGTACCTGATGGTTTTATTTATCTAAGAGCTAGCCCTGATACTTGTCACAAAAGAATGATGGTGCGAAAAAGATCAGAGGAGGCTGGTGTTACTCTTGATTACCTTCGAGGTTTGCATGAGAAACATGAGAGCTGGTTACTTCCATCCAAGGGAGGAGGTTCTGGCGTGTTGTCCATCAGTCAGCTTCCAGTTCATATGGAGGGCTCCCTGCATGCGGATATACGAGATAGGGTATTCTACTTGGAAGGAGATCACATGCATTCAAGTATCCAGAAGGTACCTTTCTCCTATCTTTTTCATGTTTTTTATAATGATCTAGTAAGGAGTTGTTTGGTCACATGGGTGAGGCATGAGGCTCTTTCTTGATAGGTTCCTGCTCTTATCCTGGACTGTGAACATGACATTGATTTTAACAAGGACATCGAAGCCAAACGACAGTAAGTTCTCTACTTCATATGTGCTAGTGTCCTATTCATTTTCCATTAGTGTTAACTAATCGTTGTAGCTAGAAGTTTTCTACGGCATCCACAGTGTCCGGCAAAGCTAACTTAAAGCAATAATAAATGCAGCACTTTTTCTAGGCAACAAGCATTGTAGAAATGCACCAGGGGAAAAAAAAACTTTAAGGTGTGCTGTAAGCTTATAGCTCGAGCATAAGGGATACAAAAAAATTTCTTCTCTCACTCTCGCCCTATCTCTAGTACATCAGTTGGTCCTGGTGGCTTGGTGCCACCGCCGTGAGCTCACCAGATCCCATGCCACTGCAAGCTCAAGGAAGGGCTCTGGATGGGAACTCGATTTGGTCAGATGGGACAGTGGAGCTCTGAAAGGGTTGTCAACAGGAGATCGGGGCGGCTCCACGAGGCCCGGGCACAGGCGTGGTAAGCAGAGCAGGAACTAGTGTGAGGCTGTGAAGATCAATGGTTCTGATTTGACAGTCAATGGTTCCCATTCCAGCTAAGAATACCCGTGTGCGCTCTGCACTGCTGTGGACAGAGGACTGGGAACGAGCCATGGAGGGAAACGAGCTTTGGCCAACAGACGGAAGAGATGGAGGGGGTGGATAAGATGGGGGTTGATTGGAGAATTGTGGTTTTTTTAATAATACCATGGGGCCTGTTTAAGATCTAATTGAACCATATTCATTGTGTCAGGTGCCATAACTATTGCCTATTTATCTGGGCCTCACTTTAAACTGCTGTTGGACACTTGGACTATAGACATTGACCTTGCCCTAAGGCATTTGAATTGGCAACTGTTAAACTCTGTCATTTTGTAGCTAGTGGTTTACTAAGCAATTGTAAAATAATGAACTCTGTAAATACATGGTATAAAATTGAAAGTGTTGTATCTTGAATCGAACTATCTGATACAAATAGTGTGGATTAGCTGTGATTTGCTAGCATAGTGATAAGCTCATCGTTTTTTTGGATATCTTTGGGGTAGTTTTTTTTTTCTCGAAGACACAGGAGAGCTGCGTATCATTATATTAAGAAGGAAAAGGAAGGTCTAAAATAGACCAAGTACAAGGCACCACCTATAGAGGCAACCAGAAAGAGGGGAAAAGGAGATGAGAAAACACAAAACAAAACAAAACAAATAGATGATAGAGATCACCAAGACAAAGCTAAGGCTACAATCTTCTAAGGGCAGTTGCCCCAGCTAGACCCCATAAGTTAGCCTCTTCTTGAATAGACTGCAGGATTGTGCTGATGTTTGGGTAAGCTTCATCAAACACACAAGCATTCCTGTGCTTCCAAATCTGCCAAGCTACCAAACTCACAATGGAATTAAAACCTTTTTTCTTTGATTTAGGCACACTAATCTCAGCCTCTCCCCACCATTCCTGGAACACCACAGCATCTGACCTGGGAGCCAGATGTTGCAGCCCCGCCCTGCTCAAGATTCTGAACCAAATGTCCCTTGCAAGGACACAAGAGAATTTTCTTTAATAAATTCAACAAGTTTTTATGTGATGTTGTTATAAATGTATCTTGTTTTGTGGCTCCTGTTCCTTGACCATCTTATGTGGCCCTAATTTGCAACTAGCAAGTTCTAGCTTGGCATCATGCCTGCTAAAGTTATACTAACAAGTAATTGATTGAAGGCTAGGTGTGCCTTTGTGGTTTATTTTCTAGACCATGAATAAATGAACATATACTGATTCTGTGACTCATTTAATAAACAATCTGGAAGTTTTTGAAATGTTGCTGTGTATAGTTGTTCCATTTATTAATTTGGGCTATTTTTCAAGACCAAGTCTTGCGTGCAATAAACCCATGTTGGGGTCTGATTTCTCTTGCAATTACTATTGCGATGACAAACTTTTTTTTGTCTTGATTTTATTTTTCTATATCAAAACTTAACGCATCTTTATCTGAACACTTCATGTGCTTTTAAAATCCTGCACTCAAGTAATTTTTCTGTATTTTCCTTGAAGATATGCTCGGCAAGTTGCGGAGTTCTTTGACTTTGTGAAGAAAAAGAAGGAATCTCTTACAGCAGAGTCAGAGACGGCTGATGGTGATAAGAGTATAAACAAACAGATTGTGCTGCCGCACGGAGGTGGTTTGTGGGTGCCCGGAAGCAGCCCGTTACCAGAATCAGCTCTAAAATCATTTGATTTCAGGAGAACGATGTCTTCCTCGACTTAAGGTGGGCAAACATCCCAATGGCGCTATCAATTTCTGCCGACAACCTGCATTGGTGTGGTCCAGCAGCGTATCTTGATTGATATATATATACCCTGTAAATATTTAAAGATTATATAAAGATTTAGGCTTTTAGCTAGTGTTGGCGTACAATGTATTATACTAGTGGTATCCAACTCTGTTGCCTGTAGATGATCGAGCTGCTTTCTGTTTGCCTGGAAATGTTGATCGAACCGCTTTCGAGACAGTGCTTTTGTAAATTTGGGGTGCATCATAGGCGCAGAATCTTTTGTTTTATCGTTGTCTCGCCGCACAATCTCACTTCTCTGGTTTGTTATTAGTTACTATGTGTCTGATTGGTTATTCGCACAATCCATATTTGAGATTATGTTTTGTTCCTTGTATGTAGAAGTCACAGTCTATATAGGTGGAAACGAAATAAATCATTTTAATGCTACTAACCTATATCCACTCGTACGCTCAAAATTATCGTATCTAGCTAATCAGAGCGGCGCCAGGCTACGTATGGACACGTAGCCATCTAATCAGCATGTACAATACTTTCTGTCGGTGGCGAAGCTAGAGCGAATCATAGTAGGGTATAAATGCATTGAAGGTGCATAGGTGGTGTATATATGGTGAAAAATTGATCTATATTATTAAGTTTTTAAAGTTGTGGGTGCATGTGCATCCACAATCTTCTACCTAGCTATGCCCTGCTTTCTGCTCGTACCGCTCAATTGCTGGGTCTTGGTGCAATGGTTGCGCTGCGGCAGTGCTTGTATTTGGTTTGAAAAATCACTCCATCCAAGATGAATTGATGCATCATGAGTCTATTCCTCTTGACCCATTTCTTACTTAATATTAACTAACTATGAGAAATGAGGTGTGATATATCAATTCATTCCAATCAACAAACCAAACAAGAAAGTGAGGAACGAGAAAATGGTTAACTAGCTTATTTCTCAACTCAAACATCATATAAGTGTACCACAACGATTCTCCCTAAATTCCTCCCCATATATCACTTTTTTTGCATCACATCATCAATATTTCATCCCCTATTTTTTCATCTTCCACAACGGTTCCTCCTATATTCTCCACCTATATCCCACTACAACTATAAAATGTTATTTTCCATACTGTCGGCGTTTCGAGACCGGGGGGGTCCCTGGGCCGACGAGTGAATGTCGCCGCGTGCCCCAGCCCAGATGGGTCGAGCGCGAGGGCGAGCGCGAAGGGGAGAGAGCGAGGCGGCCGGAAACCGGCGTGAGAGAGGTGGGAATCCCGCGGCCTTCGTGTTCGTCCCGCGCCCAGGTCGGGTGCGCTTGCAGTAGGGGGTTACAAGCGTCCACGCGGGAGAGGGAGCGAGCGGCTCCAAGCGAGCGCCTGTCTCGTCCTCGTCCCCGCGCGGCCAACCCTCTCTAAGAGGGCCCTGGTCCTTCCTTTTATAGGCGTAAGGAGAGGATCTAGGTGTACAATGGGGGGTGTAGCAGAGTGCTACGTGTCTAGCGGAGGAGAGCTAGCGCCCTAAGTACATGCCGTTGTGGCAGCCGAAGAGATTTTGGCACCCAGCTGGTGTGATGTCGTGGCCGTCGGAGGAGCGATGGAGCCTGGCGGAGGGACAGCTGTCGGAGCGGTTGAGTCCTTGCTGACGTCCTCTTGCTTCCGTAAGGGGGCTGAGAGCCGCCGTCGTCACAGGGTACGCGGGGCGCCATCATTGCCTATCCGGCGGAGCTAGCCAGATGGGATGCCGGTCTTGTTCCCTGCGGCCCGAGTCAGCTCGGGGTAGGGTGATGATGGTGCCTCCTGTTGACGTGGCTGGTCTGCGCCCTAGGTTGGGCGATGTGGAAGCTCCTCTGAAGCCGAGGTCAAGTCTGTCTTCCGTGGTCGAGGTCGAGTCCGAGCCCCTGGGTCGGGCGAGGCGGAGTTCGTCGTCTTCTAGGGCTGAGCCCAAGTCCGAGCCCTGGGCCGGACGGAGCAGAGTTCGTCGTCTTCCGGGGCTGAGCCCGAGTCCGAGCCCTGGGTCGGGCGGAGCGGAGTTCGCCGTCTTCCGGGACTTAGCCCGAGTCCGAGCCCTGGGTCGGGCGGAGCGGAGTTCGCCGTCTTCCGGGACTTAGCCCGAGTCCGAGCCCTGGGTCGGGCGGAGCGGAGTTCGCCGTCTTCCGGGGCTGAGCCCGAGTCCGAGCCCTGGGTCGGGCGGAGCGGAGTTCGCCGTCTTCCGGGGCTGAGCTCGAGTCCGAGCCCTGGGTCGGGCGGAGCGGAGTTCGCCGTCTTCCGGGACTTAGCCCGAGTCCGAGCCCTGGGTCGGGCGAAGCGGAGCTTCCTATGATGCCTTCGGCAGGGCCTGACTGCCTGTCAGTTTCACTCTGTCAAGTGGCACCGCAGTCGGAGTGGCGCAGGCGACGCTGTCCTTCTGTCAGGTCGGTCAGTGGAGCGGCGAAGTGACGGCGGTCACCTCGGCTCTGCCGGCTGGGGGGCGCGCGTCAGGATAAAGGTGTCAGGCCACCTTTGCATTAAATGCTCCTGCGATTTGGTCGGTTGGTGCGGTGATTTGGTCAGGGTTGCTTCTTAGCAAAGCCAGGGCCTCGGGCGAGCCGGAAATATGTTCGCCGTTGGAGGGGGGCCTCGGGCGAGACGGAAATCCTCCGGGGTCGGCTGCCCTTGTCCGAGGCTAGGCTCGGGCGAGGCGTGATCAAGTCGCTCGAATGGACTGATCCCTGACTTGATCGCACCCATCAGGCCTTTGCAGCTTTATGCTGATGGGGGTTACCAGCTGAGAATTAGGAGCCTTGAGGGTACCCCTAATTATGGTCCCCGACAGTAGCCCCCGAGCCTCGAAGGGAGTGTTAGCACTCGCTTGGAGGCTCTCGTCGCACTTTTTTGCAAGGGAACCAGCCTTTCTCGGTTGCGTTTTGTTTCGGTGGGTGCGCGCGAGCGCACCCGCCGGGTGTAGCCCCCGAGGCCTCGGAGGAGTGGTTTCACTCCTTCGAGGTCTTAATGCCTCGCGTAATGCTTCGACTGGTCTGGTTGTTCCCTAATGCGAGCTGGCCGTAGCCCGGGTGTACGGTCGGGTCCCAAGTTCTCGGGCTGGTATGTTGACGCTGTCAACGGTTCGGCTGGAGCCGGGTTTGCGAGAGCAGCCCCCGAGCCTCTGCACAGGGCGAGAGGGCGATCAGGGACAGACTCGGCTTTTTTACATACGCCCCTGCGTCGCCTTTCCGCAAGGAGGAGGGGGGGAAAGCGCCATGTTGCCCTCGATGGGCGCCGAACATGGTGTCTCCGGTGAGCTGCAAGCGGGTAATCCGAGTGGACGTCTATGCCCCGTTCGTTAGGGGTCGGCTAGGGGCCCAGAGGCACGCCCAAAAGTACCTGCGGGTGATCTGCCGGACCCGGTCCCCTGGCGATGGGGTCCGAGGGCTCGATGCCTCCCTCTGATGGGATTCCGTTACAAGATCGTTCCCGCTGGTCTCGGAAATGTCCTAGGGTACCTCGGGAGCGCAGCTCGAGCCTTGGTTATGTATCGAACGTACCCATGGTCATCCCTCGCTCGACGTCTGAGGCGGCTGTGAACCCTTCGGGGGCCAGCCTTCGAACCCCTGATCAGTAATGGGCGCGGAGCCCGAGTAGCCTGAGGCGGCCGTGGAACCCTTCCGAGGGGCCGACCTTCGAACCTCTGACCAGTAGTGGGTGTAGGGCCCACGTGATCTGAGGCGGCTGTCGAACCCTTCCGGGGGGCCACCTTCGAACATCTGATCAGTAGGGAGGCTCGGAGCCTGGTTCCTTCACGGGGAAGGATCCTTTTCGGGGTATCCCCCTTTCCCGGTCCCTGTTGCAAGAGAGAGAAAGAGGAAAAAGGAAAAGGATACGAAATCGAACGACGCGGTGTACCTTTTTTAACGCGGTTATTATGGCGAAGGCGAAGCGTCGCCTGCTTCTCCTGCCAGAGGCGCCGCCTGTCCCGCCACGGAGTTAATGCGACGGGGCGAGTGGTTCGCGGGGCGGCCGTTGCGCGCGCGCGAGCCGTTCGAGGAACGGAACACGGGCGCGTTGTCTTCACGCCGTGAGAGAGGGTTCTCTCGCTGCCCCCGGATGGGACGTGAGCTTGGCTGGCGACATGACTGCTGCTCTTGCCCGCCTGCCACCGTCATTACTGCCGGCCCATTTTTGGCCGCACTGACCGCCGCACCAGGCTGGCGCTGCTGGGTCGTGCGCTGGGTCGCCTCGAGTCGCGGTATTGGTTCCGCAGTCGAGGAGGCGCGGTGGTGGGGCAAGTGGCGGTGCAGTTGCATGCACGAAGCATTCGGCGCGCCAATTGCATGACGCGTGGGCCTGGGCCTCCATGCCGGGCGTGTTGGGAGTCGGAGAAGCGCGCCCACTTGGCGCGGTTGCATGCCGCCTGCATGGCTGCCCGCCCCTTTCGCCCGTTGGTCTGGGCAAAAGTGGAGGGTCACTTGTAACCACTGGGCGGTTGTGCGCACCGCGCACGGCGGTTTGGCTTCTTCTGCTCTGAGCCGGTTTGCATGACGTGTGGGACCCAGCCCCCGCGCCGCAGGGGAGGACCTTGGAGTGTGTTGGAGAAGACTCAGCCCGCGACGGTTGGGGGCGCAAGTAGGGAGAGTCGCCTTTAAAAGGAGGGTGACCCCCTTTGGAAGGCGACCATGTCTTCGTGCTCCCTTATGCATCGTGTCTTTCCACCTTCCAAGCCCCCGAATGGGGGATACCCGCCGTCTTTCCGCCTCATCGTTGGAGGAACGCAACTCCGTGGGAGTTGGTACCTTTCAGCCATCGTTCGGCTTCAAGGATTTTCATCATGCAGCCCGGCTGCACCCCTCCGCCGGCGGTCACCCAAGATGGTGACCTCCAGTTTGATGGTGGGGGAAAGCGAGCCGGGCTGCTGAAAGGGAAATGTGCCCTTGGGCCATTTCTAAGTGTTTTGGTGATTTAGTGTCCAACACAAGTGCCTAAGTGTAAAAAGGTGGACAAAGTACAAATCAAGAATTAAGGTATGTTTCTCAGACTTAGTACATTGTTTTATGGACTAATGTATTGTGTCTAAGTGCTGGAAACAGGAAAAATCCAACTGGAAATGTCTTGGCTCGAGCAGCCAAGAATCTGCTCAGTCTGGGAGCACCGGACTGTCCGGTGGTGCACCGGACAGTGTCTGGTGGTGCACCGGACAGTGTCCGGTGTGCCAGGCTGGTTCGAGCGAACTGACCGCTCTCGGGAATTTACCGGCGACGTACGACTATAAATCACTGGACTGTCCGGTGTGCACCGGACTGTCCGGTGAGCCAACGGTCGGCCGGGCCAACGGTCGGCCGCGCGATCTGCGCGGGACACGTGGCCGAGCCAACGGCTAGAAGGGGGCACCGGACTGTCCGGTGTGCACCGGACATGTCCGGTGCGCCAACGGCTCTCTGGTGGCCAACGGTCGGCTGCGCCGTTTAAGGAAAGAAATCGGCACCGGACAGTGTCCGGTGTGCACCGGACTGTCCGGTGCGCCAGACGACAGAAGGCAAGGATGGCCTTCCAGATTTGCTCTTAACGGCTCCTAGCTGCCTTGGGGCTATAAAAGGGACCCCTAGGCGCATGGAGGAAAATACCAAGCAACCTTAGAGCATTCTTGATCATCCACACTCAGTCTTTGCGCATTCGTTTGTCATTCTCAGTGATTCGAGCTCCGTTCTAGTGAGAACTTTGAGATAGTCTTTTGAGCTCGATTCGTGGCCGTGTGTGTGCGCATTTTGCTGTGGATTTGTGTGTGTTGCTTCCCTCCCTTACTCCGTGCTTCTTTGTGAACTTCAAGTGTAAGGGCGAGAGACTCCAAGTTGTGGAGATTCCTCGCGAATGCGATAAGAAAAGAAAAGCATAACACTGTGGTATTCAAGTTGATCATTGGATCACTTGAGAGGAGTTGAGTGCAACTCTCGTCCGTTGGGACGCCACAACGTGGAGTAGGCAAGTTTTGTACTTGGCCGAACCACGGGATAAACCACTGTGTCTTCTCTGTGTTGAACTCCTTGTGGTTATCGTATTGTGCAAGATCTTCTCTCTAGCCACTTGGCATTAACTGTGCTAACGCTTAATCAAAGTTTTGTGGCTTAAGTTTTTAAGTTTTACAGGATCACCTATTCACCCCCCCTCTAGGTGCTCTCAATTGGTATCGGAGCCGTTCTCTTCAAGAAGAGGGACTAACCGCCCGAAGAGATGGATCCTAAGGGCAAGGGGATAGTGATCAACGATAAGGAGAAGGAGTCCTTTATCAACGAGCCCAAAGATGACAAACCTACCGACTCCGGCTCAGGTCATAGACGAAAGGAAGGGAAGAAGAAGAAGACAAGGCGCATCAAGGAGATCGTCTACTACGACGACAGCGATGAGTCTACTTCTTCCCAAAAGGACGACGACCACAACGACTACGAGAGAAGAAAACCGGTTAATTCGAACTTTTCCTTTGACTACTCTCGCATCCCGCATAGTTCAAATACTCAATTGCTCCCCATTCCACTTGGCAAGCCCCCTCACTTTGATGGAGAGGATTACAGATTTTGGAGCCACAAAATGCGTACTCACCTGTTTTCTCTCCATCCAAGCATTTGGGAGATTGTGGAGAGTGGAATGAAATTTGATAGCTCGGATAGCCCTGTGTTTATTAATGAACAGATTCATAAAAATGCACAAGCTACTACTGTGTTGCTAGCCTCTTTGTGCAGGGACGAGTATCACAAAGTGAGCGGCTTGGACAATGCCAAGCAGATCTGGGATACCCTCAAGATCTCTCATGAGGGAAACGACGTCACCTTGCTCACCAAAATGGAGTTGGTGGAGGGCGAGCTTGGACGGTTCGCGATGATAAGGGGCGAGGAGCCGACACAAACATACAACCGGCTCAAGACCCTTATCAACAAAATAAGGAGCTACGGGAGCACGCGATGGACGGACCACGACGTCGTTCGCCTAATGCTAAGGTCATTTACCGTTCTTGATCCTCATTTGGTGAACAATATACGTGAAAATCCCAGGTACACCAAGATGTCGCCCGAAGAAGTTCTTGGGAAATTCGTTAGCGGGCGAATGATGATCAAGGAGGCGAAGTACGTGGACGACGCCTTGAATGGTCCGATCAACGAGCCGCAACCCCTTGCTCTCAAGGCAACACGAAGCAAGGAGGCGCTACCTAGCAAGGTGGCACAGATTGAGGCGGCCGGACTTAATGATGAAGAGATGGCTCTCATCATCAAAAGATTCAAGACGGTGCTTAAAGGTCGCAAGGGACAGCCAAGCAAGACCAAAGCCAAGGGGAAACACTCATGTTTCAAATGCGGTAAGCTTGGTCATTTTATTGCTAACTGTCCCGACAATGATAGTGATCAGGATCAAGGGAACAAGAGGGAGAAAAAGAAGAACTATAAGAAGGCAAAGAGCGAGGCTCATCTTGGCAAGGAGTGGGATTCGGACTGCTCTTCGTCCGACTCCGACAATGAAGGACTCGCCGCCACCGCCTTCAACAAGTCATCCCTCTTCCCCAACGAGCGTCACACTTGCCTCATGGCCAGGGAGAAGAAAGTAAGCACTCATAATACTAGTACTTATGCTTCTTCAAGTGAGGATGAGTCTAGTGATGATGATGAGATAGATTACTCAGGCTTATTCAAGGGATTAGATAGAACCAAGGTAGACAAAATTAATGAATTGATTGATGCCTTGAATGATAGGAATATACTTTTAGAAAAGCAAGAGGATTTGTTGTATGAAGAACATGATAAATTTGTAGAAGCTCAGAAATCTCTTGCTCTAGAAATTAAGAGGAATGAAATGCTCTCTAGTGAATTATCTTCTTGTCATGAAACTATTGCTAAGTTAAAAGGTTTTAATGATGATTTAAATGCTAAACTAGAAGTAGCTAGTAAATCTAATTCTTGTGTAGAAACTGTTGAAACTTGTAATAGGTGTAAAGATTTTGACATTGATGCTTGTAGTGATCATTTAGTTTCAATTTACAAATTAAATGAGGAATTAGCTAGTCTTAATGCCCAACTTAAGACTAGCAAGAATGAATTTGACAAACTAAAATTTGCAAGGGATGCCTACACGATTGGTAGACACCCCTCAATTAAGGATGGACTTGGCTACAAGAGGGAAGCCAAGAACTTGACAAGCCATAAGGCTCCCATCTCCGCCAAAGAGAAAGGGAAGGCCCCTATGGCTAGTAGTGTGCAAAAGAACCATGCTTTTATGTACCATGATAGGAGACAATCTAGAAATGCTTTTAGGAGTTGTAATGCATATAATGCCTTTGATTCTCATGCCATGTTTGCTTCTAGTTCTTCTTATGTGCATGATAGAAATGTTGGTAGGAGAAATGCTGTTCATAATATGCCTAGGAGAAATGTTGTTAATGTTCCTAGGAAAGTAGTGAATGAACCTTCTACAATTTATTGTGCTTTAAATGCTTCCTTTGTTATTTGTAGAAAGGATAGGAAAATAGTTGCTAGGAAGTTAGGGGCAAAATGCAAGGGAGACAAAACTTGCATTTGGGTCCCTAAGGATATTTGCACTAACCTTGTAGGACCCAACATGAGTTGGGTACCTAAGACCCAAGCCTAAATTTGCCTTGCAGGTTTATGCATCCGGGGGTTCAAGCTAGATTATTGACAGCGGATGCACAAACCATATGACGGGGGAGAAGAAGATGTTCACCTCCTACGTCAAAAACAAAGATTCCCAAGATTCAATAATATTCGGTGATGGGAATCAAGGCAAGGTAAAAGGGCTAGGTAAAATTGCAATCTCCAATGAGCATTCTATCTCTAATGTGTTTCTAGTGGAGAGTCTTGGATATAATTTGCTATCTGTTAGTCAATTATGCAATATGGGATATAACTGTTTGTTTACAAATGTAGATGTGTCTGTCTTTAGAAGATGTGATGGTTCACTAGCTTTTAAGGGTATACTAGACGACAAGCTTTACTTAGTTGATTTTGCAAAAGAAGAGGCCGGTCTAGATGCATGCTTAATGGCTAAGACTTGCATGGGCTGGCTGTGGCATCGCCGCTTAGCACATGTGGGGATGAAGAACCTCCACAAGCTTCTAAAGGGAGAACACGTGATAGGTCTAACCAATGTTCATTTCGAAAAAGATAGACCTTGTGCAGCTTGTCAAGCAGGGAAACAAGTGGGAGGCTCTCATCACACCAAAAATGTGATGACAACATCAAGACCCCTGGAGCTGCTACATATGGATCTCTTCGGACCCGTCGCCTGTCTGAGCATAGGAGGAAGTAAGTATGGTCTAGTTATCGTTGATGACTTTTCCCGCTTCACTTGGGTGTTCTTTTTGCAGGATAAGTCTGAAACCCAAGGGACCCTCAAGCGCTTCCTAAGGAGAGCTCAAAATGAGTTTGAGCTCAAGGTGAAGAAGATAAGGAGCGACAACGGGTCCGAATTCAAGAACCTTCAAGTGGAGGAGTTTCTTGAGGAGGAGGGGATCAAGCACGAGTTCTCCGCTCCCTACACACCTCAGCAAAATGGTGTGGTAGAGAGGAAGAACAGGACACTCATAGATATGGCGAGGACTATGCTTGGAGAATTCAAGACCCCCGAGTGCTTTTGGTCGGAAGCCGTGAACACGGCTTGCCACGCCATCAACAGGGTCTACCTTCACCGCCTCCTCAAGAAGACGTCGTATGAGCTGCTAACCGGTAACAAACCTAATGTATCGTACTTTCGTGTATTTGGGAGTAAATGCTACATTCTAGTGAAGAAGGGTAGACATTCTAAGTTTGCTCCCAAAGCTGTAGAAGGGTTTTTGTTAGGTTATGATTCAAATACAAAGGCGTATAGGGTCTTCAACAAATCATCGGGTTTAGTTGAAGTCTCTAGCGACGTTGTATTTGATGAGACTAATGGCTCTCCAAGAGAGCAAGTTGTTGATCTTGATGATGTAGATGAAGAAGACGTTCCGACGGCCGCAATACGCACCATGGCGATTGGAGATGTATGGCCTCAGGAACATTTGGAGCAAGATCAACCTTCTTCCTCAACCATGGTGCATCCCCCAACTCAAGACGATAAACAGGTTCATCAAAAGGAGGCGTGTGATCAAGAGGGAGCACAAGATGATCGTGTGATGGAGGAAGAAGCGCAACCGACACCTCCAACCCAAGTTCGAGCGGTGATTCAAAGGGATCATCCCGTCGACCAGATATTGGGTGATATTAGCAAGGGAGTAACTACTCGTTCGAGATTAGTTAATTTTTGTGAGCATTACTCCTTTGCCTCTTCTATTGAGCCTTTCAGGGTAGAAGAGGCCCTGCTAGATCCGGACTGGGTGTTGGCCATGCAGGAGGAACTCAACAACTTCAAGCGCAATGAAGTTTGGACACTGGTGCCTCGTCCCAAGCAAAATGTTGTGGGAACCAAGTGGGTGTTCCGCAACAAACAGGACGAGCATGGGGTGGTGACGAGGAACAAGGCTCGACTTGTGGCAAAAGGTTATGCCCAAGTCGCAGGTTTGGACTTTGAGGAGACTTTTGCTCCTGTGGCTAGGCTAGAGTCAATTCGCATCTTGCTAACATATGCCGCTCACCATTCTTTCAGGTTGTACCAAATGGATGTGAAGAGCGCTTTCCTCAACGGGCCGATCAAGGAGGAGGTGTACGTGGAGCAACCCCCTGGCTTTGAGGATGAACGGTACCCCGACCACGTGTGTAAGCTCTCTAAGGCGCTCTATGGACTTAAGCAAGCCCCAAGAGCATGGTATGAATGCCTTAGAGACTTTTTAATTGCTAATGCTTTCAAGGTTGGGAAAGCCGATCCAACTCTTTTTACTAAGACTTGCGATGGTGATCTTTTTGTGTGCCAAATCTATGTCGATGACATAATATTTGGTTCTACTAACCAAAAGTCTTGTGAAGAGTTTAGCAGGGTGATGACGCAGAAATTCGAGATGTCGATGATGGGCGAGTTGAACTATTTCCTTGGGTTTCAAGTGAAGCAACTCAAGGACGGCACCTTCATCTCCCAAACGAAGTACACGCAAGATCTGCTAAAGCGATTTGGGATGAAGGACGCCAAGCCCGCAAAGACTCCGATGGGGACCGACGGACACACCGACCTCAACAAAGGAGGTAAGTCCGTTGATCAAAAAGCATACCAGTCAATGATAGGGTCTTTACTTTATTTATGTGCTAGTAGACCGGATATTATGCTTAGCGTATGCATGTGTGCTAGATTTCAATCCGATCCTAAGGAGTGTCACTTAGTGGCTGTGAAGCGGATTCTTAGATATTTAGTCGCTACGCCTTGCTTCGGGATCTGGTATCCAAAGGGGTCTAACTTTGACTTGATTGGGTACTCAGATTCCGACTATGCTGGATGTAAGGTCGATAGGAAGAGTACATCGGGGACGTGCCAATTCTTAGGAAGGTCCCTGGTGTCATGGAACTCTAAGAAACAAACCTCCGTTGCCCTATCCACCGCTGAGGCCGAGTACGTTGCCGCAGGACAGTGTTGCGTGCAACTACTTTGGATGAGGCAAACCCTTCGGGACTTTGGCTACAATCTGAGCAAAGTCCCACTCCTATGTGATAATGAGAGTGCTATCCGCATGGTGGAAAATCCTGTTGAGCACAGCCGCACAAAGCACATAGACATCCGGCATCACTTTTTGAGAGACCACCAGCAAAAGGGAGATATCGAAGTGTTTCATGTTAGCACCGAGAACCAGCTAGCCGATATCTTTACCAAGCCTCTAGATGAGAAGACCTTTTGCAGGTTGCGTAGTGAGCTAAATGTCTTAGATTCGCGGAACTTGGATTGAAATGAAGCATACATGTGTTTATGCCTTTGATCATGTTCATTCTGCATTTTGTTGCTTATTGTGGTGCTCAAGTTGTACAAACACTCCCTAGACCTCACAAGTCCTGTTTGCAAGTGATGCACATATTTAGGGGGAGCTGTGCTACAACTTGACCCTTTGAGACTAACGATGTACTTGAGTTTGGTTGTTTTAGTCTCCAAGGATAATTGAAAGGGAAAAAGGTGGACTTGGACCATGCAAGACTTCCACTGCACTCCGATGAAAAGAGTAACTTTTCCAAGTTCATCTTCTAAACTCTTATTGCCTATTTGCTCTTAGTTGAAGATTTTGGTGAGGCAATGGGGTTAAAGGGCCAAGATTGATCCCGTTTTGGTGCTTGATGCCAAAGGGGGAGAAAATAAAGGCTAAAGCGATAAATGGATCAGCTACCACTTGAGAAATTTTGAAAATAGTAGATTAGATCTTTTGGTTTGTCAAAACTCTTTTATTGTCTCTCTTGTCAAAAGTTGGCTTCTTGTGGGGAAAAGTATTGATTATGGGCAAAAGGGGGAGTTTTTGAAATCTTGAATCAATTTCTCTTGGAATGACTCTCTTTATGTCTTAACATGTGTGTTTGACTTAGAGATAGAAATTTGAGTTGGATTTGCAAAAACAAACCAAGTCGTGGCATAGAGAGATCCATATATGTCAAAATTGAATCAAAACAATTTTGAGTTCTTATTTGATTTGATTTTGTACTTGTTCTACTTACTTTATGTTGTGTTGGCATAAATCACCAAAAAGGGGGAGATTGAAAGGGAAATGTGCCCTTGGGCCATTTCTAAGTGTTTTGGTGATTTAGTGTCCAACACAAGTGCCTAAGTGTAAAAAGGTGGACAAAGTACAAATCAAGAATTAATGTATGTTTCTCAGACTTAGTACATTGTTTTATGGACTAATGTATTGTGTCTAAGTGCTGGAAACAGGAAAAATCCAACTGGAAATGTCTTGGCTCGAGCAGCCAAGAATCTGCTGAGTCTGGGAGCACCGGACTGTCCGGTGGTGCACCGGACAGTGTCCGGTGGTGCACCGGACAGTGTCCGGTGTGCCAGGCTGGTTCGAGCGAACTGACCGCTCTCGGGAATTTACCGGCGACGTACGGCTATAAATCACTGGACTGTCCGGTGTGCACCGGACTGTCCGGTGAGCCAACGGTCGGCCGCGCGATCTGCGCGGGACACGTGGCCGAGCCAACGGCTAGAAGGGGGCACCGGACTGTCCGGTGTGCACCGGACATGTCCGGTGCGCCAACGGCTCTCTGGTGGCCAACGGTCGGCTGCGCCGTTTAAGGAAAGAAATCGGCACCGGACAGTGTCCGGTGTGCACCGGACTGTCCGGTGCGCCAGACGACAGAAGGCAAGGATGGCCTTCCAGATTTGCTCTTAACGGCTCCTAGCTGCCTTGGGGCTATAAAAGGGACCCCTAGGCGCATGGAGGAAAATACCAAGCAACCTTAGAGCATTCTTGATCATCCACACTCAGTCTTTGCGCATTCGTTTGTCATTCTCAGTGATTCGAGCTCCGTTCTAGTGAGAACTTTGAGATAGTCTTTTGAGCTTGATTCGTGGCCGTGTGTGTGCGCATTTTGCTGTGGATTTGTGTGTGTTGCTTCCCTCCCTTACTCTGTGCTTCTTTGTGAACTTCAAGTGTAAGGGCGAGAGACTCCAAGTTATGGAGATTCCTCGCGAACGCGATAAGAAAAGAAAAGCATAACACTGTGGTATTCAAGTTGATCATTGGATCACTTGAGAGGAGTTGAGTGCAACTCTCGTCCGTTGGGACGCCACAACGTGGAGTAGGCAAGTTTTGTACTTGGCCGAACCACGGGATAAACCACTGTGTCTTTTCTATGTTGAACTCCTTGTGGTTATCGTATTGTGCAAGATCTTCTCTCTAGCCACTTGGCATTAACTGTGCTAACGCTTAATCAAAGTTTTGTGGCTTAAGTTTTTAAGTTTTACAGGATCACCTATTCACCCCCCCCTCTAGGTGCTCTCAGCTGCGGCCTCTGCCCCTCCCTCAGCCTCAAGGATTTTCATCACCAGGGCTGGGGAGGGGAGTGTGCCGAGTTGGGGTCGGCCCCTGCGTGGGCGGTGGCCCGCTCCTTCCCTCAGTGATCGGAGGGAAGGGCGGTCGTCGTCCGTGGCACCGGCAGCTGCAGCGTGCCTAGCTCTCGGACGCGAGTGGCTTCGGAGCCGCTCCCGGCGCCGGCGTCTGCCACGGCAGCTGGAAGAGGTTCTTCCGCCGACGAGATAGCCAGGGCCGCCCACGGACCGACCTCCAACTCTACGGCCTTCTGCCCGTCCTTGCCTCACGAGTTTGGGCATGGGCGGGGGCCTCTTGGCAGCAGCATCCGCCCTGAGGTCAGTGCTGCCGCTGTTCGGCCCCCCGGAGCAGAAGTCGTCGTCGTCGCCGCTGCTGGAGCGGGCGACGGCGCGCCGTTCGTCGGTCTTCTTTTGCTCCGCAGGCCCCCCCCCATCGAGTGGGGTTGTTCGTACCTGCGGAGGTGGAACCGGAGTTCCGTTTGTAATGGCACTTTGAATGCCAGTGTTTTTGTTCATTGTGGCTGTCGAGGCCTGAACATGTATGTAATTTTGGCACGGAGCCGTGTTTTTTCCTCATTTTCGAGCACTAAGACTCGCCTGTTGGTTGTCTGAACCGCTTCACCAAGCGTGAGTCGCCCCGTGTAAAGGTGACGAGTGAGGTATCCGTATCCCGGAGGCATAGGAATCCCTCGGCTCGGTCGGCCTTGTTGTCCGAGGCTTCTCTAGCTTAGTTAAAGGGACCCCTTGGCCGCTCTTCGATGAGCCAAGGCCAGGGGTAGCGATATCAGCATGAACAGGGGCAGAGTTGGCTCGAAAATGAAACCTGGTTGGCCGGAGCCTAGCCGGGTCGTCCGTTAGCGGGACCGACGCCGGAGTTGACCAGCCGAGGTCTCGGGTCGGGCTGACGTCCTTGGAGGACGGTCGACCAAGGCCCCGGGGTGACCGGCCGAGCCGCCTGCTCGGGCCAGATTCCTGGAGAAGACCCTGGCAGCGATTGCCCGGGCGTGGCGATGACGTCGTCCTTCAGAGTGGAGATCTTCGGACCGCGTCGCCGTCCGAGGCTAGGTCGGACCTCGCCGAAGGTGTCGTCGATGCCGAGGGTGCTGCTGCCCCCTTCCAGCGTCAAGACCCGAGCCTGCAGGATCGGATTGTCTTGTAGCGTGTGTCTCCTGCGGCCGCCGAGGCCAGAACACACCCTCGTTGTGTTATAAAGCTGCGTCTCTTTTCCTCTTGTTTTGAGTATCTAGACTTTTTTGTCGGTAACAGGGATGTTTGTGCGAGCGAGAGTTGCTTCTCGCGGAAGGTGATGAGTGAGGTATCCATATCCCAGAGGCGTAGGAGTCCCTCGGCTCGGTCGGCCTTGCCGCTTACGCGCACTCTTACCCGTCCATGGGGCTCTGTCACCGACTCAGTCGAGAAGGCTCGAAGGATCGCTTCGGCAGAAGAGCTTCCGAACGTGAAGACTTGTTCGGTCCGTGGAATCACTTATCCGAACGTGAGTTACTTATCGCAGAAGGTGATGAGTGAGGTATCCGTATCCCGGAGGCATAGGAGTCCCTCGGCTCGGTCAGCCTTGGCTGCTTACGTGTACTCCGTCGTTTTCAGGATCCACTTTTTGAAGTAGTCAAAAAGCACGAAAGACATTCTGGCAGAAAAGATCTTTCTTCGAGGAAAATTTCGACGCAGAGGGGGTTCCCCCCCTTTTATCCCCCAAGGGAGGGTCGGGCTTTGCCGAGGCGAGGCCGACCCTTCCTTGATGACTAAACTTTGCGTGGTTGTGAGGTATATGAACAACTTGAAAACATCTTTAGGGTAGAAGCGACGTAGCTGTTGGATGTTCCAAGCGTTGCCGTAGACCTCGCCTTGACTGTTGGCCAGCTTGTACGTTCTGGGCTTCAGAACCTCGGCGATGGCGAATGGTCCCTCCCAGGGGGGCGTGAGCTTGTGCCTCCCTCGGGCGTCTTGTCGCAGCCGAAGCACCAGGTCGCCCACCTGGAGGTCTCGGGACCGGACCCCTCGGGCGTGGTAGCGTCGCAGGGACTGCTGGTACCGCGCCGAGTGTAGTAAGGCCTTGTCCCGAGCCTCCTCCAGCTGGTCCAGCGAGTCTTCTCGGCTAGCTTGGTTGCTTTGATCACTGTAGGCCCTCGTCCTCGGGGAGCCGTATTCCAGGTCTGTGGGCAAGACGGCCTCGGCCCCGTAGACTAGGAAGAACGGCGTGAAGCCCGTGGCTCGGCTCGGCGTTGTCCTCAGGCTCCAGACCACCGAGGGGAGTTCCTTCATCCATCGCTTGCCGAACTTGTTGAGGTCGTTGTAGATCCGAGGCTTGAGCCCTTGTAGAATCATGCCGTTGGCACGCTCTACTTGCCCATTTGACATGGGATGAGCCACGGCGGCCCAGTCCACCCGGATGTGGTGATCCTCGCAGAAGTCCAAGAACTTTCTGCCGGTGAACTGGGTGCCGTTGTCGGTGATGATGGAGTTCGGGACCCCGAAGCGATGGATGATGTTGGTGAAGAACGCCACCGCCTACTCGGACCTGATGCTGTTCAGGGGTCGGACCTCGATCCACTTGGAGAATTTGTCGATGGCGACCAGCAGGTGCGTGTAGCCCCCGGGTGCCTTCTGCAAGGGGCCGACGAGATCCAGACCCCACACAGCGAAAGGCCAGGTGATGGGTATCGTCTGCAGGGCCTGAGCGGGCAGGTGGGTCTGCCTCACGTAGAATTGACACCCTTCGCAGGTGCGGACAATTCTAGTGGCGTCGGCCACCGCCGTCGGCCAGTAGAAGCCTTGTCGGAAAGCATTCCCGACAAGGGCTCGAGGCGCTGCGTGATGGCCGCAAGCCCCCGAGTGTATCTCTCGCAGGAGTTCCTGACCTTCGGCGACGGAGATGCATCGCTGGAGGATGCCTGAGGGGCTGCGGTGGTAGAGCTCCTTCTCGTCGCCCAGCAAGACGAACGACTTGGCACGCCGCGCCACCCGCCGAGCCTCGGCTCGGTCGAGGGGTAGCTCTCCTTGGTGGAGATATTGCAGGTACGGGGTCTGCCAGTTTCGATCAGGCGTGACCCCGCTTCGCTCCTCCTCGACGCGCAGTGCCTCACCCTCGGGGGCCGAGGGTACCTCGGGCTGAACCGAGGGTGCCTCGGGACGAGCTGAGGGTGCCTCGGGCTGTGCCGAGGATACCTCGGGCTGGGCCGAGGGTATCTCGGACTGGGCCGAGGGCGCCTCAGGCTTGGGCGAGTCATCGATCCTGACGGAGGGTTGATGCAGATCCCGGGAGAAGACGTCCGGGGGAACCGTTGTTCGCCCCGAGGCTATTTTAGCCAGCTCGTCCGCAGTCTCGTTGTAGCGCCGAGCGATGTGGTTGAGCTCGAGCCCGTAGAACTTGTCTTCCAAGCGCCGAACCTCATCGCAGTAGGCCTCCATCTTCGGGTCGCGGCAGTGGGAGTTCTTCATGACTTGGTCGATGACGAGCTGCGAGTCACCGCGGGCGTCGAGGCGCCGGACCCCTAGCACGATGGCGATCCGCAACCCGTTGACCAGAGCCTCATACTCAGCCACATTGTTGGACGCCGGGAAATGGAGGCGTAGCACATAGCGTATGTGTTTCCCGAGGGGCGAGATGAAGAGTAGGCCTGCGCCGGCTCCCGTCTTCATCAACGACCCGTCGAAAAACATGGTCCAGAGCTCCGGTTGGATCGGAGCCGTCAGTAGCTGGGTGTCGACCCATTCGGCCACGAAGTCCGCCAAGACCTGGGACTTGATGGCCTTCCGAGGGGCGAACGAGATTGTTTAGCCCATGATTTCCACCGCCCACTTTGCAATCCTACCCGAGGCCTCTCGGCACTGGATGATCTCCCCCAGGGGGAAGGATGACACCACAGTTACCGGGTGAGACTCGAAGTAGTGTCGCAACTTCCGCCGTGTTAGGATCACTGCATACAGCAGCTTCTGAACTTGGGGGTTGCTGATCTTGGTTTCAGACAGTACCTCGCTGACGAAGTAGACTGGCCTCTGAACGGGCAATGCATGCCCCTCTTCTTGCCTCTCGACCACAATCGTGGCGCTAACCACCTGAGTGGTCGCGGCGACGTAGACCAAGAGGGCTTCTCCGGCAGCTGGAGGCACCAAGATAGGCGCCTTTGTGAGGAGCGCCTTCAGGTTCCTGAGAGCTTCCTCGGCCTCAGGGGTCCAGGTGAAGCACTCGGCCTTCCTTAAGAGGCGGTACAGAGGTAGACCTCTTTCACCGAGGCGTGAGATGAAGCGGCTCAGAGCCGCGAGACATCCCATGACCCTCTGTACGCCTTTCAAGTCCTTGATGGGCCCCATGCTGGTGATGGCTGCGATCTTCTCCGGGTTGGCTTCGATGCCCCGCTCGGAGACGATGAACCCCAAGAGCATGCCTCGGGGCACCCCGAAGACACACTTCTCGGGATTGAGCTTGATGCCTTTCGCCTTGAGACATCGGAACGTCACTTCAAGGTCGGAAAGGAGGTCGGAAGCCTTCCTCGTCTTGACTACGATGTCATCGACGTAGGCCTCGACCGTGCGGCCAATGTGTTCGTCGAACACATGGTTCATGCACCGCTGGTACGTCGCGCCCGCATTCCTCAAGCTGAACGACATGGTGACATAGCAGTACATGCCGAAGGGTGTGATGAAAGAAGTCGCGAGCTGGTCGGATTCTTTCATCCTGATTTGATGATACCCTGAGTAGGCGTCGAGGAAAGACAGGGTTTCGCACCCAGCAGTGGAATCCACGATTTGATTGATGCGAGGCAGAGGGTAGGGAACCTTCGGACATGCTTTGTTGAGACCAGTGTGGTCTACACACATCCGCCATTTCCCCCTTTCTTTCTCACAAGCACAGGGTTGGCAAGCCATTCGAGATGGAATACCTCTTTGATGAACCCTGCCGCCATTAGCTTGTGGATCTCCTCGCCTATGGCTCTGCGCTTCTCCTCGTCGAACCGGCGCAGAGGCTGCTTGACGGGTCGGGCTCCGGCTCGAATATCCAGCGAGTGCTCGGCGACATCCCTCGGTATGCCGGCATGTCCGAGGGACTCCACGCGAAGACGTCGGCGTTCGCGCACTGCTTCCTATTTGGGATCGAGCCCGGACCCGACCCGGATCTGCTTGGAGGCGTCACCACTGGGGTTGAGGGGGACAGCCTTAACCGTCTCCATTGGCTCGAAGTTGCCGGCATGACGTTTCACGTCTGGCACCTCCTTAGAGAGGCTTTCCAGGTCGGCGATGAGGGCCTTGGACTCGGCGAGGGCCTCGGCGTACTCCACACACTCCACGTCGCATTCGAACGCGTGTTTGTACGTGGGGCCGACGGTGATGACCCCGTTGGGGCCCGGCATCTTGAGCTTCAGGTAGGTGTAGTTGGGGACGGCCATGAACTTCGCGTAGCATGGTCTTCCCAGTACCGCGTGGTAGGTTCCTCGGAACCCGACCACCTCGAACGTCAGGGTCTCCCTTCGGAAGTTGGAGGGTGTTCCGAAGCAGACGGGAAGGTCGAGTTGTCCGAGGGGCTGGACGCGCTTCCCGGGAATGATCCCATGGAAGGGCGCAACGCCTGCTCGGACGGAGGACAGATCGACACGCAGGAGCCCGAGGGTCTCGGCGTAGATGATGTTGAGGCTGCTGCCTGCGTCCATAAGGACCTTGGTGAGCTTGACGTCGCCGATGACGGGGTCGACGACGAGCGGGTATTTCCCCGGGCTCGGCACGTGGTCGGGGTGGTCGGCTTGGTCGAAGGTGATGGGCTTGTCGGACCAGTCTAGGTAGACTGGCGCCGCCACCTTCACCGAGCAGACCTCCCGGTGCCCTTGCTTGCGGTGCCGAGCCGAGGCATTCGCCGCTTGCCCACCGTAGATCATGAAGCAGTCGCGGACCTCGGGGAACTCTCCTGCTTGGTGATCTTCCTTCTTGTCGTCGTCGTGGGCCCTGCCACCCTCCGCGAGTGGCCCGGCCCTGTGGAAGTGGCGCCGAAGCATGACGCACTCCTCAAGGGTGTGCTTGACGGGCCCCTGGTGATAGGGGTACGGCTCCTTGAGCATCTTGTCGAAGAGGTTGGCACCTCCGGGGGGTTTCCGAGGGTTCTTGTACTCGGCGGCGGCGACAAGGTCCACGTCGGCGGCGTCGCGTTTCGCTTGCGACTTCTTCTTGCCTTTCTTCTTGGCGCCGCGCTGAGTCGACGCCTTGGGAGCATCTTTCGATGGGCGGCCCTGGGGCTGCTTGTCCTTTCGGAAGATAGCCTCGATCGCCTCCTGGCCGGAGGCGAACTTGGTGGCGATGCCCATCAGCTCGCTCGCCCTGGTGGGGGTCTTGCGACCCAGCTTGTTCACCAGGTCGCGACAGGTGGTGCCGGCGAGGAACGCGCCGATGACATCCGAGTCGGTGATGTTGGGCAGCTCGGTGCGCTGCTTCGAGAATCGCCGGATGTAGTCCCGGAGAGACTCTCCCGGCTGCTGCCGGCAGCTTCGGAGGTCCCAGGAATTCCCAGGGCGCACGTACGTGCCCTGGAAATTGCCGGCGAAAGCTTGGACTAGGTCGTCCCAGTTGGAGATCTGCCCCGGAGGCAGGTGCTCCAACCAGGCGCGAGCGGTGTCGGAGAGGAACAGGGGGAGGTTGCGGATGATGAGGTTGTCATCGTCCGTCCCACCTGAAAGGGAATTAGGCTTACACCTAGTTCCTAAATAATTTTGGTGGTTGAATTGCCCAACACAAATCTTTGGACTAACTAGTTTGCCCAAGTGTATAGATTATACAGGTGTACAAGGTTCACACTCAGCCAATAAAAAGACCAAGTTTTGGATTCAATAAAGGAGCAAAGGGGCAACCGAAGGCACCCCTGGTCTGGCGCACCGGACTGTCCGGTGTGCCACCGGACAGTGGACAGTACCTGTCCGGTGCACCAGGGGACTCAGACTCAAACTCTTCACCCTCGGGATTTCTCGGAAGCCTGCGCGCTATAATTCACCGGACTGTCCGGTGTGCACCGGACATGTCCGGTGCTCCAAGGAAGCGCGGTCTCCGGAACTCGCCAGCCTCGGGTTCGCGTGGCAGCCGCTCCGCTAAAATTCACCGGACTGTCCGGTGTGCACCGGACTGTCCGGTGAACCAGCGGAGCAACGGCTCTTTTCGGCGCCAACGGCTCCCTGCGGTGCATTTAATGCGCGTGCAGCGCGCGCAGACGTCAGACATGCCCATACCGGTGCACCGGACATCAAACAGTACATGTCCGGTGTGCACCGGACATCCAGGAGGGCCCACAAGTCAGAAGCTCCAACGGTCAGAATCCAACGGCAGTGATGACGTGGCAGGGGCACCGGACTGTCCGGTGCGCCATCGAGCAGACGCCTCCAGCCAACGGTCAAGTTTGGTGGTTGGGGCTATAAATACCCCAACCACCCCACCATTCATTGCATCCAAGTTTTCCACTTCTCAACTACTACAAGAGCTCTAGCATTCAATTCTAGACACACTAAAGAGATCAAATCCTCTCCAATTCCACACAAAGCCCTAGTGACTAGTGAGAGTGATTTGCCGTGTTCATTTGAGCTCTTGCGCTTGGATTGCTTCTTTTCTTTCTCACTTGTTCTTGAGATCACAACTCCATTGTAATCAAGGCAAGAGGCACCAATTGTGTGGTGGCCCTTGCGGGGAAGTTTTGTTCCCGGCTTTGATTTGAGAAGAGAAGCTCACTCGGTCCGAGGGACCGTTTGAGAGAGGGAAGGGTTGAAAGAGACCCGGCCTTTGTGGCCTCCTCAACGGGGAGTAGGTTTGCAAGAACCGAACCTCGGTAAAACAAATCTCCGTGTCTCACTTGCTTATTCGCTTGGGATTTGTTTTGCGCCCTCTCTCGCGGACTCGTTTATATTTCTAACGCTAACCCGGCTTGTAGTTGTGTTTATATTTGTAAATTTCAGTTTCGCCCTATTCACCCCCCCTCTAGGCGACTATCAATTGGTATCAGAGCCCGGTGCTTCATTAGAGCCTAACCGCTCGAAGTGATGTCGGGAGATCACGCCAAGAAGGAGATGGAGACCGGCGAAAAGCCCACTACAAGCCACGGGAGCACTTCGTCGGAAGAGTCCCGCACCAAAAGGAGGGAGAAGAAGAAGAGCTCCTCCAACAAAGGGAAGGAGAAGAAATCTTCTTCTCACCACAAAGAGAAGAAGGAAAAATCTTCTTCCCACAAGCCGCATCGGAAGGGCGACAAGCACAAGAGGATGAGGAAGGTGGTCTACTACGAGACCGACACTTCATCAACTTCTACCTCCGACTCCGATGCGCCCTCCGTCACTTCTAAGCGCCAAGAGCGCAAGAAGTATAGTAAGATCCCCCTACGCTACCCTCGCATTTCCAAACATACACCTTTACTTTCCGTCCCATTAGGCAAACCACCAACTTTTGATGGTGAAGATTACGCTAGGTGGAGCGATTTAATGCGATTTCATCTAACCTCGCTCCACAAAAGCATATGGGATGTTGTTGAGTTTGGTGCGCAGGTACCATCCGTAGGGGATGAGGATTATGATGAGGATGAGGTGGCCCAAATCGAGCACTTCAACTCTCAAGCTACAACAATACTCCTCGCCTATCTAAGTAGAGAGGAGTATAACAAAGTACAAGGGTTGAAGAGCGCCAAGGAGATTTGGGATTTACTCAAGACCGCGCATGAAGGTGATGAGCTCACCAAGATCACCAAGCGGGAAACGATTGAGGGGGAGCTCGGTCGGTTCCGGCTTCGCAAAGGGGAGGAGCCACAACACATGTACAATCGGCTCAAGACCTTGGTGAACCAAGCGCGCAACCTCGGGAGCGTAAAGTGGGATGACCACGAGGTGGTTAAGGTTATTCTAAGATCACTTATTTTCCTTAACCCTACTCAAGTTCAATTAATCCGCGGTAATCCTAGATATACCAAAATGACCCCCGAGGAAGTTATCGGGAATTTTGTGAGCTTTGAATGCATGATCGAAGGCTCGAGGAAGATCAACGAGCTTGATGATGCCACCACATCCGAAGCTCAACCCGTTGCATTCAAAGCAACGGAGGAGAAGAAGGAGGAGTCTACACCAAGTCGACAACCAATCGACGCCTCCAAGCTTGACAATGAGGAGATGGCGCTCGTCATCAAGAGCTTCCGCCAAATCCTCAAACAAAGGAGGGGGAAAGACTACAAGTCCCGCTCAAAGAAGGTTTGCTACAAATGTGGTAAGCCCGGTCATTTTATTGCTAAATGTCCTATATCTAGTGACAGTGACCGAGGCGACGACAAGAAGGGGAGAAGAAAGGAGAAGAAGAGGTACTACAAGAAGAAGGGCGGCGATGCCCATGTTTGTCGGGAATGGGATTCCGACGAGAGCTCAAGCGACTCCTCCGACGACGAGGACGCCGCCAACATCGCCGTCACCAAGGGACTCCTCTTCCCCAACGTCGGCCACAAGTGCCTCATGGCAAAGGACGGCAAAAAGAAGGTTAAATCTAAATCCTCCACTAAATATGAATCCTCTAGTGATGACAATGCTAGTGATGAGGAAGATAATTTGCGTTCCCTTTTTGCCAACCTTAACATAGCTCAAAAAGAAAAATTAAATGAATTGGTTAGTGCTATTCATGAAAAGGATGACCTTTTGGATTCCCAAGAGGACCTCCTTATTAAGGAAAACAAGAAACATGTTAAGGTTAAAAAGGCTTATGCTCTTGAGATAGAGAAATGTGAAAAATTATCTAGTGAGCTAAGCACTTGCCGTGAGATGATTGACAACCTTAGACATGAAAATGCTAGTTTAAATGCTAAGGTTGATTCACATGTTTGTAATGTTTCAATTCCCAATTCTAGAGATAATAATGATGATTTGCTTGCTAGGATTGAAGAATTGAACATTTCTCTTACTAGCCTTAGAATTGAGAATGAAAAATTGCTTGCTAAGGCTAAGGACCTTGATGTTTGCAATACTACCATTTCCGACCTTAGAACTAAGAATGATATCTTGCATGCTAAGGTTGTAGAATTAAAATCTTGCAAACCCTCTACATCTATTGTTGAGCATGTATCTATTTGTACTAGATGTAGAAATGTTGATATTGATGCTATTCATGATCATATGGCTTTAATTAAACAACAAAATGATCATATAGCAAAACTAGATGCTAAAATTGCCGAGCACAACCTAGAGAATGAGAAATTTAAATTTGCTCGTAGCATGCTTTATAATGGGAGACGCCCTGGCATTAAGGATGGCATTGGCTTCCAAAGGAGAGACAATGTCAAACTTAATGCCCCTCCTAAGAACTTGTCTAACTTTGTTAAGGGCAAGGCTCCCATGCCTCAGGATAACGAGGGCTACATTTTGTACCCTGCCGGTTATCCCGAGAGCAAAATTAGGAAAATTCATTCTAGGAAGTCTCACTCTGGCCCTAATCATGCTTATATGTATAAGGGTGAGACATCTAGTTCTAGGCAACCAACCCATGCTAAGTTGCCTAAGAAGAAAATTCCTAATGCATCAAATGATCATGCCATTTCATTTAAAACTTTTGATGCATCTTATGTGCTTACTAGCAAATCCGGCAAGGTAGTTGCCAAATTTGTTGGGGGCAAACACAAGGGCTCCAAGACTTGTGTTTGGGTACCCAAAGTTCTTGTTTCTAATGCCAAAGGACCCAAAACAGTTTGGGTACCTAAAGTCAAGAACTAAATTTGTTTTGTAGGTTTATGCATCCGGGGGCTCAAGTTGGATACTCGACAGCGGGTGCACAAACCATATGACTAGGGAGAAAAGAATGTTCTCCTCATATGAGAAAAACCAAGATCCCCAACGAGCTATCACATTCGGGGATGGAAATCAAGGTTTGGTCAAAGGACTTGGTAAAATTGCTATATCTCCTGACCATTCTATTTCCAATGTTTTTCTTGTTGATTCCTTAGATTACAACTTGCTTTCTGTTTCCCAATTATGTCAAATGGGCTACAACTGTCTATTCACTGATGTAGGTGTCACTGTCTTTAGAAGAAGTGATGATTCAATAGCATTTAAGGGAGTGTTAGAGGGTCAGCTATACTTGGTAGATTTTGATAGAGCTGAACTCGACACTTGCTTAATTGCTAAGACTAACATGGGTTGGCTCTGGCATCGCCGACTAGCCCATGTTGGGATGAAGAATCTTCATAAGCTTCTAAAGGGAGAGCACATTTTAGGATTAACAAATGTTCTTTTTGAGAAAGACAGGATTTGTAGCGCATGCCAGGCGGGAAAGCAAGTTGGAGTCCATCATCCACACAAGAACATCATGACGACCAACAGGCCGCTTGAGCTACTCCACATGGATCTATTCGGCCCGATTGCTTACATAAGCATCGGCGGGAGTAAGTATTGTCTTGTAATAGTGGATGATTATTCTCGCTTCACTTGGGTATTCTTTTTGTAGGAAAAATCTCAAACCCAAGAGACCTTAAAGGGATTCTTGAGACGGGCTCAAAATGAGTTCGGCTTGAGGATCAAGAAAATTAGAAGCGACAACGGGACGGAGTTCAAGAACTCTCAAATTGAAGGCTTCCTTGAGGAGGAGGGCATCAAGCATGAGTTCTCTTCTCCCTACACACCTCAACAAAATGGTGTAGTGGAGAGGAAGAATCGAACTCTTTTGGACATGGCAAGAACCATGCTTGATGAGTACAAGACACCGGACTGGTTTTGGGCCGAAGCGGTCAACACCGCCTGCTACGCCATCAATCGGTTATATCTTCACCGAATCCTCAAGAAGACATCCTATGAACTCCTAACCGGTAAAAAGCCCAACATTTCATATTTTAGAGTTTTTGGTAGCAAATGCTTTATTCTTGTTAAAAGAGGTAGAAAATCTAAATTTGCTCCTAAAACTGTAGAAGGCTTTTTACTTGGTTATGACTCAAACACAAGGGCATATAGGGTCTTTAACAAGTCCACTGGACTAGTTGAAGTCTCATGTGACGTTGTGTTTGATGAAACTAACGGCTCTCAAGTAGAGCAAGTTGATCTTGATGAGATAGGTAATGAAGAGGCTCCATGCATCGCGCTAAGGAACATGTCCATTGGGGATGTGTGTCCTAAGGAATCCAAAGAGCCTCCAAATGCACAAGATCAACCATCCTCCTCCATGCAAGCATCTCCACCAACTCAAAATGAGGATGAGGCTCAAGATGATGAAAGGCAAAATCAAGAAGATGAGCCACCTCAAGATGATGGCAATGATCAAGGGGGAGATGCAAATGATCAAGAAAAGGAGGATGAGGAAGAACCAAGACCGCCACACCCAAGAGTCCACCAAGCAATCCAACGAGATCACCCCGTCGACACCATCCTCGGCGACATTCATAAGGGGGTAACCACTCGATCTCGTGTTGCACATTTTTGTGAACATTACTCTTTTGTTTCCTCTATTGAGCCACACAGGATAGAGGAAGCACTTCAAGATTCGGATTGGGTGGTGGCAATGCAAGAGGAGCTCAACAATTTCACGAGGAACGAGGTATGGCATTTAGTTCCACGTCCTAACCAAAATGTTGTAGGAACCAAATGGGTCTTCCGCAACAAGCAAGATGAGCATGGTGTGGTGACAAGGAACAAAGCTCGACTCGTGGCCAAAGGGTATTCACAAGTCGAAGGTTTGGATTTCGGTGAAACCTATGCACCCGTAGCTAGGCTTGAGTCAATTCGCATATTATTGGCCTATGCTACTTACCATGGCTTTAAGCTCTATCAAATGGATGTGAAAAGTGCCTTCCTCAACGGACCGATCAAGGAAGAGGTCTATGTTGAGCAACCTCCCGGCCTTGAAGACAGTGAGTATCCTAACCATGTTTATAGGCTCTCTAAGGCGCTTTATGGGCTCAAGCAAGCCCCAAGAGCATGGTACGAATGCCTAAGAGATTTCCTTATTGCTAATAGCTTCAAAGTCGGCAAGGCCGATCCTACACTCTTTACTAAAACTCTTAAAAATGACTTGTTTGTATGCCAAATTTATGTTGATGATATTATATTTGGGTCTACTAACGAGTCTACATGTGAAGAGTTTAGTAGGATCATGACACAGAAATTCGAGATGTCAATGATGGGGGAGTTGAAGTATTTTCTAGGATTCCAAGTCAAGCAACTCCAAGAGGGCACCTTCATCAGCCAAACGAAGTACACTCAAGACATTCTAACCAAGTTTGGGATGAAGGATGCCAAACCCATCAAGACACCCATGGGAACTAATGGGCATCTCGACCTCGACACGGGAGGTAAGTCCGTGGATCAAAAGGTATACCGGTCGATGATTGGTTCATTGCTTTATTTATGTGCATCTCGACCGGACATTATGCTTTCTGTTTGCATGTGTGCAAGATTCCAATCCGACCCTAAGGAATCACACCTTACGGCCGTAAAACGAATCTTGAGATATTTGGCTTATACACCTAAGTTTGGGCTTTGGTACCCTCGGGGATCCACATTTGATTTGATTGGTTATTCGGATGCCGATTGGGCGGGGTGCAAAATTAATAGGAAGAGCACATCGGGGACTTGTCAGTTCTTGGGAAGATCCTTGGTGTCTTGGGCTTCAAAGAAGCAAAATTCGGTCGCTCTTTCCACCGCCGAAGCCGAGTACATTGCCGCAGGTCATTGTTGCGCGCAATTGCTTTGGATGAGGCAAACCCTGCGGGACTACGGTTACAAATTAACCAAAGTCCCTTTGCTATGTGATAATGAGAGTGCAATCAAAATGGCCGACAATCCCGTCGAGCATAGCCGCACTAAGCACATAGCCATTCGGTATCATTTTCTTAGGGATCACCAACAAAAGGGGGATATCGAGATTTCTTACATTAATACTAAAGATCAATTAGCCGATATCTTTACCAAGCCACTTGATGAACAATCTTTTACCAGACTTAGGCATGAGCTCAATATTCTTGATTCTAGAAATTTCTTTTGCTAGCTTGCACACATAGCTCACTTGAATACCTTTGATCATATCTCTTTTATATGCTATGACTAATGTGTTTTCAAGTCTATTTCAAACCAAGTCATAGGTATATTGAAAGGGAATTGGAGTCTTCGGCGAAGACAAAGGCTTCCACTCCGTAACTCATGCTTCGCCATCGCTCCAAGAAAAGGACCTTGTCTTTGGGGGAGAGAGTAAAAGCCCAAAACAAAAGGACCGGACTTCGTCTTTGGTATAATCTTAACTCATTTACTTATGACCAAAGGGGAAGAAATTACTTCGAGGGCTCTAATGATTCCGTTTTTGGCGATTCATGCCAAAAAGGGGGAGAAATGAGCCCAAAGCAAAAGGACCGCACCACCACCACCAAATTCAAAAACTTAGTGCTTTCCAAAAGTATTTATCATTTGGTATCCTATTGTGTTCAAAAGGGGGAGAAAGAAGTATTTCAAAAATGGTATATCAAAACCCTCTTGAACACTAAGAGGTGGATCTCTTTTAGGGGGAGTTTTATTAAGTCAAAAGAAGAGCATTTGAAACAGGGGGAGACAATTTCAAATCTTGAAAATGCTTTGCAAACTCTTATTCATTTACCTTTGACTATTTGCAAAAGAACTTTGAAAAGGATTTACAAAAGAATTTACAAAAACAAAACTCGTGGTGTAAACGTGGTCCAAAATGCTAAATAAAGAAAGAAACATTCCTTGCATATCTTGTAAGTAGTTATATTGGCTTAATTCCAAGCAACCTTTACACTTACATTATGCAAACTAGTTCAATTATGCACTTCTCTATTTGCTTTGGTTTGTGTTGGCATCAATCACCAAAAAGGGGGAGATTGAAAGGGAATTAGGCTTACACCTAGTTCCTAAATAATTTTGGTGGTTGAATTGCCCAACACAAATCTTTGGACTAACTAGTTTGCCCAAGTGTATAGATTATACAGGTGTACAAGGTTCACACTCAGCCAATAAAAAGACCAAGTTTTGGATTCAATAAAGGAGCAAAGGGGCAACCGAAGGCACCCCTGGTCTGGCGCACCGGACTGTCCGGTGTGCCACCGGACAGTGGACAGTACCTGTCCGGTGCACCAGGGGACTCAGACTCAAACTCTTCACCCTCGGGATTTCTCGGAAGCCGGCGCGCTATAATTCACCGGACTGTCCGGTGTGCACCGGACATGTCCGGTGCTCCAAGGAAGCGCGGTCTCCGGAACTCGCCAGCCTCGGGTTCGCGTGGCAGCCGCTCCGCTAAAATTCACCGGACTGTCCGGTGTGCACCGGACTGTCCGGTGAACCAGCGGAGCAACGGCTCTTTTCGGCGCCAACGGCTCCCTGCGGTGCATTTAATGCGCGTGCAGCGCGCGCAGACGTCAGACATGCCCATACCGGTGCACCGGACATCAAACAGTACATGTCCGGTGTGCACCGGACATCCAGGAGGGCCCACAAGTCAGAAGCTCCAACGGTCAGAATCCAACGGCAGTGATGACGTGGCAGGGGCACCGGACTGTCCGGTGTGCACTGGACTGTCCGGTGCGCCATCGAGCAGACGCCTCCAGCCAACGGTCAAGTTTGGTGGTTGGGGCTATAAATACCCCAACCACCCCACCATTCATTGCATCCAAGTTTTCCACTTCTCAACTACTACAAGAGCTCTAGCATTCAATTCTAGACACACTAAAGAGATCAAATCCTCTCCAATTCCACACAAAGCCCTAGTGACTAGTGAGAGTGATTTGCCGTGTTCATTTGAGCTCTTGCGCTTGGATTGCTTCTTTTCTTTCTCACTTGTTCTTGAGATCACAACTCCATTGTAATCAAGGCAAGAGGCACCAATTGTGTGGTGGCCCTTGCGGGGAAGTTTTGTTCCCGGCTTTGATTTGAGAAGAGAAGCTCACTCGGTCCGAGGGACCGTTTGAGAGAGGGAAGGGTTGAAAGAGACCCGGCCTTTGTGGCCTCCTCAACGGGGAGTAGGTTTGCAAGAACCGAACCTCGGTAAAACAAATCTCCGTGTCTCACTTGCTTATTCGCTTGGGATTTGTTTTGCGCCCTCTCTCGCGGACTCGTTTATATTTCTAACGCTAACCCGGCTTGTAGTTGTGTTTATATTTGTAAATTTCAGTTTCGCCCTATTCACCCCCCTCTAGGCGACTATCACCACCCAGTTGGCAGGCCAGACGGTAGTCCGCGAGCCACAGTTCCGGTCTCGTCTCCCCCGAGTACTTTGTGATAGTAGTCGGGGGTCGGAACCGGGTCGGGAACGGTGCCCGTCGGATGGCCCGGCTGAAGGCCTGCGGACCGGGTGGTTCGGGCGAGGGACTCCGATCCTCCCCGCTGTCGTAGCGTCCCCCACGCCTGGGGTGGTAGTCTCGGCGCACCCTCTCGTCGAGGTGGGCCCGACGGTCGCGGCGATGGTGTTCGTTGCCGAGGCGGTCCGGGGCCGCAGGCGCGGTGTTGCGCGTGCGCCCGGTGTAGACCGAGGCTTCTCGCATGAATCGGGAAGTCGCGACATGAGGTTCCGAGGGGTACCCCTGCCTTCGGGAGGCAGAGCTCTCGGCCCGTCGGACCGCGGCGCCTTCCAGGAGATTCTTGAGCTTCCCCTGGATTCGCCGGCCCTCGGTGGTTGATGGCTCCGGCATCGCGCGAAGAAGCATCGCTGCTGCAGCCAGGTTCTGGCCGACCCCACTAGATGCGGGTGGTGGCCTGACCCTAACGTCGTCGGTGACGCGGTGCTGGAAACCCTGGGGCAGATGACGTATTTCTCCGGCCGGGGGTTGGCCCGCCCATGCCTGCCCGACGTCCCGGCGGATCGGCTCAAGCGCTCCTGCTCCCTCGTCGATCCTGGCCTGCACCCCGCGGATTTGCTCGAGCTGTGGGTCATGGCCCCTCGCCTGAACGGGGACCACAGCTAGCTCCCGCGGGATGTCAACGCGGGGCACCGGCCTAGGGAGATCACCGTCCTCCGGCATGCCGAGATGATTGCCTTTGGAGGGACCCCCTAGATCGACGTGGAAACATTCGCGGCTTGGGCTGCAGTCCTCGTCGCCGAGGCTGCGGCTACCGTCAGAACAGTCGGAGAGGCAGTAGTCACATGCGGTCATGAAGTCCCGCGTGGCACTGGGGTTGCCAAGTCCAGAGAAATCCCAACAGATGCTGGGCTCGTCGTCTTCCTCGGACCCAGAGGGCCCGTAGGTCAAGACGTTCGTCAGCCGGTCCCAAGGCGACCGCATGCGAAACCCCAGAGGGTTTGAATTCGCCTCTACGAGAGCGCCCACCAAAGCGAGGTCGCTAGGCGGGTTGAGGCTGAATCCAAATGACGTGGGATGAGAATCGGTCGGTACCTCTTGGTCGACGAGCGGCGATAAAGTCACGTCGGGGACTGTCTGCACCGTCGTCTCAGGTACGAGGGTGACGTCCAGCAAGCTCTCCGCGAGCGTGCTGGCGTCGTCCGCTTGCTCGGGATTGGCGTGTCGCAGGGAGACGGCGCTCGTCTTCGTCTTAAGCGCGAAGTCGATACCCGGTGCGCCCCCCGTTGGGGTGCCGGCGCTGTCGACTCGCTCGACAGTCGACGAGGCGCTGCCTCCTGCTTAGCCTTGGTTGCCCTGCCTTCCCCTCCGTCGGCGGGGGAAAGGGCAGGATGAGCTCGAAGGTTGTTCTTCCACCACGCGGGGAAGACGTCGTCGATTCCGACGCCGGCGGGCGGACTGTCGGCCACCATTGCCGCTGTCGCCCGGCGGTGGAATGAGTATCATGTCGTAGCTGCCGTCGAGGGACATGAACTCAAGACTCCCGAAACGGAGCACCGTCCCGGGTTGGAGAGGTTGCTGGAGACTGCCCATCTGGAGCTTGACGGGAAGCTGTTCGTCAACACGCAGCAGGCCCCTACCTGGCGCGCCAACTGTCGGCGTTTCGAGACCGGGGGGTCCCTGGGCCGACGAGTGAATGTCACCGCGTGCCCCAGCCCAGATGGGTCAAGCGCGAGGGCGAGCGTGAAGGGGGGAGAGCGAGGCGGCCGGAAACCGACGTGAGAGAGGTGGGAATCCCGCGGCCTTCGTGTTCGTCCCGCGCCCAGGTCGGGTGCGCTTGCAGTAGGGGGTTACAAGCGTCCACGCGGGAGAGGGAGCGAGCGGCTCCAAGCGAGCGCCTGTCTCGTCCTCGTCCCCGCGCGGCCAACCCTCTCTAAGAGGGCCCTGGTCCTTCCTTTTATAGGCGTAAGGAGAGGATCCAGGTGTACAATGGGGGGGTGTAGCAGAGTGCTACGTGTCTAGCGGAGGAGAGCTAGCGCCCTAAGTACATGCCGTTGTGGCAATCGGAGAGATTTTGGCACCCAGCTGGTGTGATGTCGTGGCCGTCGGAGGAGCGATGGAGCCTGGCGGAGGGACAGCTGTCGGAGCGGATGATTCCTTGCTGACGTCCTCTTGCTTCCGTAAGGGGGCTGAGAGCCGCCGTCGTCACAGGGTACGCGGGGCACCATCATTGCCTATCCGGCGGAGCTAGCCAGATGGGACGCCGGTCTTGTTCCCTGCGGCCCGAGTCAGCTCGGGGTAGGGTGATGATGGCACCTCCTATTGACGTGGCTGGTCTGCGCCCTAGGTTGGGCGATGTGGAAGCTCCTTCAAAGTCGAGGTCGAGTCTGTCTTCCGTGGTCGAGGTCGAGTCCGAGCCCCTGGGTCGGGCGAGGCGGAGTTTGTCGTCTTCTAGGGCTGAGCCCAAGTCTGAGCCCTGGGCCGGGCGGAGCGGAGTTCATCGTCTTCCGGGGCTGAGCCCGAGTCCGAGCCCTGGGTCGGGCGGAGCGGAGTTCGCCGTCTTCCGGGACTTAGCCCGAGTCTGAGCCCTGGGTCGGGCGGAGCGGAGTTCGCCGTCTTCCGGGACTTAGCCCGAGTCCGAGCCTTGGGTCGGGCGGAGCGGAGTTCGCCGTCTTCCGGGGCTGAGCCCGAGTCCGAGCCCTGGGTCGGGCGGAGCGGAGTTCGCCGTCTTCCGGGGCTGAGCCCGAGTCCGAGCCCTGGGTCGGGCGGAGCGGAGTTCGCCGTCTTCCGGGACTTAGCCCGAGTCCGAGTCCTGGGTCGGGCGAAGCGGAGCTTCCTATGATGCCTTCGGCAGGGCCTGACTGCCTGTCAGTTTCACTCTGTCAAGTGGCACCGCAGTCGGAGTGGCGCAGGCGGCGCTGTCCTTCTGTCAGGTCGGTCAGTGGAGCGGCGAAGTGACGGTGGTCACCTCGGCTCTGCCGGCTGGGGCGCGCGCGTCAGGATAAAGGTGTCAGGCCACCTTTGCATTAAATGCTCCTGCGATTTGGTCGGTTGGTGCGGCGATTTGGTCAGGGTTGCTTCTTAGCGAAAGCAGGGCCTCGGGCGAGCCGGAAATATGTTCGCCGTTGGAGGGGGGCCTCGGGCGAGACGGAAATCCTCCGGGGTCGGCTGCCCTTGTCCGAGGCTAGGCTCGGGCGAGGCGTGATCAAGTCGCTCGAATGGACTGATCCCTGACTTGATCGCACCCATCAGGCCTTTGCAGCTTTATGCTGATGGGGGTTACCAGCTGAGAATTAGGAGCCTTGAGGGTACCCTAATTATGGTCCCCGACACATACCTACCTTTTATCCACTATCAATTTTTCTTGTACTAACAATTGAAAGCGGGCCCATAGTAAAAGTGCAAGGGGAGGAGCTGGGCTCGCGCCACAGCCGGAGGGAGAGAGACAATACCCAAACGTAGAGGGACGCGCAGGGGGAAGTAGGACTGGGCGTTCGGGTTACCCGAAAATTTCGGGTCGGGTAATTCGGGTAATTAAAATTTTGGATTTTAGAAAGTCATACCTAAAATTGTATCAGGTATTATAGTACCTGTCGGGGACCATAATTAGGGGTACCCTCAAGACTCCTAATCTCAGCTGGTAACCCCCATCAGCACAAAGCTGCAAAGGCCTGATGGGTACAATTAAGTCAAGGCTCGGTCTACTCAAGGGACACGATCTCGCCTCGCCCGAGCCCAGCCTCGGGCAAAGCTAGCCGACCCCGGAGGATTCACGTCTCGCCCGAGGACCCCCTCAAGCAACGGGCGCACCTTCGGCTCGCCCGAGGCCCAGTCTTCGCCAAGAAGCAACCTTGGCCAAGTCGCCACGCCGACCGACCGTATCACAGGAGCATTTAACGCAAACATTTAATGCAAAGGTGGCCTGACACCTTATCCTGACGCGCGCCCTTCAGTCGACAGAGCCGAAGTGACCACAGTCACTTCGCCGCTCCACAGACCGGCCTGACAAGAGGACAGCGCCGCCTGCGCCGCTCCGACTGCTGTGCCACTCGACAGAGCGAGGCTGACAGCAGCCAAGTCCGGCCTCAGGCGCCATAGGAAACTCCGCATCGCCCGACCCTAGGGCTCGGACTCGGGCTCAGCCCCGGAAGACGACAAACTCCGCTTCGCCCGACCCCAGGGCTCGGACTCGGGCTTAGCCCCGGAAGACGACGAACTCCGCTTCGCCCGACCCCAGGGCTCGGACTCGGGCTCAGCCCCGGAAGACGATGAACTCCGCATCGCCCGACCTCAGGGCTCGGACTCAGCCCTGGCCTCAGCCGACGGTCTCCGCCTCGCCCGACCCAGGGGCTCGGACTCGACCTCGGCCTCAGAAGACAGACTCGACCTCGACCTCGGAGGGGCCTCCACCTCGCCCAACCCAGGGCTCGGGCCGACCACGTCACAGGAGGCGCCATCATTACCCTACCCCAAGCTAACTCAGGCTATGGGGAACAAGACCGGCGTCCCATCTGGCTCGTCCCGGTAAACAAGTAATGATGGCGCCTCGCATGCTCTATGACGACGGCAGCTCTCAGCCCCCTTACGGAAGCAAGGAGATGTCAGCAAGGACTCGACAGCCCCGACAGTTGTCCTTCCGCCAGGCTCCAGCGCTCCTCCGATGGCCACGACACCACACGAACCGGGTGCCAAAACCTCTCCGGCTGCCACGATGGCATGTACTTAGGGCACAAGCTCTCCTCCGCTAGACACGTTAGCACACTGCTACACCCCCCATTGTACACCTGGATCCTTTCCTTACGCCTATAAAAGGAAGGTTCAGGGCCCTCTTACAGAGGGTTGGCCGCGCGGGGAAGGACGGGACGACGCTCGCGTAAGGCCGCTCGCTCCCTCCCGCGTGGACGCTTGTAACCCCCTACTGCAAGCGCACCCGACCTGGGCACGGGACAAACACGAAGGCCGCGAGTTTCCCCTTTTACGCCTGTCTCCCTCCGGCTTCTTCCCCCCTTCGCGCTCCGTCTCGCGCCGACCCATCTGAGCTGGGCACGCGGCGACAATTTACTCGTCGGTCCAGGGACCCCCCGGGTTCGAAACGTCGATAGTTGGCGCGCCATGTAGGGGCCTGCTGCGTGTTGACGAACAGCTTCCCGTCAAGCTCAAGATGGGCAGTCTCCAGCAACCTTTCCAACCCGGGACGGTGCTCCGTTTCGGGAGTCTTGAGTTCATGTCCCTCGACGGCAGCTACGACATGATACTCCTTCCCCCGCCGCGCGACAGCGACAATGGCGGCCGACAACCTGCCCGCCGGCGGCGGAATCGACGACGCCTTCCCCACGTGGTGGAAGAACAACATTCGGGCTTGTCCCGTCCCCTCCCCCGCCAATGGAGGAGGAGGCGGGGCAACCAAGGCCAAGCAGGAGGCGGCACCTCGTCGGCTGTCGAGCGAGTCGACGGCGCCGGCGCCCCAACGGGGGGCACATCGGGCATCGACCTCGCGTCTGAGACGAAGATGAGCGTCGTCTCCCCGCGACACGCCAACCCAAGCAAACGGACGACGCCAGCACGCTAGCAAAGGACTTGCTGGGCGTCACCCTCGTACCTGAGACGACGGTGCAGTCTGCCCCTGACGTGACTTCGTCACCGCCCGTCGACCAAGAGGTACCGACCGATTCCCATCTCGTGCCTTTTGGATTCAGCCTCGACCCACCAAGCGACTTCGCTTTGGTGGACGCTCTCATCGAGGCGAGTCCAAACCCTCTGGGGTATCGTATGCGGTCACCCTGGGACCGGCTGACGGCCGTCTCGACCTACGGGCCCTTGGGTTCCGAGGAAGATGACGAGCCCGACTTTATTTGCGATTTCTCCGGACTTGGTAACCCTAGTGCCATGCGGGACTTTATGACCGCATGCGACTACTGCCTTTCCGACTGTTCCGACGGTAGCCGCAGCCTCGGCGACGAGGACTGCGGCCCAAGTCGTGAATGTTTCCACGTCGATCTAGGGGGTCCCGACGAAGGCAACCATCTTGGTATGCCGGAGAACGGTGATCCCCCTAGGCCTGTGCCTCGCGTTGACATCCTTCGGGAGCAAGCTGTGGTCCTCATCCCGGCGGGGGGTCATGACCCACAGCTCGAGCAAATCCACGAGATGCAGGCCAGGCTCGACGAGGGAGCAGGAACACTTGAGCCATTCCGCCGGGACATTGGGCAGGAATTGTCGGGCCAACCTCCGGCCGGAGAAGTGCGTCATCTACCCCAGGGCATCCAGCACCGCATCACCGACGATGTCAGGGTAAGGCCGCCACCGGTTTCCAGTGGGGTCAGCCAAAACCTGGCTGCAGCGGCAATACTTCTCCGCGCGATGCCGGAGCCATCTACCACCGAGGGGCGGCGTATCCAGGGAGAGCTCAAGAATCTCCTGGAGGATGCCGCGGTCCGACGGGCCGAAAGCTCTGCCTCCCGAAGGCAGGGGTACCCCTCGGAACATCGCGCTGCGACTTCCCGATTCATGCGGGAAGCCTCGGTCCACACCGGGCGCACGCGCAACACAGCGCCTGCGGCCCCGGGTCGCCTCGGCAACGAGCACCATCACCGCAACCGTCGAGCCCACCTCGACGAGAAGGTGCGCCGAGGCTACCACCCAGGCGTGGGGGACGCTATGACAGCGGGGAGGATCGGAGTCCCTCGCCCGAACCACCCGGTCCGCAGGCTTTCAGCCGGGCCATACGACGGGCGCCGTTCCCGACCCGGTTCCGAACCCCGATTACTATCACAAAGTACTCGGGGGAGACGAGACCGAAACTGTGGCTCGCGGACTATCGGCTGGCCTGCCACCTGGGTGGAACGGACGATGACAACCTCATCATTCGCAACCTCCCCCTGTTCCTCTCCGACACCGCTCGAGCCTGGCTGGAGCACCTGCCTCCGGGGCAGATCTCCAACTGGGACGACCTGGTCCAAGCCTTCGCCGGCAATTTCCAGGGCACGTACGTGCGCCCAGAGAACTCCTGGGATCTCCGAAGCTGCCGCCAGCAGCCAGGGGAGTCTCCGGGACTACATCCGGCGATTCTCGAAGCAGCGCACCGAGCTGCCCAACGTCACCGATTCAGATGTCATCGGCGCGTTCCTCGCCGGCACCACCTGCCGCGACCTGGTGAGCAAGCTGGGTCGCAAGACCCCCACCAGGGCGAGCAAGCTGATGGACATCGCCACCAAGTTCGCCTCTGGCCAGGAGGCAGTTGAGGCCATCTTCCGGAAGGACAAGCAGCCCCAGGGCCGCCTACCGGAAGATGTCCCCGAGGCATCAACTCAGCGCGACACCAAGAAGAAAGGCAAGAAGAAGTCGCAAGCGAAACGCGACGCCGCCGACGCGGACCTTGTCGCCGCCGCCGAGTACAAGAACCCTCGGAAACCTCCCGGAGGTGCCAATCTCTTCGACAAGATGCTCAAGGAGTCGTGCCCCTATCATAAGGGGCCCGTCAAGCACACCCTTGAGGAGTGCGCCATGCTTCGGCGCCACTTTCACAATGCCGGGCCACCTGCGGAAGGTGGCAGGGCCCACGACGACGATAAGAAGGAAGATCACAAGGCAGGAGAGTTCCCCGAGGTCCACGACTGCTTCATGATCTACGGTGGGCAAGTGGCGAACGCCTCGGCTCGGCACCGCAAGCAAGAGCATCGGGAGGTCTGCTCGGTAAAGGTGGTGGCGCCAGTCTACCTAGACTGGTCCGACAAGCCCATCACCTTCGACCAGGGCGACCATCCCGACCGCGTGTCGAGCCCGGGGAAATACCCGCTCGTTGTCGACCCCGTCATCGGCAACGTCAGGCTCACCAAGGTCCTCATGGACGGGGGCAGCAGCCTCAACATCATCTACGCCGAGACCCTCGGGCTCCTACGGATCGATCTGTCCTCGGTCCGGGCAGGCGCTGCGCCTTTTCACGGGATCATCCTCGGGAAACGCGTCCAGCCCCTCGGACAACTTGATCTACCCGTCTGCTTTGGGACACCCTCCAACTTTCGAAGGGAGACCCTCACGTTCGAAGTGGTCGGGTTTCGAGGAACCTACCACGCAGTGCTGGGGAGGCCATGCTACTCCAAGTTCATGGCCGTCCCCAACTACACCTACCTCAAGCTCAAGATGCCGGGCCCCAACGGGGTCATCACCGTCGGCCCCACGTACCGACACGCGTAAGAATGCGACGTGGAGTGCGTGGAGTACGCCGAGGCCCTCGCCGAATCCGAGGCCCTCATCGCCGACCTGGAGAGCCTCTCTAAGGAGGCGCCAGACGTGAAGCGCCACGCCGGCAACTTCGAGCCAGCGGAGACGGTTAAAGCCGTCCCTCTCGACCCCAGCAACGACGCCTCCAAGCAGATCCGGATCGGCTCTGAGCTCGATCCCAAATAGGAAGCAGTGCTCGTCGACTTTCTCCGCGCAAACGCCGACGTCTTCGCGTAGAGTCCCTCGGACATGCCCGACATACCGAGGGATGTCGCCGAGCACTCGCTGGATATCCGAGCTGGAGCCCGACCCGTGAAGCAGCCTCTGCGCCGATTCGACGAAGAAAAGCGCAGAGCCATAGGCGAGGAGATCCACAAGCTAATGGCGGCAGGGTTCATCAAAGAGGTATTCCATCCCGAATGGCTTGCCAACCCTATGCTTGTGAGAAAGAAAGGAGGGAAATGGCGGATGTGTGTAGACTACACTGGTCTAAACAAAGCATGTCCGAAAGTTCCCTACCCTCTGCCTCGCATCGATCAGATCGTGGATTCCACTGCTGGGTGTGAAACCCTGTCTTTCCTCAATGCCTACTCAGGGTATCACCAAATCAGGATGAAAGAGTCCGACCAGCTCGCGACTTCTTTCATCACACCTTTCGACATGTACTGCTATGTTACCATGCCGTTCAGTTTGAGGAATGCGGGTGCGACATACCAAAGGTGCATGAACCACGTGTTCGGCGAACACATTGGCCGAACGGTCGAAGCCTACGTCGATGACATCGTAGTCAAGACGAGGAAGGCCTCCGACCTCCTTTCCGACCTTAGAGCGACATTCCGATGTCTCAAGGCGAAAGGCGTAAAACTCAATCCCGAGAAGTGCGTCTTCGGGGTCCCCCGAGGCATGATCTTGGGGTTCATCGTCTCCGAGCGGGGCATCGAGGCCAACCCGGAGAAGATCGCAGCCATCACCAGCATGGGGCCCATCAAGGACTTGAAAGGCGTATAGAGGGTCACGGGATGCCTTGCGGCTCTGAGCCGTTTCATCTCGCGCCTCGGCGAAAGAGGCCTGCCTCTGTACCGCCTCTTAAGGAAGGCTGAGTGCTTCACTTGGACCCCTGAGGCCGAGGAAGCCCTCGGGAACCTGAAGGCGCTCCTCACGAATGCGCCCATCTTGGTGCCCCCCGCTGCCGGAGAAGCCCTCTTGATCTACGTCGCCGCTAGCACTCAGGTGGTTAGCGCCGCGATCGTGGTTGAGAGACGAGAAGAGGGGCATGCATTGCCCATCCATAGACCAGTCTACTTCATCAGTGAGGTACTGTCCGAGACCAAGATCCGCTACCCACAAATTCAGAAGCTGCTATACGTTGTGATCCTGACGCGGCGGAAGTTGCGACACTACTTTGAGTCTCATCCGGTAACTGTGGTGTCATCCTTCCCCCTAGGGGAGATCATCCAGTGCCGAGAGGCCTCGGGTAGAATTGCAAAGTGGGCGGTGGAAATCATGGGCGAGACGATCTCGTTCGCCCCTCGGAAGGCCATCAAGTCCCAGGTCTTGGCGAACTTTGTGGCTGAATGGGTCGACACCCAGCTCCCAATAGCTCCGATCCAACCGGAACTCTGGACCATGTTTTTCGACGCGTCGCTGATGAAGACAGGAGCAGGCACGGGCCTGCTCTTCATCTCGCCCCTCGGGAAGCACCTACGCTACGTGCTGCGCCTCCAACAATGTGGCCAAGTACGAGGCTCTGGTCAATGGGTTGCGCATCGCCATCGAGCTAGGGGTCCGACGCCTCGACGCTCGCGGTGACTCGCAACCCGTCATTGACCAAGTCATGAAGAACTCCCACTGCCGCGACCCGAAGATGGAAGCCTACTGCGATGAGGTTCGGCGCCTGGAAGACAAGTTCTACGGGCTCGAGCTCAACCACATCGCCCGACGCTACAACGAGACTGCGGACGAGCTGGCTAAAATAGCCTCGGGGCGAACAACGGTTCCCTCGGACGTCTTCTCCCGAGACCTGCATCAACCCTCCGTCAAGGCCGACGACACACCCGAGCCCGAGAAGGCCTCGGCCCAGCCCGAGGCACCCTCGGCTCGGCCCCCAAGGGTGAGGCTCTGCGCGTCGAGGAGGAGCGGAGTGGGGTCACGCCTAATCGAAACTGGCAGACCCCGTACCTGCAATATCTCCACCGAGGAGAGCTACCCCTCGACCGAGCCGAAGCTCGGCGGTTGGCGCGGCGCGCCAAGTCGTTCGTCTTGCTGGGAGACGGGAAGGAGCTCTACCACCGCAGCCCCTCAGGCATCCTCCAGCGATGCATTTCCATCGCCGAAGGCCAGGAGCTCTTACAAGAGATACACTCGGGGGCTTGCGGCCATCACGCAGCGCCTCGAGCCCTTGTTGGAAACACTTTCCGACAAGGCTTCTACTGGCCGACCGCGGTGGCCGATGCCACTAGAATTGTCCGCACCTGCCAAGGGTGTCAATTCTATGCAAGGCAGATCCACCTGCCCGCTCAGGCTCTGCAGACCATACCCATCACCTGGTCGTTTGCTGTGTGGGGTCTGGACCTCGTCGGCCCCTTGCAGAAGGCACCCGGGGCTACACGCACCTGTTGGTCGCCATCGACAAATTCTCCAAGTGGATCGAGGTCCGACCCCTAAACAGCATCAGGTCCGAACAGGCGGTGGCGTTCTTCACCAACATCATCCATCGCTTTGGGGTCCCGAACTCCATCATCACCGACAACGGCACCCAGTTCACCGGCAGGAAGTTCCTGGACTTCTGCGAGGATCACCACATCCGGGTGGACTGGGCCGCCTTGGCTCACCCCATGACGAATGGGCAAGTAGAGCGTGCCAACGGCATGGTCCTGCAAGGGCTCAAGCCGCGGATCTACGACGACCTCAACAAGTTCGGCAAGCGATGGATGAAGGAGCTCCCCTCGGTGGTCTGGAGTCTGAGGACAACGCCGAGCCGAGCCACGGGCTTCACACCGTTCTTTCTAGTCTATGGGGTCGAGGCCATCTTGCCCACAGACATAGAATACGGTTCCCCGAGGACGAGGGCCTACGCCGACCAAAGCAATCGATCTAATCGAGAAGACTCACTGGACCAGCTGGAAGAGGCTCGGGACATGGCCTTACTACACTCGGCGCGGTACCAGCAGTCCCTGCGACGCTACCACGCCCGAGGGGTTCGGTCCCGAGACCTCCAGGTGGGCGACCTGGTGCTTTGGCTGCGACAAGACGCCCGAGGGCGGCACAAGCTCACGCCTCCCTGGGAAGGGCCATTCGTCGTCGCCAAGGTTCTGAAGCCCAGAACGTACAAGCTGGCCAACAATCAAGGCAAGGTCTACAGCAACGCTTGGAACATCCGACAGCTACGTCGCTTCTACCCTTAAGATGCTTTCAAGTCGTTCATACACCTCGGTCACATACAAAGTCTAGTCATCAAGGAAGGGTCAGCCTTGCCTCGGCAAAGCCCGACCCTCCCTCGGGGGCTAAAAGGGGGGAACCCTCTCTGCGTCAAAATTTTCCTCGGAAAAAGATCTTTTCTACCAGAGTGTCTTTCGTGCTTTTCGACTACTTCGAAAGTGGATCCTGAAAACGACGGAGTACACGTAAGCAGCCAAGGCTGACCGAGCCGTGGGACTCCTACGCCTCCGGGATACGGATACCTCACTCATCACCTTCTGTGATAAGTAACTCACGCTCGGATAAGTGATTCCGCGGACCGAACAAGTCTTCACGCTCGAAAACTCCTCTGCCGAAACGATTTTTCGGGCCTTCTCGACTACGTCGGTGACAGAACCCTATGGACAAGTAAGGGTGCACGTAAGCGGCAAGGCCTACCGAGCCAAGGGATTCCTATGCCTCCAGGATACGGATACCTCACTCGTCACCTTCCGTGAAAAGTAACTCTCGCTCGGACAAGCAATTCTGTTACTGACAAATAAGTCCAGATACTCGAAACAACAGGAAAAGGCACGCAACCTTACAACACGGCGACACTATGTTTGGGCCTCGGCGGCCGCAGAAAACATACGCACACTACAAGATAACCCGATCCTGCAGGCTCGGATCTTGACAGTTGAAGGGAGCAGCAGCACCCTCGGCGTCAACTACACCTTCGGCAAAGTCCGGCATAGCCTCGGACGGCGACGCGGTCGGAGGATCTCCACCCCGAAGGACGACATCAGCACCACGCCCGGACCATCGCCGGCGGGGTCTTCTCTAGGAATCCGGCTCGAGCAGACGGCTCGGCCGGCCACCCCGAAGCATCAGCCAGCTGTCCCCCGAGGACATCAGCCCGGTCCATGGCCTCGACAACTCAACTCCGGCGTCGGTCCCGCCAGTGGATGACCCGGCCAGGTTCCGACCGATCAAGTCTTCTTTTCGAGCCAACTCCGCCTCTGTCCGTGCTGACACCGCTACCTCCGGCTTCGGCTCATCGAAGAGCGACCGAGGGTTCCTTTAACTAGGCAAGAGAAGCCTCGGACAGCAAGGCCGACCGAGCCGAGGGACTCCTACGCCTCCGGGATACGGATACCTCACTCGTCAGCTTCGCACGAGGCGACTCACGCTTGGTGATGCGGTTCAGATAGCCGACATGCGAGTCTTAGTGCTCGAAATGAGGGAAAACACGGCTCCGGGCCGAAAATACATACATGTTCAGGCCCCGACAGCCACAATGAACAAGCACCAACACTCAAGGTGCCATTACAAACGGAACTCTAGTTCCACCTCCGCAGGTACGAACAACCCCACACGATTGGGGGCCTGCGGAGCAACAGAAGGCCGTCGGGTCGCCCACCGTCGCCCGCTCCAACAACGACGACAACGACTTCTGCTCCGAGGGGCCGAACAGCAACGGCGATGACCTCAGGGCGAATGCTGCTGCCATAGGGCCCTCGCCCACTTCCTCACTCGAGAGGCAAGGACGAGCAGAAGGCCGTAGAGTTGGAGGTCAGTCCGTGGGCGGCACCGGTTATCTCGTCGGCGGAGAAACCTCTTCCGGCTGCCGTTGCGGAAGGCGGCGCCGGAAGCGGCTCCGAAGCCGCTCGGGTCAGAGAGCCGGGCACGCGGCAGCTGCCAGCGCCACGAACGGTGAACGCCCTTCCCCCTCGATCACTGAGGGAAGGAGCGGGCCGCTGCCTGCGCAGAGACCGATCCCAACTCGGCGCACTCCCCTCCCCAGCACTGATGATGAACATCCTTGAAGCTGAGGGAGGGGCAGAGGCCGCAGCCCGGCTTGCTTCTCCCCACCCAGGGGCTGGTGGTCACCGTCTTGGGTGACCACCGGCGAGGGGATACGGCCGAGCTGCCTGATGAAAATCCTTGAAGCCGAACGATGGCTGAAAGGTACCAACTTCCACGAAGTTGTGTTCCTCCAACGACAAGGCGGAAGGATTGCGAGTGTTCCCCATCCGGGGGCTCGGAAGGTGGAAAGACGCGATGCATAGGGGAGCGCGAAGACATGGTCGCCTTTCAAGGGGGTCACCCTCCTTTTAAAGGCAACTCTCCCCACTTGCGCCCTCAGCTATCACGGGCTGAGTCTTCTCCAACATGCTCCAAGGTCCTCCCCCTACGACACGGGGGCTGGGTCCCACGCGTCATGCAAGCTGGCCCAAGGCAGAAGAAGCCAAACCGCCGCGCGCGGTGCATGCAACTGCCCAGCGGTTACAAGCATTCCTCCACTTTCGCCCAGACCAGCGGGTGAAAGGGCGGACAACCATGCAGTCGGCATGCAACCGCGCCAAGTGGGCGCACCCCCTCGACTCCAACGCGCCCAGCATGGAGGCCCAGGCCCACACGTCATGCAACCGACGCGCCAGTTGCTGCGTGCGAGCAACTGCACCGCCCCTCGCGCCACTACCGCGCCTCCTCGACTACGGAACCAGTACCGCGACTCGAGGCAACCCTGCGTATGGCCCAACAGTGCCAGCCAGGCGCATCGGTCACGGGCCAGTCAGCCTCGGGAGAAGGCGCGACGGTCGATGCGGCCAAAAATGGGCCGACAGTAATGGCGGTGGCAGGCGGGCGGAAGCAGCGGTCACGTCGTCAGCCAAGCTCACGTCCCCTCATGGGACAGCGAGAGAACCCTCTCCCACGGCGTGAAGACGGCGCGCCCGTGATCCGTTCCTCGAATGGCTCGCGCACGCGCAACGACTGCCCTGCGAACCACTCGCCCCGTCGCATTAACTCCACGGCGGGACAGACGGCACCTTTGGCAGGAGAAGTGGGCGATGCTTCGCCTTCGCCACGACGACCGCGTCAAAAAAGGTGCGCCACGTCATTTCGATTTCGTATCCTTTTCCTTATCCTCTTTCTCTCTCTTACAACAGGGACCGGGAAAAGGGATACCTCGAAAGGGATCCTTCTCCGCGAAGGAAACGAGCCCCGAGCCCCCCTACTGATCAGAGGTTCGAAGGCCGGCCCCTCGGAGGGGTTCAACAGCCGCCTCAGAGCGCTCGGGCTCCGTGCCCACTACTAGTCAGAGGTTCGAAGGCCGCCCCCCCGGAAGGGTTCAACGGCCGCCTCAGGCCACTCGGGCTCCGCGCCCACTACTGATCAGGGGTTCGTAGGCTGGCCCTCGAAGGGTTCACAGCCGCCTCAGACACAGAGCGAGGGATGACCCTGGGTACGTTCGATACATAACCAAGGCTCAGGCTATGCTCCCGAGGTACCCTAGGACATTTCCGAGACCAGCGGGAACGATCTTGTAACGAAATCCCATCAGAGAGAGGCATCGAGCCCTCGGACCCCGTCAAAAGGGGACCGGGTCCGACAGATCACCCGCAGGTACTTTTGGAGCGCGCCTCCGGGCCTCTAGCTGACCCCTAACAAATGGGGCACAGGCGTCCACTCGGATTACCCGTTAGCAGCTCACTGGAGACACCATGTTCGGCGCCCTCCAAGGGCAACATGGCGCTTTTCCCCCCCTCATCCTTGCGGAAAGGCGACGCAGGAGAGTATGTAAAAAAGTCGAGTCTGTCCTTGACCGTCCTCTCGCTCTGTGCGGAGGCTCGGGGGCTGCTCTCGCAAACCCGGCTCCGGCCAAACCGTTGGCAGCGTCAACATACCAGCCCGAGAACTTGGGACCCGACCGTGCACCCGGGCTACGGCCAGCTCGCATGAGGGAACAACCAGACCGGCCGAAGCATCGCGAAACGCATTAAGACCTCGAAGGAGTCTAAGCACTCCTCCGAGGCCTCGGGGGCTACACCCGGCGGGTGCGCTCGCGCGCAACCACCGGAACAAAACGCAACCGAGAAAGGCCGGTCCCCTTGCAAAAAAGTGCGACAAAAGCCTACAAGCGAGTATTAACACTCCCTTCGAGGCTCGGGGGCTACTGTCGGGGACCATAATTAGGGGTACCCTCAAGACTCCTAATCTCAGCTGGTAACCCCCATCAGCACAAAGCTGCAAAGGCCTGATGGGTACAATTAAGTCAAGGCTCGGTCCACTCAAGGGACATGATCTCGCCTCGCCCGAGCCCAGCCTCGGGCAAGGGCAGCCGACCCCAGAGGATTCACGTCTCGCCCGAGGACCCCTTTAAGCAACGGGCGCACCTTCGGCTCGGCCGAGGCCCAGTCTTCGCCAAGAAGCAACCTTGGCCAAGTCGCCACGTCGACCGACCGTATCGCAGGAGCATTTAATGCAAACATTTAATGCAAAGGTGGCCTGACACCTTATCCTGACGCGCACCCTTCAGTCGATAGAGCCAAAGTGACCGCAGTCACTTCGCCGCTCCACTGACCGGCCTGACAAGAGGACAGCGCCGCCTGCGCCGCTCCGACTGTTGTGCCACTCGACAGAGCGAGGCTGACAGCAGCCAAGTCCGGCCTCAGGCGCCATAGGAAACTCCGCATCGCCCGACCCCAGGGCTCGGACTTGGGCTCAGCCCTGGAAGACGACGAACTCCGCTTCACCCGACCCCAGGGCTCGGACTCGGGCTCAGCCTCGGAAGACGACGAAATCCGCTTCGCCCGACCCCAGGGCTCGGACTCGGGCTCAGCCCCGGAAGACGACGAACTCCGCTTCGCCCGACCCCAGGGCTCGGACTCGGGCTCAGCCCCGGAAGACGACGAACTCCGCTTCGCCCGACCCTAGGGCTCGGGCTCAGCCCCGGAAGACGATGAACTCCGCATCGCCCGACCCCAGGGCTCGGACTCAGCCCTGGCCTCAGCTGATGGTCTCTGCCTCGCCCGACCCAGGGGCTCGGACTCGACCTCGGCCTCAGAAGACAGACTCGACCTCGACCTCAGAGGGGCCTCCACCTCGCCCAACCCAGGGCTCGGGCCGACCACGTCACAGGAGGCACCATCATTACCCTACCCCAAGCTAACTCATGCTACGAGGAACAAGACCAGCGTCCCATCTGGCTCATCCCGGTAAACAAGTAATGATGGCGCCCCGCACGCTCTATGACGACGGCGGCTCTCAGCCCCCTTACGGAAGCAAGGAGACGTGAGCAAGGACTCGACAGCCCCGACAGCTGTCCTTCCGCCAGGCTCCAGCGCTCCTCCGACGGCCACGACACCACACGAACCGGGTGCCAAAACCTCTCCGGCAGCCACGATGGCATGTACTTAGGGCACTAGCACTCCTTCGCTAGACACGTTAGCACACTGCTACACCCCCCATTGTACACCTAGATCCTTTCCTTACGCCTATAAAAGGAAGGTCCAGGGCCCCCTTACAGAGGGTTGGCCACGTGGGGAAGGACGGGACGGCGCTCGCGTAAGGCCGCTCGCTCCCTCCCGCGTGGACGCTTGTAACCCCCTACTGCAAGCGCACCCGACCTGGGCGCGGGACAAACACGAAGGCCACGGGTTTCCCCTTTTACGCCTGTCTCCCTCCGGCTTCTTCCCCCCTTCGCGCTCCGCCTCGCGCCGACCCATCTGGGCTGGGGCACGCGGCGACAATTTACTCGTTGGTCCAGGGACCCCCCGGGTTCGAAACGCCGACAGTACCCGGATTTAAAAAAAACAGTCACTTGTTCACTACCCTCATGAAACATACACAGGTCATTGGTAAATACACACAGGGAAAATATGATACAATAAAATACATCAGGTTCTCAGTCACTGTTAGACTTTAGACTCCAGTACTCCACAACCTAAGTAGACGATAAATGATATGAATTCAAAACAGACGATGTGCTATGCTACTCTCCAGTTCTCCACACACGGCACTTCCGCACTTGTCCAGAACACCACTCTCCAGCACTTGTCCAGCAAGACAGCACTTGGCTTGGCACACAGTAGCACACTAGCACCACTGCAGTCTGCACCAGCACACTTCACACCACTCTCCAGCACTTGGAACACACGGACACATCACTACACATCTATACCAGTGACCAGTCTACAGAGGGAAACAATCTCATCTCTCATGTAGAGACACAGCCATACAGATACAGGCAGCACGCCAGCACAGACACGTGGACACAGGCACACAACCGCTAGTCTGCTACCAACGAAGGAGACACAGGGACAGACAATCACCAATAAGCCAGACGTGCACCACAGTCCACAACTCACTGTTGTGTTGCTTGAGACTTGGAAGTGAAAGTAGCCTCAGTTCTTTTTCCTTTGCCACCATTACCAAATTCTTCAATTAGTTCTGCAATTAAAGGAGTGGAACCATGCAGCTATCAATTAGAAATGATTAAACATCAAATACATACAAATTCTTCTATAATGGATAATTTCTCGATATTCTCTTGTATGTCAATAGGAGTAGACCTTCTTAGCCAATCTTGGGTACATACAAGGGCCTCCAACATGAAAGGTGTGAGGGAAGTACGAAAATCATCCAAGATACGTCCACTTGTGCTGAAAATAGACTCTGAAGCTACTGTTGATATTGGTATAACAAGGATATCTTGGGCCATGTGAGCCAAAACTTCTCACCAAAAGCAAAGGGAAGCTCATCTTCTATTAGCATTTCAGCAAATGCATCCCTCAATGAATTTTTATCAAACCTCCAAGTGCTAGGAGCTTCCCCTCCCGTTGCTTGCAAAGTACCTTGCTTTGGATCTTTATCAAATTTATTGGGGCTGCGCTTGCAGACATTAAAATGTTTATTTAATGAAGATGTACCATGCTGATTGGAATCGACCTTAAGGATATGCCGACAATATTTGCAATTAGCAGACTTTAGCCTACCCTTGTCATCTTTGATCTTAATGAAATGATCCCACATACTTGACCTTGGTACCATCTCCTTCCTTGCCTCTTTTTTCTCAGTTTCATTCTCAAGGTTTACGAAATTAGCATCCCCTTCAGTTCCACTAGATTTACCTTGTATTGTTTGTGACTGATCAACTGTTGTTTCCACAGTTGTTTGCTCAAATTGAGTAGCAGTACCCATAGATTCTCTTTCCAATTCCATGTCTACTATATCATCAGTATCAGGCATCTGCAAAAACCTCAGACATATATATAAGTTACTGACTTACTAAGTTACTAAAATGCATACTAACTTACTAAGTTACTGACTATAAGACAACATATAAACAGAAATGCATACTAACTTAGTAACTAGTAAGAGGCAGAAATGCGTACGCTGCTCTATTACGAGATAGAGAGTTAGAAACATAAATACGTACGTTGCTCGATTCCTCGGTCGCTGTCGTCGTGTCGACCGGCGGCGAGGTCTGCGTGCTGTCTGGTGCCTGCTACAAGGTCGGTTGGCGACCTTGGACCACTATAGTTGGACGGCGTAGAGCCCGACCGCTAGACCTAGATGGACAAAGGAGTGCTCCTGTATCCGCTAAAGCAAGTGAATAGGACATCTCACGGTAACCGTTGTAGATGGTCTTAGGTGGTCTCCAACCGCTCCCTATCACTCTCCCTCTCGCTGCTTTTGGCGTGTACGAAGGTCCCTCCCGCCCTCCAACAATCCACTCTATGGCTCACCCCCACGAGCGGGAGCTCGCCTGCGCACTCTCTGAACGAGGGAGCTCTAATCTCCCCGTTCGGTAATCACTGTGTTTAGATGTGAAATTAACTATTTTTAAGTTTTATTACCATATAAAAATATGTATTACGATATTACAAATATGGTAGTATTTTTTAAAAACTCCAAAAACTGATGTATAAAAGACAAATAACACAGTTAAAGGTTACATGGGAGTTGAATGAGGGGGAATGGCTGGAGAGAAGATGAAATAAAGGGAAGGATGGTTGAGGGGGAACTATTTAAATATGAATAGAAAGTATGAATATGGGGATTTGGGAGGGGGAATGTGTAAAGCCCTAAAATTTGTATAAGGTAAAATAATAATAATAAAATAAATACATGGATTTACATAAAAGCGTTTTGATAATTGTGTGTTTTCCCTTTTCTTTGTACATACTCACTTAAGGGAAATAAAGCAGTCAAATAACAAATAAATAAATATAGAAATAGGCATCTCGTGTTAAAGTTTTCTTCTATGTTGCATGAGACAAGTTTAAGTTTGAAAGAAATAGAATTTAAAAGGAATTAAGAAAATGAGAGAGGGAATTTTAATGAGACCATTTATGCTTCCCATAAATAATAAGGAAAATAATAAATAATAATATTGAAAATAGTAGAGGTCATATTTATATTAATTTTGACACTTGGGAGATTTTAAATAGGAATTTTTGAATTTGAATTGAATTTGGAGGAAGAACTCTGAAATAAAAAAAAGATCAAACCTATCAGCCTACCTGGGCCAAATTTTATCTGTTCCCGGCCCATCGGCCGTTTCCACTCCTGCGCGGCCCAGTACTGCGTGCGCGCCCTGGACACTATGGGTAGGACCCACGCGTCATGCCCTCAGCTCACGCTGCTCCGTGGGCTGCCTGTGGGACCAGGATGTAAGAAGCTCCCTCTTTGCTGGTGTTGGTCAATCCAATCTACTGGGCGCGGAGACTCCCCAACCGATTCCCAGCCAACCTTCCGTGATCTTCTCCAACGATCTCCGGAGGTAGTTGCGGGAGCTGGGGAAAACTGGGTCGGAATCCTGTCGCGCTCGGGCCTATAAATCCATGGCCGTGCCCCCTTGAACCCAAACCAGATCACCATGGTGAGCATCGAAGAACTGAGGATGTGTCGCCGCCGTCATGCTCCAGGCTGTGGGGTGCTCGGCATTCTCTGGGGAGGGCTGAGTGCTTCGCTACGCCTTCCTGGGGTGTTCCCTGGGTGTCACACCCGGTTTTGGAAGGTAAACCAAATGCGAACTATGTACGTGCCAGGATCAGAACTCACGTACACAGCGGTTACATAAATGAACATCAACGCACATTGCTCGAATAATAACATAAAAGAGTATTAACTTATTACATCACAGAGTCATAGACATCCACATAGTAATCAACTTAACAGATAAATCAAAGTGCTAGCGAAACACAGTAAAGATAAGGCCTTCACAGGCAGCTGACTGGGGGTTGCCGTCAACCCACACCTAAAACTCGTCGTAGTCTTGGAACTCCTGGAAGTCTCCTTCCACGACTTCGTCTTCTCCTGAGCAGTGGTTACAATGTGGACAACCTGGTGTTTTGTGGTAAAGCAAGGATGAGTACACATCAACGTACTCAGCAAATGCCCCGTTTGGCTGAAGTGGACTAGCTTTATGTGGGGTTAGGCTCAAGCAGTTGCTTTTAGTTGGTCAAGTATTTATTGTTAGTAGAAGCCAAATTTTATCACCAAATCCAAGTTATAATCTCATAAAGTACCCCCTCAGAGAGGAATTACTAGAATGCATAATTAAAGTCACCATCATTAACCATCATCCTTAAAGTCATCATCTGAGGTGTATCCGGAGTATCTCTAATCAAAGAGGATCCCAAGGCTGCTCTTAACCGTGAGCACGGCTGATATATCAGTTTCACTACCCTCTGCAGAGGTCGCACACTTTACCCATGAGTCATGATTCCCTTTCCACCCGGGGAGAGCTAATCCCCATTGACCACTACCTAGGTGGTCCGGCAGGGCATCACTACGTAGCTTTTACAAAGATTCCCTAGAGATCATAGCTGCCCGTTAGGTTTCTCCAGTTTGATAAACACAGTACCCCTCCCCGCAGGAGAGTAACTAACAAAAAGCAAAACGAAAGAACCTCGGCACTCAGCCTCGGCAGAGCAAGCACTGTGCCTGGACCCCATTGACGGCACGACGGCTAAGCAACTACACCTCTAGTTCCTCTAATTAATTAGCTAAGGGCATCCCATTTCACCCTCATGGTTGCACTGTTATCCCGGGTGGTCTCTCAACGAACAGGTCCTTACGAAGAGGTACTCAGGAAACAGCCTGAGCCCCCTAGAGTATCACAAGATCATCAACATAATCAGGATAACAGCATCGTATCATAAATGTTCACATCATGTTCATTGATTAAGTTAAGGCAATAGCAAAATGCTAACCATGATAACCCAAAAGGTAAATAAGGATAAGGTAAATAGAAAGCTAGTCAATCCTTAGGTTTCAATTAAGTAATGCGGGACAGTGCATTAAAAGTGAATGGGACATAATGGGTTAGAGGACACTTGCCTTCACCAAACTGCTGATCAGGGACTTCTTCTGCAACTTCCTCGGGAAACACAGACTGCCCGTTGTCTACGTAAAGTAATCATTCATTCTATGCACTTGGGAATTAACAAACAAAAGCAATATACCAAACATATGCAGCAGAGAGATCACAAGTACACAGTAGAAAAGGATTGGCAATCTGGTGTTCCCTAGGTCTAGGGTAGATGACTATACAAAGTGATTCCTTATCCACTAATCAGGTCTAAGTCAGTGGTGGGGTTAAATCATTACATGGTGTTAAGTCCATAAACTTAGGTGCTCCAACTCTTATTAAAGTCTACCATCTTTTATTTATCTCAAATAGGGTTCCAATGACATTAATTTTACCCTAATGATCAACTATTAATTGGGACATAAAAACAGCAGGGAAACATTGCTTAAATAGATAGATAAGAATATTATGAACATTTTGCAATTTGAAGCACCTAATTTGGAGTTCATATGACAAAGTTATGAATTTTACAAGATTAGGGATTGAAAATATTCCTTAAATACTTATTTTGGATTAAATAAAAGGTCCGAGGACCTAACTGCGAAGATCCAGGGACGGCGGGTTAATTTGCAGAAAACCGGGGGTCTCTTTAAGAAATTGCGCGGGCGAAGGGGTATCGGGCTCCTACGGTCGTTGGATCTCGGATCAACGCCCGAGATTATATCTGCGGGCGGGCGCGCGAGCGCGCGGCGGCATGAACGGCTGACAGGCGGGGCCGGGCGGGCAGAGCGGGCGCGGACGGCTGACAGGCGGGGCCGGGCGGGCAGCGTGGGCACGGACGGCTGACAGGCGGGGCCCGGTTGACAGGAAGGCGGGGTGCGGGGGGGGGGGGGGGAACGGCCCTGGGCCGTCGGATCTCAGGCGGACGGCTAAGGTTGGGTTCGGGCTATTTGAAACAGGGTCGTCCGATCTAAGATGGACGGCGGAGATCTGGCGGCTGGCTTCTGTCCTCCCCTCCGGCTAGCAGAGGCGGCGGCGCCCATTCCCGCGGCGGGGAACTCGCCGGAGACAAGGGGCGCGGGGGCTCTGCGGGTCCTTAGGGTGACCGGGATGGCCGAGGAGGTTGGGGAAGGCGCGGGGAATCTTCTAGTGGGGGCTAGGTCGGGACAGGGGCACCGGAGGGGGGGCGGTCCACGGCGAAGCGGCTCGGCGGCGGCGTTAATCGACTCTGGCGAGGAATTAAGCGCAGCAGGGAGCAATAGAAAGGAAGGGAGAGGGCAGGGGAGGTTCCTTACCTCAAGGCGAACTCCGGGGACTCCTCGGTGACGGCGAAGGCACGGCGGTAGCCCGAGTCGACGGTGGCGGACCACGGCGACTGCGCAGAGGACGGCGGGTGAGCGCGGGCAGAGGAAATTGGGGAGGGAGAGGGGAAATTGGGGCGTGTCCCGGGTTGCGGACGTCGAGGCGAAGCTCACCGTGGCAGAGGGCACGACGGGGCTCCAACGTCGACGGAGGGACGGGCTCGGGACGGCGGCGGTTAATGGCGGCGGCGCTTTGGCGTGCGAGCAGCGTGGGGGAGGTGGAAGGGAGGTCTGCAGGTGCGCAAATGAGGGAGGGAGAGAGGGTGGGCTAGGCTCCAGGCTCAAGTGGCCGAGGGCGAGGTGGTTGCGAGCTTCACACGCGACGTGGGCGCGGAGTCCGCGACACGCGCAGCTCGGGGCGGCGGTTACGCGGAGACGAGGGAGCTGACGGCCCGGGCCCGCGAGCAGAGAGAGCGGGGAAAGCGGGTGCGGATGCGGGGAAGGCGGCCGCGCTGACGGGCGGGCCCCCAGGGCAGAGAGAGGAGGGGGAGAAGGCGCGCGCGCGCGAGGTGGGCCGGCTGGGCCGAAAGGCTGAGGGGGCAGGGGTATGGGCTTCTTTCCTTTTTCTTTTATTCCAGCAATTGTTTTCCCTTTTCTTTTTATTTACTCTATTTGATTCAAATCCAAATAGGCCACAAATTCAAATTAGCACTTCTAAGTATTATGCACCAAACAAAAGTGAAATTTAGGGTTTAACATGATGCCACAATTCATACTTCCTTGGAGTTTTAGTCTAATAGACTATAATTACACAAAGAAAATAGCCACTTTTCTTCTATAGAAAAGAGAAAGAGGAGATTGGGAAGGGTGTGAAAAGAGAAGTAACACCTAAATTTGTGAATATGAGCAAAGAAATTTTATACCCCCAAATTCAGGGTGTTACAAACCTATCCCCCTTAAAAGAATCTCGCCCCGAGATTCAAGGTTGGTCAGCAAAGAGTTCAGGGTATTTGGCCTTCAGATCATCTTCTCGTTCCCAGGTTGCTTCTTTCTCAGAGTGGTGGCCCCATCTGACTTTGCACATTCTGATGGTGTTTCTCCGGGTGACTCTGTCTGCAAACTCCAGAATTTGTGTTGGCTTCTCTACGTAGGTCAGATCCTCTTGGACTTCCAAGTCCTCCACTGGCAACTGTTCTTCTGGTACTCGCAGACACTTCTTCAATTGCGACACGTGGAACACATTGTGCACTGCCGACAAACTTTCTGGTAGGTTGAGCTGATAGGACACTTCTCCACGCTTTGCTTGAATCTGATATGGTCCAACGTACCGGGGTGCTAACTTGCCTTTAACTCCGAACCTTCTGACTCCTCTGATAGGTGACACCTTCAGATAGACGTAATCTCCCACTTCGAAACTCAATTCCATTCTCCTTCTGTCAGCATAGCTTCGCTGCCTTGATTGTGCTATCTTCAGATTCTCCCGAACCATTTTGATATTCTCTTTGGCTTCAAGCAAGATGTCGGGGTCAAACACCTTTCTCTCTCCAGGCTGGTCCCAATGCAGCGGAGTCCTACAACTCCGTCCATAGAGCGCCTGAAACGGTGACATCTTCAAGCTGGCCTGGTAACTATTGTTGTAGGAGAATTCTGCATAAGGTAACCTTTTGTCCCATCCTGACTTGTCTTGCAACGAGCAGGCTCTCAGCATATCTTCTAGGATCTGATTAGTTCTCTCAGTCTGACCGTCTGTCTGTGGGTGGTAAGCCGAGCTAAAGTTCAAATGTGTGCCCAAAGCTTCTTGTAGCTGCTGCCAAAAATGAGAGGTGAACTGTGTTCCTCGATCTGACACTATCTTCTTCGGCACACCATGAAGGCAGACTATCCGAGACATGTATAACTCAGCTAACGTTGCTCCGGTGTATGTTGTCTTCACGGGTATGAAATGGGCCACCTTTGTTAAGCGATCCACAACCACCCAGATGGAATCATAGCCGGCCCGGGTACGGGGTAGGCCAACTATAAAATCCATCCCGATCTCATCCCACTTCCACTGAGGAATCCGCAATGGCTGCAACAATCCGACGGGCCTCTGATGCTCTGCTTTGGTTCTTTGACAGCTATCACAGATGGCGACATATTCTGCGATCTCTCTTTTCATGCCATACCACCAAAACCTCCTTTTTAAATCCTGATACATCTTCTCACTTCCAGGGTGTATGGAGTAGGCTGTCTCATGAGCTTCCTTGAGGATCAGCTCCCGAATAGGTTTGAGGTCGGGAACACACAATCGGTCCTTGAACCATATTACTCCCTCTTCATCCTCTCGAAAGTCTTTGCCTCTTCCTTCTAAGATCAGCTGCCGGATCTTGTTGATGTTTTCATCATCCTTCTGCCCTTCTTTGATCTCCCGCTCTAGAGTGGGCTCTAATTCCACTGTTACTCCTTGCGTACTGTTCAGGAAACCGAGACTCAGTCTGTCGAACTCCTTGGCTAACTCATATGACATTGGGTACGTGGCCATCATATTAACTTGACTCTTCCTGCTTAGAGCATCTGCAACAACATTGGCTTTGCCTGGATGGTAATGTATCTCCAACTCATAGTCTTTGATCAATTCCAACCACCTTCGCTGCCTCATGTTTAACTCTGACTGGGTGAATATGTATTTCAGACTTTTATGATCTGTGTAGATGTCGCACTTCTGCCCATAGAGGTAATGTCTCCATGTCTTTAAGGCATGAACCACTGCTGCCAACTCTAGGTCATGTGTGGGGTAATTTTTCTCATGGATCTTCAGCTGTCGAGATGAGTATGCTACAACTCTTCCTTCTTGCATTAGCACACATCCCAATCCGGTGTAAGAAGCATCGCAGTACACCGAGAATGGCTTGTGAACATCAGGCAGAACTAACACGGGTGTTGTAGTCAATCTATTCTTCAGTTCTTCAAATGCTTCTTGACACTTTTGGGTCCACTTAAACTCAACTTTCTTCGCTAGTAACGTTGTCATTGGTCTAGCAATCTTTGAAAAGCCTTCAATGAAACGCCTATAGTATCCGGCCATTCCAATGAAGCTCTTGATCTCACAAACATCCTTCGGTGCTTTCCAGTTCAGGATATCTGCTACTTTCTTTGGATCCACTGCTAACCCATCTTGGTTTATGATGTGACCCAGAAACAAGACTTCATGAATCCAGAACTCGCATTTGCTCAGCTTGGCATACAACAGATGCTCTCGTAGCCTTTGCAATACCATCTTCAAATGCTCCACATGATCTTCCTCACTTTGAGAATATATGAGAATATCATCGATGAACACTACAACAAACTTGTCTAGATAGTCCATGAACACGTTGTTCATCAGATACATAAAGAAGGCTGGCGCATTTGTCAAACCAAAGGACATAACTGTGAACTCATATAACCCATACTTGGTGATGAATGCTGTCTTCGGTATGTCCGAGGGTCGGATTCTGAGTTGATGGTAACCCGATCTCAGATCTATCTTCGAGAATACGCTGGCACCTCTGAGCTGGTCAAACAGATCTTCTATTCTTGGCAGGGGGTACTTGTTCTTAACAGTGACTTCATTCAGGGCTCTGTAATCTATGCACATCCTTTTGGTACCATCTTTCTTCTCTACAAACAATACTGGAGCGGCCCAAGGCGAGGTGCTTGGTCTGATGTAACCCTTCTCTAACATCTCATCTATCTGCTTCCTAAGTTCCACCAATTCTGGTCCAGACACTCGATAGGCCCTTTTGGAAATGGGGGCAGTACCAGGGATAAGCTCTATGGCAAATTCGACTTTTCTCTCGGGTGGCATGCCCGTTAGCTCCTCGGGAAACACATCCGGAAAGTCCGACACAACCTTGATAGCCTCGAGCGGATTGGCCTCCTTACTATCAACTGAAATCTGGTGACAATCTCCCTCCACTGATTTAGGCATCTTTAGCTCAGCCACTACCTCCTCTCCGGACGGGGACTTCAATGTTACGGTCCTCTTGTCACAGCTAACATTCGCTTCATATTTCATTAACCAATTCATCCCTAGGATGACATCTAACCCAGGGGTGTCTATTACTATTAGGTCGCTGGGGAACCCTATCCCCCTTATTTCCACCCTTATATTTGAGCATAATTTATCTGCTTGCACTTTGCCACCAACCGAATTAATCCCCATGGGCGGCATCATTGCCTCTACTGAGATGTTATGCATTTCTACCCATGTTGCAGTGACAAATGAATGAGTTGCACCAGTATCAAATAGCACTTTTGCGGGATGAGATTCGACTGAGAACATACCTACTGCCCCATCTGGTGCATCCTGGATTGCTTCGGCCTCCAAGTGGTTCACCTTTCCACGGTTGTACGCTTGGCCACGATTGCCTGCTGCCTGCTGCAGTACACCTTGCCTTGTTGGAGCATTGGGGTTGGTCTGCTGCTGCGCCATCTTCTTTGGGCACTGCATCGCCCAGTGGCCTTGTTCTCCACAGTGGAAACATCCTCTGCCTCCTCCTTGTGCTGGGGCTGCCTGGTTGTTCTGATTTGCTGCGGGGGCAGGAAGGCGAGGTGCCTGGTTGTTCTGCTTCTGATACTAATTACCTCCCTGCTGGCTGTTTTGACGATACTGCTGCTGTTGTTGGTACTGCCTCTGAAACTGCTGCTGATGCGGACGCTGACTCTGGTGCTGATAACCCTGTGGGTGACCAGGCCTGCCTTGCTGAGATGAACTACCTGAGAAGCGGGGGCGGATGATGCTTCCGGACTGTGGTCCACTCATCTTGCGCTTCCGATCTTCCATATCCTTACGCTTCTTCTCAGTCATAACTGCCCTATCGATCAGGTGCTGGAAGGTGGGGAAGGTGTGATTCATCAGCTGGTAATGCAGGGGATCCACCAAACCCCTCATGAACCTGTACTGCCTTTTAGCATCAGTGTTGACGTCTTCAGGTGCATAACGAGATAGCTGCAGAAACTTGTCTCTGTATTCACTAACAGACAGGGGTCCCTGCTTCAGAGCCAGAAACTCCTTCTTCACGATCATCAGCCCCTCTGGAACATAGTACCTGCGGAAACTTTCGCTGAATTCTTCCCAGGTGATGGCTTCGGGGTCAGCATGTGTGGCGAGGTAGGACTCCCACCAGGACTGGGCTGCTCCCCTTAGCTGACGGGGACCGTACAGAACCTTCTCCCTGTCGTCACATTGGGCGGTGCGCAGTTCCCTTTCCACTGCGCGCAGTCAGTCTTCTGCATCCATGGGGTCAGCAGAATGGGCGAAGGTAGGAGGGTGCCCTCTCATGAACTCGCCACGCTTATCCCGTGGCATCTGGGGCATCTGCACTTGCAACTGGGGTTGGGGTTGCTGTTGAGCCTACTGCATGGCTGCCAGAGTCTGCCCAATAGCCTTCACTGCCTGAGTCTGCATCAAGAACATCTGCTCCACGGTCATCGGGGGTGGTGGGGGAGGCTGCCTCTGATGTTCCTCCTGCTGGGCACGCTGCTCTTGCTGAGCACGCCTGTTGCATCGACGCCTGTTGTCAGACATCTGTGGAAGACATTCACACATCAGCATTGATCTTACAATCCTTCAGCATAAGAAAAGGGAATACATAATTCTTCATGACACTGAGTGAACAAAGAGCTTCACTGATCCTCATTATGATTCAACACAGCTTCTCAGATAAAAAGGAAAGTAGAAGTAAATGGTTTCCCAACTAAATAACTGACTTCATTAACATCACTAGCTAGGCCAAACTGCAGGGGAAACCCACAGGTTGGCAACAGTCATTACAAAGATTCAAATCCAGCACAAGTTCATCATAACAAGCATGTAAGCAACTGATAAGCAAACTAAACTGACTATCTAAGACTGAGACATCTGACTTAAGAATTATTACAAACTCCGACGCTAACGATCTAAGGATCTAGATCTATCCTGGTCTTACAGGCAGGGGATCCATAAGTGTGGTGACCACGTGGCGGCGAGCGGTATGGGTGCTGAGTCCCAACAGGAGCGGGGGAACCACCCCCTGGTGGCGGCGCTCTGCCAGCTCAGCACGCAACTCAGCAATCTCCGTTCGAGCCCTGCTTAGCTCGTCCAGAGAGTGATCCAGCTTGGTGTTAAGCACCGCGACTAGGTTGACTGTGCTGCTCAACCTAGGGTTATCCTCACCAACGGGTGAGACAACCACACTCTCTGTGCTGCCAGTAGGACGGCGGGGGTAGTACCTAAGGTTAAGACCGTCGGCCACCCCACCGAATAAGGAACAGTACTGGGAGAGTGCACGCCGTGCTGCATCCTGCATAGCCGCCTCTGCAGTGTCCCTCTCGGAGATGGAGTAGTGCTCCGAAACGGCCTCCGCACCCCGAAGGTCGTCCTCCGAACGGCGAACTAGGCAGGTAGCCTCCCAGCGGTCCGGGTACCTCCCGCGACTATGCTAGTAGACTACACAACGATACTCGATCGACCAGGTGTGCCGGTCGAAAGTCTGGCGCAACAAGGTGTCGAGTGCGTCGTGGAAGTGACAACCGCGAGCGGCGTCACGGGTGATGGGTCGGGCGACCCATCCTTCCGCCTCCTGCGGCTCAAAGGACTCCGTGCTGTGGTCTGAGTCGTCGTCATCGGGGTCTCCTCCAGGACCTCCTCCAGTAGCTCCTCCAACAGCCGGGGCATCCCGCGGTGGTGCAGGGGGCGCCTCCAGCTGAGGAATAGAGGAGCGGCGCCTCACGGACTCCACCTCCTGCTCAGGTGGGGAGGAAGAGCCCTGCTGCTCTCTGTGCTGACGCCGGTGTTCCTGCTCCTCACGCAGGCGGTGGTGCAGTCTCTCCAGGTGACTCGACTGACCGAACACGGTGCGGCGCAGAGGACGCTCCGCAAGGCGAGACGACAGGAAAGGAATCACCGACTTACGTGCAGTGTGTCTAAGACGAGCCATCTACAAAAGACACCGTAAGCATAAGAGTAAGAACAGAACTAATATGACATGTGAATAAACCATAGACAGAACAAAATAAAATTTTAACAAGGTATAATATAGTATATATATGTAGTAAAACATAGGGTTGGTCGAGGTGACCGACTTTTGAAGTAACATCAGAGGTCAAGGTGAGAGGGAAGGTCAATAGTCCTTAGTACGACCAGTGCTACTCTAGGTCAGCGGTCCTACAGTCAGCACGACTTTGATACCACTTATGTCACACCCGGTTTTGGAAGGTAAACCGAATGCGAACTATGTATGTGCCAGGATCAGAACTCACGTACACAGCGGTTACATAAATGAGCATCAACGCACATTGCTCGAATAATAACATAAAAGAGTATTAACTTATTACAACACAGAGTCGTAGACATCCACATAGTCATCAACTTAACAGATAAATCAAAGTGCTAGCGAAACGCAGTAAAGATAAGGCCTTCACAGGCAGCTGACTGGGGGTTGCCGTCAACCCACACCTAAAACTCGTCGTAGTCTTGGAACTCCTAGAAGTCTCCTTCCACGGCTTCGTCTTCTCCTGAGCAGTGGTTACAATGTGGACAACCTGGTGTTTTGTGGTAAAGCAAGGATGAGTACACATCAACGTACTCAGCAAATGCCCCGTTTGGCTGAAGTGGACTAGCTTTATGTGGGGTTAGGCTCAAGCAGTTGCTTTTAGTTGGTCAAGTATTTATTGTTAGTAGAAGCCAAATTTTATCACCAAATCCAAGTTATAATCTCATAAAGTACCCCCTCAGAGAGGAATTACTAGAATGCATAATTAAAGTCACCATCATTAACCATCATCCTTAAAGTCATCATCTGAGGTGTATCCGGAGTATCTCTAATCAAAGAGGATCCCAAGGCTGCTCTTAACCGTGAGCACGGCTGATATATCAGTTTCACTACCCTCTGCAGAGGTCGCACACTTTACCCATGAGTCATGATTCCCTTTCCACCCGGGGAGAGCTAATCCCCATTGACCACTACCTAGGTGGTCCGGCAGGGCATCACTACGTAGCTTTTACAAAGATTCCCTAGAGATCATAGCTGCCCGTTAGGTTTCTCCTGTTTGATAAACATAGTACCCCTCCCCGCAGGAGAGTGACTAACAAAAAGCAAAACGAAAGAACCTTGGCACTCAGCCTCGGCAGAGCAAGCACTGTGCCTGGACCCCATTGACGGCATGACGGCTAAGCAACTACACCTCTAGTTCCTCTAATTAATTAGCTAAGGGCATCCCATTTCACCCTCATGGTTGCACTGTTATCCCGAGTGGTCTCTCAACGAACAGGTCCTTACGGAGAGGTACTCAGGAAACAGCCTGAGCCCCCTAGAGTATCACAAGATCATCAACATAATCAGGATAACAGCATCGTATCATAAATGTTCACATCATGTTCATTGATTAAGTTAAGGCAATAGCAAAATGCTAACCATGATAACCCAAAAGGTAAATAAGGATAAGGTAAATAGAAAGCTAGTCAATCCTTAGGTTTCAATTAAGTAATGCGGGACAGTGCATTAAAAGTGAATGAGACATAATGGGTCAAAGGACACTTGCCTTCACCAAACTGCTGATCAGGGACTTCTTCTGCAACTTCCTCGGGAAACACAGACTGCCCGTTGTCTACGTAAAGTAATCATTCATTCTATGCACTTGGGAATTAACAAACAAAAGCAATATACCAAACATATGCAGCAGAGAGATCACAAGTACACAGTAGAAAAGGATTGGCAATCTGGTGTTCCCTAGGTCTAGGGTAGATGACTATACAAAGTGATTCCTTATCCACTAATCAGGTCTAAGTCAGTGGTGGGGTTAAATCATTACATGGTGTTAAGTCCATAAACTTAGGTGCTCCAACTCTTATTAAAGTCTACCATCTTCTATTTATCTCAAATAGGGTTCCAATGACATTAATTTTACCCTAATGATCAACTATTAATTGGGACATAAAAACGGCAGGGAAACATTGCTTAAATAGATAGATAAGAATATTATGAACATTTTGCAATTTGAAGCACCTAATTTGGAGTTCATATGACAAAGTTATGAATTTTACAAGATTAGGGATTGAAAATATTCCTTAAATACTTATTTTGGATTAAATAAAAGGTCTGAGGACCTAATTGCGAAGATCCAGGGACGACGAGTTAATTTGCAGAAAACCGGGGGTCTCTTTAAGAAATTGCGCGGGCGAAGGGGTATCGGGCTCCTACGGCCGTTGGATCTCGGATCAACGCCCGAGATTAGATCTGCGGGCGGGCGCACGAGCGCGCGGCGGCATGAACGGCTGACATGCGGGGCCGGGCGGGTAGAGCGGGCGCGGACGGCTGACAGGCGGGGCCGGGCGGGCAGCGCGGGCGCGGATGGTTGACAGGCGGGGTCGGCGGGCAGCGCGGGCGCGGACGGCTGACAAGCGGGGCCCGGTTGACAGGAAGGCGGGGTGCGGGGGGGGGGGGGGGGGGGGAAACGGCCCTGGGCTGTCGGATCTCAGGCGGACGGCTAAGGTTGGGTTCGGGCTATTTGAAACAGGGTCGTCCGATCTAAGATGGACGGCGGAGATCTGGCGGCTGGCTTCTGTCCTCCCCTCCGGCTAGCAGAGGCGGCGACGCCCGTTCCCGCGGCGGGGAACTCGCCGGAGACAAGGGGCGCGGGGGCTCTGCGGGTCCTTAGGGTGACCGGGATGGCCGGGGAGGTTGGGGAAGGCGCGGGGAATCTTCTGGTGGGGGCTAGGTCGGGACAGGGGCACCGGAGGGGGGCGGTCCACGGCGAAGCGGCTCGGCGGCGGCGTTAATCGACTCTGGCGAGGAATTAAGCGCAGCAGGGAGCAATAGAAAGGAAGGGAGAGGGCAGGGGAGGTTCCTTACCTCAAGGAGAACTCCGGGGACTCCTCGGTGACGGCGAAAGCGCGGCGGTAGCCCGAGTCGACGGTGGCGGACCACGGTGACTGCGCAGAGGACGACGGGTGAGCGCGGGCAGAGGAAATTGGGGAGGGAGAGGGGAAATTGGGGCGTGTCCCGGGTTGCGGACGTCGAGGCGAAGCTCACCGTGGCAGAGGGCACGGCGGGGCTCCAACGTCGACGGAGGGACGGGCTCGGGACGGCGGCGGTTAATGGCGTCGGCGCTTTGGCGTGCGAGCAGCGTGGGGGAGGTGGAAGGGAGGTCTGCAGGTGCGCAAATGAGGGAGGGAGAGAGGGTGGGCTAGGCTCCGGGCTCAAGTGGCCGAGGGCGAGGTGGTTGCGAGCTTCACGCGCGACGTGGGCGCGGAGTACGCGGCACGCGCAGCTCGGGGCGGCGGTTACGCGGAGACGAGGGAGCTGACGGCCCGGGCCCGCGAGCAGAGAGAGCGGGGAAAGCGGGCGCGGATGCGGGGAAGGCGGTCGCGCTGACGGGCGGGCCCGCCAGGGCAGAGAGAGGAGGGGGGAGAAGGGGCGCGCGCGCGGGGTGGGCCGGCTGGGCCGAAAGGCTGAGGGGGGCAGGGGTATGGGCTTCTTTCCTTTTTCTTTTATTCCAACAATTCTTTTCCCTTTTCTTTTTATTTACTCTATTTGATTCAAATCCAAATAGGGCACAAATTCAAATTAGCACTTCTAAGTATTATGCACCAAACAAAAGTGAAATTTAGGGTTTAACATGATGCCACAATTCATACTTCCTTGAGTTTTAGTCTAATAGACTATAATTACACAAAGAAAATAGCCACTTTTCTTCTATAGAAAAGAGAAAGAGGAGATTGGGAAGGGTGTGAAAAGAGAAGTAACACCTGAATTTGTGAATATGAGCAAAGAAATTTTATACCCCCAAATTCAGGGTGTTACACTGGGACACACGGTCGGGGTCCGCGACGTCACGGTGGCAGGGTTGCAGAACCTCACCGGCGCCCGGCGGTGATGAAGGGTCACCGTCGTCCGACGTCTGCAGTGTCGTTGTGTGGACATACGATCGTCTGTGGTCTTCACAAGTTCACCTCGATGGTTCTCGTCGACATCCCGTGCAAGAACGATGGCTAGGTTGACCGGAATCGCTCGTCAGGGTGTAATTGCCATCGTATGGCCGCTGGTCACCATGGGCGGAGTTCTGTGCCGCGTATGTACCGGTAGGGAACCCCTCCTTTAGTTCCTATATATCTAATCTACGTATAGCATTCATCGGATTGGTGTTCAGGGCGCTTGTGCGAGGAACAGGCGCGCTGGCCATGGCTGCCGCCGCGCCGGTACTGTATGCGGTCGGGGCCAAGCGCAAGGTGGTTGGGAAGAAGAACGTCGGCCGTCTGATTACGGATGGGTGGCTCAGATCGGATCTAGCCATAGGACTGACTAGCGTCGTTCGATTCAGATCTGACGGGAATGAGTTGAGCTGGGTATTTTAAAATCCTGGGCGTCCATTAGAAATCCAATGGCTCCAAGTGTATACCGGTTCATTTAAATGATAGGACTGATCTGGGTCGTCCAAATCAGATCGGGTGGCTGGGAAATGTTCATACCCCTTTGCTTGGCATTCTTTCTTATGAGCCCCTGCCCTTTGCCAGAAATAACCCTCCGTCCTTACAACCGGGGCCCTAGAATTTATAAAAATAACCCCGAGCTCTCTGGTATTTGCGTCCACAGTCCATAAATCCCAGAAATTTATAAAATAAGTGTTAAAAATACATAGAAACTTGTTTACTCCATAACTTATTCATTTTAATTCCGATTTGATCCATTCAAGTTGCATTAGCTTCGCAATAAAATTGCCTGCACAGTGTTAGCCTTAATTATATCATATCATATACTTTTATATGAGTCATTTATTTATCCTATATTTAGTAAATTTACCTCACTAACCAAAGATTACTATGTCTATGTTTATAATGGGAGCTAGAGTATGTTTTCTAATCAAGTATAATTTGATCAAGAGAAAGTTAGTTAATTATTTCGATTATCTTTCTCACATGATTTATAAACGACCTAGAATTGAGTTTTCCTGTTTAATCACATAAGACTTCAGAAAATCATAATTAAATAACTGTAACTCCGATTACAGTGCTTCTCGAGCCCATGATCTCGTAGCAACGCATAGATTAATATTACATAATTTATTCTTATGTTTGGTGTGATGTTAATTTTGCTTATACACTGTTTGTCTGTATTGCTACGACTAGCGTGAGGACACGTGTCACATGAAGAGCAAGTTGGTACCTGGAATCTCAAGTCCCAGGCAAGTTGTGCCCTTGATCACTTCTTTTTACCCACTCATGTTCTAATTAATCATAATGATCTGCATAGGTTAATTTTGAAGGGACCCAATAGGTTACCTTAGTTTGATTATCTTTATACCTTGTTTACCACTGAACTTTTTGGGTAGTACTTGCTAGTGCTTTATGTGGTTTTGGGTATGAAGATACATTATTCATGATTATACTTTTGTTATCCGTTGTTATTTACTGTTCATGATAAGATCATTATGTTAATTGGAACATGGAGCGACCACCCGGGAAAACAGTGCTACCACAAGGGTTTATGGACGCCCTTGGCTGATTAATTAGGAAAGCTAGTGGAGGACTACCTTACCCAAAAGGGGCAAGGGCAGTAGGGTAGTGGTCAGTGTAGAGGTCCTTGGTTGATTTTGCTGCGATGGCGGTCAGGCAAGGGATCCCTGCATTGGAGCTTCCTATAAACTATAGCGGGTTTTCTGAAGCTAGTGGAACTTTGTAAAGGCCTCGTAGTGTTACCCTGCCTCGCCTCCTTGGTAGAGGTGTATGGGAAGTCGCGATCCCTTGGCAGATGGGTAACATGACTTGTGGGTAAAGATGCGCAACCTCTGGAGAGTGTAAAATTGGTATACTAGCTGTGCTCACGGTCATGAGCAGTTCGGACCCTCACATGATTAATTTATGGAACTAAATTCAATTTGTCATATGCATTGCATCGCAGGTGATGTTATTACTTTTCTTAATTGGGCTGGTATTTACTTATACTTAGTAACTGCTAATAAAATTTTGACCAACTTTAAAAGCAATGCTCAGCTCTAACCATCCTCTTTGGTAAGCCTTACACTTCACGTGAGCTCCCACCTTTGGCGAGTTCATGCACATTATTCCCCACAACTTGTTGAGCAATGAACGTATGTGAGCTCACTCTTGCTGTCTCACACCCCCCCACAGGTCAAGAACAGGTACCGCAGGATGAGGCGCATGGAGGATGTTGTGATGTGTTCGTGAGAGGTCTAGGTCGTCGTCTCCCAGTCAACTTTGGGTTGCTGGACCGTTGTCTCCTTATAATGTAATTATTTATTTTGTATAGAACTCCGGTTATATAGTAAAGATGTGACATTCGATCCTGTGCCATGATTCATCATATGTGTGAGACTTGGTCCTAGCACACCTGGTGATTATGTTCGCGCCCAGGTCTTGGTGCCCCGAAACCTGGGTGTGACAGAAGTGGTGTCAGAGGAATGTTGACTGTAGGACGAAACCTAGATAGAACTGGACAACCATTCTCTACTTACCTTTGCTACTATGATTCTTTTCTAAACTTTTCTTAATCTTTTCTCATCTATTTCCGCTTTACTCTGATTATTCTTACCTTTTCTTTCTAAAGACAAATGTGGATTTCACACTTTGAAATCCCGTACCTAAAGTGACTTTTAGGAATAGGAGACCTACTCCTAGGAACAAAAACAAAACTATTTTTATAGTTATCTATACGCTTGAGTGTTTGTTCTTATGATACTTGTGTGATTTGGATCTTTGATTGAGTGTGAATAGTTGTGGAGTAATGTCCACAATTATATCTACATATACGTATAGATATAAATAAATAAAATTCATGATATAACTAAATAACTTAGATTATCCTCCAATAAAGTGTATCTATAGATCCATCTTATCTTAAATAATTCTCTCTTATCTCAATAGATTCATCTTATCTTATCTTATCCTAACCACTTTTGCTTATCCCATCCTAGTGTAACAACCATGATCTAGTCCAAAATAAATTAAGTAGATATTATCTGGTCTAATCTAGTTATATCCAATCTAATCTCAACCCTACCTAATCTAAAGGGAGTTACTTAAACAAGTTGGATAATGCTGGTGGCATAAATTAGACCCTACTCCTATAAACACGATTAACCTAAACCGATTCCCTATACCAGCTTAGCCATATACAAGTACTTGACTTATGCCCTGGGTTGCAAAAATCTGTATAGACCGACATAAAATTATAAGCACCCAATATTTTCAACTATCATAACTTATCCAACCCATCTAGAAGCAAACAACCAAACTATAATCTGACTAATCTCGTTCAACTTATAGCTACCTACTGAATTAGCTACCCAATCTACTAATGTGTTACCTACAGATCTATCTTAACCTCTTGTCCCTAATCCGGATGAAGACATCAAGACCCGAGAAGAAGGAGATCAAACTCGTTGAGGAATAATAAGAGTCAAGGCATACCTCCAAAGGAATCAAGATCCAGAGTTCAGGATGAAGTCTTTACTTATTATACCCTTGCCACAACCTCTACTTGCCATAACTGTACCTCATCTGACATAATGGATGGCTAGACATACAATATCGATATTTTCCAAAACATCTACTAACTACTATTTAAAAACTTGAAACAAAACCTTTGGTTCCTAAACCAAATGAGAAATCAAATTTCAAACCCAACTGGATGCATCCCTTTTCTTACAAATCTCGAGGACGAGATTTCTGTTAAGGGGGTAGGATTTGTAAAGCCCTAAAATTTGTATAAGGTAAAATAATAATAATAAAATAAATACACGGATTTACATAAAAACGTTTTGGGAATTGTGTGTTTTCCCTTTTCTTTGTACATACTCACTTAAGGGAAATAAAGCAGTCAAATAATAAATAAATAAATATAGAAATAGGCATCTCATGTTAAAGTTTTCTTCTATGTTGCATGAGACAAGTTTAAGTTTGAAAGAAATAGAATTTAAAAGGAATTAAGAAAATGAGAGAGGGAATTTTAATGAGACCATTTATGCTTCCCATAAATAATAAGGAAAATAATAAATAATAATATTGAAAATAGTAGAGGTCATATTTATATTAATTTTGACACTTGGGAGATTTTAAATAGGAATTTTTGAATTTGAATTAAATTTGGAGGAAGAACTCTGAAATAAAAAAAGATCAAACCTATCAGCCTACCTGGGCCAAATTTTATCCGTTCCCGGCCCATCGGCCGTTTCCACTCCTGTGCGGCCCAGTACTGCGTGCGCGCCTTGGACACTATGGGTGGGACCCACGCGTCATGCCCTCAGCTCACGCTGCTCCGTGGGCTGCCTGTGGGACCAGGATGTAAGAAGCTCCCTCTTTACTGGTGTTGGTCAATCCAATCTACTGGGCGCGGAGACTCCCCAGCCGATTCCCAGCCAACCTTCCGTGATCTTCTCCAACGATCTCCAAAGATGGTTGCGGGAGCTGGGGAAAACTGGGTCGGAATCCTGTCGCGCTCGGGCCTATAAATCCATGGTCGTGCCCCCTTGAACCCAAACCAGATCACCATGGTGAGCATCGAAGAACTGAGGATGTGTCGCCGCCGTCATGCTCCAGGCTGTGGGGTGCTCGGCATTCTCTGGGGAGGGCTGAGTGCTTCGCTACGCCTTTCTGGGGTGTTCCCTGGGACACACAGTCGGGGTCTGTGACGTCACGGTGGCAGGGTTGCAGAACCTCACCGGCGCCCGGCAGTGATGAAGGGTCACCGTCGTCCGGCGTCTGCAGTGTCGTTGTGTGGACATACGATCGTCTGTGGTCTTCACAAGTTCACCTCGATGGTCCTCGTCGACATCCCGTGCAAGAACGATGGCTAGGTTGACCGAAATCGCTCGTCAAGGTGTAATTGCCGCCGTATGGCCGCTGGTCACCATGGGCAGAGTTCTGTGCCGCGTATGTACCGGTAGGGAACCCCTCCTTCAGTTCCTATATATCTAATCTACGTATAGCATTCATCATATTGGTGTTCAGGGCGCTTGTGCGAGGAACAAGCGCGCTGGCCATGGCTGCCGCCGCGCCGGTACTGTATGCGGTCGGGGCCAAGCGCAAGGTGGTTGGGAAGAAGAACGTCGGTCGTCTGATTACGGATGGGTGGCTCAGATCGGATCTAGTCATAGGACTGACCAGCGCCGTTCGATTCAGATCCGACGAGAATGAGTTGAGCTGGGTATTTTAAAATCCTGGGCATCCATTAGGAATCCAATGGCTCCAAGTGTATACCGGTTCATTTAAATGATAGGACTGATCTGGGCCGTCCAGATCAGATCGGGTGGCTGGGAAATGTTCATACCCCTTCGCTTGGCATTCTTTCTTATGAGCCCCTACCCTTTGCCACAAATAACCCTCCGTCCTCGACTATAGGGAAACCCTTACAACCGGGGCCCTGGAATTTATAAAAAAACCCCGAGTTCTCTGGTATTTGCGTCCACAGTCCATAAATCCCAGAAATTTATAAAATAAGTGTTAAAATACATAGAAACTTGTTTACTCCATAACTTATTCATTTTAACTCCGATTTGATCCATTCAAGTTGCATTAGCTTCGCAATAAAATTGCCTGCACAGTGTTAGCCTTAATTATATCATATTATATACTTTTATATCAGTCATTTATTTATCCTATATTTAGTAAATTTACCTCACTAACCAAAGATTACTATGTCTATGTTTATAATGGGAGCTAGAGTATGTTTTCTAATCAAGTATAATTTGATCAAGAGAAAGTTAGTTAATTATTTCGATTATCTTTCTCACATGATTTATAAACGACCTAGAATTAAGTTTTCCTGTTTAATCACATAAGACTTCAGAAAATCATAATTAAATAACTGTAACTCCGATTACAGTGCTTCTCGAGCCCATGATCTCATAGCAACGCATAGATTAATATTACACAATTTATTCTTATGTTTGGTGTGATGTTAATTTTGCCTATGCACTGTTTGTCTGTATTGCTACGACTAGCGTGAGGACACGTGTCACATGAAGAGCAAGTTGGTACCTGGAATCTCAAGTCCTAGGCAAGTTGTGCCCTTGATCACTTCTTTTTACCCACTCATGTTCTAATTAATCATAATGATCTGCATAGGTTAATTTTGATGGGACCCAATAGGTTACCCTAGTTTGATTATCTTTATACCTTGTTTACCACTGAACTTTTTGGGTAGTACTTGCTAGTGCTTTATGTGGTTTTGGGTATGAAGATACATTATTCATGATTATACTTTTGTTATCCGTTGTTATTTACTGTTCATGATAAGATCATTATGTTAATTGGAACATGGAGCGACCACCCGGGAAAACAGTGCTACCACAAGGGTTTATGGACGCCCTTGGCTGATTAATTAGGAAAGCTAGTGGAGGACTACCTTACCCGAAAGGGGCAAGGGCAGTAGGGTAGTGGTCAGTGTAGGGAGGTCCTTGGTTGATTTTGCTGCGATGGCGGTCAGGCAAGGGATCCCTACATTGGAGCTTCCTATAAACTGTAGCGGGTTTTCTGAAGCTAGTGGAACTTTGTAAAGGCCTCGTAGTGTTACCATGCCTCGCCTCCTTGGTAGAGGTGTATGGGAAGTCGCGATCCCTTGGCAAATGGGTAACATGACTTGTGGGTAAAGATGCGCAACCTCTGCAGAGTGTAAAACTGGTATACTAGCCGTGCTCACGGTCATGAGCAGCTCGAACCCTCACATGATTAATTTATGGAACTAAATTCAATTTGTCATATGCATTGCATCGCAGGTGATGTTATTACTTTTCTTAATTGGGTTGGTATTTACTTATACTTAGTAACTGCTAATAAAATTTTGACCAACTTTAAAAGCAATGCTCAGCTCTAACCATCCTCTTTGGTAAGCCTTACACTTCACGTGAGCTCCCACCTTTGGCGAGTTCATGCACATTATTCTCCACAACTTGTTGAGCAATGAACGTATGTGAGCTCACTCTTGCTGTCTCACTCCCCCCCCACAGGTCAAGAACAGGTACCGCAGGATGAGGCGCATGGAGGATGCTGTGATGTGTTCGTGAGAGGTCTAGGTCGTCGTCTTCAGTCAACTTTGGGTTGCTGGACCGTTGTCTCCTTATAATGTAATTATTTATTTTGTATAGAACTCCTGTTATATAGTAAAGATGTGACATTCGATCCTGTGTCATGATTCATCATATGTGTGAGACTTGGTCCCAGCACACCTGGTGATTATGTTCGCATCCGGGTCTTGGTGCCCCGAAACCCGGGTGTGACAGAATGGTTGGAGACAGCCTTGTGAGCTAATTCTTCTCATATTTTTTCATGACAAAATATGCTCACAATACTATACTCATTAACCCTTGAAACTCCTAAAATTTCTTTAAAAAAGAAGATTCCCTTAAAGATCCCTAAAAGAAAAGGTCACCTTTCTCTTTTATTCTCTTTTTCTCTAACCCCTTATAAATTTTGAAACACCATCTTAAATTACCGAACAAGGTCTTCTTGTTGGACTCCATCTCTCTTTTAGATTTTTTACTCCTATCCCTCAGAAATTCCGAGGTGGGGTCTTCCTGGGGTGTTCAAGCCCCCATTTCTTAGTTGTGTTAGCCTCCCTTTCTTCATCCACCTCAAAAACTTTGAGTCTCCTTGGTTGAAATTTTTGAGGGGAGCTCTCTTATGTAGTAATGACTCTCCAGTCGGGCTAAGAAAATTTATTTCACCCTCTCTCTCTGTTGGCCATTCAATTCACTCACCCCACTTTGAGATAAAGGCTTGCTCTCTCTTTCATTCTCTCATACTCCCTCTCAGTCTTGCATATATTCTCATCTTATGAGTGAGATTAGAGTGAGCTCTTCATTGGATCTCAACTTCAAGAGTAAGATCCACCCTTGAGCACTTGTGGCACTCGCCGATGATTTGTTTTACGTTCTATTGCTCTTGTTGTTGGAACCTTATTCGGCTTGGTGTTGCTCGACGACACCCTTGATTCGTGCTTGTAAAGGGTGCCTATAAAGTTTGATTACCCATTTGTTCCAGTGAAGATCCCGACTTGATGTTTGTGTTCTCTTAGGAAAGAGGAGAGTCAAAAGATTAAAGACCTTTGTGGTCGCCTTAACAATGGGGATGTAGGCACAAATTTATGGTGTGGGCTCAACCTTGGGTTAAATCTTGTGTATATATTTTTTGGAAGATCTGCTCCACATCCAGTATTTTTTGGAAGATCAAAATAAATTAGGTATGTGATTAAATTAAGAAAATAATGGGTTTCGAGTGATAAAACAATACGAGAAAAATGAACTACTAAAATAAGTTCGATTGGTCAAAAATAATTCCAGGTTTTGAATACAACATCATTTAGAAGACTAATATAAGAAGCTACTGGAGAGAGAAATAAATTTAAGTTGCTATCTATATTATAAATTCACAAAATTCATTAGTTTAGCGAGTTAATTATGCAAAACACCTAAAGTTGCTTTAACTGTATTAGTTTCACGCTAATGAAAAATACTAAGGTTCAATCAAACAAAGAAACAGAAATATGCAGATAATATTTTTCAAGTAAATAAAAAATAGACAACATCTCCAAATAGCTATCCAAAAAAGCATTTTTCAAATCAATGAGTTTCTCAAGTGGCTAAAAGACTTGGGAGCATATATATTTATTGGGTTCCTCTAACAATATTCAATATCCTGGTTCTAAAACATAGAAGACAATTTTATATGAAATATTAAACTATTTCTAAACCATCCAAATCATTTTTCTATTGTATTTTCTCTTGTATATTTATACGAGGAACCATATCCTAGTTTTATTCTTTCTCATGTCCTTTTTTGTTTTTACTTAAGGGGGATACTTTAACGTAATTTTTTTACTTAAATGTGGAGATACTGGCAGTTGAGACGAGGATTTGTTTTTTAGGGGACATGCTTTAGGAAAACCCGAACAACAAGATTTTTTTATTTAATAAAGGAAGGAATGGAACAAATAAGGTGGTGTTTGAATGCACTAAAACTAATAATTAGTTGGCTAAAATTTGTTGGTAGAATTAGCTAGCTAACAAATAGCTACCTAACTATTAACTAATTTACTAAAAATAGCTAATAGTTGAACTATTAACTAGGATGTTTGGATGTCTTAACTAATTTTAGCTACTAACTATTAGTTTTAGTGCATTCAAACACCCCCTAAGTTCAAGAGAAAAAGAGAAAATAAACAACCGACTATCGAGAGTTTAGCTACAAAGACACTCTAAGCCTCCTAACATTGTTAAATTTAAGCATTTGCAACTTAAGCATGTCATTGAAATTTGAAGCTGCCCTTTCACGAGAGGAAGGAAGAGGCAATATTCCTGAAGATTGAGTTGTTCCTTTGCCTCCAAATGCAACATACTACCAGTTCCAGAATATACATGAATAAGTTGTGCTCAAAGCCACCCCTTGCAGCCCCAATCATAGGAAAAATATAGAGGCCGTGGCACCAATGTATCTCAACATTGTTCTAGCATCCCATACTGAAGGGAGAGACGAGGATTTGTTAGAGAAATTTTTTTAACCTTACCAAAAAATATAAATTGCAAATGGATTTAAATTTTATTAAGATACTCTAAGGCTATCTCCAATATCTTACTCATTATTATTTTTATGTTAAACTCCACCCTAAAATAATAAGTACAAACAATGTTTTGGACGGCCATATACACGATTTGCTGGTCATAGCCTACCAATAACAAAAACAGCTACCCACCTTGTTTGCCTAGGATATTTACTTTTTGTTCGTGTTGCCACCTCAAAATATTTGTTGGATTACACGATTGGGTCGTCTAATGCAACCATAAACGAAGGGGACACCATGGAGGCGAGCCCTGTGCATGAAACTGTGTCATAACCTCTTAATTGAAAGAATGTATTGTTTTATTCTTTTTTAGTTTATTTTATCTTACTTATATTGGCATGATAAACATTGAAAATAGTGGAATAAAATTACCATTGAGGACTTGTTTGGGAGGAAAATACGAGGAGGATTGAAGGGTCTAAAATCACTTTGCTATTTAATTTTGAATAACAAGATATTTTAGCCCCTCAAATTTCCTCTAGTATCCTAACTTCCAAAAATCCTGAGGGGATGTTTGTTTCTCTCCTAGATTATATAAGTTGGATTATGGTGGAAGAATAGGAGGGTAAAATATCACTTTAGAACTACAAGCTTATTTGTGGTCCTAAATTAATATTTTATCCTTCTACCCTTCTACTCAGGGACGGATTCAGAACAAAATAAGAGTGATGGCATACTTGTAAGGATGGCTACCAAAATGAGGACATCTAAGTGGCCTTGAGTAGAGAACATATTAAAAATTCAGACTCTACTACTTACAAAGAGGAATGAGTGGGGGCCTAGCTAGGCCCTAAGACCTACATAGGTTTGTCTCTGCTTGCACTATAATCAAGTTTACATAATCTAAAAGGAAACAAACATGCCTGGAGAATGAGCTAAACGACGGGGAACGCCATGGAGGCGAGCCACTCGAGGTCTCCACAAATAAATTGTAATATCTTTTCAGAGAATTCTGGGTGGCGGTGGTCGTTGTTTTGTTGTCGCCTGAATTCCAAGTTCTAACGTGCAAGTACGTCCATGTGTGAACTTATTCGAAAAGTACGTCCATGCATGGGAAAAGATGGCATGACCTGTCTGTGTCTGCCGGTCCGGCCGGGCCACGAATTTCCCCAGGCGGCGTAGAGCGTTTGTTGGCGACTACTAGATAGAGGACCGGAGGAAGAGAACTGCACTGCAGTACTGCACATGCACTGCAGCAGGCATGGAGAAAAGAGAAGCGTCGTCTCGTCGTTTTCTGGCCCCCATGGCCTTGGGCTTGGGGGCAGGGGCACGTACGCGTGCGTGGAACGAGTCGTGGCAGGCAGGCACCATTTCCTCTCGGCTACACATACACAGTAAGTGGGCCATGTCTCGTGTTGTCTCAAGTCACAGCATGCTACCGCGAATTTGCTCCGTGTGGAGCCTTCGTGGCTCCGTCTGCAAGTACAAGTGCGCGCAGGCGGATGACCAGCATGCAGCCAAGCCAACCGGCCGCCGGCGGCCAGTAGCCCGTGTTCGGCCTGCACGGAGAGGAGGGGAGGATTCCGGCCGGGCACCTGCCCCCCACGCTCACGTAGTAGTACGTACGCCGCGCGGTCTCTCGCGCGTTCGCACCCCGTTTCCATCATCGGTCCGCGCCGCCCAAGGCCCACGGCCACCGGCGACGCGCTGCCGAGTGCCGACCACTCCTCGGCTCGCAGCGCCACCGCCACCAGCGTCCAGCGAACGACCTATCGATCCAAGTCTAACGAAGCCCGTCAAATCGCGCGCGCGTCACGATCGCGAACCGGCCGGGATCCGTCGCCGAGTACAGGCTTGGACTCGGTTGCGCTGACACGGAAACCAACAATAATTCGCATGTTCGCTGTGACTTTAACACACAGTCTGTGACAAAAATACTATAGCCGTTTTGGAATAAGCGCAGCGAATAGACTGTCGATCCTATTCGCCCTGAGCCGTGCGCGCGGCGTGGTTGGACGGACGGACATAGGAATATAGGATAGGAGTATGACATATTGACATGATGTGCTAGCCTTCCGCCTCCTCGCCCCCCGCCGGGAGCCGGTCGCTGTGCCGAGTGGCCCACTATTGATTTAGGACTTGTTTGGTTGTGTCGGGATCCGATGAAGCATAATTTGACATTAAGTGGATTAAGGTTCTATTTAGGATAGCTCTAACTCTAAAAAAATTTATTAAAGTTAATGGAGCAGATCATTAGGTGCCTCAAAAAATCTATAACTAGGACTGTAATACTTTAGAAACATTTAGATAAATCTATATTTATTAGTTAAATAAAAAAATATTTTTAAACTAATTAAATTGATATTATAAACTTTATCTTTACACTGGAGCTAGAACCTAGAGTATCTTAAACACGGACACTACTAAATGGGTGTTTGGGATGGATCTAGGTTCTAGCTCCAGTGTGGAGTTGTAGTTTATAATATCAATTTAAATAGTTTTATAAATATTTTTAATATAAATAATAAAGAAAATGACTTATACAATTGTCTTCAAAAGGCTTACAGCTCCAGCTCCACAATTTTCTGGAGCACCTAATGACCTGCTCCACCAACTTCACCAAATTTTCTAGAGCTGGAGCTATCCCAAACAGGGCCTAAATAGAAGAGGATTTATTCGTTTCAATTCCTTTAATCAAGACGCAAAACAGGGCCTCAAAGGGCTCGGCGGAGGACGACCGCTTCAAACGGGCTGTCTGTTCTTGCGGATTTGTAGCAGCCGGTTGCCATCATTGGTCCAAGGAAGGGGCGTTGTCTTGTCTGTCTGTCTAGGGTCCGCCGTTCATTTGTTTTTTTCTCCGTTTTGTTAGTTTCTATGAGACGTCAGACGTGGACGGGAGCTAGCCTAGCTGCTCCATCCGGGAAACAGCCTTGTGCGGTGCAGGGATTTAGGGCCCTTTGGCAGGGCTCTCGCTTCTCCAAAAACAGATTTAGCTCTCGCTCACGAGGTGAAACCACTTCTTTAGATGAGCCAAAGCTATTCTAAAAAATCATTTGGCAAAACGGCTTATAGGTTGTTTTTCAGAAAGACCCTTGTATATGTATATCTCTCCTGTACGTGGCTAGGGATTGAGGGCAGGACCAAAAAATAATAATTTGGACTGGTGGGAGGGCTATTGTGCAAAAATGACGTGAGCTGAAGCCGGGTGAGCCACTTTTTTTGGCTCATGCCCTCTAGTTCATTTTGGAAAAGCACTTCACTGGTGAAGCCATTTGAAAAAGAGGTGTTTGGCACAACTTTTGCATGAGCCAGAGCCGAAGCTGAAAAATAAGCCCTACCAAAGGGGGCCTTATACTTGAGCGGAAACCTTCGCATACTAGGAGTATCTGTGTCACGACAACGGGGGACTCTAGATTTACCGCGGCTGAGGTAACCACACTCGAGTTCTTTTCGGTATTAGGATTTTTATGGTAACAGACCGGGTGCATGGGCGAGTCCAAGATTCAGCTATAGTTGTACATAAAGCACGAGCCTGAGGCTCTTTTTTGGCCCCGTCCATGTCCGACGCGGTACAGGAGTGATGGGTCCAGGCTAGCACGACCCAATGGAGCAGTTTGTGCCTAGGGCGAAAGCCAGGCACGTGGGACGGCACGGCACGGCCTGCTCCCACAGGGCCAGCCCGATACAGGCCCATCGATTTCCCACCCCCTCACTCACATCAATGATGAATCGAGCTGTATCACATCAACTAGAGAACTTAACATACGAGTTTTCTATCAAAACTATTACCCATCAATCTCTATCCTCGGGGATAGAATCCAGCTCACGGCGTACCTGATAACTACGCTTATATACGTCAATTCATGGGAAGATGCTTACAGGAACTTCCAACTACTCACTTTGAGCAGGCATGTTACGAAGCTGGCTGAACTAAGCCCAAGTTCGGTAAGGCGTAAAGTAAGTGCGAACCCGAAGCGTGGGTAGAGTTGGAAAGAAGCGTAAAGCTGTGTTGGTTCGATCGAAACATAGAAACCGCTTTCATGGTTGCCTCCTAGTGGTTTCGCCAATGAGAACGCAGGCTTAAAAACTTTATGACGTCGATCTCTCACTCGGCCACTCGCACTTGACTCGACCTCCCTCTCTCTCCCCGACTTGGCGATTTCCATCTCGGCTCCTCCGTCGCGGCTCCGCACCGATCCAGCGACCTCGGCGCCCGCCCTCGACACCGGTGACCTCGATCCAGCACCAGCTCCTCTCTACCCTCTCCCCTATCCTATCCCCTCTCTCTCGGTGAACTATGTGAGTTCGTGTTGTCGTCTAGTCCTCCCCTCCGGCCCTCCTCTCGTCGACGTCTCTAATCGGTGTATGTCTGTCGTCTGGGTGGCCCCCGTATTCTCCGGCATCGGGCTCCAGTAGCACAGGTAAACCCTAACCCTAGATCTCACTTGCATCGTTTCTAAACCCTAACTAACCATGTATTGTTTTGCTCTTTTGTGTAGGTCAGTTGCTGATGCCTCGTCTTCCTCCTCTGGGGTAGATCGGGCACGTCGACTACGTGCACCGTTGAGGAACGGTGCTGGAGATCGGTCGTCCGCGGTGAAGGTCGCCATGGCGGATGATGGCGATGTCAATCCGCTCACCGGCAACGACGACCTTCGCGTGGCAGGGCTTGTCCCAAATGACGAAGATGACATCCAGGCAGATGCTGCTGCCTTGCTCGGTATCGATCTAACCTCTGCTCTGGTCGATCTAAGCTCTACTCAGGGCGACGGTGGTGGAGGGCCTGCAACGGCCACCGACACTCCGGTCGGCTCCACCAGCACCGATGGTGGTACTGGTACCTCATCGGTTGGTAAGCGTAAATCTAGTGTCTGGATTGATTTTGTTGAGATCTTTGAGAAAGTGAATGGGTCCAATGTTCGAACTGCCGCTATTTGTAGAATGTGTAAGACTCGATTATCTGCTAGATGTTCTGCTGGTACTGGGCATTTGCTTAAACACCAGAAAGCTTGTAGGAAGAAGGTTGATCACGCTGCTAGGGTCCAGTCTCGGCTTGCTTTCAATCCTGATGGTTCTCTGCATAATTGGGAATATGATCCTATTGTTGCTCGAACTGAGTTGTGTCGTCTGATTGCTAGGCTTGACCTTCCATTAGGTATAGGTGAGACACGGGCCTGGGAGGATTATATTGGCCGTGCTCATAACCCCAGATTTACCAAAGTTTCTAGACAGACCGCCACTAGAGATCTCGGCGAGCTTTTCACTGAACGACGTAATGTGCTAATCAATTCTGTGTTGCATGCTACTTCTTCGGTTGCATTAACCTCAGATATTTGGTCTGGTAATGCTAAGGAGGACTATATTAGTGTTGTGTGTCATTATGTTAGTGCTGATTGGGAATTATAGAAAAGGGTGATTGGCCTTAGGCTTATTGAGGTTAGATATACTAGTGAAAATATTGTTGAAAGGATTGTTGTTGTTGTTGGGGAGTTTTGTCTGGTTGACAAGATTTTCTCTGTCACTCTAGACAATGCTTCTTTAAATTCAAAGGCTATGGATACATTGATACCTTTGTTTGCTGGTTATTTGGGTTCTCATCCTTCACCTGAATCTTAGGATCCTAATAGGCGTAACTACACTCTTATGCATCAACGATGTGCTTGTCATATCATTAATCTCATTGTTAAATCTGGAATGAAGAGACTGAAACCTTTTCTGGAAGATTTTAGAACTGCAATTAATTTCTTAAATGCATATAATTCTAGAATTGCAACATTTAAAGAGTACTGCAAAGCAAGGGTGTTAGACCCAGAAAATTTGGCTTGGATATGGATGTTAGATGGAATTCTACTTATTTGATGCTTAAACACTTGGTCCCATACAAGACTGTTTTTCTGTCTTCGTCAATTCAGATTATGAGTCACAATTGTTGCCTCGTAATCATTGGTATGTTGCTGAGAAGATTTTAGAGTTTCTAGAACTCTACTATGATTCTACTGTTGTTCTGTCTGGTGTTTATTATCCAACCAGTCCACTAGTTCTTCACCATATTCTGGAAATTGCATCTCATTTGAAAGCATGTGAAAGAGATGTAAATCTTAGAATTATTGTGTTTCCAATGCAACTTAAATTCCTTAAGTACTGGAGTGACATACCTATGCTATATTCATATGCATTCATTCTGGACCCTAGAGCTAAGATGAGAGGTTTCTTTAATGTGTTGCATTTACTTGGTGACTGCACTGGGTGTGAGTACAGTACCTATTATGCTGTTGTCAAAAATGAATTGTATAAAATGTTTACTAAATATCAGACTAAGTTTGGTGCAGTTGGGGCTCAAAGGGCTGCTCAGCCTTCAATTCATATAGGTAAAAAAGCAAGCTTGGGGAAGAATATTTGGAGATCCAAGTTCAGGTGTTGTTGGTGAAAGGGAATTAGGCTTACACCTATTTCCTAAATGATTTTGGTGGTTGAATTGCCCAACACAAACAATTGGACTAACTAGTTTTGATCTAGTGTATAAGTAATACAGGTATCAAAGGTTCACACTTAGCCAATAAAAAGACCAAGAATTGGGTTCAACAAAGAGAGCAAGGGATAACCGAAGTGTGCCCTGGTCTGGCGCACCGGACTGTCCGGTGCACCACCGGACAGTGTCCGGTGCACCAGGGGACTTCACGCTGAACTCCTCACCTTCGGGAAAATCCAGAGGCGCTCCGCTATAATTCACCGGACTGTCCGGTGTACACCGGACAGTGTCCGGTGCCCCAAGGAAGAGCGGCTCTGGAACTCGCCAGCCTCGGGAATTTGCTCCACTATAATTCACCGGACATGTCCGGTGTACACCGGACTGTCCGGTGAACCAGCAGAGCAACGGCTACTTCGCGCCAACGGTCACCTGCAGAAGCATTAAATGCGCGCCAGAGCGCGCAGAAGTCAAACATGTGCGCGCTGGCACACCGGACACTCTACAGTACATGTCCGGTGTGCCACCGGACATCAAGGCGGGCCCAGAAGACAGAGCTCCAACGGTCGGAACCCAATGGCCTTGGTGACGTGGCTGGCGCACCGGACATGTCCGGTGTGCACCGGACTGTCCGGTGCACCATGCGACAGACAGCCCCACCAAACGGCTAGTTTGGTGGTTGGGGCTATAAATACCCCCAACCACCCCACATTCAAGTCATCCAAGTTTTCCCACTTCAACTACTTACAAGAGCTCTAGCATTCAATTCTAGACACACCCAAGTGATCAAATCCTCTCCAAACTCCAATAACGCCCTAGTGATTAGAGAGAGAGATTTGCTTGTGTTCTTTCGAGCTCTTGCGCTTGGATTGCTTTCTTCTTTCTTTGATTCTTCATTGCGATCAAACTCACTTGTAATTGAGGCAAGAGACACCAATCTTGTGGTGGTCCTTGTGGGAACTTTGTGTTCCAAGTGATTGAGAAGAAAAGCTCACTCGGTCCGAGGGACCGTTTGAGAGAGGGAAAGGGTTGAAGGAGACCCAGTCTTTGTGACCACCTCAACGGGGAGTAGGTTTGCGAGAACCAAACCTCGGTAAAACAAACCCACGTGTCATACTCCTTATTCGCTTGCGATTTGTTTTGCACCCTCTCTCGCGGACTTGATTATATTTCTAACGCTAACCCGGCTTGTAGTTGTGATTATTTTGAGAATTTCAGTTTCGCCCTATTCACCCCCCCTCTAGGCGACTTTCAATTGGTATCAGAGCCCGGTGCTTCATTAGAGCCTAACCGCTCGAAGTAATGTCGGGAGAACTCGCAAAGAAGGAGATGGAGACCGGCGACAAGCCCGCTACAAGCCACAGGAAGGCTTCATCGGAAGAGTCCCGCAACAAGGAAAAGAAGAAGGACAAGAAGAAGGAGAAGAAGACTTCTTCTCACAAATCGCATCGGAGTGGCGACAAAATAAAGAAGATGGGGAAGGTGGTCTACTACGAGACCGACACTTCATCACCTTCTACCTCCGGCTCCGATGCGCCCTCCATAACTTCTAAGCGCCATGAGCGCAAGAAGTTTAGTAAGATTCCCTTACACTATCCTCGCACTTCAAGACATACTCCATTACTTTCCGTTCCATTAGGCAAACCGCCAACCTTTGACGGTGAATATTATGCTAGATGGAGTGATTTAATGAAATTTCATCTAACCTCACTCCACAAAAGTATATGGAATGTTGTTGAGTTTGGAGCACAGGTACCATCCGTAGGGGATGAGGATTATGATGAGGACGAGGTGGCCCAAATCGAGCACTTCAACTCTCAAGCCACAACCATACTCCTCGCCTCTCTAAGTAGGGAGGAGTACAACAAGGTGCAAGGACTAAAATGCGCCAAGGAAGTTTGGGACGTGCTCAAGACGACGCACGAGGGTGATGAACTCACCAAGATCACCAAGCGGGAAACGATCGAGGGGGAGCTCGGTCGCTTCCGTCTTCGCCAAGGGGAGGAGCCACAAGATATGTACAACCGGCTCAAGACCTTGGTGAATCAAGTGCGCAACCTCGGGAGCAAGAAATGGGATGACCACGAGGTGGTTAAGGTTATTTTAAGATCTCTTATTTTCCTTAACCCTACTCAAGTACAATTAATTCGTGGTAATCCAAGATATACACTAATGACTCCCGAGGAAGTAATCGGGAATTTTGTGAGCTTTGAATTTATGATCAAGGGCTCACGAAAGATCAACGAGCTTGACGGTCCCTCCACGTCCGAAGCTCAACCGGTTGCATTCAAGGCGACGGAGGAGAAGAAGGAGTCTACACCAAGTAGACATCCAATTGACGCCTCCAAGCTCGACAATGAGGAAATGGCGCTCGTCATCAAGAGCTTCCGCCAAATCCTCAAACAAAGGAGGGGGAAGGACTACAAACCTCGCTCCAAGAAAGTGTGTTACAAATGTGGTAAGCCCGGTCATTTTATTGCAAAATGTCCTATATCTAGTGACAGTGACAGGGGCGACGACAAGAAGGGGAGAAGAAAGGAGAAGAAGAGATACTACAAGAAGAGGAGCGGCGATGCCCATGTTTGTCGGGAGTGGGACTCCGACGAAAGCTCTAGCGACTCCTCCGACGACGAGGACGCCGCCAACATCGCCATCACCAAGGGCCTCCTCTTCTCCAACGTCGGCCACAAGTGCCTCATGGCAAAGGACGGCAAAAAGAAGAAGGTTAAATCCAAATCCTCCACTAGATATGAGTCTTCTAGTGATGAAAATGCTAGTGATGAGGAAGATAACTTACGCACTCTTTTTGCCAACCTCAACATGCAACAAAAAGAGAAACTTAATGAATTGATTAGTGCCATTCATGAGAAGGATGATCTCTTGGACACCCAAGAGGACTTCCTTATTAAGGAAAATAAGAAGCATGTTAAGGTCAAAAATGCTTATGCTATAGAAGTAGAAAAATGTGAAAAATTATCTAGTGAGCTAAGCACTTGCCATGAGACTATAGACAACCTTAGGAATGAAAATTCTAATTTGTTAGCTAAGGTTGATTCTATTACTTGTAATGTTTCAATTCCCAATCTTAGAAATGGTAATGATAATTTGCTTGCTAAGATTGAAGAATTAAACTTATCTCTTGTTAGCCTTAGGACTAAGAATGAAAAATTGCTTGCTAAGGCTAAGGATTTTGATGTTTGCAATGCTACTATTTCCGACCTTAGAACTAAAAATGATATTTTGCATGCTAAGGTTGTAGAATTAAAATCTTGCAAACCCTCTACATCTACTGTTGAGCACACTTCTATTTGTACTAGATGTAGAGATGTTGATGTTAATGCTATTCATGATCACATGGCTTTAATTAAACAACAAAATGATCATATAGCAAAACTAGATGCTAAGATTGCCGAGCATGACTTAGAAAATGAAAAATTTAAATTTGCTAGAAGCATGCTCTATAGAGGGAGACGCCCTGGCATTAAGGATGGCATTGGCTTCCAACAGGAAGGCAATGTCAAAATTAATGCCCCTCCTAAGAAATTGTCTAATTTTGTTAAGGGCAAGGCTCCCATGCCTCAGGATAACGAGGGATACATTTTGTACCCTACCGGTTATCCTGAGAGCAAAATTAGGAGAATTCACTCTAGGAAGTCTCACTCTGGCCCTAATCATGCTTTTATGTATAAGGGTGAGACATCTAGTTCTAGGCAACAAACCCATGCTAAGTTGCCTAAGAAGAAAACTCCTAGTGCATCAAATGAACATAACTTTTCATTTAAAACTTTTGATGCATCTTCTGTTCTAACTAACAAATCCGGCAAGGTAGTTGCCAAGTATGTTGGGGGCAAGCACAAGGGGTCAAAGACTTGTGTTTGGGTACCCAAAGTTCTTGTATCTAATGCCAAAGGACCCAAAACCATTTGGGTACCTAAAGTGAAGAACTAAACTTGTTTTGTAGGTTTATGCATCCGGGGGCTCAAGTTGGATTATCGACAGCGGGTGCACAAACCACATGACAGGGGAGAAGAAGATGTTCTCCTCCTACGAGAAAAACCAAGATCCCCAACGAGCTATCACATTCGGGGATGGAAATCAAGGTTTGGTCAAAGGATTGGGTAAAATTGCTATATCCCCTGACCATTCTATTTCCAATGTTTTTCTTGTAGATTCATTAGACTACAATTTGCTTTCTGTATCTCAATTATGCAAAATGGGCTACAACTGTCTATTCACTGATGTAGGTGTCACTGTCTTTAGAAGAAGTGATGATTCAATAGCATTTAAGGGAGTGTTAGAGGGTCAGTTATACTTGGTAGATTTTGATAGAGCTGAACTCGACACTTGCTTAATTGCTAAGACTAACATGGGTTGGCTCTGGCATCGCCGACTAGCACATGTTGGGATGAAAAATCTTCATAAGCTTCTAAAGGGAGAGCACATTTTAGGACTAACCAATGTTCATTTTGAGAAAGACAGGGTTTGTAGCGCATGCCAAGCAGGAAAGCAAGTTGGTGCCCATCATCCACACAAGAACATCATGATGACCGACAGGCCACTAGAGCTCCTACACATGGACCTATTCGGCCCGATCGCTTACATAAGCATCGGCGGGAGTAAGTACTGTCTTGTTATTGTGGATGATTATTCTCGCTTCACTTGGGTATTCTTTTTGCAGGAAAAATCTCACACCCAAGAGACCTTAAAGGGATTCTTGAGACGGGCTCAAAACGAGTTCGGTTTAAGGATCAAGAAAATTAGAAGCGACAACGGGACGGAGTTCAAGAACTCACAAATCGAAGGCTTCCTTGAGGAGGAAGGCATCAAGCATGAGTTCTCTTCTCCCTACACCCCACAACAAAATGGTGTAGTGGAGAGGAAGAATAGAACTCTATTGGACATGGCAAGAACCATGCTTGATGAGTACAAGACTTCGGATCGGTTTTGGGCCAAGGCGGTCAACACCGCCTGCTACGCCATCAACCGGTTGTATCTACACCGAATCCTCAAGAAGACATCATACGAACTCCTAACCGGTAAAAAGCCCAATATTTCATATTTTAGAGTCTTTGGTAGCAAATGTTTTATTCTTGTTAAAAGAGGTAGAAAATCTAAATTTTCTCCTAAGACTGTAGAAGGCTTTTTACTAGGATATGATTCAAACACAAGGGCATATAGAGTCTTTAATAAGTTCTCTGGACAAGTTGAAGTTTCTTGTGACGTTGTGTTTGATGAGACTAACGGCTCTCAAGTAGAGCAAGTTGATCTTGATGAGATAGGTATTGAAGAGGCACCGTGCATCGCGCTAAGGAACATGTCAATTGGGATGTGTGTCCTAAGGAATCCGAAGAGCCTCCCAATGCACAAGATCAACCATCCTCCTCCACGCAAGCATCTCTACCAACTCAAAATGAGGATGAGGCTCAAGTTGATGAAGGACAAGATCAAGAAGATGAGCCACCTCAAGATGACGGCAATGATCAAGGGGGAGATGCAAATGATCAAGACAAGGAGGATGAAGAACCAAGGCCGCCACACCCAAGAGTCCACCAAGCAATCCAACGAGATCACCCCGTCGACACCATCCTCGGCGACATTCATAAGGGGGTAACAACTAGATCTCATGTTGCACATTTTTGTGAGCATTACTCTTTTGTTTCCTCTATTGAGCCACACAGGATAGAGGAAGCACTTCAAGATTCGGGTTGGGTGGTGGCAATGCAAGAGGAGCTCAACAACTTCACTAGGAATGAGGTATGGCATTTAGTTCCACGTCCTAATCAAAATGTTGTAGGGACCAAATGGGTGTTCCGCAACAAGCAAGACGAGCATGGTGTGGTGACAAGGAACAAAGCTCGACTTGTGGCCAAGGGATACTCCCAAGTCGAAGGTTTGGATTTCGGTGAAACCTATGCACCCGTAGCTAGGCTTGAGTCAATTCGTATATTACTAGCCTATGCTACTTACCATGGCTTCAAGCTTTATCAAATGGACGTGAAGAGTGCCTTCCTCAATGGACCAATCAAGGAAGAGGTCTATGTTGAGCAACCTCCCGGCTTTGAAGATAGTGAGTACCCTAACCATGTGTATAAACTCTCTAAGGCGCTTTATGGGCTCAAGCAAGCCCCAAGAGCATGGTATGAATGCCTTAGGGATTTCCTTATTGCTAATGGCTTCAAAGTCGGAAAGGCCGATCCTACTTTATTCTCTTGAAAATGACTTGTTTGTATGCCAAATTTATGTTGATGATATTATATTTGGGTCTACTAACGAGTCTACATGTGAAGAGTTTAGTAGGATCATGACACAAAAGTTCGAGATGTCTATGATGGGGGAGTTGAAGTATTTCTTAGGATTTCAAGTGAAGCAACTCCAAGAGGGCACCTTCCTAAGCCAAACGAAGTATACTCAAGATATTCTAAGCAAGTTTGGAATGAAGGATGCCAAACCCATCAAGACACCCATGGGAACCAATGGGCATCTCGACCTCGACGAGGGAGGTAAACCCGTCGATCAAATGTCATAGGTATATTGAAAGGGAATTGGAGTCTTCGGCGAAGACAAAAGGCTTCCACTCTGTAACTCATCCTTCGCCGTCACTCCGAGCAACTCTCCATCTTTGGGGGAGAGATCACTCTTCTACTTTGGTATATTCTTCACTCACTTATTTATGACCAAAGGGGGAGAAAGTAATTCTAAGGGCTCTAATAACTCCGTTTTTGGCGATTCATGCCAAAGGGGGAGAAAGTATTAGCCCAAAGCAAAAGGACCGCACCACCGCCTAATTTTAAAATAAGTTTTTCAATTGGTATGATTCTCAATTGATAAATTTAACAATGGTATCTTATTATGTTCAAAAGGGGGAGAAAGTAGCTTTTCAAAAATGATATATCAAAACCCTCTTGAACACTAAGAGGAGAATTTCATTTAGGGGGAGTTTTGTATAGTCAAAGGAAAAGCATTTGAAACAGGGGGAGAAAATTTCAAATCTTGAAAATGCTTCGCAAAAATCTTATTCATTTACCTTTGACTATTTGCAAAAGAACTTTGAAGAGGATTTACAAAAGAAATTCCAAAAACAAAACATGTGGTGCAAGCGTGGTCCAAAATGTCAAAAATTGAAGAAACAATCCATGCATATCTTATAAGTATTTATATTGGCTCAATTCCAAGCAACCTTTGCACTTACATTATGCAAACTAGTTCAATTGTGCATTTCTATATCTGCTTTGGTTTGTGTTGGCATCAATCACCAAAAAGGGGGAGATTGAAAGGGAATTAGGCTTACACCTATTTCCTAAATGATTTTGGTGGTTGAATTGCCCAACACAAACAATTGGACTAACTAGTTTTGCTCTAGTGTATAAGTTATACAGGTATCAAAGGTTCACACTTAGCCAATAAAAAGACCAAGAATTGGGTTCAACAAAGAGAGCAAGGGATAACCGAAGTGTGCCCTGGTCTGGCGCACCGGACTGTCCGGTGCACCAGGGGACTTCACGCTGAACTCCTCACCTTCGGGAAAATCCAGAGGCGCTCCGCTATAATTCATCGGACTGTCCGGTGTACACCGGACAGTGTCCGGTGCCCCAAGGAAGAGCGGGTCTGGAACTCGCCAGCCTCGGGAATTTGCTCCACTATAATTCACCGGACATGTCCGGTGTACACCGGACTGTCCGGTGAACTAGCAGAGCAACGGCTACTTCGCGCCAACAGTCACCTGCAGAAGCATTAAATGCGCGCCAGAGCGCGCAGAAGTCAGACACACGCGCGCTGGCACACCGGACACTCTACAGTACATGTCCGGTGTGCCACCGGACATCAAGGCGGGCCCAGAAGACAGAGCTCCAACAGTCGGAACCCAACGGCCTTGGTGACGTGGCTGGCGCACCGGACATGTCCGGTGTGCACCGAACTATCCGGTGCACCATGCGATTCAATTCTAGACACACCCAAGTGATCAAATCCTCTCCAAACTCCACATAACGCCCTAGTGATTAGAGAGAGAGATTTGCTTGTGTTCTTTCGAGCTCTTGCGCTTGGATTGCTTTCTTCTTTCTTTGATTCTTCATTGAGATCAAACTCACTTGTAATTGAGGCAAGAGACACCAATCTTGTGGTGGTCCTTGTGGGAACTTTGTGTTCCAAGTGATTGAGAAGAAAAGCTCACTCGGTCCGAGGGACCGTTTGAGAGAGGGAAAGGGTTGAAAGAGACCCGGTCTTTGTGACCACCTCAACGGGGAGTAGGTTTGCGAGAACCGAACCTCGGTAAAACAAACCCACGTGTCATACTCCTTATTCGCTTGCGATTTGTTTTGCACCCACTCTCGCGGACTTGATTATATTTCTAACGCTAACCCGGCTTGTAGTTGTGATTATTTTGAGAATTTCAGTTTCGCCCTTTTCACCCCCCCCCTCTAGGCGACTTTCAGTTGGTCCTCTCCCTGTCTTTACCCCTTCTGCTTCATCTTCATCTGCTATTTGTGAGCTCTCATCCTACTTAGACAGTGACAATGTCACTTCTTATGAGGATGATTTTGATATACTTCTCGGTGGCGTGACCACAAGCTAACATATCCAGTCTTGTCCATAATGGCAAGGGATATCATGTTTGTTCCTGTGTCTACTATCTCTCCATAGTCTTGTTTCAGTTTGACAAGGAGGATAATTGAGGAGCGACGACGACGCTTATTGTCTGAGAATGTGGAGATGTCGACTTGCTTAAAAGATTGGGAATTAGGAGAAAAGAGAGAGCAACATGTTGTTGACAACCCAGATCTTGAGGACTCATTCCCATTGTTATTAAAATGTCGTTTAAACGACGATTAAGCGTCGTTTAAATGCTAAAACGTGATTAGTGACTGGAACGTCTGCACGTTTTTCAAAAACCGCGTAGAACGTCCGTTCTGGACGTTTAAACGACGTTAAAACGTCGGAACGTCCGTTATGGACGTTTTCGCTATTTTGTGGACGTTCTACGCGCCTGTATACTAGTGGGCCTTAATGGGCCACCTTTAGTCCTTTACCCACCCAACCGGCCTGCTATCCACCGCCCAGGAACAGCCAGAGACCTTGTGCGCGCGCCCAGCCGCCCAGACGCAGCCGCTCCAGCCGCCAGGAGCCGCCAGACCGCCCAGACGCCGTCGGCCGCTCTCCACGCTTCATGTATGTCTCCCCCTCCTCCATCCTCCCTCCTCTCCCTCCTCCCTCCTCCCTCCTCCCTCCAGGTATGCTGTCGCTGTCGGTCGCCCTCCAGAATCCCTTGGCTGTAGTGCTGAATGCCTTGGCTGCTGATTCCCTTAGTATAACCAGTGTGATAAACTTGAATCCCTTGGCCCTTGGCTGCTGATGTTCATAAACTGCTTAGCATAACCCAACATCACAACCCGGCAACGAATTTCAATTACAAAGTGTGGGTTGTGTGGCAGTGAATTCCACTGTGGCTATGTGGCTGTGGGCTGATGTTCATTCCACTGTGTGTTGCACTATTGCAGGCTAAAGCGTGGGCTGTGTGGCAGTGAATTTCAATTGCAATGGCAACAAATAGCGAGGCTAATGACTCCTCTGACCCACTCAAAGATCAATCACGAAGGCCAAAGTCAAATGATCCAGGATGGAAATATGCATACTATGTTGAGGCGGGAAAGCGAGAGCCGATTCAATGTGCTTTGTGCCCCAAACAAATAAAAGGAGGTATCAAGAGGGTGAAACAACATCTAGCTGGTGGCTATGGAGACATTGTCAAGTGTCCTAACACTACTAGAGAGATTGCTAAAGAGATGAATGAAGCTTTGAATCATGGGAAGCGGGCTAGGCTGTTGTACCTAGATGACGATGTAATGGAAGATGAAGCAGGACAAGAAGATGATGTCCAAGTTATGGGAAGCAGGTCAATGTCAGCATCATCCAAGGCTTCCATGTGTACTGTGCCAAGTTCTGGAACAGCTGCCAAAAGAAACAAAGCAAATTTCCAATTGAAGCCCCACCCAATTGCAGCTCCAAAGAAGTCTGTTGCATCTATGGTTCGACGTACACCTCAAGAGGTTGTAGCAGAGAGACATGCAAACGGACCTGCTCAAACTACCATAAGTGCTATCATGAAGCCTAAGGAAGAAAGAAATTCTATTTGTTTGGAGATAGTCAAGTTTTTCTATGAGTGTGGTATACCATTCAATGCTGCGAACTCAAGGCAATTTGAGGTAGCTGTGGAGGCTATTGCTCAATATGGATCTGGGTTCAAGCCTCCTACTTTCCATGAGCTACGTGAGCCTTTACTTGCTAGGGTTGTCAAAGACATAGATGATGAGAGGAAGAAGCATGAGGAAGCATGGAGCCAATATGGTTGCACACTCATGTCTGATGGTTGGACAGACAAAAGAGGTCGCCATTTGATCAATTTCCTTGTTAACAACCCTCAAGGAACATTTTTCTTGGAGTCAGTTGATGCATCAAATGAGTCACACAGTGCAGTGATGCTTGCAGACTTGTTAGAAAAGAGAATTGAGGGGATTGGTAAGGAAAACGTTACTCAGATTGTCACTGATAATGGTGCTAATTATAAGGCAGCATGTAAGATTCTAATGGAGAGGATTCCTACCTTGTTCTGCACTCCTTGTGCGGCACATTGCTTGGACCTTATGTTGGAGGACATAGGAAAGCTGAAGGATTTTAAGAAGCCTATTGCTCGTGCTCGTCATGTCACCACTTTTATTTATAGGCATGGGAGGATACTTAGTGAAATGAGGGTGCATACAAATGAGATGGATCTTGTGAGACCTGCTGCTACTAGGTTTGCTACTGCCTTCCTTACCATGAAGAGTTTGTACAAGCACAAAAACTCATTGAAAGGTCTATTTTCAAGTGATGTTTTCACTCAATCCAAGGTATCCAAAACAGAGGCAGGTAAAAAAGCATATGACATCGTTTTCTCTCAAGAATTTTGGAATTCAATTGCGGATTGTCTTAGAGCTTCTTTACCGCTTCTTGTCGTGCTGAGATTGGTTGATGGTGATGAGAAGCCAGCCATGGCTGAGGTTGCTGCAGCCATGACTATAGCAAAGAATAAGATTACCTCCTCATTTTCTACTCAAAACAAGAAAGCATGTCTGAAACGTATTATGATCATTGTGGATCGACGTTGACCAAATGGATACCCCATTATATGAAGCAGCACTGTCGGGGACCATAATTAGGGGTACACTCAAGGCTCCTAATTCTCAGCTGGTAACCCCCATCAGCACAAAGCTGCAAAGGCCTGATGGGTGCGATTAAGTCAGGGATCAGTCCATTCGAGGGACTCGATCACGCCTCGCCCAAGCCTAGCCTCGGACAAGGGCAGCCGATCCCGGAGGATCTCCGTCTCGCCCGAGGCCCCCCCTTCAGCGACGAACATACTTCCGGCTCGCCCGAGGCCCTGTCTTCGCCAAGAAGCAACCCTGACCAAATCGCCGCGCCAACCGACCAGATCGCAGGAGCATTTAATGCAAAGGTGGCCTGAAACCTTTATCTTGACACGCGTCCTCCAGTCGACAGAGCCGAAGTGACCGCAGTCACTTCGCCGCTCCACTGACCGGCCTGACAGAAGGACAGCGCCGCCTGCGCCGCTCCGACTGCTGTGCCGCTCGACAGAGTGAGACTGACAGGTAGTCAGGCTCGACCTCAGGCACCATAGGAAGCTCCGCTCCGCCCGACCCAGGGCTCGGACTTGGGCTCAGCCCCAGAAGACGACGAACTCCGCTCCGCCCAACCCAGGGCTCGGACTCGGGCTCAGCCCCTGAAGACGGCGAACTCCGCTCCGCCCGATCCAGGGCTCGGACTCGGGCTAAGCCCCGGAAGACGGCGAACTCCGCTCCGCCCGACCCAGGGCTCGGACTTGGGCTCAGCCCCAGAAGACGATGAACTCCGCTCTGCCCGACCCAGGGCTCGGACTCGGGCTAAGCCCCGGAAGACGGCAAACTCTGCTCCGCCCGACCCAGGGCTCGGACTTGGGCTCAGCCCCAGAAGACGACGAACTCCGCTTCGCCCGACCCCAGGGCTCGGACTCAGCCCTGGCCTCAGCCGACGGTCTCCGCCTCGCCCGACCCAGGGGCTCGGACTCGACCACGGCCACGGAAGAAAGACTCGACCTCGACCTCGGAGGAGCCTCCACATCGCCCAACCTAGGGCGCGGGCCGGCCACGTCAACGGGAGGCGCCATCATTACCCTACCCCAAGCTGACTCAGGCTACGGGGAACAAGACCGGTGTCCGATCTGGCTCGCTCCGCCAGATAGGCAATGATGGCGCCTCGCACGCTCTGTGACGACAGCGGCTCTCAGCCCCCTAACGGAAGCAAGAGGACGTCAGCAAGGACTCGACAGCCCCGACAGCTGTCCTTCTGCCAGGCTCCGGCGCTCCTCCGACGGCCACGACACCACACGAACCGGGTGCAACAACCTCTCCGGCTGCCACGACGGCATGTACTTAGAGCGCTAGCTCTCCTCCGCTAGACACGTAGCACTCTGCTACACCCCCCATTGTACACCTGGATCCTCTCCTTACGCCTATAAAAGGAAGGACCAGGGCCCTCTTACAGAGGGTTGGCCGCGCGGGGACGAGGACGGGACAGGCGCTCGCGTGAGGCCGCTCGCTCCCTCTCCCGTGTGGACGCTTGTAACCCCCTACTGCAAGCGCACCCGACCTGGACGCGGGACGAACACGAAGGTCGCGGGATTTCCACCTCTCTCACGCCCGTCTCCGGCCGCCTCACTTCCCCCCCTTCGCGCTCGGCCTCGCGCCGACCCATCTGGGCTGGGGCACGCGGCGACATTTCACTCGTCGGCCCAGGGACCCTCCGGTCTCGAAACGCCGACAGTTGGCGCGCCAGGTAGGGGCCTGCCGCGTGTTGACGAACAGCTTCCCGTCAAGCTCCAGATGGGCAGTCTCCAGCAACCTTTCCAGCCCGGGATAGTGCTCCATTTCGGGAGTCTTGAGTTCATCTCCCTCGACGGCAGCTACGACATGATACTCCTTCCTCTGCCGTGCGACAGCGACAATGGCGGCCGACAGCCCGCCCGCCGGCGGCGGAATCGACGACGCCTTCCCCGCGTGGTGGAAGAACAACATTCAAGCTCACCCCGCCCTCTCCCCCGCTGACGGAGGAGGAGGCGGGGCAACCAAGGCCAAGCAGGAGGCGGCCCCTCGTCGGCTGTCGAGCTAGTCGACGGCGCCGGCGCCCCAACAGGGGGCGCGTCGGGCATCGATCTCGCGTTTGAGACGAAGACGAGCGCCGTCTCCCCGCAACACGCCAATTCCGAGCAAACGGGCGACGTCAGCACGCTCGCGAAAGGCTTGCTGGGCGTCACCCTCGTGCCTGAGACGACGGTGCAGTCAGTCCCCGACGCAACTTCATCACCGCCCGTCGACCAAGAGGTACCGACCGATTCCCATCTCACGCCCCTTGGATTCAGCCTCGACCCGCCAAGCGGCTTCGCTTTGGCGGACGCTCTCGTAGAGACGAGTCCAAACCCTCTGGGGTATCGTGTGCGGTCACCCTGGGACCGGCTGACGGACGTCTCGACCTACGGGCCCTCGGGGTCTGAGGAAGATGACGAGCCCGACTTCTGTTGGGATTTCTCTGGACTTGGCAACCCCAGTGCCATGCGGGACTTCATGACCGCATGCGACTACTGCCTTTCCGACTGTTCCAACGGTAGCCGTAGCCTCGGTGACGAGGACTGCGGCCCAAGTCGCGAATGTTTCCACGTCGATCTAGGGGGTCCCTCCGAAGGCAACCATCTCGGTATGCCGGAGAACGGTGATCTCCCTAGGCCTGTGCCTCGCGTTGACATCCTACGGGAGCTAGCTGTGGTCCCCGTTCAGGCGGGGGGTCATGACCCACAGCTTGAGCAAATCCGCGGGGTGCAGGCCAGGCTCGACGAGGGGGCAGGAGCACTTGAGCCGATACCCCGGGACATCGGGCAGGAATGGGCGGGCCAGCCTCCGGCCGGAGAAATGCGTCATCTACCCCAGGGTATCCAGCACTGCATCGCCGACGATGTCAGGGTCAGGCCGCCACCCGCATCCAGTGGGGTCGGCCAGAACCTGGCTGCAGCGGCAATGCTTCTCCGCGCGATGCCGGAGCCATCAACCACCGAGGGGCGGCGAATCCAGGGAGAGCTCAAGAATCTCCTGGAGGGCGCCGCGGCCCGATGGGCCGAAAGCTCCGCCTCCCGAAGGCAGGGGTACCCCTCGGAACATCGTGTCGCGACTTCCCGATTCATGCGGGAAGCCTCGGTCCACACTGGGCGCACACGCAACACAACCCCTATGGCCCCGGGACGCCTCGGCAACGAGCACCATCACCGCGACCGTCGGGCCAACCTCGATGAGAGGGTGCACCGAGGCTACCACCCCAGGCGCGGAGGACGCTACGACAGCGGGGAGGATCGGAGTCCCTCGCCCGAACCACCCGGTCCGCAGGCCTTCAGCCGGGCCATACGACGGGCGCCGTTCCCAACCCGGTTCCGACCCCCGACTACTATCACAAAGTACTCGGGGGAGACGAGACCGGAACTGTGGCTCGCGGACTACCGGCTGGCCTGCCAACTGGGTGGAACGGACGATGACAACCTCATCATCCGCAACCTCCCCCTGTTCTTCTCTGACACCACTCGCGCCTGGTTGGAGCACCTGCCTCCGGGGCAGATCTCCAACTGGGACGACCTGGTCCAAGCATTCGCCGGCAATTTCCAGGGCACGTACGTATGCCCCGGAAACTCCTGGGACCTCCGAAGCTACCGGCAGCAGCCGGGAGAGTCTCTCCGGGACTACATCCGGCGATTCTCGAAGCAGCGCACCGAGCTGCCCAACATCACAGATTCTGATGTCATCGGCGCGTTCCTCGCCGGCACCACCTGCCGTGACCTGGTGAGCAAGCTGGGTCGCAAGACCCCCACCAGGGCGAGCGAGCTGATGGACATCGCCACCAAGTTCGCCTCTGGCCAGGAGGCGGTTGAGGCTATCTTCCGGAAGGACAAGCAGCCCCAAGGCCGCCCACCGGAAGATGCCCCCGAGGCGTCAACTCAGCACGGCGCCAAGAAGAAGGGCAAGAAGAAGTCGCAAGCGAAACGCGACGCCGCCGACACGGACCTTGTCGCCACCGCCAAGTACAAGAACCCTCGGAAACACCCCGGAGGTGCCAACCTCTTCGACAATATGCTCAAGGAGTCGTGCCCCTATCACCAGGGGCCCGTCAAGCACACCCTTGAGGAGTGCGCTATGCTTCGGCGCCACTTCCATAGGGCCGGGCCACCCGCGGAGGGTGGCAGGGCTCGCGACGACGACAAGAAGGAAGATCACCAGGCAGGAGAGTTCCCCGAGGTCCGCGACTGCTTCATGATCTACGGTGGGCAAGCGGCGAATGCCTCGGCTCGGCACCGCAAGCAAGAGCGTCGGGAGGTCTGTTCGGTGAAGGTGGCGACGCCAGTTTACCTAGACTGGTCCGACAAACCCATCACCTTCGACCAAGCCGACCACCCCGACCACGTGCCGAGCCCGGGGAAATACCCGCTCGTCGTCGACCCCGTCAACGGCGACGTCAGGCTCACCAAGGTCCTCATGGACGGAGGCAGCAGCCTCAACATCATCTACGCCGAGACCCTCGGGCTCCTGCGTGTCGATCTGTCCTCGGTCCGGGCAGGCGCTGCGCCTTTCCACGGGATCATCCCCAGGAAGCGCGTCCAGCCCCTCGGACAACTCGACCTTCCCGTCTGCTTCGGAACGCCCTCCAACTTCCGAAGGGAGACCCTCACGTTCGAGGTGGTCGGGTTCCGAGGGACCTACCACGCGGTACTGGGGAGGCCATGCTACGTGAAGTTCATGGTCGTCCCCAACTACACCTACCTCAAGCTCAAGATGTCGGGCCCCAACGGGGTCATCACCGTCGGCGCCACGTACAAACACGCGTTCGAATGCGACGTGGAGTGCGTGGAGTACGTCGAGGCCCTCGCCGAGTCTGAGGCCCTCATCGCCGACCTGGAAAGCCTCTCTAAGGAGGTGCCAGACGTGAAGCGTCACGCCGGCAACTTCGAGCCAGCGGAGACGGTTAAGTCCGTCCCCCTCGACCCCAGCAGCGACGCCTCCAAGCAGATCCAGATCGGCTTCGAGCTCGATCCCAAATAGGAAGCAGTGCTCGTCGACTTTCTCCGCGCAAACGCCGACGTTTTCGCGTGGAGTCCCTCGGACATACCCGGCATACCGAGGGATGTCGCCGAGCACTCGCTGGATATCCGAGCCGGAGCCCGACCCGTCAAGCAGGCTCTGCGCCGATTCGACGAAGAAAAGCGCAGAGCCATAGGCGAGGAGATCCACAAGCTAATGGCGGCAGGATTCATCAAAGAGGCGAAAGGTGTGAAGCTCAATCCCGAAAAGTGTGTCTTCGGGGTACCCCGAGGCATGCTCTTGGGGTTCATCGTCTCCGAGCGGGGCATCGAAGCCAACCCGGAGAAGATCGCAGCCATCACCAGCATGGGGCCCATCCAGGACTTGAAAGGCGTACAGAGAGTCATGGGATGTCTTGCGGCCCTGAGCCATTTCATCTCGCACCTCGGCGAAAGAGGCCCGCCTCTGTACCGCCTCATAAGGAAGGCCGAGTGCTTCACTTGGACCCCTGAGGCCGAGGATGCCCTCGGGGACCTGAAGGCGGTCCTCACGAACGCGCCCGTCTTGGTGCCCCCCCCCCCCCCCCCCCCCGTTGCTGGAGGAGCAGGCTAAAATAGCCTCGGGGCGAATAACGGTTCCCCCGGAAGCCTTCTCCCGAGACCTGCATCAACCCTCCGTCAAGATCGACGACACGCCCGAGCCCGAGGCGCCCTCGGCCCAGCCCGAGGTACCCTTGGCTCTGTCCGAGGTACCCACGGTTCGGCCCGAGGTACCCTCGGCCCCAGAGGGTGAGGCACTGCGCGTCGAGGAGGAGCGAAGCGGGGTCACGCCTAATCGAAACTGGCAGACCCCGTACCTGCAATATCTCCACCGAGGAGAGCTACCCCTCGACCGAGCCAAAGCTCGGCGGTTGGCGCGGCGCGCCAAGTCGTTCGTCTTGCTGGGAGATGGGAAGGAGCTCCACCACAGCCCCTCAGGCTTCCTCCAGTGATGCATTTCCATCGCCAAAGGCCAGGAGCCCCTACGAGAGGTACACTCGGGGGCTTGCGACCATCGCACACCACCCCGAGCCCTTGTTGGAGACGCCTTCCGACAAGGTTTCTAATGGCCGACGGCGGTGGCCGACGCCACTCGAATTGTCCACACCCGCGAAGGGCGTCAGTTCTACGCAAGTCAGACCCACCCCTTGCGGAAGACACCCGGGGGCTACACGCACCCCTGGGAAGGGCCGCTCGTCATCGCCAAAATTCTGAAGCCCGGAACAAACAAACTGGCCGTCAGTCAAGGCGAGGTCTGCACCAACACTTGGAACGTCTAACAGCTACGTCGCCTCTACCCTTAAGATGCTTTCAAGTTGTTCGTATACCTCGCTCCCACGCAAGTTTTAGTCATCAAGGAAGGGTCAGCCTTGCCTCGGCAGAGCCCGACCCTCCCTCAGGGGCTAAAAAGGGGGAACCCCTCTGCGTCAAAATTTTCAATCGAAAAGGCTTTTGCGTTCCCCTGGCTATGTCGGAAGCAGGACCCTAAGGAGCGAACGCGGGTGCGTGTAAGTGGCAAGGCTGACTAAGCCGAGGGACTCCTACGCCTCTGGGTTACGGACACCTCACTCGTCACCCACCACGAAAAATGACTCCTACTTGGGGAAGCCACCCTGCTACTGACGGGCGGGGCCGGACACGCAAAATGAAAGGAAAAGGGGCACGAATTTATGCAACGATAATAAAGTGTTCAGGCCTCAGCGGCCGCAAAAAGACACACGTGCATCCAACAGAAACTGCCCCGACAGAGTTAGGCGTCGCCCGGGGAAGGAGCCGCGCCTTCGGCCTCATCCCCGCCCTCGGCAAAGTCCATCCCGGCTTCGGACGACGGCGCAGGCGGGAGGATCTCTGCCTCGAAGGTGGTCGCCAGCACTGCGCTCGGACCCGCGGCGACCGCGTCGAGCCTCTGGACTTCTGCCAGGGCGGCTTCATCTTCGTCAGGAAGGCAATACCCCTCGCTGACCCGCTCCAGGTCCACGACATAGTGGGAAGCGAGCACGGTGAAGGCCCGCCTGACGCCGTGGTGTAGCGCCTCGTGGAGTCTGCCGCGCACATGATCACCCAAGGCCTGCAGGCGACTTTGAGGGGAGCTTCCTGAGGGGACGTCGCCGAAGCCAAGGACCCGACAGAAGTCCGAGACGGCCTCGGACATGGCCGCATGGTCGGTCTCCCTCTGCTCGGCCGCCCCGGCAAGCGCCTCGGCAAGCGCCTTGGCAGACTCATCGAGGGCGGACTCGAGCTCTGCGAACAGTCAGAACGAAAGATCTCAAACACAAGCGGAGGAAACAAGCTGAAATGAAAACCGAAAATGGCCAGGGCGTACCACCGGCTCGGGCACGCTGCTCCGAGGCTGCGACCTGGGCTACGGCTAGGTCGGCTGCAGGGGCTCCAGCCCGGCTTTCGGCCTCGGCAGCCCGGCCCCGAGATTGGTCTCGCTCATTGACGACCTGGTCGAACTCCGACTGCTGTCGTCGCACCTCTTCGCGTGCCGCTGCCGCCTCGGCTCTCAGATCAGTGTAGAGCAACCGAAGGTCCGCCACCTCGGCGCCCTGCTGAGAGAGGCGCGCAGTAGCCCCGGCGAGCGAGGTCCTCAGGGATCGCAGCGAGCCCCAGACATCGACCTCGTGGCGGATGAACGACGACTTGGCGGCGCTCAGATCCATCAGATCCTGAGGGAAGGAAGCGGGGCGTCACAAAAGACGCCTTGGTCACAAAAAAAGGTATGCCTGAAACCATTACCTGGAGGATTTTGGGGACGTCCCTGCAGAAAACCTCCAGCGACGACCGGAGCGACCCCACCGTTGCTTCGGCACACTCGCGGAGCTCGTCCCAAGACTGCTCCTCCCGTTCATCGTCAAGAACGAAGAAGGGATCCGAGGCCTCACGGGTCCGGAACCGGAGCAACTAGCGCCGACCCTCGTAGCTCCGCCGCACAGCGACAAGGCTGCCGCTCGGCGGGACGGATCGCGTTTCCACGCCCCCCTCCTCCGAGGCACCGAGCGCCGACGCCTCGGCCATCTCAGCGTCGGCAGCAACAGGTCGCTCCCCGACTGGGACGGCAGCGGCTTCAGTAGCAACAGGTGTCAGCACCACCGGCACGTCTGGTGGGGCCGGGGCCACGTTCACGTCAACCGCCTCCTCTAGCACGATGGCCGCCTCGGCAGAAGAGCCGGCCTCGGGAACTCGCTCCACGGCGACTGGTGCCGCCTGAGCCCCCTGCTATGGAGCGCCTTGCGAGAAGGTCAGCTGAACGGCAAGGCCCGGAGCGGCGCCGGCTGCGGAAGCCGACGCTGTCTTAAGGGCCTTTCGGGGAGCCAGATCGGTCAGGCCATGGCTTCGCTTGCTGAGGAGGAAAGAAAAATCGCGGTCGGGACATACGAATGAAAAGCAGGACGAAGACGTTCCAAGATACTTACCCGCTCCGGGCCATGATCAACCGTGCCTAAGGGGAGGTCTCTCGGATCTCGACCCCCGAAGGCGCCGCCGAGGTCCGCCTCGCCGGCAGCTTCGGCACCACCCTTGCTTTAGGTGCCTTGGACGCCCAGGAGACGGACTGCCCAGGCACTGCCACGGTGACCTGAGGGTCTCTCTCCTGCGCTGCCGGCATGGGCGACGGCTCTCGGGGAACAGACGCCTCGGCCTGACTCCCCGGGGTCACCTCAACTCCCCCGGCCGAGGGGTCAAGTACCCTCTCGGTCTGCCCCCGCTCTTCGGGCCGGGACCTCGGCGTCCCGACTCCGGGGACTGACGGCGCCAGCCCACTCGGGGGCTGGCTTGACGGCTCCTGGCCTAACCTCAAGCCCGGGCTGAAGCCGAGGCGGGCAGCCATGTCGTCATCCTCGTCATCATCTTCATCATCGTCGTCGTCATCAGGCGTTTCCGGCGACGGCTCCCTCGAGAGCCCCTCCCACTCCTGCCGATGATGGAGCTTTTCCAAGGCGTCTCGAGCCCGCATCCGCTCGTGGGCCCGGGCCTTCTCCGCGTCCTTCTTTTTCTTCTTCTCCTCCGCGACAACCCGCCGCGCTGCTCGGTCCACCGCATCCTCCGGGACCCGTGGCAGGGAAGGCTTGTGCCACCCTACCTCCTGGAGACGGATGGAAATCCCGACCGTAAGAACCAGGGGCAACCCGACGCAAGAAGAAGGAAGGAGCAGACACTCACCAGAGGCACGCACCCTTGGTCGGGGCGCATCAAGGGCTGGGAAAGGGCGCTAGCGTCCGGTTTCCCCAACGCGACGGCCACCCGCCCGTGGAGAACGTCGACGGGAAGAGGATCCGAGGACATCCGCGAGCCCTCCAAGTCAGCCTCCGGCGTCATCTCCCAAAGCGGCAACCGCCGCTCCGCCAAGGGAAGCACCCTCCGGCGGTGGATGGCGGCAATCACTCCCGCGGCGGTGAGTCCCCCTTTCCGCAGCGCCTCCAGGGCCTTGAGAAGGGGCTCGAGGTTCTTCTGTCTGTCGTGCGGGGTCCCATGGAGCCAAGCATCGGCGGCGACGGTAACCACTCGCTGGGAAAACAGCGGGAGCATCTCGCCGTCGTTCCGGAGGTAGAACCACCTGCGCTGCCACCCTTTATTCGAGGACGCAAGGATGGCGGGAATGTACAGCAACGCTCGCGACTGCCTCAGCTGGAGGATGCAGCCTCTGGCCCGCACTGCCGCGCGGACCCTTCTCTCCCCCGTCGGCGAAGCAAAAAGCTCCATGGAAAAGAGATGAGTCCACAAGTCCCAGTGGGGGCGATCCCCAAATACCCTTCGCACACCGCTACGAAGATGGCGGCTTGTGAGATGGAGTTGGGGCTGAGGTTGTGCAACTCCACCCCATAGTTGTGCAGGATCGCCCGCATAAAGCGGCTCGCCGGCACACCGAATCCCCGCTCATGAAAGGAGACAAAGCTCACGACGTACCCCAGTGGCGGGGACGGAGCAGCTCCGCTCGCAGGGGGAATCCACTCCGTCCGCTTCTCATCAGAGAGAGGGCGAAGTAAACCCTCAGCAACAAGATCCTCCAGGTCACCCACCGTGACCGTGGAGAAAGGCCATGGATCGCGCGGCGAGATGATGGTCACCCGGTCGGCCATCACCGAGCAAAAGGGGTGGCGGCGGAAAGGACTAGGTAAGCGGTTTCCTTTTCTCTGGCTAAACCTCTCGGGTTGCGAAAACCTAAGGGGGAGGCGAGCAGCGGAGCAAAGAACCGTCGCCAGACCCTCCTCCGAGTATATAAAGGCCAAGACGAGACCCGTTCAACGTTTCGTCCGGACCCGCCACGGGATTCAAAAAACCCAAAGCGAAACGGCCGTTCCTCGAACGGCTCGCGCACGCGCAACGGCCGCCCCGCGAACCGCACGCCCCGTCGCATTAACTCCACGGCGGGAAAGGCGGCGCCTCTGGCAGGAGAAGCAAGTGACGCTTCGCCTTCGCCATAACGACCGCGTCAAAAAAGGTACGCCACGTCGTTCAATTTCGTATCCTTTTCCTTTTCCTCTTTCTCTCTCTTACAACAGGGATCGGGAAAGGGGGATACCCCGAAAAGGATCCTTCTCCGTGAAGGAACCAGGCTCCGAGCCTCCCTACTGATCAGAGGTTCAAAGGCTGGCCCCTCGGAGGGGTTCAACAGCCGCCTCAGAGCGCATGGGCTCCACACCCACTACTGGTCAGAGGTTCGAAGGCCGGCCCCTCGGAAGGGTTCAACGACCGCCTCAGGCTACTCGGGCTCCGCGCCCACTACTAATCAGGGGTTTGAAGGCTGGCCGAAGGGTTCATAGCCGCCTCAGACACAGAGCGAGGGATGACCATGGGTACGTTCGATACATAACCAAGGCTCGGGCTGCGCTCCCGAGGTACCCTAGGACATTTCCGAGACCAGCGGGAATGATCTTGTAACGGAATCCCATCAGAGGGAGGCATCGAGCCCTCGGACCCCGTCGACAGGGGACCGGGTCCGGCAGATCACCCGCAGGTACTTTTGGGCGCGCCTCTGGGCCTCTAGCCGACCCCTAGCAAATGGGGCACGAACGTCCGCTCGGATTACCCGCCAGCAGCTCACCGGAGACACCATGTTCGGCGCCCACCGAGGGCAACATGGCGCTTCCCCCCTCCTTGCGGAAAGGCGACGCAGGGGCGTATGTAAAAAAGTCGAGTCTGTCCTTGATCGTCCTCTCGCCCTGTGCAGAGGCTCGGGGGCTGCTCTCGCAAACCTGGCTCCGGCCAAACCGTTGACAGCGTCAACATACCAGCCCGTGAACTTGGAACCCGACCGTGCACCCGGGCTACGGCCAGCTCGCATGAGGGAACGACCAGACCAGCCGAAGCATTACGCGAGGCATTAAGACCTCGGAGGAGTCAAACCACTCCTCCGAGGCCTCGGGGGCTACACCCGGCGGGTGCGCTCGCGCGCACCCACCGGAACAAAACGCAACCGAGAAAGGCTGGTCCCCTTGCAAAAAAGTGCGACAAAAGCCTCCAAGCGAGTGCTAACACTCCCTTCGAGGCTCGGGGGCTACTGTCGGGGACCATAATTAGGGGTACCCTCAAGGCTCCTAATTCTCAGTTGGTAACCCCCATCAGCACAAAGCTGCAAAGGCCTGATGGGTGCGATTAAGTCAGGGATCGGTCCATTCGAGGGACTCGATCACGCATCGCCTGAGCCTAGCCTCGGACAAGGGCAGCCGACCCCGGAGGATCTCCGTCTCACCCGAGGCCCCCCCTCCAGCGACGAACATACTTCCGGCTCGCCCGAGGCCCTGTCTTCGCCAAGAAGCAACCCTGACCAAATCGCCGCGCCAACCGACCAGATCGCAGGAGCATTTAATGCAAAGGTGGCCTGACACCTTTATCCTGACACGCGTCCTCCAGTCGACAGAGCCGAAGTGACCGCAGTCACTTCGCCGCTCCACTGACCGGCCTGACAGAAGGACAGCGCCGCCTGCGCCGCTCCGACTGCTGTGCCGCTCGACAGAGTGAGACTGATAGGTAGTCAGGCTCGACCTCAGGCACCATAGGAAGCTCCGCTCCGCCCGACCCAGGGCTTGGACTTGGGCTTAACCCCAGAAGACGACGAATTCCGCTCCGCCCGACCTAGGGCTCGGACTCGGGCTCAGCCCCTGAAGACGGCGAACTCCGCTCCACCCGACCCAGGGCTCGGACTCGGGCTAAGCCCAGGAAGACGGCGAACTCCGCTCCGCCCGACCCAGGGCTCGGACTTGGGCTCAGCCCCAGAAGACGACGAACTCCACTCCGCCCGACCCAGGGCTCGGACTCGGGCTCAGCCCCTGAAGACGGCGAACTCCTCTTCGCCCGACCCAGGGCTCGGACTCGGGCTAAGCCCCGGAAGACGGAGAACTCCGCTCCGCCCGACCCAGGCTCGGACTTGGGCTCAGCCCCAGAAGACGACGAACTCCGCTTCGCCCGACCCCAGGGCTCGTACTCAGCCCTGGCCTCAGCCGACGGTCTCCGCCTCGCCCGACCCAGGGGCTCGGACTCGACCACGGCCCCAGAAGACAGACTCGACCTCGACCTCGGAGGAGCCTCCACATCGCCCAACCTAGGGCGCGGGCCGGCCACGTCAACGGGAAGCGCCATCATTACCCTACCCCAAGCTGACTCAGGCTACGGGGAACAAGACCGGCGTCCCATCTGGCTCGCTCCGCCAGAGAGGCAATGATGGCGCCCCGCACGCTCTGTGACGACGGCGGCTCTCAGCCCCCTTACGGAAGCAAGAGGACGTCAGCAAGGACTCGACAGCCCCGACAGCTGTCCTTCCGCCAGGCTCCGGCGCTCCTCCGACGGCCACGACACCACACGAACCGGGTGCCACAACCTCTCCGGCTGCCACGACGACATGTACTTAGGGCGCTAGCTCTCCTCCGCTAGACACGTAGCACTCTGCTACACCCCCCATTGTACACCTGGATCCTCTCCTTACGCCTATAAAAGGAAGGACCAGGGCCCTCTTACAGAGGGTTGGCCGCGCAGGGACGAGGACGGGACAGGCGCTCGCGTGAGGCCGCTCGCTCCCTCTCCCGCGTGGACGCTTGTAACCCCCTACTGCAAGCACACCCGACCTGGGCGCGGGACGAACACGAAGGCCGCGGGATTTCCACCTCTCTCATGCCCGTCTCCGGCCGCCTCACTTCCCCCCTTCGCGCTCGGCCTCGTGCCGACCCATCTGGGCTGGGGCACGCGGCGACATTTCACTCGTCGGCCCAGGGACCCCCCGGTCTCGAAACGCCGACAAGCACTATATTTGAACCTTTGAAAATTCTATAATATCAAAGTAGGTGTTGATGAAGGCTATGTTGGAGAGCTAAGGGGTTGCTTAAATGGCGTGCTTGTCAAAATGGTGGTAGATGAGGATCTTAGAGAGAAGATTGATGCTCAAGCTGTTCTTTATGAGAACCAAAGAGAGGCATTTGCAAATCCAATGGCTATAAAAAATGCACAAACAAGGAATCCATGTAAGTATTCTAAAATTGATAGCCTTCCATCCATTTTCAGCATGTAACATATAATCTTTGTTCTTGCAATTTTAGTTTATTGGTGGCTTGCATATGGTGGTCGTACTATTGAATTATATAAGTTTGCAAGACGGATTGTTAGTCTTTGTGCTTCATCATCCGGTTGTGAGCGGAATTGGAGTACATTTGAATTTGTAAGTGAGCTAGTCAAATTATTCAATTTCGATTCGCCACTAATTTTATCCTTAGTTCTTCATTGGTTAAATCATTTATTTGCACTTGTAGATGCATATCAAAAAGAGGAATAGGTTAGAGCACAAAAGGTTGAATGACTTGGTATATGTTTCATACAACAGAAAGATGGCTGATAGGTTTCAAAAAATACGTGAGGAAGGAAAAAACTTTGATCCTTTGATTTTAGAAGACTTTGATTGGGACAATGAATGGGTTGATCCATTAGCTAATTCTTCTCATGTTAGCAATGTTCTTGGAGATGATTTCAATTTATCGTGGGACCAAGTTGATGAAGCTATTGGTGCATCTGCACATCTCAGAGGTCGTAATTTTCCTAGGAGAGCTGCTGGTGGGTGTGTGAGAAGGAATGAAGACCTTGAGGAAGAGGAGACTAATTTAGCAAATGAAGATGACGAGGATGAGGAATATATTCTTGATGATCTTGATGTGGAAGATGAAATTGAAGGAAGCAATAGTGGAAACGATGGTGATGATCAAGGCGTGGATGCTCATGGTCTTAATATTGATGAGTTCGATGATGGTTACTAATCATGCGTGAAAGTTGTAACTTGTGTTGTGTGTTTGAACTTGTGTTGTTGAACTTGATCTGTTTCTTTTTATGCTAATGCTACTTGGTTTGTGAACTCAACTTATGTATGAACTTATTCTATATTTGAAATTCTATGTCAAGTCTGAAAAGACGTTTCAACGTTCGTTTAAACGTTTAAAATTTGAAAAGTTGGTTCATAACGTTTTAACGTTTTACCGTTTTAATAACCATGCTCATTCCAGAACTTATTCCTTGACGAAGATGAACCTACTGCTGCTTTGTGATTTTGGTATTTACTACTTAGTTCTAGACTCTGGTGTGGTGATCTGTTCTGTGCTTTGTCAATGTGTGTGAGAGAGATTTTGTATTGTAATATTCATCTGTAACAGATATAAACTTAGTGACTAAACTTTGAGCTGGCTGCACTCTTTTTTTCCTTTCTAGGGTTTCTCACAAGGGTGAGTTTTACCTATAAAAGTTTTTAATGAGGTAACATTGCACAAAACATCTTATTTATTATATTTTCCTGTTGCTATTTTTCTGGTGTGATTAAACATGTTGGGTTTCGTGCTGGCACAACCCGTTTTTTATACCGTTTCCAGCGAACCAGTCTAGCATAAAAACTAGCTCAAAGGGCCGTGCCTAGGCCAACGTCAAGCACGTGGGCTCCTCAAGCACGGTCCGTGAAGCACGAATTACCGTGCCAACCCATTTGCTGTTGGGTCGTACTTGATCGGATCCGTGCCGGGTCGTGCCGGGTCGGTTGTTGGCCATCTATAGATTCAGCACAGCATCTCACCCTTCCGTGGGCACGTGCTTGGTGATGACACACATCAGATCTTATTAGTTTATATTTGATTATCCATGTGCCAGAACTTAACCAATTACGTACATGTGCATCGATCTGCTGATGTGTACCTGACAAAAGAACACGATAACAACAACTCCGTGCGACTAGTAGAGACCGACGAAGAATCACTGCCAGCTAAACCTGGATCTCGTTCGGAAAATCAGCAGAAGCTGTGTCGCGTCCAAAGTCCAAACAGCACAGCGAACTCTACTTTTCACCCAACCGAGGCTCTCTGAGCCGATGTCCTTGGCAACGAAAACAGCGGCTAAGATTTGGGACTTTGTTGCCCAGATTCGTCAAAATCTACCGTATCACTCTCGCAGCCGGCGACAAACGGAAGGCTTCAGTCTAAAGTTTGGAATCGCTGACCACGCGAGCGTTCAGATCGATGCGATTTTCATCCGTTCGCGGTTCAAAAAGATGGATCTTTTTGTCATCTTTTTTGTTTTCTCCACAAAGCAGTAAGTGCCATGGGCTATGCAGACCGCAGAGTCTGCTTCCGAGATCTCGTCTCGTTGTCAGTTGTCACGCTAGGAAAGAAAGCTTCAATGTGTAACAGGAGATGGTTCGGCATCCATTAAGACATACTATCCGTTCTTAAATATATGATGCCGTAAAAACTTTGATCACTTCTCTTATTCAATAAAATTGTAAAATATTATTTATTTTGTTATAATTTATTTTATTATTTAAGGTAGTTTGAGCGTGACTTGAAATTTTAGATTTTCGAATAAAACGAGTGATCAAAGTTTTTTTTAAAAAAATTTAACAGCGTCACATATATATATATATATATATATATATATATATATATATATATATATATATATATATATATATATATAGGGAATAGGTAATGGAAGCCCTAGGCTTCCGTTAGTGGGGGAAGCCTCAGCCAGGACGCTAACCAGGTCGTGGTCGGTCCACTGTACGCCAGCATGCGTCAGCCATGCATATGATAGCCACGAATCCTAGATGAGACGTGACAGACAATATACGCATGCATAAATATATATAGAAATGTGCATAAATCATGCATAGAAGGAATCTTTTGGACCACGAATCACGGGAACGAATATTACCATGTATACACCGCTTACGACTGCATAACGCTGTGTAACATGATAGCGTAAACCATGCAACATTTAAATATCCACCGGTTTGAGATAAGGAAAGACGTGCCCCACGTTCGCGTAAATAAAGACACAGTTACGGGAGGAAACAAATTCTCATTTACAGCCGCTCGTCCACGTTCGTATCTGTGATATTGGCGGCGGTTAACAACTAAATAAACCGTTTACGACTGCATAACGATGTGTAACATGATAGCATAAACCATGCATTATATAAATCTTGACCGGTTTGATATAAGGAAAGACGTGCTGCATAATCGCGTAAATAAAGGGACAGTTACGGTTTGAGAGCATTAGTAGAAGGAAATACATTTTAATTTACAGCCGCAGTTCGCAGGTTCTGCTCGGGCGGATTCCAGCGTAAAACGTGAGCTAAAACAGCGTAAATGAGTACGAAATTTAGCGTAAATCATATATCTGTTTTGTAACAGCGAATGGGGTCCGAAAATTACGGCGTGAAAATTGATCACGTCCGATCGTGCACGGATTTTGGCTTGGTCAAATTTCAGCGTAAAACGTGAACCAAACAGCGTAAATGGGTACAAATTTTATCGTACATCATCAATCTATTTCGTAACAACGAATGTGGCCTAAATTACGGCGTGAAAATCGCGCTCCGATCGTGCTCGGGTTCTAGGTCAGGTGGATTTAAGCGTAAGACGTGGTCCGAAACAGCGTAAATGGATACGAATTTTAGCGTAAATGGATACGAATTTTAGCGTAAATCAATGATCTGTTTTAAAACGACGAATGTGGTACTTGCTTTTTAGTGGAAGCGTAAAATGCAATAAGAAAGAACCCAAAGACAAAAATCTTTTTTTTGCCGACCTATACATGCGACATGGGGGTGAATTAATAACTGAACGAACCCAAGACAAGAAAGAAAACGATGAAGCCATTTGCTGTTCCTGAATCTTGATCCGTCACGCTCACGCCCGGCCATGGAACTGAGGTCAGAAGAGTAGCCACTAGACAATACAGAGGGCACGGCGGTCAGAAGAACAAGAGCTTGGACTTGGAGCTGCATCTGAAGGGGAGCACGATGTCGTTGGGCCAGAAGAAGCCGAGCTGGCACGCCAGGCGCGTCCACTGGTCGATGCCGACGATCCCCGCGACCTTCCATCGCGTCCGGGCCTCCCCCTCCACCCGGAACGGCACCACGCCGTCGCGGAGCGCGGTCTCCATGGCGGCGCTGCCGGCGTCGCCCAGCGGGGCGCCATGCGCGCACCCCACGTACGCCAGCGGGAGGACGCCCCTGGCGGGCACGCAGAACGGGTAGGACCGTGACCTGCACGTCGTCCAGCGCCCCCGTCTGCCCGTACACCAGCGCGTACAGGCTCGCCGCCCGCACCGCCACGTACGGCGCGCGGGGCTGCAGCAGCAGCACCACCACAAGGACGGCCACGACGCCCAGCAGCACCACGTCCGCCAGCACCATGAACAACACCACCGCCGCCCACTCCGCCGCGCCCGACCGGTGCCTCCTGAAGCTGTACCGCCGCGGACGCTGAGGCTCCTCCTCCTCGCGCCCCCTCCACGTCCGCCAATCCGCCGGCTGGAGAGCGCCGCGGCGGCCGGGGCTCTCCTGCTCACGGGCGCCTTCTCGCACGCCCGAGGAAATAGACGCCGCCGCTAAAACCTAATCCCTGGCGGCGTGGGGGTGTTTTTATAGTGACGGCGTGGGACTGGATAATCGTGAGCGCGTGGGCAGGATCATGGACCCGATTCACGTAATATGCGCAGACTATATTTGCATAAACTGATACACACATCAGCATAACTCGTATTATAATTTAGCGTAAGCACAGGTAGGTATAATAAGCCAAAAAGGGTCCGGTGCGGTCTGCACACCTGGTCGGGGCTTCCTGTAGGTAAATAGAGCGCAGGGCTCTAAATACTATATATATATATATATATATATATATATATATATATATATATATATATATATATATATAAACGAAGGGAGTGGTATGCATTTGTGGATCTATTCTGTGTAATAATTAGTAAAAAAAAATAAAATCCATAAGTACAGTACAGAAGAAGAGGTAAACGAAAGTAAAGTAAATCATTGTCGTTAGCTTGAAACTTCTCTAAAGTCTTGTTTGAGAACAAAGTTTTTGAAAATCATGGTTTTTGAAATACTACAGTATACTTTAGTCATGACAATACCACAATTTAAAATACTACGGTTTTGGAATACCACAGTATTGGATACATAGAGGTGTTTGGAAGCAAAATATTTTTTTTTGCACGCGGTAGAGATGCGCGAACTGCGTTTTACAGAGAAAACTGAAGTATAAACCTAAGTTTAGAATACTTCAAAAGAACTGCAGTATTTGTAATACTTTAGTTTTTGAAAACAGAGATTTTAGCTGGCTTGCCAAACACCTTTTAATATATAATACTACAGTTTTTAAGAATACTGCAGTATTCTTCCAAAACTTTGAAAAAACTTCACTTCAAAACACCCCGTAAGTGTTCTTATGCCGACAAGGCGACGACCATATATACCGAGGCACGAGTCGAGCACCAGACAGAGAAGTAAATGTTTTGTATTACACATACGACAAGTTAATTCCATCGCTGTTCATCGTCGTAACGGATAACCAGATGGAAACAATTGGGGCCCTTTCACCGGCCTTTTCTTATTTTCCTACAGTGGACAAGTTGGAGCAAGTGGTGTGTGAGGGTTGACCTGGTACACGAGAACACGACAGCAGAAAAGTTGGTGTTCAACTTGACTGGGAATCGTAGACCGGTGTAGCTTGCCTTAAAATTAATCTTGCCTGTTTTTTTTGGCTAAGCCATAGATTAGCACCCCTGCTCGATCTCCTGGCCACATGATCTAGCTCCACACACTAACTGGAGTGTTGTTCCCTAGTGCTGCTGCAAGTCCATGCGTGGTGGTTTAGGTTTGCTTGCACCAACACTCCAACCTAGCTGTTGCTGCTACTACTACTCACATGCATGTGTTCATATGGTTTAATCATGATAAATGGAGAAAACAATGCTTTGGTTCACTGCACTGGATTAATCTTCAACAACTCATGCAAGTGGCGGTTCTGCATACTACTACGGTACTACCTTAGTTTTCGAGAATATTTGTCGTCCGCTAATTTATATTTAAACTAAAACATGATAAATAAAAAAGAACATAGTAAGTATATATGATAAAAGTTTTGCAAAATTGCATGTCACGCGATGCTTGCACATATTTCTTACACTATCACATGAGGTTATGAGCTAGTATATTTTCGGTGTACTATTAACCTAAGTGCTAGTCAAAGAAATCTATTATATTGGACAATTCAAGTCATCGCTGCACATGACATGCTAACAAGGAAACACCAGCAAGTAAGGTAGTGTTTGGTTGAAGAGCCAAGTAGAACGGAACCGTTCTGTTCAAGTTTTGTTGTTGTTTGGTTACAAAGTAATTAGAATAGAATGGCTCCAATTAGAGAATATTCTCCTCAGATCCAGAACCATTCCGCTCCAAAAAATCAATGGGACGGAGCCGCTCCGTTCCAATCCCGCTCTCACAGTCACGCTCCGTTCCGTTCACTCTGCAACCAAACAAAAAACAGAACCGCTCCGTTCCAGATTACCAAACACAGAACAGAGCGGCTCTGTTCCTAAAATCAGGGATGAAACGACTCCGTTCTATTTGGCTCCTCAACCAAACACTACCTAAGTGTTAAAATAACGTAGACGCAAATCAACACGACTAGCTAATAGCTTCTCGCTGTTTGCTCAAGCTCGTTTTTTTTAACTCCCGCCTCTCCGTTTAATTAAACAATCCACGAAAAAGGAAATATTTGCGAGTTTATTTGCATCCAAAGCAAACATGTTATACGTTGTGAAAATTAGGGGTATTGGGTTTTTAGTAACTATTTTTTTAGCTCTTGCATCCTATTTTATTTTAGTTTCTAAATTATCAAATACATAAATTAAAATATTTTTTTAGTTTCCGTATTTTGCAATTTAAAAACTAAACCAAAATAAACTAGAGAAACTACAAATTATTGCCTAGAAACTAAACACCCATTTATGATTGATGCAATTGCTATCGATAAACCTCTAAGGACATGTATAGTAGAGAGACACCAAAACGGCTCTTCAAACACAAGAGGTAACTAAGATACTCTATTATACAATGGAGTGTCTATAAATGTAGCCTATTAATAAATATAAAAGTAAATGCGTTTGTATAACATCGAATCGATTGAACAGACAACAAATTCGTACAGTGGAAGTAAGACATCTGTTACTATTTAAGCTACAATTCAGAGATATCTCTTCACAAAAAAGATGGCTCCATTTTTTTTACAAATACAATTTTAGACAGCTCAAAAGATTATACATTAAACACCACTGTACCTAATAACTGCGTAGACACGGACGGCAACACGGCCGCCGCGAAACCGCGTTAATTTATGAGCGCCCGCTGATGTGCCTGTTCCTGTGCCTGTGCGTGCGCCTCCTGCGTGTGGCAATAGCAGCGGGCAGCGGCAGTTGGTCACCGTGGTCGTGGAGTCTGCAGTGGGCTGGACCCTCCCTGCCGCAGTTCCGCTGTTGGACCCTCCTTGCCCGGCTACTGCTGTACCCTCCAACAAGGCAAAAAGAAGAACGAAGCTCACCCACCCTGCCCATCGGCCTCATCACTTCCCTCAAATCCACCGATCCCCTTCCAGAGGTTAGGGCCTCTGCGCCCGATTTCGTCCCGCCTCGCCGATCCACCCGCCGCAGGTGCGTTCCCTTGCGCCAATTTCTGGTGAAAATGCGTTCGTGTGGAGAAAATCTCTTTACTTTTTGCGCGGAAATTCCGCGCCTCTCTTCTGACTTGGCGCTGTTCTCATGGCTTCTGCAGGTGAGCGGCTTCGCCGGTTGGAGTGTAGTACTGCGGTCGCGACCTTCGTTCCGAGCTGGTTCATTTTCGCTTGGATAGGTTTGGTACGGATGGGAGCCGGCGGCGCGGGGATCAGGAATGTTTCGGTGCGTGGGAGGTGAGAGCCGCCGGTGGGCACTGAGGGCCTAGGGTTTGGTTGAAGAGGGAGCAACGAAATGGGGGGCTTTTGCTCCAAGGGGTCGGCGGTGGACAAGTCACCCAGCGACACTACGCTCGGCCCCGGCCGGGAGGTTGACCGCCATGACCGTCTAGTGGTGAAGGAGGAGAAGAAAGCTGTGGTGGGGGAGGCTGCTGCCAAGAGGATGCAAGAAGAGCAACATCAACAGCAGCAGCAGCAGCAGCAGCCAGCAGCGCCACCACTGCCTGTATCGGTGTCGCAAACGGCAGTGCCTGGAGCTACCGCGGATAACACTGCAGCACCATGGGATGGGGTGCCACCACTGGCACGGTTGCCATCTCAGAAGTCGGGGATGGGTGTGGCGAATAAGGCAAGTTTTCAGTACTTACTTTAATGCATTATTGCTGAATCAATCATTTCTTGCCTCGTCTGTTAAAAAACTGAATTGTTTTTTATATCAGTGTAATTTGTTCGTGCTGATAATGTTGCTTAGGGATTAGTGCACTTTTCTCATGGGAATTTTGAGCTTTCTTTTTCTGTAGCATTAGCCTTTTCATGACATTTTGACATCTTGAACTAGAGGATGATCTACCAACATCTTTGCGTGAATTTTAATAAGTTTTCCTTGAGTGCTTGGCAGCAAGGAATTTGTTATTCTCTGCTATAATGAATGTGTATGTTGCTTTGGATTTATGGTCACACAAGAAAGGACCAAGAACTAACCAATTGAACCCAACTGAATAAAATCTTGAGTGCTTACGATGATGAGGAAAGACGGGCAATTAATTCATACTTAATAGGAGTATTTAATTGCGTCTGCCAGGATTCGAACTCGAGAATCGAGATATTTGACCCTGGTACTGACCTATTCAACCAAAAAGTTTAAGGTAATGGGGAAAGGCGGCCATTTCACTTAACTTCAACATATGGGCTACTGGTACTGCCAACTGAAGAAAATCTTGTCCAACACCAGTTCAGATGGTTTGGACTTTCAAACAAAGACCCTACTGGTGCATAGAGGGATCCTTTGATATTGGGGGAGGAAGAAAAAGAGGACTTGAAAGGATGGAATATACCTAAAGATTTGTCCTTGGATAGGAACACATATGTTCGGCTATTTCACCAACATGAACTATTAATCGGCTAAGAGGGCTTTTTTAGAGTGTTGTGTGGGAAGGGAACTGCTGCACAGTTGTGGGTGATTGAGAGTGCACATCCTACAAATGCAATGCAGTTTATGCTGTTTTCACCTGCATTCTTATTACTTTGCCAGAATATTGTTGTAGCTTTTCCTATTTATTGCCACACTACTATAGCTTTATGACTTCCAGCCATTCATAAAATGGTTTGCTATGCTAAACCTATGAAAGATGAACTTTTATCGTTGCTAAATTGAAATGTTCACCCTTAACTATTTGTCCATGAAATGTTCAAAAATTCTGCTCGGTCAGAGAGATTGCTAGACCCTATGCCATGTTTGATGTTCTATTTCCTTGTTGAAATAGGTTTCGGAAGTAAGCTCAATTCTGGGTAGAGCTAGTACTGCTGGCCTTGGAAAAGCAGTGGAAGTGCTTGACACACTTGGCAGTAGCATGACAAATTTGAATATAAGTAGTTTTGGATCAGGCACTGCAACAAAGGGGAACAAAATATCTATTTTAGCATTTGAGGTTGCCAATACCATAGTCAAAGGTTGCAGTCTAATGCGCGCCCTTTCAAAAGATAGCATAAAACATTTAAAAGAAACAGTGCTTCACTCTGAAGGTGTTCAGAATCTTATATCCAAAGATATGGATGAGTTACTCAAGATTGCTGCTGCTGACAAAAGGTTAGTGAATAATCTCTGATTCTTTTTATAAACTATAACAATTGTCTGAACCATTTGTTTATTTTATTTATCTAGCATCAACCTGGTTATATAGAAGAAATGTACTTCAACTTGTTTTTATATGCTTGTAGTTACCTGAAGTTTTTATTTGGTCCAACAGGGAAGAGTTGAAAGTGTTCTCTACAGAAGTTGTTCGCTTTGGAAATCGTTGCAAGGATCCTCAGTGGCACAACTTGGACCGCTACTTTGATAAGTAAAATTCACTTTGAGCCCTTGCAACCTATAGAGACAAAGATTTTAGGGTATTAAAAATTAACTCAGCGCTTTTATGCCATCAAACTCTTTCAGGTTGACATCAGAACAGACTCCTCAACATCAACTGAAAGAAGAGGCAGAATCAGTAATGCAGGAATTAGTGACTTCTGTTCAGTTTACAGCTGTAAGTTATATTTATGTATCTTGAAAGCAATGTTATGTAGTGGCATTTGTCAGGCCAATAACTACAATTTAGCAGACTGTAAACAGTAAAACATAAATGCACAATCAATCTTTTAAGATTTTTCAAAAGATTAATTTCATATTCTATGAAGAGGCAGAGAGGTCAGAGAGAGCTCAGATTGTTAATTTGTCACTTAAGGTTGTGCTCACACTCTTGAATCTTTGATTAAAATGTCCTTTCAATCAGTTTTATGCGTAAAGCAGTAATGATCTTAATATTCGTCTTCCTTTAGCCATGGGCATAGTTTTATTCAAATTTAGCTGTCATTCTCCTGGATCCTGGCATCTATCAGTCCTGTTCTTTTCAGCCTTTCTTTTCTCCAAATTTATAAACTCTGTCATCTTTCTAACTTTTAGGAACTATACCATGAAATGCATGCCCTGGATAGATTTCAACAAGATTATCAGCGTAAACAGCATGAAGAGGATGGTTCTAGTGTTGTGCAAAGAGGTCAGTTCTTTTGCATGAAAATATAATGGAACCATCTGTAAGAATTACATTGAACAAGAAACAACTCTGTTCCTCCTTTGGTTGGTGCTACTTATGTTTCGTTTTTTATCATTTAAGAAACGTTCATCTTGAACAAAACACGCGGGATTGATGATGTCATTAGGGCAAAAAGAACTTTAGTTTGAACATAATTTGTGGATGTCTTTTCATGACCGACATAGTAGGAGACACATTTGATTGATTTAAGTTATCCATTTGACTTTGACAGTTCCATGCATGCAGCATGCATAAACAGGGCGGTCAAGGTCTCTTATGTTGCCATCTATCACTGTTAACTGTCTCCATATCTGCCGTTAGGTGAACCACAACTAGTGTATTTTGACCAACATATCCAGGGCTAGATGATTCATCTGGCAGCCAACTGCACCTAACAAGTCCAAATCAACATTTTTTTGTTGCGTCCAGCACTTCTTTTAAGGAAGGGATATAATCAAATTTTGTTCTCAAGCTGAACAAAATGGAAATCCAGTAATAGAAGTATGTTGTTCAGGTTTCCTGATATGATGTAAATTTAAAGTACACTTAGCAGCACAGACTGGATTTGTATTTGCTTCTTGTTAACACGAACCTGGGTTGTGAATAAGAATAATACCAGGCAAGGGAAAATAATTCTGAATTTCTGGTATCGATTTCTATCTTTGAACATGGACACGAGTGTAGCTAATGCTACTACTTGCGTCACTTAATATTTTGTCCATTTAAGTTCTTCCTCTATTCTATTTCGTTTCTCATAGTGGATTGCCTTTATTATCTTTAGCTGTGACATTTAGCCTCTTCTCCCCCTCTTCTTTTGGCAAAATATATTTTGCCCTTCTGGTATGCACCTTTGGAAGGGCAGGCCTGGCGCAGCGGTGAGAGTTGTCTTGCTGAGTCGTCAGGTCGCGGGTTCGAAGCAGCCTCTCTGCATCCGTGGAGGAAGGCTTGCCTCGTTTTATCCCTTCCCTAGACCCCACTCATGTGGGAGCCTGCGACACTGGGTCTGCCCCTTTTGGGTATGCACCTCTGATACCTGCCAATTTGGCCTGTATGCTGTTTGATGAGTATACATTTTGCACTGTTTTGTTGTTATCATTTGATAACAATGCTGAATGTGGCTCTGTTAATTTGCAGGTGATAACATGCACATACTAAAGCAGGAAGTGAAAAGCCAAAGCAAGCATGTTAAAAGTTTGAGGAAAAAGTCTCTGTGGTCTAAGAATTTGGAAGAGGTTGGTATGCAGATTTATTTAACTGGTTAGTATGCTTGCATAATTGTGTAGTTAGAGTTAACAATGTAGTCTTAAGATTTTAGCCAAACATAATGTCATGCCCAGGTTGTGCTGGCCCATTTGTACTGTAGCACTAGTGATTGGCGCATGTGGACAGTAATGTGGAAGCTTCCTGTGCCTGGTTACTGGCATGTCGAGTCTTCTAGAACCTTCTATGTTGTATGGATCAGATCTAGGGTCAAGTTAGCAACTTAGCTCTCTGTCCCATATAAAGAGAGGAGAGTCCTTTGAGTGAAAGAAGCAGTAATTAAGGTGCTGTTTGGTTCACAAACTGTAACTTAAATGGCAATGGTAATAATTGACACTCGAGTGACAGCGGTAATAAGTTTGAATAGGCCGGTATTAGTTTTTAGTATGGGATCTGATTACGGTTGAACTTAAACAAACATGATTTAACGTTATCGGTTACCTATCATGTTACAATTATGTGAACCAAACAACACCTAAGAGGTAGTGTGATCTTGCTCTCTTCTCTCTTAGTTGTCGATCCCTTTTCCATGGCTTGGCCACCACCCCATCTCACTTGCTAGCCTCCAACTTCCTCAATAAACCTAGGGCGTGACACATAATAAGGAAAAGGACCTAAAATTCCTCTTTAGAGAGCATATGAAATGATAGGTACTGGCCAACCAAATTGGTACTGGTCTACTGGATATATATTCTCTAACAACATCCATTGTCTATGCTTTGTTAACCATAATAAGGGCCCATTGAATTGAGGGCTATATGTTTTTCATTTGTGTCAGAACTTTTGGCATCTCTCTCTGCATGTGATACATCTATAGTCGGTTTTGACCATATAATAGACTATGCACTGTCAGCAACTTGTAGCTCTAGGAAAACATTCAATCCTGTTGATTCAAAAAATAATATTTGTTTCTCCTAGGTCATGGGAAAGCTTGTGGACATTGTGCACTTCTTACATTTGGAGATCCATAATGTATTTGGGCGTTCAGGTATTAATCTTTGTTATATCTTATATAAAACTTTGTACATATTGAGCTATTGGCTAGTTTATCATCTTGATTGCTTTTTTTTGTTGAAAGCAATTGTGAGCTACGTAATTAAAACATCTTGTTACTAATGTGTCATAAACTATACTTCAGTTTCACCTTCTCACTCTAAGGGCATGAGTTTTGGGCATTAGCTTATACCATATCGCTGGTGTAACTTGAATTACAATAGATCATATCATTTTAGCCAAAGTTAGAGCCGAAGAGGTGTTATGACCGGTGTCACCTATAGACGTCGAGATCACCATGCAGACAATTAGGAACTAAATGCCAAAGAGTTTCCTTGAGTAAAATACAATTCTGGTCCTTAAACTTGACTGAGTGTGTCAACTCGTCCATAAACTTTTGAGATATGTCTCTTAAGGGCTCAATATCTGATCGGGTCTCTATTATGTCCTAACGGGTTGTTGTGGCCCATATGTCAGTTGCTGAGGAAGGAAGGAGAAGGGTGGATGGGGTCCAACAGACCACGACAACTGACATGTGGGCCATAGCAACCCGTTAGCACGTAATAGAGACCCGAACATATATTGAGCCCTTAAGAGACATACTTTAAAAATTTATGGGCTGGGTTGACATAGCCAGACAAGTTTAAGGACCGTGATTGTATTTTATTCAATTTCCTTCCTTGGATATTTTGTATTTGTTTCTATAAAATAGGATCTTGATTAGAAAGTTTCCACAAAAAGAAGGATAGCTTACTTAGTTTTTTCCCCTCGAACGACGCATAAGAGTTGCATGTCATTTCATTAAGAAGATAAAAAGAAACAACGGTTCAGGAACTAATAAGGTTTTAAACCTGAACACACCGCCCCTCACTCACTCCAAACTTGGAACAGTAAAGAAAGGCGACCTAGAGAGCAGGAGCTGAAGCTTAACAGCACCAACCTTACACCACAAAAAACACTCGTCTATCACAGCCTGAAGGAGAACCTGAGTGTTAGGTTGCGCTCCCTCAAAAACACATGTGTTCCTATGTTTCCACACCTCCCAGGCTTCGAGGATGATAAGAGAGTTGAGACCCTGCCACAGCTCCTTCTGTACGTTACTGATAGCCACCTTCCACCACGCATTGAACCTAGAGCTTGTAACTGAAGGTGCCAGAGTTGCCAAACCTAAATACTGCACTATTATATGCCAAATCTGTCGGGTGAAGACGCAAGAGATTAGAATGTGCAGAATTGATTCCTCGTCTTGGTCACGGAGAGTACAGACATCCGAGTGTGGTAATCCTCGCCTGGCAAGTCGGTCCACGGTCTAGCATCTGTTGTTGATTGCCAACCATATGAAGAAATGGCAGCGCATAGGCGCCCAAGTCTTCCAAATTCTTTTCCAAGAATTAAACGAGTGGAGCCAATGAAAATGCATCATAGGCCGATTTGCTGTTGTAAGTGCCAGATTGGCAAAAGGGCCTCTAGACGAGTTGGTTAGGTGGTCTGAGTAGCACTCCTCAGTGTTAGATCACTTATTCTAGTCCTACGGTTTGGGCTGGGCCAACTCCTGCGCGTCTATGGCCTAGCCTAGGTGTTGCGCCACCTGTGTATCCCTGCCGCACCATATGTGCACCGGCCCTAGGGAAGGCTTTCCCTGGCACCTCCAGGGTCATCTGCCTATATATGTGTATTGCTTCCCTCAATCAATATACACTAATAGTCTAACACATGGCAGCATATCCCCTATCACTCAGGTCTTGGGTTCAACCCCCGTGGGAGCGAATTTCAGGTTGTGGTTAAAAGAATCCCCTCGTCTGTCTCACACCAAAGCGCATGCCTAACAGCCTAAGGCGCGGTCCAGGCTACGGTCGTGTTCTCACATGGGATATGGTGCTGTTGTGTATGGGTGGGGTAGAGGTTCGAGGGTTTTCTCGACCAGTGTGAGAATGTCTTCTTAATATAATGCCCGGGGGTTGTCTTACCCCCAGTATGTCGAGTTTCTTAATACAATTATGGTTTAAATTTTAAATATATTGCCGTTGCGTAACAACACCAAGGTACCATAGATACCTGAGAGAGTGAAAGGATAGAGCGAGGGGCGTAGGCTGGAGGTATGCTGATCCTGGGTACTATCTAGCTATCGGCACACGGGAGATTGATAGAGGTTTACGCCACAAATGTGTCGCAAATGTGTAATACCCTACATCCTCTTTGTGTATGGCAGATTGACAAAAGCAAAGGTGAAGAACATTACATGCTCAGATATACCCTGAGCTAGATGACCGACTAGCTCTCTCTTACCTTTTGGTTTTGGTGGGAGTTATCGACTAACAAGTCCCTCGTTCACCTCTGTTTGTCTTGCACAGATACTAGCAGGTTTCGACCAACCTCCTCTACGTTGCTCTACCCCTTTTATATCTCAAGGGAGGAGAGATTGATACATGTCTGCTAGTGCTAGTGATCCCTGCCCAGTAGAGGCTCTACTACTATCTTGTCACAATTATGGAGTGGTACATGGTGCACACCTTGCCATAGTGTTGAGCTTGTCATGCTACTGTGGATTGTGATTGGCACGTCCTATTATAGTGGCAGGACTAGAGATGACGTCGTCGAGTACGACATAGTTGGTAAACGGTGTAGTAGCTAGTACTTTGTAATGCTTGCTAGTAAGTTAGTACATTCAGGCGTGGCAACGGGGACGGTGGCACACACCGTACAGTAGCCTTAGGTACGACTGATGCCCATTGTTGAGGCTAGAGGGACGGTGGCATGCACTGCATAGTGGCCTCGGTGCATCTCTGACAAGGCCACAATGCACCTCTTTGACCGCAATGTTGTCTATCATATTTAATGTGACCGACGAAAGCTTTTTCCGGACCGTCCGATACCATGCGGCCTACTCGACCGCCTAGAGTAGGGGCGCACGTGCACTAGGGTCGTCCTGCCCTGGGGGCTTCTTTCAAGACCACCTCGCCCTAGGGGCATCTTGAAGGATGCCCAGGAGATCTAGTTTTAGTCCTAAGTCCGCAGGCCCCATGCTTAAGCCGAGTCGTGGGTTTAGTTCCCCGATTGGAGGGCCTCGAGAGACTTAGAGTGCCATGGAGGTCTGGAAGGCCCCAGGAGGCTGGTCACCCGACGTGGAGGGCGCTAGAGACCGGGAGAGTCCTAGTGGTCTGGAGGGCCTCGAGACCTAGTCCCCCGGCATGGAGGCGCTAGAGGCCGGGAGAGTCCCAGAGGTCTGGAGGGTCTCAAGATCCGGTCCTTGGGCATGGAGGGCTTCTTACTTATCTGGGGCCGAGCAAGGTCCCCCGAGGTGTGGGGCCCTGGGGATACACAGTTGGCATATTGTTAGTATTCGGGGGTAATGTCCTTCCCCGAACGCTGACATATATTATGACCGTTTTCTTCACCGGTACTGTATTTATGATTTATCATTGACTGAAGATTATCACCCTAACACTATGCAGACAGTGAAGAATCACAGGAACCTACCAAACGACGTAATAGATTGGGTCCAGCAGGTCTTGCACTGCATTATGCAAATATCATCAGTCAGATTGATACTCTTGTAAGTTCACAGGATCCACTGTTCTATTGTTTTCTCTGTGTCCTGCATTATGCAAATATCATCAGTTTGACCTACAGTTCATGGGGTTGTACTAGTAGTTTTGTGTGCCACACAAATTGAATTTGTTGTGCTAAGAAAATCATTTTTTTTGTTTCTTTTCTGGTAGCCTAACAAGGGTTGATCAATTGACAGGTTTCTCGTTCAAGCTCTGTTCCTCCAAATACAAGGGATGCATTATACCAAAGTTTGCCACCAACCATAAAGTCATCTCTCCGTTCTAAGCTACACTCCTTTGGAGTTAAGGAAGAGGTATGCGGGATGACACCCATGCTTGAAAAATGAAAGTAGGATGTAGAGTCAACATCGTACTATGTTTGTGACATGTAAGTATGTAATTGGAAGTTTAATGCAAGCTTTTGCTGAATTTGTGTAGCTTACTGTTTCTCAAATCAAGGCTGAAATGGAGAAGACCCTGCGGTGGCTTGTCCCTATTGCAAGTAACACCACCAAGTAATTCAAAATCTTAACTACCTTCATAACATGCAAAATAGCCAGAGCTTCCACTTATCCCTTTTTGTTACTGATTTTTTTATGATCTGTCCATACCAGGGCTCACCATGGTTTCGGTTGGGTTGGAGAGTGGGCAAATACTGGGTTGGTATCTTATTTTGTTCATTTCTAATAGGAAAGTTATATGGCTAGAACATCGGAGTAATGATCCTTTTTGTCTTACACAGGTCAGATGTGAACTGCAAGCCAAATGGGCAGATAGACCTGATCCGAATTGAGACACTGTACCACGCTGACAAGGAGAAGACTGAAGCATATATCCTCGAGCTTGTTATTTGGCTTCATCATCTTATCAGCCTATCCAAAACTGCAAATGGTGAAAGGTCTCCAATCAAGTCTCCTGTTCGGTCTCCTACACAAAGAGGGGCCTCAATCACATTATCTCCAAACAAAAACAGCAGCAATTCATCACCTCTTCTGACGCAAGAAGATCAAGATATGCTAAGGGATGTCAAGTACAGGAAATTCATCCCTGGTATAAGCAAAAGCCAGGAGTTTGACACTAAGGAAAGGCATAATAAGCAAAGCAGGTTAAGCAAAAGTAATAGCCATTCACCAAGCAGTGGCAACCGGAAAGAGACGCTATCAATCAGGAGGCTGCTTCCTGTGATCGACTTTGAGATCGACAGGATAAAAGCCCTTGATATGATCGACAGAGTTGACGATCTGAGAGTACAATGATGAACCTAGATTAAGCAATGGCAAAGTCTGAAAAATGCACCCTCAATCTATGATCCTGAAAATCAAGATTGCTTGAAAGATACAAGTAATCAGCTGAGCTGAATTGGCATGCTGTCAGCACTTCTGCAGCAATGTCCCTGCTTGAGGTGAACAGGCATCATGGTGCCAGTTTGAAGGCACCACGAGGGTTAGAGATGGTGGCAGCATGTTCTGGCCAACTTTGTATGATATATGGCAGGGTTAATAGGAAAGTGAAATTTTATTGTAAAAAGGGATTTGTTGTGTTACTTAGCTCATGTACAAGGAATACAAGTTTTGAGAGGGCGGAGGGGGATCAAAGATCTGACTGTGTTTCTTGCTGTTTTTGTTAGTTCTATCAAATCCATGAACTAGTGAATAGTGATCCCGCTTAGCTAAGCAACATAGATTGTAGTGCCCTAACGTCCGATGAACAATCTCCTATTCTTCTGCCATTCCTGCTAGTAAGAGGTTAGGTCATCACCAGCAGATTCGTTATATCATTCTTAATTTTAAACTTCACTATGTAAATAATTTTAAACTTCACTATGTAAATAGTGTTAAACAGTCGTGTCCTCTATTTTACACTATCCACCAAAAATAAGGTTAGAAGCCCCCAATTTGGTCGGCGTCACATATGTTACAGCCGACATCTTCACATTTTCAAAAGCTATTTTCTGTTTTAATCCTGCAATTCTAGACATGCAGTCATCCACATATCTCGTGTCACATCTCTTGTTGAACTTCGATGGACTTACCGTCTCTATTTTCTTCGCCACAGCTCTCTGGTGATTCGCAAACGTAGTTATGACAAAACTAGGTTATCGTTGAGAACCAATGATTCCATAGGAAAGGGAAAGTAAAGGGCATTTTGTTTTGGCTTCTGACCATATTCTGTCCATCTATATTGATGATGTGATTTTTTTTTCAGCCGTTTGAGGAGAATTTTCACTGTGTCAAAACAATTTTGGATTGCTTTTGTCGGGACCATAATTAGGGATACCCTCAAGGCTCCTAATTCTCAGCTGGTAACCCCATCAGCATAAAGCTGCAAAGGCCTGATGGGTGCGATTAAGTCAGGGATCAGTCCATTCGAGGGACTCGATCGCGCCTCGCCCGAGCCTAGCCTCGGACAAGGGCAGCCGACCCCGGAGGATCTCCGCCTCGCCCGAGGCCCCCCTCCAGCGGCGAACATATTTCCGGCTCGCCCAAGTCCCTGTCTTCGCCAAGAAGCAACCCTGACCAAATCGCCGCACCGACCGACCAAATCGCAGGAGCATTTAATGCAAAGGTGGCCTGACACCTTTATCCTGACGCGCGCCCCTCAGCCAACAGAGCCGAAGTGACCGCCGTCACTTCGCCGCTCCACTGACCGGCCTGACGGAAAGACAGCGCCGCCTGCGCCGCTCCGACTGCGGTGCCACTTGACAGAGTGAGGCTGACAGGCAGTCAGGCCCGGCCGCAGGCACCATAGGAAGCTCCGCTTCGCCCGACCCAGGGCTCGGACTCGGGCTAAGTCCCGGAAGACGGCGAACTCCGCTCCGCCCGACACAGGGCTCGAACTCGGGCTAAGCCCCGGAAGACGGCGAACTCCGCTCCGCCCGACCCAGGGCTCGCACTCGGGCTAAGTCCCGGAAGACGGCGAACTCCGCTCCGCCCGACCCAGGGCTCGGACTCGGGCTAAGTCCCGGAAGACGGCGAACTCCGCTCCGCCCGACCCAGGGCTCGGACTCGGGCTCAGCCCCGGAAGACGGCGAACTCCGCTCCGCCCGACCCAGGGCTCGGACTCGGGCTAAGTCCCGGAAGACGGCGAACTCCGCTCCGCCCGACCCAGGGCTCGGACTCGGGCTCAGCCCCAGAAGACGACGAACTCCGCTCCGCCCGACCCAGGGCTCGGACTCGGGCTAAGTCCCGGAAGACGGCGAACTCCGCTCCGCCCGACCAGGGGCTCGGACTCGGGCTCAGCCCCAGAAGACGACGAACTCCGCTTCGCCCGACCCCAGAGCTCGGACTCCGCCCTGGCCTCAGCCGACGGTCTCCGCCTCGCCCGACCCAGGGGCTCGGACTCGACCTCGGCTTTGGAGGAGCTTCCACATCGCCCAACCTAGGGCGTAGACCAGCCACATCAACAGGAGGCGCCATCATCACCCTACCCCGTGCTGACTCGGGCCACGGGGAACAAGACCGGCGTCCCATCTGGCTCCCTCCGCCAGATAGGCAATGATGGCGCCCCGCATACTCTGTGACGACGGCGGCTCTCAGCCCCCTTACGGAAGCAAGAGGACGTCAGCAAGGACTCAACAGCTCCGACAGCTGTCCCTCCGCCAGGCTCCAGCACTCCTCCGACGGCCACGACATCACACCAGCTGGGTGCCAAAATCTCTCCGGCTGCCACGACGGCATGTACTTAGGGCGCTAGCTCTCCTCCGCTAGACACGTAGCACTCTGCTACACCCCCCATTGTACACCTGGATCCTCTCCTTACGCCTATAAAAGGAAGGACCAGGGCCCTCTTAGAGAGGGTTGGTCGCGCGGGGACGAGGACGAGACAGGCGCTCGCGTGAGGCCGCTCGCTCCCTCTTCCGCGTGGACGCTTGTAACCCCTACTGCAAGCGCACCCGACCTGGGCGCGGGACGAACACGAAGGCCGTGAGATTTCCACCTCTCTCACGCCCATCTCCGGCCACCTCACTTCCCCCCTTCGCGCTCGGCCTCGCGTCGACCCATCTGGGCTGGGGCACGCGGCGACATTCACTCGTCGGCTTAGGGACCCCCCGGTCTCGAAACACCGACAGTTGGCGCGCCAGGTAGGGGCCTGCTGCGTGTTGACGAACAACTTTCCGTCAAGCTCCAGATGGGCAGTCTCCAGCAACCTCTCCGACCCGGGACGGTGCTCCGTTTCGGGAGCCTTGAGTTCATGTCCCTTGACGGCGACTACGACATGATACTCATTCCACCGCCGGGCGACAGCGGTAATGGCGGCCGACAGTCCGCCCGCCGGTGGCGGAATCGACGATGTCTTCCCCGCGTGGTGGAAGAACAACCTTCGAGCTCGCCCCGCCCTCTTCCTCACCGACGGAGGGGAAGGCGGGGCAACCAAGGCCAAGCAGGAGGCAGCGCCTCGTCAGCTGTTGAGCGAGTCGACACCGCCAACACCTCAACGGGGGGCGCGCCGGGCATCGACCTCGCGCTTGAGACGAAGACGAGCACTATCTCCCCGCGACACGCTAATCCCGAGCAAGCGGACGACGCCAGCACGCTCGCGGAAGGCTTGCTGGGTGTCACCCTCGTACCTGAGACGACGATGCAGTCAGTCCCCGACGTGACTTCATCACCGCCCGTCGACCAAGAGGTACCGACCGATTCCCATCCCACGTCTTTCGGATTCAGCCTCGACCCGCCTAGCGGCTTCGCTTTGGCGGGCGCTCCTGTAGGGGCGAGTCCAAACCTTCTGGGGTTTCGTATGCGGTCACCTTGGGACCGGCTGACGGACGTCTCGACCTACGGGCCCTCTGGGTCCGAGGAAGACGACGAGCGCAGCTTCTGTTGGGATTTCTCTGGTCTTGGCAACCCCAGTGCCATGCGGGACTTCATGACCGCATGCGACTACTGCCTTTCCGACTGTTCCGACGGTAGCCGTAGCCTCGGCGATGAGGACTGCGGCCCAAGCCGCGAATGTTTCCACGTCGATCTAGGGGGTCCCTCCGAAGGCAACCATCTCGGCATGCCGGAGGACGGTGATCTCCCTAGGCCGGTGCCTCGCGTTGACATCCCACGGGAGCTAGCTGTGGTCCCCGTTCAGGCGGGGGGCCATGACCCACAGCTCGAGCAAATCCGTGGGGTGCAGGCCAGGCTCGACGAGGGAGCAGGAGCGCTTGAGCCGATCCGCCGGGACGTCGGGCAGGCATGGGCGGCCCAACCTCCAGCCGGAGAAATACGTCATCTACCCCAGGGCTTCCAGCACCGCGTCGCCGACGACGTCAGGGTCAGGCCGCCACCCGCATCTAGTGGGGTCGGCCAGAACCTGGCTGCAGCAGCAATGCTCCTCCGCGCGATGCCGGAGCCATCAACCACCGAGGGGCGGCGAATCCAGGGAGAGCTCAAGAATCTCCTGGAAGGCGCCGCGGTCCGACGGGCCGAGAGCTCCGCCTCCCGAAGGCAGGGGTACCCTTCGGAACCTCATGCCGCGACTTCCCGATTCATGCGGGAAGCCTCGGTCTACACCGGGCGCACGCGCAACACAGCGCCTGCGGCCCCGGGTCGCCTCGGCAATGAGCACCATCACCGCGACCGTCGGGCCCACCTCGACGAGAGGGTGCGCCGAGGCTACCACCCCAGGCGTGGGGGACGCTACGACAGCGGGGAGGATCGGAGCCCCTCGCCCGAACCACCCGGTCCGCAGGCCTTCAGCCGGGCCATACGACGGGCGCCGTTCCCGACCCGGTTCCGACCCCCGACTACTATCACAAAGTACTCGGGGGAGACGAGACCGGAACTGTGGCTCGCGGACTACCGTCTGGCCTGCCAACTGGGTGGAACGGACGATGACAACCTCATCATCCGTAACCTCCCCCTGTTCCTCTCCGACACCGCTCGCGCCTGGTTGGAGCACCTGCCTCCGGGGCAGATCTCCAACTGGGACGACCTGGTCCAAGCTTTCGCCGGCAATTTCCAGGGCACGTACGTGCGCCCCGGGAATTCCTGGGACCTCCGAAGCTGCCGACAGCAGCCGGGAGAGTCTCTCCGGGACTACATCCGGCGATTCTCGAAGCAGCGCACCGAGCTGCCCAACATCACCGACTCGGATGTCATCGGCGCGTTCCTCGCTGGCACCACCTGCCGCGACCTGGTGAGCAAGCTGGGTCGCAAGACCCCCACCAGGGCGAGCGAGCTGATGGACATCGCCACCAAGTTCGCCTCCGGCCAGGAGGCGGTCGAGGCTATCTTTCGAAAGGACAGGCAGCCCCAGGGCCACCCATCGGAAGATGCCCCCGAGGCGTCAACTCAGCGCGGCGCCAAGAAGAAAGGCAAGAAGAAGTCGCAAGTGAAACGCGACGCCGCCGACGCGGACCTTGTCGCCGCCGCCGAGTACAAGAACCCTCGGAAACCCCCCGGAGGTGCCAACCTCTTCGACAAGATGCTCAAGGAGCCGTGCCCCTATCACCAGGGGCCCGTCAAGCACACCCTTGAGGAGTGCGTCATGCTTCGGCGCCACTTCCACAGAGCCGGGCCACCCGCGGAGGGTGGCAGGGCCCACGACGACGACAAGAGGGAAGATCACCAGGCAGGAGAGTTCCCCGAGGTCCGCGACTGCTTCATGATCTACGGTGGGCAAGCGGCAAACGCCTCGGCTCGGCACCGCAAGCAAGAGCGCCGGGAGGTCTGTTCAGTGAAGGTGGCGGCGCCAGTCTACCTAGACTGGTCCGACAAGCCCATCACCTTCGACCAAACCGACCACCCCGACCATGTGCCGAGCCCGGGGAAATACCCGCTCATCGTCGACCCCGTCATCGGCGACGTTAGGCTCACCAAGGTCCTCATGGACGGAGGCAGCAGCCTCAACATCATCTACGCCGAGACCCTCGGGCTCCTGCGTGTCGATCTGTCCTCCGTCCGGGCAGGCGTTGCGCCCTTCCATGGGATCATTCCCAGGAAGCGCGTCTAGCCCCTCGGACAACTCGACCTTCCCGTCTGCTTCGGAACACCCTCCAACTTCCGAAGGGAGACCCTGACATTCGAGGTGGTCGGGTTCCGAGGAACCTACCACGCGGTACTGAGAAGACCATGCTACGCGAAGTTCATGGCCGTCCCCAACTACACCTACCTGAAGCTCAAGATGCCGGGCCCCAACGGGGTCATCACCGTCGGCCCCACGTACAAACACGCGTTCGAATGCGACGTGGAGTGCGTGGAGTACGCCGAGGCCCTCATTGCCGACCTGGAGAGCCTCTCTAAGGAGGTGCCAGACGTGAAGCGTCATGCCAGCAACTTTGAGCCAGCGGAGACGGTTAAGGCCGTCCCCCTCGACCCAAGCAGCGACGCCTCCAAGCAGATCCGGATCGGCTCCGGGCTCGATCCCAAATAGGAAGCAGTGCTCGTCGACTTTCTCCGCGCGAACGCCGACGTCTTCGCGTGGAGTCCCTCGGACATGCCCGACATACCGAGGCATGTCGCCGAGCACTCGCTGGACATCCGAGCCGGAGCCTGACCCGTCAAGCAGCCTCTGCGCCGATTCGACGAGGAGAAGCGCAGAGCTATAGGCGAGGAGATCCACAAGCTAATGGCGGCAGGGTTCATCAAAGAGGTATTCCATCCCGAATGGCTTGCCAACCCTGTGCTTGTGAGAAAGAAAGGGGGGAAATGGCGGATGTGTGTAGACTACACTGGTCTAAACAAGGCATGTCCGAAGGTTCCCTACCCTCTGCCTCGCATCGATCAAATCGTGGATTCCACTGCTGGGTGCGAAACCCTGTCTTTCCTCGATGCCTACTCAGGGTACCACCAAATCAGGATGAAAGAGTCCGACCAGCTCGTGACTTCTTTCATCACACCCTTTGGCATGTACTGCTATGTCACCATGCCGTTCGGCTTGAGGAATGCGGGCGCGACGTACTAGCGGTGCATGAACCATGTGTTCGGCGAACACATTGGCCGCACGGTCGAGGCCTACGTCGATGACATCGTAGTCAAGACGAGGAAAGCCTCCGACCTCCTTTCTGACCTTGAAGTGACATTCCGATGTCTCAAGGCGAAAGGCGTCAAGCTCAATCCCGAAAAGTGTGTCTTCGGGGTGCCCCGAGGCATGCTCTTGGGGTTCATCGTCTCCGAGCGGGGCATCGAAGCCAACCCGGAGAAGATCGCAGCCATCACCAGCATGGGGCCCATCAAGGACTTGAAAGGCGTACAGAGGGTCATGGGATGTCTCGCGGCTCTGAGCCGCTTCATCTCACGCCTCGGTGAAAGAGGTCTACCTTTGTACCGCCTCTTAAGGAAGGCCGAGTGCTTCACTTGGACCCCTGAGGCCGAGGAAGCCCTCGGGAACCTGAAGGCGCTCCTCACGAAGGCGCCTATCTTGGTGCCCCCAGCTCACGGAGAAGCCCTCTTGGTCTACGTCGCCGTGACCACTCAGGTGGTTAGCGCCGCGATTGTGGTCGAGAGGCAAGAAGAGGGGCATGCATTGCCCGTTTAGAGGCCAGTCTACTTCGTCAGCGAGGTACTGTCCGAAACCAAGATCCGCTACCCACAAGTTCAGAAGCTGCTGTATGCGGTGATCCTGACACGGCGGAAGTTGCGACACTACTTCGAGTCTCATCCGGTAACTGTGGTGTCATCCTTCCCCCTGGGGGAGATCATCCAGTGCCGAGAGGCCTCGGGTAGGATTGCAAAGTGGGCGGTGGAAATCATGGGCGAAGCAATCTCGTTCGCCCCTCGGAAGGCCATCAAGTCCCAGGTCCTGGCAGACTTCGTGGCCGAATGGGTCGACACCCAGCTACCAACGGCTCCGATCCAACCGGAACTCTGGACCATGTTCTTCGACGGGTCGTTGATGAAGACAGGAGCCGGCGCAGGCCTACTCTTCATCTCGCCCCTCGGGAAGCACCTACGCTACGTGCTATGCCTCCATTTCCTGGCATCCAACAATGTGGCTGAGTACGAGGCTCTGGTCAACGGATTGCGGATCGCCATCGAGCTAGGGGTCCGACGCCTCGACGCTCGCTGTGACTCGCAGTTCGTCATCGACCAAGTCATGAAGAACTCCCACTGCCGCGACCTGAAGATGGAGGCCTACTACGATGAGGTTCGGCGCCTGGAAGACAAGTTCTACGGGCTCGAGCTCAACCACGTCGCTCGGCGCTACAACGAGACTGCGGACGAGCTGGCTAAAATAGCCTCGGGGCGAACAACGGTTCCCCCGGACGTCTTCTCCCGAGACCTGCATCAACCCTCCGTCAAGATCGACGACATGCCCGAGCCTGAGGCACCCTCGGCCCAGCCCGAGGTACCCTCGGCACAGCCCGAGGCACCCTCGGTTCGGCCCGAGGTACCCTCGGCCCCCGAGGGCGAGACGCTGCGCGTCGAGGGGGAGCAAAGCGGGGTCACGCCTGATCAAAACTGGCAGACCCCGTACCTGCAATATCTCCACCGAGGAGAGCTACCCTCCAACCGAGCCGAAGCTCGACGGGTGGCGCGGCGCGCCAAGTCGTTCGTCTTGCTGGGAGATGAGAAGGAGCTCTACCACCGTAGCCCCTCTGGCATCCTCCAGCGATGCATCTCCATCGCCGAAGGTCAGGAACTCCTGCGAGAGATACACTCGGGGGCTTGCGGCCATCACGCAGCGCCTCGAGCCCTTGTCGGGAATGCTTTTCGACAAGGCTTCTACTGGCCCACGGCGGTGGCCGACGCCACTAGAATTGTCCGCGCCTGCGAAGGATGTCAGTTCTACGCAAGGCAGACCCACCTGCCCGCTCAGGCTCTGCAGACGATACCCATCACCTGGCCTTTTGCTATGTGGGGTCTGGACCTCGTCGGCCCCTTGCAGAAGGCACCCGGGGGCTACACGCACCTGTTGGTCGCCATCGACAAATTCTCCAAGTGGATCGAGGTCTGACCCCTAAACAGCATCAGGTCCGAGCAGGCGGTGGCATTCTTCACCAACATCATCCATTGTTTTGAGGTCCCGAACTCTATCATCACCGACAACGACACCCAGTTCACCGGCAGAAAGTTCCTAGACTTCTGCGAGGATCACCACATCCGGGTGGACTGGGCCGCCGTAGCTCACCCCATGTCAAATAGGCAAGTAGAGCGTGCCAACGGCATGATTCTACAAGGGCTCAAGCCTCGGATCTACAACGACCTCAACAAGTTCGGCAAGCGATGGATGAAGGAACTCCCCTTGGTGGTCTGGAGCCTGAGGACAACACCGAGCCGAGCACGGGCTTCACGTCGTTCTTTCTAGTCTACGGGGCCGAGGTCGTCTTGCCCACAGACCTGGAATACGGCTCCCCGAGGACAAGGGCCTATGCCAGCCAAAGCAACCAAGCTAGTCGAGAAGACTCGCTGGACCAGCTGGAAGAGGCTCGGGACAGGGCCTTACTACACTCGGCGTGGTACCAGCAGTCCATGCGACGCTACCACGCCCGAGGGGTCCGGTCCCGAGACCTCCAGGTGGGCGACCTGGTGCTTCAGCTGCGATAAGACGCCCGAGGGCGGCACAAGCTCACGCCCCCCTGGGAGGGGCCGTTCGTCATCGCCAAAGTTCTGAAGCCCGAAACGTACAAGTTGGCCAACAGTCAGGGCGAGGTCTACAGCAACGCTTGGAACATCCAACAGCTACGTTGCTTCTACCCTTAAGATGTTTTCAAGTTGTTCATATACCTCGCTCCCACACAAAGTTTAGTCATCAAGGAAGGGCCAGCCTTGCCTCGGCAAAGCCCGACCCTCCCTCGGGGGCTAAAAGGGGGGAACCCCCTCTGCGTCGAAATTTTCCTCGAAAAAAGATCTTTTCTGCCAGAATGTCTTTCGTGCTTTTCGACTACTTCGAAAGTTGAGAGCACCTAGAGGGGGGGGGGGTGAATAGGTGATCCTGTGAAACTTAAAAACTTAAGCCACAAAAACTTGTTAAGTGTTAGCACAATAGTTGCCAAGTGGCTAGAGATGAGTTCAAACACAATAACCACAAAGAAATCAAACATAGAGATGGCACAGTGTTTATCCCGTGGTTCGGCCAAGTACAAAACTTGCCTACTCCACGTTGTGGCGTCCCAACGGACGAGAGTTGCACTCAACTCCTCTCAAGTGATCCAATGATCAACTTGAATACCACGGTGTTCTTCTTTACTTTGATCTTTTCCCGTTTGCGAGGAATCTCCACAACTTGGAGTCTCTCGCCCTTACAATTGAATTTCACAAAGAAGTACGGAGTAAGGGAGGGAAGCAACACACACAAATCCACAGCAAAATGCGCACACACACGGCCAAGAATCGAGCTCAAAAGACTATCTCAAAGTTCTCACTAGAACGGAGCTCGAATCACTGAGAATGACAAACGAATGCGCAAAGACTGAGTGTGGATGATCAAGAATGCTCTAAGGTTGCTTGGTGTTCTCCTCCATGCGCCTAGGGGTCCCTTTTATAGCCCCAAGGCAGCTAGGAGCCGTTGAGAGCAAAACTGGAAGGCTGATCTTGCCTTCTGTCGACTGGTGCACCGGACAGTCTGGTGCACACCGGACACTGTCCGGTGCCCGATTTCTTTCCTTAAACGGCACAGCCGACCGTTGTAGATCTGGGAGCCGCTGGCGCACCGGACATGTCCGGTGCACACCGGACAGTCCGGTGCCCCCTTCCGACCGTTGGCTCGGCCACGTGTCCCGCGCAAATCGCGCGGCCGACCGTTGGCCCGGCCGACCGTTGGCTCACCGGACAGTCCGGTGCACACCGGACAGTCCGGTGATTTTTAGCCGTACGCCGTCGGCGAATTCCCGAGAGCGGCCTCTTCACGCCGAGTCAGCCTGGCGCACCGGACACTGTCCGGTGCACCACCGGACAGTCCGGTGTGCCAGACTGAGCTGAGTCTTGGCTGTACACAGCCAAGTCTTTTGCACCTCTCTTCATTTCTTCTTCTTTCTGTTTCTAACACTTAGACAAGTATATTAGTACACAAAACCAATGTACTAAGACTTAGAAACATACCTTTACTCATGATTTGCACTTTGTTCATCCATGGGCATAAATTCACATTTAAGTACTTGTGTTGGCACTCAATCACCAAAATACTTAGAAATGGCCCAAGGGCACATTTCCCTTTCAATCTCCCCCTTTTTGGTGATTTATGCCAACACAACATAAAGCAACTAGAACAAGTGCAATATCACTTCAAATAAAACTCAAATTTATTTTGATTCAATTTTGGCATATATGGATCATCCTTTGCCACCACTTGGTTTGTTTTTGCAAATCAAACTCAAATCTCTATCTCTAAGTCAAACACACATGTTGAAGCATAAAGAGAGTCATTCCAAAAGAGATTGATCAAAGATTTCAAAAACTCCCCCTTTTTCCCATAATCACTACTTCTCCCCACAAGAAGCCAACTTTTGACAAAAGAGACAATGAAAGAGTTTTGACAAACCAAAAGCTCTACTCTACTATTTTCAAATCTCTCAAGTGGTAGCTGATCCATTTTTCACTTTGGCCTTTATTTTCTCCCCCTTTGGCATCAAGCACCAAAATGGGATCAATCTTGGCCCCTTTAACCCCATTGCCTCACCAAAATCTTCAATAAGAATACAAATAGCAATAAGAGTTCATGAGATGAACTTGGAATAAGTTACCCTCTCATCGGAGTGCAGTGGAAGTCTTTCATGGTCCAAGTCCACCTTTTCCCTTTCAATTCTCCTTTGAGACTAAATCAAGCAAACTCAAGCATATGGTTAGTCTCAAAGGGTCAAGTTGTAACACATCTCCCCCTAAATATGTGCATCTCTTGCATAAGGACTTGTGAGGTCCGGGGAGTTCTTGTACAACTTGAGCACCATAATAAGCAACAAAATGCAGAGTGAACATGATCAAAGGCATAAACACATGTATGCTACAATTCAATCCAAGTTCCGCGAATCTAAGACATTTAGCTCACTACGCAGCCTGCAAAAGGTCTTCTCATCTAGAGGCTTGGTAAAGATATCGACTAGCTGGTTCTCGGTGCTAACATGAAACACTTCGATATCTCCCTTTTGCTGGTGGTCTCTCAAAAAGTGATGCCGGATGTCTATGTGCTTTGTGCGGCTCTGCTCAACAGGATTTTCCGTCATGCGGATAGCACTCTCATTATCACATAGGAGTGGGACTTTGCTCAGATTGTAGCCAAAGTCCCTGAGGGTTTGCCTCATCCAAAGTAGTTGCGCGCAACACTGTCCTGCGGCAACATACTCGGCCTCAGCGGTGGATAGGGCAACGGAAGTTTGTTTCTTAGAGTTCTATGACACCAGGGACCTTCCTAAGAATTGGCACGTCCCCGATGTACTCTTCCTATCGACCTTACTTCCAGCATAGTCGGAATCTGAATATCCAATCAAGTCAAAGGTAGACCCCTTTGGATACCAGAGCCCGAAGCAAGGCGTAGCAACTAAATATCTAAGGATTCGCTTCACTGCCACTAAGTGACATTCCTTAGGATCGGATTGAAATCTAGCACACATGCATACGCTAAGCATAATATCCGGTCTACTAGCACATAAATAAAGTAAAGACCCTATCATTGACCGGTATGCCTTTTGATCAACGGACTTACCTCCTTTGTTGAGGTCAGTGTGTCCGTCGGTCCCCATCGGAGTCTTTGCGGGCTTGGCGTCCTTCATCCCAAACCGCTTCAGCAAGTCTTGCGTGTACTTCGTTTGGGAGATGAAGGTGCCGTCCTTGAGTTGCTTCACTTGGAACCCAAGGAAGTAGTTCAACTCGCCCATCATCGACATCTCGAATTTCTGCGTCATCACCCTGCTAAACTCTTCACAAGACTTTTTATTAGTAGAACCAAATATTATGTCATCGACATAAATTTGGCACACAAACAAATCACCATCACATGTCTTAGTGAAAAGAGTTGGGTCGGCTTTCCCAACCTTGAAAGCATTAGCAATTAAGAAATCTCTAAGGCATTCATACCATGCTCTTGGGGCTTGCTTAAGTCCATAGAGCGCCTTAGAGAGCTTACACACGTGGTCGGGGTACCGTTCATCCTCGAAGCCAGGGGGTTGCTCCACGTACACCTCCTCCTTTATTGGCCCGTTGAGGAAAGCGCTCTTCACATCCATTTGGAACAACCTGAAAGAATGGTGAGCGGCATATGCTAGCAAGATACGAATGGACTTTAGCCTAGCCACAGGAGCAAAAGTCTCCTCAAAGTCCAAACCTGCGACTTGGGCATAACCTTTTGCCACAAGTCGAGCCTTGTTCCTCGTCACCACTCCGTGCTCGTCTTGTTTGTTGCGGAACACCCACTTGGTTCCCACAACATTTTGCTTAGGACGAGGCACCAGCGTCCAAACTTCATTCCTCTTGAAGTTATTTAGCTCCTCTTGCATGGCCAATACCCAGTCCGGATCTAGCAAGGCCTCCTCTACCCTGAAAGGCTCAATAGAAGAGACAAAAGAGTAATGCTCACAAAAATTAACTAATCGAGATCGAGTAGTTACTCCCTTGCTAATGTCACCCAGAATTTGGTCGACGGGATGATCCCTTTGAATCATTGCTCGAACTTGGGTTGGAGGTGCCGGTTGCGCTTCTTCCTCCATCACATGATCATCTTGTGCTCCCCCTTGATCACACGCCTCCTATTGATGAACCTGTTCATCGTCTTGAATTGGGGGATGCACCATAGTTGAGGAAGAAGGTTGATCTCGTTCATCTTGTTCCTGTGGCCGCACTTCTCCAATCGCCATGGTTCGTATAGCGGCCGTCAGAACATCTTCTTCATCTACATCATCACAATCAACAACTTGCTCTCTTGGAGAGCCATTAGTCTCATCAAATACAACGTCGCTAGAGACTTCAACCAAACCCGATGATTTGTTGAAGACTCTATACGCCTTTGTATTTGAGTCATAACCTAACAAAAACCCTTCTACAGCTTTGGGAGCAAACTTAGAATTTCTACCCTTCTTCACTAGAATGTAGCATTTACTCCCAAATACACGAAAGTACGATAAATTGGGTTTGTTACCGGTTAGTAGCTCATACGACGTCTTCTTGAGGAGGCGGTGAAGGTAGACCCTGTTGATGGCGTGGCAAGCCGTGTTCACGGCTTCCGACCAAAAACGCTCGGGGGTCTTGAATTCTCCAAGCATCGTCCTCGCCATATCGATTAGCGTCATGTTCTTCCTCTCTACCACACCATTTTGCTGTGGTGTGTAGGGAGCGGAGAACTCGTGCTTGATCCCTTCCTCCTCAAGGAACTCCTCCACTTGAAGGTTCTTGAACTCGGACCCGTTGTCGCTCCTTATCTTCTTTACCTTGAGCTCAAACTCATTTTGAGCTCTCCTGAGGAAGCGCTTGAGGGTCCCTTGGGTTTCAGACTTATCCTGCAAAAAGAACACCCAAGTGAAGCGGGAAAAGTCATCAACAATAACTAGACCATACTTACTTCCTCCTATGCTCAGATAGGCGACGGGTCCGAAGAGATCCATATGCAGCAGCTCCAGAGGTCTTGAAGTGGTCATCACATTCTTGCTGTGATGTGCTCCTCCCACTTGTTTACCTGCTTGACAAGCTGCACAAGGTCTATCTTTTTCGAATTGCACGTTAGTCAAGCCTATCACGTGTTCTCCCTTTAGAAGCTTGTGAAGGTTCTTCATCCCCACATGTGCTAAGCGGCGATGCCACAGCCAGCCCATGCTAGTCTTAGCTATTAAGCATGCATCTAGACCGGCCTCTTCTTTTGCAAAATCAACTAAATAAAGTTTGCCGTCTAATACACCCTTAAAAGCTAGTGAACCATCACTTCTTCTAAAGACCGACACATCTACATTTGTAAATAGACAGTTATATCCCATATTGCATAATTGACTAACCGATAGCAAATTATATCCAAGAGACTCTACTAAAAACACATTAGAGATAGAGTGCTCATTAGAAATTGCAATTTTACCTAACCCTTTTACCTTGTCTTGATTCCCATCACCGAATATAATTGAATCTTGGGAATCCTTATTCTTGACGTAGGAGGTGAACATTTTCTTCTCCCCCGTCATATGGTTTGTGCATCCGCTGTCGATAATCCAGCTTGAACCCCCGGATGCATAAACCTGCAAGGCAAATTTAGGCTTGGGTCTTAGGTACCCAACTCATGTTGGGTCCTACAAGGTTAGTGCAAATATCCTTAGGGACCCAAATGCAAGTTTTGTCTCCCTTGCATTTTGCCCCTAACTTCCTAGCAACTATTTTCCTATCCTTTCTACAAATAGCAAAGGAAGCATTTAAAGCACAATAAATTGTAGAAGGTTCATTCACTACTTTCCTAGGAGCATGAATAATATTCTTTCTAGGCATATGATGAATAGCATTTTTCCTAGACATATTTCTACCATGCATATAGGAAGAACTAGAAGCAACCATGGCATGAGAGTCAAAATCATCATAAGCATTATAACTCCTATAAGCGTTTATAGTTTGTCTCCTATCATGATACATAAAAGCATGATTCCTTTTAGTGCTACTTGCCATAGGGGCCTTCCCTTTCTCCTTGGCGGAGATGGGAGCCTTATGGCTTGTTAAGTTCTTGGCTTCTCTCTTGAAGCCAAGTCCATCCTTAATTGAGGGGTGTCTACCAATCGTGTAGGCATCCCTTGCAAATTTTAGCTTATCAAAATCACTTTTGCTAGTCTTAAGTTGGGCATTAAGACTAGCCAATTCATCTTTTAATTTGGAAATTGAAACTAGGTGTTCACTACAAGCATCAATATCAAAATCTTTACACCTAGTGCAAATCATAACATGTTCTACACAAGAATTAGATTTATTTGCTATTTCTAAGTTCGCATTTCAATCATTGTTAACACTTTTTAAAGTAGAAATGGTTTCATGACATGTAGACAACTCACAAGAAAGCATTTCATTTCTTTTAATCTCTAAAGCAAGTGATTTTTGTGCTTCTACAACCTTATAATGTTCTTCATATAAAAGGTCCTCTTGTTTTTCTAATAGCCTATTCTTATCATTCAAGGCATCAATGAGTTCATTTATCTTATCTATCTTAGATCTATCTAAGCCCTTGAATAAGCATGAATAGTCTATGTCATCATCATCACTAGACTCATTATCACTAGAGGAAGCATAAGTGGAGTCTCGAGTACTCACCTTCTTCTCTCTTGCCATCAGGCATTTGTGACGCTCGTTGGGGAAGAGAGATGACTTGTTGAAGGCGGTGGCGGCGAGTCCTTCATTGTCGGAGTCGGAGGAGGAGCAATCCGAATCCCACTCCTTTCCGATATGTGCCTCGCCCTTGGCCTTCTTGTAATGCTTCTTCTTCTCCCTTTTATTCCCTTGGTCCTGATCACTATCATTGTCGGGACAGTTAGCAATAAAATGACCAAGCTTACCGCATTTGAAGCATGAGCGCTTCCCCTTGGCTTTGGTCTTGCTTGGCTGTCCCTTGCGACCCTTAAGCGCCGTCTTGAATCTTTTGATGATGAGGGCCATCTCTTCATCATTAAGTCCGGCCGCTTCAATTTGTGCCACCTTGCTAGGTAGCGCCTCCTTGCTTCTTGTGGCTTTGAGAGCAAGAGGTTGCGGCTCGTCGATTGGTCCATTCAAGGCGTCGTCCACGTACCTCGCCTCCTTGATCATCATTCGCCCGCTGACGAATTTTCTGAGGACTTCTTCGGGCGACATTTTGGTGTACCTAGGATTCTCACGAATATTATTCACCAAATGAGGATCAAGAACGGTAAAGGACCTTAGCATTAGTCGGACGACGTCGTGGTCCGTCCATCGCGTGCTTCCGTAGCTCCTTATTTTGTTAATAAGGGTCTTGAGCCGGTTGTATGTTTGAGTTGGCTCCTCGCCCCTTATCATCGCGAACCGTCCAAGCTCGCCCTCCACCAACTCCGTTTTGGTAAGCAAGGTAACGTCATTTCCCTCATGAGAAATCTTGAGGGTGTCCCAGATCTGCTTGGCGTTGTCCAAGCCGCTCACCTTGTTGTACTCGTCCCTGCACAAAGAAGCTAGCAACACAGTAGTAGCTTGTGCATTTTTATGAATCTGTTCATTAATAAACATAGGGCTATCCGAGCTATCAAATTTCATTCCATTCTCTACAATCTCCCATATGCTTGGATGGAGAGAGAATAAATGACTACGCATTTTGTGACTCCAAAATCCGTAGTCCTCCCCATCGAAGTGTGGAGGTTTATCAAGAGGAATGGAAAGCAAATGCAAATTCGAACTATGTGGAATACGAGAATAATCAAATGAAAAGTTCGAATTGACCGTCTTCCTGTAGTCGTTGTCGTCGTCCTTTTGGGAAGAAGAGGATTCGTCGCTGTTGTAGTAGACGATCTCCTTGATGCGCCTTGTCTTCTTCTTCTTCCCATCTTTGCGCTTGTGGCTTGAGCCCAAGTCGGTAGACTTGTCATTCTTTGGCTCGTTGAAGATAGACTCCTTCTCGTTGTTGTCGACCACCATCCCCTTTCCCTTAGGATCCATCTCTTCGAGCGATTAGTCCCTTCTTGAAGAGAACGGCTTTGATACCAATTGAGAGCACCTAGAGGGGGGGGGGTGAATAGGTGATCCTGTGAAACTTAAAAACTTAAGCCACAAAAACTTGTTAAGTGTTAGCACAATAGTTGCCAAGTGGCTAGAGATGAGTTCAAACACAATAACCACAAAGAAATCAAACACAGAGATGGCACGGTGTTTATCCCGTGGTTCGGCCAAGTACAAAACTTGCCTACTCCACGTTGTGGCGTCCCAACGGACGAGAGTTGCACTCAACTCCTCTCAAGTGATCCAATGATCAACTTGAATACCACGGTGTTCTTCTTTACTTTGATCTTTTCCCGTTTGCGAGGAATCTCCACAACTTGGAGTCTCTCTCCCTTACAATTGAATTTCACAAAGAAGTACGGAGTAAGGGAGGGAATCAACACACACAAATCCACAGCAAAATGCGCACACACACGACCAAGAATCGAGCTCAAAAGACTATCTCAAAGTTCTCACTATAACGGAGCTCGAATCACTGAGAATGACAAACGAATGCGCAAAGACTGAGTGTGGATGATCAAGAATGCTCTAAGGTTGCTTGGTGTTCTCCTCCATGCGCCTAGGGGTCCCTTTTATAGCCCCAAGGCAGCTAGGAGCCGTTGAGAGCAAAACTGGAAGGCTGATCTTGCCTTCTGTCGACTGGTGCACCGGACAGTCCGGTGCACACCGGACACTGTCCGGTGCCCGATCTCTTTCCTTAAACGGCGCAGCCGACCGTTGCAGATCTGGGAGCCGCTGGCGCACCGGACATGTCCGGTGCACACCGGACATGTCCGGTGCACACCGGACAGTCCGGTGCACACCGGACAGTCCGGTGCCCCCTTCCGACCGTTGGCTCGGCCACGTGTCCCGCGCAGATCGCGCGGCCGACCGTTGGCCCGGCCGACCGTTGGCTCACCGGACAGTCCGGTGCACACCGGACAGTCCGGTGATTTTTAGCCGTACGCCGTCGGCGAATTCCCGAGAGCGGCCTCTTCACGCCGAGTCAGCCTGGCGCACCGGACACTGTCCGGTGCACCACCGGACAGTCCGGTGTGCCAGACTGAGCTGAGTCTTGGCTGTACACAGCCAAGTCTTTTGGACCTCTCTTCATTTCTTCTTCTTTCTGTTTCTAACACTTAGACAAGTATATTAGTACACAAAACCAATGTACTAAGGCTTAGAAACATACCTTTACTCATGATTTGCACTTTGTTCATCCATGGGCATAAATTCACATTTAAGTACTTGTGTTGGCACTCAATCACCAAAATACTTAGAAATGGCCCAAGGGCACATTTCCTTTCAAAAGTGGATCCCGAAAACGACGGAGTACACGTAAGCAGCCAAGGCTGACCGAGCCGAGGTAATCCTACGCCTCCGGGATACGGATACCTCACTCATCACCTTCTGCGATAAGTAACTCACGTTCGGATAAGTGATTCCGCGGACCGAACAAGTCTTCACGCTCGGAAGCTCTTCTGCCGGAGCGATTCTTCGAGCCTTCTCGACTGCGTCGGTGACAGAACCCCATGGACGGGCAAGAGTGCGCGCAAGCGGCAAGGCCGACCGAGCCGAGGGACTCCTACGCCTCCGGGATACGGATACCTCACTCGTCACCTTCCGTGAGAAGCAACTCTCGCTCGCACAAACAATTCTGTTACCGACAAAAAAGTCCGGGTACTCGAAACAAGAGGAAAAGAGACGCAGCTTTACAACACGACGAGGGCATGTTTTGGCCTCGGCGGCCGCAGGAAACACACGCTACAAGACAATCCGATCCTGCAGGCTCGGATCTTGACGCTTGAAGGGAGCAGCAGCACCCTCGGCGTCGACAACACCTTCGGCGAGGTCCGACCTAGCCTCGGACGGCGACGCGGTCCGAAGATCTCCACTCTGAAGGACGACGTCATCGCCACGCCCGGGCCATCGCCACCAGGGTCTTCTCCGAGAATCTGGCTCGGGCAGGCGGCTCGGCTGGTCACCCCGAGGCCTCGGCAGGTCAATTCCGGCGTCGGTCCCGCTAACGGACAACCCGGCCAGGCTCCGGCCGACCAGGTCTTCTTTTTGGGCCAACTCTGCCTCTGTTCGCGCTGACACCGCTACCCCTGGCCTCGGCTCATCGAAGAGCGGCCGAGGGGTTCCTTTAATTGAGCAAGAGAAGCCTCGGGCAACAAGGCTGACCGAGCCGAGGGACTCCTACGCCTCCGGGATACAGATACCTCACTCGTCACCTTTACACGGGGCGACTCACGCTTGGTGAAGCGGTTCAGACAAACAACAGGTGGGTCTTAGCGCTCGAAAATGAGGAAAAAACACGGCTCCGTGCCGAAATTACATACATGTTCAGGCCTCGACGGCCAGAATGAACAAAAACACTGGCATTCAAAGTGCCATTACAAACGGAACTCCGGTTCTACCTCCGCAGGTACGAACAACCCCACTCGATGGGGGGGGGCTACGGAGCAACAGAAGACCGACGAACGGCGCGCCGTCGCCCGCTCCGGCAGCAGCGGCGACGACGACTTCTGCTCCGGGGGGCCGAACAGCGGCAGCGATGACCTCAGGGCGGATGCTGCTGCCAGGAGGCCCCCGCCTGAAAGGGAATTAGGCTTACACCTAGTTCCTAAATAATTTTGGTGGTTGAATTTCCCAACACAAATAATTGGACTAACTAGTTTGCTCTAGTGCATAAGTTATACAGGTGCCAAAGGTTCACAACAAGCCAATTAAAAAGACCAATGTTGGGTTCAAAATAGAGAGCTAAAGGCATCTCGGAAGGCTCCCTGGTCTGGCGCACCGGACTATCCGGTGGTGCACCGGACAGTGTCCGGTGCACCAGGGGACTTCGCGCTGAACTCCTCAGCCTCGGGAATTTTCAGAGCCGGCGCGCTATAATTCATCGGACTGTCCGGTGTACACCGGACAGTGTCCGGTGCTCCAAGAGGACGCGGCTCTGGAACTTGGCAGCCTCGGGAATTCGCAACGGCGGCTCCGCTATAATTCACCGGACACGTCCGGTGTACACCGGACTGTCCGGTGTAACTGCGGGGCAACGACTACTTCGCGCCAACGGTCACCTGCAACAGCAATTAATGCGCGCCAGAGCGCGCAGAAGTCAGGCACGCGCGTAGTGGCGCACCGGACACTCTACAGTACATGTCCGGTGCGCCACCGGACATCGAGGCGGGCCCAGAAGACAGAACTCCAACGGTCGAATCCCAACGACTTTGATGACGTGGTTGGTGCACCGGACATGTCCGGTGTACACCGGACTGTCCGGTACACCATACGACAGTCAGCCCCACCAAACGGCTAGTTTGGTGGTTGGGGCTATAAATACCCCAACCACCCACCATTCATTGCATCCAAGTTTTCCACTTCTCAACCACTTACAAGAGCTAGGCATTCAATTCTAGACACACCAAAGAGATCAAATCCTCTCCAATTCCACACAAGGCTTTAGTGATTAGCGAGAGAGATTTGTCGTGTTCTTTTGAGCTCTTGCGCTTGGATTGCTTCTTTTCTTTCTCACTTGTTCTTGTGATCAAAACTCCATTGTAATCAAGGCAAGAGGCACCAATTGTGTGGTGGCCCTTGCGGGGAAGTTTTGTTCCAGGTTTTGATTTGAGAAGAGAAGCTCACTCGGTCGGAAGGACCGTTTGAGAGAGGGAAAGGGTTGAAAGAAACCCGGTCTTTGTGACCACCTCAACGGGGAGTAGGTTTACGAGAACCGAACCTCGGTAAAACAAATCCTTGTGTTACACTCCTTATTTGCTTGAGATTTGTTTTGCACCCTCTCTCGCGGACTCGTTTTTATTTCTAACGCTAACCCGGCTTGTAGTTGTGTTTATATTTGTAAATTTCAGTTTCGCCCTATTCACCCCCCCTCTAGGCGACTATCAATTGGTATCAAAGCCCGGTGCTTCATTAGAGCCTAACCGCTCGAAGTGATGTCGGGAGATCACGCCAAGAAGGAGATGGAGACCGGCGAAAAGCCCACTACAAGCCACGGGAGCACTTCATCGGAAGAGTCCCGCACCAAGAGGAAGGAGAAGAAGGACTCCTCCAAAGGGAATGAGAAGAGATCTTCTTCACACCACAAAGAGAAGGAGAAATCCTCTTCCCACAAGCCGCATCGGAGTGGGGACAAGAAAAAGAGGATGAGGAAGGTGGTCTACTACGAGACCGATTCTTCATCGGCATCAACCTCCGGCTCCAACGCGGCGTCCGTCACTTCTAAGCGCCAAGAGCGTAAGAAGTATAGTAAGATTCCCCTACGCTACCCTCGCATTTCTAAACATACACCTTTACTTTCCGTCCCATTAGGCAAACCACCAACTTTTGATGGTGAAGATTACGCTAGGTGGAGTGATTTAATGCGATTTCATCTAACCTCACTCCACAAAAGTATATGGGATGTTGTTGAGTTTGGTGCACAGGTACCATCCGTAGGGGATGAAAACTATGATGAGGATGAAGTAGCCCAAATCGAGCACTTCAACTCCCAAGCCACAACCATACTCCTCGCCTCTCTAAGTAGAGAGGAATATAACATGGTGCAAGGGTTGAAGAATGCGAAGGAGATTTGGGATCTACTCAAGACCGCGCACGAGGGTGATGAACTCACCAAGATCACCAAGCGGGAAACGATCGAGGGGGAGCTCGGTCGCTTCCGTCTTCGCCAAGGGGAGGAGCCACAAGATATGTACAACCGGCTCAAAACCTTGGTGAACCAAGTGCGCAACCTCGGGAGCAAGAAATGGGATGACCACGAGGTGGTTAAGGTTATTCTTAGATCACTCATCTTCCTTAACCCCACTCAAGTTCAATTAATTCGTGGTAATCCTAGATACACACTAATGACTCCCGAGGAAGTTATCGGGAATTTTGTGAGCTTTGAATGTATGATCAAGGGCTCAAAGAAGATCAACGAGCTTGATGATCCCTCCACATCCGAAGCACAACCGGTGGCATTCAAGGCGACGGAGGAAAAGAAGGAGGAGTCTACACCAAGTAGACAACCAATCGATGCTTCAAAGCTCGACAACGAGGAGATGGCTTTAATCATCAAAAGCTTTCGCCAAATCCTCAAGCAACGGAAGGGGAAGGATTACAAATCCCGTTCCAAGAAGGTTTGCTACAAGTGTGGTAAGCCCGGTCACTTTATTGCTAAATGTCCATTATCTAGTGACAGTGACAGGGATAACGACAAGAAGGGCAAGAGGAGAGAAAAGAAGAGGTACCACAAGAAGAGGGGCGGCGATGCCCACGTATGCCGCGAATGGGACTCCGACGAGAGCTCCACCGACTCCTTCGACGACGAGGACGTCGCCAACATCGCCGTCACCAAGGGACTCCTCTTCCCCAACGTCGGCCACAAGTGCCTCATGGCAAAGGACGGCAAGAGGAATAAGGTTAAATCCAAATCATCCACTAAATATGAGTCTTCTAGTGATGATAATGCTAGTGATGAGGAGGATAACTTGCGGACCCTTTTTGCCAACCTTAACATGGAACAAAAAGAAAAACTAAATGAACTAATTATTGCCATCCATGATAAGGATGATCTCTTGGACTCCCAAGAAGACTTCCTAATCAAGGAAAATAAAAAACATGTTAAGGTTAAGAATGCTTATGCTCTAGAGGTAAAAAAATGTGAGAAATTAACTAGTGAGCTAAGCACATGCCATGATATTATTACCAACCTTAGAAATGAAAATGCCAAATTAATTGCTAAGGTTGATTCTCATGTTTGTAATGTCTCAACTTCCAATCCTAGAGATGATGATGTTGATTTACTTGCTAGGATTGATGAGTTGAATGTTTCTCTTGCTAGCCTTAGGATTGAAAATGAAAAATTGCTTGCTAAGGCTAAAGAATTTGATGTTTGCAATGCTACTATTTCTAACCTTAGGAGTGAAAATGATATATTACATGCTAAGGTTATAGAATTAAAATCTTGCAAACCCTCTACATCTATCGTTGAGCATGTATCTATTTGTACTAGATGTAGAGATGTTGATATTAATGCTATTCATGATCACATGTCTTTAATTAAACAACAAAATGATCATATAGCAAAATTAGATGCTAAAATTGCCGAGCATAACTTAGAAAATGAAAAATTTAAATTTGCTAGAAGTATGCTCTATAGTGGGAGACGCCCTGGCATCAAGGATGGCATTGGCTTCCAAAGGGGAGACAATGTCAAACTTAATGCCCCTCCTAAAAGATTGTCTAATTTTGTTAAGGGCAAGGCTCCCATGCCTCAGGATAACGAGGGTTACATTTTGTACTCTGCCGGTTATCCCGAGAGCAAAATTAGGAGAATTCACTCTAGGAAGTCTCACTCTGGCCCTAACCATGCTTTCATATATAAGGGTGAGACATCTAGCTCTAGGCAACCAACCCATGTTAAGTTGCCTAAGAAGAAAACTCCTAGTGCGTCAAATGAACATAGTCTTTCATTTAAAACTTTTGATGCTTCTTATGTTTTGACTAACAAATCCGGCAAAGTAGCTGCCAAGTTTGTTGGGGGCAAACACAAAGGCTCCAAGACTTGTGTTTGGGTACCCAAAGTTCTTGTTTCTAATGCCAAAGGACCCAAAACCGTTTGGGTACCTAAAGTCAAGAACTAAATTTGTTTTGTAGGTTTATGCATCCGGGGGCTCAAGTTGGATACTCGACAGCGGGTGCACAAACCATATGACAGGGGAGAAGAAGATGTTCTCCTCCTATGAGAAAAACCAGGATCCCCAACGAGCTATCACATTCGGGGATGGAAATCAAGGTCTGGTCAAAGGTTTGGGTAAAATAGCTATATCCCCTGACCATTCCATTTCCAATGTTTTTCTTGTTGATTCATTAGATTACAATTTGCTTTCCGTATCTCAATTATGCAAAATGGGCTACAACTGTCTCTTTACTGATGTAGGTGTCACTGTCTTTAGAAGAAGTGATGATTCAATAGCATTTAAGGGTGTGTTAGAGGGTCAGCTATACTTAGTAGATTTTGATAGAGCTGAACTCGACACATGCTTAATTGCTAAGACTAACATGGGTTGGCTCTGGCACCGCCGACTAGCCCATGTTGGGATGAAGAATCTTCATAAGCTTCTAAAGGGAGAACACATTTTAGGACTAACAAATGTTCATTTTGAGAAAGACAGAGTTTGTAGCACATGCCAAGCAGGAAAGCAAGTTGGTGCCCATCATCCACACAAGAACATCATGACGACCGACAGGCCGCTTGAGCTACTCCACATGGATCTATTCGGCCCGATTGCTTACATAAGCATCGGCGGGAGTAAGTATTGTCTTGTAATAGTGGATGATTATTCTCGCTTCACTTGGGTGTTCTTTTTACAGGAAAAATCTCAAACCCAAGAGACCTTAAAGGGATTCTTGAGACGGGCTCAAAATGAGTTCGGCTTAAGGATCAAGAAAATAAGAAGCGACAACGGGACGGAGTTCAAGAACTCTCAAATCGAAGGCTTCCTTTGGGGAGGAGGGCATCAAGCATGAGTTCTCTTCTCCCTACACGCCACAACAAAATGGTGTAGTAGAGAGGAAGAATCGAACTCTATTGGACATGGCAAGGACCATGCTTGATGAGTACAAGACTTCGGATCGGTTTTGGGCTGAGGCGGTCAACACCGCTTGCTACGCCATCAACCGGTTATATCTACACCGAATCCTCAAGAAGACATCTTATGAGCTCCTAACCGGTAAAAAGCCCAATATTTCATATTTTAGAGTCTTTGGTAGCAAATGTTTTATTCTTGTTAAAAGAGGTAGAAAATCTAAATTTGCTCCTAAGGCTGTAGAAGGCTTTTTACTAGGATATGATTCAAACACAAGGGCATATAGAGTCTTTAACAAGTCCACTGGACAAGTTGAAGTTTCTTGTGACGTTGTGTTTGATGAGACTAACGGCTCTCAAGTAGAGCAAGTTGATCTTGATGAGATAGGTAACGAAGAGGCTCCCTGCATCGCGCTAAGGAACATGTCCATTGGAGATGTGAGTCCTAAGGAATCCGAAGAGCCTCCAAATTCACAAGATCAACCGTCCTCCTCCACACAAGCATCTCCACTGACTCAAAATGAGGATGAAGCTCAAGTTGATGAAGTAGAAGATCAAGCAAATGAGCCACCTCAAGGTGACGACAATGATCAAGGGGGAGATGCGAATGATCAAGACAAGGAGGATGAAGAACAAAGGCCGCCACACCCAAGAGTCCACCAAGCAATCCAACGAGATCACCCCGTCGAGACCATCCTCGGCGACATTCATAAGGGGGTAACTACTAGATCTCGTGTTGCACATTTTTGTGAGCATTACTCTTTTGTTTCCTCTATTGAGCCACACAGGGTAGAGGAAGCACTCCAAGATTCGGATTGGGTGGTGGCGATGCAAGAGGAGCTCAACAACTTCACTAGGAATGAGGTATGGCATTTAGTTCCACGTCCTAACCAAAATGTTGTAGGAACCAAATGGGTCTTCCGCAACAAGCAAGATGAGCATGGTGTGGTGACAAGGAACAAAGCTCGACTTGTGGCCAAGGGATACTCCCAAGTCGAAGGTTTGGATTTCGGAGAAACCTATGCACCCGTAGCTAGGCTTGAGTCAATTCGTATATTATTGGCCTATGCTACTTACCATGGCTTTAAGCTCTATCAAATGGACGTGAAAAATGCCTTCCTCAATGGACCAATCAAGGAAGAGGTCTATGTTGAGCAACCTCCCAGCTTTGAAGATAGTGAGTACCCTAACCATGTTTATAAACTCTCTAAGGCGCTTTATGGGCTCAAGCAAGCCCCAAGAGCATGATATGAATGCCTTAGGGATTTTCTCATCACTAATGAATTCAAAGTCGGAAAGGCCGATCCTACTTTATTCACTAAAACTCTTGAAAATGACTTGTTTGTATGCCAAATTTATGTTGATGATATTATATTTGGGTCTACTAACAAGTCTACATGTGAAGAATTTAGTAGGATCATGACACAAAAGTTCGAGATGTCTATGATGGGGGAGTTGAAGTACTTCTTGGGATTTCAAGTGAAGCAACTCCAAGAGGGCACCTTCATTAGCCAAACAAAGTATACTCAAGACATTCTAAACAAGTTTGGGTTGAAGGATGCCAAGCCCATCAAGACACCCATGGGAACTAATGGGCATCTCGACCTCGACACGGGAGGTAAGTCCGTGGATCAAAAGGTACACCGATCGATGATAGGTTCTTTACTCTATTTATGTGCATCTCGACCGGATATTATGCTTTCCGTATGCATGTGTGCAAGATTCCAAGCCGACCCTAAGGAAGCTCACCTTACGGCCGTAAAACGAATCTTGAGATATTTGGCTTACACTCCTAAGTTTGGGCTTTGGTATCCTAGGGGATCCACATTTGATTTAATTGGTTATTCGGATGCCGATTGGGCGGGGTGTAAAATCAATAGGAAGAGCACATCAGGAACTTGCCAGTTCTTGGGAAGATCCTTGGTGTCTTGGGCTTCAAAGAAGCAAAATTCGGTCGCTCTTTCCACCGCCGAAGCCGAGTACATTGCCGCAGGCCATTGTTGCGCGCAACTACTTTGGATGAGGCAAACCCTGCGGGACTACGGTTACAAATTAACCAAAGTCCCTTTACTATGTGATAATGAGAGTGCAATCAAGATGGCGGATAATCCTGTCGAGCATAGCCGCACTAAACACATAGCCATTTGGTATCATTTTCTTAGGGATCACCAACAAAAGGGAGATATCGAGATTTCTTACATTAACACTAAAGATCAATTAGCCGATATCTTTACCAAGCCTCTTGATGAACAAACTTTTAACAAACTTAGGCATGAGCTCAATATTCTTGATTCGCGCAATTTCTTTTGCTAACTTGCACACATAGCTCATTTGTATACCTTTGATCATGTCTCTTTCATATGCTATGACTAATGTGTTTTTCAAGTCTATTTCAAACCAAGTCATAGGTGTATTGAAAGGGAATTGAGTCTTCGGCGAAGACAAAGGCTTCCACTCTGTAACTCATCCTTCGCCGTCGCTCCGCGCATCTCTCCATCTTTTTGGGGAGAGTTCAAAGCAAAAGGACTTCGTCTTTGGTACAATCTTCACTCATTTATTTATGACCAAAGGGGAAGAAAGTACTTCAAGGGCTCTAATGATTCCGTTTTTGGCGATTCATGCCAAAGGGGGAGAAAGTATGAGCCCAAAGCAAAAGGACCGCACCACCACCACCTAATTTTAAAAATTGGAGATTTTCCATTGGTAAATTTCAAATTAGTATCTTCTTGTGTTCAAAAGAGGGAGTAAGTAGTATTTCAAAATGATATATCAAAAACCCTCTTGAACACTAAGAGGAGGATCTTATTTAGGGGGAGTTTTATTTAGTCAAAGGAAAAGCATTTGAAACAGGGGGAGAAAATTTCAAATCTTGAAAATGCTTCGTAAAATCTTATTCATTTACCTTTGACTACTTGCAAAAGAACTTTGAAAAGGATTTACAAAATAATTTGCAAAAACAAAATCTGTGGTGCAAGCGTGGTCCAAAATGTTAAAAATGAAGAAACAATCCATGCATATCTTGTAAGTATTTATATTGGCTCAATTCCAAGCAACCTTTGCACTTACATTATGCAAACTAGTTCAATTATGCACTTCTATATTTGCTTTGGTTTGTGTTGGCATCAATCACCAAAAAGGGGGAGATTGAAAGGGAATTAGGCTTACACCTAGTTCCTAAATAATTTTGGTGGTTGAATTGCCCAACACAAATAATTGGACTAACTAGTTTGCTCTAGTGCATAAGTTATACAGGTGCCAAAGGTTCACAACAAGCCAATTAAAAAGACCAATGTTGGGTTCAAAATAGAGAGCTAAAGGCATCCCGGAAGGCTCCCTGGTCTGGCGCACCGGACTGTCTGGTGGTGCACCGGACACTAGGGGACTTCGCGCTGAACTCCTCAGCCTCGGGAATTTTCAGAGCCGGCGCGCTATAATTCACCGGACTGTCCGGTGTACACCGGACAGTGTCCGGTGCTCCAAGAGGACGCGGCTCTGGAACTTGGCAGCCTCGGGAATTCGCAACGGCGGCTCCGCTATAATTCACCGGACACGTCCGGTGTAACTGCGGGGCAACGACTACTTCGCGCCAACGGTCACCTGCAACAGCAATTAATGCGCGCCAGAGCGCGCAGAAGTCAGGCACGCGCGTAGTGGCGCACCGGACACTCTACAGTACATGTCCGGTGCGCCACCGGACATCGAGGCGGGCCCAGAAGACAGAACTCCAACGGTCGAATCCCAACGGCTTTGGTGACGTGGCTGGCGCACCGGACATGTCCGGTGTACACCGGACTGTCCGGTACACCATACGACAGTCAGCCCCACCAAACGGCTAGTTTGGTGGTTGGGGCTATAAATACCCCAACCACCCACCATTCATTGCATCCAAGTTTTCCACTTCTCAACCACTTACAAGAGCTAGGCATTCAATTCTAGACACACCAAAGAGATCAAATCCTCTCCAATTCCACATAAGGCTTTAGTGATTAGCGAGAGAGATTTGTCGTGTTCTTTTGAGCTCTTGCGCTTGGATTGCTTCTTTTCTTTCTCACTTGTTCTTGTGATCAAAACTCCATTGTAATCAAGGCAAGAGGCACCAATTGTGTGGTGGCCCTTGCGGGGAAGTTTTGTTCCCGGTTTTGATTTGAGAAGAGAAGCTCACTCGGTCGGAAGGACCGTTTGAGAGAGGGAAAGGGTTGAAAGAAACCCGGTCTTTGTGACCACCTCAACGGGGAGTAGGTTTGCGAGAACCGAACCTCGGTAAAACAAATCCTTGTGTTACACTCCTTATTTGCTTGAGATTTGTTTTGCACCCTCTCTCGCGGACTCGTTTTTATTTCTAACGCTAACCCGGCTTGTAGTTGTGTTTATATTTGTAAATTTCAGTTTCGCCCTATTCACCCCCCTCTAGGCGACTATCACCGCCCATGCCCAAACTCGTGAGGCAAGGACGGGCAGAAGGTCGTAGAGTTGGAGGTTGGTCCGTGGGCGGCCCTGGCTATCTCGTTGGCGGAAGAACCTCTTCCAGCTGCCGTGGCAGAAGCCGGCGCCTAGAGCGGCTCCGAAGCCACTCGCGTCCGAGAGCCAGGCACGCGGCAGCTGCCAGCGCCACGGACAACAACCGCCCTTCCCCCCGATCACTGAGGGAAGGAGCGGGCCACCGCCCACGCAGGGGCCGACCCCAACTCGGCACACTCCCCTCTCCAGCCCTGGTGATGAAAATCCTTGAGGCTGAGGGAGGGGCAGAGGCCGCGGCCCGGTTTGCTTTCCCCCACCATCGAACTGGAGGTCACCATCTTGGGTGACCGCCGGTGGAGGGGTGCAACCGGGCTGCATGATGAAAATTCTTGAAGCCGAACGATGGCTGAAAGGTACCAACTCCCACGGAGTTGCGTTCCTCCAACGACGAGGCGGAAAGATGGCGGGTATCCCCCATCCGGGGGCTTGGAAGGTGGAAAGACACGATGCATAAGGGAGCGCGAAGACATGGCCGCCTTCCAAGGGGGTCACCCTCCTTTTAAAGGTGACTCTCCCTACTTGTGTCCCCAGCCATCGTGGGCTGAGTCTTCTCCAACACACTCCAAGGTCCTCCCCTACGGCGCGGGGGCTGGGTCCCACACGTCATGCAAGCCGGCTCAGAGCAGAAGAAGCCAAACCACCGTGCGCGGTGCGTACAACCGCCCAGCGGTTACAAGCGGCTCTCCACTTTTGCCCAGACCAGCGGGCGAAAGGGCGGGCAGCCATGCAGGCGGCATGCGACCGCGCCAAGTGGGCGCACTTCTCCGACACCCAACACGCCCGGCCTGGAGGCCCAGGCCCACGCGTCATGCAACCGGCGCGCCGAATGCTTCGTGCATGCAGCTGCACTGCCACTTGCGCCACCGTCGCGCCTCCTCGACTGCGGAACCAATACCGCGACTCGAGGCGACCCAGCGCACGACCCAGCAGCGCCAGCCTGGCGCGACGGTCAATGCGGCCAAAAATGGGCCGGTAGTAATGGCGGTGGCAGGCGGGCAGGAGCAGCGGTCACGTCGTCAGCCAAGCTCACGTCCCATCTGGGGGCAGCGAGAGAACCCTCTCTCACGGCGTGAAGACAACGCGCCCGTGTTCCGTTCCTCGAACGGCTCGCGCACGCTCAACGGCCGCCCCGTCGCATTAACTCCGCGGCGGGACAGGCGGCGCCTCTGGCAGGAGAAGTAAGCGACGCTTCGCCTTCGCCGTAATGACCGCGTCAAAAAAGGTACGCCGCGTCGTTCGATTTCGTATCCTTTTCCTTTTTTCCTCTTTCTCTCTCTTGCAACAGGGACCGGGAAAGGGGGATACCCCGAAAAGGATCCTTCCCCGTGAAGGAACCAGGCTCCGAGCCTCCCTACTGATCAGAGGTTCGAAGGCTGGCCCCTCGGAAGGGTTCAACAGCCGCCTCAGAGCGCGTGGGCTCCACACCCACTACTGGTCAGAGGTTCGAAGGCCGACCCCTCGGAAGGGTTCAACGACCGCCTCAGGCTACTCGGGCTCCGCGCCCACTACTGATCAGGGGTTCGAAGGCTGGCCCCCGAAGGGTTCACAGCCGCCTCAGACACAGAGCGAGGGATGACCATGGGTACGTTCGATACATAACCAAGGCTCGGGCTGCGCTCCCGAGGTACCCTAGGACATTTTCGAGACCAGCGGGAACGATCTTGTAACGGAATCCCATCGGAGGGAGGCATCGAGCCCTCGGACCCCGTCGCCAGGGGACCGGGTCCGGCAGATCACCCGCAGGTACTTTTGGGCGCGCCTCCGGGCCTCTAGCCGACCCCTAACGAATGGGGCACGGACGTACACTCGGATTACCCGCCTGCAGCTCACCGGAGACACCATGTTCGGCGCCCACCGAGGGCAACATGGCGCTTTCCCCCCTCCTCCTTGCGGAAAGGCGACGCAGAGGCGTATATAAAAAAGTCGAGTCTGTCCCTGATCGCCCTCTCGCCCTGTGCAGAGGCTCGGGGGCTGCTCTCGCAAATCCGGCTCCGGCCGAACCGTTGACAGCGTCAACATACCAGCCCGAGAACTTGGGACCCGACCGTACACCCGGGCTACGACCAGCTCGCATGAGGGAACGACCAGACCAGCCGAAGCATTGCGCGAGGCATTAAGACCTCGGAGGAGTCAAACCACACCTCCAAGGCCTCGGGGGCTACACCCGGCGGGTGCGCTCGCGCGCACCCATCGGAACAAAACGCAACCGAGAAAGGCTGGTCCCCTTGCAAAAAAGTGCGACGAAAGCCTCCAAGCGAGTGCTAACACTCCCTTCGAGGCTCGGGGGCTACTATCGGAGACCATAATTAGGGGTACCCTCAAGGCTCCTAATTCTCAGCTGGTAACCCCCATCAGCATAAAGCTGCAAAGGCCTGATGGGTGCGATTAAGTCAGGATCAGTCCATTCGAGGGACTCGATCGCGCCTCGCCCGAGCCTAGCCTCGGACAAGGGCAGCCGACCCCGGAGGATCTCCGCCTCGCCCGAGGCCCCCCTCCAGCGACGAACATATTTCCGGCTCGCCCAAGGCACTGTCTTCGCCAAGAAGCAACCCTGACCAAATCGCCGCACCGACCAAATCGCAGGAGCATTTAATGCAAAGGTGGCCTAACACCTTTATCCTGACGCACGCCCCTCAGCCAACAGAGCAGAAGTGACCGCCGTCACTTCGCCGCTCCACTGACCGGCCTGACGGAAAGACAGCGCCGCCTGCGCCGCTCCGACTGCGGTGCCACTTGACAGAGTGAGGCTGACAGGCAGTCAGGCCCGGCCGCAGGCACCATAGGAAGTTCTGCTTCGCCCGACCCAGGGCTCGGACTCGGCTAAGTCCCGGAAGACGGCGAACTCCGCTCCGCCCGACCCAGGGCTCGGACTCGGGCTAAGCCCCGGAAGACGGCGAACTCCGCTCCGCCCGACCCAGGGCTCGGACTCGGGCTAAGTCCCGGAAGACGGCGAACTCCGCTCCGCCCGACCCAGGGCTCGGACTCGGGCTCAGCCCCGGAAGACGGCGAACTCCGCTCCGCCCGACCCAGGGCTCGGACTCGGGCTCAGCCCCGGAAGACGGCGAACTCCGCTCCGCCCGACCCAGGGCTCGGACTCGGGCTAAGCCCCGGAAGACGGCGAACTCTGCTCCGCCCGACCCAGGGCTCGGACTCGGGCTAAGTCCCAGAAGACGGCGAACTCCGCTCCGCCCGACCCAGGGCTCGGACTCGGGCTCAGCCCCAGAAGACGACGAACTCCGCTCCGCCCGACCCAGGGCTCGGACTCGGGCTAAGTCTCAGAAGACGGCGAACTCCGCTCCGCCCGACCAGGGGCTCGGACTCGGGCTCAGCCCCAGAAGACGACGAACTCCGCTTCGCCCGACCCCAGGGCTCGGACTCGACCTCGGCCACGGAAGACAGACTCGACCTCGGCTTCGGAGGAGCTTCCACATTGCCCAACCTAGGGCGTAGACCAGCCACATCAACAGGAGGCGCCATCATCACCCTACCCCGTGCTGACTCAGGCCACGGGGAACAAGACCGGCGTCCCATCTGGCTCGCTCCGCCAGATAGGCAATGATGGTGCCCCGCATACTCTGTGACGACGGCGGCTCTCAGCCCCCTTACGGAAGCAAGAGGACGTCAGCAAGGACTCAACAGCTCCGATAGTTGTCCCTCCGCCAGGCTCCAGCACTCCTCCGACGGCCACGACATCACACCAGCTGGGTGCCAAAATCTCTCCGGCTGCCACGACGGCATGTACTTAGGGCGCTAGCTCTCCTCCGCTAAACACGTAGCACTCTGCTACACCCCCCATTGTACACCTGGATCCTCTCCTTACGCCTATAAAAGGAAGGACCAGGGCCCTCTTAGAGAGGGTTGGCCGCGCGGGGACGAGGACGAGACAGGTGTTCGCGTGAGGCCGCTCGCTCCCTCTCCCGCGTGGACGCTTGTAACCCCCTACTGCAAGCGCACCCGACCTGGGCGCGGGACGAACACGAAGGCCGCGGGATTTCCACCTCTCTCACGCCCATCTCCGGCCACCTCACTTCCCCCCTTCGCGCTCGGCCTCGCGTCGACCCATCTGGGCTGGGGCACGCGGCGACATTCACTCGTCGGCTTAGGGACCCCCCGGTCTTGAAACGCCGACAGCTTTGGTTCAGAATCACAAGGTCTTTAAATTTTGGTGGGCTTGGGATTTCTAACTTGTATTACCAAAGTTAGGCACTATAGACTAAATTGATATGGTTGAAAAAATAGATCCTAACATGCCTTGGTTTGGGCTGAAATTTCCTATTTAACATCATGTCAGGAGATTTTTTTGCTTCTTCAGTTGTTACCTTGGTTGGAGATGAGTCTAACACTTTATTTTAGACAAATAGGTGGTTGGATGGGTCTTGTATCGAGGATTTTGCCTCTACTGTAGTTGCTAGTGTTGATAAAAGAGCTATTTCATCCAAAACAGTGGCCCATGCTCTTGAGAACTAGCAATGTATCAACAACATAGAGACCTCTATTAATTTGATTGGGCTGCAACAATACCTACAACTTTGGCACGCTTTAAGAGGAGTGTTGCTTACACAAGAGGCTAATAGACATGTGTGGATTCATTCTTCCTCTGGGCAGCTCTCTTCTAAATCCTGCTATAAGGCTTTTTTCGTGGGTTCGATTACCTTTGAACCATGGTAGAGGTTATGGAAGTCTTGGGCTCCTCCCAAATGCATTTTTTTCTATGGTTGGCAATAAGGAATAGATGTTGGACAATTTATAGACTGCAGAAGAGAGGGTTGGATCATCCTGAGGTATGTGCTTTATGTGACCATTTGCTGGAGAATATCCAACATCTTATTTGCAATTGCATTTTTGCTAGACGGTTTTGGCACTACATTCGATATCCGTTGGGGCTTGCTAATCTTTATCCTGCTTCTAATGAGTTATCTTTTACTGAGTGGTGGAGGAAGTTGTGTAAGCAAGTGCACAAATCTAAAAGAAGAGGCATTACCAGTGTCATCATCATGGAGGCTTGGTATTTATGGCTTCATCGAAATAAGGCAATTTTTGATGGTGTTAGACCTTCCATAAGCGGAATTAAGAGAGTTTTCTTGAACGAGTTAGAATGTTTAGGTCTGGTCGGGGCCAAGCATCTTGAGGAGTCCACAATAAGTGGTCCGAGGAGAAATATTAAAGCGCCCACAATAATCGAAATAAGACAATTTTCGATGGTGTTAGACCTTCCATAAGCGAAATGTTTTTGGAAGAAAACATTTTAGGGTGGATTTATGTTTACAATTGATCATTCCTATATATTAAAGCGCGGTGGAATCAAGCGATCTGAGGAGTCCATGTTGCCCAAATTACTTTTAACCGTTCAATTCCTATCGTATGGCTGTTACACTATATTCTGGACACTTCCTCCGTAGAATGGGCTGCGTCATAGAAACTTCTCTAATATATGCTTCCCGACACTTCCCTCTCGAAGCACATACGAACAGATGGCACAACAGTAGATAAAACAAAGGAAGCATCCAATGAAATTGTTCGTCTTCCCGTCGCTTTAGGTTATTATAATCTTTCCTTCTACAATTTTTTTAACATGTTCCGAGTCCTGTTCCACTGCGCATCCACGAATAGAGCTAACAGAGCCAATAGAGTATTTTTTAATAGGAAGGAATGTAGGAGTACGACAGAAGAACTTGAAGCACATTCACTGCTCTTATTTCAAGACCAAAAGAAAGAAAAATTGAATTGCCTTCACTAGACTCCTCTTTTCAAGATAAAGGTAAAAACATATATTTTTTCTATCTTGCTTTGCACAAGCGCACTCCCAAAAACTTTAGAATCTTGACATGTCACAGTCTAAACATGAATGCTTCTCAACCTTTTAAATGCCTATAATTATACTATCAAATGTATTACTGTTATGACATACTTTCTCTTCACGTTTTAGTTTAAAAATAACTAGCCGACAATAAAATATTCGAGAGAAAGTATAAAACTTAGCACATGTCTCTAAGACTCTAACTAATAACCTGCGCACTAGCTACTAGTGTTATATAAGAAGAAATGAAATCTTATGTCAGGTGAACTCTTGAGGATTGTTTTATGTAGTGGCGGAGCCAGTGTAAAAGTAAAGCCCGGTCACCCGGGACTCCACCATTGCACTGTCGTCTGTTGCCCGTCGGAGCAGGTGCTCCAGTTCCGTTCATGCACGACGGTGGTCTTCAAAGGCCTAAGGCGGCAGTGCTGAGGTGTGAGTCATTGTGCAGAGGAAAGGCCGAGGACACCGGTAGCAGGGATCGTGCGTCACTCGCGTTGAAGCCAATAGAGGAGCACCAGAGCCGAAGCCCGGACACGTGCCTAGGCTCGCCGGGCTGTGGCTCCGCCACTAGCTTTATGGACCTACGGGACAACTGGACAATTACATTGATCGGAGAATTTCACACTATTTTTGAAACGGATATCTTCAACGAATTTCTGGAACTGAAAGATGAAGCTAGTGTGGCATGGGTCTAGCTGCTGCATGCTAGCCCGCTCCCTTTGAGACTGGGCAACGATTAATATACAGGAGTTACAAACATGTAAGTAGGTCTTTTGTTCTACCGTATGTTATATTTAATATTTAAATCCTCTCACCATTATAGCTTTATAAAAAAGCTCATAGCAAACTACAATTACAAATTCAACGGACGAACAGAGCTTGAATTGCATATTAGGTAGTGTTTGGTTGAAGAGCCAAGTAGAACAGAGCCGTTATGTCTCAGTTTTGTTGCTGTTTGGTTACAAAGTAACTATAACGGAATGACTCCAATTAGGGAATATTCTTCTCAGATCCGGAACCATTCCGCTCCAAAAAATCAACCGGACGGAGCCGCTCCGTTTCCATCCCGCTCTCACAGTCACGCTCCGTTCCGTTCACTCTGCAACCAAACAAAAAACAGAGCCACTCCGTTCCAGATTACCAAACACAAAACATATCGGCTCCGTTTCTAGAATCAAGAATGGAACGGCTCGGTTCTACTTGCTCCTCAACCAAACACTGCCTCAGTGTTTTTCCATTTGGGACCGCAAGCCTTCTCGAACCCATCAAACTGCCAAGCGAATCACCGCGAAGCAAAACAGCGAGAAAGCTCCGTCCATAGAAGTGCTAGAACGCCAGAACCCGCCGCCGGCGAACCCGAAGACTGCGCCCAGCTATGGACGCGCCGGGAGAGCTGCAGTGCGTGGGCAGGCTCGAGGTCGCCGCGCCGCCGCCGGCGCGCTACCTTCGCGTTGGCTCCCTCCCCGTCCCCACCGACTCCTCTGCCTCTCTCCCAGTCCTCCTGCCTTCTCCGTCCCCGTAAGCCCCACTTCCCCACTCTCGCCTCTCCGTATATGCCTACGCGCGCGTGTTTAAGCCCTCTGGCTACTGTTTGTCCTATTCTCAATCAGGAGGGGATGATGCTTCTAGGGTTTAAAGCGTCTCGATTGACCTGTAGGACTTTTGTTAAGGGTTGAGGCTGGGAGTTTGAGATGGAGTTCCATGGGAATGAACACCATCTATGTTGTGCAATTAGAAGTATTTGTGTTTGTTATTTGGTAGCGATTAGGGAAGACCCTGGGGATAGTACGCTTCAGTTGAGTTCTGCAGATAAACTGCCAATTGCTTATTGGATTTACAAATTGTTATCATAGGAAATGGTGATGAAACTGCTATGGTGAAATGAATAGAAGTCTTGTCCTACTATTGGCTAGGATTGGTCTGATCGATGGATGCAACCTACCAAAATTCAGTTGCTATATCATGTAAAAATGAAACGAAATGAACACATATTCTGGTGGTGGTATGCTGATGGGTACTGTATACCATTTACCCTCTTTTGGTTTTATCTCCCATACTGCAATGAATAACAAGCATGTGCACACAGTCATATTGAAAGATAAAAATTATAAAACGACACTTAGTCGTTATGGTCCTAATCCTGTAGCTGGAACTGAATAATGCATGCAAATGCCTCTTCCGGAGAATTGCTGTTTAATTCTGTTCTTGATGTAGGATTGGTGCTCCAAGGTATCAAATGCTGCCATTAGAGACTGATCTGAACACACTCCCTATGATTCCAAACATCCCAGAGAAGGTTTTTTCAAGTGATGCTAAGAGTACTGAAGGTTATCTCTATTAACCCTTGATAATTACAATCTGATCAGCATAAGAGGAATACTGGCTTGTAGCTAACTTTCTCTGCGAACTGTTCGGCACTGATGAATTACTGTAGGTATTGTGTGCGACAGTTCACTTTTTATTGTCACCTTTATGACTCTGTTCATACTCTTCAGGATTACGGTATGACAGTGGTCATATCAACCAGAACTTATCAAGGAAGTGTGAAGCATTAGCTGTGTCAGGTTTGGCAGAATATGGTGATGAAATAGATGTGATTGCCCCAGCTGATATCATGAAGCAGATTTTCAAAATTCCATACTCCAAGGCACAAGTATCTATTGCTGTAAACCGTATAGGAGATACACTCATTCTAAACACAGGGTATGTAGCTGGTTGCATAATCATCATCATGCTGAGTATAGTTAATACACATGAATGTTTAATCGTGTATTCGTGTTGTAGGCCTGATGTTGATGAAGGTGAAAAGATATTCAGAAGACAAGGTAACCAGCCTAAAGGATCTGATCCATCAATATTTCTGAACTTCGCAATGCACTCTGTGCGAGCAGAAGCTTGTGATTGTCCCCCAAGTCATCAACCTTCACAGAAGAAGCAAACAGCATCTGCAGTATTGCGTGGATCTTTTGGCTGTGACGAGGGTTCTTTTGATTCATCCCCATCATCTAGTTTTAGCACATCACCTTATCTGGATCAGAATGACAGTAAAAGTAGAAAAGCTTCTCATAGTACTCATGAAAGCCTGTACCTGGGAGCAATGGAAAACAATCGAAAAGTCAAAGGGTCTGATCCTATTAAAAAAACGACTCGTGTTGGTGAAAAAAACAGCTGTGAGGTGCAAGAATCTGAGAAGAGCAAGAGAGTGGGAAATAATGGATTTCGGAAGGTTTGCTTTTGGCAATTCCACAATTTCCATGTGCTTTTGGGTAGTGACTTGCTTATATTTAGCAACGAGAAATATATTGCAGTCAGTTTGCACCTATGGGATGTTTCTAGACAGGTATGCTTTCATTACTGTTGAATGTGGTTACATACTTTCTTTTTTTTACCCCTATTGACAGGTGTTTTTATAGGTTACTCCATTGAACTGGCTCGAAGCTTGGCTTGACAATGTAATGGCAAGTGTTCCAGAATTGGCCATATGTTACCATCAGAATGGTGTTGTTCAAGGTTATGAGCTTTTAAAGAATGATGATATATTTCTCCTTAAGGGTGTCTCGGATGATGGCACACCTGCATTTCATCCACAGGTTGTCCAGCAAAATGGCCTTGCTGTCCTGAGGTTCATTCAGGATAACTGTAAGCAAGACCCTGGTGCATATTGGGTATGCCATTGAATGCCATCTTTTTTACCCTTGTTTGCTAGATGTGGTAACTACTGTCAAGATGTTACATTAAGCCTTTAGTCCCTTATCATATTGCCTAAATATCTCACTTTTTTCCCAATGATTGATGACCTCGGCTATTCTCATTAATCATATTGAGTCTGTTCCTTTTCAGCTGTACAAAGGCGCTGAAGAAGATGTCATACAGTTATATGATCTGTCTATCTTACCTGAAAAACATACAGCTGGTGATCATAGATCTCCATGCGGTCCTATGTCATCTTTTATAGACAAGGGAAGAAAGGAGTCATTGTTCTCTTTGGGTACACTCCTTTATCGTGTTGCTCACAGGATGTCCTTGTCAAAGGTACTGGTGTGTTATCTTTTGCGCTTTGTTTTCATACTTCTTCGCTGGATGTAATATTATTTATGCTTTGCAGGTGCCTAGTAATAGAGCAAAATGTGCAAAATTCTTCAGAAAATGTTTTGATTTTCTTAGTGAGCAGGATCACCTGGTATTCTATTCATCTTATCATTATGTAATCATTTAACTGTATTAGTGCATCAGTAGATTTGTGCCAATATTTGTTTTGTTTTTATCTTCTAGGTTGTCCGGGCATGTGCTCATGAACAATTTGCAAGACTCATCCTTAAATGTTATGAGGATCTGGAACTGACTTCTGAATCATTTATGATTGAATCTGAAGTCACCCTTACTGATTTGGATGACGATTCTCCAGAATTGAGACTTGAGAATTTACCAGCAAAACAAAATGTACTGCCAGAACTTGGCAAGAATGAGCCAGCAGTGTTAGATGAAGTGTTGGAATGCACAACATCAGTGTCTTCTGGTATGACAAGCAGCTTAGTGGAACCAAGCCAAGTTGATGGTGGTTCTTCATCTTCAGTTACAAAAGAAGATGTTTCTCTGGACAGCTTGGTGATGTGTCAGGCTGGTATATCAAAAACAATTGCTGATGCAATCTCCTCTAAGTTGGCTGCCATACACCACGTATCTCAAGCTATCAAATCCCTTAGATGGAATCGACAGCTGCAGAATAATACTCAGCATGGTTGCGGGGACAGTGCAGATACCATTTGGGAGAGGTCAGTCGACTTCTCTTTATGCCGATGTGGTGATGTTGATTGTATTGAGGTCTGTGATATCAGGGAGTGGCTGCCAAAATCAAAAATGGACCATAAGCTGTGGAAGCTTGTTCTTTTGCTAGGAGAATCTTATTTGGCACTTGGAGAGGCATACAAGAATGATGGGCAGCTTCAGCGCACCCTTAAAGTTGTTGAATTAGCTTGTTTGGTATATGGGTCTATGCCTGGACATATTGATGGCGACGAGTTCATCTCATCCATGTCCAACAGTTCATTGAGTCGAGAAGATCTTGCCCTAAAAACTAAACTTGTACTGGACGAGGCAGACTATTGCAATAACAAAAGATGCTTCAGTTATGAAGTTTCTTCCCACCAATTGCCACCAAATTATTTGTTCTGGGCAAAGGCATGGATGCTTGTTGGTGATGTCTATGCAGAATATCACAGATTGAATAGTCATCAAGCAAAGTTGGCACCAGAACAGAAGTCTCATGGCGAAGTTAGAATGTCAAATGAAGTTGCATTGGAGGTCAAACGCCTTAAGAGAAAACTGGGAAAGGATAAGCAGAATTGTGACACATGCTCTTTGATAAACTGTAGCTGCCAAAGTGACAGGGCAAGTAGTGGCAGCAGTGCTAGCAGCAGTAGTTCTGAGGCCTCTAAACTTTACAGCCGAAAGAAAAACAAAAAATCACTTGGTAAGAACCTTCAACTTCAATCACAATATAGAGAAGCCAGCAAGAACCCCAATGCACAAGAAGCTACACAAGGTTCTGAAAGTAAACAGCATGATGTGAATGATACTTGTATTGAGAACAACTCAGTATTAAATGATGATATTGGTCACTACAGTCAGGCCAGGGAAAATCAGTCAAGAAATGTTGATGGTGTTCCTGATAAATCTCAAGCAAGTGTTCCTACTGTGAGGGATGGTGGTATCTTCAAGTTCCTTGGTGGTCCAAAACCAGGAGATGTTGAGTACAACTTGTCTTCTGCTATTCACTGCTATGGTGCAGCCAAGGGAGCATTGTTCGCATTTCCTGTGCATTCAGTAGAAACTTCCATGGTTCTTAAGAAAAGAGGCTGGGGATTTAATGAACTGGGCCGTTGTAGACTTGAGAATAGAAATCTGGTTAGCGCCGAGATTGCTTTTGCGGATGCTATTAAAGCATTTGAAGAGGTGTTTGACCACACAAATGTTATACTGATCAACTGTAACTTAGGTCATGGTAGGAGAGCTTTAGCAGAGGAATGTGTATCCAGGATTGATGAATTTCAGAAACATAATCTTCCTGAAGGCACATATATGCAATCCTTTAAGTCGGCCAAGTCAGAATATTTTCAAGCAATAAACTACTATTCCGCAGCTAAGAGGCAACTGAAGTATGTCAATACTGAGGCCGATAAAGTACTATACCATGAGGTTTACACACAGTATGCCCATACCTACCTGAGGCTTGGAATGCTTTTGGCAAGGGAAAGCTTCTTAACTGACAGTTATGAAGGTGGACTTGTCAATGAGTCATCTAACAGAACAGCTGTAGAGATTTTAGCGAGTGATGCTTTTCGGGAGGCTTTGTCTACGTATGAATCCCTTGGTGAACATCGCAAACAGGAAGCTGCTTTTGGTCATTTTCAGCTTGCTTGTTATCAGAGGGATCTGTGCTTAAGGTTTCTGGATTTAGTTGACAAGGAGGTTAAACAGAAAAACGAGGATAAATATCGTCAGAAAAGTAAGTGGTATGGTTCACTAGCTGAGAAGAACTGGCAGAAGGCTTTAGAATTTTATGGGCCGAAGACACATCCTACTATGTTTCTTAACATCCTTATGGCGCAGTCTGCCCTTTCTATTAATATTTCTAATTCCTTCCACTCAACCGCGGTATGCTTGCTACCTATTCCATCTCCAGCTTTTCAGTGTACTAGAATTAAGTCTAGCAATGTTTTCAAGTCGGACGACTTGCTGGTCGTTCTGGCTGATCGACTAGGGCGATTAATCACGATTAGTCGGACGACTTGGACGATTAATCGTGATTGGTCCAAACTGACTTGGACGATTAATCGAGACTCGAACGACTTGAAAACATTGAAGTCCAGTCACTGTTCTTATGGAATTTCGAAAAGGGCATACCTACTCAAAGGGGTTGGTCAGTGTGCTGGTTAACCCTGTGTTTATTATGCAGAGGGGGTGCTGTATACTTAGAAGAATATAATACCCGATTTAAGTTTTATATTTGATTCAATAGTAATTTTGTTAACTGACTACATTTATTTCTTCCAAGGAGTAACATTTCCAAAGAGGACAAACTCTGAAAAGTCATTTCTTTTTGCAGTATACAGACCTCAATGGTCAGTGAAAATGGGCTAGCATCTAGCAACATATAGGTTCATCATTTACCTATAGGTACTAGGTAGAAGTCAGCCTAGTTTTTTTCTGCTAAGATTTTACCTTTTATTTGCACCTTGGTCATGTCCGGCTGGCAAATGCTCCTTTCATTAAATTTTCCAATGATCTGTTTCTCATCCTTTCAGATGCTTGACACCGCTCTGACTCACTTGTTGGAAGGCCGGCATGTGGTTGAAGCAAATGAAGACAACTCCAACGATATGGATCTGGACATAAAACCGAAGTTCTGGTGCCAGCTGCAGAGCCTGCTGAAGAGGATGCTGGCGGGATCCCTGCCTAGCAGCACGGGCAGAGCAGCCTCTGTCAGCCAAGCCAGCACTAGCAGCAGAACAGAAACTTCTAAGCTGAAAGAGATGTATCGTTTGTCGCTCAAATCTTCTACCCTGGGCCAGCTGCATGCGTTGTACAAGCTTTGGGTATCTTAACACCTTTATTTTACAAATGGTTGCTGCTCATGTTTTATATCGTCGGCATCTATCTCTTGAATTACAGAGTTTTTATTTGGTGTTCACGGCACGTTTTTTTTGTTTTGATTTCCAGCCAACTTTTAAAACTAAATATTAAGTGTAACCATGGAATGTCATGGACGGGACACACTAGCTACTACAGTCTACAACTGTTTTGTAGACTTATATAAACAGCAAATAATGGCATCCTATGTGAAGACAGTGTATTATATGTATTGTATCATAGAGAGCCAATGCCAAAATATCTGAATGTATGTGCCCTGCTTCACCGGGAATGGATAAATGTTTGGAAATTTCGATTCGATGTTCTTTATTAAGTTCTCACTAGTATGGTTCTCAACTATGACTTCCAGGCCTAGTAAAACTTTATTTCTTTTTACTAGTAGTAATAATTAGTCGTGTATATAAATAATGGTGTACACAATAGTTCGTCAGGATTTATACAACTATTTTCTTATTTATTTCTTTAACATTTTCCCTTCTAAGCACAGTAGGAGACTATGTCAGGCGTTGATGATGTAGATATGTTTTTTTAAGGCATAGTGGCGTATGTGCAAAAACTTCTTCACAGTAAGGCCACAAAGAAACATGGTCCGTGGCCCAATACAAAGCACCGCAACAAAGCCCAAATAACAGTTCGTCGGTGGAGCAACGCGCAACGCACTAGGCAAGCAAATAGTTTGTCCCACCTCGTCCAGTCACGGAACCAAAGTTGAAGTTATAAACCTGACCGAAGACACCACATCGTCTCTTCGGAGACATCCGATAAAATTGGAACGATACAGAGAAGATTAGCAAGGATGACACGCACAAATCGAGAAATGGTCCAAATTTTTTTGCGGATTTGCGCGCTGGTCCCTGGTGTTCGCAGTTAGGTCCTCCCGCACTAGTTTTTCTTCACGATTTAGCACTAGCAGATTTCTGACAGCCGTGTGTACCTGAGGCCTTTATTCGCCACTAGGCCCTTACTTTTATACTTTCTTTTACATGTATGCCCCTAGCATTTTTTACTTTAACCCTTCAGTTTTCTATTCTGTACAATTATACTCTACACCATATCTTTTGCTCTCGACGTTCAAGTTTGTTCCCAGTGGCATTCCGTAGCACTACCATGTCCTAAGTTATACGGTAGAATTTTGCAATGACACATCTAACCTTTTTCTCTCTTTATTAAAAGTAAAAATTAGCACATATGTTCATACGTTGTACGGAATGTAAAGTTTATATATGGTTAACTAAGCAACTTGTAACTTAACAATCTTGCCTTGTGTTTCTCTTCGAACCAAACTCTGCACTTTATCCGTGCACCCACTACTCAAACTAATATGGCATGGGAAGCTTAAAAATTTATCCAATTATTATGTATGTGTTTCAATTCATCTACGAACCGATTTTTGTTTAGTGCATAGTCACACCGGTCTAACTTCTATAAACACCATAAATAATAAAGTTCTACGTACTTCAAAGTTAGAATAAGTAGTATACCCATGCATTGCTATAGATTTTTTAAATACTTCTATAACCAAAGTTCGATTAAAAAGATAGTGTGTCATCACCATGCCCCATCGATAGTGATAATATTGGGTTCGAATAATAGATATACAAATCTTCAAGGGGTCTTCAAACTTAGTGGTCACAACTCATTATATAGTGCCATGCTACTGTGATTTTTCCACGCCTGCTCTAGCCATATTCGTTGGCCTCTCCATATCTGTCCTGAGCAGTCATACCTCGTCGACCGTCATGGCCACGTCTGGTCGAGCCCTGGATGTACCCCACCGAGCCTTTGAGGGTGAATCTAAGATTTGATCACGTATAGACCTATTCAAACGCTGGGTCGGGTTCAGGTCAGGTCAAGGGTCGTTTGGCATGGCCCACGCCCGACTCGTGCATAGCGTCGGGTCGAGTTGGCCCGTACCTCTCGATTGGGCGCGTTGGCCAGGTTTTTTCGGGTTGGGCCGGTTTTTAGGTCAAAACTCACGGCTCGTACGGTTGTACCCAACCCATGTTTGTTATGAGTTAAAAATTATGGCTCGTACTCGTACGTCACATTGGTCGAGTCGGGCGGGTTGGGTTTTTCGGTCATTGGTCATGAACCGGGTAGCCTGAGGCTTGTATCCGCCCTATCAGCCTCATTGAGCCCGTGCACGAGAGAAAAAAATCCCTATTTTCAGAGGAGGAAGAAAGAAACATATACAAGTGAGGCCTATCACAATGACAAAATAGTTCATTTAAATGAAAATACCCTTGCATGACTCTAAAGTCGTTGTCTAGCTAAATGCTTATTATGGTGGATATCAAATTCACTAGTAGAGCTACTCTTGAATGAATCTAAATTCAAATTCACTTTCAAGTGATTGAAATGTACCAAAAAGACTTTTAGAATGAAAATCTTCTTTGTCTCCATCTCTAGAGCCAATGTTTTTTTCTCTCTCCTCTTCTTCCTTTTTGTATTATTAGACAAAACCATGCATGACACCAGAGGCAGATGCAAAGGGTGAGCAAGGGGGGCTATTACCCCACCTCAATTTTTATTACCTTTTATTATACCTAGGTTTAAATATAATTCATAAAAAAACTTTATGTATTAGGTGTGGACAAATTTAATGAAAATCTAGTTTTGATTTAACTTTTTCTCAGTACTCCACTACTCAACCCACTCCCCACACGAGTCGTTTGGTTCCCTCCCCTAGCGGCTAGCCCACTCATGGCTCGCTAGCTCCTTCGGTCATTGACTGATTGGTTAGTGGGTGACCTAACCCGCTCACTGTCAGTCCCACCTTCACTCCTCGTCAGCTTGTCGCGTCGTCGGGATCCCATCGCCGTTACTTTGCCTCCTAGTCTGCACTGACGTGTAGGCATACCGTCAGTAGGATCATGCCTAGGCACCATGGTGCCACCTACACCTCACTATCTCACTACGGTCCTACCACGCCATCACGATGCAACAATGGTTGTTGCTTGCTGCCGCCTGCCCTCGCTACCCCTGTAAGTTGTCGCCCCATCATCGCCATCTCGCGACGGACTTATCGACTTGCCACGGCAACACGTTGATGCTCCGTCCTAGTGCGCTCCTCGTGGCCCGCCTCTTTCTCTCTCCGGCTCTCCCCTAGGGCAACCAAATTTTTTAAGTAACCATGTTATTTTAAAACACTCATAGTATTATCATCTAACCGTCACGTTATTATCATAAAACTACTTTTATCTAGTGGTTTAGTCTAGTAATTTCTCTTACGGTGTCGTCCCACTTGGAATTTTGCCTTGTGTTGCGTGCGCCACTGCATGACACCTCTCATCGACGATCGATGTCATTTATATAACATGTGCTAATCCACAAGTGGTGTGTCATTTTGTAGCAGCTACTATAATTATTGTACTTGCCTAGGGGGGGTAATAATCAGTGATGCTGCAGCTAAGCTAATGGAAAAACTTGCATGCTCGTCTTGTGTCGCCTTCACTCCAAGTCCCAAACTCCAAGCCGAACACGACATTTCGTCATGACAGTCTCTGCGCGTCCCATGTACTGTACTCCAAGTCTCCAACTCCAAGCAATGGCAGGTAAAGCAAAACCCAACACAAGAGAACTCAGGAATGGGCAAATCCCAGTAGTAAATCCTCCTGGCCCTCCCCTGTTCCTCTCCCTCGTTCCGCCGTTCACCTCCTCCAAACTCCATCGCGCAAATCACCGGTCAAAGCAAAACACTGAAACCTCGTCTTCAGATCGAACCGAGCCCGGACTGTTAGAGTGTTAGGCCTGTTAAGGCTAGGCCCATGTGGCCCATGTAAAATACTATATAGCTAACCTATTGGGTTAGCCCTAATCTATGGAATCATCACCTTAACACGGTATCAGCTAGGTTCTCTCCCTCTCCCCTACAGCCGCCGTCGCCTAGGGTTGCTCCCTAACCCTACAGCCACCGCTGCCGCCCCTAGGGTTTCTCCCTAACCTCTAGCTGTCGCCGCCGCCCCTAGGGTTTCTCCCTAACCCTCTGGCCGCCGCCACCGCCTGGCACTGCTCGCACGTCGGCGCCGTGCCCCGCGCCCGTCCCTGTTCTCCTCCGCGCCGCGCCGGGAGGACCCACGCCAAGTCCGCGCGACGTCGCGCCCGTCCCTGCTCTCCACCGTGCCGCCGCGCCAGGAGGACCCGCGCCCAGTCCAGGCGACTTCCCCGCGCGCCCGAGAAGCGCCTTCCCCGCGCCAGGAGGACCCGCGCCCAGTCCAGTCCAGGCCCCGTCACCGCGCGCCTGGAATCATTCGCGCCCCTGCATCGACCTTGGCCGCCATGCGCGCTCCGGCCGTCGTCCGCGCCCTGCACCAGTGCCCGACCGAAGCCCCAGCACACCGCCGCTCCCCTCCCATGGTTGGCGAGTTCCCTCCCCTCTCCTCCTAGGCCCGTGCCGCATCCCCTGGCAAGCGCGCCGCCATCACTACTGCCATTGCGGCGGCCGCTGAAAGGGAATTAGGCTTACACCTATTTCCTAATTGATTTTGGTGGTTGAATTGCCCAACACAAATAATTGGACTAACTAGTTTGCTCTAGTCTATAAGTTATACAGGTGCCAAAGGTTCACAAAAAAAGCCAATAAAAAGACCAAGAAAAGGGTTCAACAAAAAGAGCAAGGGATAACCGAAGTGTGCCCTGGTCTGGCACACCGGACTGTCCGGTGTGCCACTGGACAGTGTCCGGTGCACCACCGGACAGTGTCCGGTGCACCAGGGGACTTCAAGCTGAACTCCACACCTTCGGGAATTTTCAGAGACGCTTCGCTATAATCCACCGGACTGTCCGGTGCACCACCGGACAGTGTCCGGTTCCCCAAGGGAGAGTGACTCTGAACTCGCCAACTTCGGGAATCCGCTCCGCTATAATTCACCGGACTATCCGGTGAGTCACCGGACTGTCCGGTGTGACAGCGGAGCAACGACTACTTCACGCGCAACGGTCGACTGCAACGCATTAAATGTGCGCCTGCGCGCGCAGAGGAGCAGTGCACGTGCGGGTGGCACACCGGACAGCCTACAGGGCCTGTCCGGTGCACCACCGGACAGCCAGGCGGGCCCACAAGACAGAGCTCCAACGGTCGAACCCCAACGATCTGCTGACGTGGCTGGCGCACTGGACAGTGTCCGGTGGCGCACCGGACTGTCCGGTGCGCCATGCGACTGCAGCCTTCCAACAACCACTTTGTGGTGGTTGGGGCTATAAATACCCCAACCACCCCACATTCATAGTCATCCAAGTTTTCCCACTTCTACACCTTACAAGAGCTAACATTCAATACAAGACACACCAAAGAGATCAAATCCTCTCCCAACTCCACACAAAGCTTAGTGATTAGTGAGAGAGATTTGTTGTGTTCATTTGAGCTCTTGCGCTTGGATTGCTTCTTTTTCTCATTCTTTCTTGCGATCATCTCAATTGTAATCAAGGCAAGAGACACCAATTGTGTGGTGGTCCTTGCGGGAAGTTTGGTTCCCATTTGATTGAGAAGAGAAGCTCACTCGGTCCGAGGGACTGTTTGAGAGAGGGAAAGGGTTAAAAGAGACCCGGTCTTTGTGACCGCCTCAATGGGGAGTAGGTTTGAGAGAACCGAACCTTGGTAAAACAAATCCTTGTGCCACACTCTTTATTCGCTTGCGATTTGTTTTACGCCCTCTCTCGGACTCGTTCTTATTTCTAACGCTAACCCGGCTTGTAGTTGTGATTAAGTTTGTAAATTTCAGATTTGCCCTATTCACCCCCCTCTAGGCGACTTTCAATTGGTATCAGAGCCCGGTGCTTCATTAGAGCCTAACCGCTCGAAGTGATGTTGGGAGACCAAGCCAAGAAGGAGATAGTGACCGGTGAGAAGCTCGCTACAAGCCACAGGAAAGCTCCATCGGGAGAGTCCCGCAACAAGGGGAAGGAAAAGGAATCCCCTTCACACAAGTCATGTCGGAGCGGTGACAAGAAGAAGAAGATGAGGAAAGTGGTCTACTACGAGATCGACACCTCATCGCCATCCACCTCCGGCTCCGACACGCCGTCTGTAACTTCTAAGCGCCATGAGCGCAAGAAGTTTAGTAAGATCCCCCTACGCTATCCTCGCATTCCTAAACATACGCCTTTACTTTCTGTCCCATTAGGCAAACCACCAACGTTTGATGGTGAAGATTATGCTAGGTGGAGTGATTTGATGCGATTCCATCTAACCTCACTCCACAAAAGTATATGGGATGTTGTTGAGTTTGGTGTACAGGTACCATCCGTAGGGGATGAAGATTATGATGAGGACGAAGTGGCCCAAATCCAACACTTCAACTCCCAAGCCTCAACTATACTCCTCGCCTCTGAGAGCACCTAGAGGGGGGGGGTGAATAGGTGATCCTGTGAAACTTAAAAACTTAAGCCACAAAAACTTGTTAAGTGTTAGCACAATAGTTGCCAAGTGGCTAGAGATGAGTTCAAACACAATAACCACAAAGAAATCAAACACAGAGATGGCACGGTGTTTATCCCGTGGTTCGGCCAAGTACAAAACTTGCCTACTCCACGTTGTGGCGTCCCAACGGACGAGAGTTGCACTCAACTCCTCTCAAGTGATCCAATGATCAACTTGAATACCACGGTGTTCTTCTTTACTTTGATCTTTTCCCGTTTGCGAGGAATCTCCACAACTTGGAGTCTCTCGCCCTTACAATTGAATTTCACAAAGAAGTACGGAGTAAGGGAGGGAAGCAACACACACAAATCCACAGCAAAATGCGCACACACACGGCCAAGAATCGAGCTCAAAAGACTATCTCAAAGTTCTCACTAGAACGGAGCTCGAATCACTGAGAATGACAAACGAATGCGCAAAGACTGAGTGTGGATGATCAAGAATGCTCTAAGGTTGCTTGGTGTTCTCCTCCATGCGCCTAGGGGTCCCTTTTATAGCCCCAAGGCAGCTAGGAGCCGTTGAGAGCAAAACTGGAAGGCTGATCTTGCCTTCTGTCGACTGGTGCACCGGACAGTCCGGTGCACACCGGACACTGTCCGGTGCCCGATTTCTTTCCTTAAACGGCGCAGCCGATCGTTGCAGATCTGGGAGCCGCTGGAGCACCGGACATGTCCGGTGCACACCGGACAGTCCGGTGCCCCCTTCCGACCGTTGGCTCGGCCACGTGTCCCGCGCAGATCGCGCGGCCGACCGTTGGCCCGGCCGACCGTTGGCTCACCGGACAGTCTGGTGCACACCGGACAGTCCGGTGATTTTTAGTCGTACGACGTCGGCGAATTCCCGAGAGCGGCCTCTTCACGCCGAGTCAGCCTGGCGCACCGGACACTGTCCGGTGCACCACCGGACAGTCCGGTGCACCACCGGACAGTCCGGTGTGCCAGACTGAGCTGAGTCTTGGCTGTACACAGCCAAGTCTTTTGCACCTCTCTTCATTTCTTCTTCTTTCTGTTTCTAACACTTAGACAAGTATATTAGTACACAAAACCAATGTACTAAGGCTTAGAAACATACCTTTACTCATGATTTGCACTTTGTTCATCCATGGGCATAAATTCACATTTAAGTACTTGTGTTGGCACTCAATCACCAAAATACTTAGAAATGGCCCAAGGGCACATTTCCCTTTCAATCTCCCCCTTTTTGGTGATTTATGCCAACACAACATAAAGCAACTAGAACAAGTGCAATATCACTTCAAATAAAACTCAAATTTATTTTGATTCAATTTTGGCATATATGGATCATCCTTTGCCACCACTTGGTTTGTTTTTGCAAATCAAACTCAAATCTCTATCTCTAAGTCAAACACACATGTTGAAGCATAAAGAGAGTCATTCCAAAAGAGATTGATCAAAGATTTCAAAACCTCCCCCTATTTCCCATAATCAACACTTCTCCCCACAAGAAGCCAACTTTTGACAAAAGAGACAATGAAAGAGTTTTGACAAACCAAAAAGCTCTACTCTACTATTTTCAAATCTCTCAAGTGGTAGCTGATCCATTTATTGCTTTGGCCTATTGAAAGGGAAATGTGCCCTTGGGCCATTTCTAAGTATTTTGGTGATTGAGTGCCAACACAAGTACTTAAATGTGAATTTATGCCCATGGATGAACAAAGTGCAAATCATGAGTAAAGGTATGTTTCTAAGTCTTAGTACATTGGTTTTGTGTACTAATATACTTGTCTAAGTGTTAGAAACAGAAAGAAGAAGAAATGAAGAGAGGTGCAAAAGACTTGGCTGTGTACAGCCAAGACTCAGCTCAGTTTGGCACACCGGACTGTCCGGTGGTGCACCGGACAGTGTCCGGTGCGCCAGGCTGACTCGGCGTGAAGAGGCCGCTCTCGGGAATTCGCCGACGGCGTACGGCTAAAAATCACCGGACTGTCCGGTGTGCACCGGACTGTCCGGTGAGCCAACGGTCGGCCGGGCCAACGGTCGGCCGCGCGATCTGCGCGGGACACGTGGCCGAGCCAACGGTCGGAAGGGGGCACCGGACTGTCCGGTGTGCACCGGACATGTCCGGTGCGCCAGCGGCTCCCAGATCTGCAACGGTCGGCTGTGCCGTTTAAGGAAAGAAATCGGGCACCGGACAGTGTCCGGTGTGCACCGGACTGTCCGGTGCACCAGTCGACAGAAGGCAAGATCAGCCTTCCAGTTTTGCTCTCAACGGCTCCTAGCTGCCTTGGGGCTATAAAAGGGACCCCTAGGCGCATGGAGGAGAACACCAAGCAACCTTAGAGCATTCTTGATCATCCACACTCAGTCTTTGCGCATTCGTTTGTCATTCTCAGTGATTCGAGCTCCGTTCTAGTGAGAACTTTGAGATAGTCTTTTGAGCTCGATTCTTGGCCGTGTGTGTGCGCATTTTGCTGTGGATTTGTGTGTGTTGCTTCCCTCCCTTACTCCGTACTTCTTTGTGAAATTCAATTGTAAGGGCGAGAGACTCCAAGTTGTGGAGATTCCTCGCAAACGGGAAAAGATCAAAGTAAAGAAGAACACCGTGGTATTCAAGTTGATCATTGGATCACTTGAGAGGAGTTGAGTGCAACTCTCGTCCGTTGGGACGCCACAACGTGGAGTAGGCAAGTTTTGTACTTGGCCGAACCACGGGATAAACACCGTGCCATCTCTGTGTTTGATTTCTTTGTGGTTATTGTGTTTGAACTCATCTCTAGCCACTTGGCAACTATTGTGCTAACACTTAACAAGTTTTTGTGGCTTAAGTTTTTAAGTTTCACAGGATCACCTATTCACCCCCCTCTAGGTGCTCTCAATTGGTATCGGAGCCGCTCTCTTCAAGAAGGGACTAATCGCCCGAAGAGATGGATCCTAAGGGAAAGGGGATGGTGGTCGACAACAACGAGAAGGAGTCTATCTTCAACGAGCCAAAGAATGACAAGTCTACCGACTTGGGCTCAAGCCACAAGCGCAAAGATGGGAAGAAGAAGAAGACAAGGCGCATCAAGGAGATCGTCTACTACAACAGCGACGAATCCTCTTCTTCCCAAAAGGACGACGACAACGACTACAGGAAGACGGTCAATTCGAACTTTTCATTTGATTATTCTCGTATTCCACATAGTTCGAATTCGCATTTGCTTTCCATTCCTCTTGGCAAACCTCCACACTTCGATGGGGAGGACTACGGATTTTGGAGTCACAAAATGCGTAGTCATTTATTCTCTCTCCATCCAAGCATATGGGAGATTGTAGAGAATGGAATGAAATTTGATAGCTCGGATAGCCCTATGTTTATTAATGAACAGATTCATAAAAATGCACAAGCTACTACTGTGTTGCTAGCTTCTTTGTGTAGGGACGAGTACAACAAGGTGAGCGGCTTGGACAACGCCAAGCAGATCTGGGACACCCTCAAGATTTCTCATGAGGGAAATGACGTTACCTTGCTTACCAAAACGGAGTTGGTGGAGGGCGAGCTTGGACGGTTCGCGATGATAAGGGGCGAGGAGCCAACTCAAACATACAACCGGCTCAAGACCCTTATTAACAAAATAAGGAGCTACGGAAGCACGCGATGGACAGACCACGACGTCGTCCGACTAATGCTAAGGTCCTTTACCGTTCTTGATCCTCATTTGGTGAATAATATTCGTGAGAATCCCAGGTACACCAAAATGTCGCCCGAAGAAGTCCTCGGAAAATTCGTCAGCGGGCGAATGATGATCAAGGAGGCGAGGTACGTGGACGACGCCTTGAATGGACCAATCAACGAGCCGCAACCTCTTGCTCTCAAAGCCACAAGAAGCAAGGAGGCGCTACCTAGCAAGGTGGCACAAATTGAAGCGGCCGGACTTAATGATGAAGAGATGGCCCTCATCATCAAAAGATTCAAGACGACGCTTAAGGGTCGCAAGGGACAGCCAAGCAAGACCAAAGCCAAGGGGCAGCGCTCATGCTTCAAATGCGGTAAGCTTGGTCATTTTATTGCTAACTGTCCCGACAATGATAGTGATCAGGACCAAGGGAATAAAAGGGAGAAGAAGAAGCATTACAAGAAGGCCAAGGGCGAGGCACATATCGGAAAGGAGTGGGATTCGGATTGCTCCTCCTCCGACTCCGACAATGAAGGACTCGCCGCCACCGCCTTCAACAAGTCATCTCTCTTCCCCAACGAGCGTCACAAATGCCTGATGGCAAGAGAGAAGAAGGTGAGTACTCGAGACTCCACTTATGCTTCCTCTAGTGATAATGAGTCTAGTGATGATGATGACATAGACTATTCATGCTTATTCAAGGGCTTAGATAGATCTAAGATAGATAAGATAAATGAACTCATTGATGCCTTGAATGATAAGAATAGGCTATTAGAAAAACAAGAGGACCTTTTATATGAAGAACATGATAAGGTTGTAGAAGCACAAAAATCACTTGCTTTAGAGATTAAAAGAAATGAAATGCTTTCTTGTGAGTTGTCTACATGTCATGAAACCATTTCTACTTTAAAAAGTGTTAACAATGATTTAAATGCGAACTTAGAAATAGCAAATAAATCTAATTCTTGTGTAGAACATGTTATGATTTGCACTAGGTGTAAAGATTTTGATATTGATGCTTGTAGTGAACACCTAGTTTCAATTTCCAAATTAAAAGATGAATTGGCTAGTCTTAATGCCCAACTTAAGACTAGCAAAAGTGATTTTGATAAGCTAAAATTTGCAAGGGATGCCTACACGATTGGTAGACACCCCTCAATTAAGGATGGACTTGGCTTCAAGAGAGAAGCCAAGAACTTAACAAGCCATAAGGCTCCCATCTCCGCCAAGGAGAAAGGGAAGGCCCCTATGGCAAGTAGCACTAAAAGGAATCATGCTTTTATGTATCATGATAGGAGACAAACTATAAACGCTTATAGGAGTTATAATGCTTATGATGATTTTGACTCTCATGCCACGGTTGCTTCTAGTTCTTCCTATATGCATGGTAGAAATATGTCTAGGAAAAATGCTATTCATCATATGCCTAGAAAGAATATTATTCATGCTCCTAGGAAAGTAGTGAATGAACCTTCTACAATTTATTGTGCTTTAAATGCTTCCTTTGCTATTTGTAGAAAGGATAGGAAAATAGTTGCTAGGAAGTTAGGGGCAAAATGCAAGGGAGACAAAACTTGCATTTGGGTCCCTAAGGATATTTGCACTAACCTTGTAGGACCCAACATGAGTTGGGTACCTAAGACCCAAGCCTAAATTTGCCTTGCAGGTTTATGCATCCGGGGGTTCAAGCTGGATTATCGACAGCGGATGCACAAACCATATGACGGGGGAGAAGAAAATGTTCACCTCCTACGTCAAGAATAAGGATTCCCAAGATTCAATTATATTCGGTGATGGGAATCAAGGCAAGGTAAAAGGGTTAGGTAAAATTGCAATTTCTAATGAGCACTCTATCTCTAATGTGTTTTTAGTAGAGTCTCTTGGATATAATTTGCTATCGGTTAGTCAATTATGCAATATGGGATATAACTGTCTATTTACAAATGTAGATGTGTCGGTCTTTAGAAGAAGTGATGGTTCACTAGCTTTTAAGGGTGTATTAGACGGCAAACTTTATTTAGTTGATTTTGCAAAAGAAGAGGCCGGTCTAGATGCATGCTTAGTAGCTAAGACTAGCATGGGCTGGCTGTGGCATCGCCGCTTAGCACATGTGGGGATGAAGAACCTTCACAAGCTTCTAAAGGGAGAACACGTGATAGGCTTGACTAACGTGCAATTCGAAAAAGATAGACCTTGTGCAGCTTGTCAAGCAGGTAAACAAGTGGGAGGAGCACATCACAGCAAGAATGTGATGACCACTTCAAGACCTCTGGAGCTGCTGCATATGGATCTCTTCAGACCCGTCGCCTATCTGAGCATAGGAGGAAGTAAGTATGGTCTAGTTATTGTTGATGACTTTTCCCGCTTCACTTGGGTGTTCTTTTTGCAGGATAAGTCTGAAACCCAAGGGACCCTCAAGCGCTTCCTCAGGAGAGCTCAAAATGAGTTTGAGCTCAAGGTAAAGAAGATAAGGAGCGACAACGGGTCCGAGTTCAAGAACCTTCAAGTGGAGGAGTTCCTTGAGGAGGAAGGGATCAAGCACGAGTTCTCCGCTCCCTACACACCACAGCAAAATGGTGTGGTAGAGAGGAAGAACAGGACGCTAATCGATATGGCGAGGACGATGCTTGGAGAATTCAAGACCCCCGAGCGTTTTTGGTCGGAAGCCGTGAACACGGCTTGCCACGCCATCAACAGGGTCTACCTTCACCGCCTCCTCAAGAAGACGTCGTATGAGCTACTAACCGGTAACAAACCCAATTTATCGTACTTTCGTGTATTTGGGAGTAAATGCTACATTCTAGTGAAGAAGGGTAGAAATTCTAAGTTTGCTCCCAAAGCTGTAGAAGGGTTTTTGTTAGGTTATGACTCAAATACAAAGGCGTATAGAGTCTTCAACAAATCATCGGGTTTGGTTGAAGTCTCTAGCGACGTTGTATTTGATGAGACTAATGGCTCTCCAAGAGAGCAAGTTGTTGATTGTGATGATGTAGATGAAGAAGATGTTCCGACGGCCGCTATACGAACCATGGCGATTGGAGAAGTGCGGCCACAGGAACAAGATGAACGAGATCAACCTTCTTCCTCAACTATGGTGCATCCCCCAATTCAAGACGATGAACAGGTTCATCAACAGGAGGCGTGTGATCAACGGGGAGCACAAGATGATCATGTGATGGAGGAAGAAGCGCAACCGGCACCTCCAACCCAAGTTCGAGCAATGATTCAAAGGGATCATCCCGTCGACCAAATTCTGGGTGACATTAGCAAGGGAGTAACTACTCGATCTCGATTAGTTAATTTTTGTGAACATTACTCCTTTGTCTCTTCTATTGAGCCTTTCAGGGTAGAAGAGGCCTTGCTAGATCCGGACTGGGTGTTGGCCATGCAAGAGGAGCTCAACAACTTCAAGAGGAATGAAGTTTGCACGCTGGTGCCTCATCCCAAGCAAAATGTTGTGGGAACCAAGTGGGTGTTCCGCAACAAACAAGACGAGCACGGAGTGGTGACAAGGAACAAGGCTCGACTTGTGGCAAAAGGTTATGCCCAAGTTGCAGGTTTGGACTTTGAGGAGACTTTTGCTCCTGTGGCTAGGCTAGAGTCCATTCGTATCTTGCTAGCATATGCCGCTCACCATTCTTTCAGGTTGTTCCAAATGGATGTGAAGAGCGCTTTCCTCAACGGGCCAATCAAGGAGGAGGTGTACGTAGAGCAACCCCTGGCTTCGAGGATGAACGGTACCCCGACCACGTGTGTAAGCTCTCTAAGGCGCTCTATGGACTTAAGCAAGCCCCAAGAGCATGGTATGAATGCCTTAGAGATTTCTTAATTGCTAATGCTTTCAAGGTTGGGAAAGCCGATCCAACTCTTTTTACTAAGACTTGTGATGGAGATTTGTTTGTGTGCCAAATTTATGTCGATGACATAATATTTGGCTCTACTAATAAAAAGTCTTGTGAAGAGTTTAGCAGGGTAATGACGCAGAAATTCGAGATGTCAATGATGGGCGAGTTGAACTATTTCCTTGGGTTCCAAGTGAAGCAACTCAAGGATGGCACCTTCATCTCTCAAACGAAGTACACGCAAGACTTGCTAAAGCGGTTTGGGATGAAGGACGCCAAACCCGCAAAGACTCCGATGGGAACCGACGGACACACCGACCTCAACAAAGGAGGTAAGTCCGTTGATCAAAAAGCATACCGGTCAATGATAGGATCGTTACTTTACTTATGTGCTAGTAGACCGGATATTATGCTTAGCGTATGCATGTGTGCTAGATTTCAATCCGATCCTAAGGAGTGTCACTTAGTGGCGGTGAAGCGAATCCTTAGATATTTAGTTGCTACGCCTTGCTTCGGGCTCTGGTATCCAAAGGGGTCTACCTTTGACTTAATTGGATATTCAGATTCCGACTATGCTGGATGTAAGGTTGATAGGAAGAGTACATCGGGGATGTGCCAATTCTTAGGAAGGTCCCTGGTGTCATGGAATTCTAAGAAACAAACCTCCGTTGCCCTATCCACAGCTGAGGCCGAGTATGTTGCCGCAGGACAGTGTTGCGCGCAACTACTTTGGATGAGGCAAACCCTCAGGGACTTTGGCTACAATCTGAGCAAAGTTCCACTCCTATGTGATAATGAGAGTGCTATCCGCATGGCGGAAAATCCTGTTGAACACAGCCGCACAAAGCACATAGACATCCGGCATCACTTTTTGAGAGACCACCAGCAAAAGGGAGATATCAAAGTGTTTCATGTTAGCACCGAGAACCAGCTAGCCGATATCTTTACCAAACCTCTAGATGAGAAGACCTTTTGCAGGCTGCGTAGTGAGCTAAATGTCTTAGATTCGCGGAACTTGGATTGAATTGTAGCATACATGTGTTTATGCCTTTGATCATGTTCACTCTGCATTTTGTTGCTTATTATGGTGCTCAAGTTGTACAAGAACTCCCCGGACCTCACAAGTCCTTATGCAAGAGATGCACATATTTAGGGGGAGATGTGTTACAACTTGACCCTTTGAGACTAACCATATGCTTGAGTTTGCTTGATTTAGTCTCAAAGGAGAATTGAAAGGGAAAAGGTGGACTTGGACCATGAAAGACTTCCACTGCACTCCGATGAGAGGGTAACTTATTCCAAGTTCATCTCATGAACTCTTATTGCCATTTGCTCTTAATTGAAGATTTTGGTGAGGCAATGGGGTTATAGGGCCAAGATTCTCTAAGTCGAGAGGAGTATAATAAGGTGCAAGGGTTGAAAGGTGCTAAGGAGATTTGGGACACGCTAAAGACCGTGCACGAAGGAGACGAGGTGACCAAAATCACCAAGCGGGAAACGACCGAGGGGGAGCTTGGTCGCTTTCGACTTCGCCAAGGGGAGGAGCCACAAGATATGTACAACCGGCTCAAAACCTTGGTGAACCAAGTGCGCAACCTCGGGAGCAAGAAATGGGATGACCATGAAATGGTCAAGGTTATTCTAAGATCCCTCGTTTTTCTTAACCCTACGCAAGTTCAATTAATTCCTAGATATACACTAATGTCTCCCGAGGAAGTAATCGAGAATTTTGTGAGCTTTGAATTGATGATCAAAGGCTCAAAGAAGATCAACGAGCTTGATGACCCCTCCACGTCCGAAGCACAACCGGTCGCATTCAAGGCGACGGAGGAGAAGAAGGAGGAGTCTACATCAAGTAGACAACCAATCGACGCCTCAAAGCTCGACAATGAGGAGATGGCGCTCATCATCAAGAGCTTCCGCCAAATCCTCAAACAAAGGAGGGGAAAGGACTACAAATCCCGCTCCAAGAAAGTGTGCTACAAATATGGTAAGCCCGGTCATTTTATTGCAAAATGTCCATTATCTAGTGATAGTGACAGGGGCGACGACAAGAAAGGGAGAAGAAAGGAGAAGAAGAGGTACTACAAGAAGAAGGGCGGCGATGCCCATGTTTGCCGTGAATGGGACTCCGACGAGGACGCCGCCAACATCACCGTCACCAAGGGACTTCTCTTCCCCAACATCGGCCACAAGTGCCTCATGGCAAAGGACGGCAAAAATAAGAAGGTTAAATCCAAATCCTCCACTAAATATGAGTCCTCTAGTGATGATAATGCTAGTGATGAGGAGGATAATTTACGTACCCTTTTTGCCAACCTAAACATGCAACAAAAAGAAAAACTAAATGAATTGATTAGTGCTATTCATGAGAAGGATGATCTCTTGGACACCCAAGAGGACTTCTGAAGCGTCCCCAATCCTCTGGGACTCAAATGTGATACAATTACTAGTCCCAGGAGGCTAGTAAACACATTTATACATCAGATGATTACAGATCTGCTTAAACGACAAACCTATAAAGGTGGCGAACAACTTTAAGAGTTGGTCCACAACTCGGGACATATCATCAGAGTGGGGCTGAAGTAGCCCGATATACGGAGCGAAGCAAATCAACGGTCCAACAGCCACAGGCAAGGTTGGGAACAGTCGTAACTCTTACCCGATCTCCTTTTTCTGAAAAAAAGATAAATAAGCAAGAGTGAGTACAAACGTACTCAGCAGCCCACCTTCACCCGTGGAATGGGGAAATCAGATATAATGCATGGAATATATGGAGCTCAGGATATTTTGCAGAAACAACAATATTTTATGCAGAGTTGTTTTGAAAAACATTTCGTATTTTTGCAAAGCGCATCCTCTCCAAAAGGAGCAGGAAGTTTTTCAATATAGAACAAAATCCCCTGGACTAAACCATCCAGGTATCTCAGCAGTTTCCCACTGGTTTTCATTTTAAAAAAAACAGCTACTGGACTTCCCGTCCACCATAGCTCACGGCTCAACCGCCGGACCTTTTTAAAAACCATTTTTCTCAAACGCACCCTTTTTGAAAACAAAACCTTAATTGCCATACCATACCAGACTCGTCCATTCCTGTGGACACGGACTATTCGAATAGGTTTTCAAACTCTGCGCAGAGGTGTACACTTTACCCACTAGTCTGGCTCTGCGATCCCATAGCTAGTGAGACCCGAACCCGAATCTATTTCTTTCCCCGCACGTCCTAACCTTAACGGTTATCCGGAAGGAGTCAGACCACCACCATGTCCAAACCGGACAAAACTTTCCCCCTCCTTATCCTCCCGGTGCTCCCCAGCCTTCATAACCCTAGGGTTGGACCGTACGAGTTCAGATTGAGTGACTGCCCACACAGTCTCGAGTGGTTGTACTTATCATGAGTACATGTAGTGAAAGATGACAAACTGGTCCTTATACGAGGGGACAATCCTTCTGCTCACGCCTAAACCAGCTGAGCCATCACCTTAGGCCCTCCCCTAAACCAGGGAATCCCTGATTATCCCACTCACAAGGTGATAAGGGTGAAAACCCTCCATCATACACATTTTGAAAAGCATTTTCTTTTGAAAACTCACACCTTTTCTCCAATCATTTGGAACATATATATCAAGGATTGATTGCGGCAAGCGGCTTGGGTGGCCATAATAACTTGTCTCAAAATCATATCATGCATAAAATAATAGGCTGAGGGTTGTGGTTGTAAAAGCATAGGTAATTTATGCATCAAAGGGATCCAGTGAGCTTGTCGTGCTTATCCGCCGAAGGGGGAAGAAGAGCTCACGGAACTGGCTTCTGGCTCCTGGCGTAGACTTGTAGATCTGGCCTCCACGAGACAGTACGAACGCACCGATAACTATGCAACATGAACAAGCAAACATACAAACAAGCAAGTATACCAACAAATATTTAGTATAGTGGTCAGAATAGAGATATATGGATGGATAGAGTCTTGAGTAGAATCTGCGTCATGTGGTGTTGAGATACTACTAGTGGTGGAGTGGAGGTGCTTACCAGGAGGGTGGACTGGAGGCGAAGCGACACTATGCGTGTAGCCGGTAGAGCGGAGTAACTGAGTGGGTGGGCGTTTGCCTTGGCCGAGGGTGTTGAGTGTGTGTGGAGAGGGAGAGGGTAGATGGGTGTATTTATAGCTGGGTGTATGTGGTGTAGCACAGTGAAGTTCACTGTTGGTGAGAATAGTGACGAATGAATCGTCTGACTTAGTCTGAACAGAGAGATTATAGGCAAAATATGGGATAAGAGTATTTTAGGAGTTTTCTGGATTATGAACCATGCTTATGGGATGACATTGTTGGATAGGGAATAATTCGATAAGAATTTAGAAACGAGAATTATTGGAATCTGAGTTTGGAAGCCTGGTTCGAAGGAATCTCAAGTTAAGCATGCTCAACTTGGAGAAACCTAGGATGGGCGACCAGATGGGAAGTTCCCTACTGGAATGAAAATCACAGTCACCGGAGTTCGTATGACTGGAATATGGGTCTGGCTGGTCTTAGGTGGACTGGACAACATGATGGATGAGTAGTTGAAATTTGGGGTGATCGGATGATCGATGAATAGTAACGGTGAATAGTAACGACAAATAGTAACGGTAAAAAGTAACGGTAAAAAGTAACGGTAAAAAGTAACGGTAAATAGTAACGGTAAAAAGTAACGGTAAATAGTAACGGTAAATAGTAACGGTAAAAAGTAACGGTAAATAGTAAAAAGTAACGGTAAATAGTAAAAAGTAACGGTAAAAAGTAACGGTAAAAAGTAACGGTAAAAAGTAACTGTAAATAGTGATGGTAAATAGTGACGGTAAATAGTGACGATGAACGAACGATGAACGATGAATAGGAACTATGAACGAACGGACGAACGATCGAACGATCGAACGAACGAATGATCGGAATTTTGGCAGCATAACGGCAGGAAAAGGATTATTTGGACGAACGAACGGACGAACGATCGAACGATCGGACGAACGAACCATGAACGATCGGACGAACGATCAAACGATCGGACGAACGAACGATCGGAATTTCGGCAGCATAACAGCAGGAAAAAGATTATTTGGACGAACTAACGGACGAACGATCGAACGATCAAACGAACGGACGAACGAACCATGAACGATCGGACGAACGAACGAACAAACTAAGAACAGGGGGACGAACGATCGAAGAACGACCGAACGATCCTTATGCTAGTGTGTGCTTGTGTGGAATATGGAGTGGGTGTGTGTGGGGGGGGGGAGAGTTGCCATGAGATGGCTTGGGGTGGGATGAGAGGAGGCCTTTCCCCTCTATTTATAGCCATGGTGGGGGGATTAGGGGGGAGGGATGAGGGGATTAGTGGGAGGATGAGAGGATTAGTGGGAGATTAGCATGGATTTGTCTTATATGAGTGAAATTAGCTTGTAGAGCTCACCGTATGACACCGGAGGCATACGTATATGTATGAGCATGAGAAAAGTTATGGATAAATATTTGTAGGGACTTGAAAAAAGATTCTGAAGGTATTTCTCAAGAAGAAAATACTTGGACATATATCGGTGGAATATTTGGGCAGTATTTCTGAAAGAGTTTGAGGGTGATCACTGGGGAAATATTTGTAGGATATTTTGAGGAGGATTTTAGAGAGAATATAGACCACTATATTTTATTTGCTGATATCAACCTGCAAACAAACATTTTGAAATGAAATTTGAAATTCATTTTGAATTTAGAGCGAGTTTGAGAAAATTTTAGGATTTGAATTTTTGGGATGCTACAAATCTACCCCACTTAAAAGGAATCTCGTCCTCGAGATTCGGCTTAGAAGGGTTATGGGTATAGCTTTACTTCAGCTACATATCTTCACTTTGTAGACTCTTCGAGGAGATGGAACTTCAACAAGATCTGGCCTTTGAGGAGCATCTAGTTGCTGATTGCAAACGGTTGATTCTGGCTACTCAAGATCATCTTCAGGCTTCTAGCTTTTGCTTGGCAGCTAGCTTATTGAAGAAGCAACGATGCCAACATGTAAACCTTCCTCTTGCGAACTCCCACATGGATTCCTTCCTTGATTGGTCTTCTGGTGCTTCATCAACAACACTTGGGTGACCACTTCTCATCCAGAAACTTATATGGTTTGATGATCTGGTCCTCCACAAGCTTGCTACAGGCCTTCTTCTTTTTCTCCGTAGTAGAAACCTTACTGGAACACTACCCCACTTAAAAAGAATGAGGGTAGAACTCTTGAATCTTGGATTTGAACTCCTTTAAGTACCTCATAACAACGGTGTTACGGGACCTTCTTCTGCTGTTGCTGCTTGACCAGGCTGCAGAGAGATGACTGTCACAAGGTTGATTCTGGGAGAACCTTCTTCTTATCTTCTCTTCACTATCTTCTTTTCACTGACCCTTTCTTTCTCTTTGCTCTTCCCACTGGAGGATTCTATCGATGAGTATTACCATCATACAGAGGAGGAGACCAAAGACTATGAACCATGTGCAACAGTCTTCAACCCAAGAATCACCAAGCATTGTGATCTTAGGGGCGAGGGAGTGGGAAATGGGGTTGCTTGCGATTATGACAGAGGGGATTTATCTGGAGTGTGCTTTGCTTTGAGCGAGATGGGAGTTGAGGGAGCTGGTGGGGGGTTTTATAGGCGAGCGGGGGTGCTCGGGTGCGGAGTGGCGGTGATGGAATAGGTGACACGAGGCAGCAAATGCGATAAGGGGAAGGGGGGGCCTGTTGCCGGCGACGATGGCGGTGGGTGCGCTGCAAAAGGGGGCGTGGGTGGCGGTAGTGCGCTGCAAAGGGGGCGTGGGGTGGTGGTAGTGCGCATGGAGGCGGGCACGCGTGCGGGGGGCACGAGTGAGTGCTGGGGTCAATGACCCTGATGTTTGTGGTCTCTGGTTCCAATAATCTTTGCCTCTCTGTATGGTAATAACTCCTTTTGTCCTCTTTTCCTGTTTACTTTGACTCACAGCCAGTGCTTTGATTCTCACGGTCGGTCCTTTTGACTGAGTGAGAGCACCTAGAGGGGGGGTGAATAGGTGATCCTGTAAAACTTGAAAACTTAAGCCACAAAAACGTGGTTAAGCGTTAGCACAGTAAATGCCAAGTGGCTAGAGAGGAGTCTCAACAAAACACAATAACCACAAGAAATCAATCACAGAGATGGCACGGTGGTTATCCCGTGGTTCGACCAAGACCAACGCTTGCCTACTCCACGTTGTGGCGTCCCAACGGACGAGGGTTGCAATCAACCCCTCTCAAGCAGTCCAAAGACCCACTTGAATACCATGGTGTTTTGATTGCTTTTCTCAATCCCGTTTGCGAGGAATCTCCACAACTTGGAGCCTCTCGCCCTTACACTTGAAGTTCTCAAAGAAGCACAGAGCAAGGGAGGATTAGCAACGCACACAAGACACAAGAATCAGAGTGTCAACACGCACACAAGTCGCAACAAGAGCTCGCAACACAACTCAATGAGTTCACAACTCCACTAGAGCTCTATATGCTATCACAATGAAACAAATGCACGGAATCGAGGTCTTGGTGCTTAGAAATGTTGTAGGAATGCTTGGTGTACTCCTCCATGCACCTAGGGGTCCCTTTTATAGCCCCAAGGCAGCAAGGAGTCGTTGAGAGCATTCTAGGAAGGCTGATCTTGCCTTCTGTCGACTGGCGCACCGGACAGTCCGGTGCACACCGGACAGTGTCCGGTGCCCAATTTCTTTCCTTAAATGGCGAAGCCGACCGTTGCAGATTCGGGAGCCGTTGGCGCACCGGACATGTCCGGTGCACACCGGACAGTCCGGTGCCCCCTTCTAGCCGTTGGCTCGGCCACGTGTCCCGCGCAGATCGCGCGGCCGACCGTTGGCTCACCGGACAGTCCGGTGCACACCGGACAGTCCGGTGAATTATAGACGTACGTCGCCGATGAAGTCCCGAGACCAGTCACTTTGCTCGAGCCAGCCTGGCGCACCGGACACAGTCCGGTGCTCCCAGACTTAGCAGAAACTTGGCTGCTCGAGCCAAGGCATTTTCAATTGGATTTTTCCTGTTTCCAACACTTAGACACAATACATTAGTCCATAAAACAATGTACTAAGTTTGAGAAACATACCTTTATCCTTGATTTGTACTTTGTCCACCATTTTACACTTAGGCACTTGTGTTGGGCACTAAATCACCAAAATACTTAGAAATGACCCAAGAGCACATTTCCCTTTCAATCTCCCCCTTTTTGGTGATTTATGCCAACACAACATAAAGCAAGTAGAACAAGTGCAAAATCAATTCAAATAAGAACCCAAAATTGTTTTGATTCAATTTTGACATATATGGATCATCCTTTGCCACCACTTGGTTTGTTTTTGCAAATCAACCTCAAATTCCTTTCTCTAAGTCAAACACACTAGTTAAAACATAAGGAGAGTCATTCCAAGAGAAATTGAGTCAAGATTCAAAAACTCCCCCTTTTTCCCAGAATCAACATTTCTCCCCACAAGAGGCCAACTTTTGACATAAGAGACAACAAAAGAGTTTTGACAAACCAAAAGCTCTAATCTACTATTTTCAAAATTTCTCAAGTGGTAGCTGATCCATCTATTGCTTTGGCCTTTATTTTCTCCCCTTTGGCATCAAGCACCAAAACGGGATCAATCTTGGCCCGTTAACCCCATTGCCTCACCAAAATCTTCAAATGAGAACACGAAGGCAATAAGAGGACGTGAGATGAACTTGGAATTAGTTACCCTCTCATCGGAGTGCAGTGGAAGTCTTTCATGGTCCAAGTCCACCTTTTCCCTTTCAAAACTCCTTTGATACTAAATCAAGCAACCTCAAGCAAACGGTTAGTCTCAAAGTGTCAAGTTGTAACACATCTCCCCCTAAACATGTGCATCACTTTGCAACGGACTTGTGAGGTCCAGGGAGTGTTTATACAACTTGAGCACCATTATTAAGCAACAAAATGCATAAGGAACATGATCAAAGGTATAAACACATGTATGCTATAAATCAATCCAAGTTCCGTGAATCTAAGACATTTTGCTCACTACGCAGCCTGCAAAAGGTCTTCTCATCTAGAGGTTTGGTAAAGATATCGGCTAGCTGGTTCTCGGTGCTAACATGAAACACTTCGATATCTCCCTTTTGCTGGCGGTCTCTCAAAAAGTGATGCCGGATGTCTATGTGCTTTGTGCGGCTGTGTTCAACAGGATTTTCCGCCATGCGGATAGCACTCTCATTATCACATAGGAGTGGGACTTTGCTCAGATTGTAGCCAAAGTCCCTGAGGGTTTGCCTCATCCAAAGTAGTTGCGCGCAACACTGTCCTGCGGCAACGTACTCGGCCTCAGCGGTGGATAGGGCAACGGAAGTATGTTTCTTAGAGTTCCATGACACCAGGGACCTTCGTAAGAATTGGCACGTCCCCGATGTACTCTTCCTATCGACCTTACATCCAGCATAGTCGGAGTATGAATATCCAATCAAGTCAAAGGTAGACCCCTTTGGATACCAGATCCCGAAACAAGGCGTAGCGACTAAATATCTAAGAATTCGCTTCACAGCCACTAAGTGGCATTCCCTTGGATCAGATTGAAATCTAGCACACATGCATACGCTAAGCATAATATCCGATCTACTAGCACATAAATAAAGTAAAGACCCTATCATAGACCGATATGCTTTTTGATCAACGGACTTACCTCCTTTGTTGAGGTCGGTGTGTCCGTCGGTTCCCATCGGAGTCTTTGCGGGTTTGGCGTCCTTCATCCCAAACCGCTTTAGCAAGTCTTGCGTGTACTTCGTTTGAGAGATGAAGGTGCCATCCTTGAGTTGTTTCACTTGGAACCCAAGGAAGTAGTTCAACTCGCCCATCATTGACATCTCGAATTTCTGTGTCATCACCCTGCTAAACTCTTCACAAGACTTTTTATTAGTAGAACCAAATATTATGTCATCGACATAAATTTGGCACACAAAAAGATCACCGTCACACGTCTTAGTGAAAAGAGTTGGATCGGCTTTCCCAACCTTGAAAGCATTAGCAATTAAAAAGTCTTTAAGGCATTCATACCATGCTCTTGGGGCTTGCTTAAGTCCATAGAGCGCCTTAGAGAGCTTACATACGTGGTTGGGGTAGCGTTCATCCTCGAAGCCAGGGGGTTGCTCCACGTACACCTCCTCCTTGATTGGCCCGTTGAGGAAAGCACTCTTCACATCCATTTGGAACAACCTGAAAGAATGGTGAGCGGCATATGCTAGCAAAATACGAATGGACTCTAGCCTAGCCACAGGAGCAAAAGTCTCCTCAAAGTCCAAACCCGAGACTTGGGCATAACCTTTTGCCACAAGTCGAGCCTTGTTCCTTGTCACCACCCCGTGCTCGTCTTGTTTGTTGCGGAACACCCACTTGGTTCCCACAACATTTTGCTTGGGACGAGGCACCAGCGTCCAAACTTCATTGCGCTTGAAGTTGTTGAGTTCCTCCTGCATGGCCAACACCCAGTCCGGATCTAGCAAGGCCTCTTCTACCCTGAAAGGCTCAATAGAAGAGACAAAGGAGTAATGCTCACAAAAATTAACTAATCTTGAACGAGTAGTTACTCCCTTGCTAATATCACCCAATATTTGGTCGACGGGATGATCCCTTTGAATCGTTGCTCGAACTTGGGTTGGAGGTGCCTGAGGTGCTTCTTCCTCTTCAACTTGAACATCTTGTGCTCCCCCTTGATCATGCGCCTCCACTTGAGGTACCTGTTCGTCATCTTGGGTTGGGGGAAGCACCATAGTTGAGGAAGACGGTTGATCTTGCTCCAATTGTTCCTGAGGCCGTACATCTCCAATCGCCATGGTGCGTATCGCGGCCGTTGGAACGTCTTCTTCATCTACATCATCAAGATCAACAACTTGCTCTCTTGGAGAGCCATTAGTCTCATCAAATACAACGTCGCTAGAGACTTCAACCAAACCCTATGATTTGTTGAAGACCCTATACGCCTTTGTATTTGAATCATAACCTAATAAAAACCCTTCTACAGCTTTGGGAGCAAATTTAGAAGATCTACCTTTCTTCACAAGAATATAAAACTTGCTCCCAAATACACGAAAATAAGACACATTGGGTTTGTTACCAGTTAGCAGCTCATATGAAGTCTTTTTGAGGAGGCGGTGAAGGTAGACCCTGTTGATGGCGTGGCAAGCCGTGTTCACGGCTTCCGACCAAAAACGCTCGGGGGTCTTGAACTCTCCAAGCATAGTCCTCGCCATATCAATGAGCGTCCTGTTTTTCCTCTCTACCACACCATTTTGCTGAGGTGTGTAGGGAGCGGAGAACTCGTGCTTGATCCCCTCCTCCTCAAGGAACTCCTCCACTTGAAGATTCTTGAATTCGGACCCGTTGTCGCTTCTTATCTTCTTCACCTTGAGCTCAAACTCATTTTGAGCTCTCCTTAGAAAGCGCTTGAGGGTCCCTTGGGTTTCAGACTTATCCTGCAAAAAGAACACCCAAGTGAAGCGGGAAAAGTCATCAACAATAACTAGACCATACTTACTTCCTCCTATGCTCAGATAGGCGACGGGTCCGAAGAGGTCCATATGCATCAGCTCCAGAGGTCTTGAAGTGGTCATCACATTCTTGTTGTGATGTGCTCCTCCCACTTGTTTACCTGCTTGACAAGCTGCACAAGGTCTATCTTTTTCGAATTGCACGTTAGTCAAACCTATCACGTGTTCTCCCTTTAGAAGCTTGTGAAGATTCTTCATCCCCACATGTGCTAAGCGGCGATGCCACAGCCAGCCCATGCTAGTCTTAGCAATTAAGCATGCATCTAGACCGGCCTCCTCTTTTGCAAAATCAACTAAATAAAGTTTGTCGTCTAGTACACCCTTAAAAGCTAGTGAACCATCACATCTTCTAAAGACAGACACATCTACATTTGTAAATATACAATTATATCCCATATTACATAATTGACTGACAGATAGTAAATTATATCCAAGAGACTCAACTAAAAACACATTAGAGATAGAGTGCTCATTTGATATTTCAATCTTGCCTAAACCTTTCACCTTGCCTTGGTTCCCATCACCGAATATGATTGAATCTTGGGAATCCTTATTCTTGACGTAGGAGGTGAACATCTTCTTTTCCCCCGTCATATGGTTCGTGCATCCGCTGTCGATAATCCAGCTTGAACCCCCGGATGCATAAACCTGCAAGGCAAATTTAGGCTTGGGTCTTAGGTACCCAACTCTTGTTGGGTCCTACAAGGTTAGTCACAATTGTCTTAGGGACCCAAATGCAAGTTTTATCACCCTTGCATTTTGCCCCTAATTTCCTAGCAACTATCTTCCTATCCTTTCTACAAATAGCAAAGGAAGCATTTAAAGCATGATAAATTGTAGAGGGTCCATTCATAACTTTTCTTGGAACATGAACAATATTCTTTCTAGGCACATGATGAATATTTTTCCTAGGCATATCTCTACCATGCATATAGGAAGAACTGGGAGCAAACATAGCATAAGAATCATAGGCATGTGAATCAAAAGCATTACAACTCCTATGAGACTGTCTTCTCTCATTGTACATAAAAGCATGGTTCTTTTTAGTACTACTTGCCATAGCGGCCTTCCCTTTCTCCTTGGCGGAGATGGGAGCCTTATGGCTTGTTAAGTTCTTGGCTTCCCTCTTGAAGCCAAGCCCATCCTTAATTGAGGGGTGTCTACCAATCGTGTAGGCATCCCTAGCAAATTTTAGTTTATCAAAATCACTTTTGCTAGCCTTAAGTTGGGTATTAAGACTAGCCATTTCATCATTTAACTTTGCAATAGAAGCTATGTGTTCACTACAAGCATCAATATCAAAATCTTTACATTTATTGCAAATAACAACATTTTCTACACAAGTTGTTGATTTACTAGTTATTTCTAACTTAGCATTCAAATCATCATTAATGCTCCTTAAGCTAGAAATTGTCTCATGGCAAGAAGATAATTCACAAGAAAGCATTTCATTTCTCTTAACTTCTAAGGCATGAGATTTTTGTGCTTCTACAAATTTGTCATGTTCTTCATACAACAAGTCCTCTTGTTTTTCTAAAAGCCTATTCTTATCATTCAAGGCATCAATTAATTCATTAATTTTATCTACCTTGGTTCTATCTAGGCCCTTAAATAAACATGAATAATCTATTTCATCCTCATCACTAGATTCGTCCTCACTTGAAGAAGCATAAGTAGAGTTTCGAGTACATACCTTCTTCTCCCTTGCCATAAGGCATGTGTGACGCTCGTTGGGGAAGAGGGATGACTTGTTGAAGGCGGTGGCGGCGAGTCCTTCATTGTCGGAGTCGGACGAGGAGCAATCCGAATCCCACTCCTTGCCAAGATGTGCCTCGCCCTTTGCCTTCTTATAGTTCTTCTTCTTCTCCCTCTTGTTCCCTTGATCCTGATCACTATCATTGTCTGGACAATTAGCAATAAAATGACCAATCTTACCGCATTTGAAGCATGAGCGCTTCCCCTTGGCTTTGGTCTTGCTTGGCTGTCCCTTGCGTCCCTTAAGCGCCGTCTTGAAGCGCTTGATGATGAGGGCCATTTCTTCATCGTTTAGCCCTGCCGCCTCAACTTGCGCTACCTTGCTAGGTAACGCCTCCTTGCTCCTTGTTGCCTTGAGAGCAATGGGTTGAGGCTCATGGATTGGACCGTTCAACGCGTCGTCCACGTACCTCGCTTCCTTGATCATCATTCTCCCGCTTAAGAATTTTCCAAGGACTTCTTCGGGCGACATTTTGGTGTACCTGGGATTCTCACGAATATTATTCACCAAATGAGGATCAAGAACGGTAAAGGACCTTAGCATCAGTCGGACGACGTCGTGGTCTGTCCATCGTGTGCTTCTGTAGCTCCTTATTTTGTTGATAAGGGTCTTGAGCCGGTTGTATGTTTGAGTTGGCTCCTCGCCCCTTATCATCGCGAACCGTCCAAGCTCGCCCTCCACCAACTCCATCTTGGTGAGCAAGGTGACGTCGTTCCCCTCATGAGAAATCTTGAGGGTGTCCCAGATCTGCTTGGCATTGTCCAAGCCGCTCACTTTATGGTACTCGTCCCTGCACAAGGAGGCTAACAACACAGTAGTGGCTTGTGCATTTCTATGAATTTGTTCATTAATGAAAATAGGACTATCCGAGCTATCGAACTTCATTCCACTTTCCACAATCTCCCATATGCTCGGATGGAGAGAGAACAGGTGACTACGCATTTTGTGGCTCCAAAATCCGTAGTCCTCTCCATCAAAGTGAGGAGGTTTGCCAAGTGGAATGGAGAGCAAATGAGTATTTGTACTTTGCAGAATACGAGAGTAGTCAAAAGAAAAGTTCGAATTAACCGGTTTTCTTCTTTCGTAGTCGTTGTGGTCGTCGTCCTTTTGGGAAGAGGTAGACTCATCGCTGTCGTCGTAGTAGACAATTTCCTTGATGCGCCTTGTCTTCTTCTTCTTCCCATCTTTCCGTCTATGGCCCGAGCCCGAGTCGGTAGGCTTGTCATCCTTCGGCTCGTTGACGAAAGACTCCTTCTCTTTGTCGTTGATCACGATTCCCTTCCCCTTAGGATCCATCTCTTCGGGCGATTAGTCCCTTTGTGAAGATAACAGCTCTGATACCAATTGAGAGCACCTAGAGGGGGGGTGAATAGGTGATCCTGTAAAACTTGAAAACTTAAGCCACAAAAACGTGGTTAAGCGTTAGCACAGTAAATGCCAAGTGGCTAGAGAGGAGTCTCAACAAAACACAATAACCACAAGAAATCAATCACAGAGATGGCACGGTGGTTATCCCGTGGTTCGGCCAAGACCAACGCTTGCCTACTCCACGTTGTGGCGTCCCAACGGACGAGGGTTGCAATCAACCCCTTTCAAGCGGTCCAAAGACCCACTTGAATACCACAGTGTTTTGCTTGCTTTTCTCAATCCCGTTTGCGAGGAATCTCCACAACTTGGAGCCTCTCACCCTTACACTTGAAGTTCTCAAAGAAGCACAGAGCAAGGGAGGATTAGCAACGCACACAAGACACAAGAATCAGAGTGTCAACACGCACACAAGTCGCAACAAGAGCTCGCAACACAACTCAATGAGTTCACAACTCCACTAGAGCTCTATATGCTATCACAATGAAACAAATGCGCGGAATCGAGGTCTTGGTGCTTAGAAATGTTGTAGGAATGCTTGGTGTACTCCTCCATGCGCCTAGGGTTCCCTTTTATAGCCCCAAGGCAGCAAGGAGCCGTTGAGAGCATTCTAGGAAGGCTGATCTTGCCTTCAGTTGACTGGCGCACCGGTCAGTCCGGTGCACACCGGACAGTGTCCGGTGCCCGATTTCTTTCCTTAAATGGCGAAGCTGACCGTTGCAGATTCGGGAGCTGTTGGCGCACCGGACAGTCCGGTGCCCCCTTCTAGCCGTTGGCTCGGCCACGTGTCCCGCGCAGATCGCCCGGCCGACCGTTGGCCCGGCCGACCGTTGGCTCACCGGACAGTCTGGTGCACACCGGACAGTCCGGTGAATTATAGCCGTACGTCGCCGATGAAGTCCCGAGAGCAGTCACTTTGCTCGAGCCAGCCTGGCGCACCGGACACTGTCCGGTGCACCACCGGACAGTCCGGCGCTCCCAGACTGAGCAGAAACTTGGCTGCTCGAGCCAAGGCATTTTCAATTGGATTTTTCCTGTTTCCAACACTTAGACACAATACATTAGTCCATAAAACAATGTACTAAGTTTGAGAAACATACCTTTATCCTTGATTTGTACTTTGTCCACCATTTTACACTTAGGCACTTGTGTTGGGCACTAAATCACCAAAATACTTAGAAATGACCCAAGAGCACATTTCCCTTTCACTGAGCGGCTGGACTGGTTTCTTCTGTAGCTTGTTCCAGGCTTCAAGGGTAAGCTTCTCAGTATCTTCTTGGGTAAGGCACTTTTCTCTTGAGATGGGTTGAGATGAGAATGGAAGCATAAGGTGAGGATTAGCTCTAATTTGTGATCTATGTTTTTAGAGAAAACCTTTCTTAAAAATAAAGATAACACACAAGCTCAACAATGACAAGCACAAACAAATCGAATGTTTTGAATAAGGGAAGAATAGAGTTTTTCCAAATCACGAACTACTTGGATTCGGGGGCTAAGCATAACTACTATTGCTCAGCTTCTGAATTGAGAACTATGCTAACCAGGACTTATGAGCACTAACGTTAAAGCATCACATATGCACTCAAAAGGGGGAGAAAACATCAAGCAAAATTCATTTTGAAATGCCCTAGGGGGCCACACAATTAGAGTTTTTCAAAACACGAGTCTACACGATTACCTCTCATACATGTAGGGCTCTAGCCAAAGTGAAGAAAAACTTCACTACCCAATGCATGCAGAGGACTGGCATAACTAACTTCAGACCAGGCAACTTCTCTTCTGGCAAGGCTGGCGCACAACTTCAATCTGAGACATCTCCGAGATGGGTCAAGAGGGAGCTGATGTTGATGACTTCTTCTGGCGGCAACTGAGGTGGCAAAACGGGGTCGAACTCTTCTTCGAGCTGGACTGGCTCTTGTAGCTCCTCAGAGGGCGGCGGTGCTGGCGGGGTGCTTGCAGCTTCTTCCTTGACTTCAAGGGATGGTGCTAGAATCTTCTTCATGGTGAGGGGCTCAAACAACTCTGGCGGGGGATCTTGAGAGGACTCAGGGTGCTCTTGCTTATCCATAGCCTGAGGGGAGACTGGAATTCCTTCCAAGACTATGGCTCCTTCTGGGAGTTCCCAAGCCTTCTTCTCTCCTCTGATAGAGACCGGGTGACCTTCAAAAATCTGCGGGTCTTCAGCTCTTATGGGTTGAACTAGGTTGGATGAAGCGGGTTCTTGGATTCGCAGGGCTCTACGTTGGTTATGGGTGACCAAGTAGGCCTCCATCAACTTCTGGACGTGCTCATCCTTGGCTTGCTTCAGGGCTTCAACAGCAATGACTTCACGACTTTCCAATGCAGTTGCACGGGCTTGAGCTGTGGTGAGATCCACATGGAGCTGACGGTTGCGCTTCTCTGCATCTTCTACTCGGGCAATCATCTGACGATGGTGCCGAGCCAAGAAATCATACTGGGCATCCAGGGTGAGCAGGTATGCAGTGAGGTACACGACTGTGGGGTCATCCTCAAGCAGCTGCTGACCTTCCAATGCACGCATCTTGGCCATCCAAACAGGACGGTCTCTCTGAAAGGGCGGAAAGAATCTGAGCGGTGTGTCGGCCACTTCTTCTTCATAGATCTGACACAGGGCCCTCAATGCCTTGCGAGCGACAACTTGGCAGGTGTCTTTGAATCTGTGCCCAGCAGCAGTGACACTCCATTCCACATGGTGCGGACTGGATCCAATGTATACAGTCACGACACACTTCTCTGTGCCATGCTCGACGAATTCACGGCCATCATACTCTGGCTGGCTCCTGATTCCGAGGCGAACTGTGCATGCTCTCAGCAACTTGGGGAAACCATCTTCATTCTGGCAAAAGTTGGTTTGGCAATCGACCGCCATCTGACTTCTGAGAGAAGGAAAGGGGGAAAGCATTTTTGAAATCAAGGAATGAGAGCAAGAATTTCTTTTTTTAAGAAAATAGTTTGGACTCAAAAACTTTTGGATCAGGCTAAGGGTTACGTCCTGCGGCCAACCTAACAGCTCTGATACCACCTGAAGCGTCCCCAATCCTCTGGGACTCAAATGTGATACAATTACTAGTCCCAGGAGGCTAGTAAACACATTTATACATCAGATGATTACAAATCTGATTAAACGACAAACCTATAAAGGTGGCGAACAACTTTAAGAGTTGGTCCACAACTCGGGACATATCATCAGAGTGGGGCTGAAGTAGCCCGATATACGCATCAAAGCAAATCAGCGGTCCAACAGCCACATGCAAGGTTGGGAACAGTCGTAACTCTTACCCGATCTCCTTTTTCTGAAAAAAAGATAAATAAGCAAGAGTGAGTACAAACGTACTCAGTAGCCCACCTTCACCCGCGGAATGGGGAAATCAGATATAATGCATGGAATATATGGAGCTCAGGATATTTTGCAGAAACAGCAATATTTTATGCAGAGTTGTTTTGAAAAACATTTCGTATTTTTGCAAAGCGCATCCTCTCCAAAAGGAGCAGGAAGTTTTTCAATATAGAACAAAATCCCCTGGACTAAACCATCCAGGTATCTCAGCAGTTTCCCACTGGTTTTCATTTTAAAAAAAAACAGCTACTGGACTTCCCGTCCACCATAGCTCACGGCTCAACCGCCGGACCTTTTTAAAAACCATTTTTCTCAAACGCACCCTTTTTGAAAACAAAACCTTAATTGCCATACCATACCAGACTCGTCCATTCCTGTGGACACGGACTATTCGAATAGGTTTTCAAACTCTGCGCAGAGGTGTACACTTTACCCACTAGTCCGGCTCTGCGATCCCATAGCTAGTGAGACCCGAACCCGAATCTCTTTCTTTCCCCACACGTCCTAACCTTAACGGTTATCCGGAAGGAGTCAGGCCACCACCATGTCCAAACCGGACAAAACTTTCCCCCTCCTTATCCTCCCGGTGCTCCCCAGCCTTCATAACCCTAGGGTTGGACCGTACGAGTTCAAATTGAGTGACTGCCCACACAGTCTCGAGTGGTTGTACTTATCATGAGTACAGGTAGTGAAAGATGACAAACCGATCCTTATACGAGGGGACAATCCTTCTGCTCATGCCTAAACCAGCTGAGCCATCACCTTAGGCCCTCCCCTAAACCAGGGAGTCCCTGATTATCCCACTCACAAGGTGATAAGGGTGAAAACCCTTCATCATACACATTTTGAAAAGCATTTTCTTTTGAAAACTCACACCTTTTCTCCAATCATTTGGAACATATATATCAAGGATTGATTGCGGCAAGCGGCTTGGGTGGCCATAATAACTTGTCTCAAAATCATATCATGCATAAAATAATAGGCTGAGGGTTGTGGTTGTAAAAGCATAGGTAATTTATGCATCAAAGGGATCCAGTGAGCTTGCCGTGCTTATCCGGCGAAGGGGGAAGAAGAGCTCGCGGAACTGGCTTCTGGCTCCTGGCGTAGACTTGTAGATCTGGCCTCCACGAGACAGTACGAACGCTCCGATAACTATGCAACATGAACAAGCAAACATACAAACAAGCAAGTATACCAACAAATATTTAGTATAGTGGTCAGAATAGAGATATATGGATGGGTAGAGTCTTGAGTAGAATCTGTGTCATGTGGTGTTGAGATACTACTAGTGGTGGAGCGGAGGTGCTTACCAGGAGGGTGGACTGGAGGCGAAGCGACACTATGCGTGTAGCCGGTAGAGCGGAGTAACTGAGTGGGTGGGCGTTTGCCTTGGCCGAGGGTGTTGAGTGTGTGTGGAGAGGGAGAGGGTAGCTGGGTGTATGTGGTGTAGCACAGTGAAGTTCACTGTTGGCGAGAATAGTGACGAATGAATCGTCTGACTTAGTCTGAACAGAGAGATTATAGGCAGAATATGGGATAAGAGTATTTTAGGAGTTTTCTGGATTATGAACCATGCTTATGGGATGACATGGTTGGATAGGGAATAATTTGATAAGAATTTAGAAACGAGAATTATTGGAATATGAGTTTGGAAGCCTGGTTCGAAGGAATCTCAAGTTAAGCGTGCTCAACTTGGAGAAACCTAGGATGGGTGACCAGATGGGAAGTTCCCTACTGGAATGAAAATCACAGTCACCGGAGTTCGTATGACTGGAATATGGGTCTGGCTGGTCTTAGGTGGACTGGACAACATGATGGATGAGTAGTTGAAATTTGGGGTGATCGGATGATCGATGAATAGTAACGATAAATAGTAACGGTAAAAAGTAACGGTAAATAGTAACGGTAAAAAGTAACGGTAAATAGTAACGGTAAAAAGTAACGGTAAATAGTAACGGTAAATAGTAACAGTAAAAAGTAACGGTAAATAGTAAAAAGTAACGGTAAAAAGTAACGGTAAATAGTAACGGTAAAAAGTAACAGTAAAAAGTAACTGTAAATAGTGACGGTAAATAGTGACGATGAACGAACGATGAACGATGAATAGGAACTATGAACGAACGGACGAACGATCGAACGATCGAACGAACGAACGATCGGAATTTTGGCAGCATAACGGCAGGAAAAGGATTATTTGGACGAACGAACGGACGAACGATCGAACGATCGGACGAACGGACGAACGAACCATGAACGATCGGACGAACGAACGATCGGAATTTCGGCAGCATAACGGCAGGAAAAAGATTATTTGGACGAACGAACGAACGAACGATCGAACGATCGGACGAACGAACCATGAACGATCGGACGAACGATCGAACGATCGGACGAACGAACGAACAAACTAAGAACAGGGGGACGAACGATCGAAGAACGACCGAACGATCCTTGTGCTAGTGTGTGCTTGTGTGGAACATGGAGTGGGTGTGTGTGGGGGGGAGAGAGTTGCCATGAGATGGCTTGGGGTGGGATGAGAGGAGGCCCTTGCCCCTCTATTTATAGCCATGGTGGGGGGATTAGGGGGAGGGATGAGGGGATTAGTGGGAGGATGAGAGGATTAGTGGGAGATTAGCATGGATTTGTCTTATATGAGTGAAATTAGCTTGTAGAGCTCACCGTATGACACCGGAGGCATACGTATACGTATGAGCATGAGAAAAGTTATGGAGAAAATATTTGTAGGGACTTGAAAAATGATTCTGAAGGTATTTCTCAGGAAGAAAATACTTGGACATATATCGGTGGAATATTTGGGCAGTATTTCTGAAAGAGTTTGAGGGTGATAACTGGGAAAATATTTGTAGGATATTTTGAGGAGGATTTTAGAGAGAATATAGACCACTATATTTTATTTGCTGATATCAACTTGCAAACAAACATTTTGAAATGAAATTTGAAATTCATTTTGAATTTAGAGCGAGTTTGAGAAAATTTTAGGATTTGAATTTTTGGGATGCTACAACTTCCTTATTAAAGAAAATAAGAAGCATGTTAAGGTTAAAAATGCTTACGCTCTAGAAGTAGAAAAATGTGAAAAACTATCTAGTGAGCTAAGCACTTGCCATGAGACTATTGACAACCTTAGAAATGAGAATGCTAGTCTAATAGCTAAGGTTGATTCAAATGTTTGTGATGTTTCAATTCCAAATCTTAGAAATGATAATGTTGATTTGCTTGCTAAGATTGAAGAATTGAACATTTCTCTTGCTAGCCTTAGGGTTGAAAATGAAAAATTGCTTGCTAAGGCTAGAGAATTAGATGTTTGCAATGCTTCCATTTCCGACCTTAGAAGTAAAAATGATATCTTACATGCTAAGGTTGTAGAATTAAAGTCGTGCAAACCCTCTACATCTATCGTTGAGCATACTTCTATTTGTACTAGATGTAGAGATATTAACATTGATGTTGTTCATGATCATATGGCTTTAATTAAACAACAAAATGATCATATAGCTAAATTAGATGCTAAAATTGTCGAGCATAACTTAGAAAATGAAAAGTTTAAATTTGCTAGAAGCATGCTCTATAGTGGGAGACGCCCTGGCATCAAGGATGGCATTGGCTTCCAAAGGGGAGACAATGTAAAACTTAATGCTCCTCCTAAAAGATTGTCAAATTTTGTTAAGGGCAAGGCTCCCATGCCTCAGGATAACGAGGGTTACATTTTATACCCTGCCGGTTATCCCGAGAGCAAAATTAGGAGAATTCATTTTAGTAAGTCTCACTCTGGCCCTAACCATGCTTTTATGTATAAGGGTGAGACATCTAGCTCTAGGCAATCAACTCGTGCTAAGAAGAAAACTCCTAGTGCATCAAATGATTCCAACTTCTCATTTAAAACTTTTGATGCATCTTATGTTTTGACTAACAAATCCGGCAAGGTAGTTGCCAAGTTTGTTGGGGGCAAACACAAGGGATCAAAAACTTGTGTTTGGGTACCCAAAGTTCTTGTATCTAATGCCAAAGGACCCAAAACAGTTTGGGTACCTAAAACAAAGAACTAAACTTGTTTTGTAGGTTTATGCATCCGGGGGCTCAAGTTGGATAATCGACAGCGGGTGCACAAACCATATGACAGGGGAGAAGAAGATGTTCTCCTCCTATGAGAAAAACCAAGATCCCCAAAGAGCGATCACATTCGGGGATGGAAATCAAGGTTTGGTCAAAGGATTGGGTAAAATTTCTATATCACCTGACCATTCCATTTCCAATGTTTTTCTTGTAGACTCTTTAGATTACAATTTGCTTTTCGTATCTCAATTATGCAAAATGGGCTACAACTGTCTTTTCACAGATGTAGGTGTTACTGTCTTTAGAAGAAGTGATGATTCAATAGCATTTAAGGGAGTGTTAGAGGAACAGCTATACTTAGTAGATTTTGATAGAGCTGAACTCGACACTTGCTTAATTGCTAAGACTAACATGGGTTGGCTCTGGCACCGCCGACTAGCCCACGTTGGGATGAAGAATCTTCATAAGCTTCTAAAGGGAGAGCACATTTTAGGATTAACAAATGTTCATTTTGAGAAAGACAGGATTTGTAGCGCATGCCAAGCAGGGAAGCAAGTTGGTGTTCATCATCCACATAAGAACATCATGACGACTGACAGGCCACTCGAGCTCCTACACATGGATCTATTTGGCCCGATAGCTTACATAAGCATCGGCGGGAGTAAGTACTGTCTAGTTATTGTGGATGATTATTCTCGCTTCACTTGGGTGTTCTTTTTGCAGGAAAAATCTCTTACCCAAGAAACCTTAAAGGGATTCTTGAGACAGGCTCAAAATGAGTTCGGCTTAAGGATCAAGAAAATTAGAAGTGACAACGGGACGGAGTTCAAGAACTCACAAATCGAAGGCTTCCTTGAGCAGGAGGGAGTCAAGCATGAGTTCTCTTCTCCCTACACGCCACAACAAAATGGTGTAGTGGAGAGGAAGAATAGAACTCTATTGGACATGGCAAGAACCATGCTTGATGAATACAAGACTTCGGATCGGTTTTGGGCCGAGGCGGTCAACACCGCCTGCTACGCCATCAACCAGTTATATTTACACCGAATCCTCAAGAAGACATCATACGAACTCCTAACCGATAAAAAGCCCAATATTTCGTATTTTAGAGTCTTTGGTAGCAAATGCTTTATTCTTGTTAAAAGAGGTAGAAAATCTAAATTTGCTCCTAAGACTGTAGAAGGCTTTTTACTAGGATATGACTCAAACACAAGGGCATATTGAGTCTTTAACAAGTCCTCAGGACTCGTTGAAGTTTCTTGTGACGTTGTGTTTGATGAGACTAACGGCTCTCAAGTAGAGCAAGTTGATCTTGATGAGATAGGTGATGAAGAGGCTCCATGCATCGCGCTAAGGAACATGTCCATTGGGGATGTGTGTCCTAAGGAATCCGAAGAGCCTCCAAATGCACAAGATCAACCATCCTCCTCCACACAAGCATCTCCACCAACTCAAAATGAGGATGAGGCTCAAGTTGATGAAGGAGAAGATCAAAGAGATGAGCCACCTCAAGATGACGGCAATGATCAAGGGGGAGATGCAAATGATCAAGACAAGGAGGATGAAGAACCAAGACTGCCACACCCAAGAGTCCACCAAGCAATTCAACGAGATCACCCTGTCGACACCATCCTCAGCGACATTCATAAGGGGGTAACTACTAGATCTCGTGTTGCACATTTTTGTGAGCATTACTCTTTTGTTTCCTCTATTGAGCCACACAGGGTAGAGAAAGCACTACAAGATTCGGATTGGGTGGTGGCGATGCAAGAGGAGCTCAACAACTTCACTAGGAACGAGGTATGGCATTTAGTTCCACGTCCTAATCAAAATGTTGTAGGAACCAAGTGGGTTTTCCGCAACAAGCAAGATGAGCATGGTGTGGTGACAAGGAACAAAGCCTGACTTGTGGCCAAGGGATATTCACAAGTCGAAGGTTTGGATTTCGGTGAAACCTATGCACCCGTAGCTAGCTTGAATCAATTCGTATATTACTTGCCTATGCTACTTACCATGGCTTTAAGCTTTATCAAATGGACGTGAAAAGTGCATTCCTCAACGGACCAATCAAGGAAGAGGTCTATGTTGAGCAACCTCCCGACTTTGAAGATAGTGAGTACCCTAACCATGTTTACAAACTCGCTAAGACGCTTTATAGGCTCAAGCAAGCCCCAAGAGCATGGTATGAATGCCTAAGAGATTTTCTTATCACTAATGGCTTCATAGTCGGAAAAGCCGATCCTACTCTATTCACTAAAACTCTTAACAATGATTTGTTTGTATGCCAAATTTATGTTGATGACATTATATTTGGGTCTACTAACGAATCTGCATGTGAGGAATTTAGTAGGATCATGACAAAGAAATTCGAGATGTCGATGATGGGGGAGTTGAAGTACTTCTTAGGATTTCAAGTGAAGCAACTCCAAGAGGGCACCTTCATTAGCCAGACGAAGTATATTCAAGACATTCTAAACAAGTTTGGGATGAAGGATGCCAAGCCCATCAAGACACCCATGGGAACCAGTGGGCATCTCGACCTCGACACGGGAGGTAAATCCGTAGATCAAAAGGTATACCGGTCGATGATAGGGTCTTTACTATACTTATGTGCATCTCGACCGGATATTATGCTTTCCGTATGCATGTGTGCAAGATTCCAAGCCGACCCTAAGGAAGCTCACCTTACGGCCGTAAAACGAATCTTGAAATATTTAGTTTATACTCCTAAGTTTGGGCTTTGGTACCCTCGGGGATCCATATTTGATTTAATTGGTTATTCGGATGCCGATTGGGCAGGGTGTAAGATTAATAGAAAGAGCACATCAGGGACTTGCCAGTTCTTGGGAAGATCCTTGGTGTCTTGGGCTTCAAAGAAGCAAAATTCCGTAGCTCTTTCTACCGCCGAAGCCGAGTATATTGCCGCAGGCCATTGTTGCGCGCAACTACTTTAGATGAGGCAAACCCTTAGGGACTATGGTTACAAATTAACCAAAGTTCCTCTTCTATGTGATAATGAGAGTGCAATCCGCATGGCGGATAATCCCGTTGAGCATAGCCGCACTAAACACATAGCCATTCGGTATCATTTTCTAAGGGATCACCAACAAAAGGGAGATATCGAGATTGCATATATTAACACTAAAGATCAATTAGCCGATATCTTCACCAAGCCACTAGATGAACAATCTTTTAACAAACTTAGGCATGAGCTAAATATTCTTGATTCTAGGAATTTCTTTTGATGTCTTGTACACATAGCTCATGAATATACTTTTGATCATGTCTCTTTCATGTGCTATGACTAATGTGTTTTCAAGTGAATTTCAAACCAAGTCATAGGTATATTGAAAGGGAATTGGAGTCTTCGGCGAAGACAAAGGCTTCCACTCCACTACATAACTCATCCTTCGCCATCACTCCGAGCATCTCTCCAACTTTGGTATAATCTTAACTCATATGTCTTTTGCCAAAGGGGGAGAAATTAGTTACAAAAGGGCTTTAATGATTCCGTTTTTGGCGATTTATGCCAAAGGGGGAGAGAGAATGAGCCCAAAGCAAAAGGACCGCACCACCACCAATTTCAAAATTTTAGTCTTTCAATTTGGTTTTAAAGAAGTATTTTCAAATTGGTATCTTATTTTTGATATAATTTCAAATTGGTATACCCTCTTCAAAATTAACATCAAAACCCTCTTGAACACTAAGAGGAGGATTTCATTAAGGGGGAGTTTTGTTTTAGTCAAAGGAGAAGCATTTCAAACAGGGGGAGAAAATTTCAAATCTTGAAAATGCTTCTCAAAATCTTATTCATTTACCTTTGACTATTTGCAAAAGGACTTTGAAAAGAATTTACAAAAGGATTTGCAAAACAAAACATGTGGTGCAAGCGTGGTCCAAAATGATGAAATTAAAGAAACAATCCATGCATATCTTATGAGAATTTATATTCGCTCAATTCTAAGTAACCTTTGCACTTACAATTATGCAAACTAGTTCAATTATGCACTTCTATATTTGCTTTGGTTTGTGTTGGCATCAATCACCAAAAGGGGGAGATTGAAAGGGAATTTGGCCTGTCCGGTGCACCACCGGACAGCCAGCCGGGCCCACAAGACAGAGCTCCAACGGTCGAACCCCAACGGTCTGCTGACGTGGCTGGCGCACCGGACTGTCCGGTGCGCCATGCGACTGCAGCCTTCCAACGACCACTTTGTGGTGGTTGGGGCTATAAATACCCCAACCACCCCACATTCATAGTCATCCAAGTTTTCCTACTTCTACACCTTACAAGAGCTAACATTCAATACAAGACATACCAAAGAGATCAAATCCTCTCCCAACTCCACACAAAGCTTAGTGATTAGTGAGAGAGATTTGTTGTGTTCATTTGAGCTCTTGCGCTTGGATTGCTTCTTTTTCTCATTCTTTCTTGCGATCATCTCAATTGTAATCAAGGCAAGAGACACCAATTGTGTGGTGGTCCTTGCGGGAAGTTTGGTTCCCATTTGATTGAGAAGAGAAGCTCACTCGGTCCGAGGGACCGTTTGAGAGAGGGAAAGGGTTAAAAGAGACCCGGTCTTTGTGACCACCTCAACGGGGAGTAGGTTTGAGAGAACCGAACCTCGGTAAAACAAATCCTTGTGCCACACTCTTTATTCGCTTGCGATTTGTTTTACGCCCTCTCTCGGACTCGTTCTTATTTCTAACGCTAACCCGACCTGTAGTTGTGATTAAGTTTGTAAATTTCATATTCGCCCTATTCACCCCCCCTCTAGGCGACTTTCAGCCGCCATGGGTGGGCGTGCCCCCCTGGCCCCTCCCCACCCCCTCCCAGTCGCTGCAGGTGCGCAGGCACTGGTGGCAGGGGCATGGGGGTCCGTTCCCGCCTCCCCTGCGCTCGGGCCGGCGTGGGGGGCAGGGCCCACCGTCACCGGTGGGGCCCTCACCGCTGCGGGCACCGCCTCAGCCCTTGCGGCAGTGGCGAATGTGCTTCCCGCGGGGGTTGCCGGTCCGGAGGACCCTCCCCCGCCAATTCCCCCGTCGCTGGTCGTCGATCCACAACATGTCGTCGATCAGCCGCCTCCTCCACCGGTCGACCACTCGACATACACCGTCGTCGCCCTGACTGCTGCCCGTGCGGAGCACGCGACGCGACAGGCCCGTTTGCGGGAACTGGCCCTCGTGTGGGAGCGTGAGCACGAAGCCGCGGACGCTATCGCTGCTCAGATTGTCGTGGCGGAACAGCTCCTCGCCTCGCCTGTGGCCCACGACGGCGGGACCACCTGCTCTGACACCATGGGCGGCGTGTACGGTGTCCCAACCGCACCGACCATCGGAACCGGGCCTCACACCATCCCCACGGTGCTCTGGCATGACCCGGCTGACCCGCTCGTGGCTCAGCTCCACCTTCAGGATGGGAGTGTCCAGAACATTCGCCTCATGGTCCCTGTTGTCCTGGAGCCAGAGTCGCCGTCCTACGCACGCTGGCGGGACTTACTACTCCTCACCCTTCGCCGCTACACCTTGGATGACCACGTCCTATGCGACCCCACCGGCATGGCTCCCACTGCCGCGTGGGTGCGTCTCGACAGCACTGGCCCCCTCTACACCCTTCGGCTTCCGCACGCCACATCTTCTTCCTCTTTGTCACCTGACACAGCTGCTGCTTTTGCCGCCACCACATCTTCTACTACCTGGCATTGTCGCCTTGGACACCCCGGACATGATGCATTACTGCAGCTTACTCGTAGTGCCACTATCCCATGTACTCGATCCCTTGAGGAGCATCTATGTCATGCGTGCCAGTTAGGCCGCCATGTTCGTCTTCTGTTTTCCTCTTCTTCCTCGCATGCTACTCATGCTTTTGATCTTGTACACTGCGATTTGTGGACTTCACCCATTACCAGTATGTCGGATTACAAATACTATCTTGTCATGCTTGATGATTTTTCTCATTATGTGTGGACTTTTCCGTTACGTGCCAAGTCTGAGACTTTCCCCACCCTCCGCCACTTCTTCGCATGGGTGTCCACTCAGTTCGGCCTCACCATTAAGGCCGTTCAGTGTTATAACGGTCGGGAGTTCGATAACTCTGCCTCCCGTGACTTCTTTCTCCTCCACGGGATGCAGTTGCGGATGTCTTGCCCGTATACCTCCTCCCAGAACGGCAAGGCTGAACGCATGATCCGCACGACCAACGACACCATCTGGACTCTTCTTCTCCAGGCGCACCTACCGCCACGTTTTTGGGCCGAGGCCCTCCACACCTCTACCTACCTTCTCAACCGTCTCCCTTCCACTGCGTGCCCGGCCCTCACTCCTCACCAGGCACTTTTCGATACCCCTCCGCGCTATGACCACCTCCATGTCTTCGGGTGTGCTTGCTACCCGAACACCGCTACCACTGCTCCTCACAAGCTAGCACCCCGTTCCACCCTCTGTGTGTTTCTTGGGTACTCCTCGGACCACAAGGGCTACCGGTGCTTTGACCTTTCCTCTCGGCGGATTCTCATCTCTCGCCATGTGGTGTTTGATGAGTCCGTATTTCCCTACTCCTCCACCTCCACACCACCCTCCTCCGACCCTGACCTTGACCTATTCACTCCATTCCCGACTGACGCGGTGGTCGAGCCACCTATCCTTCCTCTCTCTGCAGGTACTCGCTCACCGCCTGTCGGTCCTACTCCTGGCCTAGTGCCTTGCCCGGGTCCGGTGGTGTCGCCTACGGCGGTATCGCCTCTCCGTGGAGCCCCCTCTCCGATCGCCCCCGGGCCGAGCGGGGGTGGTGGGACTGCACTGCCTGCGGGGCCGTCAGTACCGACCCCTTCGGCCCGCTTCGCCCAGCCGGTGTGGGTCTACCAGCGCCGGCTGCCACTGCCGGGGTTCGCACCTGCACCATCGCTGTTGCCGCCACCACCGCCGTCCCCACCTGTGGCCCAGTCCCCGCCAGGGACACCTACACCTCCGCAGCAGCCTCCTGCAACACGTGTCGAGACGCCGGTGTACCACCCACCGCTCCTTCACCGCGACCCGCGGCACGTCCACCCGATGGTGATGCGGCACGCGGCTGGTACCCTGCCGCCCCGTGTCCTGGCGGCCACGACCATAGACTCACAGGTTTCTCTGGTACCCTCCTCCGTCCGCACCGCCCTGCTGGACCCCCACTGGCGTCAGGCGATGGAGGAGGAGTACGCGGCGCTCGTCGCCAACCAGACATGGGATCTGGTGCCCCGTCCACCCGGCACCGACGTCATCACCGGCAAGTGGATCTGGACGCACAAGCGCCGGGCCGATGGGACCCTGGAGCGGTACAAGGCTCGCTGGGTTCTTCGGGGCTTCACTCAGCACCTCGGAGTCGACTACGATGAGACCTTCAGTTCGGTTGTGAAGCCGGCCACCGTCCGCATGGTGCTCTCGCTGGCCCTTGCTCGCTCTTGGCCGGTTCACCAACTCGACGTCAAGAACGCCTTCCTGCACGGCGCCCTCACCGAGACCGTCTACTGCTGTCAGCCCGTGGGGTTCGTGGATTCCTCTCGACCTGACATGGTCTGCCGGCTCAACAGGTCCCTCTACGGCCTCAAGCAGGCCCCCCGGGCGTGGCACTCCAGACTGGCTACGTTCCTGGTGACACTAGGCTTCGTAGAGGCCAAGTCAGACACGTCTTTGTTCATCCACCATCATGGAGCAGAGATTGCCTACTTGCTCCTCTACGTGGATGACATTGTCCTCACCGCCTCCAGTCAGTCCCTTATTCGCCGTCTCGTTGACACGCTTCAGTGGGAGTTTCTGTAACGCCCTGAATTTGGGGGTAGAATTTTTTCTTCTTTTCTCTCACCAAATTCGGGCGTTACTCTCTTTTCTCTTTCCCCGTTTGCTCCTTCTCCAGAATTTCAAACCAGTATAGCGGCAGGTGTCCGTGTCATGTATAAACCAAAACCTAAGTGTCATGGGTGTTGCATCATGCCGAAGCACATTTCTTTGTCTGATGTTGAGTATTCGTCTCGTTCCGTTCCGGGTTTCGGTTCGCGATTTAATTCCGTTTAGTGGTCGTGCACGTCGTGGGTTTTCGATCCGCGAAGTGGCCCGGCCCAACCTAGTCCAGCCCAGCCCAGCCGGCCCGGCCCGCCCCGGCCTGCGCGCCCCTGGCGCCCAAACCCCCCATGCGCCCCCCTCCCCTCTCTCTCTCTCTCATTTGGATCTCCCGCGCAACAACCTCTCCTCTCCCTCTTCCACCTCTCTCTCCCCGTGGTGCCCTAGGATTTGGAGACGGCGATCACCGGATTTTGGACCCCGAGGTGAGCTCCCCTCCCCTCCCCTTCTCCTCTCTCTCTCTCCCTCCTCTTCTTCCCCCCACGCGCGCCCTCCCTCTCCCCCTGCCCGCGCGCGACCCCGCCCGTCCCCGCCCCTGCCCGGCGCGGCGGCGCCCGACCCCGCCCCGGCCTCCCCGGCGGCGCTCGACCCCCCGCTCGGCCCTCCCCGACGCGGCGGCGCCCGACCCCGCCCCGGCCTCCCCGGCGGCGTCCGCCCCCTGCCCCGGCCCCTGCGCGTGGCGCTCGCCCGCCCCGCCCCTCGGCTCGGCCGGTCGTGGCGGCCCGGCGCCCTCCCGCGGCGCGGCGAGCCCCGCTCGCCCGCGCGCCCCCGCCCCCCGGCTCGGTCGCCCCTGGCCGGTTCAACCGCCCCGGCCCCGGCTCGGCCGCCCGTTCCCCCGTCCCGGCCTCGCCCGACCGTATCTTCGCTCGCCCGCGCTCGCGGTGATTATTTGTTAATTAGCGTGTTGCGTCGCGCGCTTCGCCGCGCGATGGATTTGTCTAATTTCAGATTCTATCTTGTGTTGCGTCGTGTGCTTCGTCGCGCGACGATCCATTTTTGTTTCAGGTTGTTTAAGGTGTAACGCCGCGTGTGTATTCACGCGACGTTCCACTTTGGACTCAGTTTAGTCGACGTATGCCGTCGTGCGCTTCGTCGCGCGACGCTTAACGTCTCCTCATAACTAAGGCGAAGTGTCTCGTTGCGTGCTCGGTCGCGCGACGAGTCGTTAACTTCTTAATTTGTTTTAGAGAGCTTTGTCGCGCGTCTCGCCGCGCGACCATCTTTTTATTTATCTCCACCTGCTTATAATAATTAGACATGAAACATAACTTTACTTTACGCTAAACATAGTGTCTACATTAAATTTCCTTCCATTAGGCGAGTGGTTAATTTATAATCATGTAACGTGATCGTTTCTCGACTGTCTTTTCCTCTTTCTCTCTTAACCGTACTCACGAGCCCGCGTGGAACGTCTATTTACTTATTACATTCTATTGTATGGTGTACTGTTCTTTTGTATTAAATGTGTGGATGTATGTATGTTTGCGCTCGCATAGAGAACGATCCGGTTGAAGAGCCCGAGGAACTCGCAGGAGAAGCCCCTGAGCAGCAGTCGGTTGGTGGAGGCAAGTGTCCCTTGACCTATCTCTGTCCTATTCATTATTTAATTCACCTCCCGCTTTACACATTTATGCCTAATGATTGACTAGCTTTTGTTATCCATGTCCTTGTTTACCTATTTGGGTTGGATTATTATTGTTTAGCTTTATGCTATTGCTCAAACTCTAATCAATGAACATGATGAGATTATCTATGATACGCTGTTTTTCCCTTCTCTTATTATGATGTTGTACTTGTGGTCTTCAAGGGGGCTCGAGCGGTTTCTCGAGTGCCTCTCCGTAAGGACCTGTTCTATGGATGACCGTCCGGGAAAACAGTGCAACCATGAGGGTGGAATGGGATGCCCTTAGCTGAATAATTAGAGGATCCGGGGTGTAGTTCACTTAGCCGTCGTGCCGTCAATGGGGCTCGGTGTATGCGGCTCGCTCTGCCAAGTTTGGGTTCGCCCCTTGGGGAGGAGTGCGGTGCATTTAGAAAACCTAACGGGTAGCTACAGCCCCGGGGAATCTTTGTAAAGGCTACGTAGTGATGCCCTGCTGGGTCACCTTGGTAGTGATCAATGGAGAGTCATGATCTCCGGGCAGAATGGGAATCACGGCTTGTGGGTAAAGTGCACAACCTCTGCAGAGTGTTTGAAAACTGATATATCAGCCGTGCTCACGGTTATGAGCGGCCAAGGGAGCTCGAGTGATTAGTGGTACTTGATCAGAGACATTATGGTACAGGTGGCTATGAGATCGATGGTTTTGGTTATGACTATGGTGCTGGTAAGTGGTATTCTTTCCGTTTGGAAAGGGTACATCGGGTTAATAACTTGGGTTAATGCTAAAACTTGGCTTTCTATTAGTAAATAATAATCTGACCAACTAAAAGCAACTGCTTGACTTATCCCCACATAAAGCTAGTCCACTACAGCCAAACAGGATGCTTGCTGAGTATGTTGATGTGTACTCACCCTTGCTCTACACACCAAACCCCCCCATCCCCAGGTTGTCAGCATTGCAACCACTGCTCAGGCGAAGATGAAGCTGTGGAAGGAGACTTCCAGGAGTTCCAAGACTACGACGAGTTCTAGGTGTGGGTTAGCGGCAACCCCCAGTCGGCTGCCTGTGAAGGCCGCGGTTATCTACGTTTCTTTTCCGCACTTTGATTTATTGTAAGGACTATATGGACGTCTCAGACGTATGATGTAATCGACTATTTCCCTTATTAATACTATTTTGAGCACTGTGTGATGATGTCCATGTTATGTAACTGCTGTGTACGTGAATAACTGATCCTGGCACGTACATGGTTCGCATTCGGTTTGCCTTCTAAAACCGGGTGTGACATAAGTGGTATCAAAGTCGTGCTGACTGTAGGACCGCTAACCTAGAGTAGAATGGTCGTTCTAAGGACTATAGACCTCTGTCTCTGCCTTGACTTTGATATCCCTTCAAAAGTTGGTCATACCGACCAAACCTATGTTCTACTATATATTATACCTTGCTGAAAATCATGTTTTATTCTAATCCTTCATTTACTTATGATTCATTATTTGCTGGTCATATTAATTCTGTTCTCACCCTTTTGCTTGCGATGTCTTTTGTAGATGGCTCGACTTAGACACACTGCACGAAAGTCAGTCATCCCCTTCTTACCCTCCCGCCTTGTTGAGCGTCCGCTTCGCCGTCCCGTGGCCGGACAGTCCAGCCACTTGGAGAGACTGCACCACCGCCTGCATGAAGAGCAGGAACGTCGACGACAGGAGCAGCAGGGCTCTTCCTTCTCGCTCCAGCAGGAGATAGAGTATGTGAGGAGCTGCTCCCCTGTGCTTCCTCTGGAGGCGCCCCCTGCACCACCACTGGGCGTCCCAGCTTCTGGAGTAGCTGCTGGAGGAGACCCAGACGACGGAGGTGGCGACGACAGCTCGAGCCACGACACCGACTTCTCTGCTAACCTTGAGCCGGAAGGATGGGTTGCTCGACCCATCACTCGCGACGCTACTCGCGGGTGTCACTTCCACGATGCGCTCGACACCCTGCTACGTCGGGCATTTAACCGGCATACTTGGTCTATCGAGTATCGCTGTGTGGTCTACCAGCATAGTCGCGGGGTCTACCCGGACCGCTGGGAGGCTACCTGCTTGGTGCGCTGCCCGGAGAACAGTCTCCAGGGTGCAGAGGCCTGCTTAGAGCACTATTCTATCTCTGAGCGGGACTCAGCTGAGGCAGCCATGCAGGATGCTGCACGGCGTGCGCTTTCGCACTACTGCTCGGTTTTCGGTGGGGCAGCTGACGGTCTTGACCTGAAGTATTACCCCCGCCGTCCATCTGGCAGCACAGGAGGCGTGATTGTCTCACCTGTCGGTGAGGGCAATCCTAGGTTGAGCAGCACAGTCAACCTAGCCGCCGTGCTAAACACGGAGCTAGACCATGCATTAGACGAGCTGAGTAGGGCTCGTGCTGAGATCGCCCTGCTGCGGGCTGAGCGCGCGGAACGTCGTCGCCTGGATGGTGGTTCCCCCGCTCCCATCGGGACTCAGCACCCGTACCGCTCACCTCAGCGTGGACACCAGTCTTATGGCAATCCCGACTGCAAGACCAAGATAACTCTAGAACCATAGATCGTTAGAGTTGGATCTTGTAATTAATACGAAATATATACGTAGAAGCTACAGTCTTAGCGTTAGTCTCGGTCTTAGTTAGTCTTAGTTAGACAGGGTAGTTTGCTATATCCTGTGCATCTATGTTTGTCATGATGAACTATGTTTGGTTTGGATCTTTGTAATGATTGTCACCAGAGTGTGGGTATCCCCTGCATTTTGGTTTACCTATTATGTTAATGGAGTTAGTTATATAGTTGGGAAACCTTTTATTCCACTCTCCTCTTTATCTGAGAAGCTGTGTGGTCTGTGTTGGAGATCAGTGAAGATGCTCATCTGTTCAGTGTTGTTGAAGAATTCTATTCTCTTTTCTTATGCTGCAAGATTTGCCAGATCAGTTCTGATGTGTGGTTGCATTCTGCAGATGTCAGAGAACAGGCGCAGAGGAGGAAGGCGTGCTCAGCAGGAGCGAGCCGCTCAACAGGATGAGGTGCCCCAGCAGCAGCACCTGCCACCCCCGCCCCCGATGTCGATCGAGCAGATGTTTCTGATGCAGACTCAGGCAGTTCAAGCCATCGGTCAGACTTTGGCCGCCATTCAGCAGCAGCAGCAGCAACAGCAGCAGGCCCCACCTCAGCCTCAGATGCCTCAGATGCCCAGAGACAAGCGTGCTGAATTCATGAGAGGCCATCCACCAACGTTCGCTCACTCTTCTGACCCCATGGATGCTGAAGACTGGTTGCGCACTGTGGAGCGGGAGTTGCATACCGCTCAGTGCGATGACAGGGAGAAGGTTCTGTATGGTCCCCGTCTGTTGAGAGGAGCAGCCCAATCATGGTGGGAGTCTTACCTCGCCACCCATGCCCACCCTGACGCCATCACCTGGGAAGAGTTTAGAGGAAGCTTTCGTCAGTACCATGTCCCTGCAGGTCTGATGACTGTGAAGAAGGAGGAGTTCCTGGCCCTCAAGCAAGGGCCATCGTCTGTCAGTGAGTACCGAGACAGGTTTCTGCAATTGTCTCGCTATGCTCCTGAAGATGTCAACACCGACGCCAAGCGACAGTACCGTTTCCTGAGAGGCTTGGTTGACCCTCTTCAGTATCAGCTGATGAATCACACCTTCCCGACATTTCAGCACCTGATTGACAGAGCAATCATGACAGAGAGGAAGCGTAAGGAGATGGAAGATCGTAAGCGCAAGATTAGTGGACCCCAGCCTGGAAGCAGCAATCGTCCTCGTTTCTCAGGCAATCAACCTCAGCAGTTCAGGCAGAACCAGCGTCCACCTCAGCATCAGCAGTTCCAAAGGCAGTATCCTCAGCACCAGTACCAGAACCGTCAGAGCAATCAGTCAGGAGGTCAGTTTCAGAGGCAGAATCAGCAGGCACCTCGTCTTCCTGCCCCAGCAAACCAGCAGAACAGTCAGGCAGCACCAGCTCAAGTTGGAAACAGAGCATGTTTCCACTGTGGAGAGCAAGGCCACTGGGTGATGCAATGTCCGAAGAAGGCAGCCCAGCAGCAGTCAGGCCCCAATGCCCCAGCAAAGCAGAATGTGCCTCAGCCTGGATCAGGCAATCGCTCTCAGCCGCGCTATAATCATGGGAGACTGAACCACTTGGAGGCTGAAGCAGTTCAGGAGACCCCCGGCATGATAGTAGGTATGTTCCCAGTCGACTCCCATATTGCAGAAGTGTTATTTGATACTGGAGCAACGCATTCTTTCATTACTGCATCATGGGTAGAAGCACATAATCTTCCAATTACTACCATGTCAACCCCCATTCAAATTGACTCAGCCGGTGGTAGAATTCGAGCCGATAGCATTTGTTTGAATATAAGTGTGGAAATAAGGGGGATAGCGTTTCCCGCCAACCTTATAGTAATGGGTACTCAGGGAATAGATGTCATCCTAGGGATGAATTGGCTAGATAAGTATCGGGCAGTTATCAGTTGTGATAAAAGGACCATCAAGTTGGTGTCCCCACTAGGAGAGGAAGTGGTGACCGAGTTAGTCCCGCCTGAGCCAAAGAAAGGAAGTTGTTATCAGATAGCTGTTGATAGCAGTAAAGCAGACCCGATCGAGAGTATCAAGGTTGTGTCCGAGTTCCCATATGTGTTTCCAAAGGACTTACCGGGTATGCCACCAGAGCGGAAAGTTGAGTTTGCTATAGAGCTTCTTCCTGGAACCGCCCCTATCTCCAAGAGAGCTTACAGAATATCCGGACCAGAGTTGGTTGAGCTTAAGAAGCAAATTGATGAGCTGTCAGAGAAAGGTTACATTCGGCCAAGCACCTCGCCTTGGGCCGCCCCTGTCCTATTTGTGGAGAAGAAAGATGGCACCAAGAGGATGTGTATCGATTACCGAGCTTTGAATGAGGTCACGATCAAGAACAAGTATCCCTTGCCCAGAATTGAAGATCTGTTCGACCAGTTGAGAGGAGCCAGTGTGTTCTCCAAGATTGATCTGAGGTCAGGTTATCATCAGCTCAGGATCCGACCTTCGGACATTCTGAAGACGACATTCATTACCAAGTATGGTTTATATGAGTTCATAGTGATGTCTTTTGGTTTGACCAATGCGCCAGCGTTCTTCATGAACTTGATGAACAGTGTATTCATGGATTACCTTGATAAGTTTGTGGTGGTATTCATTGATGATATTCTGGTTTATTCTCAAAGCGAAGAAGAGCACACAGATCATTTGAGGATGGTATTGTAGAGATTGCGAGAGCACCAGTTGTATGCAAAGTTGAGCAAGTGTGAATTCTGGATCAGTGAAGTCCTGTTCTTGGGTCACATAATCAACAAAGAAGGATTGGCTGTGGATCCGAAGAAAGTGGCAGACATTTTGAACTGGAAAGCACCAACAGATGCTAGAGGAATCAAGAGCTTCATTGGAATGGCCGGATATTATCGGCGATTCATTGAAGGGTTTTCGAAGATTGCGAAACCAATGACAGCGTTGCTAGGCAACAAAGTTGAGTTCAAGTGGACCCAGAAATGCCAAGAGGCCTTTGAAGCGCTGAAAGAGAAGTTGACTACAGCGCCTGTCCTAGTCTTGCCTGATGTGCACAAGCCCTTCTCGGTGTATTGTGATGCTTGTTACACAGGTTTGGGATGCGTGTTGATGCAAGAGGGAAGAGTTGTGGCTTACTCGTCCCGACAGCTGAAGGTTCATGAGAAGAATTACCTAATCCATGATCTAGAGTTGGCAGCAGTGGTTCACGCACTGAAGTCATGGAGGCACTATTTGTATGGACAGAAATGTGATGTTTACACAGACCACAAGAGTCTAAAGTACATATTCACTCAGTCAGAGTTGAACATGAGGCAACGAAGATGGTTAGAGTTGATCAAAGATTATGAGTTGGAGATTCATTACCATCCAGGCAAAGCAAACGTAGTGGCAGATGCTTTGAGCAGAAAGAGTCAAGTCAATCTGATGGTCGCTCGTCCGATGCCTTATGAGTTGGCCAAGGAGTTCGACAGGTTGAGTCTCGGATTTCTGAATAATTCGCGAGGAGTCACAGTTGAGTTGGAACCTACCTTGGAGCGCGAAATCAAAGAAGCGCAGAAGAATGATGAGAAAATCAGTGAGATCCGACGACTGATTCTAGATGGCAGAGGCAAAGATTTTCGAGAAGATGCAGAAGGCGTGATATGGTTCAAAGACCGCTTGTGTGTTCCCAATGTCCAGTCCATTCGGGAGTTGATTCTCAAGGAAGCTCATGAGACGACCTATTCGATTCACCCTGGCAGTGAGAAGATGTATCAGGATCTGAAGAAGAAATTCTGGTGGTACGGAATGAAGAGGGAAATCGCAGAGCATGTGACTATGTGCGATAGTTGCCGAAGAATTAAGGCAGAGCACCAGAGACCTGCTGGATTGTTGCAACCGTTGCAGATCCCTCAGTGGAAATGGGATGAAATTGGTATGGATTTCATAGTCGGATTGCCTCGCACTCGAGCCGGCTACGATTCCATTTGGGTAGTGGTGGACCGCTTGACCAAGTCAGCCCACTTCATACCTGTCAAGACCAACTACAGCAGTGCAGTATTGGCAGAATTGTATATGTCTCGGATCGTTTGTCTTCATGGTGTGCCAAAGAAGATAGTGTCAGATAGAGGAACGCAGTTCACCTCTCATTTCTGGCAGCAGTTGCATGAAGCTTTGGGCACGCATCTGAATTTCAGTTCAGCTTATCACCCGCAGACAGATGGTCAGACCGAAAGGACCAACCAAATTCTTGAAGACATGTTGAGAGCCTGTGCGTTGCAAGATCAGTCCGGATGGGATAAGAGATTGCCTTATGCAGAGTTTTCCTATAACAACAGTTACCAGGCCAGTTTGAAGATGTCACCATTTCAGGCGCTTTATGGAAGGAGTTGTAGAACTCCGTTGCAATGGGATCAGCCTGGAGAAAAGCAAGTGTTTGGGCCAGACATTTTGCTCGAAGCCGAAGAGAACATCAAGATGGTCCGAGAGAATCTAAAGATAGCGCAATCGAGGCAGCGAAGCTATGCAGACACAAGAAGAAGAGAGCTGAGTTTCGAAGTCGGAGACTTCGTCTATCTGAAAGTGTCACCGATCAGAGGAGTCAGAAGGTTCGGAGTGAAAGGCAAGCTAGCACCCCGCTACATTGGTCCGTATCAGATCCTTGCGAGACGTGGAGAAGTGGCCTATCAGCTCAGTTTGCCCGAGAATTTGTCTGCTGTGCATGATGTTTTTCATGTGTCTCAGTTGAAGAAGTGCTTGCGTGTGCCAGAGGAGCAGTTGCCAGTGGAAGGTCTTGAAGTCCAGGAGGACTTGACCTACGTTGAGAAACCAGTGCAAATCCTTGAGGTTGCAGATAGAGTCACCCGAAGGAAGACCATCAGAATGTGCAAAGTCAAATGGGATCATCACTCTGAGGAAAAAGCAACCTGGGAGCGTGAAGATGATCTGATGGCTAAATACCCTGAGCTCTTTGCTAGCCAACCCTGAATCTCGAGGGCGAGATTCTTTTAAGGGAGATAGGTTTGTAACGCCCTGAATTTGGGGGTAGAATTTTTTCTTCTTTTCTCTCACCAAATTCGGGCGTTACTCTCTTTTCTCTTTCCCCGTTTGCTCCTTCTCCCCAATTTCAAACCAGTATAGCGGCAGGTGTCCGTGTCATGTATAAACCAAAACCTAAGTGTCATGGGTGTTGCATCATGCCGAAGCACATTTCTTTGTCTGATGTTGAGTATTCGTCTCGTTCCGTTCCGGGTTTCGGTTCGCGATTTAATTCCGTTTAGTGGTCGTGCACGTCGTGGGTTTTCGATCCGCGAAGTGGCCCGGCCCAACCTAGTCCAGCCCAGCCGGCCCGGCCCGCCCCGGCCTGCGCGCCCCTGGCGCCCAAACCCCCCATGCGCCCCCTCCCCTCTCTCTCTCTCTCTCATTTGGATCTCCCGCGCAACAACCTCTCCTCTCCCTCTTCCACCTCTCTCTCCCCGTGGTGCCCTAGGATTTGGAGACGGCGATCACCGGATTTTGGACCCCGAGGTGAGCTCCCCTCCCCTCCCCTTCTCCTCTCTCTCTCTCCCTCCTCTTCTTCCCCCCACGCGCGCCCTCCCTCTCCCCCTGCCCGCGCGCGACCCCGCCTGTCCCCGCCCCTGCCCGGCGCGGCGGCGCCCGTCCCCGCCCCTGCCCGGCGCGGCGGCGCCCGACCCCGCCCCGGCCTCCCCGGCGGCGCTCGGCCCCCCGCTCGGCCCTCCCCGGCGCGGCGGCGCCCGCCCCGGCCTCCCCGGCGGCGTCCGCCCCCTGCCCCGGCCCCTGCGCGTGGCGCTCGCCCGCCCCGCCCCTCGGCTCGGCCGGCCGTGGCGGCCCGGCGCCCTCCCGCGGCGCGGCGAGCCCCGCTCGCCCACGCGCCCCCGCCCCCCGGCTCGGCCGTCCCTGGCCGGTTCAACCGCCCCCCTGGCCGGTTCAACAACCCCGGCCCCGGCTCGGCCGCCCGTTCCCCCGTCCCGGCCTCGCCCGACCGTATCTTCGCTCGCCCGCGCTCGCGGTGATTATTTGTTAATTAGCGTGTTGCGCCGCGCGCTTCGCCGCGCGACGGATTTGTCTAATTTCAGATTCTATCTTGTGTTGCGTCGTGCGCTTCGTCGCGCGACGATCCATTTTTGTTTCAGGTTGTTTAAGGTGTAACGCCGCGTGTGTATTCACGCGACGTTCCACTTTGGACTCAGTTTAGTCGACGTATGCCGTCGTGCGCTTCGTCGCGCGACGCTTAACGTCTCCTCATAACTAAGGCGAAGTGTCTCGTTGCGTGCTCGGTCGCGCGACGAGTCGTTAACTTCTTAAATTGTTTTAGAGAGCTTTGTCGCGCGTCTCGCCGCGCGACCATCTTTTTATTTATCTCCACCTGCTTATAATAATTAGACATGAAACATAACTTTACTTTACGCTAAACATAGTGTCTACATTAAATTTCCTTCCATTAGGCGAGTGGTTAATTTATAATCATGTAACGTGATTGTTTCTCGACTGTCTTTTCCTCTTTCTCTCTTAACCGTACTCACGAGCCCGCGTGGAACGTCTGTTTACTTATTACATTCTATTGTATGGTGTACTGTTCTTTTGTATTAAATGTGTGGATGTATGTATGTTTGCGCTCGCATAGAGAACGATCCGGTTGAAGAGCCCGAGGAACTCGCAGGAGAAGCCCCTGAGCAGCAGTCGGTTGGTGGAGGCAAGTGTCCCTTGACCTATCTCTGTCCTATTCATTATTTAATTCACCTCCCGCTTTACACATTTATGCCTAAGGATTGACTAGCTTTTGTTATCCATGTCCTTGTTTACCTATTTGGGTTGGATTATTATTGTTTAGCTTTATGCTATTGCTCAAACTCTAATCAATGAACATGATGAGATTATCTATGATACGCTGTTTTCCCTTCTCTTATTATGATGTTGTACTTGTGGTCTTCAAGGGGGCTCGAGCGGTTTCTCGAGTGCCTCTCCGTAAGGACCTGTTCTATGGATGACCGCCCGGGAAAACAGTGCAACCATGAGGGTGGAATGGGATGCCCTTAGCTGAATAATTAGAGGATCCGGGGTGTAGTTCACTTAGCCGTCGTGCCGTCAATGGGGCTCGGTGTATGTGGCTCACTCTGCCAAGTTTGGGTTCGCCCCTTGGGGAGGAGTGCGGTGCATTTAGGAAACCTAACGGGTGGCTACAGCCCCGGGGAATCTTTGTAAAGGCTACGTAGTGATGCCCTGCTGGGTCACCTTGGTAGTGATCAATGGAGAGTCATGATCTCCGGGCAGAATGGGAATCACGGCTTGTGGGTAAAGTGCACAACCTCTGCAGAGTGTTTGAAAACTGATATATCAGCCGTGCTCACGGTTATGAGCGGCCAAGGGAGCTCCAGTGATTAGTGGTACTTGATCAGAGACATTATGGTACAGGTGGCTATGAGATCGATGGTTTTGGTTATGACTATGGTGCTGGTAAGTGGTATTCTTTCCGTTTGGAAAGGGTACATCGGGTTAATAACTTGGGTTAATGCTAAAACTTGGCTTTCTATTAGTAAATAATAATCTGACCAACTAAAAGCAACTGCTTGACTTATCCCCACATAAAGCTAGTCCACTACAACCAAACAGGATGCTTGCTGAGTATGTTGATGTGTACTCACCCTTGCTCTACACACCAAACCCCCCCATCCCCAGGTTGTCAGCATTGCAACCACTGCTCAGGCGAAGATGAAGCTGTGGAAGGAGACTTCCAGGAGTTCCAAGACTACGACGAGTTCTAGGTGTGGGTTAGCGGCAACCCCCAGTCGGTTGCCTGTGAAGGCCGCGGTTATCTACGTTTCTTTTCCGCACTTTGATTTATTGTAAGGACTATATGGACGTCTCAGACGTATGATGTAATCGACTATTTCCCTTATTAATACTATTTTGAGCACTGTGTGATGATGTCCATGTTATGTAACTGCTGTGTACGTGAATAACTGATCCTGGCACGTACATGGTTCACATTCGATTTGCCTTCTAAAACCGGGTGTGACAGTTTCCGGTCAAGGATCTAGGTGTGCTTCACCATTTCCTGGGGTCACCGCTGAGCCTCGCCCCTCCAAACTCCTCCTTCACCAGCGGCAGTACACTCTTGACATTCTAGAGCGGGCCCAGATGAGTGACTGCAAGCCCTGATGCACCCCAGTTGACATGCAGGCCAAGCTCTCAGAGGCCATAGGTGACCCGGTCGCGGACCCCACCGGCTACAGGAGTCTTGCCGGTGCCCTTCAGTACCTCACCTTCACTAGACCGGACATCTCCTACACAGTGCAGCAGGTCTGTCTCCATATGCACGACCCCCTGAGAGCCCCACCTTGTGGCTCTCAAGCACCTCCTCCGCTACCTCCGGGGCACCGTCGACTATGGGCTGCTTCTTCACCGGTCTACCTCCTCCGAGCTGGTCGTCTACACCGACGCTGACTGGGCTGGGTGCCCAGACACTCGGTGATCCACCTCCGGCTACGCCGTATTCTTAGGCGGCAACCTGGTGTCCTGGTCGTCGAAGCGTCAGTCGGTCGTCTCTCGCTCGAGTGCCGAGGCGGAGTACCGTGCTGTGGCCAACGGCGTGGCGGAGGCTACCTGGCTCCGGCAGCTCCTCGCCGAACTTCACAGCCCCCTGTCCAGGAGCACGTTGGTCTACTGCGACAACGTCAGTGCGGTCTACCTCTCCACCAACCCAGTGCAGCATCAGTGGACCAAGCATGTCGAGATCGATCTGCACTTCGTTCGCGATTATGTCACCGCCAGTGCTGTTCGGGTCCTCCACGTCCCGACCACCTCCCAATTTGCTGATATCTTCACCAAGGGTCTTCTGTCCTCGACCTTCGCTGAGTTTTGCTCCAGCCTCAACATCAGTAGTGGCTAGTTACGTCTGTGGGGGGATCCTGTGGTGTTCCTTTTGAGTCCAGTTGAACTCCGCTGCGTCAGAAGTCCAGACTGCGGGGGTGTCGTCTTCTTTTGAGTCCAGTCTATGAACTCCGCTGCGTTGGAAGTCCAGACTGCGGGGGTGTTAGAGTGTTAGGCCTGTTAAGGCTAGGCCCATGTGACCCATGTAAAATACTATATAGCTAACCTGTTGGGTTAGTCATAGAATCATCACCTTAACACGGACTCTGGAGGCTTCGCTTCAAATGCGTGAGGCGCGTAACGCCGTTGTACGCAATCGATGACCCTCGACGCGACTGAAGCCGGCGGCGGCGGGGACCTCTTCGCCGCTAACCTCATGGGCTCGCTCCTCACTGTCGCCTCCTCGGAGTTCATCGGCGTTAGCTTCATCGTCAAGAAGAAGGGCCTCGGGTGCCACCGGCACCCGAGCAGGTATCTGCTCATCTCCCCGCCCTCGCTTCCCGAAGCTGTTGTCTTGCCTGTGCTGCTCGTTGTGACACTAGGTCTTTCTGGACTTTGGTTGCTAATTCGAACCCTACATGCCGCGAAATGAAACAAAGACCGCCCCTCTATGCCCATTCCGGTCGATTTCATGTAACAGACGACGTAACCTTCCTTCAATTGTCCAAAATTTTAGGTGACGGAGGGTATGGCTATCTCTTGGAGCCACTCTGTGGGTCGGGATGGTCACTAGTAAGCATCAACGACCCCCTTGGCCTCCTTTATTCGTAATTATATGGCAAAGCCCAAAAGTGTGCTAGAATTTTATCAAAAATGGAAATTTGCAGTGCTTGTTGGGGAGATTGCAAATTTTATAGCGTACATGATTGAGTCGGCGATCCTCGTCACGCCGCTAGGTGCACTCAACATTATTGTGAGGTATAGTGGTGGATGCCTCCGGTGGTTTGTTCTGAATGTGTCTTTGTATGTTTCTGATGAGCTTTGTTATGTGCAGTGTTGTTCTAGCACATTTCACACTGAATGAGAAGTTGCATCGGGTGGGCGTGCTGGGCTGTGGTCTCTGCATTGTTGGGTCAACGATGATCATTCTACATGCTCCCCAGGAGAGGACCCCTAGTTCCGTGGAACATATTTAGAACTTGGCAACACAACCTTGTAAGCTTCTATGTCTTGTTTCCTTAGCTCAGCTACCATTGCAGTTGACAAATGTTTTTATATTCTCCTGTAATTTTGGCAACCTTCCTTTGCTATGCTACCATTGCCCTGGGAGTGTCCCTGTTCCTCATGCTATATTGTGCTCCATGCTATGGACAAACAAACATAATTGTTTATGTTGGGATTTGTTCAATGATTGGATCCCTGACGGTAAAAACATGCCTTATTTTCTTCCCATCCTGACATGTGCATTGTCTTGTTTATGATTTTAATTTTGTTTGATGTTATGGTACTATTAGGTAATGAGCATAAAGGTTGTGGGCATTGCCATTAAGCTAACGTTGGAAGGAATAAATCAGGCCGGCTATTTCCAGACGTGGGTGTTTGCAGTGGTTTCCACAACATGTATAGTTATTCAGTTAGTTTACCTAAATAAGGTGCAGCACTTGTCTCATCAGTTACATGAAAAGGAAGCTTGTTTCGCTTCAATTTTTCACAAATAGTGCATGCAGAACATATGTATAAATTATGCCATTTAAAAACCATGCCATAGGTTTCATACAAGGAACTTGTCTTAGAGGTGTCACACTTGCAGCCACATTGGCTTTTTTGCAGTGCCACTTGACTGATTATGCAGTTCCCAATTTCAATTAGTGATATTTCAGTACTTAATTCCAATATGTGTGTGTTCCTTAGTTAAAGATATTTACTGATGTTACTTTTTAACTAGGAAATATGAACTGATATTACTATATGTGTTAAACTCAGGCTCTGGATACTTTCAATACATCAGTTGTCTCTCCCATCTACTATGCCATGTTCACGACCCTCACCATCTTAGCAAGTGCCATAATGTTAAAGGTGAGAATTGTTTTCATGACCTTTAGTATACATATAACATCAGTAGGGCTGTGTTAATTTGGTAGTAAACCTTTTCTGGTGATCATACAGGACTGGTCTGGGCAGAGAGCAAGCAATATTGCCTTTGAGATTTGTGGATTTCTTACGGTTCTTGCTTACACTGTTGTGCTACATTCTACTAGAGAACCTGATCAAACTGTATCAGCAGTTAGAGATCTTTGATCAGTTTGGCAGAACATGGGAGCAAGTATATTTTTTCCAAATTATTCTCATCTTTTCTGTTGATTACCGCAGACATGTATGCACCACTCCCGCCAAAAATATACTGTCATATCCAAGGGAACGACGATATTGGGCAGCAAAGAGAGGATGACTCCCTTACATACGAATTCATCATTGTTGTGCGACAAGACTACTTTGTGTACTGATCAGTCAGCATGCTTGGTATCAGATGTGTTCTTTCTGAGACCCTATGTTGCAGTTGTAGACTGAATCCGGTGCGCACCCATCAACACCAAGTCGAGACAATTCCAAACTGTTGTAGAAATTGTGACCAACACACTGTTTCGAAGCCAGTGCCCACATTATTTGCTTCTGAACAACCTAGTATTCTAGTTTGATAATGCCTTGCTTGAGTAGGAAGTGTTTTTCTACCCCCATCCGAGTGTAAATTATGTAAGTTGACTTTCTATCGCTGTATCATGTCATATGTGTTTTTTTGAATTTAAGCCCTTTTCGGTCCCAAAACGTAAGTAGGTGTATTAGAGGTCTGTATTTGTGCAGTCCATTCTGGCATTGTGTGTGTATGTAAAACCCCTAGCTCAGTGTAGCATTGAAATCAAGCAAACTGCTTTCCTTGATTATGTTTATTGTAAAAATCTTTGAACCACAACTTTATCAGATTTCCTCCTATGACTAACCTGTGTTTTACACAAATAAGTAGGTTACAATAATACAAGTTGGCTAGACTTGTATGGTATTGTTGTCCTTAGTGATGGAGATCAATTGTTGGTTTTAAATGATGGTATAAAAGGTTAAGAATAAGCTAGTTCTAAGTATTAGTAGAGTTATTGGACACTTAGACTAGGGTCTTTATTTTTGTAAGATGTATTGTTAAGCGGGCACGAAACAGATATGTTGATCTTGGCGATTCTAGTAATCTATGGTGGTGCATATTTATGAGAACTAGTATTAGGTAAACCCAAGAGAGCTTTGTCGGCATTTCGAATCATTGGCTAGTAATAATCATGTTTCGCAATCTAGAGGACACAATGATCTATACTGGTTCGAACGAAATGTCCCTACGGTCAGTTGTACGGTCCATGTTACTCTATATGGATTTGTAGTTGAGGGTCATAAACGGTCGAGAGGGAACGAGCTTCCTTCACATATATGCATGAAAACCTAGAGTTCTTCACATATAGAGCTTACAGTAGCTATATACATGAGGGCGATTTTATCTTTTCCATATTTTGTAAGTCGTTGATTCTATGTTTTGAGTCGAGCTTGGTGCCTTCGCTTAGAAAGTCTTGAGCTGAGCTTCGCGTGCTGACGTTATTGGTGAAACTTCATGCGAAGGCGTTGTCGAAGTTTCGTGCGAAGTTGCCGACAGAGCTTCATGTGGAAGTTTTGACAAAACTTCGCATAAAGGTATCGATGAGGCTTCACGCGAAGAGCTCCGCATGAAGATGTCTCTCGCACGAAATTTTTTTGATGAAGCTTTGTGTGAAGGGCTTTGCATAAAGATGTCTACGAGGCTTTGCATGATGATGTTGACGAACCTGGCCCTCTAAACGAAACAACGAATGCTAATATGCATGTAATGTCTGTTTAGCTTCAAAATTTTAGGGGCGCGTTTTCATCTGTGATGAAGCCTCCAATACTATTACATAAGCTCGAACATTTTTTTATTCTTGTGATCTACCTTATCTTGTTTTGTATTGTAGAACATAGTTAGTTATAATAACGTTATATTATCATTAATCATCAAAACCAAATTAGAGTCGAATGCTTTTAAACTCTCCAATAAGTCGACTCCGATCCATTTCTATCTATAGTTATGTGATTGAGTACTCACTCGATCATAAAGCTACAAAATTTTAGCTACATATTGTAAGATACTAATTGAGAATTACATACGCTGATGCTTTTTTTATATGAACGACAAATTTTAAAGTAGCAATTGTTTTAGAACGTAAGAAGCGTAGGCATCGACTAACCGACGTGAGATGGCGTGTGTGGTGTGGATGAGAGGGTGGCACGCGCCCTACATCCAAGCATGGCCGAACATCGGGCTCGATTCATTTCATAGAAGGGGGAGGAAGCGTACCCTGCCCGTCCCTTTGTATCGTGAAAGTATGCGAGGACGAGCAAAACGTAGCCCAAAAAATGTCTCGCGCGACGCGGATGAGGCGCGCGCTGGCCACCACCCAACGTTCCGACCCGATCCCGAGTGGCGGTGAGGGCTCTCCGAAAGACGGCACTGATTCCGCGACGTAGACTCGCCCCATTGGCCGTTGGACGCTAGCGGCCGGGCTGTGCGCCGCCTCTTCGCGAGTGGGCGTGTGGCCGCGCGGCGCCCGCCTCCCGGTTGCGTTGCGTGTGCAGACGCGACGCGAGTGGGGTGGGGGTGGAGGACGATGGGAGGAGGCGAATGGGGAACAGCGAATGCCGAGACGCAACGCGCCAAGGAGGCAAGGACCGGGCCGACTTGCCCGCGGTCCAGAAGACCAGAACACGGGTAAGATTCTGTGCCTCGGCTAGTCGGCTAGAGGTTTAGATTCGACCGTGACTGCCGTTCACAAAACTACCAACACGTTGCTGCAGAGCTCTCGTCTTATCCACACACACAGCTGCGGCTGGCTGATGCCCTTTCAAGGACGACTCCTGACGACCTGACCTGAGTTGTGACTTGGATTGGATGGCGAAGCTAGTTCTTCCGCGGTTTACGGGTGTACGCGAGTCGAATAGCCATTCTACGTTTCTTTTGTGGGCCGTACGTACGTATGGCCCGTATCCTGCTCGGCCTAGTATCATCATCCGCCGGGAAATCGATCGGCGTCGGCGGGGCCGGCCTTTATTTGCGTGAAAGCAGCACCATGGCCCACCACGTCCACTTGGCTGGGACCACCTGCAGGCTGCAGACCTGATTCCTGCAATCAAGTCGGCTCAGTGCCTGGTGGGCCTGCCGCCTCGAGCCCAACGGCCACCACAGGAGTAGCCATCCGGAATTGGAAAGCGTGAAGGCGGCCTCACCTCACACAAGGAAAAGAAATGCGACTCCTACTACTCCACTCACTCGTCAGGCGTCAGCGCTCATGGAATGGAATCGCGGGGATCAGGATCTCCAGTGGCTGCGTCCTTTGTAGTCAATATTGATGTTCTTGTTTCGAACGCAAAAAAAAATTATATAGGATGCAATTTAATTCTATTAAAAATATAGAAATAAATCTCCATTCCAAACGGGGTCTGACAAAACGTACGCAAGTACACTAAACACAAAGACACGATTTTTCTCGAACACGACGGCTGCCTGGGTCTTGGGTGTTGCCATTAGAAATCCTAGGAACCAAACACCGAGCTAAGAGAAAGTTTTAACTCGACTTTATCATTCTTATCCTACTAGTATATACACGCATGGCATTTTAATTCCGTGTTTTGAATGCATTTTTATGTACTTACTTGTATTAGCAAATTTCCAGGCGTGATTTACTGCTGTCCAAATCTGCAGATTCAACCGTTCCGGAAAAAAATGCATGTCTCCCTCTCGAGCAGTTAACTTTTTACGTTTATATCTGAATCTCTATAAAACAATATATATTAATATATAATTCTATAGCTAATGGTTCTTTGCCTCCGTAACTATATATATATGATACATTTAAAGTATATGTTCTATTGTTTAATTGTGTTGATATAATATCCACTCACAACTTATGATATTGCGATAATGACATGATTCTATAATTTCGATTTAAAACCAAAAACCGAATTAACCAAATCTGAGGCAGTATAAACAAGCTTCGATGTATAGAAGATGGGATAGGATACGCTTTTAAAAAATGAGATATAAATTGGAGAGGAGTAAATAACACGTATGGTATGGAGGAGGGATACGGTGCAGACCGCCTTGGACTCGAAAGTCGAAATACAGATCCCACGGTCCACACGCCCGCCCGCATGCTTAAATCCTGCCCCTTCACGTGCGTTCGGGAGGGCATCCTTGGAAGTTGGAAGCAGGCCTCACCTGCCCCCAAAGGCCCAAACTCCCGAACCGCCCCGCACCACGCATGGCCGCCACAGCCGCCGCCGCCGCGACGGCCTCCACGCCTTCCTCTCCCCTCCGCCGCCGAGCCTCTGCGGCGCCTACCACAAGACACAACTCCCAGCTCAAATGCTCCATCAAGCCCTCGCAGTTCGAGCTGCGGCACCGCGCCGCGGGTCTCGCTCCGGCGCGAGCTCTGCTCCCTGACCGCGTCACGCCGTTTTCCTTCGACGCGGACGGCGACGACCATCCCCGAGAGGAGTGCGGCGTGTTCGGAGTCATTGGCGACCCAGACGCGTCGTCGCTCTGCTACCTCGGCCTGCAGAAGCTGCAGCACCGCGGGGAGGAGGGCGCGGGCATCGTTGCGTCGGACGCCGACGGCAAGCTCAATTCAGTGACGGACCTGGGTCTTGTCGGGGACGTTTTCCGCGATCCGGCGCGCCTCGCCAAGCTCCCCGGAAACGCCGCCATCGGCCACGTGCGCTACTCAACCGCCGGCGCCTCTTCGAGGCGCAACGTACAACCGTTCCTCGCCGCGTACCGATTCGGGCAGTTGGCTGTGGCACACAACGGCAACCTCGTGAACTACCAGGCGCTGCGCAACAAACTCGAGGCGCAGGGTTCCATCTTCAACACCTCGTCGGACACGGAGGTCATCCTGCACCTCATCTCAACCTCGCTCTCGCGCCCGCTGCTCTCGCGCATCTGCGACGCCTGCGAGCGCCTCGCCGGTGCGTACTCGCTGTTGTTCATGACTGCCGACAAGCTTTTTGCCGTGCGCGATCCGTTCGGCTTCCGGCCCCTGGTGATGGGCCGACGCCCCAACGGCGCCGTGGTGTTCTCGTCAGAGACCTGCGCGCTCGACCTCATCGACGCCACCTATGAGCGCGAGGTGGAGCCCGGGGAGGTGGTGGTCGTGGACCGCCGCGACATGTCGGTGTCCTACGCCTGCCTCGTCCCACATCGCCCGCGCAAGTCATGCGTGTTCGAGCACATCTACTTCGCCCTTCCCAACTCCGTCGTGTTTGGGCACGCCGTCCACGAGCGCCGCACCGCGTACGGCCGCGCGCTCGCCGAGGAGTCGCCCGCCCCGACCGCGGACGTCGTCATCCCCGTGCCTGACTCGGGGTTCTATGCGGCGCTCGGCTTCGCGCAGGCGTCGGGACTCGAGTTCCAGCAAGGTCTTATCCGGTGGCACTACAGCGGCCGCAGCTTCATACAGCCATCGCAGGCAATCCGTGACCTTGCCGTCAAGCTCAAACTCGCGCCCGTGCGCGGCGTCATTACCGGCAAGAGCGTGGTCGTCGTCGACGACTCGCTCGTGCGCGGCACCACCTCTAGCAAGATTGTGCGCCTGCTCCGCGATGCCGGCGCGCGCGAGGTGCACATGCGCATCTCCAGCCCCCCAGTCGTCGGGTCCTGCCTCTACGGCATCGACACGCCGAGCGAAGGCGAGCTGATATCCAACAGGATGGACCTCGAGGGTGTGAGGAGGACCATTGGCTGCGACTCGCTCGCCTTCCTCTCTCTCGACAAGCTCCACAGCATCTACGGCAATGAAGCACATGAGTTCTGTGACGCCTGCTTCTCACGGAACTACCCGGTGCTGCCCACAGTGCCGGAGCCAGTCCCGGAGCTGGTGTCTGCCTTCGAAGACTAACAAGAAGGGGAGTGGATCTATACTCTGCATGCTTACTATTACCATAGAATCTAGACTCAATTTTGGGCATAGCATTTTTGCCTTTGCAAATGCATTCATCCATCTGAATTTTGAGGTTACAAAGTTTAGACACTGATCGAACTGCTATTGTGGGTTCGATCTAATCTATTGTATTGCTATATGATGATGACGACGACAATGAATGATAGAAAAATTATTTCAATGGTACATGTTTACCTTTTCACTATATCAGGTTTAGGGTCTGTTTAGTTTGTGGCTAATTGTATTGAATAACTAACCTTAGACAGAAAAGTTAGGCAAAATATAAAGTTAGGCAGCAAACCAAACATGCCTTAATCTGCTGCTGTTTAGAGTTTCTTCAGAGGTCGTCCTCACCTTCTTGGATCCTGCTTAACGTTCTTGCATAACTTCCATATTTGGCTGAGTGTCTATCGCTAACAATGGACCAGTTTAGGATATGGCAAATATGCATTCAGAGTTAGTTTGTGCTAGCTGAAGGCTGATGTGTATAAGCGAGTCAAAGTTAAGGAATGCAATTGTCTAGCTTTTCAAAATTCTTAGCTTCTACGAATTCGTTGCAAAGTTTGCATCACCAGAGTTCGTGATCCTTTTTCTAGAGTTGGGTTGGGCTGTCCATAAAATGCGCCAACCTGAATCACTAGTGAAGTGCCTTTTCCTAGGTATTGTTGCATTGGACCGCGAATAGTATATGCTACATATATTTTCTAAATTTTCTTAATGTCCCAAGGCAAGCAAGGAATTCCTAGGACCTTGCTGCACTAGACTAGCACTAGTGGTATGATACCCTACACATTGTAATCAGGACTGACTACAATACTACTCCCATAGTTCTGAATTTTAAGTGATTTCAACTCTTTTGGAGAGTGAAAACACCTTAATTTAGCCGAAGTTAAGAGAATTACAAAGATTCACGACATCAAGGCTGTTTGAGATGCATATATTATATGATCCAACTTATTTTGAACTAACACTTAGTTCAAAATAAGTTAGATTATATAATCTGGGCAAATTATAATCTCAAACAAATAGGCATACTATGAAAATATGATTAAAAAAGATCTAATAATACTTATTTAATATCATAAATGTTATTGTTTTATTATATAAATTCGGTCAACATTAAGATGCTTTGACTCTCCCTCAAAGTTGGAAAAAACTTATAATTTAGGACGGAGTGAGGGCATACTTCATGCCAATTGCCTGTCTTCCGATGAGTCTTTGTTTACATGTTGATTTGCATTCAAGAAGGCATTCAATGGTAAGCAGAATGACATGATGTTGACATGGTCCGTTTATGATTTAATAGTAGCCAAAACAAACACGGATTTGGCAGTGTTGCTGCTCATCTGATGTAGCTGCTTGTGGTCTTCTTTGTATTATAATACATTGACTCAAAGCTGGTTTTCTGTTGGGGTACAAGCATTTGACATGTTCAGATTTGGTCCTTGAAATCTTTGCCCTACTTCTTACGGATGCCCTGATCCTACCTTCTGTTTCGGTCGAGACATGTGCTTTCGTGATAATGGTCATCTTTGTATCGTTTCTCTGAAACTATGGATGCATCCATGTCTCCTTGTGAACGTGAGCTATCAGCTACTATGCTCTGCTTGGTTTAAGGATTGGAGTGGTCCATCTTTTTTTCAATCCTCATTTTTTTATTTGATTTGTGTAATAGAATGAATTGATCCATCATAATCCCATTCTTCAGAATTAATAATTAATATATACATGAGAAATGAGTTGATTCCATCAAAATTTATAGGATAAACTTATGATGCATCATTTTATAAATCATAGAGTAACTCAACAAACCAAGCACAGTATACGTGATGTTGCTCGTGCTCATCTGATGAAGTACTCTCCCAAATACATGGGCGCATTTGTAAGGTGAACTGAACTTCCAGGAAGCAAGTTTTGAATGGCCTGGAGACACTCAGCAGTCTTCCATGAGTTCCATCGGATGGATTGGATGAGTGGCATTGTGAGGCCCCCTTCTTTCGGCAGAGAATATGTCCTGCTTTTCCTAATTCGGGGTAGGCACAAAAAGAAGTGGCCAATAGGATAGATTATTCGTTTGCACCGAGAGCATATAACTTTCTAGTTATATGAGAATTAGCCGTATGTTAAGGGCTAGTTTGGGAACCACATTTTTTCAAGGGTTTTTCGTTTTCCCAAGGAAAATTAGTTCATTTTTTCTTAGGAAATTGAAAATCCCATGGAAAAATGCGGTTGTCAAACTAGCCCTAAGGGAGTGTTTGTTTGAGAAATCACTGCATCAATGAGGTGGTACAATCATAAATCCATTTTTCAATTTTGGTGGGATGACATATTCTTCTTATTAGTACTAACTATGAGAAATGAGGTGGTGATGGAACATTTCATTCCATTCGACAAACCAAACAAAAAATGAGGAGTAAGAAGATAATGAATTAACTCATTTCTCAAACCAAACACCCAATAACTCTTCCGGTTCTTCCTAGATTAACGGTCGCAATGCGACGATTATCTGAGGATCGGAGGTTTGTTGACTCTTTCAGATGTTCTGCCTAGGTTAACAACAGCAGTGCATGCATACTAGGGTGGAAAAGTCGGCTTGGCTTGCTGCAGTTCGGTCAAGTAACGAGCTGACCGTTTTCTTCGACGAGTCTAAAAAGTTGGCCTACTCGGCTCAAATCTGGCTCGTGAGCTGACCATGGTTTACAAAACCGGTAAAAACCGCGCGGTAAACCGGTCGGTTTACCGAAACCGCTGGGGTGCGGTTTTGATAAACCACCGGTTTTTTCAAAATTCGTTCCAAATTCAAAAAATTTGAAAAAAAATTCATAAAAAACAAAAAACCGCTGATAAATCGTTTTCGGGACCGATAAACCGTTATTTGAGATCGGTAAACCACCAATTTTTGCCGGAAAACCGGATTTAATGCCAAAACTGAGTATTTAGTGGCCAATTTAGTCATATTAGTCTTGTTCACTATTATATGCTATATGTGAAGATGTTATATATTATATGTGAAGATAAACATGTAGCTCAAGTCCATTTTTGGCATTTAGTGGTCAAATTCGGTTTTATTTCCTATCCAAGATGAAATTCGTAGATCAAGTAGCTTCAATTCTTCTAATAACTATTCGTCTAGACAAGACTCAATCTAGAACCCTTAACTCCAATTCTTCTATATGTGTTCCTAAGATTTGCTGATCAGGAGAAAAGCCCAACACTTGGTGAGGTGCACATGCAATACACAAACCCTAAACACACATAGTGGTATGTTTTTGTTGCTTTGTGGATAAATATTTATTTGCCGTTCTTGTTTTCTCGCTAATGTTTCTCATATATTTTATATAGACCTATCACTATCACTATAATGGATTGGAACAATATCACGATCCTTCCAACATATCTGAGTACTATCACTATGACTCAAGATAAACATGTGAGTATTGTGAGATAAGTCGACCTATGTGTCGTTGCCTCGTTGGAGAGTTGTAAAAGAACTTGTATTTAAATATTGCGAAGTTCGCTAGTTGTTTGTTGCATGAGAACTGGACTTTGTGGTTGCATATGTATGTTATAATGTATTTTGGTGAACACATGTCGTGTGGATCAATTAATATTTACTGTGCAATGTGAATTGAGCAAACTACAAATAAATCTTGTTAATTTTTTTTTTCATTTTTTCTGTAAAAAACAACAAAAACCAGCTCGTTTTGCGGTTAACCGGCGGTTTAGAGCGTTTTTTCACCGGTTTTTCGCCGGTAAACCGGTTCAAATTCAAATTGATTTGATTTGGTCAAACCGGTCGGTTTTTACCGGTTTACCGTTGGTAAACCTATACCGGTGGGGGGTGGTTTTTAGCTCTGCAACGATTTTGTAAACCGTGGAGCTAACTCGCATAAACGTAAACTTTCCTTCCAAATTTTGATGTAAAATAGTTTAAGTAATATATTTTTAATTAATAATATAATATAGAAAGTAAAATACTTTTGTATGAGAATATTAAATAACATAAACTAATTATCTATTTAGTATTGCTAATTAGGATATTACATAATATATTGTTGTTGGACCGAGCCATGAGTACCACAGTCCACAGCGAGCCGAATTGAGCTGGCTCACTCTTTAATCGAGTCACAAAGAAGACTTGACTCAGGCTCATTCTTAGGGCTCATTCTTAGGGGATGTTTGGGATGACTCCAGGTTCCAGCTCCATTATGAAGCTGTAGTTTATAATATCAATGTAAATAATTTTAAAATATTTTTAATTTAAATAAAAAAATAACTTATATAAATATATTCTAAAGGGTTATAGCTTCAATTCCACAATTTTTTAGAGCACGTAGTGATCTGTTCCACCAACTCCTCTAAATTTCCTAGTGAGCTGTAGCTATCCTAAACAGAGTCTTAATCTCAAGCCACTTTAGGTGGAGCCAAGCTACCAGACGTGAGCTAATTTTCAGCTCTACATGCATATTCTGTAACTGCTTCAGAGGCACATCTGGGATCTGCTGTCATGGATTAAACCTTCAGATTATCTCTTGTCATGCTGTTTGGCTCATATCATATCTGTCATTAGAATTGATGAATCTGGTTGCTTCGATCCTAGCTACCTCGAGTTCGGAGTTCTTGTAGCTCTGTTAGTCCTTGATCATGCAGAAGGGTTGTACAGCCAGCAAATGTCCTTAATCTGACACTAGGTGAGTACCCGTGCGTTACAACGGGAACATATAATAACATAATAACTTATATATAAAATGTGTCTTATATTGTTATAAAAAAATATTTCATAATCCATTTGTAATCCTAGCCATACATAAACATTGCAACCATCAGTATCATGTAGACTTCGATATATACCACGATTTGCATGGTCTCATCATTGAAGAGCATGTGTCACACCTGCCGGTAGAAGTTCCCTCGTACATTGTCAGTCATCAGGTACGCACCACCATACACGCTTGCTTAAACAAAAAAGCAAGTGTATGTGTTTGCGAAGAGAATTAAAGGCATGCCGGCACAAAAGCTACCCCGACGATGGCGAGTGATCATTACTGTCGGTCCTCCTCTGCGTAAGCTCTGGTGCCAAGATGACGCCATAGTCCTTGATATAGTAGTCGTCGAACGCGCACAACATGGCGAGTACCGATGACTCTTGGCTGGGCTGCCAAACGAAGTGCACCCCGGGCTCATCAGCGAGGTAGTTCACCTAGCCGTTGCACCACCGGATGTGTTACTCCTCTACATAAATCTTGTTGGAGGACACTCACACAATGTGAAAGTCGCCTAGAGGGGGGTGAATAGGGCGAATCTGAAATTTACAAACTTAAGCACAACTACAAGTCGGGTTAGCGTTAGAAATATAAACGAGTCCGAGAGAGAGGGCGCAAAACAAATCGTGAGCAAATAAAGAGCGAGACACGATGATTTGTTTTACCGAGGTTCGGTTCTTGCAAACCTACTCCCCGTTGAGGTGGTCACAAAGACCGGGTCTCTTTCAACCCTTTCCCTCTCTCAAACGGTCACCTAGACCGAGTGAGCTTCTCTTCTCAATCAAACGGAACACAAAGTTCCCGCAAGGACCACCACACAATTGGTGTCTCTTGCCTCGGTTACAATTGAGTTTGTCCACAAGAAGAATGAGAAAGAAAAGAAGCAATCCAAGCGCAAGAGCTCAAATGAACACAACAAATCTCTCTCTCTAATCACTAAAGCTTTGTGTGGAGTTGGGAGAGGATTTAATCTCTTTGGTGTATCTTGTATTGAATGTTATAGCTCTTGTAAGGTGTAGAAGTGTAGAAACTTGGATGCCATTGAATGTGGGGTGGTTGGGGTATTTATAGCCCCAACCACCAAAAATGGTCGTTGGAAGTGTGCTGTCGCATGGCGCACCGGACAGTCCGGTGCGCCACCGGACACTGTCCGGTGCGCCAGCCACGTCAGCAGACCGTTGGGGTTCGACGTTGGAGCTCTGACTTGTGGGGCCTCTGGGCTGTCCGGTGGTGCACCGGATAGGTCCTGTAGACTGTCCGGTGCGCCAACTGCACGTGCTCTGACTCTGGCGCGCACTGTAGCGTATTGAATGCGGTTGCAGTCGACCGTTGCACGCGAAGTAGCCGTTGCTCCGCTGGCACACCGGACAGTCCGGTGTGCACCAGACACTGTCCGGTGACTCACCGGACAGTCCGGTGAATTATAGTGGAGCGCCCTCTGAATTTCCCGAAGGTGAAGAGTTCAGCCTCGAGTGCCCTGGTGCACCGGACACTGACCGGTGCGCCAGACCAGGGTGCCTTTGGGATGTCTTTTGCTCTCTTTGTTTGAACCCTTTTCTTAGTCTTTTTATTGGCTTATTGTGAACCTTTGACACATGTAGAACTTATAGACTAGAGCAAACTAGTTAGTCCAATTATTTGTGTTGGGCAATTCAACCACCAAAATCAATTAGGAAATAGGTGTAAGCATAATTCCCTTTCAATCTCCCCCTTTTTGGTGATTGATGCCAACACAAACCAATGCAAGTATAGAAGTGCATAATTGAACTAGTTTGTAAGTGCAAAGGTTACTTAGAATTGAGCCAATATAAATTCTCATAAGATATGCATGGATTGTTTCTTTATATTTTCATCATTTTGGACCACGCTTGCACCACATGCCTTGTTTTTGCAAATTCTTTTGTAAATTCTTTTCAAAGTCCTTTTGCAAATAGTCAAAGGTAAATGAATAAGATTTTGATAAGCATTTTCAAGATTTGAAATTTTCTCCCCCTGTTTCAAATGCTTTTCCTTTGACTAGACAAAACTCCCCCTCAATAAATTCCTCCTCTTAGTGTTCAAGAGGGTTTTAAGATACTAATTTTTGAAGGTACTAATTTTTGAAGGTGCTACTTTCTCCCTCTTTTGAATATAATAAGATACCAATTTGAAAAACTTCTTTTAAAATAAGGTGTGGTGGTGCGGTCCTTTTGCCTTTTAAAATAAGGTGTGGTGGTGCGATCCTTTTGCTTTGGGCTAATACTTTCTCCCCCTTTGGCATGAATCGCCAAAAAACGGAAACTTGAGTGAAATATAAGCCCTCTTTACTACTTTCTCCCCATTTGGTTAACAAAATATGAGTGAAGATTATACCAAAGTTGGAGAGTTGCTCGGAGCGACGGCGAAGGATGAGTGATTCAATGGAGTGGAGTGGAAGCCTGTGTCTTCGCCGAAGACTCCAATTCCCTTTCAATACACCTATGACTTGGTTTGAAATATACTTGAGAACACATTAGTCATAGCACATGAAAGAGATATGATCAAAGGTATATTTATGAGCTATGTGTGCAAAACATTAGAAGAAATTCCTAGAATCAAGAATATTTAGCTCATGCCTAAGTTTGTTAAAAGTTTGTTCATCTAGTGGCTTGGTAAAGATATCGGCTAATTGTTCCTTAGTGTTAATATATGCAATCTCGATATCTCCCTTTTGTTGGTGATCCCTTAAGAAGTGATACCGAATGGCTATTTGTTTAGTGCGGCTATGCTCAACGGGATTATCCGCCATGCGGATTGCACTCTCATTATCACATAGAAGAGGAACTTTGGTTAATTTGTAACCGTAGTCCCTAAGGGTTTGCCTCATCCAAAGTAGTTGCGCGCAACAATGGCCTGCGATAATATACTCGGCTTCGGCGGTAGAAAGAGCTACAGAATTTTGCTTCTTTGAAGCCCAAGTCACCAAGGATCTTCCCAAGAACTGGCAAGTCCCCGATGTGCTCTTTCTATTAATTTTACACCCCACCCAATCGGCATCCGAATAACCAATTAAATCAAATGTGGATCCCCGAGGGTACCAAAGCCCAAACTTAGGAGTATGAACCAAATATCTCAAGATTCGTTTTACGGCCGTAAGGTGGGATTCCTTAGGGTCGGATTGGAATCTTGCACACATGCATACAGAAAGCATAATGTCCGGTCAAGATGCACATAAATAGAGTAAAGAGCCTATCATCGACCGGTATACCTTTTGATCAACGGATTTACCTCCCGTGTCGAGGTCGAGATGCCCATTGGTTCCCATGGGTGTCTTGATGGGCTTGGCATCCTTCATCCCAAACTTGTTTAGAATGTCTTGAATATACTTCGTTTGGCTAATGAAGGTGCCTTCTTGGAGTTGCTTCACTTGAAATCCTAAGAAGTACTTTAACTCCCCCATCATAGACATCTCGAATTTCTGTGTCATGATCCTACTAAATTCTTCACATGTAGATTCATTAGTAGACCCAAATATAATATCATCAACATAAATTTGACATACAAACAAATCATTGTCAAGAGTTTTAGTAAATAAAGTAGGATCGGCTTTTCCGACTTTGAAACCATTAGTGATAAGAAAATCTCTTAGGCATTCATACCATGCTCTTGGGGCTTGCTTGAGCCCATAAAGCGCCTTAGAGAGTTTATATACATGGTTAGGGTACTCACTATCTTCAAAGCCAGGAGGTTGCTCAACATAGACCTCCTCCTTGATTGGTCCATTGAGGAAGGCACTTTTCACGTCCATTTGGTAAAGCTTAAAGCCATGGTAAGTAGCATCGGCAAGTAAAATACGAATTGATTCAAGCCTAGCTACGGGTGCATAGGTTTCACCAAAATCCAAACCTTCGACTTGTGAATATCCCTTGGCCACAAGTCGAGCTTTGTTCCTTGTCACCACACCATGCTCATCTTGCTTGTTGCGGAAGACCCACTTGGTTCCTACAACATTTTGATTAGGACGTGGAACTTGAAAGGAAAATGTGCCTTTGGGCCATTTCTAAGTATTTTGGTGATTGAGTGCCAACACAAGTGGACTCATGTTAATCTATGGACAAAGTGCAAATCAAGTAAAAAGGTATGTTTCTAAGACTTAGTACATTGTTTTGGAGACTAATGTATTGTGTCTAAGTGATGGAAATAGGAGAAATCAAGTTGGAATAAAGATGGCGTTGTTCAGCCAAAGACAGCTCGGTCTGGGTGCACCGGACTGTCCGGTGGTGCACGGGACTGTCCGGTGAGCCAACAGTCGGCCCAGCCAACGGTCGGCCGCGTAATCCGCGCGCGACGCGTGGCAAGAGCCAACGGTCAGAAGGGGCACCGGACTGTCCGGTGTGCACCAGACAGTGTCCGATGTGCCAACGGCTAGGAATCTGCAACGGTCGGCTTCGCCAAATAAGGAAAGAGATCCGCACCGGACAGTGTCCGGTGCGCCAGGCGACAGAAGGCAAGAATTGCCTTCTTGAAATGCTCTCAACGGCTCCTAGCTGCCTTGGGGCTATAAAAGGGACCCCTAGGCGCATGGAGGAGTACACCAAGCAACCTTTGAGCATTGTTGATCACTCACACTTCATTCTTGCGCACTTGTTCGACATTCTTAGTGATTTGAGCTCCGTTCTAGTGAGAACCTCGAGAAACTATCTTGAGCTCAAGTCTTGATCGTGTGTGTGCGTATTTGCTGTGTTTTTAAGTGTGTTGCTTCCCTCCCTTACTCTTGTGCTTCATATTGATTCTTGGTGTAAGGGCGAGAGACTCCAATTTGTGGAGATTCCTCGCAAACGGGAAAAGAGTAAAGAAAAGAAGAACACCGTGGTATTCAAGTCGATCATTGGATCACTTGAGAGGAGTTGAGTGCAACTCTCGTCCGTTGGGACGCCACAACGTGGAGTAGGCAAGTTTTGTACTTGGCCGAACCACGAGATAAATCCTCGTGTCTCTTGTGCTTGTCTCACTGTGTCTATTGTGTTTCACAAGAGCTCTCCTCTCTACTCACTTGATTCCATTGCTCTAACTGTTAATCAAGTTTGTGGTGTTAAGTTTTAAGTTTTTACAGGATCACCTATTCACCCCCCCCCCTCTAGGTGCTCTCAATTGGTATCAAAGCCATTCTCTTCAAGAAAGGGACTAATCACCCGAAGAGATGGATCCTAGGGGCAAGGGGATGGTGGTCAATGATAAGGAGAAGGAGTCCTTCGTCAATGATCCAAAAGATGACAAACCTACTAACTCGGGCTCAAGCCACAAGAGAAAAGACGAGAAGAAGAAGAAAACAAGGCGCATCAAGGAGATCGTCTACTACGACGACAGCGACGAGTCCTCTTCTTCCCAAAAGGACGACGACAACTATGAGAAAAAGAAAACGGTCAATTCATACTTTTCTTTTGATTATTCTCATATTCCGCAAAATACAAATGCTCATTTACTCTCCATTCCACTTGGTAAACCTCCTCACTTTGATGGAGAGGACTACGGATTTTGGAGTCACAAAATGCGTAGTCACTTGTTCTCTCTCCATCCAAGCATATGGGAGATAGTCGAGAGTGGAATGCAATTTGATAGTAGTGATAGTCCCATGTTTATCAATGAGCAAATTCACAAAAATGCACAAGCTACTACTGTTCTTCTAGCATCTTTGTGCAGGGATGAATTCCATAAGGTGAGCGGCCTGGATAATGCCAAGAAGATTTGGGACACCCTCAAGATCTCACATGAGGGGAATGACGTCACCATGCTCACCAAGATGGAGTTGGTGGAGGGTGAACTTGGGAGATTTGCAATGATTAGGGGCGAGGAGCCAACCCAAACGTACAACCGGCTCAAGACCCTTGTCAACAAAATAAGGAGCTATGGAAGCACGCGATGGATGGACCACGACGTCGTCCGCCTAATGCTAAGGTCTTTTACTGTCCTTGATCCACATCTTGTGAACAATATTCGTGAGAATCCTAGGTACACCAAGATGACGCCCGAGGAGATACTTGGAAAGTTTGTAAGCGGGCGGATGATGATCAAGGAGGCTAAATACGTTGACTATGCGTTGAATGGCCCAATCCAAGAGCCTCAAACTATTGCTCTCAAAGCAACGAGGAGCAAGGAGGCGCTACCTAGCAATGTGGCACAAGTTGAGGCGGTCGGGCTTAATGATGAAGACATGGCACTCATCATTAAGCGTTTCAAGACGGCGCTAAGGGGTCGCAAGGAGCATCCAAACAAGACCAAGACGAAGGGGAAGCGCTCATGCTTCAAATGTGGTAAGATTGGTCATTTTATCGTGAACTGTCCCGATAATGATAGTGACCAGGAACAAGGGAACAAGAGGGAAAAGAAGAAAGCTTATAAGAAGGCTAAGGGCGAGGCACATCTTGGAAAGGAGTGGGACTCGGATTGTTTGTCGTCCGACTCCGACAATGAGGGACTCGCCGCCACCGCCTTCAACAAGTCGGCCCTCTTCCCCAACGAGCATCACACCTGCCTCATGGCAAGGGAAAAGAAGGTTTATGCATCCGGGGGCTCAAGCTGGATTATCGACAGCGGATGCACAAACCACATGACGGGGGAAAAGAGGATGTTCTCTTCCTACGTCAAGAACAAGGATCCCCAAGATTCAATCATATTCGGTGATGGGAACCAAGGCAAGGTGAAAGGGTTAGGAAAAATTGCTATTTCATCCGAGCACTCTATTTCGAATGTATTCTTAGTTGAGTCGCTTGGATATAACTTGTTGTCTGTGAGTCAACTGTGTAATATGGGATATAACTGTTTATTCACAAACGTAGATGTGTCTGTCTTTAGAAGAAGTGATGGTTCATTAGCTTTTAAGGGTGTACTAGACGACAAACTTTATTTAGTTGATTTTGCAAAAGAGGAGGCCGGTCTAGATGCATGCTTAATTGCTAAGACTAGCATGGGCTGGATGTGGCATCGCCGTTTAGCACATGTGGGGATGAAGAACCTTCACAAGCTTCTAAAGGGAGAACACATGATAGGTCTAACTAATGTAACTTTCGAAAAAGATAGACCTTATGCAGCTTGTCAAGCAGGTAAACAGGTGGGAAGCTCTCATCATGCCAAAAATGTGATGACAACATCAAGACCCCTGGAGTTACTTCATATGGACCTCTTTGGACCCGTCGCCTATCTAAGTATAGGAGGAAGTAAGTATGGTCTTGTTATAGTTGATGATTTTTCCCGCTTCACTTGGGTTTTCTTTTTGCAGGATAAATATGAAACCCAAGGGACCCTCAAGCGCTTCCTAAGGAGAGCCCAAAACGAGTTTGAGCTCAAAGTGAAGAAGATAAGGAGCGACAATGGGTCCGAGTTCAAGAACCTTCAAGTGGAGGAGTATCTTGAGAAGGAAGGAATCAAGCACGAGTTCTCTGCTCCCTACACACCACAGCAAAATGGTGTGGTAGAGAGGAAGTACAGGACACTACTAGACATGGCGAGGACAATGCTTGGTGAATTCAAGACGCCCGAACGGTTTTGGACGGAAGCCGTGAGCACGGCTTGCCACGCCATAAACTGGGTCTATCTTCATCACCTCCTCAAGAAGACTTCATATGAGCTTCTAACCGGTAACAAACCCAATGTGTCTTACTTTCGTGTATTTGGGAGTAAATGTTACATTCTAGTGAAGAAAGGTAGAAATTCTAAGTTTGCTCCCAAAGCTGTAGAAGGGTTTTTGTTAGGTTATGACTCAAATACAAAAGCGTATAGAGTCTTCAACAAATCATCGGGTTTGGTTGAAGTCTCTAGTGATGTTGTATTTGATGAGACTAATGGCTCTCCAAGAGAGCAAGTTGTTGATCTTGATGAAGTAGATGAAGAAGACGTTCCAACGGCCGCAATGCGCACCATGGCGATTGGAGATGTGAGGCCACTGGAACAAAAGGAGCAAGATCAACCTTCTTTCTCAACAACGGTGCATCCCCCAACTCAAGACGATGAACAGGTTCATCAAGAAGAGGCGTGTGATCAAGGGGGAGCACAAGATGTTCATGTGATAGAGGAAGAAGCGCAACCGGCACCTCCGACCCAAGTTCGAGCGACGATTGAAAGGAATCATCCCGTCGACCAAATATTGGGTGACATAAGCAAGGGAGTAACTACTCGTTCTAGATTAGTTAATTTTTGTGAGCATTACTCCTTTGTTTCTTCTATTGAGCCTTTCAGGGTAGAAGAGGCCTTGCTAGATCCAGACTGGGTGTTGGCCATGCAAGAGGAGCTCAACAACTTCAAGAGAAATGAAGTTTGGACACTGGTGCCTCGTCCCAAGCAAAACGTTATGGGAACCAAGTGGGTGTTCCGCAACAAACAAGACGAGCACGGAGTGGTGACAAGGAACAAGGCACGACTTGTGGCAAAAGGTTATGCCCAAGTCGCAGGTTTGGACTTTGAGGAGACTTTTGCTCCTGTGGCTAGGCTAGAGTCAATTCGCATATTGTTAGCCTATGCTACTCACCATTCTTTCAGGTTGTTCCAAATGTATGTGAAGAGCGCTTTCCTCAACGGGCCAATCAAGGAGGAGGTGTACGTGGAGCAACCCCCTGGCTTTGAGGATGAAGGGTACCCCGACCACGTGTGTAAGCTCTCTAAGGCGCTCTGTGGGCTTAAGCAAGCCCCAAGAGCATGGTATGAATGCCTTAGAGACTTAAGCAAGCCCCAAGATGCGCTACAACTTGACCCTTTGAGACTAATTGTGTGCTTGAGTTTACTTAACTTAGTCTCAAAGGAGGTTTGAAAGGGAAAAGGTGGACTTGGACCATGCAAGACTTCCACTGCACTCCGATGAAAGAGTAACTAATTCCAAGTTCATCTATGTACTCTTATTGCCTTTCTACTTTTAGTTGAAGATTTTGGTGAGGCAATGGGGTTAAAGGGCCAAAATTGATCCCGTTTTGGTGCTTGATGCCAAAGGGGGAGAAAATAAGGCCAAAGCAAAAAATGGATCAGCTACCACTTGAGAATTTTGAAAAGTAGAGTTAGAGTTTTTGTTTGTCAAAATACTCTTTGATGTCTCTTATTATCAAAAGTTGGTCTCTTGTGGGGAGAATATTTGATTATGGGAAATAAGGGGAGTTTTTGAGATCTTTGAATCAATTTGTCTTTGAACAACTCTCTTTATGCCTCAACAAGTGTGTTTGACTTAGAGATAGGGAATTGAGTTTGATTTGCAAAAACAAAACCAAGTGGTGGCAAAGGATGATCCAAATATGCCAAATGTGAGACAAAATAAACTTGTGTTTTCATTTGTATTGATGTTGCACTTCCTTTAGTTGCTTTTTATTGTGTTGGCATAAATCACCAAAAAGGGGGAGATTGAAAGGAAAATGTGCCTTTGGGCCATTTCTAAGTATTTTAGTGATTGAGTGCCAACACAAGTGGACTCATGTTAATCTATGGACAAAGTGCAAATCAAGTAAAAAAGTATGTTTCTAAGACTTAGTAAATTGTTTTGGAGAGTAATGTATTGTGTCTAAGTGATGGAAACAGGAGAAATCAAGTTGGAATAAAGATGGCGTTGTTCAGCCAAAGACAACTCGGTCTGGGTGCACCGGACTGTCCGGTGGTGCACGGGACAGTGTCCGGTGCGCCAGGCCGGCGGCTGTCAACTGGCTGCTGTCGGGAAGCAATTAACGGCGTACGATTATAAATCACCGGACTGTCCGGTGGTGCACCGGACTGTCCGGTGAGCCAACAGTCGGCCCAGCCAACGGTCGGCCGCGTAATCCGCGCGCGACGCGTGGCAAGAGCCAACGGTCAGAAGGGGCACCGGATTGTCCGGTGTGCACCAGACAGTGTCCGGTGCGCCAACGGCTAGGAATCTGCAACGGTCGGCTTCGCCAAATAAGGAAAGAGATCCGCACCGGACAGTGTCCGGTGGTGCACCGGACTATCCGGTGCGCCAGGCGACAGAATGCAAGAATTGCCTTCTTGAAATGCTCTCAACGGCTCCTAGCTGCCTTGGGGCTATAAAAGGGACCCCTAGGCGCATGGAGGAGTACACCAAGCAACCTTTGAGCATTGTTGATCACTCACACTTCATTCTTGCGCACTTGTTCGACATTCTTAGTGATTTGAGCTCCGTTCTAGTGAGAACCTCGAGAAACTGTCTTGAGCTCAAGTCTTGATCGTGTGTGTGTGTATTTGTTGTGTTTTTAAGTGTGTTGCTTCCCTCCCTTACTCTTGTGCTTCATATTGATTCTTGGTGTAAGGGCGAGAGACTCCAATTTGTGGAGATTCCTCGCAAACGGGAAAAGAGTAAAGAAAAGAAGAACACCGTGGTATTCAAGTCGATCATTGGATCACTTGAGAGGAGTTGAGTGCAACTCTCGTCCGTTGGGACGCCACAACGTGGAGTAGGCAAGTTTTGTACTTGGCCGAACCACGGGATAAATCCTCGTGTCTCTTGTGCTTGTCTCACTGTGTCTATTGTGTTTCACAAGAGCTCTCCTCTCTACTCACTTGATTCCATTGCTCTAACTGTTAATCAAGTTTGTGGTGTTAAGTTTTAAGTTTTTACAGGATCACCTATTCACCCCCCTCTAGGTGCTCTCAGAACTAAATGCCATACCTCATTCCTAGTGAAGTTGTTGAGCTCCTCTTGCATAGCCACCACCCAATCCGAATCTTGAAGTGCTTCCTCTACCCTGTGTGGCTCAATTGAGGAAACAAAAGAGTAATGCTCACAAAAATGTGCAACACGAGATCTAGTGGTTACCCCCTTATGAATATCGCCGAGGATTGTGTCGACGGGGTGATCTCGTTGGATTGCTTGGTGGACTCTTGGGTGTGGCGGTCTTGGTTCTTCATCCTCCTTGTCTTGATCATTTGCATCTCCCCCTTGATCATTGCCGTCATCTTGAGGTGGCTCATTTTCTTGATCTTCTCCTTCATCATCTTGAGCCTCATCCTCATTTTGAGTTGGTGGTGTAAGGAAAATGGACCCCGGGCCATTTGGCTAATTGAGTTTTGGTGTTTGATGAACAACACAATCCGTGAACTAATAAGTTTTCTAGTGTTTGTGTTTGTAGTTCACAGGATGCGAAGAGAATTGGACCAAGGCAATGAGGATGCAACACCTCAAAAGAAGACATAAAAAGATGCATAGGAGTCCAATGCTCAAGAACAAAGAAGCCCGAAGAAATCAGCGAAGAAAACCAAGACAAGGGCTGTCAGCCAGCGCCAGGTGGCGCACCGGACATCGGTGTCCGGTGTGCACCGGACTGTCCGGTGAGGCACCGGACAGTCTGCGCAGAGAGGCCGCAGAAAGGCGCTCTCTGGCTGTAGCACCGGACTGTCCGGTGTGCACCGGTCTGTCCGGTGTGCCAATGGGCAGAAAGGCAACGGTCGGATCCAACGGTCGACTGCTACAGGCGCCAACGGTCGGCTGACGTGGCGTGCACCGGACATCTACTGTTCAGTGTCCGGTGGTGCACCGGACTGTCCGGTGCACCCGACGACAGAAAGCTGCTGCTTTCTGTCCAACGGCTAGTTGAGGGTGTGGAGGCTATAAATACCACCCCAACCGGCCATTCTCCAGTGTGAGAGCCCAAGTAACATTCCAATACACATAGTGCATATCTCCAAGTGCTCAAACACCCAAGTGCTTAATAGAATCACTCGGTGATTAGCGTAGGTGCTTTGCGAAGTGCTTAGGTTAGTTAGACCGCTTTAGCGCTTGCTCTAGGTGAATCCTAGTTAGTTGAGTGAGTTTAGATAAACCTCACAACCCCTCGGCTCTTGCGCGAGCCGTTGTAATTGTACTGAGTGGGGCGAGAGTCTTGCGAGACCGTGACAACCGCGTTTGTGTCACGGCCGCCACCGTGTACCGGAGGGAACGAGGCCCGCGGCGTTTCGGCCGGAAGCTCTATAGTGGAGACGGCGGGGAGCGTCCGAGAGGAGCCGGAAGCGGAGCACCACTTGCGCGTGGAGAAGGCCCGCGGCTCTCTACGGAGTTACTCGACCGTGGTGCTTGGCCCTCGCGTGGGCTTCCCTTTGCGTAGGGGCACCAACGAGGATTAGTCGGGACCTTGCGCGGTTCCGGATACCTCGGTAAAAATACCGGCGTCATCCACGAGAGTTTGCTTCTCTACTTAGCTCTTTACATTCCGCATTTATATTAAGCATTTAAGTTTCAATCTTGTAGTCATACTTATTTAGTGTAGATTGAAACTTAGCCTTTTGCGGTAGAGATAGCAACACTTAGACAAAACCTAGTTTGCACATTAGTTTTGATTATTTGCATAGGTTTTGCTCTAGGGATTTAATTGTGGCCTAGTTTAGTAAAAGTTTTAGAAGTCCTAATTCACCCCCCCCCTCTTAGGCGTCACCCGTTTCCTACAATTGGTATCAGAACCCGGTTTGGCTCATTTGAAACGCTTTAGCTTCACCGCTAAAAGAGCCGACGCTTTTTAGAGGAAGGGATGGATACCCATAGGCCACCACACTTCGACGGCACTAACTTCCCATATTATAGTGCTAGAATGGCTTGTTACCTAGAGGCCGTTGATCTAGGTGTTTGGAGAGTCACTCGTGACGGGATGAAACCTCCCAAGAATCCCGAGAAACCCACCACGAGTGAGGAAAAAGAAATCCATTTAAATGCTAGAGCCAAAAATTGCTTGTATGAATCTCTTAGCATGGATATTTTCAATCAAGTATTTACCTTGAAAACTGCTAATGAGATTTGGCTAAAATTGCATGAGCTCCATGATGGCACATCCAATGTCCGTGAGCAAAAACATTGCCTAGTCTTAAATGAGTATAATTCTTTTGCTATGAAAGATGATGAGCTTGTTAGAGACATGTATTCTCGCTTGAATCTAATTATCAATGAGCTCAATTCTATTGGCATTAATAAGCTAGGTGATGCGGACATTGTGAGGAAGATTATCTCCCTGCTACCACAACAAAAATATGGGAGCATCATCACCATCCTTCACAACATGGAGGATTTGAGCAACATGACCCCGACCATTGTGATTGGGAAAATCGCGGCCTTTGAGATGTCGCGAAAAATGAGTCGGGGAGAGGAGCCAACTTCCTCAAGACCATATGCTTTTGCATGTGATGAAAGGAAGGACAAAAAGAAGGCTCCCACTCCAAGTTCCTCAAGCGAAGAAGAGGAAGAAGAAGAAGAAAGTGATGATAATGAAGATAATCAACCATGCACATCATCCTCCGAGGACGAAGAAACAATCCGACGCGTCGGAAAGGTAATGAGGATGATCCGCAAGATTAATCTAATGGGTGTGCCCCTGCAGGTCGAGGATCTTCTCTTTAACATTGACAGGAAAAAGCAAAGGAAGAGAGGATGCTTCGCATGTGGGGAGAAGGGCCACTTCAGGGACAACTGTCCAAATATGGCCAAACCCAAAAAGGAGAGGAGCAAAGGCAAGGCGCTCACAAGTGTTAGAACTTGGGACGACTCTTCAAGTGAAGATGAACCTCCAAGGACACGCAGCCACCGGTCCTCGTCACGATCATCACGGTCATCACACAAATGCCTTATGGCAAGAGGTAACAAAAGCATTCCATCCTCTAGTGATGAAAGTAGTAGTGATGATGAAGGTGAGGGAAAGGCCTCTCTAGAAGAGCTTGCAGAAGCCGTTAATTTTTTCCAGGACGTTTGCACTAAGCAAAAAGCTCAACTTAAAACTTTGAAAAATAAGTGGGTTAGCTCTCAAAATGATTACAAAGGTTTGCTAGAAAAATTTGAAACTTTTGCAAACTTAAATAGTGAGCTATCAACTAAAATTGAGCTATTAGAGTCTAGTGCTCCATCCACTGCTACCGATGATAGCCTTATTAAAAAGAATGAAAAACTTAAGGCTAAGTTAGCTAGCTCCCAAGAAGCTATTGAAAATTTGCTAGAGAAAATGGAAATTCTTAGCATACACAATAATGAGCTAACTACTAAGCTAGAAAACACTGGTAGCACCCCAGCAGCATCTTTAGTTGAAATACCTGAAATAATTAAGAAAGATGCTTCTACTTCCTGCTTTGATTTAATTGATGATTCTAACCCCTGCAACCAAGTTGTTGTTGAGAATATTGTTGTAGAGACATGTTCTGATGAGGTTGCAAAGGAAAATGAACAATTAAAGCAAGAAGTGGCTCGTCTTGGCAAGGCCTTGTATGACAAGAAAGGCAAAGCCAAACAAATCCGACCTCCACAGGATAACACCACTGCGGGAGTGAACAAGCCTGTAGAGGGAGAAACTGTGATTTGTAGGCTGTGCCACAAGGAAGGCCACAAGTCTTTCCAATGCAAGGCGATGACCGGGGATAAACAAAGGCAAAAGCTCAAGCAAAAGCCATCAAGCAAAATCTCCAGCACCTACATCAAAAAGGTGAACAAAAAGGAAGCTACACCATACTTAATCAAGAAGAAAAAGAATGGAAAGGTGATAGCAATCAAGGCCAACAAGCAAGCCAACAAAGGAAAGGGGGCCAAACGCATCTGGGTGCCAAAGGAAATAATTTCAACCATGAAAAGCACCAAGAAGGTTTGGATCCCGAAAGGGAAGTGAGTGGCTCGAAGGTCTTCGGGAAATTTGGAGACTTGGCAAAGTTGGGATGTATATCATGGGATACATCATATTGGATCAAGTTTATTGCCAAGTGGGTTAGTAAAAATTTTGGACCCAAATTTCCCACCCATGACTAAGGTAACTAGTTTTATTGTATTCTTTGTTTTTCCAATTGGTATCTATTCATCTAGTTTACCTTTCTTGCCTAGTATTACATTTGTTATGTACTTTTGTTCAAAATCATGCATACTAGGTAAATCATATGGTAGGATTGCTTGTTTTTAATTCATATACTTAAGCAAACCTACATGGCTTAAAATGTTTATTTAAGCATGGCACATAGCTTCTATATCACTCCATAGTAAATGATGCATCAATTGAAAATTTTGATTTCTATAAAGTGTATCACTTAACTTATATGTGCCAAAGTTAGGATTATGGATAATTTACCCCTCTTGATATCAAATCAAAGTGCATGTCTCCTACAAGTATTCAAAACTTGTATGCACACCTTTAGGGGGAGGTTACTCTATAATCTAACACTTTGAGACTAACACCTTTTCAAGTCTATTTCATGTGATAGTCTCATTGTAAGGAAAATGAAGTCCCCGGAGAAAGACAACAATCTTCCACTGCAAAATCTCCAAGAACTCTCATGTCTCTCAAGCTCGCCATTGGTCTTCAATTGGTATCTTTTGAGACTACTTTCAGTATCATTTACATGTCTTCTCCAATATTTGATTAGACTATATTTCATATCATATGCTTCCATGTTGCTAAAAATGCATAAGTAGTTAACTCATATTCTGTTACCTATGCATAAGGGAAGTTAGTCTTTTCAAATCATGTCTTGCACCTCTAATTTTCACATGCTTTTTCCTAAGTAGAGGATCTCTGTCAGGGGGAGTATTTCTTCATCTCTAAAGGGGGGAGAAAAACTCTTTCTAAAGGAGAATACTCATTTAGGGGGAGTAATCTTTTGAGGAACTCCTACAAGTGGTATCTTTCATGACTTAATTTAATATCCTTCTAGTGATATCATTTGATACAATTCTTGTTGAGGGCAAGCTTTTATTTACTTCCTACATGCTTTTAATGTCTTCCTTTTCGGTGGTTGATGCCAAAGGGGGAGAAGTTTAGGGACCAAAGCAATGAAAACTATATCAAACACCAAACACCACCAATTTAAAATTTTATATCTATAAATGGCTTTTCAAGTGGTTTTGGTTATTTGGTCCAAAAATAGGAAGTAAGTGAATTATGGAGTTAGGGGGAGGCTTAAGTCCATAATATCACATTGTGGGGACAATCATGTATCCTAGCAAGTAGATTGCATATTTTCATTCAAATACTTGTATTATTTGCTTGCTTTGGTTGTGTTGTCATCAATCACCAAAAAGGGGGAGATTGTAAGGAAAATGGACCCCGGGCCATTTGGCTAATTGAGTTTTGGTGTTTGATGAACAACACAATCCGTGAACTAATAAGTTTTCTAGTGTTTGTGTTTGTAGTTCACAGGATGCGAAGAGAATTGGACCAAGGCAATGAGGATGCAACACCTCAAAAGAAGACATAAAAAGATGCATAGGAGTCCAATGCTCAAGAACAAAGAAGCCCGAAGAAATCAGCGAAGAAAACCAAGACAAGGGCTGTCAGCCAGCGCCAGGTGGCGCACCGGACATCGGTGTCCGGTGTGCACCGGACTGTCCGGTGAGGCACCGGACAGTCTGCGCAGAGAGGCCGCAGAAAGGCGCTCTCTGGCTGTAGCACCGGACTGTCCGGTGTGCACCGGTCTGTCCGGTGTGCCAATGGGCAGAAAGGCAACGGTCGGATCCAACGGTCGACTGCTACAGGCGCCAACGGTCGGCTGACGTGGCGTGCACCGGACATCTACTGTTCAGTGTCCGGTGGTGCACCGGACTGTCCGGTGCACCCGACGACAGAAAGCTGCTGCTTTCTGTCCAACGGCTAGTTGAGGGTGTGGAGGCTATAAATACCACCCCAACCGGCCATTCTCCAGTGTGAGAGCCCAAGTAACATTCCAATACACATAGTGCATATCTCCAAGTGCTCAAACACCCAAGTGCTTAATAGAATCACTCGGTGATTAGCGTAGGTGCTTTGCGAAGTGCTTAGGTTAGTTAGACCGCTTTAGCGCTTGCTCTAGGTGAATCCTAGTTAGTTGAGTGAGTTTAGATAAACCTCACAACCCCTCGGCTCTTGCGCGAGCCGTTGTAATTGTACTGAGTGGGGCGAGAGTCTTGCGAGACCGTGACAACCGCGTTTGTGTCACGGCCGCCACCGTGTACCGGAGGGAACGAGGCCCGCGGCGTTTCGGCCGGAAGCTCTATAGTGGAGACGGCGGGGAGCGTCCGAGAGGAGCCGGAAGCGGAGCACCACTTGCGCGTGGAGAAGGCCCGCGGCTCTCTACGGAGTTACTCGACCGTGGTGCTTGGCCCTCGCGTGGGCTTCCCTTTGCGTAGGGGCACCAACGAGGATTAGTCGGGACCTTGCGCGGTTCCGGATACCTCGGTAAAAATACCGGCGTCATCCACGAGAGTTTGCTTCTCTACTTAGCTCTTTACATTCCGCATTTATATTAAGCATTTAAGTTTCAATCTTGTAGTCATACTTATTTAGTGTAGATTGAAACTTAGCCTTTTGCGGTAGAGATAGCAACACTTAGACAAAACCTAGTTTGCACATTAGTTTTGATTATTTGCATAGGTTTTGCTCTAGGGATTTAATTGTGGCCTAGTTTAGTAAAAGTTTTAGAAGTCCTAATTCACCCCCCCCCCCTCTTAGGCGTCACCCGTTTCCTACAGGTGGAGATGCTTGCGTGGAGGAGGATGGTTGATCTTGTGCTTGTGGTGGCTCTGTAGATTCCTTAGGACACACATCCCCAATGGACATGTTCCTTAGTGCGACGCACGGAGCCTCTTCATCACCTATTTCATCAAGATCAACTTGCTCTACTTGAGAGCCGTTAGTCTCATCAAACACAACGTCACAAGAAACTTCAACTAGTCCTGAGGACTTGTTAAAGACTCTATATGCCCTTGTGTTTGAATCATATCCTAGTAAAAAGCCTTCTACAGTCTTAGGAGCAAATTTAGATTTTCTACCTCTTTTAACAAGAATTAAGCATTTGCTACCAAAGACTCTAAAATATGAAACATTGGGCTTTTTACCGGTTAGGAGTTCATATGATGTCTTCTTGAGGATTCGGTGTAGATACAACCGGTTGATGGCATAGCAAGCGGTGTTAGCTGCCTCCGCCCAAAACCGATCCGAAGTCTTGTACTCATCAAGCATGGTTCTTGCCATGTCCAATAGAGTTCGATTCTTTCTCTCCACTACACCATTTTGCTGTGGCGTGTAGGGAGAAGAGAACTCATGCTTGATGCCCTCCTCCTCAAGGAAGCCTTCGATTTGTGAGTTCTTGAACTCCGCCCCGTTGTCGCTTCTAATTTTCTTGATCCTTAAGGCGAACTCATTTTGAGCCCGTCTCAAGAATCCCTTTAAGGTCTCTTGGGTATGAGATTTTTCCTGTAAAAAGAACACCCAAGTGAAGCGAGAATAACCATCCACAATAACTAGACAGTACTTACTCCCGCCGATACTTATGTAAGCTATCGGGCCGAATAGGTCCATGTGTAGGAGCTCGAGTGGCCTGTCAGTCGTCATGATGTTCTTGTGTGGATGATGAACACCAACTTGCTTCCCTGCCTGACATGCGCTACAAATCCTGTCTTTCTCAAAATGAACATTTGTTAGTCCCAAAATGTGTTCTCCCTTTAGAAGCTTGTGAAGATTTTTCATTCCAACATGTGCTTGTCGGCGATGCCAGAGCCAACCCATGTTAGTCTTAGCAATTAAGCAAGTGTCGAGTTCAGCTCTATCAAAATCTACTTAGTATAGCTGACCCTCTAACACTCCCTTAAATGCTATTGAATCATCACTCCTTCTAAAGACAGTAACACCTACATCTGTGAAAAGACAGTTGTAGCCCATTTTGCATAATTGAGAAACGGAAAGCAAATTGTAATCTAAAGAATCTACAAGAAAAACATTGGAAATAGAATGGTCAGGAGATATAGCAATTTTACCCAATCCTTTGACCAAACCTTGATTTCCATCCCCGAATGTGATAGCTCGTTGGGGATCTTGGTTTTTCTCGTAGGAGGAGAACATCTTTTTCTCCCCTGTCATGTGGTTTGTGCACCCGCTATCGATGATCCAACTTGATCCCCCGGATGCATAAACCTACAAAACAAGTTTAGTTCTTGATTTTAGGTACCCAAATGGTTTTGGGTCCTTTGACATTAGATACAAGAACTTTGGGTACCCAAACACAAGTCTTTGATCCCTTGTGTTTGCCCCCAACATACTTGGCAACTATCTTGCCGGATTTGTTAGTTAAAACATAGGATGCATCAAAAGTTTTAAATGAAATGTCATGATCATTTGATGCACTAGGAGTTTTCTTCTTAGGCAATTTAGCACGGGTTGATTGCCTAGAGCTAGATGTCTCACCCTTATACATAAAAGCATGATTAGGGCCAGAGTGAGACTTCCTAGAATGAATTCTCCTAATTTTGCTCTCGGGATAACCGGTAGGGTACAAAATGTAACCCTCATTATCCTGAGGCATGGGAGCCTTGCCCTTAACAAAGTTTGACAATCTTTTAGGAGGGGCATTAAGTTTGACATTGTCCCCCTTTTGGAAGCCAATGCCATCCTTAATGCCAGGGCGTCTCCCACTATAGAGCATGCTTCTAGCAAATTTAAATTTCTCATTTTCTAAGTCATGCTCGGCAATTTTAGCATCTAATTTTGCTATATGATCATTTTGTTGTTTAATTAAAGCCATATGATCATGAATAGCATCAATGTTAATGTCTCTACATCTAGTACAAATAGTAACATGCTCAGTGGTAGATGTAGAGGATTTGCAAGATTTTAATTCAACAACCTTAGCATGTAGTATGTCATTTTCACTTCTAAGATTAGAAATGGAATTATTGCAAACATCTAATTCTTTAGCCTTAGCAATTAGTTTTTCATTTTCAATCCTAAGGCTAGCAAGAGAGATATTTAATTCTTCAATCTTAGCAAGCAAATCAACATTATCATTTCTAAGATTAGGAATTGAAACATCACAAACATTTGAATCAACCTTAGCAATTAAATTAGCATTCTCATTTCTAAGGTTGGTAATAACATCATGGCAAGTGCTTAGCTCACTAGATAGTTTTTCACATTTTTCTACTTCTAGAGCGTAAGCATTTTTAACCTTAACATGCTTCTTGTTTTCTTTAATAAGAAAGTCCTCTTGGGAATCCAAGAGATCATCCTTCTCATGAATAGCACTAATTAATTCGTTTAATTTTTCTTTTTGTTGCATGTTAAGGTTGGCAAAAAGGGTGCGCAAGTTATCCTCCTCATCACTACAATTATCCTCATCACTAGAGGTTTCATATTTAGTGGAGGATCTTGATTTTAACTTCTTCCTTTTGTCGTCCTTTGCCATGACGCACTTGTGGCCGACGTTGGGGAAGAGAAGACCCTTGGTGACGGCGATGTTTGCGGCGTCCTCGTCGGAGGAGTCGGAGGAGGAGTCGGTGGAGCTCTCGTCGGAGTCCCACTTGCAGCAAACATGGGCATCGCCGCCCTTCTTCTTGTAGTACCTCTTCTTCTCCTTTCTTCTCCCCTTCTTGTCGTCACCCCTGTCACTATCTGAAAGGGAAATGTGCCCTTGGGCCATTTCTAAGTATTTTGGTGATTGAGTGCCAACACAAGTGCTTAAATGTAAATCTATGCCCATGAATGGACAAAGTGCAAATCAGGAGCAAAGGTATGTTTCCATGTCTTAGTACATTGGTTTTGTGTACTAATATACTTGTCTAAGTATCAGAAACAGGAAGAAGAAGAAAAGAGGGGAGTTGGCTGTGTTCAGCCAAGAGGCTGTTTCGGTCTGGAGCACCGGACTGTCCGGTGGTGCACCGGACAGTGTCCGGTGCGCCAGGCTGCCTCGAGCAAAGTGGTCGCTCTCGGGAATTCACCGACGGCGTACGGCTAAAATTCACCGGACTGTCCGGTGTGCACCGGACTGTCCGGTGTGCACCGGACTGTCCGGTGAGCCAACGGTCGGCCGGGCCAACGGTCGGCCACGCGATCTGCGCGGGACACGTGGCCGAGCCAACGGTCGGAAGGGGGCACCGGACTGTCCGGTGCGCCAACGGCTCCTAGATCTGCAACGGTCGACTGCGCCGTTTAAGGAAAGAAATCGGGCACCGGACAGTGTCCGGTGTGCACCGGACTGTCCGGTGCGCCCGATGACAGAAGGCAAGATCAGCCTTCCAGAATTGCTCTCAACGGCTCCTAGCTGCCTTGGGGCTATAAAAGGGACCCCTAGGCGCATGGAGGAGTACATCAAGCATTCCTACAACATTCCTAAGCACCAAGACATCGATCTCACGCATTCGTTTCATTGTGATAGCATCTAGAGCTCTTGTTGAGTTGCGAACTCTTTGAGTTGTGTTGCGAGCTCTTGTTGCGACTTGTGTGCGTGTTGTTGCTCTGATCTTTTGAAGTCTTGTGTGCGTTGCTCATTCCCCCTTTGCTCTGTGTTCTTTGTGAACTTCAATTGTAAGGGCGAGAGGCTCCAAGTTGTGGAGATTCCTCGCAAACGGGATTGAGAAAAAGCAAGCAAAACACCGTGGTATTCAAGTGGGTCTTTGGACCGCTTGAGAGGGGTTGATTGCAACCCTCGTCCGTTGGGACGCCACAACGTGGAGTAGGCAAGCGTTGGTCTTGGCCGAACCACGGGATAAACCACTGTGTCGTCTCTGTGATTGATCTCTTGTGGTATTGTGTTTTGTTGAGACTCCTTTCTAGCCACTTGGCATTTATTGTGCTAACACTTAACAAGTTTTTGTGGCTATAAGTTTAAGTTTTACAGGATCACCTATTCACCCCCCCTCTAGGTGTTCTCAATTGGTATCAGAACCGTTCTCTTCAAGAAAGGGACTAACCGCCCGAAGAGATGGATCCTAAGGGGAAGGGAATCGTGATCAACGACAAGGAAAAGGAGTCCTTCGTCAACGAGCCAAAAGATGACAAATCCAACGACTCTGGCTCGGGCCACAGACATAAAGATGGGAAGAAGAAGAAGACAAGACGTATCAAGGAGATCGTCTACTACGACAGCGACGAGTCTACTTCTTCCCACAAGGACGACGACTACGACAAACAAAAGACGGTTAACTCAAACTTTTCTTTTGATTATTCGCGCATTCCGCACAGCTCAAATGCTCATTTGCTCCCCATTCCACTTGGCAAGCCTCCTCACTTTGATGGAGAGGACTACGGATTTTGGAGTCACAAAATGCGTACACACCTATTTTCTCTCCATCCAAGCATTTGGGAGATTGTGGAAAGTGGAATGAAATTTGATAGCTCAGATAGTCCTTCGTTTATTAATGAACAGATCCATAAAAATGCACAAGCTACTACTGTGTTGCTAGCCTCTTTGTGCAGGGACGAGTATCACAAGGTGAGCGGCTTGGACAATGCCAAGCAAATTTGGGACACCCTCAAGATCTCTCATGAGGGGAATGATGTCACCTTACTCACCAAGATGGAGTTGGTGGAGGGCGAGCTCGGACGATTCGCGATGATAAGGGGCGAGGAGCCGACGCAAACATACAACCGGCTCAAGATCCTTATCAACAAAATAAGGAGCTACGGAAGCACGCGATGGACGGATCACGACGTCGTCCGCCTAATGCTAAGGTCATTTACCGTTCTTGATCCTCATCTCGTGAACAATATTCGTGAGAATCCCAGGTACACGAAGATGACGCCCGAGGAGGTACTCGGAAAATTCGTAAGCGGGCGGATGATGATCAAGGAAGCAAGATACGTGGACGACGCCTTGAATGGACCGATCAACGAGTCTCAACCCCTTGCTCTCAAGGCAACAAGAAGCAAGGAGGCGCTACCTAGCAGGGTGGCACAAATTGAGGCGGTCGGACTTAATGATGAAGAGATGGCCCTCATCATCAAAAGATTCAAGACGGCGCTTAAAGGTCGCAAGGGACAGCCAAGCAAGACCAAAGCCAAGGGGAAGCGTTCGTGCTTCAAATGTGGTAAGCTTGGTCATTTTATTGCTAACTGTCCCGACAATGATAGTGATCAGGACCAAGGGAACAAGAGGGAGAAGAAGAAGAATTATAAGAAGGCAAAGGGCGAGGCTCATCTTGGCAAGGAGTGGGATTCGGACTGCTCCTCGTCTGACTCCGACAATGAGGGACTCGCCGCCACTGCATTCAACAAGTCATCCCTCTTCCCCAACGAGCGTCACACTTGCCTCATGGCAAGAGAGAAGAAGGTAATCACTCGTAATGATGTCACTTATGATTCTTCTAGTGACGATGAGTCTAGTGATGATGAAATAGATTACTCTAGTTTGTTCAAGGGATTGGATAGAAATAAAATTGATAAAATCAATGAATTGATTGATGCCTTGAATGAAAAGGATAGGCTTTTAGAAAAGCAAGAAGATTTGTTGTATGATGAACATGATAAGTTTATAGAGGCACAAAAATCCTATGCTTTAGAAGTTAAAAGAAATGAAGTGCTTTCTAGTGAATTATCTTCTTGTCATGAAAACATTGCTACTTTAAAGAGTGTTAATGATGACTTAAATGCTAAACTAGAAGTAGCTAGTAAATCAACATCTTGTGTAGAAATTGTTGAAACGTGCACTAGGTGTAAAGATCTTAATTTTGATGCTTGTAATAAACATCTAGTTTCAATTTCTAAATTGAATGATGAAGTGGCTAGTCTTAATGCTCAACTTAAGGCTAGCAAAAGCGAATTTGATAAGCTAAAATTTGCAAGGGATGCCTACACGATTGGTAGACACCCCTCAATTAAGGATGGACTTGGTTTCAAAAGGGAAGCCAAGAACTTAACAAGCCATAAGGCTCCCATTCCCGCTAAGGAGAAAGGGAAGGCCCCTATGGCTACTAGTGCTAAAAAGAACCATGCCTTTTTGTATCATGATAGGAAAAATTCTAGAAATGCTTCTAGAAGTTATGATGCTTTTGATTCACATGCTTATGATTCTTATGCTATGACTGCTTCTAATTCTCATGTTGTGCATGATAGAAAGGTTGGTAGAAGAAATGTTATTCACAATATGCCTAGGAGAAATGTTGTTAATGTTCCTAGGAAAGTCAATGAACCTTCTACAATATATCATGATTTGAATGCTTCTTTTGCAATTTGTAGAAAGGATAGAAAGGTGATTGCTAGGAAGTTAGGGGCAAAATGCAAGGGTGATAAAACTTGCATTTGGATCCCTAAGGAAATTGTGACTAACCTTGTAGGACCCAACAAGAGTTGGGTACCTAAGTCCCAAGCCTAAATTTGCCTTGCAGGTTTATGCATCCGGGGGTTCAAGCTGGATTATTGATAGCGGATGCACAAACCATATGACGGGGGAGAAGAAGATGTTCACCTCCTACGTCAAGAATAAAGATTCCCAAGATTCAATTGTATTCGGTGATGGGAATCAAGGCAAGGTAAAAGGGTTAGGTAAAATTGCAATTTCTAATGAGCACTCTATCTCTAATGTGTTTTTAGTAGAGTCTCTTGGATATAATCTGCTATCTGTTAGTCAATTATGCAACATGAGGTATAACTGTCTATTTACCAATGTAGATGTGTCTGTCTTTAGAAGAAGTGATGGTTCACTAGCTTTTAAGGGTGTATTAGACGGCAAACTTTATTTAGTTGATTTTGCAAAAGAAGAGGCCGGTCTAGATGCATGCTTAATAGCTAAGACTAGCATGGGCTGGCTGTGGCATCGCCGCTTAGCACATGTGGGGATGAAGAACCTTCACAAGCTTCTAAAGGGAGAACACGTGATAGGTTTGACTAATGTGCAATTCGAAAAAGATAGACCTTGTGCAGCTTGTCAAGCAGGGAAACAGGTGGGAAGCTCTCATCACACCAAAAATGTGATGACAACATCAAGACCCCTGGAGCTGCTACATATGGACCTCTTCGGACCCGTCGCCTATCTGAGCATAGGAGGAAGTAAGTATGGTCTAGTTATCGTTGATGACTTTTCCCGCTTCACTTGGGTGTTCTTTTTGCAGGATAAATCTGAAACCCAAGGGACCCTCAAGCGCTTCCTCAGGAGAGCTCAAAATGAGTTTGAGCTCAAGGTGAAGAAGATAAGGAGCGACAACGGGTCCGAGTTCAAGAACCTTCAAGTGGAGGAGTTCCTTGAGCAGGAAGGGATCAAGCACGAGTTCTCCGCTCCCTACACACCACAGCAAAATGGTGTGGTAGAGAGGAAGAACAGGACGCTAATCGATATGGCGAGAACGATGCTTGGAGAATTCAAGACCCCCGAGTGTTTCTGGTCGGAAGCCGTGAACACGGCTTGCCACGCCATCAACAGGGTCTACCTTCACCGCCTCCTCAAGAAGACGTCGTATGAGCTTCTAACCGGTAACAAATCCAATGTATCTTACTTTCGTGTATTTGGGAGCAAATGCTACATTCTAGTGAAGAAGGGTAGAAATTCTAAGTTTGCTCCCAAAGCTGTAGAAGGGTTTTTGTTAGGTTATGACTCAAATACAAAGGCGTATAGAGTCTTCAACAAATCATCGGGTTTGGTTGAAGTCTCTAGCGACGTTGTATTTGATGAGACTAATGGCTCTCCAAGAGAGCAAGTTGTTGATTGTGATGATGTAGATGAAGAAGATGTTCCGACGGCTGCTATACGAACCATGGCGATTGGAGAAGTGCGGCCACAGGAACAAGATGAACGAGATCAACCTTCTTCCTCAACAACGGTGCATCCCCCAACTCAAGACGATGAACAGGTTCATCAACAGGAGGCATGTGATCAAGGGGGAGCACAAGATGATCATGTGATGGAGGAAGAAGCGCAACCGGCACCTCCAATCCAAGTTCGAGCGATGATTCAAAGGGATCATCCCGTCGATCAAATTCTGGGTGATATTAGCAAGGGAGTAACTACTCGATCTCGATTAGTTAATTTTTGTGAGCATTACTCTTTTGTCTCTTCTATTGAGCCTTTCAGGGTAGAAGAGGCCTTGCTAGATCCGGACTGGGTGTTGGCCATGCAGGAGGAACTCAACAATTTCAAGCGCAATGAAGTTTGGACATTGGTGCCTCGTCCTAAGCAAAATGTTGTGGGAACCAAGTGGGTGTTCCGCAACAAACAGGACGAGCACGGGGTGGTGACGAGGAACAAGGCTCGACTTGTGGCAAAAGGTTATGCCCAAGTCGCAGGTTTGGACTTTGAGGAGACTTTTGCTCCTGTGGCTAGGCTAGAATCAATTCGTATCTTGCTAGCATATGCCGCTCACCATTCTTTCAGGTTGTACCAAATGGATGTGAAGAGCGCGTTCCTCAACGGGCCGATCAAGGAGGAGGTGTACGTGGAGCAACCCCCTGGCTTCGAGGATGAACGGTACCCCGACCACGTGTGTAAGCTCTCTAAGGCGCTCTATGGACTTAAGCAAGCCCCAAGAGCATGGTATGAATGCCTTAGAGACTTTCTAATTGTTAATGCTTTCAAGGTTGGGAAAGCCGATCCAACTCTCTTTACTAAGACATGTGATGGTGATTTGTTTGTGTGCCAAATTTATGTCGATGACATAATATTTGGTTCTACTAACCAAAAGTCTTGTGAAGAGTTTAGCAGGGTGATGATGCAGAAATTCGAGATGTCGATGATGGGCGAGTTGAACTACTTCCTTGGGTTCCAAGTGAAGCAACTCAAGGACGGCACCTTCATCTCCCAAACGAAGTACACGCAAGATTTGCTAAAGAGGTTTGGGATGAAGGACGCCAAGCCCGCAAAGACGCCGATGGGAACCGACGGACACACCGACCTCAACAAAGGAGGTAAGTCCGTTGATCAAAAAGCATACCGGTCAATGATAGGGTCTTTACTTTATTTATGTGCTAGTAGACCGGATATTATGCTTAGCGTATGCATGTGTGCTAGATTTCAATCCGATCCTAAGGAGTGTCACTTAGTGGCGGTGAAGCGAATTCTAAGATATTTGGTTGCTACGCCCTGCCTCAGGCTCTGGTATCCAAAAGGGTCTACCTTTGACTTGGTTGGATACTCAGATTCTGACTATGCTGGATGTAAGGTCGATAGGAAGAGTACATCAGGGACGTGCCAATTCTTAGGAAGGTCCCTGGTGTCGTGGAACTCTAAGAAACAAACCTCCGTTGCCCTATCCACCGCTGAGGCCGAGTATGTTGCCGCAGGACAGTGTTGCGCGCAACTACTTTGGATGAGGCAAACCCTCCGGGACTTTGGCTACAATCTGAGCAAAGTCCCACTCCTATGTGATAATGAGAGTGCTATCCGCATGGCGGAAAATCCTGTTGAACACAGCCGCACAAAGCACATAGACATCCGGCATCACTTTTTGAGAGACCACCAGCAAAAGGGAGATATCGAAGTGTTTCATGTTAGCACCGAGAACCAGCTAGCCGATATCTTTACCAAGCCTCTAGATGAGAAGACCTTTTGCAGGTTGCGTAGTGAGCTAAATGTCTTAGATTCGCGGAACTTGGATTGATTTGTAGCATACATGTGTTTATGCCTTTGATCATATTCCTTATGCATTTTGTTGCTTAATATTGGTGCTCAAGTTGTACAAACACTCCCTGGACCTCACAAGTCCGTTGCAAAGTGATGCACATGTTTAGGGGGAGATGTGTTACAACTTGACCCTTTGAGACTAACCATTTGCTTGAGTCTGCTTGATTTAGTCTCGAAGGTGGAATGAAAGGGAAAGGTGAACTTGGACCATGCAAGACTTCCACTGCACTCCGATGAGAGGGTAACTTATTCCAAGTTCATCTCTATGATCTTATTGCCTTTGTACTCTTAATTGAAGATTTTGGTGAGGCAATGGGATTAAAGGGCCAAGATTGATCCCATTTTGGTGCTTGATGCCAAAGGGGGAGAAAATAAAGGCCAAAGTGATAAATGGATCAGCTACCACTTGAGAAATTTTGAAAATAGTAGAATAGAGCTTTTGGTTTGTCAAAACTCTTGCATTATCTCTTTTGTCAAAAGTTGGCCTCTTGTGGGGAGAAGTGTTGATTATGGGAAATAGGGGGAGTTTTTGAAATCTTTGATCAATCTCTTTTGGAATGACTCTCTTTATGCTTCAACATGTGTGTTTGACTTAGAGATAGAGATTTGAGTTTGATTTGCAAAAACAAACCAAGTGGTGGCAAAGGATGATCCATATATGCCAAAACTGAATCAAAATAAAATTGAGTTTTTATTTGAAGTGATATTGCACTTGTTCTAGTTGCTTTATGTTGTGTTGGCATAAATCACCAAAAAGGGGGAGATTGAAAGGGAAATGTGCCCTTGGGCCATTTCTAAGTATTTTGGTGATTGAGTGCCAACACAAGTGCTTAAATGTAAATCTATGCCCATGAATGGACAAAGTGCAAATCAGGAGCAAAGGTATGTTTCCATGTCTTAGTACATTGGTTTTGTGTACTAATATACTTGTCTAAGTATCAGAAACAGGAAGAAGAAGAAAAGAGGGGAGTTGGCTGTGTTCAGCCAAGAGGCTGTTTCGGTCTGGAGCACCGGACTGTCCGGTGGTGCACCGGACAGTGTCCGGTGCGCCAGGCTGCCTCGAGCAAAGTGGTCGCTCTCGGGAATTCACCGACGGCGTACGGCTAAAATTCACCGGACTGTCCGGTGTGCACCGGACTGTCCGGTGAGCCAACGGTCGGCCGGGCCAACGGTCGGCCGCGCGATCTGCGCGGGACACGTGGCCGAGCCAACGGTCGGAAGGGGGCACCGGACTGTCCGGTGCGCCAACGGCTCCTAGATCTGCAACGGTCGACTGCGCCGTTTAAGGAAAGAAATCGGGCACCGGACAGTGTCCGGTGTGCACCGGACTGTCCGGTGCGCCCGATGACAGAAGGCAAGATCAGCCTTCCAGAATTGCTCTCAACGGCTCCTAGCTGCCTTGGGGCTATAAAAGGGACCCCTAGGCGCATGGAGGAGTACATCAAGCATTCCTACAACATTCCTAAGCACCAAGACATCGATCTCACGCATTCGTTTCATTGTGATAGCATCTAGAGCTCTTGTTGAGTTGCGAACTCTTTGAGTTGTGTTGCGAGCTCTTGTTGCGACTTGTGTGCGTGTTGTTGCTCTGATCTTTTGAAGTCTTGTGTGCGTTGCTCATTCCCCCTTTGCTCTGTGTTCTTTGTGAACTTCAATTGTAAGGGCGAGAGGCTCCAAGTTGTGGAGATTCCTCGCAAACGGGATTGAGAAAAAGCAAGCAAAACACCATGGTATTCAAGTGGGTCTTTGGACCGCTTGAGAGGGGTTGATTGCAACCCTCGTCCGTTGGGACGCCACAACGTGGAGTAGGCAAGCGTTGGTCTTGGCCGAACCACGGGATAAACCACTGTGTCGTCTCTGTGATTGATCTCTTGTGGTATTGTGTTTTGTTGAGACTCCTTTCTAGCCACTTGGCATTTATTGTGCTAACACTTAACAAGTTTTTGTGGCTATAAGTTTAAGTTTTACAGGATCACCTATTCACCCCCCCTCTAGGTGTTCTCACTATCACTAGATAATGGACATTTAGCAATGAAATGACCGGGCTTACCACACTTGTAACATACTTTCTTGGAGCGGGGCTTGTAATCCTTCCCCCTCCTTTGCTTGAGGATTTGGCGGAAGCTCTTGATGATGAGCGCCATTTCCTCGTTGTCGAGCTTAGAGGCGTCGATGGGTGTTCTACTTGATGTAGATTCCTCTTTCTTTTCCTCCGTCGCCTTGAATGCGACCGGTTGTGCTTCGGACGTGGAGGGGCCATCAAGCTCGACGATTTTCTTTGAGCCTTTGATCATCAACTCAAAGCTCACAAAATTCCCTATTACTTCCTCAGGAGTCATTAGTGTATATCTAGGATTACCACGAATTAATTGAACTTGAGTAGGGTTAAGGAAAACAAGTGATCTAAGAATAACCTTAACCATTTCGTGGTCATCCCATTTTTTGCTCCCGAGGTTGCGCACTTGGTTCACCAAGGTTTTGAGCCGGTTGTACATGTCTTGTGGCTCCTCCCCTTGGCGAAGTCGGAAGCGACCGAGCTCCCCCTCGATCGTCTCCCGCTTGGTGATCTTGGTCACCTCGTCTCCTTCGTGCGCGGTCTTTAGCACGTCCCAAATCTCTTTTGCGCTCTTCAACCCTTGCACCTTATTATACTCCTCTCGACTTAGAGAGGCGAGGAGTATAGTTGTGGCTTGGGAGTTGAAGTGTTGGATTTGTTCGACCTCCTCCGAGTCGTAATCCTTGTCTCCCTTCTTTGGTACCTGTACTCCATACTCAACAATATCCCATATGCTTTTGTGGAGTGAGGTTAGGTGATGCCTCATTTTATCACTCCACATAGAATAATATTCACCTTCAAACATAGGTGGTTTGCCTAATGGAACGGAGAGTAATGGAGTGCGTCTAGAAATGCGAGGATAGCGAAGGGGCATCTTATTATACTTCTTGCGCTCATGGCGCTTTGAAGTAGTGGAGGCCGATTCCGAGCCGGAGGTGGAGGGTGACGAAGAGTCGGTCTCGTAGTAGACCACTTTCCTCATCTTCTTCTTCTTGTCACCCAGCCGATGGGACTTGATGGAGGAAGAGGATTCCTCCTTGTGCTCGTGGGCGGACTCCCTTGAGTGTGTTCTTCCCGAGCTTGCGGACTTGTCGCCGGTCCCGAGATCCCTCTTGGCGGATGTTCCCGACATCACTTCGAGCGGTTAGGCTCTAATGAAGCACCGGGCTCTGATACCAATTGAAAGTCGCCTAGAGGGGAGGTGAATAGGGCGAATCTGAAATTTACAAACTTAAGCACAACTACAAGCCGGGTTAGCGTTAGAAATATAAACGAGTCCGAGAGAGAGGGCGCAAAACAAATCGTGAGCAAATAAAGAGCGAGATACGATGATTTATTTTACCGAGGTTCGATTCTTGCAAACCTACTCCCCGTTGAGGTGGTCACAAAGACCGGGTCTCTTTCAACCCTTTCCCTCTCTCAAACGGTCACCTAGACCGAGTGAGCTTCTCTTCTCAATCAAACTGAACACAAAGTTCCCGCAAGGACGACCACACAATTGGTGTCTCTTGCCTCGGTTACAATTGAGTTTGTCCACAAGAAGAATGAGAAAGAAAAGAAGCAATCCAAGCGCAAGAGCTCAAATGAACACAACAAATCTCTCTCTCTAATCACTAAAGCTTTGTGTGGAGTTGGGAGAGGATTTGATCTCTTTGGTGTGTCTTGTATTGAATGCTATAGCTCTTGTAAGGTGTAGAAGTGTAGAAACTTGGATGCCATTGAATGTGGGGTGGTTGGGGTATTTATAGCCCCAACCACCAAAAATGGCCGTTGGAAGTGTGCTGTCGCATGGCGCACCGGACAGTCCGGTGCGCCACCGGACACTGTCCGATGCGCCAGCCACGTCAGCAGACCGTTGGGGTTCGACCGTTGGAGCTCTGAATTGTGGGGCCTCTGGGCTGTCCGGTGGTGCACCGGACAGGTCCTGTAGACTGTCCGGTGCGGCAACTGCGCGTGCTCTGACTCTGGCGCGCACTGTAGCGCATTGAATGCGGTTGCAGTCGACCGTTGCGCGCGAAGTAGGGCTGGAAACGAGCCAAGCCGAGCTCGATTCGGCTCGGTGCGGCTCGATGACTGAACGAGCTCGGCTCAGCTCGGCTCGTCCATTTCACGAGCTGGCGAAAGAGGCTCGGCTCGGCTCGACCTTGGCTCGCGAGCCGGCTCGGCTCGGCTCGCGAGCCATATTCTGGTACTTATCGTTGCATTATTTGGTGAATTAACATTGTATATTCATCATCAAAGACTAAAAATAAGCTATTATCCATAAAATTATCTAATATTCATTATTATTTCATAAATTGATCATTTTTGCAAGGCTCGCGAGCTGGCTCGGCTCGGCTCGCTACAAAAACGAGCTCGAAGAAGAGGCTCCCCCCTATTTGAAGATGGACAGTGCGGTGCAGCCGCTCTGGACCGCGTCGAAGCGGTGGCTGCGCCGGAGCTTGCCGAACACATCGACGCATGTGGCCACGTAGTACTGCTTCCAGAGGTCGAACTGGCAGTCGCCAAGCTTCTTCTCGTCGTCGATGAGCGACGCCAACGCGAGCGCCTCCTGCCAGTGGTGTTTGTTCGGGGTTTCCAAGTAAGAAACATGGATTCATCTTTGGCGTTGGTTTATGAAAATGACTCACAAGTTAGATCCATGGAAAAAATATTACGGAGAATAAATGTCATACATATAAAAAAGAATTTAAGTTGAAAACATTATTCAAACAAAAGAAATTGCATGCAAGGCTCTCTTTTAAATACTACTCCCTCCATCCAAAAATATAATTCAGGAATCTCATTGATAATTATCTACTACTACACATTGTACAAAGGTAGCAGGTGGGCTTTGGGAGAGATATAATAGATATTTTTATTGTAACAAATATTGACATAAAAACATATGTGGTGTAGTGGTAGCTACGAGCATATTTTCTTGAGAGTTCGCAGAACACTGGCAGAACACGGAATGACAGCCGGAAATGAGAATGAGCTTTGCGGGGAAAGGAGAATGAGAAAGACAGTACATGGAGGGGGAATGTGAATGACATTATTATTTTATCTTTTGTTGTCGGATCGCGTCCCTTCCCTACGAATAGCAGCATTATTGTTTTTAGGGTCATTGAAAACGTGTCATTCAAATTTTTTTTTAAAAATTGGAAACTAGTTTATTTTTATGACTTTTCATGGCATCAAAATAAATTAGCTGTCTAATTTCATGGCATCCTTGTTTTTATGGGGGTGTTTGCTGCCTACTCAAGGGCGCCGGGCAAACTTGGTAAAAAAATCAAAAAAAATTGAATGAGTTAGTCAAACTTGGTAAAAAAACGTTAAACAAATTACAAATTCGGATGGAGGGAACATTTCATTTTCGTTTTTCCGGAGTCATACTCAGCGGGCCGCTTTTGCAACCCAAGCAATTGCAGACATCCAAATGGGGCTGCTTGGTTCTCACAGTACCTTGCCTCGCTTGGGCTTGGCCTGGCTGAGCAAGACTTGCCTTGGCAGCTCGGGCGAGCCAACTTGGGTCTTCCAGAGGAGGAGTGTAAGATCTTGTTCACACATGCTACGAGGCAAGCTCGCTCAGGCTCAGGATCCAATCACGTTAGGACTTGTTCGGTTAGCTCTCAATTCATGTGGATTGAGTGAGATTGGATGAGTTTGAATCCCAAACAAGTCAAACCTCTTCTCAAATTTTTCCAATCTCATACAATCCATGTGTATTGGGAATAACCGAATAAGCCCGTAGCTGGCAAGATATCCAAGCAGCCTCTCTACATCTGAAGTTTGGCCAAACCATGTACAGACAGACTACTATTCAGTGTTCCCGTATGGCGAGCATGGCCCCAGCCAGGAAACATGACAGAGTAGGAATAGAACTGTGCGTCGATCTCGGGACCTTAAATTTTGATTCCCTAGGATTTTAGTCGAACCAACAATACCAGAATAAACTCTACTCAAGTTCATTTTTAGTTCATATATTTTATTTTATTTTTAAAATTACTAAATATAGAAACTAAAACTCTATTTTAGTTTCTATATTTGCCAATTTATAAATAAAAATGAAATAAAATTAAATGAGTAAACATTAGTCCCTAGAAAACAAACACTGAGTAAGTACAAACTCAAATAAAGTTAATATATATAATGGTCTAAAAAGAGACTATGCGGGCAACTAATGAGACGGTAAGTGACCACAAAGAGGCGAAACATCTATATTCTCCCGGTGTGATTTCGTTAGAAAATCTCTTGCATTTTGCGTCCACCCATCTTTGTGTGCTCTCGTGCACCAGAAGCGCGCATCACCGTTCACCGGGGCGCGTCGTGTTGCGTTTGCGTCCGGTTCCATGCATCGGTCTACGAAAACATCTCCCGCTTCTTTCCAGTCCTGGCCCGGCTTTTTCCCCGGGCGGGGCAGCGACTTTCTTTGACCCCGCAGGGAATTTCTCGGGCGCACACAACGCAACGCAGACGAGCGAGCCAAAGCCTGGCCCCGGGCCATCAGTGCTGCTTTCCGTTCCGCAATGTGGCGCGCGGGCCAAGGCAAGGAGGCCGACACGGCCGCAAAAGAATCACGCCCTGCCGTGCCGCCGTATCATGCTTTCGCCGGGGCCCTACCGGCCACGATAGTACTGGAGTCTGGAGACGTCCACTGGCGACGCTGCACCGGACTGTATCATTTTTCTGCTTTCCGTTGATGCTGTAGTTGTTGCCGGGTGGCAGAAGACACACGGGCCAAGAGGATGAGGATGTTTGTATGTGACGACAACAGAGGAGGCCGCTGGAGAGTAAAAGCTAGTTTAACAATCTGTAATGATTCGCATGTGAAAGGATTGAGGATGTCGGGTGGATAGGCTTTTAAAAATCAATAACTTACGATATGGAAGTTCTTAGAACGGGGATTCTTAATTAGGGCCTATTCGTTTTCATCCTAATCCAAGTGGATTGAGATTGGGAGAATGTGTGGGTTTAAATCTATACCAACTCAAAATCTCTACTACTTTAGAAAGAATTTTCTCCCCCATTAGAGACGAAGAAATACTTCCCTGACAGAGATTTCTACTTTAGGAAAAAACATGTGAAAATAGAGGTGTAAGACATGATTTGATTAGACTAACTTCCCTTATGCATAGGTAACAGAATATGATTTAACCACTTATGCATGTATATCAACATGAGAAGTATAAGATATGAAATATAGTTTAACCAAATATTGGAGAAGACATGTAAATGATGCCAAATGTAGTCTCAAAGTTACCAATTGAAAATCAATGACAGACCATTTGAAGATAAATGGTAGGCTTGTGAGACATAAGAGTTCTTGTAGATTTGGTGGAAGCTTGTTGTCTTTCTCCAGGGACTTCATTTTTCTTACAATGAGACTACTTGTCGGGGACCATAATTAAGGGTACCCCCAATACTCCTAATTTCAGCTGGTAACCCCATCAGCACAAAGCTGCAAAGGCCTGATGGGTGCGATTAAGTCAAGGCTCGGTCCACTCAAGGGACACGATCTCGCCTCGCCCGAGCCCAGCCTCGGGCAAGGGCAGCCGACCCCGGAGGATCCACGTCTCGCCCGAGGGCTCCCTCAAGCAACGGACACACCTTCGGTTCGCTCGAGGCCCAGTCTTCGCCGAGAAGCAACCTTGGCCGGATCGCCACACCGACCGACCGTATCGCAGGAGCATTTAATGCAAGGATGGCCTGACACCTTATCCTGACGAGCGCCTTTCAGTCGACAGAGCCGAAGTGACCGCAGTCACTTTGCCGCTCCACTGACCGGCCTGACAAGAGGACAACGCCACCTGCGCCGCTCCGACTGCTGTGCCACTCGACAGAGTGAGGCTGACAGCAGCCAAGTCCGACCTCGAGCGCCATAGGAAGCTCTGCCTCGCCCGACCCCAGGGCTCGGACTCGGCCTCGGCCCCGGAAGACGACGAACTCCGCCTCGCCCGACCCCAGGGCTCGGACTCGGCCTCGACACCGAAAGACGACGAACTCCGCCTCGCCCGACCCCAGGGCTCGGACTCGGCCCGGCACCGAAAGACGACGAACTCCGCCTCGCCCGACCCTAGGGCTCGGACTCGACCTTGGCCTCAGACGATGGTCTCCGCCTCGCCTGACTCGGGGCTCGGACTCGACCTCGACCTCGGAAGACAGACTCGACCTCGACCTCGGAGGAGCCTCTGCTTCGCCCGACCCAGGGCTCGGACCGACCACGTCACAGGGGGCCATAATTATCCTACCCCTAGCTAGCTCAGGCTACGGGGAACAAGACCGGCGTCCCATCTGGCTCGCCCCGGTAAACAAATAAAGATGGCGCTCCACGTGCTCCATGACGACGACGGCTCTCAGCCCCTTACGGAAGCAAGAAGACGTCAGCAAAGACTCGACAGCCCCGACAGCTGTCCTTTCGCAAGGCTCCAGCGCTCCTCCGACGGCCACGACATCACATGAACAAGGTGCCAAGACCTCTCCGGCTGCCACGACGACATGTACTTAGGGCGCTAGCTCCTCTCTGCTAGACACGTTAACACACTGCTACATCTCCTATTGTACACATGGGCCCTCTCCTTACGCCTATAAAAGGAAGGTCCAGGGCTCTTGTACGAGAAGGTTGGCCGCGCGGGGGAACGGGACGACGCGTAAAGTCTCTCGCTCTCTCCCACGCGGACGCTTGTAACCCCCTACTGCAAGCGCACCCGACCTGGGCGCAGGGCAACACGAAGGCCGCGGGTTTCCCCTTTTGCCTGTCTCCCCCTTTTGCCCCCCTTCGTGCTCCGTCTCGCGCCGACCCATCTGGGCTGGGACACACGGCGACGATTTACTCGTCGGTCCAGGGACCCCCCGGGGTCGAAACGTCGACAGTTGGCGCGCCAGGTAGGGGACTGCTGCGTGTTGACGAACAGCTTCCCGTCAAGCTCCAAATGGGTAGTCTCCAGCAACCTTTCCAGCTCGGGACGGTGCTCCGTTTCGGGAGTCTCAAGTTCATGTCCCTTGACGGCGGCTACGACATGATACTCCTTCCTCCGCCGCGCGACAGCGACAATGGCGGCCGACAACCCGCCCGCCGGCAGCGGAATCAACGACGTCTTCCCCACGTGGCGGAAGAACAACATCCGAGTTTGTCCCGTCGCCTCCCCCGCCGACGGAGGAGGAGGCGGGCAACCGAGGCCAAGCAGGAGGTGGCACCTCATCGGCTGTCGAGCGAGTCGACGGCGCCGGCGCCCCAACGGGGGACACGTCGGGCGTCGACCTCGCATCTGAGACGAAGATGAGCGTCGTTTCCCCGCAACACGCCAACTCCAAGCGGACGGACGACGCCAGCACGCTCGCAAAGGACTTGCCGGGTGTCACCCTCGTACCCGAGACGACGGTGCAGTGTGCCCCTGACGCGACTTCGTCACCGCCCGTCGACTAGGAGGTACCGACCGATTCCCATCTCGTGCCTTTTGGATTCAGCCTCGACCCACCAAGCGACTTCGCTTCGGTGGAAGCCTTCACAGAGGCATGTCCAAACCCTCCGGGGTATCATATGCGGTCACCCTAGGACCAACTGACGGCCGTCTCGACCTATGGACCCTCAGGTTCCGAGGAAGATGACGAGCCCGACTTTTGTTGGGATTTCTCCGGACTCGGTAACCCCAGTGCCATGCGGGACTTCATGACCGCATGCGACTACTGCCTTTCCGATTGTTCCGACGGTAGCCGCAGCTTCGGCGACGAGGACTGCGGCCCAAGTCGTGAATGCTTCCACGTCGATCTAGGGGGTCCCGGCGAAGGCAACCATCTTGGTATACCGGAAAACGGTGATCCCCCTAGGCATGCGCCTCACGTTAACATCCTTCGGGAGCTAGCTGTGGTCCCAGTCCCTGCGGGGGGTCAGGACGCACAGCTCGAGCAAATCCGCGAGGGGCAGGCCAGGCTCGACGAGGGAGCAGGAACACTTGAGCCGCTCCGGCGGAACATCGGACAGGAATGGGCAGACCAAGCTCCGGCCGGAGAAGCGCGTCATCTGCCCTAGGGCATCCAGCTTCGCATTGCCAACGACGTCAGGGCAAGGCCGCCACCGACTTCTAGTGGGGTCGGCCAGAACCTGGCTGCGGCAGCAATACTACTCCACGCGATGCCGGAACCATCGACCACCGAAGGGCGGCGTATCCAGGGAGAGCTCAAGAATCTCCTGGAGGATGCCGCGGTCCGACGGGCCGAAAGCTCTGCCTCCCGAAGGCAGGGATACCCCTCGGAGCATCGCGCCGCGACTTCCCGATTCATGCGGGAAGCCTCGGTCCACACCGGGCGCACGCGCAACACAGCGCCTGAGGCCCCGGGTCGCCTCGGCAATGAGCACCACCACCACAACCATCGAACCCACCTCGATGAGAGGGTGCACCGAGGCTACCACCCCAGGCGTGGGGGATGCTACGACAGCGGGGAGGATCAGAGTCCCTCGCCCAAACCACCCAGTCCACAGGCTTTCAGCCGGGCCATACGACGGGCGCCGTTCCCGACCCGATTCCGAACCCCGACTACTATCACAAAGTACTCGGGGGAGACGAGGCCGGAACTGTGGCTCGTGGACTACCGGCTGGCCTGCCAACTGGGTGGAACGGACGATGACAACCTCATCATCCGCAACCTCCCCCTGTTCCTCTCCGACACCGCTCGAGCCTGGTTGGAGCACCTGCCTCTGGGGCAGATCTCCAATTGGGACGACCTGGTTCAAGCCTTCGCCGGCAACTTCCAGGGCACGTACGTGCGCCCTGGGAACTCCTGGGATCTCCGCAGCTGCCACCAGCAGCCGGGAGAGTCTCTCCGGGACTACATCCGACGATTCTCGAAGCAGCACACCGAGCTGCCCAACGTCACCGACTCGGATGTCATCGGCGCGTTCCTCGCCGGCACCACCTGCCGCGACCTGGTGAGCAAGCTGGGTCGCAAGACCCCCACCAGGGCGAGCGAGCTGATGGACATCGCCACCAAGTTCGCCTCTGGCCAGGAGGCGGTTGAGGCCATCTTCCGGAAGGACAAGCAGCCCCAGGGCCGCCAGCCGGAAGATGTCCCCGAGGCGTCCACTCAGCGCGGCACCAAGAAGAAAGGCAAGAAGAAGTCACAAGCGAAACGCGACGCCGCCGACACGGACCTTGTCGCCGCCGCTGAATACAAGAACCCTCGAAAACCTCCCGGAGGTGCCAATCTCTTCGACAAAATGCTCAAGGAGCCGTGCCCCTATCATCAGGGGCCCGTCAAGCACACCCTCGAGGAGTGCGTCATGCTTCGGCGCCACTTTCACAAGGCCGGGCCACCTGCTGAAGGTGGCAGGGCCCACAACAACGACAAGAAGGAGGATCACAGGGCATAGGAGTTCCCCGAGGTCCACGACTGCTTTATGATCTATGGTGGGCCAGTGGTGAACGCCTCGGCTCGGCACCGCAAGCAAGAGCGTCGGGAGGTCTGCTCGGTAAAGGTGGCGGCGCCAGTCTACCTAGACTGGTCCGACAAGCCCATCACCTTCGACCAGGGCGACCACCCCGACCGCGTGCCGAGCCCGGGGAAATATCCGCTCGTTGTCGACCCCGTCATCGGCAACGTCAGGCTCACCAAGGTCCTCATGGACGGAGGCAGCAGCCTCAACATCATCAACGCCGAAACCCTCGGGCTCCTGCGGATCGATCTGTCCTCGATCCGGGCAGGCGCGGCGCCTTTTCACGGGATCATTCCTGGGAAACGCGTCCAGCCCCTTGGACAACTCGATCTGCCCGTCTGCTTCGGGACTCCCTCCAACTTCCGAAGGGAAACCCTCACGTTCGAGGTGGTCGGGTTCCGAGGAACCTACCACGCAGTGCTTGGGAGGCCATGCTACGCCAAGTTCATGGCCGTCCCCAACTACACCTACCTCAAGCTCAAGATGCCGGGCCCCAACGGGGTCATCACCATCGGCCCCACGTACCGACACGCGTACGAATGCGACGTGGAGTGCGTGGAGTACGCCGAGGCCGTCGCCGAATCCGAGGCCCTCATCGCCGACCTGGAGAGCCTCTCCAAGGAGGCGCCAGACGTGAAGCGCCATGCCGGCAATTTCGAGCCAGCAGAGACGGTCAAATCCGTCCCTCTCGACCCCAGCAACGATGCCTCCAAGCAGATCCGTATCGGCTCCGAGCTCGACCCCAAATAGGAAGAAGTGCTCGTCGACTTTCTCCGCGCAAACGCCAAAGTCTTTGCGTGGAGTCCCTCGGACATGCCTGGCATACCGAGGGAGGTCGCCGAGCACTCGCTGGATATCCGAGCTGGAGCCCGACCCGTGAAGCAGCCTCTGCGCCGATTCTACGAAGAAAAGCGCAGAGCCATAGGCGAGGAGATCCACAAGCTGATGGCTGCAGGGTTCATCAAAGAGGTATTCCATCCCGAATGGCTTGCCAACCCTATGCTTGTGAGAAAGAAAGGAGAGAAATGGCGGATGTGTGTAGACTACACTGGTCTAAACAAAGCATGTCCGAAGGTTCCCTACCCTCTGCCTCGCATCGATCAAATCATGGATTCCACTGCTGGGTGCGAAACCCTGTCTTTCCTCGATGCCTACTCAGGGTATCACCAAATCAGGATGAAAGAGTCCGACCAGCTCGCGACTTCTTTCATCACACCTTTTGCCATGTACTGATACGTTACTATGCCATTTGGTTTGAGGAATGCGGGTGCGACGTACCAAAGGTGCATGAACCACGTGTTCGGCGAACACATTGGTCAAACGGTCGAGGCTTACGTCGATGACATCATAGTCAAGACGAGGAAAGCCTCCGACCTCCTTTTTGACCTCGAAACGACATTCCGGTGTCTCAAGGCGAAAGGCGTAAAACGCAATCCTGAGAAGTGCGTCTTCGGAGTCCCCCGAGGCATGCTCTTGGGGTTCATCGTCTCCGAGCGGGGCATCGAGGCCAACCCGGAGAAAATTGCGGCCATCACCAACATGGGCCCCATCAAGGACTTGAAAGGCGTACAGAGGGTCATGGGATGCCTTGCGTCTCTGAGCCGCTTCATCTCGCGCCTCGGCGAAAGAGGCCTACCTCTGTATCGCCTCTTGAGAAAGGCCGAGTGCTTCACTTGGACCCTCGAGGCCGAGGAAGCCCTCGGGAACCTGAAGGCGCTCCTCACGAACGCGCTCATCTTGGTGCCCCCCGCTGCCGGAGAAGCCCTCTTGATCTACGTCGCCGCTACCACTCAGGTGGTCAGCGCCGCGATCATGGTTGAGAGACGAGAAGAAGGGCATGCATTGCCCGTCCAGAGGTCGGTCTACTTCATTAGTGAGGTACTGTCCGAGACCAAGATCCGCTACCCACAAATTCAGAAGCTGCTGTACGCGGTGATTCTGACACAGCGTAAGTTGTGACACTACTTCGAGTCCCATCCGGTGACTGTGGTGCCATCCTTCCCCCTGGGGGAGATCATCCAGTGCCGAGAGGCCTCGGGTAGAATTGCAAAGTGGGCGGTGGAAATCATGGGCGAGACAATCTCGTTCGCCCCTCGGAAGGCCATCAAGTCCCAAATCTTGGCGGACTTTGTGGCTGAATGGGTCGACACCCAGCTTCCAGCAGCTCCGATCCAACCGGAACTCTGGACTATGTTTTTCGACGGGTCGCTGATGAAAACGGGAGCAGGTGCGAGCCTGCTCTTCATCTCGCCCCTCGGGAAGCACCTCCGCTACGTGCTGCGCCTCCATTTCCCGGCATCCAACAACGTGGTTGAATACGAGGCTCTGGTCAACGGGTTGCGCATCGCAATCGAGCTAGGGGTCTGACGCCTCGACGCTCGCGGTGACTCGCAGCTTGTCATCGACCAAGTCATGAAGAACTCCCACTGCCGCGACCCGAAGATGAAAGCCTACTGCGACGAGGTTCGGCGCCTGGAAGACAAGTTCTACGGGCTCGAGCTCAACCACGTCGCGCGACGATACAATGAGACTGCGGATGAGCTGGCTAAGATAGCCTCGGGGCGAACAACGGTTCCCCCGGACGTCTTCTCCCGAGACCTACATCAACCCTCAGTCAAGACCGACGACACGCCCGAGCCCGAGAAGGCCTCGGCCCAGCCCGAGGCGCCCTCGGCTCAGCCCGAGGCGCCCTCGGCTCAGCCCGAGGCACCCTCGGCCCCCGAGGGTGAGACACTGCACGTCGAGGAAGAGCGGAGCGGTGTCACGCCTAATCGAAACTGGCAGACCCCGTACCTGCAATATCTCCACTGAGGAGAGCTGCCCCTCGACCGAGCCGAAGCTCGGCGACTGGCGTGGCGCGCCAGGTCGTTCTTCTTGCTGGGGGATGAGAAGGAGCTCTACCACCACAGCCCCTCAGGCATCCTCCAGCGATGCATATCCACCGCCAAAGGCCAGGAGCTCTTACAAGAAATACACTCGTGGGCTTGCGGTCATCACGCCGCGCCTCGAGCCCTTATTGGAAATGCCTTCCGACAAGGTTTCTACTGGCCGACCGCGGTGGCCGACGCCACTAGAATTGTCCGCACCTGCCAAGGGTGTCAATTCTATGCAAGGCAGACCCACCTGCCCGCTCAGGCTCTGCAGACGATACCCATCACCTGGCCATTTGCTGTGTGGGGTCTGGACCTTGTCGGTCCCGTGCAGAAGGCACCCGGGGGCTACACGCACCTGCTGGTCGCCATCGACAAATTCTCCAAGTGGATCGAGGTCCGACCCCTAAACAGCATCAGGTCCGAACAGGCGGTGGCATTCTTCACCAACATCGTCCATCGCTTCGGGGTCCCGAACTCCATCATCACCGACAACGGCACCCAGTTCACTGGCAGAAAGTTCCTAGACTTCTGCGAGGATCACCACATTCGGGTGGACTGGGCCGCCGTGGCTCACCCCATGACGAATGGACAAGTAGAGCGTGCCAACGGCATGATTCTGCAAGGACTCAAGCCGAGGATCTACAACGACCTCAACAAGTTCGGCAAGCGATGGATGAAGGAGCTCCCCTCGGTGGTCTGGAGTCTGAGGACAACGCCGAACCGAGCCACGGGCTTCACACCGTTCTTTCTAGTCTATGGGGCCGAGGCCATCTTACCCACAGACTTAGAATACGGTTCCCCGAGGGCGAGGGCCTATGACGACCAAAGCAATCGAACAAACCGAGAAGACTCACTGGACCAGCTGGAAGAGGCTTGGGATATGGCCTTACTACACTCAGTGCGGTATCAGCAGTCCCTACGACGCTACCACGCCCGAGGGGTTCGGTCCCGAGACCTCCAGGTGGGCGACTTGGTGCTTCGGCTACGACAAGACGCCCGAGGGCGGCACAAGCTCACGCCTCCCTGGGAAGGGCCGTTCGTCATCGCCAAGGTTCCGAAGCCTGGGACATACAAGCTGGCCAACAGTCAAGGCGAGGTCTACAGCAATGCTTGGAACATCCGACAGCTACGTCGCTTCTACCCTTAAGATGCTTTCAAGTCATTCGTACACCTCATTCACATACAAAGTCTAACCATCAAGGAAGGGTCAGCCTTGCCTCGGCAAAGCCCGACCCTCCCTCGGGGGCTAGAAGGGGGGGCACCCCCTATGCGTCAAAATTTTCTCGGAAAAAGTCTTTTTGACAGAACATCTTTCGTGCTTTTCGACTACTTCGAAAGTGGGATCCTGAAAACGACGGAGTACACGTAAGCAGCCAAGGCTGACCGAGCCGAGGAACTCCTACGCCTCCGGGATACGGATACCTCACTCATCACCTTCTGCGATAAGTAACTCACGCTCGGATAAGAGATTCCGTGGACCGAACAAGTCTTAACGCTCGAAAACTCTTCTGCCAAAACGTTTTTTCGTGCCTTCTCGACTATATCGATAGCAGAATCCTACGGACGAGTAAGAGTACACGTAAGCGGCAAGGCCGACCGAGCCGAGGGACTCCTACGCGTCTGGGATACGGATACCTCACTCATCACCTTCCGTGAAAAGTAACTCTTGCTCGGACAAACAATTCTGTTACCGACGAATAAGTCCAGATACTCGAAACAAGAGAAAAAGAAACGCAGCTTTACAACGCGACGACGGTATGTTTGGGCCTCGGCGGCCGCAGAAAACATACGCACACTACAAGATGAACCGATCCTGCAGGCTCAGACGTCGACGGAAGGGGAGCAGCAGCACCCTCCGCGTCGACTCCACCTTCGGCGAAGTCCGACCGAGCCTCGGACGGCAACACGGTCGGAGGGTCTCCACTCCGAAGGACGATGTCAGCACCGCGCCCGGGCCATCGCCGCCAGGGTCTCCTCCAGGAATCCGGCCCGAGCAGACGGCTCGGCCGGCCGCCCCGAAGCCTCAGCCAGCTGTCCTCCGAGGACACCAGCCCGGCTCGTGGCTTCGGCAACTCTACTCTGGCGCTGGTCCCGCCAGTGGACGGCCCAGCCAGGCTCCGGCCGACGAAGTCTTCTTTTCGAGCCAACTCTACCTCTGTCCATGCTAACACCGCTGCCTCCGGCTTCGGCTCATCGAAGAGCGACCGAGGTTTCCTTTAACTAAGCAAGAGAAGCCTCGGGCGGCAAGGCCGAACGAGCCGAGGGACTCCTACGCCTCCGGGATACGGATACCTCACTCGTCACCTTCGCACGAGGCAACTCGCACTTGGTTAAGCGGTTCAGTTAGCCGACAGGCGAGTCCTAGTGCTCGAAATGAGGAAAAAACACGGCTCTGTGCCAAAAATACATACATGTTTAGGCCCCGACAGCCACAATGAACAGACACCAGCACTCAAGGTGCCATTACAAACGGAACTCCGGTTCCGTCCCCGCGGGTATGAACAACCTCCATACCGGGGAGCCTGCGGGGCGACAAGCTCCAGGCGACTCGCCAGCGACCTCTGCAGCAGCAGCCATGGTCCCAGGACGGACGCAGCCACCGGAAGGCTCTCGTTCGCGTCCCCACTCAAGGGACGTGAACCAGACATTAAAGCCAAAGAGCCGGAGGGCGGTCCGTAGGCGGCGCTGACGGCCTCGACGGCGGAGAAGCTTTCTCCAGCTGCCACCACGTCAGCACCGACGGCGACGTCCGCCTGTCTACCAACGCCGCACCAGCGAGCGCAGGCCGCTCCAAAGCGCACCGGCAGGTCCTCGCTCCCGTCCTCGCCACGAAAGCGAGGACAGAGGACGGAATGTTGCATCCTAGCTGGGCAGCAACAGTTCGCCTTCCCCGGCATGGCTGGAGGACGCCTCCTTCGCAGAGCTGGAGGATGGTTTCCACCACCAGAAGCTGGAAGAAGAGGTGGCCAGCCGACCCGTGCGGGAGGTAGAGCCCCGGCTCACCTCGCTCCCCGTCTCGGCAAGGATGATGAAGATCCTTGAAGCTGAGGGTGGGACCAAGATCGCAACCTGGCTCGCTTCTCCCCACCATCGAGCTGGTGGTCACCGTCTTGGGTGACCACCGGCGAGGGGATGCAGCCAGGCTGCCTGATGAAAATCCTTGAAGCTGAACGATGGCTGAAAGGTGCCAACTTCCACGAAGTTGCGTTCCTCCAACGACGACAAGGCGGAAGAACTGCGGGCGCCCCCCATCCGGGGGCACGGAAGCTGGAAAGACGCGATGCATGAGGGGAGCGCGAAGACATGGTTGCCTTTCAAGGGGGTCACCCTCCTTTTAAAGGCAACTCTCCCCACTTGCGTCCTCAGCCGTCACGGACTGAGTCTTCTCCAACACGCTCTAAGGTCCTCCCCCTATGACACGGGGGCTGGGTCCCACGCATCGTGCAAGCTGGCCCAGGACAGAAGGAGCCAAAACCGTCGCGCGCGATGCGCGCAACTGCCCAGCGGTTACGAGCATTCCTCCACTTTCGCCCAGACCAGCGGGTGAAAGGGCGGACCGCCATGCAGGCGACATGCAACCACACCAAGGGGGCGCACTCTTTCGACTTCGACGCGTCCAGCATGTAGGCCCAGGCCCACACGTCATGTAACCGGCGTGCCGGTTACTACGTGCGAGAAACAGCACCGCCACTTGCGCTAGTACCGCGCCTCCTCGACTGCGGAACCAGCGCCGCGACTCGAGGCGAACCTGCGCACGACCCAACAGTTCCAACCGAGCACATCGGTCATGGGTCAGTCAGCCGCGGGAGAAGGCGCGACGGTCGATACGGCCAGAAATGGGCCGGCAGTAATGGCGGTGGCAGGCGGGTGGAAGCAGCGGTCAAGTCGTCAGCAAGCTCACGTCCCCTCCTGGGACAGCGAGAGAACCCTCTCCCACGGTGTGAAGACGACGCGCCCGTGTTCCGTTCCTCGAACGGCTCGCGCACGCACAACGGCCGCCCCGCGAGCCACTCGTCCCGTCGCATTAACTCCGCGGCAGGACAGGCGACACCTTTGGTAGGCGAAGCAGGCGACGCTTCACCTCCGCCATAATGACCGCGTCAAAAAAGGTGCGCCACGTCGTTCGATTTCGTATCCTTTTCCTTTTCCTCTTTCTCTCTCTTACAACAGGGACCGGGAAAGGGGATATTCCGAAAGGGATCCTTCTCCGTGAAGGAAGCGGGCCCCGAGCCCCCTACTGATCAGAGGTTCGAAGGCTGGCCCCTCGGAAGGGTTCAACAGCCGCCTCAGGCCACTCGGGCTCCGCGCCCACTACTGATCAGGGGTTCGTAGGCTGGCCCCCGAAGGGTTCGACAGCCGCCTCAGACGCCGAGCGAGGGATGACCCAGGGTACGTTCGATACATAACCAAGGCTCGGGCTACGCTCCCGAGGTACCCCAGGACATTTCCGAGACCGACGGGAACGATTTTGTAACGGAATCCCACCAGAGGGAGGAATCAAGCCCTCGGACCCCGTCAAAAGGGGACCGGGTCCGGCAAATCACCCGCAGGTACTTTTGGAGCGCACCTCCGGACCACTAGCCGACCCCTAACGAATGGGGCACGGGCGTCCACTCAGATTACCCGATAGCAACTCACTGGAGACACCATGTTCGGCGCCCTCCGAAGGCAACATGGCGCTTTCCCCCCTCCTCCTTGCGGAAAGGCGACGCAGGGGCGTATGTAAAAAAGTTGAGTCTGTCCTTGACCGTCCTCTCGCTCTGTGCGGAGGCTCGGGGGCTGCTGTCACAAACCCGGCTCCGGCCAAACCGTTGATAGCATCAACATACCAGCCCAAGAACTTGGGACTCGATTGTGCACCCGGGCTATGGCCAGTTCGCATGAGGGAACAAGCAAACCGACCGAAGCATCACAAAACGCACTAAGACCTCGGAGGAGTCAAACCACTCCTCCGAGGCCTCGGGGGCTACACCCGGTGGGTGCGCTCGCGCGCACCCACCGGAATGAAACGCAACCGAGAAAGGCCGGTCCCCTTGCAAAAAAGTGCGACAAAAGCCTCCAAGCGAGTATTAACACTCCCTTTGAGGTTCGGGGGCTACTGTCGGGGACCATAATTAGGGGTACCCCCAAGACTCCTAATCTCAGCTGGTAACCCCCATCAGCACAAAGCTGCAAAGGCCTGATGGGTGCGATTAAGTCAAGGCTCGGTCCACTCAAGGGACACGATCTCGCCTCGCCCGAGCCCAGCCTCGGGCAAGGGCAGCCGACCCCGGAGGATCCACATCTTGCCCGAGGGCCCCGTCAAGCAACGGACACACCTTCGGTTCGCCCGAGGCCCAGTCTTCGCCGAGAAGCAACCTTGGCCGGATCGCCACACCGACTGACCGTATCGCAGGAGCATTTAATGCAAGGATGGCCTGACACCTTATCCTGACGCGCGCCTTTCAGTCGATAGAGTCGAAGTGACCGCAGTCACTTCGCCGCTCCACTGACCGGTCTGACAAGAGGACAGCGCCGCCTGCGCCGCTCCGACTGCTGTGCCACTCGATAGAGTGAGGCTGACAGCAGCCAATTCCGGCCTCGGGCGCCATAGGAAGCTCCGCCTCGCCCGACCCCAGGGCTCGGACTCGGCCTCGGCCCCGGAAGACGACGAACTCCGCCTCGCCCGACCCCAGGGCTCGGACTCGGCCTCGGCACCGGAAGACGACGAACTCCGCCTCGCCCGACCCCAGGGCTCGGACTCGACCTTGGCCTCAGACGATGGTCTCCGCCTCGCCCGACCTGGGGCTCGGACTCGACCTCCACCTTGGAAGACAGACTCGACCTCGACCTCGGAGGAGCCTCCGCCTCGCCCGACCCAGGGCTCGGACCGACCACATCACAGGGGGGCCATCATTATCCTACCCCTAGCTAGCTCAGGCTACGTGGAACAAGACCGGCGTCCCATCTGGCTCGCCCCGGTAAACAAATAAAGATGGCGCTCCACGTGCTCCATGACGACGGCGGCTCTCAACCCCTTACGGAAGCAAGAAGACGTCAGCAAAGACTCGACAGCCCTGACAGCTGTCCTTCCGCAAGGCTCCAGCGCTCCTCCGACGGCAACGACATCACATGAACAAGGTGCCAAGACCTCTCCGGCTGCCACGACGACATGTACTTAGGGCGCTAGCTTCTCTCTGCTAGACACGTTAGCACACTGCTACATCTCCTATTGTACACATGGGCCCTCTCCTTACGCCTATAAAAGGAAGGTCCAGGGCTCTCGTACGAGAAGGTTGGCCGCGTGGGGGAACGGGACGACGCGTAAAGTCTCTCGCTCTCTCCCACGCGGACGCTTGTAACCCCCTACTGCAAGCGCACCCGACCTGGGCGCAGGGCAACACGAAGGCCGCGGGTTTCCCCTTTTGTCTGTCTCCCCTTTTTGCCCCCTTCGTGCTCCGTCTCGCGCCGACCCATCTGGGCTGGGACACGCGGCGACGATTTACTCGTCGGTCCAGGGACCCCTTGGGGTCGAAACGCCGACACTACTAGATGAAGTAGACTTGAAAAAAGTATTAGTCTCAAAGTCTCAGATTATAGTGTAACCTCCTCCTGAAAGTGTGCATACACGTTTTGAATACTTGTAGGAGACATGCACTTTGATTTAATATCAAGAGGGGCAAATTATCTATAATCCGAGCTTTGGCACATATAAGTTAAATGATACCAATTGTAGGATATAAGCTTTTGGAGCATTAGTGTCATTTACTTAAGGATGTTAAATAAGCTATGTGTCGTGCTTAATTAAACATTTTAAACCATGTAGGTTTGCTCAAGATTATGAAGTGAAAACAAGAAATCTTACCATGTGATTTACCTAGTATGCATGCATTTCTAATCAAAAGTAAATACCAATTGTAATACTAGGTATGAAAGGTACAACTAGATACAAGAAAAATAGATACACATATCTAAAAACAAGAAATACAATAACTCTAGTTACCTTAGTCATGGGTGGGGAAATTTTGGTCCAAAATATTCACTAACCCACTTGGCAATAAACTTGATCGAATATGATGTATCCCATGATATACATCCCAAATTTGCCAAGTCTCCAAATTCCCTGGTGTCCTTCGGACTCCTCACTTTCCTTTCGGAATCCAAACCTTCTTGGTGCTTTTCATGGTTGAAATTATTTCCTTTGGCACCCAGATGTGTTTGGCCCCTTTCCCTTTGTTGGCTTGCTTGTTGGCCTTGATTGCTATCACCTTTCCATTCTTTTTCTTCTTGATCAAATATGGTGTAGCAGCCTTTTTATCCACCTTTTTGATGTAGGTGTTGGAGATTTTGCTTATTGGCTTTTGCTTGAGCTTTTGCTTATCCTTGGTCTTCGCCTTGCATTGGAAAGACTTGTGGCCTTCTTTGTGACATAGCCTATAAATCACAGTTTTGCCCTCCACAGGCTTGTTCACTCCCGCAGTGGTCTTATCCTGTGGAGGTTGGATGTGTTTGGCTTTGCCTTTCTTGTCATACAAGGTTTTTCCAAGGCGAGCCACTTCTTGCTTTAATTGCTCATTTTCCATTGCAATCTCATCCGAACAAGTTTATATAATAACATTCTTAATAAGAACTCGATTGTAGGGGTTAGAATCATCAATTAAATCAAAGCAGGAAGTAGAAACATCTTTCTTAATAATTTCAGGTATTTCAACCAAAGATACTTCTATGGTGCTACCAATGTTTTCTAGCTTAGTAGTTTGCTCATTATTGTGTATGCTAAGAATTTCCATTTTCCCTAGCAAATTTTCAATAGCTTCTTGGGAGCTAGCTAACTTAGCCTTAAGTTTTTCATTCTTTTTAATAAGGCCATCATCGGTAGCTGTGGATGTAGCAATAGACTCTAATTGCTCAATTTTAGTTGATAGCTCACAATTCAAATTTGCAAATGCTTCAAATTTTTCTAGCAAACCTTTATAATCATTTTGAGAGCTAATCAACTTATTTTTCAAAGTTTTAAGTTGAGATTTTTGTTTAGTGCAGGCATCTTGAAAAAAATTTAACGGCTTCAGCAAGCTCATCTATGGAGGGCTTTCCCTCACCTTCATCATCACTAGAGGATGGAATACTCATTTTACCTCTTGCCATAAGACACTTGTGTGATGACCGTGATGAGCGTGATGAGGATCGGTGGCTGTGCGTCCTTGGAGGTTCATCTTCGCTTGAAAAATCGTTCCAAGTTTTGACACTTGTTAGTGTCTTGCCTTTGCTCCTCTCCTTTTTGGGTTTGGTCATAGTTGGACAACTGTCCCTAAAGTGGCCCTTCTCCCCGCATGCAAAGCATCCTCTCTTTCTTTGCTTTTTCATGTCAATGTTAAAGAGAAGATCCTCTACTTGCAGGGGCACACCCATTAGATTAATCTTGCGGATCATCCTCATTACCTTTCCGACGCGTCAGATTGTTTCTTCGTCCTCGGAGGATGATGTTGATGGTTGATTATATTCTTCATCATCACTTTCTTCTTCTTCCTCTTCTTCACTTAAGGAACTTGGAGTGGGAGCCTTCTTTTTACCTTCCTTTCATCACATGCAAAAGCATATGGCCTTAAGGAAGTTGGCTCCTCTCCCCAATAGATTTTTTGCGACATCTCAAAGGCCGCGATTTTCCCAATCACGATGGTCGGGGTCATTGTACTCAAGTCCTCCATGTTGTGAAGAATGGTGATGATGCTCCCATATCTTTGTTGTGGTAGCAGGGAGATAATCTTCCTCACAATGTCTGCATCACCTAGCTTATCAGTGCCAATAGAATTGAGCTCATTGATGATTAGATTCAAACGAGAATACATATCTCTATTAAGCTCATTATCTTTCTAGCAAAAGAATTATACTCATCTAAGACTAGGCAATGTTTTTGCTCACGGACATTGGATGTGCCGTCATGGAGCTCATGCAATTTTAATCAAATCTCATTAGCAGTTTTCAATGTAAAAATTTGATTAAAAATATCCAAGCTAAGAGATTCATACAAGCAATTTTTGGCTCTAGTATTTAAAAGAATTTCTTTTTCCTCACTCGTGGTGGGTTTCTCAGGATTTTTGGGTGGTTTCATCCCGTCACGAGTGACTCTCCAAACACCTAGATCAACGACCTCTAGGTAACAAGTCATTCTAGCACAATAATATGGGAAGTTATTGCCGTCGATGTGTGGTGGCCTATGGGTATCCATCCCTTCCTCTAAAAAGCGTCGACTCTTTTAGCGGTGAAGCTAAAATGTTTCAAATGAGCCAAACCAGGCTCCAATACCAATTGAAGGAAACATGTGACACCTAAGAGGGGGTTGAATTAGGACTTCTAAAACTTTCTTTAAACTAGGCCACAAATAAATCCCTAGAGCAAAACCTATGCAATTTAATCAAACTAGAATGTGCAAACTAGGTTTTGTCTAAGTGTTTGCTATCTCTACCACAATGGCTAAGTTTCAATCTACAACAATATAAACATAAAGACAAGATTGAAACTTAAATGCTTAATGTAAATACGGAAACTAAGGAGCAAGGTAGAGATGCAAACTTTCATGGATGACACCGATATTTTTACTGAGGTATCCGGAACCACGCAAGGTCCCAACTAGTCCTCGTTGGTGCCCCTATGCAAAGGGAAGCCCACGCGAGGGCCAAGCACCTCGGTCGAGTAACTCCGTAGAGAGCCACAGACCTTCTCCACGTGCAAGTGGTGATCCACTTCCGGCTCCTCTCGGACGCTCCCCGTCGTCTGCACTATCGAGCTTCCGATCGAAACGCCGCGGGCCTCGTTCCCTCCGGCACACGGTGGCGGCCGTGACACAAACGTGGTTGTCACGGTCTCGCAAGACTTTCGCCCCACTCGGTACAATTACAACGGCTCGCGCAAGAGCTGAGGGGTTGTGTGGTTTTACAAAACTCACTCAACTAACTAGGGTTCACCTAGAGCAAGCGCTAAAGCGGTCTAACTAACCTAAGCACTTCGCAAAGCACCTACGCTAATCACCGAGTGATTCTATTAAGCACTTGGGTGTATGTAGCATCCCAAAAATTCAAGTCTTGAAATTTTCTCAAACTCGCCCTAAATTCAAAATGAATTTCAAATTTCATTTCAAAATGTTTGTTTGCGAGTTGATATCAACAAATAAAATATAGTGGTCTATATTCTCTCCAAAATCCTCCTCAAAATACCCTACAAATATTTCCTCAGTGATCCCCCTCAAATTCTTTCCAGAAATACCGCCCAGATATTTCCCTAGTAATCCCCCTCAAGTTCTTTCAAGAAATACTGCCCAGATATTCCACCAATATATCTCCAAGTATTTTCTTCCTGAGAAATACCTTCCGAATCATTTTTAAAGTCCCCACAAATATTTTCTTCATAACTTTCCTCATGCTCATACATATACGTATGCCTCCAGTGTCATACGTTGAGCTCTACAAGCTAATCTCACTCATATAAGACAAATCCATGCTAATCTCCCACTAATCCTCTCATCCCTCCCCCTAATCCCCCCACCATGGCTATAAATAGAGGGGCAAGGGCCTCCTCTCATCCCACCCCAAGCCATTTCATGGCAACTCCCTCCCCCCCACACGCCCACTCCCACTCCACCTCCCACACAAGCACACACTAGCACAAGGATCATTCGGTCGTTCTTCGATCGTTCGTCCCCCTGTTCTTAGTTTGTTCGTTCGATCGTTCGTCTGATCGTTCATGGATCGTTTGTCCGTTCGTCCGATCGTTCGTCTGTTCGTTCGTCCAAGTAATCTTTTTCCTGCCGTTATGCTGCCAAAATTCCAATCGTTCGTTCGTTCGATCATTCGATCGTTCGTTCATAGTTCGTTCATCGTCACTATTCACCGTTCATCGTTCGTTCATACGACTATTCACCATCACTATTCACCATTAATATTCATCGTTACTATTCATCGATCATCCAATCATCCCAAATTTCAACTACTCATCCATCATGATGTCCAGTCCACCTAAGACCAGCCAGACCCATATTCCAGTCATACGAACTCCGGTGACTGTGATTTTCATTCCAGTAGGGAACTTCCCATCTGGTCACCCATCCTAGATTTCTCCAAGTTGAGCACGCTTAACTTTGGGATTCTTTTAAGCCAGACTTCCAAAAAGAAAGGCAAACCATGTTTGTATGGATACGTCTTCAATCCTATAAAACCTGGCCCAAGATACCACAGCCCACTCGGACCAGAATACCACAGCATTCCAGCTATTTGGGTCCCGCCTCACTGCTGTCTGATGTGACACAGTAGGTAGGAACAGTTTCCACCAACATAAACCTCTGCCCAAGAAAAGCCCAAAAATAATTCCTCGCACCCGCTCAAAAATACATTTGTATTTTTGATTTTCCAAATATCTCTAAATATTCAAATTCTAGAATATTCCAAGAATATTCCTTTCCTTTTCTTTTTCTCCCTATGATTATAAAATCCAAAACTCCTCCATCCAAACTCAGATTTCAGTCATTCTTGTTTCTAAAATTCTTGTCAAACTATTCCCTATCCAACCATGTCATCCCTTAAGCATGGTTCATATTCCAGAAAACTCCCAAAATACTCTTGTCCCATATTCTGCCTATAACTCTCCTGTTCATATTAAGTCAGACGATTCATTCGTCACTATTCTCACCAACAGTGAACTTCACTGTGCTACACCACATACACCCAGCTATAAATACACCTAGCTACCCTCTCCTACTCCACACACTCAACAACCTCAGCCAAGGCAAACACCCCACCCACTCAGTTACTCCGCTCTGCTGGCTACACGCATAGTGTCGCTTCGTCTCCAGTCCACCCTCCTGGTAAGCACCTTCGCTCCACCACCAGCAGTATCTCAACACCACATGACACAGATTCTACTCAAGACTCTACCCATCCATATATCGCTATTCTGACCACTATACTGAATATTTGTTGGTGTACTTGTTGGTTTGTATGTTTGCTTGTTCATGTTTGTCGGTGTTTCGAAACCCGGGGGGTCCCTGGACCGACGAGTGAATTGTCGCCACGTGCCCCAGCCTAGATGGGTCGACGCGAGGCGGAACGCGAAGGGGGGAAAGGAGGCAGCCGAAGGGAGGCAGGCGTGAGAGAGCGGATCCCGCGGCCTTCGTGTTAGCCCCGCGCCTGAGTCGGGTGCGCTTGCAGTAGGGGGATACAAGCGTCCACGCGGGAGTGGGAGCGAGCGGCCTTGCGCGAGCGTCGTCCCGTCCTTCTCCGCGCGGGCCAACCCTCTGTAAGAGGGCCCTGGTCCTTCCTTTTATAGGCGTAAGGAGAGGATCCAGGTGTACAATGGGGGGTGTAGCAGAGTGCTACGTGTCTAGCAGAGGAGAGCTAGTGCCCTAAGTACATGCCATCATGGCAGCCGGAGAGGTCTTGGCGCCCAGTTCGCGTGGTGTCGTGGCCATCGGAGGAGTGCTGGAGCCTGGTGAGAGGACAACTGTTGGGGCTGTCGAGTCCTTGCTGACGTCCTCTTGCTTCCGTAAAGGGGGCTGAGAGCCACCATCGTCATAGGGCATGTGGGGCGCCATCATTACTCGCATGGTGGAGCGAGCCAGATGGGACGCCGGTCTAGTTCCCCGTAGCCCGAGTCAGCTCGGGGTAGGGTAATGATGGCGCTTCCTGTTGACGTGGTCGGTCCGTGCCCTAGGCTGGGCGAGGTGGAGGCTCCTCCGAGGTCGAGGTCGAGCCCCTGGGTCGGGCGAGGCGGAGTTCGTCGTCTTCCGGGGTTGAGCCCATGTCCGAGCTTTGGGGTCGGGCGAGGCGGAGTTCGTCGTCTTCCAGGGCTGAGCCCATGTCCGAGCTCTGGGGTCGGGCGAGGTGGAGTTTGCCGTCTTCCGGGGCTGAGCCCAAGTCCGAGCCCTGGGTCGGGCGGAGCGGAGTCCGTCGTCTTCCGGGGTTGAGCCCGTGTCCGAGCCCTGGGGTCGGGCGAGGCGGAGTTCGCCGTCTTCCGGGGCTGAGCCCGAGTCCGAGCCCTGGGTCGGGCGGAGCGGAGTTCGTTGTCTTCCGGGGCTGAGCCTGAGTCCGAGCCCTGGGTCGGGCGGAGCGGAGTTCGCCGTCTTCCGGGGCTGAGCCCGAGTCCGAGCCCTGGGTCGGGCGGAGCGGAGTTCGCCGTCTTCCGGGGCTGAGCCCGAGTCCGAGCCCTGGGGTCGGGCGAGGCGGAGTTTCCTATGACGCCCGAGGCCGGCCTTGGCTGCTGTCAGCTTCACTCTGTCGGGTGGCTCAGCAGTCGGAGCGGCGCAGTCGGCGCTGTCCTCTTGTCAGACCGGTCAGTAGAGCGGCGAAGTGACTGCGGTCACTTCGGCTCTGTCGACTGGAGGGCGTGCGTCAGGATAAAGGTGTCAGACCACCTTTGCATTAAACGCCCCTGCGATTTGGTCGGTCGACGTGGCGATGTGGCCAAGGTTGCTTCTCGGTGAAGACTGGGCCTCGGGCGAGCTGACAGTGTGCCCGTTGCTGGAGGGGGGGGGCCTCGGGCGAGACGTAGGTTCTTCGGGGTCGACTTCCCTTGCCCGAGGCTAGGCTCGGGCGAGGCACGATCGTGTCCCTTGAATGGACTGATCCTTGATTTAATCGCACCCATCAGGCCTTTGCAGCTTTGTGCTGATGGGGGTTACCAGCTGAGATTTAGGGGTCTTGAGGGTACCCCTAATTATGGTCCCCGACAGTAGCCCCCGAGCCTCCAAGGGAGTACTAATACTCGCTTGGAGGCTTTTGCCGCACTTTTTTGCAAGGGGACCAGCCTTTTTCGGTCGCGTTCTGTTCCGGTGGGTGCGCGCGAGCGCACCCGCCGGGTGTAGCCTTCGAGGCCTCGGAGGAGTAGTTTTACTCCTTCGAGGTCTTAGTGCGTTTCGCAACACTTCGGCTGGTCTAGTTGTTCCCTCATGTGAGCTGGCCGTAGCCCGAGTGCACGGTCGGGTCCCAAGTTCTCGGGCTGGTATGTTGACGCTGTCAACGGTTTGGCCGGAGCCGGGTTTGCGAGAGCAGCCCCCGAGCCTCTGCATAGGGCGAGAGGACGGTCAAGGATAGACTCTTCTTTTTTACATACGCCCATGCGTCGCCTTTCCGTAAGGAGGAGGGGGGAAAGCGCCATGTTGCCCTTGGAGGGCGCCGAACATGGTGTTTCCGGTGAGCTGCTGGCGGGTAATCCGAGCGGACGCCCGTGCCCCATTTGCTAGGGGTCGGCTAGAGGCCCGGAGGCGCACTCCAAAAGTACCTGCGGGTGATCTGCCGGACCCGGTCCCCTTTGATGGGGTCCGAGGGCTAGATGCCTCCCTCTGATGGGATTCCATTACAAGATCACTCCCGCTGGTCTCGGAAATGTCCTAGGGTACCTCAGGAGCGTAGCCCGAGCCTTGGTTATGTATCGAACGTACCTAGGGTCATCCCTCGCTCTATGTCTGAGGCGACTATGAACCCTTCGAGGGCCAGCCTACGAACCCCTGATCAGTAGTGGGCGCGGAGCCCGAGTGGCCTGAGGCGGCCGTTGAACCCTTCGAGGGGCCAGCCATCGAACCTCTGACCAGTAGTGGGTGTGGAGCCCACGTGCTATGAGGCGGCTGTTGAACCCCTCCGAGGGGCCAGCCTTCGAACCTCTGATCAGTAGGGAGGCTCGGAGCCTGTTTCCTTCACGGAGAAGGGTCCTTTTCGGGGTATCCCCCTTTCCCGGTCCCTGTTGTAAGAGAGAGAAAGAGGAAAAGGAAAAGGATGCGAAGTCGAATGACGTGGCGTACCTTTTTCGACGCGGTCATTATGGTGAAGGCGAAGCGTCGCTTGCTTCTCCCGCCTGAGGCGCCGCCTGTCCTGCCGCGGAGTTAATGCGACGGGGCGAGCGGTTTGCGAGGCGGTCGTTGCGCGTGTGCGAGCCGTTCGAGGAACGGATCACGGGCGCACCGTCTTCACGCCGTGGGAGAGGGCTCCCTCGCTGCCCCTGGATGGGACGTAAGCTTGGCTGACGACGTGACCGCTGCTCCTGCCCGCCTGTCACCGCCATTACTGCCGGCCCAATTTTGACCGCATTTGTCCGTCGCGCTTGGCTGGCACTGCAGGGTTGCCTCGAGTCGCGGTATTGACTCCGCAGTTGAGGAGGCGCGGTAGTGGCGTGAGTGGCGGTGCAGTTGCTCACACGTAGCAACCGGCGCGCCGGTTGCATGACGCGTGGGCCTGGACCTCCATGCTGGGCTTGTTGGAGTCGAAGGGGCGCGCCTACTTGGCACGGTTGCATGCCGCCTGCATGGCTGTCTGCCCTTTCACCCGCTGGTCTGGGCAAAAGTGGAGGAGTGCACGTAACCGCCGGGTGGTTGCATGCACCGCGCGCGCGGCGGTTTGGCTTCTTCTCCCATGGACCGGCTTGCATGACGTGTGGGACCCAGCCCCCGCGCCGTGGGGGGAGAATCTTGGAGCGTGTTGGAGAAGACTCGACCCGCAACGGGTCAGGGCGCAAGTGGGGGGAGTCACCTTTAAATGGGGGGCGACCCCTTTGGAGGGCAACCATGTCTTCGCGCTCCCCACATGCATCATGTCTTCCCACCTTCCGAGCCCCCGGGCGGGGGACGCCCGAAATCCTTCCGTCTTGTCGTCGGAGGAACGCAACTTCGCGAAAGTTGGTACCTTTCGGCCATCGTTCGGCTTCAAGGATTTTCATCAGGCAGCCCGGCTGCATCCCCTCGCCGGTGGTCACCCAAGACGGTGACCTCCAGCTTCTGGATGGGGAGAAGCAAGCCGGGCTGTGATCTTGGCTCCGCCCTTAGCTTCAAGGATGTTCATCATCCTTGCTGGGGCGGAGGCCGGGCTGAGCCAGAGCTCTACCTGCCGTGCGGGTTCGTGGGTCAGCCTCCCCTTCACCATCCAAGGGAGAGGGCGCTCACTGGCCCTGCGAGCGGGGCGGACTTCGACAACGCGGTCCGGTCGACGGCGGGTGTCGCCAGCCCCAGCACGTTGGGCTCGCCGGCTTGGCTCCCGGTGCCCCCTCCCGCCGTGAGGGCGGTTGTCGCGCCGTGCGCACGGGTGGACCGCCCAAGACATCGCGCGCCGCTAGAGCGGCGTTCGTGTTCTGGGGCTGTCCTGCCTTTGCAACGGTACGGGGCCTCCGCGCGAAGGTCGGTGCTCCGCTCGTCCAGAAGGATCCGAGTGGGGATCTGCCGATGGGCTGATGCTCCACTCGAAGGTGCCGAGGTGGATGCGGCCCGAGAAGTCCCCGTCGCCGACGGGATCACTGCCATCATCCGTGCTCCGGGCTTCCGGCTCTTTGTACTTGTCCTCGCCCCTCGAGCGTCGGCACGGGCGAGGGCAAGGTTGCAGCGGCTTCCGCCCTGCGGCCATTGCTGCTGCCGTGGGGACGGAACCAGAGTTCCGTTCGTATTGGCACCTTGAATGTCGGTGCCTTGTTCAATGCGGCCATCGAGGCCTGAACGTGTATGTATTTTCGGCACAGAGCCGTGTTTTTTCTTCATTTTGAGCACTGAGACTCGCCTTTTCGATTATCTGAACCGCTTCACCAAGCGTGAGTTGCCTCGTGCAAAGGTGACGAGTGAGGTATCCGTATCCCGGAGGAGTAGGAGTCCCTCGGCTCGGTCGGCCTTGCTGTCCGAGGCCCCTCTTGCTTAGTTAAAGGAACCCCTCGGCTGCCCTTCGATGAGCCGAAGCCGGAGGTAGCGGTGTCAGCATGGACGGAGGCAGAGTTGGCTTCGAAAAGGAGGTGCAGTTGGCTAGAGCCTGGCTGGGTCATCCACTGGCGGAACCGACGCCGGAGTTGAGCTACCGAGGCCACAAGCCGAGCTGATGTCTTTGGGGGACAGCTGGCCGAGGCCTCGGGGTGGCCGGCCGAGCCGCCTGCTCGGGCCGGATTCTCGAAGAAGACTCTGGCGGCGATGGCCCGGGTGTGGTGCTGATGTCGTCCTTCAGAGTGGGGGCCCTCCGACCGCGTCGCCGTTCGAGGCTAGGTCAGACCCCGCCGAAGGTGTAGTTGATGCCGAGGGTGCTGCTGCCCCCTTCGGCTGTCGACGTCCGAGCCTGCAGGATCAGGTTGTCTTGTAGTGTGTGTATGTTTTCTGCGACCGCCGAGGCCTAAACACACCGTCGTCGTGTTGTAAAGCTGCGTTTCTTTTCCTCTTGTTTTGAGTATCCGGACTCATTTGTCAGTAACAGAATTGTTTGTGCGGGCGAGAGTTGCTTTTCACGGAAGGCGATGAGTGAGGTATCCGTATCCCGGAGGCGTAGGAATCCCTCGGCTCAGTCGGCCTTGCCGCTTACGTGCGCTCTTACTCGTCCATAGGGTTCTGTTACCGACGCAATCGAGAAGGCCCGAAAAATCATTTCGACAGAGGAGCTCTTGAGCATGAAGACTTGTTCGGTCCGTGGAGTCACTTATCCGAACGCGAGTTACTTATCGCAGAAGGTGATGAGTGAGGTATCCGTATCCCGGAGGCGTAGGAGTCCCTCGGCTCGGTCAGCCTTGGCTGCTTACGTGTACTCCGTCGTTTTCAGGATCCACTTTTGAAGTAGTCGAAGAGCACGAAAGGCATTCTAGCAGAAAAGATTTTTTCTTTTTTCGAGGAAAATTTTGACGCAGAGGGGGTTGCCCCCTTCTAGCCCTCGAGGGAGGGTCGGGCTTTGCCGAGGCAAGGCTGACCCTTCCTTGATGACCAAACTTGGTGTGTGAACGAGGTATACGAGCAACTTGAAAGCATCTTAAGGGTAGAAGTGATGTAGCTGTTGGATGTTCCAAGCGTTGCTGTAGACCTCGCCTTGGCTGTTGGCCAGCTTGTACGTTCCGGGCTTCAGAACCTTGGCGATGACGAACGGCCCTTCCCAGGGAGGCGTGAGTTTGTGTCGCCCTCGGGCGTCTTGTCGCAGCCGAAGCACCAGGTCGCCCACCTGGAGGTCTCGGGACCTAACCCCTCGGGCGTGGTAGCGTCTCAGAGACTGCTGGTACCGCGCCGAGTGTAGTAAGGCCACGTCCCGAGCCTCCTCCAGCTGGTCCAGTGAGTCTTCTCGGTTGGCTCGGTTGCTTTGGTCGGTGTAGGCCCTCGCCCTCGGGGAACCGTATTCCAAGTCTGTGGGCAAGATGGCCTCGGCCCCATAGACTAGAAAGAACGGTGTGAAGCCCGTGGCTCGGCTCGGCGTTGTTCTCAGACTCCAGACCACCGAGGGGAGTTCCTTCATCCACCGCTTGCCGAACTTGTTGAGGTCGTTGTAGATCCGAGGCTTGAGTCCTTGCAGGATCATGCCGTTGGCCCGCTCCACTTGCCCATTCGTCATGGGGTGTGCCACGGCAGCCCAGTCCACCCGGATGTGATGATCCTCGCAGAAGTCCAGGAAGTTTCTGCTGGTGAACTGGGTGCCATTGTCGGTGATGATGGAGTTCAGGATCCCAAAGCGATGGATGATGTTAGTGAAGAATGCCACCGCCTGTTCGGACCTGATGCTGTTTAGGGGTCGGACCTCGATCCACTTGGAGAATTTGTCGATGGCGACCAACAGGTGCGTGTAGCCCCCGGGTGCCTTCTGCAAGGGGCCAACGAGGTCCAGACCCCACACAGCAAACGACTAGGTGATGGGTATGGTCTGCAGAGCCTGAGCGGGCAGGTGGGTCTGCCTCGCGTAGAACTGACACCCTTCGCAGGTGCGGACAATTCTAGTAGCGTCGGCCACCGCCGTCGGCCAGTAGAATCCTTGTCGGAAGGCGTTTCCAACGAGGGTTCGAGGTGCTGCGTGATGGCCGCAAGCCCCCGAGTGTATCTCTTGCAAGAGCTGCTGGCCTTCGGCGATAGAAATGCATCGCTGGAGGATGCCTGAGGGGCTGCGGTGATAGAGCTCCTTCCCATCTCCCAGCAAAACGAAAGACTTGGCGCGCCGCGCCAACCGCCGAGCTTCGGCTTGGTCGAGGGGTAGCTCCCCTCGGTGGAGATATTGCAGGTACGGGGTCTGCCAGCTTTGATTAGGCGTGACCTCGCTCGGTTCCCCCTCGACGCGCAGTGCCTCACCCTCGGGGGCCGAGGGTGCCTCGGATGGGCTGAGGGTACCTCGGACTGAGCCGTGGGTGCCTCGGGCGGAGCCGAAGGTGCCTTGGGCTCGGGCGTGTCCTCAGTCTTGATAGAGGGTTGATGCAGGTCTCGGGAGAATACATCAGGGGGAACTGTTGCCCGTCCCGAGGCTATTTTAGCCAGCTCGTCCGCAGTCTCGTTGTAGCGTCGGGCGATGTGGTTGAGCTCGAGCCCGTAGAACTTGTCTTCCAGGCACCGAACCTCATCGCAGTAGGCTTCCATCTTCGGGTCGTGGCAGTGGGAGTTCTTCATGACTTGGTCGATGACGAGCTGTGAGTCACCGCGAGCGTCGAGGCGTCGGACCCCTAGCTCGATGGCGATTCACAACCCGTTTACCAGAGCCTCGTACTCTGCCACATTGTTGGACGCCGGGAAGTGGAGGCGTAGCACGTAGCGTAGGTGCTTTCCAAGGGGCGAGACGAAGAGGAGGCCTGCGCCGGCCCCCGTCTTCATCAGCGACCCATCGAAAAACATGGTCCAGAGCTCCGGTTGGATTGGAGCCGTCGGGAGCTGGGTGTCGGCCCATTCAGCCACGAAGTCCGCCAAGACCTGGGACTTGATGGCCTTCCGAGGGGCGAACGAGATCGTCTCGCCCATGATCTCCACCGCCCACTTCGCAATTCTACCCGAGGCCTCTCGGGACTGGATGATCTCTCCCAGGGAGAAGGATGACACCACAGTCACCGGATGAGACTCGAAGTAGTGTCGCAACTTCCGCCGTGTCAGGATCACCGCGTACAGCAGCTTCTGGATTTGTGGGTAGCGGATCTTGGTCTCGGACAGTACCTCACTGATGAAGTAGACTGGCCTCTGGACGGGCAATGCATGCCTTTCTTCTCATCTCTCAACCACGATCGCGACGCTAACCACCTGGGTGGTTGCGGCGACGTAGATCAAGAGGGCTTCTCCGGCAGCGGGGGGCACCAAGATGGGCGCGTTCGTGAGGAGCGCCTTCAGGTTCCCGAGGGCTTCCTCGGCCTCGGGGGTCCAAGCGAAGCACTCAGCTTTCCTTAAGAGGCGGTACAGAGGCAGACCTCTTTCGCCGAGGCGGGAGATGAAGCGGCTCAGAGCCGTGAGACATCCATGACCCTCTGTACGCCTTTCAAGTCCTTGATTGGCCCCATGCTGGTGATGGCTGCAATCTTCTCCGGGTTGGCTTCGATGCCCCGCTCGGAGACGATGAACCCCAAGAGCATGTCTCGGGGGACCCCGAAGACACACTTTTCGGGATTAAGCTTCACACCTTTCGCCTTGAGACATCGGAATGTCGCTTCAAGGTCAGAAAGGAGGTCGGAGGCCTTCCTCGTCTTGACTACGATGTCATCGACGTAGGCCTCGACCGTTCGACCGATGTGTTCGCCAAACACATGGTTCATGCATCGCTGGTACGTTGCCCCCGCATTCCTCAAACCAAACGGCATTGTAACATAGCAGTACATGCCGAAGGGTGTGATGAATGAAATCGCGAGCTGGTCGGACTCTTTCATCCTGATCTGATGATACCCCGAGTAGGCATCGAGGAAAGACAGGGTTTTGCACCCAGCAGTGGAATCCACGATCTGATCGATGCGAGGCAGAGGGTAGGGAACCTTCGGACATGCTTTGTTTAGACCAGTGTAGTCTACACACATCCGCCATTTCCCCCCTTTCTTTCTCACAAGCACAGGGTTGGCAAGCCATTCGGGATGGAATACCTCTTTGATGAACCCTGCCGCCAGTAGCTTGTGGATCTCCTCGCCTATGGCCCTGCGCTTTTCTTTGTCGAATCGGCGCAGAGGTTGCTTCACGGGTCGGGCCCCAGCTCGGATATCCAGAGAGTGCTCGACGACTTCCCTCGGTATGCCGGGCATGTCCGAGGGACTCCACGCGAAAACGTCGGCGTTTGCGCGGAGAAAGTCGACGAGCACTGCTTCCTATTTGGGGTCGAGCTCGGAACCGATCCAGATCTGCTTGGAGGCGTCGTTGCAGGGGTCGAGGGGGACGGACTTGACCGTCTCCGCTGGTTCGAAGTTGCCGGCGTGGCGCTTCACGTCAGGCGCCTCCCTAGAGAGGCTCTCCAGGTCAGCGATGAGGGCCTCGGATTCGGCGAGGGCCTCGGTGTACTCCACGCACTCCACATCGCATTCGTATGCGTGTCGGTATGTGGGCCCGACGGTGATGACCCCGTTGGGGCCCGGCATCTTGAGCTTGAGGTAGGTGTAGTTGGGGACGGCCATGAACTTGGCGTAGCATGGCCTCCCCAGCACTGCGTGGTAGGTTCCTCGAAACCCAACCACTTCGAACGTGAGGGTCTCCTTTCGAAAGTTGGAGGGCGTCCCGAAGCAGACGGGTAGGTCGAGTTGTCCGAGGGGTTGAACGCGCTTCCCGGGGACGATCCCGTGGAAAGGCGCAGCGCCCGTTCGGACAGAGGACAGATCGATCCGCAGGAGCCCGAGGGTCTCGGCGTAGATGATGTTGAGGCTGCTGCCTCCGTCCATGAGGACCTTGGTGAGCCTGACGTTGCCGATGATGGGGTCAACAACGAGTGGGTATCTCCCCGGGCTCGGCACGTAGTCTGGATGGTCGGCCTGGTCGAAGGTGATGGGCTTGTCGGACCAGTCTAGGTAGACTGGCGCCACCACCTTTACTGAGCAGACCTCCCGACGCTCTTGCTTGCGGTGCCGAGCCGAGGCGTTCGCCACTTGCCTGCCGTAGATCATGAAGCAGTCGCGGACCTCGGGGAACCCCCCTGCCTTGTGATCTTCCTCCTTTGCGTCGTCGAGGGCCTTGCCACCCTCCGTGGGTGGCCCGGCCTTGTGGAAGTGTCGTCGAAGCATGGCACACTCCTCGAGGGTGTGCTTGACGGGCCCCTGATGATAGGGGCATGGCTCCTTGAGCATCTTGTCGAAGAGGTTGGCACCTCCGGGAGGCTTCCGAGGGTTCTTGTACTCGGCGACGGCGTCGCGTTTCGCTTGCGACTTCTTCTTGCCCTTCTTCTTGGCGCCGCGCTGAGTTGACGCCTTGGGAGCATCTTCCGGTGGGCGGCCCTGGGGCTGCTTGTCCTTCCAGAAAATGGCCTCAACCGCCTCCTGGCCAGAGACGAACTTGGTGGCGATGTCCATCAGCTCGCTCGCCCTGGTGGGGGTCTTGCGACCTAGCATGCTCACCAGGTCGCGGTAGGTGGTGCCGGCGAGGAACGCGCCGATGACATCTGAATCGGTGACGTTGGGCAGCTCTGTGCGCTGCTTCGAGAATCGCCGGATGTAATCCCGGAGAGGCTCTCCCGGCTGCTGGCGGCAGCTTCGGAGATCCCAGGAGTTCCCAGGGCGCACGTACGTGCCCTGGAAATTGCCGGCGAAGGCTTGGACCAGGTTGTCCCAGTTGGAGATCTGCCCCGGGGGCAGGTGCTCCAGCCAGGCTCGAGCGGTGTCGGAGAGGAACAGGGGGAGGTTGCGGATGATGAGATTGTCATCGTCCGTTCCACCCAGTTGGCAGGCCAGCCGATAGTCCGCGAGCCACAGTTCCGGCCTCGTCTCCCCCGAGTACTTTGTGATAGTAGTCGGGGTTCGGAACCGGGTCGGGAGTGGTGCCCGTCGTATGGCGCGGCTGAAAGCCTGCGGACCGGGTGGTTCGGGTGAAGGACTCCGATCCTCCCCGCTGTCGTAGCGTCCCCCACGCCTGGGGTGGTAGCCTCGGCGCGTCCTGTTGTCGAGGTGGGCCCGACGGCCGTGATGATGGCGCTCGTTGCCGAGGCGACCCGGGGCCGCAGGCGCTGTGTTGCGTGTGCGCCCGGAGTGGACCGAGGCTTCCCGCATGAATTGGGAAGTCGCGGCACGATATTCTGAGGGGAACCCCTGCCTTCAGGAGGCAGAGCTTTCGGCCCATCAGACCGCGGCGTCCTCCAGGAGATTCTTGAGCTCTCCCTGGATACGTCGCCCCTCGGTGGTTGATGGCTCCGGCATCGCGCGGAGGAGTATTGCCGCTGCAGCCAGGTTCTGGCCGACTCCGCTGGAATCCGGCGGCAGCCTCACCCTGACGTCGTCGGCGATGTGGTGCTGGATGTCCTGGGGGAGATGACGCGCTTCTCCGGCCGGGGGTTGGACCGCCCATTCCTGCCCGATGTCCCGACGGATCGGCACAAGCGTTCCTGCTCCCTCGCCGAGCCTGGCTTGCCTCTCGCGGATTTGCTCGAGCTGTGGGTCAGGACCCCCCCACCGGGACGGGGACCACAGCTAGCTCCCAAAGGATGTCAACGCGAGGCACGGGCCTAGGGGGATCACCGTTTTCCGGCATACCAAGATGGTTGCCTTCGCCGAGACCCCCTAGATCGACGTGGAAACATTCACGACTTGGGCCACGGTCCTCGTTGTCGAGGCCGCGGTTGCCGTCGGAACAGTCGGAAAGGCAGTAGTCACATGCGGTCATGAAGTCCCGCACGACACTGGGGTTACCAAGTCCGAAGAAATCCCAACAGAGGTCGGGCTCGTCATCTTCCTCGGACCCCGAGGGCTCGTAGGTCGAGTCGGCCGTCAGTTGGTCCCAGGGTGACCACACACGATACCCCAGAGGGTTTGGACTCGCCTCTATGAAAGTGCTCACCGAAGCGTAGTCGCTTGGTGGGTCGAGGCCGAATCCAAAAGACACGAGATGGGAATCGGTCGGTACCTTTTGGTCGACGGTCGGTGACGAGGTCGCGTCTAGGACTGACTGCACCGTTGTCTCAGGTACGAGGGTGACGCCCAGCAAGTCCTTCGCGAGCGTGTTGGCGTCGTGCGTTTGCTTGAGATTGGCGTGTTGTGGGGAGGCGACACTCGTCTTCGTCTCAGACGCGAGATCGATGCCTGACGCGCCCTCCGTTGGGGCGCCGGCGTCGTCGACTCGCTTGACAGCCAACGAGGTGCCGCTTCCCGCTTGGCCTTGGTTGCCCCATCTCCTCCTCCGTCGATGGGGGAGGGGACGGGACAAGCTCGAGTGTCGTCCTTCCACCACGTGGGGAAGGCGTCGTCGATTTCCCCGCCGGCGAGCGGGTTGTCGACCGCCATTGTCGCTGTCGCGCGGCGGGGGAAGGAGTATCATGTCGTAGCTGCCGTCGAGGGACATGAACTCAAGATTCCCGTGTCACACCCGGCTTTAAGGAACAAAGCCAGGTGCATCTCATACATGCGCCAAGAAGACAACATATATAATAACAGAGTGTATAGAGATAAATGTCATAAAACATCAGAGTAATTATTACATAGCGGAAGACTTATTACATAATAAAATAAAAACGAACTAAGGATCGTCGGCGCCAATGTCAACTGAGCAACACCACCTAGATCAGATCATACTCCTCGCCTTGTGGCTCCTCCTGAACCACCTGCTCTTCTCCTGGGGGGTGTGTGAGACAGCAAGGGTGAGCTCACACATGATCATAGCTCAACAAGTTGTGGGGAACCAGTGGACATAAACTCACAAAGGTGTGAGTTCATGTGATGTGTAAGGCCAATGAATGACAGGGGTTAAAGCTGAGCATTGCTTTTAAGTAGTTGGTCAAAATTTTATTAGCAGTTACTAAGTGTAAGTAAATACCAAACCATAAGTAAAGTAATAGAACAAATTAAGAATAAACCCATGCAATGCATATGACAAAATTGAATTTAAGTTCCATAATTTAAACATCAGAGAGTCCTGAGCCGCTCATGACCGTGAGCTCGGCTAGTATACCAGTTTTACACTCTGCAGAGGTTGTACCCTTTACCCACAAGTCATGCTACCCATTTTCCAAGGGGTCGCGAATCCCATACACCTCTACCTAGGAAGCGCGGCAGGGTAACACTACGAGGCCTTTACAAAGTTCCACTAGCTTCCGAAAACCCGCTACAGTTTATAGGAAGTTCCAATGCAGGGTTCTTGGCTGACCGCCATCGCAGCAAAATCAACCAAGGACCTCCCTACACTGACCACTCCCCTACTGCCCTTGCCCCTTTCGGGTAAGGTAGTCTTCCACTAGCTTTTCTAATTAGTCAGCCAAGGGCGTCCCATTAAACCCTTGTGGTGGCACGTGTTACTCAAGTTAAGCTCTATGTTCCAATTAACATTAATGATCTCAACATGAACATAAATAGAATAACAAAAAGAATTGGAACATAGAGGTAATAAATGCTTATCCCAAAACCATATAAAGCAATAGCAAACTACCCAAGTGATTCAGGGGTAAACAAGGTAATGAGATAAACAATCTAGGGTGACCTATTGGGTAAAAAGTGGTCAAGGGCACAACTTGCCTGGCACTTGAGATTCCAGTTACCAGGGTGATTCTTCAGATCCTCGTGACCTCACTGCTAGTTGTAGCAATACAAACAAACAGTGTATAGACAAAATTAACATCACACCAAACATAAAAATATACTGCATAATAATGATCTATGCGCTGCTACAAGACTAACACAACTTGAACGGATCAAATTGGAGTTAGAACGGAGAAGTTATGAATTTCCTACGGTTTTATGTATTCAATGCAAGATTAACCAAGAGATTAATTTTAATACAATTTTCATGTCAAAACAGTGACACTATATGATGAACAATAATATTACAAAATTATAGAAACTGGAATGGATCAATTTGGACTTAATATGAATTTTCTATGATTTATTAAAGTTCTAGCATTTATTTTCTCATTAAAAATCATTTCCAGATATTATTTATCTATTTCCTATGAACTCTGGACTGGGCCTCAAATTCATAAAAGGGTAGGGACTCTAGCGCAAATAAATCCCAGACACAGGCGTCCCTGACCTAGGACTGTGGGTTGAATTCCAATTTACTCAGGGGCTCTTTTGAAAGAAACGCACGCGAAAGGGTATGAGTCAATCTCGGCCGCTCGATCCAGAACCGAGGGCCCGGATTAGATGTACCCAAAACGAATCGGTATGCGCTCAGAACCATAGGATCAAGGATCGACGACCCTGACCTATTCTTGCGAAAGGTTACTGTAAAGGGAGTTCGTCATTCTAATCCAGATCGCCCAGAACCGATCGGACGGTCCAGAAGTCGCCTCCCCCTTCTAGCCTCACGCTGGAGCACGCACACGGCGGCATCGGAGAAGACCGTGGCGGCGCACACGCCGGCGAGGGATGATCAACTACCTGGTACGCCACGCGCCCAAACCAGAGACCCCACGCAATGCCGGAACCTAAGCGAACCTAATGAGGGAACACTCACCGAGAATCACGGAGCTGCAAGCTTCGGCCACGGCGCATGGCGGCCCCGCAACGAGCAGAGATCGCCGGTGAGAAATTGGGTCCACAACGGTGATGCTCACCATCCATCGACGCCACAAAAGCTTGCACAAGCCCTGGCAGCCCTCCTCGACCATGCCACGGACCACACGGCGGCGTAAGCCAAGGACGGTGACAGCGGCCGGTTCTCTGGTTCTCTCTCTCTACCTCCTATCTCTCGCGTTCCCGGCGGCCATGGCCCCAGCGTAAAGGTGGTGCGCTACGCGGCTTGCTAACAGGGGAGGATCAGCTCAGGAAGGGGGCGCCGCAATCCACGGATCTTATGGGGAAGAGGGAGTCGGCCGGTGGAAGCGCGCGGTTCCACTGTAACCATCCGCCGCTAGAAAAGGGGAGGAAGGGGCGAGTCCATGCCAAGGAGACCGGTAGCAGTTCGGCGCGGAGTCCTCGGGGATTCGGTGGAGATTTGTTGAGGCACCAACGACCCGGGGCGAGATTCACGGCGAGGGACCTTCGCCCGCCAAGACCGCGTTCAGCTGGGGAAGGAACGGCGTCGGGAGGGGAGGGTTCTCACCTGCTGGTCCCACGCGCAAGAGATAGGCACGCGGTATACTGGCTGGCGATGTGGGCCCCGGCCGTCGGCGCCATCGCGCGCGCGGTCGTGAGGCGTGAAGATGGGCCGCGCGGAGGAGGACTAAATGGGCAGGCACGGGGAAGAGGCTACCAGTGGGTCCCACGGACCAGCGGCTGCAGGGAGGAACAGCGAGCGCATGTGCGACTGACAGCCATGGCCCACAAGTCGGCGCCAGAGATAGGTGGTGGGCTGCACGATTCAAAAGGGAAATTGGGCCGAATTTGGTGGCTTTGGGCCCAACAGTGGTATTTCTCTTTTTCTTTTATTCTTTTATCTTCTCCTTTTCAAATTCAAAATTTTGAATTCCCTTTCCAACTTAACTTCATGATAAATTTGTTCTCTCATTAAAGACTCATTTTAGACATGTTATGGATAAATTTGTCTAAATTTAGTATTTATTTTATGATAAGTAGTGCTTTCTTTCTCCGATTCTAGAGTATCTTTTAGATCTTAATTTCCCATTTGGGTATTAATGTAATTCTTTTCTCATTATTTTATGTTGTCACAGAATGCACTCACAAAATAAAATCCCAGCATGATGCAAGTTTTATTTTGGGTATCTTTTTATTATTTATTTGTTGTTTGAATATGGTGTTCACATGTGATGCTAAGTAAATTCAACACTCACCTAAAATATAGGAAATGGCTTTTTTTATATTACAACTGGGTGTTACAAATCCTACCCCCCTTAAAAATAATCTCGTCCTCGAGATTTAGGAAGGACTAGGGAAAGGATGGGTAGAATCTATATGGAGTTCTTCTCTCTTCCAAGTAGCTTCATCCTCTCCATGATGGCTCCATTGTACTTTGCACATCTTTATAGCCTTGTAACTCGAGCCAAAGTGTCAAGAATCTTGATTGGATACTCCGTGTAAGTCAGATCACCCTGAACACTGAGCTCTTCCATTGGCAACTGTTCCTCAGGGACACAGAGACATTTCTTCAGTTGAGACACGTGGAACACATTATGCACATCCGACAGACTAGCAGGTAACTCGAGTTGGTATGCCATCTCCCAACTCGCCTAAAGATCAAGAATGGTCCTGTTGGGGACTTGTTCTCAAATGCTTCGGCTTGAAAGAAGGCGAAAGTACAAGCGTGACGCAAAAGCAAATTCCAAGTCCCCCCCTGTGAACAGTACGGGGTACTGTTCACCTATTTATAGGCACGGGACACAGCCCATATAAAATTACATCCATGCCCTTTACATTTGGTAGTAATTCTATACTAATCCACCGAGGTCTGAATAGCCTTTTCATCTTTAAGTCGGTTTCCTTTTCTGCTACCATGCCGAAGCTTTCCTGCTCACATCTTCGGCGCTATATCAACCTTCGTATTATTTGGGCTTCTCCTACTGTGATATCGACTCGAGTCCGAAGATACCTGTTTACACATTATACTCCAGAAACACTGTTAAATCTTGTTTTTGAGGACCTTCGGAAGCCGAAGGCCCCCAACAGTAGCCCCTCGCAATATTAATTTGTTAGAATAATAAATTTAGATTGCGACATGGACGAAGGCCTTAAGTCGAAGGTCCGAAAAAACACCTTCCCTTTGCTAGAATAGCAACATTCACTGACAAGCGGGGTCTTTCAATTTTCAACGCGCTGGGCGTATAAATAAGAGCATACCGCGAGCTCATTTGGTACGCTCTCTTGCCATCTGCTCTTGCTCACTCAATTTTTAGCTCTTGCGCGCCAAGACTTGCTTAGCTTTTTAAGTTTTTAAGCTTCGGCGTTGAGAACAGTTTTTTAGTGTTTCCGAAGATGCCTGAAGATAAGAAGGCTGCTGCCGAGATGAAGCTGAGTCTCTCTGAAGAGAAAAACCTGGGGTTTCTTATAGCAATGTCGAAGACCAATACAGAAAAAATTACCAAAGAGGTTTTAGAAGGTTTGTCTGAAGATACTGATGACAGCGACAGTTATGATGTGGATAGTGGTGGTGAAGACTCCGAAGATCGCCCTTGGCGACCAAGCCATGCGGTTTTCGGCAAATCAAGTATCAAAGAAAATCATCTTGTCAACATGAGGGGAAGATATTTCCGGGACTTGTCCGTTGTGAGGGCCGACGAAGGAGAAAAGACTTGTCCGAACCCTGAAGAAAATGAAGTCGTAGTGTACCGAAGCTTTTTGAAAGCTGGACTTCGATTTCCCCTGAGCAACTTTGTCGTAGAGGTGCTGAAAATATTTGAAGTCTATCTTCACCAACTTACCCTCGAAGCAATCATAAGGCTGAATATCTTCGTGTGGGCCGTGAGAAGCCAAGGTCTGGAACCTGATGCGAAAAGTTTCTGCAACATACACGAATTATCATACGAGACAAAACCCTGGGGTAAGGAACAGTATCACAATAATTTTGGCTGCTACAGTTTCGTTTCTCGGTCTGGGTCAAGCTGTCCCGTGCCAACCTTTCGGAAGAGATGGCCCGGCGACTGGATGACAGAATGGTTTTATGTGAAGAATGACCTGAAAACACGGGAAGATATTAAAGGTATAATTATGCGCCCTATTTGGCAAAGCTTCGGCCTGCGGAGGTCGATGGTTGAAATGAATGAAGCTGCCGAAGAATGTCGGAGAGCCTTCGGAGTTATTTGTTCTTTTATTGGAACGAGAGATTTGGTCCAAGAGCATATTGCCTTCAGAGTATGGCCGCTCGCGGAAAAATGGGAAATGCCTCGAGAGACCATAAAGGAGGCTGACGAAGGTGGACTTATCAGGCTGAAGTATACTTTCAAGTTCGGAGGTAAATTTGTTGAGCCAGATGATGACTGGCTAAAAAGCATTGAAAATGTAAGTGATGAACTACTTGGGGTTTATTCGAAGGCCGAAGATACTGCATTGTCAGCAGCCTTCGGAGGCCGGAAAAAGAAAAGACTGAACCGAGTATTTGACGCAATCGGGTTCGTCTACCCTGACTATCGTTATCCCATTCGAGGGCAGAAAAGAAAAGGCACGACTTCTGCGAAAGAAGAAGCTGCAGCTGCTCCTAGTGAGCCAGCACCGAAAAGAAAAAGAATAAAGGTCCTCACACATCGGCCACGCTATATTGAACCAGCCTCGGTGCCTGAGTTCACCGGAGAGACCTCTTCGGCCACCGAGGCTGAAGAGCCAACCTTGCTACCAGAAGTCGCAGAAATGGCCGAAGCGCCAACAAGAACAAAATTGGAAGAACCAAAGATTTTGTTACCAGAAACCAAAGAGATGGCCGAAGCGCCATCGACAGAAAAAATGGAAGAAGCAAAAGGATCAACTGAGGGATCAAAAATATCAGAAGTTTTAAGTCCTTCAGCAAATGTTGAGACAATAAAAAACCAAAAGGGTCCAGCAGTGACTCCGAAAAGAAAAAGAATGGTCAATGTGCTAGATGTTCTGGAGACAATTAAGTCCTCAAGCACAACTCCGAAGAAGACTGTTGAAACTTCCGAAGCGAAAACTGAAATTTTTGATACTAAGACTCCAAAGCAAGAAACTGAGGCTGAAGCTGGGCCCTCAGAGCCCACGAAGGTAAAATCCTTGGAAACCGAGGAAGAAAAAATGACAGAGCCAATTCTTGTTGAAGAAATCAGTGCTGTTGCCCCCGAAGCATCCCCAAAGTCCTTGATTATATTGTTCGACATGCTTCGGGGAAAAGATTATCAGAAAAAGAAAAGCAAGAGGCCCAGCTTTACGCCCAAAAACTGAAGTATCCAAAGGGGGCGTTAATATTCAACGGCAGCGGAGAAGAAGACATCTTGTATTGTCTCCCTGACAGCAAGGAGATTTCTGTCTGTCGGGAGATGAGCAAGAGCTTCGGATTCCCAACACTAGAAGACAGGCTCTCGGTGCTGTCGAAAAACGAACTGGCCGACAGCCTGGCGTACAATAGCTTAAAGGTGCAAAAAATGAGATCTTTGTATTTTTTCTTGAGACCAAATTTTTTCGTTTGCTTAAATTTATTGACGCACACACATTTTTCTTTGCAGGGCCTTATACTTAGCAATGCCCTCAGGGCCCAAAAAGATGCCGAAGACGAAGGGTGCGTTATAGCCCTGAGCAACCTTCGTTCCGAAGTAATTGAACTAAGGAACGAAGGTCTCGAAAAAGATAAAATATTACATTCATTGATAAATAGAATAAAAGAAGACGAAACTACTTTTAAAGGTCAAGCTGAGGCTCAGAAGCGTGAAATTGAAGATCTTCGAAAACAACTGGCCAGAGCTAAAGATGAACGCATACTTGAAGAAACGAAGCGAGAACTTAGCGACCAATGGGCAAATCATTTAGAAGGAACTGTTGAAGAGCTTCGTTCGTTCAAGAAAAGATGCTATGATAAATCTATGGAGTGTGTTAAGAAGATGAAAGCTAGCTTCGCCAGCGTCGGCGCATTCTCGAGCGAAGAAAACTTTACAAGAGGCAACCCCGAAGGTCCCATCGAATGGATTAATCACGAAGCTGAGGCCTTTGAGGAAATTTTAAATAGCCGCGGAGACATATGTGCTTTCTCGGGTGCCAGGGGGATTGCCACCATTTTGGAGAAAAAGGGCTGCGAGCATGTAAAGATTTTAGCGCAATCCGAAGCTACTTTGTCCTTCGAAGATGCAAAAGATCCTTCAGCCGAAGCTAGCATGGTTGGTGGAAAATTTTTCACCGATGTCTGGGATAATGGTGGTCGAGAAATGGCCCGGGAAATTATCCAAAAAAGCGAAAAGGGCATTCATGATGCTAGGAAAGTAGCAGAGGCTGCTGAGAAAAGCGCAGAGCCCGAAGGGCAAATAGGTATTAACTAATGGTTTTTATTGTGTTGTAATTTTTGGTTTTAAACTTCGTTCGCAATTTGTAATAGCAATATAGCCGTATCCTGTCCTCCTTCAGATCCTACTAAAGCGTCTCCGGGCCCTCACCCGAAAGGAGAGGACGAAATTAAAAAGATGGCTGAAGCTATTATGGATGAAGTTGTTAATCGGCTCCTGAACGAAGCTGCGGAAGTTGTACTTAGAGAAGATTAAGTGCTATTGTAAAAACTTCTGAAATGTAATATGTGTAACATCTTGTAACCCTGAATATAATATACTTGTTTTTATGGTTCAATTCTTTACGATGCATGAAATTTTACATACGTACCGTTTTTGAGTCTTTGACGAAAAAACACCTTCCCTTCTTTTCATGCTTCGTGAAGAATTTTCATTTATCACAACAATATCCGTAGTGTTCTGATAAAGAATATCCAAGCTTCGTGAAGATATTTTCCGAAGCTACGCTTCCGAAGATCAATAGTGTATCTCCTTGTGACTTAGCATGATTTTCCCCTTTTTCAAAACATTCTTCTGAAGATCGATATTGTGTCCCCTTCTTGTGCCATATGCAGCATGATGTATGATGCTTATGCCATGCGAAATGATGTGATGATGTTATGCTATGTAAGATGGTATTTATTCCGAAGATACACGTACATCCCTGTAATAAAACACATAATCTTTTGAAATCAGCGTTGACTTTTCGCTGTAAGCCTCCCTTAGGAGCTTCTTCGCCTTTTACTTCAGCGGAATCAGCGTTTATTTTTCGCTGTAAGCCTCCCTTAGGAGCTTCTTCGCCTTTTACTTTCAGCGGTATTCGCGTTGACTTTTCGCGCTTCGCCTTTTACTTAGGCGATATCAGGGTTTATTTTTCGCTGTAAGCTCTACATTCCCTTTGGAACGACTTTGGAGCAGAAAACTTACATTGCGCTCCCTTTGGAACGGCTTTTTGTAACTTCAGCAAACTTACTCTGCGTTCCTTAGAACGACTTTTTGTTGCTTCGAAGAATTTTTGATAATTCGAAGGTTCTCCTTGTTATCGCAAATCTTTAAGTTTCGACAACTTAAGCCTGTGGAGAAAATATATTTTCCTTGTGGCAAACAACGAAACTATTACATGAAATTTTAAAAAATGTCCTTTATTACACAGAAAATAAAACTGAATGGAAAAGACTACTATCAAGGTAGGATATTTGTCAATAGATGTGCTTCGACTCTGGCACAGTGCTATTGACTGTACGAGCTTCGGACTGTTCTCTGAAGTCCCTTTGGTGTTGAGCATATTGGCCCCCTTCTGGCTGCTGGCCTTGTTGCAGCGGTGGTGGAGGCGGAGGCTGTTGCCAGGAAGCTTGAGGTTGACTCGCCGAAGCAACAGAAACTGCAGGGTGGTTACCTACATATTCTGGGATGTAAGGCGAATGATACGAAGCAGTGTGCATGATTTGCTTCGGCTAAGCCTGTTGTGCTGCAGCTTCGGCTATCTCCTTTTGCTTCTGGATGGTAACATGGCACATCCTGGTGGTATGGCCCTTGTTTTCACCACAGAACAAGCAAAATATTCTCCTTGGTTGATCTCCAAACCTTCCGCCGAAGCCCCTGGCGCCTCTGCCTCTTGGAGCTGGCGGCCGGAAGGAGCTTTGCTATTGCCCCGAAGCCTGTGAGGAGCACTGTGGCCTTTGCTGCTGACTTCCCTTATCATCATTTTGAGTAGAGTTGTGAATTGACCTAACATGCCTCGGATAAAATCTTCCTCCGAAGCCCCTGGTCATTTCAGAAAACCTGAAAGCCTCCTCCCTTCTTTGACGAAAATCATTGTCAGCACGAATATACTCGTCCATCTTCTGGAGCAGCTTCTCCAAAGTTTGAGGAGGCTTCCTAGCAAAGTACTGAGCTGAAGGTCCTGGCCGAAGTCCCTTGATCATGGCCTCAATGACAATTTCATTGGGCACTGTTGGTGCCTGTGCCCTCAAACGCAAGAACCTCCGGACATACGCCTGAAGGTATTCTTCGTGATCCTGGGTGCACTGGAATAGAGCTTGAGCAGTGACCGGCTTCGTCTGAAACCCTTGGAAGCTGGTTAACAACATGTCCTTCAGCTTTTGCCATGAAGTGATCATTCCTGGCCGAAGGGAGGAATACCAGGTTTGAGCAACACTCCTGACAGCCATAACAAAAGATTTTGCCATGACTGCAGTATTGCCACCATACGAAGATACTGTTGCTTCGTAGCTCATCAGAAACTGCTTCGGGTCTGAATGACCGTCGAATATGGGAAGCTGAGGCGGCTTGTGGGACGGAGGCCAAGGTGTAGCCTGCAGCTCAGCGGACAGAGGAGAAGCATCATCAAAAGCAAAATTTCCATGGTGAAAATTCTCATACCAGTCATCTTCGTTGAGGAAACCCTCCTGATGAAGGTCTTTATTCTGAGGTCTTCGATTCTGCTCATCCTGGGTAAGATGACGAACTTCTTCAGAGGCTTCGTCTATCTGCCTTTGCAGTTCAGCTAGCCTGGCCATCTTTTCCTTCTTCCTCTGCACCTGTTGATGAAGCATCTCCATGTCTCTGATTTCTTGGTCTAGCTCATCCTCTGGCGGTGTCGGGCTGACAGCCTTCCTCTTCTGGCTTCGGGCCTCCCGAAGGGAGAGAGTCTCTTGATTGGGGTCTAGCGGTTGCAGAGCTGCAGCCCCAGTTGCTGAAGCTTTCTTCGGGGCCATAGCGAAGGTTTATGATCGCCGAAGGTGTTCAAAACTCAAAGAGTGGAAGTGAGTTCACCGGAGGTGGGCGCCAATGTTGGGGACTTGTTCTCAAATGCTTCGGCTTGAAAGAAGGCGAAAGTACAAGCGTGACGCAAAAGCACATTCCAAGTCCCCCCCGTGAACAGTACGGGGTACTGTTCACCTATTTATAGGCACGGGACACAGCCCATATAAAATTACATCCATGCCCTTTACATTTGGTAGTAATTCTATACTAATCCACCGAGGTCTGAATAGCCTTTTCATCTTTAAGTTGGTTTCCTTTTCTGCTACCATGCCAAAGCTTTCCTGCTCACATCTTCGGCGCTATATCAACCTTCGTATTATTTGGGCTTCTCCTACTGTGATATCGACTCGAGTCCGAAGATACCTGTTTACACATTATACTCCTGAAACACTGTTAAATCTTGTTTTTGAGGACCTTCGGAAGCCGAAGGCCCCCAACAGGTCCAATATAGCGAGGGACAATTTGCCTTTAACTTTAAATCTCCTCATTCCACGAAGTGGTGACACCTTGAGGTACACATGATTTCTTTCCTCAAATTCCAGTGGTCTTCTTCTATTATCAGTGTATCTCTTTTGCCTGATCTGAGCTACCCTCAAATTCTCCCGAATTATACGGATTTGTTCTTCTACCTCTTGAATAAGTTCAGGTCCAAAGAACTGTCTTCCCCTAGTCTGATCCAATATAGAGGAGTCCTGCATTTCCTGCTATATAGAGTCTCGAACGGTAACATCTTCAGACTGGCCTAGCAACTATTATTATATGTGAGCTCAGCATAAGGTAGACTCTTGTCCCAACTACTACCATGCTGAAGGGCACAAGCGCTCAACATGTCCTTCAATACTTGATTAGTCCTTTCAGTCTATCCATCAGTCTGAGGATGGTAAGCTATGCTAAAATTCAACTTCGCATCCTTACTCTCATGAAAACTTTTCCAAAATCTGGGGGTAAACTGTGATCCTCTATCCAAAATGATCTTCTTCGGTACACCATGTAGAGACACAATCCGAGCCCTATATAACTCTGCCAATTGAGATACCTTATAAGTAGTCTTGACCGGAATGAAATGAGTCACTTTAGCCATTCTATCCATAATCACCCATATCGAATCATATCCTTTCTGTGTGCGAGGCAATCCAGTAATGAAATCCATACTGATCTCTTCCCACTTCCACTGAGGTATCTTTAGCGGGTGCAGTAGTCCAGCTGGCCTTTGGTGTTCTGCCTTAACTCTTTGACACACCTCGCACATAGTCACATGTGTAGCCACATCTCTCTTCAATCCATACCATCAGTACTTCTGCCTCAAATCCTGATACATCTTAGTACTACTAGGATGAATAGAATAATCCAAGTCATGGGCCTCCTTTTTAATAGTTTCACGAAGGCTATCAATCTCAGGAACTCATATCCTGTCCTTGAACCATATTGTGCCTTGCTCATCTTCCGTAAATTCTGGAACTCGACCTTCAGTAATCAGATCCTTAATCTCTTTTATTTTAGCATCACCAATTTGTCCTTTGCGGATCTCTTGCTCCAAAGTAGGTTCCACATCAATAGTAACTCCTTCAGTATGAGCAACTATCCCCAGGTTAAGTCTTCTGAAATCCTCAACAATTTCACCGGGTAGCTGGGCAACAATAGCTGAATGAACATGCTCCTTTCGACTCAAGGCCTCTGCAACCAAATTTGCCTTGCCCGGGTGATAGTGAATCTCCAAATCATAATCCTTAATAAGCTCCAACTAACGGCGTTGCCTAAGGTTGAGATCCTTCTGAGTAAATATATACTTCAAACTCTTATGATCCGTGTATACTTGGCACTTGGTCCCCATGATATAATGTCTCCAAATCTTAAGTGCATGCACAACGGCTGCCAATTCCAAGTCATGAGTGGGGTAGTTCAATTCATGTTTCCGCAACTGACGAGACGCATAGGCAATCACATGTCCTTCTTGCATAAGCACACATCCTAAGCCTTGGCCACATGCATCACAATAGATATCAAATCCTTTCTGTAGGTCTGGCATAACCAATACTGGTGGCGACATCAACCTCTTCTTCAATTGATCAAAGCTATCTTGACACTTCTCATCCCACTTAAATTCTCTTCCTTTCTCCAAAAGTGAAGTCATAGGCTTAGCAATCTTAGAAAATCCTTCAATAAATCTCCGATAATATCCTGCTAATCCCAAGAAACTCCGAATCTCAGTAACTGTAGTGGGTACTCTCCACTCCATTATCTCCTTAACCTTAGCAGGATCCACTGATATTCCTCCATTAGAAATAATATGACCAAGAAATGGCACCTCGCCAATCCAAAACTCGCACTTGCTGAACTTGGCATATAGTTGGTTATCTCGTAGCTTCTGTAGCACCAATCTCAGATGTTCCTCATGATCACTATCGCTCTGGGAATAGATAAGAATATCGTCGATGAATACCACGACGAATCTGTCCAAATACTCCATAAACACCTTGTTCATCAAATTCATAAAATAAGCTAGTGCATTGGTTAATCCAAATGACATAACAGTGAACTCATATAATCCATATCGAGTCGAAAATGCTGTCTTAGGAATATCCGATGGTCTAATCCTCATCTGATGGTAACCCGATCGGAGATCAATCTTCGAAAACACTCTAGCACCTCTCATCTGATCAAATAAATCCTCAATACGGGGTAACGGATACTTGTTCTTCACAGTAACATCGTTGAGTGATCTATAATCCACACACATTCTTTGTGATCCATCCTTCTTCTGTACAAACAGTACCGGTGCTCCCCAAGGTGAGGAACTCGGACGAATGTACCCAGCCTCTTGTAGCTCAGTTAACTGCTTCTTAAGTTCCTTCAACTCCTCTACGGACATCCTATATGGCCGTTTAGAAATAGGGGCAGTTCCAGGTAATAGATCAATAACAAACTCAACTTCTCTATCAGGTGGCATCCCTGGTAACTCCTCTGGAAAGACATCCGGAAAATCTCTAACCACCCGGATATTGTCACCAACAAACTCCTCAGGCATAAAGAACATTGCACGCATGGATGAGGAGGTTACTGCAATATTAACTTGAAACCTTTCTCCTTTAGTGGTAGTGAGTCCTACAGTACCTCTACCACATGCTATAATGGCCTTTGCCTTTCTTAACCATGACATACCAAGGATCAGATCTATAGTGCTCTCTTCTAACACTATAGGGGTAGTCCATCTGGGTTAGAAACATAGGGTAAGAAAGGAAGAATTGTAGACAAGGAGAGAAATTACGAGAAATGTTACTGCGGGGATTTATTAGCTAAGTAGATTAGTGTGTTATCCACTAAAGCTAATACATTACCTTATGGTGGTACATGCTAAGATGCCCAACTATAATGTTTCAATCAATCAAAGAAGCAAATCAGGCATTGATCATCAGCACAATCAACCAACATTTTTAATAGAGAAAATAATTTTAATTTTGTCTTAGGTTCCTATCTCTTAAAAAGTTCATAAATGTAGGATTCCAAGGTGTGGAATCCATCTTGTCTCAGAGTAGAAAAGGTAAGAATAATCAGAGTATGACAGCAAAAGGTGAGACAGGATGAAGGTAAGATAAGTATAGAATGAATTAGAGTAAGGTAAGTAATGAAGGGTTTGTCCATTTCTATCTAGGTTTCGTCCTACAGTCAACATTTCCTCTGATACCACTTCTGTCACACCCGGCTTTAAGGAACAAAGCCAGGTGCATCTCATACATGCGCCAAGAAGACAACATATATAATAACAGAGTGTATAGAGATAAATGTCATAAAACATCAGAGTAATTATTACATAGCGGAAGACTTATTACATAATAAAATAAAAACAAACTAAGGATCGTCGGCGCCAATGTCAACTGAGCAACACCACCTAGATCAGATCATACTCCTCGCCTTGTGGCTCCTCCTGAACCACCTGCTCTTCTCCTGGGGGGGTGTGTGAGACAGCAAGGGTGAGCTCACACATGATCATAGCTCAACAAGTTGTGGGGAACCAGTGGACATAAACTCACAAAGGTGTGAGTTCATGTGATGTGTAAGGCCAATGAATGACAGGGGTTAAAGCTGAGCACTTTTAAGTAGTTGGTCAAAATTTTATTAGCAGTTACTAAGTGTAAGTAAATACCAAACCATAAGTAAAGTAATAAAACAAATTAAGAATAAACCCATGCAATGCATATGACAAAATTGAATTTAAGTTCCATAATTTAAACATCAGAGAGTCCTGAGCCGCTCATGACCATGAGCTCGGCTAGTATACCAGTTTTACACTCTGCAGAGGTTGTACCCTTTACCCACAAGTCATGCTATCCATCTGCCAAGGGGTCGCGAATCCCATACACCTCTACCTAGGAAGCGCGGCAGGGTAACACTATGAGGCCTTTACAAAGTTCCACTAGCTTCCGAAAACCCACTACAGTTTATAGGAAGTTCCAATGCAGGGTTCTTGGCTGACCGCCATCGCAGCAAAATCAACCAAGGACCTCCCTACACTGACCACTCCCCTACTGCCCTTGCCCCTTTCGGGTAAGGTAGTCTTCCACTAGCTTTTCTAATTAGTCAGCCAAGGGCGTCCCATTAAACCCTTGTGGTGGCACGTGTTACTCAAGTTAAGCTCTATGTTCCAATTAACATTAATGATCTCAACATGAACATAAATAGAATAACAAAAAGAATTGGAACATAGAGGTAATAAATGCTTATCCCAAAACCATATAAAGCAATAGCAAACTACCCAAGTGATTCAGGGGTAAACAAGGTAATGAGATAAACAATCTAGGGTGACCTATTGGGTCCCATCAAAATTAACCTATGCATGGATAAGTGATATTAAAGAACATTATTGGGTAAAAAGTGGTCAAGGGCACAACTTGCCTGGCACTTGAGATTCCAGTTACCAGGGTGATTCTTCAGATCCTCGTGACCTCACCGCTAGTTGTAGCAATACAAACAAATAGTGTATAGACAAAATTAACATCACACCAAACATAAAAATATACTGCATAATAATGATCTATGCGCTGCTACAAGACTAACGCAACTTGAACGGATCAAATTGGAGTTAGAACGGAGAAGTTATGAATTTCCTACGGTTTTATGTATTCAATGCAAGATTAACCAAGAGATTAGTTTTAATACAATTTTCATGTCAAAACAGTGACACTATATGATGAACAATAATATTACAAAATTATAGAAACTGGAATGGATCAATTTGGACTTAATATGAATTTTCTATGATTTATTAAAGTTCTAGCATTTATTTTCTCATTAAAAATCATTTCCAGATATTATTTATCTATTTCCTATGAACTCTGGACTGGGCCTCAAATTCATAAAAGGGCAGGGACTCTGGCGCAAATAAATCCCAGACACAGGCGTCCCTGACCTAGGACTGCGGGTTGAATTCCAATTTACTCAGGGGCTCTTTTGAAAGAAACGCACGCGAAAGGGTATGAGTCAATCTCGCCCGCTCGATCCAGAACCGAGGGCCCGGATTAGATGTACCCAAAACGAATCGGTATGCGCTCAGAACCATAGGATCAAGGATCGACGACCCTGACCTATTCTTGTGAAAGGTTACTGTAAAGGGAGTTCGTCATTCTAATCCAGATCGCCCAGAACCGATCGGACGGTCCAGAAGTCGCCTCCCCCTTCTAGCCTTGAGAGCACCTAGAGGGGGGGGGGGGTGAATAGGTGATCCTGTATACTTCAAAACTTAAGCCACAAAACTTTGATTAAGCGTTAGCACAGTTAATGCCAAGTGGCTAAAGAGAAGATCTTGCACAATATGATAACCACAAGGAGTTCAACACAGAGAAGACACAGTGATTTATCCCGTGGTTCGGCCAAGTACAAAACTTGCCTACTCCACGTTGTGGCGTCCCAACGGACGAGAGTTGCACTCAACTCCTCTCAAGTGATCCAATGATCAACTTGAATACCACAGTGTTATGCTTTTCCTTTCAATTTCCCGTTTGCAAGGAATCTCCACAACTTGGAGTCTCTCGCCCTTACACTTGAGATTCACAAAGAAATACGGAGTAAGGGAGGGAAGCAACACACACAAATCCACAGCAAAATGCGCACACACACGGCCAAGAATCGAGCTCAAAGACTATCTCACAGTTCTCACAAGAACGGAGCTCGAATCACTTAGAATAACAAATGGATGCGCAAAGACTGAGTGTGGATGATCAAGAATGCTCAAAGGTTGCTTGGTGTTTTCCTCCATGCGCCTAGGGGTCCCTTTTATAGCCCCAAGGCAGCTAGGAGCCGTTGAGAGCAAATCTGGAAGGCTGATCTTGCCTTCTGTCGTCGGGCGCACCGGACAGTCCGGTGCACACCAGACACTGTCCGGTGCCCGATTTCCTTTCTTAAACAGCGCAGTCGACCGTTGCTGATCTGGGAGCCGCTGGTGCACCGGACATGTCCGGTGCACACCGGACAGTCCGGTGCCCCCTTCCGACCGTTGGCTTGGCCACGTGTCGCGCGCAGAATCCGCGGCCGACCGTTGGCCCTAGCCGACCGTTGGCTCACCGGACAGTCCGGTGCACACCGGACAGTCCGGTGAATTTTAGCCGTACGCCGTCGGCGAATTCCCGAGAGTGGCCACTTCGGCCGAGGCAGCCTGGCGCACCGGACACTGTCCGGTGCACCACCGGACTGTCCGGTGCACCACCGGACAGTCCGGTGCACCACCGGACAGTCCGGTGCCCCAGACCGAAACAGCCCTTTGGCTGTACACAGCCACCTCTTTCCTTTTCTTTTTCTTCCTGTTTCCAATACTTAGACAAGTATATTAGTACACAAAACCAATGTACTAAGACTTAGAAACATACCTTTGCTCTTGATTTGCACTTTATTCATCCATTGCATAAATTCACATTTAAGCACTTGAGTTGGCACTCAATCACCAAAATACTTAGAAATGGCCCAAGGGCGCATTTCCCTTTCAATCTCCCCCTTTTTGGTGATTTATGCCAACACAACATAAAGCAACTAGAACAAGTGCAAAATCACTTCAAATAAAACTCAAATTGATTTTGATTCAATTTTGGCATATATGGATCATCCTTTGCCACCACTTGGTTTGTTTTTGGAAATCAAACTCAAATCTCTATCTCTATGTCAAACACACATATTGAGGCATAAAGAGAGTCATTCCGAAAGAGATTGATCAAAGATTTCAAAAACTCCCCCTATTTCCCATAATCAACATTTCTCCCCATACGAAGCCAACTTTTGACAAGAGAGACAATAAAAGAGTTTAACAAAACAAAAACTCTATTCTACTATTTTCAAAATCTCTCAAGTGGTAGCTGATCCATTTATTGCTTTGGCCTTTATTTTCTCCCCCTTTGGCATCAAGCACCAAAACAGAATCAATCTTGGCCCATTAACCCCATTGCCTCACCAAAATCTTCAATAAGAATACAAAGGCAATAAGAGTCTAAAGATGAACTTGGAATAAGTTACCCTCTCATCGGAGTGCAGTGGAAGTCTTTCATGATCCAAGTCCACCTTTTCCCTTTCAATTCTCCTTTGAGACTAAATCATCAAACTCAAGCACATGGTTAGTCTCGAAAGGGTCAAGTTGTAACACATCTCCCCCTAAACATGTGCATCACTTTGCAACGGACTTGTGAGGTCCAGGGAGTGTTTGTACAACTTGAGCACCACAATAAGCAACAAAATGCAGAATGAACCTGATCAAGGGCATAAACACATGTATGCTATAATTCAATCCAAGTTCCGCGAATCTAAGACATTTAGCTCACTACGCAACCTGCAAAAGGTCTTCTCATCTAGAGGCTTAGTGAAGATATCGGCTAGCTGGTTCTCGGTGCTAACATGAAACACTTCGATATCTCCCTTTTGCTGGTGGTCTCTCAAAAAGTGATGCCGGATGTCTATGTGCTTTGTGCGGCTGTGCTCAACAGGATTCTCCGCCATGCGGATAGCACTCTCATTGTCACATAGGAGTGGGACTTTGCTCAGATTGTAGCCAAAGTCCCGGAGGGTTTGCCTCATCCAAAGTAGTTGCGCGCAACACTGACCTGCGGCAACGTACTCGGCCTCAGCGGTGGATAGGGCAACGGAGGTTTGTTTCTTAGAGTTCCATGACACCAGGGACCTTCCTAAGAATTGGCACGTCCCTGATGTACTCTTCCTATCGACCTTACATCCAGCATAGTCGGAGTCTGAGTATCCAACTAAGTCAAAGGTAGACCCCTTTGGATACCAGAGCCCGAAGCAAGGCGTAGCAACCAAATATCTAAGAATTCGCTTTACCGCCACTAAGTGACACTCCTTAGGATCGGATTGAAATCTAGCACACATGCATACGCTAAGCATAATATCCGGTCTACTAGCACATAAGTAAAGCAAAGAACCTATCATTGACCGGTATGCTTTTTGATCAACGGACTTACCTCCTTTGTTGAGGTCGGTGTGTCCGTCGGTCCCCATCGGAGTCTTTGCGGGCTTGGCATCCTTCATCCCAAACCGCTTTAGCAGATCTTGCGTGTACTTCGTTTGGGAGATGAAGGTGCCGTCCTTGAGTTGCTTCACTTGGAACCCAAGGAAGTAGTTCAACTCGCCCATCATCGACATCTCGAATTTCTGCGTCATCACCCTGCAAAACTCTTCACAAGACTTTTGGTTAGTAGAACCAAATATTATGTCATCGACATAAATTTGGCACACAAACAAATCACCATCACATGTCTTAGTAAAAAGAGTTGGATCGGCTTTCCCAACCTTGAAAGCATTAGCAATTAGAAAGTCTCTAAGGCATTCATACCATGCTCTTGGGGCTTGCTTAAGTCCATAGAGCGCCTTAGAGAGCTTACACACGTGGTTGGGGTACCGTTCATCCTCGAAGCCAGGGGGTTGCTCCACGTACACCTCCTCCTTGATCGGCCCGTTGAGGAAAGCGCTCTTCACATCCATTTGGAACAGCCTGAAAGAATGGTGAGCGGCATATGCTAGCAGGATACGAATAGACTCTAGCCTAGCCACAGGAGCAAAAGTCTCCTCGAAATCCAAACATGCGACTTGGGCATAACCTTTTGCCACAAGTCGAGCCTTGTTTCTCGTCACCACCCCGTGTTCGTCCTGTTTGTTGCGGAACACCCACTTGGTTCCTACAACATTTTGCTTCGGATGAGGCACCAGCGTCCAAACTTCATTTCTCTTGAAGTTGTTGAGCTCCTCCTGCATGGCCAACACCCAGTCCGGATCTAGCAAGGCCTCCTCTACCCTGAAAGGCTCAATAGAAGAGACAAAGGAGTAATGCTCACAAAAATTAACTAATCGAGATCGAGTAGTTACTCCCTTGCTAATGTCACCCAAAATTTGGTCGACGGGATGATCCCTTTGAATCATCGCTCGAACTTGGGTTGGAGGTGCTGGTTGCGCATCTTCCTCCATCACACGATCATCTTGTGCTCTCCCTTGATCACACGCCTCCTGTTGATGAACCTGTTCATCGTCTTGAGTTGGGGATAGCACCATAGTTGAGGAAGATGTTTGATCTCGTTCATCGTGTTCCTGTGGCCGCACTTCTCCAATCGCCATGGTTCGTATAGCGGCCGTTGGAACATCTTCTTCATCTACATCATCACAATCAACAACTTGCTCTCTTGGAGAGCCATTAGTCTCATCAAATACAACGTCGCTAGAGACTTCAACCAAACCCGATGATTTGTTGAAGACTCTATACGCCTTTGTATTTGAGTCATAACCTAATAAAAACCCTTCTACAGCTTTGGGAGCAAACTTAGAATTCCTACCCTTCTTCACTAGAATGTAGCACTTGCTCCCAAATACACGAAAGTAAGATACATTGGGTTTGTTACCGGTTAGAAGCTCATACGACGTCTTCTTGAGGAGGCGGTGAAGGTAGACCCTGTTGATGGCGTGGCAAGCCGTGTTCACGGCTTCCGACCAAAAACGCTCGGGGGTCTTGAACTCTCCAAGCATAGTCCTCGCCATGTCGATTAGCGTCCTGTTCTTCCTCTCTACCACACCATTTTGCTGTGGTGTGTAGGGAGCAGAGAACTCATGCTTGATCCCTTCCTCCTCAAGGAACTCCTCCACTTGAAGGTTCTTGAACTCGGACCCGTTGTCGCTCCTTATCTTCTTCACCTTGAGCTCAAACTCATTTTGAGCTCTCCTGAGGAAGCGCTTGAGGGTCCCTTGGGTTTCAGACTTATCCTGCAAAAAGAACACCCAAGTGAAGCGGGAAAAGTCATCAACAATAACTAGACCATACTTACTCCCTCCTAGGCTCAGATAGGCGACGGGTCCGAAGAGGTCCATATGCAGCAGCTCCAGGGGTCTTGAAGTAGTCATCACATTCTTGCTGTGATGTGCTCCTCCCACTTGTTTACCTGCTTGACAAGCTGCACAAGGTCTATCCTTTTCGAATTGCACGTTAGTCAAACCTATCACGTGTTCTCCCTTTAGAAGCTTGTGAAGGTTCTTCATCCCCACATGTGCTAAGCGGCGATGCCACAGCCAGCCCATGCTAGTCTTAGCTATTAAGCATGCATCTAGACCGGCCTCTTCTTTTGCAAAATCAACTAAATAAAGTTTGCCGTCTAATACACCCTTAAAAGCTAGTGAACCATCACTTTTTCTAAAGACAGACACATCTACATTTGTAAATAGACAGTTATATCCCATATGACATTATTGACTAACAGATAGCAAATTATATCCAAGACTCTCTACTAAAAATACATTAGAGATAGAATGCTCATTAGAAATTGCAATTTTACCTAACCCTTTTACCTTGCCTTGATTCCCATCACCGAATATAATTGAATCTTGGGAATCCTTATTCTTGACGTAGGAGGTGAACATCTTCTTCTCCCCCGTCATATGGTTTGTGCATCCGCTGTCGATAATCCAGCTTGAACCCCCGGATGCATAAACCTGCAAGGCAAATTTAGGCTTGGGACTTAGGTACCCAACTCTTGTTGGGTCCTACAAGGTTAGTGCAAATTTCCTTAGGGACCCAAATGCAAGTTTTGTCTCCCTTGCATTTTGCCCCTAACTTCCTAGCAACTATTTTCCTATCCGTTCTACAAATAGCAAAGGAAGCATTTAGTGCATGATAAATTGTAGAAGGTCCATTCATAACTTTTCTAGGAATATTAACAACATTTCTCCTAGGCATATTATGAACAACATTTCTCCTATCAACATTTCTATCATGCACATAGGAAGAACTAGAAGCAAACATGACATGAGAATCAAAATCATCATAAGCATTAAAACTCCTATAAGCATTTCTAGTTTGTCTCCTATCATGGTACATAAAAGCATGGTTCTTTTGCACACTACTAGCCATAGGGGCCTTCCCTTTCTCCTTGGCGGAGATGGGAGCCTTATGGCTTGTCAAGTTCTTGACTTCCCTCTTGAAGCCAAGCCCATCCTTAATTGAGGGGTGTCTACCAATTGTGTAGGCATCCCTTGCAAATTTTAGTTTATCCAAATCACTCTTGCTAGTCTTAAGTTGAGCATTAAGACTAGCTACTTCATCATTTAATTTAAAAATGCACTCTAGGTGTTCACTACAAGCATCAACATTAAAGTCTTTACACCTAGTGCAAATCACAACATGTTCTACACAAGATGTTAATTTACTATATTTTTCTAGCTTAGCATTTAAATCATCATTTATGCTCTTTAAGCTAGAAATTGTCTCATGGCAAGAAGATAATTCACAAGAAAGCATTTCATTTCTCTTAACTTCTAAAGCATGGGATTTTTGTGCTTCTACAAATTTGTCATGCTCTTCATATAAAAGGTCCTCTTGTTTTTCTAGTAATCTATTCTTGTCATTCAAGGCATCAATCAACTCATTAATCTTATCAATTTTAGATCTATCTAATCCCTTGAATAAGCATGAGTAATCTATCTCATCATCATCACTAGACTCATCCTCACTAGAAGAAGCATAGGTAGGGTTTTGAGTACATACCTTCTTCTCCCTTGCCATAAGGCATGTGTGACGCTCGTTGGGGAAGAGGGTCGATTTGTTGAAGGCGGTGGCGGCGAGTCCCTCATTGTCGGAGTCGGAAGAGGAGCAATCCGAATCCCACTCCTTTCCGATATGTGCCTCACCCTTGGCCTTCTTGTAATGCTTCTTCTTTTCCCTCTTGTCCTCCTTTTCCTGGTCACTTTCATTATCGGGACAGTTAGCAATGAAATGACCAATCTTACCACATTTGAAGCATGAGCGCTTCTCCTTTGTCTTGGTCTTGTTTGGCTGTCCCTTGCGACCTTTAAGCGCCGTCTTGAAGCGCTTAATGACGAGGGCCATCTCCTCATTATTTAGCCCGGCCGCCTCAACTTGCGCCACCTTGCTTGGTAGCGCCTCCTTGCTCCTTGTTGCCTTGAGAGCAATTGGTTGAGGCTCATTGATCGGTCCATTCAAGGCGTCGTCCACGTATCTTGCCTCCTTGATCATCATCCGCCCGCTTACGAATTTTCCGAGTACCTCCTCGGGCGTCATCTTCGTGTACCTGGGATTCTCACGAATATTGTTCACGAGATGAGGATCAAGAACGGTAAATGACCTTAGCATTAGGCGGACGACGTCATGGTCCGTCCATCGCGTGCTTCCGTAGCTCCTTATTTTGTTGATAAGGGTCTTGAGCCGGTTGTATGTTTGGGTTGGCTCCTCGCCCCTTATCATTGCAAACCTTCCAAGCTCGCCCTCCACCAACTCCATTTTAGTGAGCATGGTGATGTCGTTCCCCTCGTGAGAAATCTTGAGGGTGTCCCATATCTGCTTGGCATTGTCCAAGCCGCTCACCTTATTGTACTCGTCCCTGCACAAAGAGGCTAGCAACACAGTAGTAGCTTGTGCATTTTTATGAATTTGTTCGTTAATAAACATAGGACTATCCGAGCTATCAAATTTCATTCCATTCTCTACAATCTCCCATATGCTTGGATGGAGAGAGAATAAATGACTACGCATTTTGTGACTCCAAAATCCGTAGTCCTCCCCATCAAAGTGTGGAGGTTTGCCGAGAGGAATGGAAAGCAAATGCGAATTCGAACTATGTGGAATACGAGAATAATCAAATGAAAAGTTTGAATTGACCGTCTTCCTGTAGTCGTTGTCATCGTCCTTTTGGGAAGAGGAAGATTCATCGCTGTCGTAGTAGACAATCTCCTTGATGCGCCTTGTCTTCTTCTTCTTCCCATCTTTTCGTCTATGACCCGAGCCCGAGTCGTTTGACTTGTCATCCTTTGGCTCGTTGACGAAGGACTCCTTCTCCTTATCGTTGATCACGATTCCCTTCCCCTTAGGATCCATCTCTTCGGGCGGTTAGTCCCTTTCTTGAAGAGAACGGCTCTGATACCAATTGAGAGCACCTAGAGGGGGGGGGGTGAATAGGTGATCCTGTATACTTCAAAACTTAAGCCACAAAACTTTGATTAAGCGTTAGCACAGTTAATGCCAAGTGGCTAAAGAGAAGATCTTGCACAATATGATAACCACAAGGAGTTCAACACAGAGAAGACACAGTGATTTATCCCGTGGTTCGGCCAAGTACAAAACTTGCCTACTCCACGTTGTGGCGTCCCAACGGACGAGAGTTGCACTCAACTCCTCTCAAGTGATCCAATGATCAACTTGAATACCACAGTGTTATGCTTTTCCTTTCAATTTCCCGTTTGCAAGGAATCTCCACAACTTGGAGTCTCTCGCCCTTACACTTGAGATTCACAAAGAAATACGGAGTAAGGGAGGGAAGCAACACACACAAATCCACAGCAAAATGCGCACACACACGGCCAAGAATCGAGCTCAAAGACTATCTCACAGTTCTCACAAGAACGGAGCTCGAATCACTTAGAATAACAAATGGATGCGCAAAGACTGAGTGTGGATGATCAAGAATGCTCAAAGGTTGCTTGGTGTTTTCCTCCATGCGCCTAGGGGTCCCTTTTATAGCCCCAAGGCAGCTAGGAGCCGTTGAGAGCAAATCTGGAAGGCTGATCTTGCCTTCTGTCGTCGGGCGCACCGGACAGTCCGGTGCACACCGGACACTGTCCGGTGCCCGATTTCCTTTCTTAAACAGCGCAGTCGACCGTTGCTGATCTGGGAGCCGCTGGTGCACCGGACATGTCCGGTGCACACCGGACAGTCCGGTGCCCCCTTCCGACCGTTGGCTTGGCCACGTGTCGCGCGCAGAATCCGCGGCCGATCGTTGGCCCTAGCCGACCGTTGGCTCACCGGACAGTCCGGTGCACACCGGACAGTCCGGTGAATTTTAGCCGTACGCCGTCGGCGAATTCCCGAGAGTGGCCACTTCGGCCGAGGCAGCCTAGCGCACCGGACACTGTCCGGTGCACCACCGGACAGTCCGGTGCCCCAGACCGAAACAGCCCTTTGGCTGTACACAGCCACCTCTTTCCTTTTCTTTTTCTTCCTGTTTCCAATACTTAGACAAGTATATTAGTACACAAAACCAATGTACTAAGACTTAGAAACATACCTTTGCTCTTGATTTGCACTTTATTCATCCATTGCATAAATTCACATTTAAGCACTTGAGTTGGCACTCAATCACCAAAATACTTAGAAATGGCCCAAGGGCGCATTTCCCTTTCAAGCCTCACGCTGGAGCACGCACACGGCAGCATCGGAGAAGACCGTGGCGGTGCACACGCCGGTGAGGGATGATCAGCTACCTGGTACGCCGCGCGCCCAAACCAGAGACCCCACGCAATGCCGGAACCTAAGCGAACCTAATGAGGGAACACTCACCGAGAATCACGGAGCCGCAAGCTTCGGCCACAGCGCATGGCGGCCCCGCAACGAGCAGAGATCGCCGGTGAGAAATTGGGTCCACAACGGTGATGCTCACCATCCATCGACGCCACAAAAGCTTGCACAAGCCCTGGCAGCCCTCCTCGACCATGCCACGGACCACACGGCGGCGTAAGCCAAGGACGGCGACAGCGGCCGGTTCTCTGGTTCTCTCTCTCTACCTCCTATCTCTCGCGTTCCCCGGCGGCCATGGCCCCAGCGTAAAGGTGGTGCGCTACGCGGCTTGCTAACAGGGGAGGATCAGCTCAGGAAGGGGGCGCCGCAATCCACGGATCTTATGGGGAAGAGGGAGTCGGCCGGTGGAAGCGCGCGGTTCCACTGTAACCATCTGCCGCTAGAAAAGGGGAGGAAGGGGCGAGTCCATGCCAAGGAGACCGGTAGCAGTTCGGCGCGGAGTCCTCGGGGATTCGGTGGAGATTTGTTGAGGCACCAACGACCCAGGGCGAGATTCACGGCGAGGGACCTTCGCCCGCCAAGACCGCGTTCAGCTGGGGAAGGAACGACGTCGGGAGGGGAGGGTTCTGACCTGCTGGTCCCACGCGCAAGAGATAGGCGCATGCGGTATACTGGCTGGCGATGTGGGCCCCGGCCGTCGGCGCCATCGCGCGCGCGGTCGTGAGGCGCGAAGATGGGCCACGCGGAGGAGGACTAAATGGGCCGGGCGCGGGGAAGAGGCTACCAGTGGGTCCCACGGACCAGCGGCTGCAGGGAGGAACGGCGAGCGCATGTGCGACTGACAGCCATGGCCCACAAGTCGGCGCCAGAGATAGGTGGTGGGCTGCGCGATTCAAAAGGGAAATTGGGCCGAATTTGGTGGCTTTGGGCCCAACAGTGGTATTTCTCTTTTTCTTTTATTCTTTTCTCTTCTCCTTTTCAAATTCAAAATTTTGAATTCCCTTTCCAACTTAACTTCATGATAAATTTGTTCTCTCATTAAAGACTCATTTTAGACATGTTATGGATAAATTTGTCTAAATTTAGTATTTATTTTATGATAAGTAGTGCTTTCTTTCTCCGATTCTAGAGTATCTTTTAGATCTTAATTTCCCATTTGGGTATTAATGTAATTCTTTTCTCATTATTTTATGTTGTCACAGAATGCACTCACAAAATAAAATCCCAGCATGATGCAAGTTTTATTTTGGGTATCTTTTTATTATTTATTTGTTGTTTGAATATGGTGTTCACATGTGATGCTAAGTAAATTCAACACTCACCTAAAATATAGGAAATGACTTTTTTTTATATTACAACTGGGTGTTACATCCCGAAACGGAGCACCGTCCCGGGCCGGAAAGGTTGTTGGAGACTGCCCATCTGGAGCTTGACGGGAAGCTGTTCGTCAACACGCAGCAGACCCCTACCTGGCGCGCCAACTGTCGGTGTTTCGAAACCCGGGGGGTCCCTGGACCGACGAGTGAATTGTCGCCGCGTGCCCCAGCTCAGATGGGTCGACGCGAGGCGGAACGCGAAGGGGGGAAAGGAGGCAGCCGGAGGGAGGAAGGCGTGAGAGAGCAGATCCCGCGGCCTTCGTGTTAGCCCCACGCCTGAGTCGGGTGCGCTTGCAGTAGGGGGATACAAGCGTCCACGCGGGAGTGGGAGCGAGCGGCCTTGCGCGAGCGCCGTCCCGTCCTTCTCCGCGCGGGCCAACCCTCTGTAAGAGGGCCCTAGTCCTTCCTTTTATAGGCATAAGGAGAGGATCCAGGTGTACAATGGGGGGTGTAGCAGAGTGCTACGTGTCTAGCGGAGGAGAGCTAGTGCCCTAAGTACATGCCATCGTGGCAGCCGGAGAGGTCTTGGCGCCCAGTTCGCGTGGTGTCGTGGCCGTCGGAGGAGTGCTGGAGCCTGGCGAGAGGACAGCTGTTGGGGATGTCGAGTCCTTGCTGACGTCCTCTTGCTTCCGTAAAGGGGGCTGAGAGCCTCCGTCGTCACAGGGCATGCTGGGCGCCATCATTACTCGCATGGTGGAGCGAGCCAGATGGGACGCCGGTCTGGTTCCCCGTAGCCCGAGTCAGCTCGGGGTAGGGTAATGATGGCGCTTCCTATTGACGTGGTCGGTCCGTGCCCTAGGCTAGGCGAGGTGAGGCTCCTCCGAGGTCGAGGTCGAGCCCCTGGGTCGGGCGAGGCGGAGTTCGTCGTCTTCCGGGGTTGAGCCCATGTCCGAGCTCTGGGGTCGGGCGAGGCGGAGTTCGTCATCTTCCGGGGCTGAGCCCATGTCCGAGCTCTGGGGTCGGGCGAGGCGGAGTTCGCCGTCTTCCGGGGCTGAGCCCAAGTCCGAGCCCTTGGTCGGGCGGAGCGGAGTCCGTCGTCTTCCGGGGTTGAGCCCGTGTCCGAGCCCTGTGGTCGGGCGAGGCGGAGTTCGCCGTCTTCTGGGGCTGAGCCCGAGTCCGAGCCCTGGGTCGGGCGGAGCGGAGTTCGTCGTCTTCCGGGGCTGAGCCCGAGTCCGAGCCCTGGGTCGTGCGGAGCGGAGTTCGCCGTCTTCCGGGGCTGAGCCCGAGTCCGAGCCCTGGGGTCAGGCGAGGCGGAGTTTCCTATGACGCCCGAGGCCGGCCTTGGCTACTGTCATCTTCACTCTGTCGGGTGGCTCAGCAGTCGGAGCGGCGCAGGCGGCGCTGTCCTCTTGTCAGACCGGTCAGTAGAGCGGCGAAGTGACTGCGGTCACTTCGGCTCTGTCGACTGGAGGGCGTGCGTCAGGATAAAGGTGTCAGGCCACCTTTGCATTAAACGCCCCTGCGATTTGGTCGGTCGACGTGGCGATGTGGCCAAGGTTGCTTCTTGGTGAAGACTGGGCCTCGGGCGAGCTGACAGTGTGCCCGTTGCTGGAGGGGGGTCCTCGGGCGAGACATAGGTTCTTCAGGGTCGGCTTCCCTTGCCCGAGGCTAGGCTCGGGCGAGGCACGATCGTGTCCCTTGAATGGACTGATCCTTGATTTAATCGCACCCATCAGGCCTTTGCAGCTTTGTGCTGATGGGGGTTACTAGCTAAGATTTAGGGGTCTTGAGGGTACCCCTAATTATGGTCCCCGACAATGTTGCATAGTTATCGGAGCGTTCGTGTCATCTCGTGGAGGCCATATCTGCAAGTCTACGCCAGGCAGTGGAGCTAGAAGCCAGTTCCGTGAGCTCCCCCTTCGCCGGATAAGCATGGCAAGCTCACTGGATCCCTTTGATGCATAAATTACCTATGATTTTTCAACCACAACCCTCAGTCTGTTATTTTATGCATGATATGATTTTGAGACAAGTTATTATGGCCACCCAAGTCGCTTGCCGCAATCAATCCTTGATATATTTGTTACAAATGATTTGAGAAAAGGTGTGAGTTTTCAAAAGAAAATGCTTTTCAAAATGTGTATGATGAAGGGTTTTCACCCTTATCACCTTTGAGTAGGGATGATCAGGGACTCCCTGGTTTAGGGGAGGGCCTAAGGTGATGGCTCAACTGGTTTAGGTGTGAGCAGAAGGATTGTCCCCTCATATAAGGACCGATTTGTCATCCTTCACTACCTGTACTCATGATTAGTACAACCACTCGAGACTGTGTGGGCAGTCACTCAATCTGAACTCGTACGATCCAACCCCAGGGTTATGAAGGCTGGGGAGCACCGGGAGGATAAGGAGGGGGAATGTTTTGTCTGGTTTGGACATGGCGGTGGCCTGACTCCTTCCGGTATAACCGTTAAGGTTAGGACGTGCGAGGAAAGAAAGAGATCCAGCATTCGGGCCTCACGACGGTGAGATCGCAGAAACCAAACTAGTGGGTAAAGTGTACCCCTCTGCGCAGAGTTCAAACCTATTCGAATAGTCTGTGTCCACAGGAATGGACGAGTCTGGTGTGTGAGAGCACCTAGAGGGGGGGGGGAATAGGTGATCCTGTAAAAACTTGAAACTTAATCCACAAAGCTTGATTAGGAGTTAGCACAGTAACCAAAAGAAAATCAACTCAGATAGGCACAGTGGTTTATCCTGTGGTTCGGCCAAGTCCAACACTTGCCTACTCCACGTTGTGGCATCCCAATGGACGAGGGTTGCACTCAACCCCTCTCAAGTGGTCCGAAGACTCACTTGAATATCACGGTGTTTTGCTTTGTTTCACTATATCCCGCTTGCGAGGAATCTCCACAACTTGGAGCCTCTCGCCCTTACACTTGATGTTCACAAAGAAGCACGGAAGTAAGGATGGGATGAGCAACACACTCAAGACACAAAATCAGAGCACAACACGCACACAAGTCACAACTCGAGCTCACAACACAACCCGAAGAGTTCTCTACTCAAAATGGAGCTCTAATTGCTATCACAAAGAATCAAATGCGTGGAATTGGAGTCTTGGTGCTTAGGAATGCTTAGAGAATGCTTGGGTGTTCTCCTCCATGCGCTTAGGGGTCCCTTTTATAGCCCCAAGGCAGCTAGGAGCCGTTGAGAGCATTCCAGGAAGGCAATTCTTGTCTTCTGTCGCCTGGCGCACCGGACACTGTCCGGTGCAGATTTCTTTCCTATTCTGGCGCAGCCGACCATTGAAGTCTTGGAGCCGTTGGCGCACCGGACAGTCTGGTGCCCCCCTTCTGACCGTTGGCTCTGCCACGCGTCGCGCGCGGATTACGCGGTCGACCGTTGGCCCGGCCGACTGTTGGCTCACCGGACAGTTCGGTGCACCACCGGACAGTCCAGTGATTTATAGCCGTACGCCGCCGACGAAACCCGAGAGCAGTCAGTTCGCCAGAGCCAGCCTGGCGCACCGGACACTATTCGGTGCACCACCGGACTGTCCGGTGCACCACCGGACAGTCCGGTGCACCCAGACTGCGCAGAGTCTTGGCTGCTCAGCCAAGTCTTTTCCAAGTTGGTCTTTTCCTGTTTCTAGCACTTAGACACATTACATTAGTCTTAAAAACAATGTACTAAGTCTTAGAAACATACCTTTACTCTTGATTTGCACTTTGTCCATCACTTGGCATAATTTAACACTTAAGCACTTGTGTTGGTCAATTAATTACCAAAATAATTAAAAATGACCCAAGGGCACATTTCCCTTTCAATCTCCCCCTTTTTGGTGATTTATGCCAACACAACAAAAGGCGACTAAAAGAAGTGCAACATCAATGCAAATGAGAACACAAATTTGTTTTGATTCAAATTTGGCATATTTGGATCATTCTTTGCCACCACTTGGTTTGTTTTTGCAAATCAAACTTAATTTCCTATCTCTAAGTCAAATGCACTTGTTGAGGCATAGAGAAGGTATTCCAAGAGAAATTGATCAAAGTTTCAAAAACTCCCCCTTTTTCCCATAATCAAACATTCTCCCCACAAGAGACCAATTTTGACAAAAAGAGACAATAAGAGTATTTTGACAAAACAAAAGCTCTAACTCTACTATTTTTCAAAATTCTCAAGTGGTAGCTGATCCATTTCTTGCTTTGGCCTTATTTTCTCCCCCTTTGGCATCAAGCACCAAAACGGGATCAATTTGGGCCCTGGAACCCCATTGCCTCACCAAAATGTTCAATTAAGAGTAAAAAGGCAATAAGAGCATGGAGATGAACTTGGAATAAGTTACTCTTTCATCGGAGTGCAGTGGAAGTCTTTCATGGTCCAAGTCCAACATTCCCTTTCAATCTAAATCAAGCAAACTCAAGTACACAGTTAGTCTCAAAGGGTCAAGTTGTAGCACATCTCCCCCTAAATATGTGCATCTCTCACACATGGACTTTTGAGGTCCAGGGAGTGTTTGTACAACTTGAGCACCATAAACAGCAAAATTCATAAGGAACATGATCAAAGGCATACACACGTGTATGCTACAAATCAATCCAAGTTCCGCGAATCTAGGATATTTAGCTCACTACGCAGCCTGCAAAAGGTCTTTTCATCTAAAGGCTTGGTAAAGATATCGGCTAGCTGGTTCTCAGTGTTAACATAAAACACTTCGATATCTCCCTTTTGCTGGTGATCTCTCAAAAAGTGATGCCGGATGTCTATGTGCTTTGTGCGGCTGTGTTCAACAGGATTATCCGCCATGCGGATATCACTCTCATTATCACATAGGAGTGGGACTTTGCTCAGATTGTAGCCAATGTCTCGAAGGGTTTGCCTCATCCAAAGTAGTTGCGCGCAACACTGTCCTGCGACAACATACTCGGCCTCAGCGGTGGATAGGGCAACGTAAGTTTGTTTCTTAGAACTCCATGACACCAGGGACCTTCCTAAGAATTGGCACGTCCCCGATGTACTCTTCCTATCGACCTTACATCCAGCATAGTCAGAGTCTGAATATCCAATCAAGTCAAAGGTAGACCCCTTTGGATACCAGATCCCGAAGCAAGGCGTAGCAACTAAATATCTAAGAATTCGCTTAACGGCCACAAGGTGACACTCCCTTGGATCGGATTGAAACCTAGCACACATGCATACGCTAAGCATAATATCCGGTCTACTAGCACATAAATAAAGTAAAGACCCTATCATAGACCGGTATGCCTTTTGATCTACGAACTTACCTCCTTTGTTGAGGTCGACATGTCTGTCGGTTCCCATTGGTGTCTTTGCGGGCTTGGCGTCCTTCATTCCAAACCGCTTTAGCAGGTCTTGCGTGTACTTCGTTTGGGAGATGAAGGTGCCGTCCTTGAGTTGCTTCACTTGGAACCCAAGGAAGTAGTTCAACTTGCCCATCATCGACATCTCGAATTTCTGAGTCATTACCCTGCTAAACTCTTCACAAGACTTTTGGTTAGTAGAACCAAATATTATGTCATCGACATAAATTTGGCACACAAAAAGATCACCATCACAAGTCTTAGTGAATAAAGTTGGATCGGCTTTCCCAACCTTGAAAGCATTAGCAATTAAAAAGTCTCTAAGGCATTCATACCGTGCTCTTGGGGCTTGCTTAAGTCCATAGAGCGCCATAGAGAGCTTACACACGTGGTCGGGGTACCGTTCATCCTCAAAGCCAGGAGGTTGCTCTACGTACACCTCCTTGATTGGCCCGTTGAGGAAAGCACTCTTCACATCCATTTGGAACAACCTAAAAGAATGGTGAGCAGCATAGGCTAACAATATGCGAATTGACTCTAGCCTAGCCACAGGAGCAAAAGTCTCCTCAAAGTCCAAACCTGCGACTTGGGCATAACCTTTTGCCATAAGTCTAGCCTTGTTCCTTGTTACCACCCCGTGCTCGTCTTGTTTGTTGCAGAACACCCACTTGGTTCCCACAATGTTTTGCTTGGGACGAGGCACCAGTGTCCAAACTTCATTTCTCTTGAAGTTGTTGAGCTCTTCCTGCATAGCCAACACCCAGTCCGGATCTAGCAAGGCCTCTTCTACCCTGAAAGGCTCAATAGAGGAGATAAAAGAGTAATGCTCACAAAAATTTACTAATCTAGAGCGAGTAGTTACTCCCTTGCTAATATTACCCAAAATTTGGTCGACGGGATGATTCCTTTGAATCATCGCTCGAACTTGAGTTAGAGGTGTCGGTTGTGCTTCTTCCTCAATTACATGATCATCTTGTGCCCCCCTTGATCACACGCCTCCTCTTGATGAACCTGTTCATCATCTTGAGTTGGGGATGCACCATTGTTGAGGAAGAAGGTTGATCTTGCTCCTTTTGTTCCTGTGGCCTCACTTCTTCAATCGCCATGGTGCGTATTGCGGCCGTTGGAATATCTTCTTCATCTACATCATCAAGATCAACAACTTGCTCTCTTGGAGAGCCATTACTCTCATCAAATACAACGTCGCTAGAGACTTCAACCAAACCCGATGATTTGTTGAAGACCCTATACGCCTTTGTATTTGAGTCATAACCTAATAAAAACCCTTCTACAGCCTTGGGAGCAAACTTAGAATTTCTACCTTTCTTCACAAGAATATAACATTTTCTTCCAAATACATGAAAGTAAGACACATTGGGTTAGAAGCTCATATGACGTCTTCTTGAGGAGACGATGAAGGTAGACCCGGTTGATGGCGTGGCAAGCCGTGTTCACGGCTTCCGACCAAAACCGCTCGGGGGTCTTGAACTCTCCAAGCATCATCCTTGCCATGTCAATGAGCGTCCTATTCTTCCTTTCTACCACGCCGTTTTGCTGTGGTGTGTAGGGAGCGGAGAACTCGTGCTTGATCCCTTCCTCCTCAAGGTACTCCTCCATTTGAAGGTTCTTGAACTCGGACCCGTTGTCACTCCTTATCTTCTTCACCTTGAGCTCAAACTCATTTTGAGCTCTCCTTAGGAAGCGCTTGAGGGTCCCTTGGGTTTCAGATTTATCCTGCAAAAAGAATACCCAAGTGAAGCGGGAAAAATCATCAACTATAACAAGACCATACTTACTTCCTCCTATGCTTAGATAGGCCACGGGTCCGAAGAGGTCCATATGAAGCAGCTCCAGGGGTCTTGATGTGGTCATCACGTTCTTGGTATGATGAGAGCTTCCCACCTGTTTACCTGCTTGACAAGCTGCGCAAGGTCTATCTTTTTCGAAAGTAACATTTGTTAGACCTATCACGTGTTCTCCCTTTAGAAGTTTGTGAAGGTTCTTCATCCCCACATGTGCTAAGCGGCGATGCCACAGCCAGCCCATGCTAGTCTTAGCAATTAAGCATGCATCTAGACCGGCCTCCTCTTTTGCCAAATCAACTAAGTAGAGTTTGTCGTCTAATACACCCTTAAAAGCTAATGAACCATCACTCCTTCTAAATACGGACACATCTACATTTGTGAATAAGCAATTATATCCCATATTACAAAGCTGACTCACAGACAATAAGTTATATCCAAGCGACTCAACTGAAAACACATTAGAAATAGAGTGCTCGGATGAAATGGCAATCTTCCCTAGTCCTTTGACCTTGCCTTGATTCCCGTCACCGAATATGATTGAGGCTTGGGAATCCTTGTTCTTGACGTAGGAGGTAAACATCTTCTTCTCCCCCGTCATGTGGTTTGTGCATCCGTTGTCGATAATCCAGCTTGATCCCCCGAATGCATAAACCTGCAAGGCAATTTAGGCTTGGGTTTTAGGTACCCAACTCTTGTTGGGTCCTACAAGGTTAGTAATAATGGTCTTAGGGACCCAAATGCAAATTTTATCTCCCTTGCATTTTGCCCCTAATTTCCTAGCAATCACCTTCTTATCCTTTCTACAAATTGCAAAGGAAACATTGCAAGCATGATAAATTGTAGAAGGTTTGTTAATTTTCCTAGGAACATTAGCAACATTTCTCCTAGGCATACGATGAATGACATTTCTCCTAGGCATATCTCTACCATGCACATAGGAAGAACTTGAAGCAAACATGGCATTTGAATCATTACAACTCCTATGAACATTTCTAGAATATATCTTATCATGGTACATGAAAGCATGGTTCTTTTTAACACTATTAGTCATAGGGGCCTTCCCTTTCTCCTTGGCGGAGATGGGAGCCTTATGACTTGTTAAGTTCTTGGCTTCCCTCTTAAAGCCAAGCCCATCCTTAATTGAGGGGTGTCTACCAATAGTGTAGGCATCCCTTGCAAATTTTAGTTTATCAAAATCATTTTTGCTAGTCTTAAGTTGGTCATTAAGACTAGCCACTTCATCACTTAATTTAGAAATGCAAACTAGGTGTTCACTACAAGCATCAACATTAAAATCTTTACACCTATTGCAAATCATTACATGTTCTACACAAGAGGTTGATTTATTAGCTATTTCTAACTTAGCATTCAAGTCATCATTGATACTCTTTAAGCTAGAAATAGATTCATGGCATGTAGACAATTCACATGAAAGCACTTCATTTCTTTTAACTTCTAAAGCAAGAGAATTTTGTGCACTTACAAATTTATCATGCTCTTCATATAAAAGATCTTCTTGCTTTTCTAAAAGATTATTTTTCTCATTCAAAGCATCAATTAATTCATTGATCTTATCAATTTTAGTTCTATCTAGGCCTTTGAACAAATATGCATAGTCTATTTCATCATCACTAGATTCATCTTCACTTGAAGAAGCATAAGTAGCATTGTTTCGAGTACATACCTTCTTCTCCTTTGCCATGAGGCATGTGTGATGCTCGTTGGGGAAGTGGAACGATTTGTTGAAGGCCGAGGCGGCGAGTCCTTCGTTGTCGGAGTCGGACGACGAGCTATCCGAGTCCCACTCCTTGCCAAGATGTGCCTCGCCTTTAGCCTTCTTGTAATTCTTCTTCTTTTCCCTCTTCTTCTCTTGTTCCTGGTCACTATCATTATCGGGACAATTAGCGATAAAATGACCAATCTTACCACACTTGAAGCAGGAACGCTTTCCCTTTGTCTTGCTTTTGTTGGGATGCTCCTTGCGACTTTTAAGCGTCGTCTTGAAACGCTTGATGATGAGAGCCATTTCTTCCTCGTTAAGCCCGGCCGCCTCAATTTGTGCCACCTTGCTAGGTAGTGCCTCTCTGCTACTAGTTGCCTTGAGAGCAATGGCTTGAGGCTCATGGATTGGGCCATTCAATGCATCATCAACATATCTTGCCTCCTTGATCATCATCCGCCCGCTTACAAACTTCCCAAGTATTTCCTCGGGCGTCATCTTGGTGTACCTAGGATTCTCACGAATATTGTTTACAAGATGTGGATCAAGGACAGTGAAGGACCTTAGCATTAGGCGGACGATGTCGTGGTCCGTCCATCGCGTGCTTCCATAGCTCCTTATTTTGTTGACGAGGGTCTTGAGCCTATTGTACGTTTGGGTTGGCTCCTCCCCCCTGATCATCGCGAACCTTCCTAGTTCGCCTTCCACCAACTCCATCTTGGTGAGCATGGTGACGTCGTTCCCCTCATGCGAGATCTTGAGGGTGTCCCAAATCTGCTTGGCGTTATCCAAGCCGCTCACCTTATGATATTCATCCCTGCACAGTGATGCTAAAAGGATAGTAGTAGCTTGTGCATTTTTGTGAATTTGTTCATTTATAAACATGGGACTATCCTTACTATCAAATTGCATTCCATTTTATACTATCTCCCATATACTTGGATGGAGAGAGAACAGGTGGCTACGCATTTTGTGACTCCAAAATCCGTAGTCCTCTCCATCAAAGTGAGGATGTTTACCGAGGGGAATGGAAAGCAAATGAGTATTGGAGCTTTGCGGAATACGAGAATAGTCAAAGGAAAAGTTTGAATTGACCGTTTTCTTTTTCTCATGGTCGTCATCGTCCTGTTGGGAGGAGGAAGATTCGTCGCTGTCGTAGTAGACTATCTCCTTGATGCGCCTTGTTTTCTTCTTCTTCCCATCTTTTCTTTTGTGGCTCGAGCCCGAGTCAGTAGGCTTGTCATTGACCACCATCCCCTTGCCCTTAAGATCCATCTCTTCGGGCGATTAGTTCCTTACGTGAAGAGAACAGCTCCGATACCAATTAAGAGCACCTAGAGGGGGGGGGGGGTGAATAGGTGATCCTGTAAAAACTTGAAACTTAATCCGCAAAGCTTGATTAGGAGTTAGTATAGTAAAGCCAAGTGGCTAGAGAGAAGTTCTTGCAAAACACAATAACCAAAAGAAAATCAACACAGATAGGCACAGTGGTTTATCCCGTGGTTCAGCCAAGTCCGACACTTGCCTACTCCACGTTGTGGCGTCCCAATGGACGAGGGTTGCACTCAACCCCTCTCAAGTGGTCCAAAGACTCACTTGAATACCACGGTGTTTTGCTTTGTTTCACTATATCCCGCTTGCGAGGAATCTCCACAACTTGGAGCCTCTCGCCCTTACACTTTGATGTTCACAAAGAAGCACAGAAGTAAGGATGGGATGAGCAACGCACTCAAGACACAAAATCAGAGCACAACACGCACACAAGTCACAACTCGAGCTCACAACACAACCCGAAGAGTTCTCTACTCAAAATGGAGCTCTAATTGCTATCACAAAGAATCAAATGCACGGAATTGGAGTCTTGGTGTTTAGGAATGCTTATAGAATGCTTGGGTGTTCTCCTCCATGCGACTAGGGGTCCCTTTTATAGCCCCAAGGCAGCTAGGAGCCGTTGAGAGCATTCCAGGAAGGCAATTCTTGCCTTCTATCGCCTGGCGCACCGGACAGTCCGGTGCACCACCGGACACTGTCCGGTGCGGATTTCTTTCCTATTCTGGCGCAGCCGACCGTTGAAGTCTTGGAGCCGTTGGCGCACCGGACACTGTCCGGTGCACACCGGACAGTCCGGTGCCCCCTTCTGACCGTTGGCTCTGCCACGCGTCGCGCGCGGATTACGTGGCCGACCGTTGGCCCGACCGACTGTTGGCTCACCGGACAGTCCGGTGATTTATAGTCGTACGCCGCCGACGAAACCCGAGAGCAGTCAGTTCGCCAGAGCCAGCCTGGCGCACCAGACACTGTCCGGTGCACCACCGGACAGTCCGGTGCACCCAGACTGCGTAGAGTCTTGGCTGCTCAGCCAAGTCTTTTCCAAGTTGGTCTTTTCCTGTTTCTAGCACTTAGACACATTACATTAGTCTTAAAAAGAATGTACTAAGTCTTAGAAACATACCTTTACTCTTGATTTGCACTTTGTCCATCACTTGGCATAATTTAACACTTAAGCACTTGTGTTGGTCACTTAATCACCAAAATACTTAAAAATGACCCAAGGGCACATTTCCCTTTCAGTGTGGTATGGCAATTAATGTTTTGTTTTCAAAAAAAGAGAGATGATTTTGAGAAAAATGGTTTTTAAAAGGTCCGGCGGTTGAGCCGTGAGCTATGGTGGACGGGAAGTCCAGTAGCTGTGTTGGGTCTATGCTTCGTCGCCGAAGGTCTTCTAGGAAGAAGTGGCTTTCGGCTGAAGCTGCTTATGTGAAATAGCCGAAGGTTCCTCTTCATGAAGCTTCGGTATTATAAACCGACTTAAAGATAGAATGACCTTTTAGTCCATAAAGGTCTGGGTCAATGTTGTAAACTTTTATGAGGGGCATAATTGTAATTCCTCATAGGCTGTGTCCTGTGCCTATAAATAGTGAACAGTATTCCTTTACTGTTCACGGATTCTGGCAATTGTAATCGCATCTTTCGGGAACCAATCTTTGTCAAGGCAGAGGTATAATTGTATTCAATAATTCAATATATTAGATAAATACAATTTAATTCGTTTATGATTCATTCATCCTTCCATACCCTTTATTTTATGTTATCTTATATCATCTATTGGAATTTAATTACGAAGACTTAACCTTCGTAATTATATTCTCATCAACCTTCGTCCATGATTCATTATCCTCAAGGGAATATTGTTTCATGGGCGAAGGGCGTTAACATCTAACATTTTATGTTGCCTTGTTCTTAATTCATAGCGTTTGAGAACAAGTCCCCAACATTGGCGCCCACCTCCGGTGAACTCACTTCCACTTTTTTGAGCTGATGGCTTCGTGCAACGATCAAGCTGGAGCTGCTTCGGACCCGAAGCTGGTGCTCCCGATTACAGGTGGTTCGTGCTCAGAACCAGCCAATAAAAAGCAGAAGAAAGAGGCACAGAGAAGAGTACAACATGTTGGAGTGCAAGGGCCCTTTATCAAGTCAAGGTGGTCCCACATCCCAATCACCTTCTCCTAGGAGGACCTTCAGCTCAAGGATTTTCCTCATAACGATGCTATGGTTATTTCTTGCGTTATCAAAGGGTTTCTGGTCCACAACGTCTTGGTTGATACAGGCAGTGCAGCTGATATCATATTTGCTAAGGCCTTCAGACAAATGCAAGAGCCAGAAGATAAGATTCATGATGCTACACATCCTCTTTGTGGCTTCGGAGGAAGACAGATTGTAGCGCTGGGCAAGATCACCATGTCAGTGACCTTCGGGTTCGTCAACAACACTAGGACTGAGCAAGTTATATTATACATTGTTGACATGGAATACCCTTACAATGCAATTATTGGTCGTGGCACCCTCAATGCTTTCGAAGCAATTCTTCATCCTGCTTATCTTTGCATGAAGATACCTTCGGATCAAGGACCCATTGCTATTTATGGAAGTCAGGAAGCTGCCAGAAGGGCCGAAGGAAACTGGACTGACTCAAAAGCAATCCATAACATAGATGGAGCTGAAGCTTGTGAACAGTACAAATTCAGAAGGGAGAAAGCAGCTTCAGCAGATCAGCCGAAGCCCATGCTCTTATGTGAGGACATAGCAGAGCAGAAGGTGCTGTTGGGCTCTCAATTATCCGAAGAATAGGAGAAAACCTTGATAAGGTTTTTGTTCAACAACAAAGATGTTTTTGCATGGTCAGCTAATGATCTCTGCGGAGTAAATAGGGATGTTATTGAACACTCGCTCAATGTTGACCCATCCTTCAGACCCAGAAAGCAGAGGCTTCGGAAAATGTCTGATGATAAGGCCGAAGGTGCTCGTAATGAAGTCAAAGACTCCTCAGTGCAGGAGTTATCAGAGAAGTAAAGTACCCAGAATGGCTAGCTAACACTGTTATGGTAAAAAAGGCCAATGGCAAGTGGCGAATGTGTATCGATTTTACAGATCTTAACAAGGCTTGTCCGAAGGATGAATTCCCATTGCCAAGGATAGACTCTTTAGTTGATGCAGCAACTTCTTCAGAGCTCATGAGTCTGCTAGACTGTTACTCAGGCTACCACCAAATCTGGATGAAGAAGGAAGATGAGCCGAAGACTAGCTTCATAACCCCAAGTGGCACATATTGCTATCTTCGGATGCCTGAGGGGCTAAAAAACGCTGGAGGAAGTTTTAGCAGAATGACTGCGAAGGTTCTCCACTCTCAGATAGGCAGAAATGTGCTAACTTATGTTGATGACATCATTGCAAAAAGCACGAAACATGAAAATCATATTGCTGATTTGCAGGAGACCTTCGCCAGTTTCAGACAAGCTGGCTTAAAATTGAACCCAGAAAAATGTGTCTTCGGAGTGAAGAAGGGAAGATTTCTTGGATGCTTGGTATCAACAAAGGGAATTGAAGCTAATCCAAGTAAAATTGAAGCTATACTTCGAATGGAGCCACCAACTACAAAAAAGGGGCCCAAAGATTAACAGGGAGGTTGGCATCTCTTAATAGATTTATATCCAGATCAGCAGAAAGAAATTTACCATTCTTCGAAATGCTGAAATCAGCCGAAGTCTTTCAATGGGGACCAAGCCAACAAAAAGCCTTCGAGGAACTGAAGCAATATCTGATAGATTTAACAACATTAACTCCAACGCCAGGGGCTCCTTTGTTATTATATGTGGCAGCTTCGCACTCAGCGGTAAGTGCAGCACTTGTTCAGGAGAAGCTTGATGGCCAAGTCAAGAAGCAGGTCCCAGTGTATTTTGTATCTGAAGTTCTTAGTATATCAAAGAAAAACTACACAGAATTAGAGAAGGTATTATATGCTGTTTTGATGGCATCCAGGAAGCTTCGGCACTACTTTCAAGCATACAATATTGTTGTTCCTTCTTCGCAGCCGTTGAAGGATATTATGAGAAATAGAGAAGCTACTGGGCGGATTGGAAAATGGGCTGCAGAGCTCAATGAATTTTGCATTGATTATGTGCATAGATCTTTGATCCAGTCCCAGGCGTTAGCAGACTTCATTGCTGACTGGACGCCAGGGGCTCAGGATGAAGAAACAAATAAAGATGCCGAAGTATGGACAGTGTTTTGCGATGGGTCTTGGGGAACCTTCGGGGCAGGAGCAGCTGCTGTGTTGGTCTCGCCATCCAAAGTTAAAACTTGTTATGCGGCAAGACTCGATTTCAGTTGTACAAACAATATTACCGAGTATGAAGCCCTGCTTTTGGGTCTTCGGAAGCTAAAAGCAATGGGAATCAGAAGGGCCATTCTTAAAACTGATTCCCAGGTTGTTTCGGGTCATATCGACAAGAGTTGCAAGGCTAAAGATCCGAAGCTTGAAAGATATCTAGACATGGTTCGAAGAATTGAAGCTTCCTTCGAAGGATTTTCTGTCAAAAATATCCCTCGAGGACAAAATGAACATGCTGATTTGCTAGCTAAATCAGCAGCACGGGGGCTGCCTTTACCTTCGGATGTGTTCTTCGAAACAATAAAGGCACCTTCAGTGGAACTCCTTGAAAGAGCAGTCCTCAATATATCTCCTGTTTATAGCGAAGATTGGAGAACTGAAATCATCTCTTACCTTCAGGGTAAATTCCTTTCAGATGACGAAACTTATAACAGGAGGATAGAGGCAAGAGCTCGTCCATATGTCATGATAGAAGGGGAGTTGTACAAGCATGGAGTTTGTGCTCCGTTGCTCAAGTGTTTATCTAGAACCGAAGGCATAGAGTTGATGAAAGAAATACATGCAGGCCTCTGTGGATCTCACATTGGATCTAGGCCGTTACTTGGAAAAGTTTTCCGTCAAGGGTTTTATTGGCCGAAGGCAGCTTCGGATGCAGCGGAATTAGTTCAAAAGTGCGAAGGTTGTCAGAAATGTGCAAGAGATAAAAAACAACCTTCATCCTTAACACAGCTCATACAACCCATCTGGCCATTGCAAAGGTGGGGCCTTGACTTGTTGGGTCCATTACCACCGGCCCAAGGGAACTTAAGATATGTTGTAGTGGCTGTGGAATATTTTTCCAAATGGATTGAGGCAAAGCCTTTAGCCACAATAACTTCGGCCACCATTCAAAAGTTTTTCTGGCAGAATATTGTTTGTCGTTTCGGGGTACCAAAGGCCATCACTGTGGACAATGGAACACAGTTCGACTCCGAAGCTTTTAGGGATTTCTGTGATCACATTGGTACGAAGATCCATTTTGCATCAGTCAGGCATCCGGAGTCAAATGGGCTCGTTGAAAGAGCCAATGGCATTATAATGACAGGAATAATGAAGTTAATCTTCAATCAACCCAGAGGAAAGTGGCCAGATCAGTTAACCAAAGTAGTGTGGAGCCACAACACAACAACATCAAGGTCTACAGGCTTTACTCCATTCAAGTTATTATTCGGTGACGAAGCAATAACTCCGGAGGAAGCTAAAACTGGATCAATAAGAGTAATAGCTTCGGCAGAATCAGGTTCTGAAGATGCTTATTCTGTGAAGAAAGATGCTTTAGAAGGGATTAGGCTTCAAGCTGTGGAGAATATCAATAAATATCAAGCCGAAACAATCAAATGGCGAGATAGAAAGGTTCGGATAAAGAATATTGAGCCAGGACATTTGGTGCTTCGGAGAGTGGCCAACCCAGACACAGTGGGCAAGTTGCAGTTGAAATGGGAGGGAGCTTTCTTAGTAGCATCTTCGTCAAGACCCGGTTCATACAGATTGAAGGATATGGACGGCAACGACATTCCTAGATCTTGGAATGCGGATGAGCTTCGGCGATATTATGTGTAACTTGATGTAACTTTGTTATGTTTTTTCTTTTTCATGGCACCCTTTTCCTTTCTAAAGGGGGAGAAAGGTTTTTAATGGGGCCATCATATGTAATTACCTTTTTTAGTTCTATAAGAGCAAAATCCCCCAAAGAATGTAAATGTAAAAGCTGAGAACGCACCATCGAGTGCCGAAAAGTAAAAGGCGAAGAAGCTCCAAAGTCGTTCCTAAGGGAATGCAGAGCTTACAGCGAAAAGTCAACGCTGATTACGCCGAAAGTAAAGGGCGAAGAAGCTCCAAAGTCGTTCCTAAGGGAATGCAGAGCTGATGTGTGATTGTTTCTAAGAAAATAATGGATGAGAGTATAGCTTCGGATATGTGTTTGGACATTCATTCGCATATCACATTACATCATAGCATTTGCATTCATAAACATTCATCCAGGCATATGTAGGATAATCATCATCATGGCATAAGTAATTGCTTCGGCATAAGAGAAGAGCTTCTTCGCGTACAAAAAGGAGAGCTTCGGAAGAAAGGGAAATGTTGTTTTCTATGCTTCGCTGTGTACGAAAAGAAGGGAAGGTGTTTTTTCGCCTTCGGCTCAAAAAAGATAATTTCGTCCACAACGAAGCACTTCACATACATTAATGGAGGGGTAAGAGCATGATACAAGGTATGAACAGAACTCATTAAAGACAAGTTTAGTTACATTTACAAAAGTTATCTCAAAAGTTTCCTAAGTCTGTCTACAGTCTACTCCTACTTAATCTTCGGGGGATCTTAGCTTCGGCGTCATTCTTTTCAATCATCGGCTTCGGCTTCGTCATTCTACATGAATTAAGTTGTTGTAAGTCAAAATTGAGCTTGAAGGAAGAGGTAAGCACAAGGTATGATTTCTTACTGGTTCAAGATGACTCCGAGCTTCGTCTCCAGCCTTTTCTCGCCCGCCTTTTGTCCATATCATTTTCACAAATCTATTGGAAATACTTCGGGCGAGATCAGGAATGTCATCTAGGATTGATGGTGATAAAGTGAAATTGGGCCTATTGACAATCTTTCCGTGATCGCAGCCAGCTTTTAGGAAGGCTGCAGCAGTGCCCCGAGAAGCTACCCAGGCACAGAAGTCACCGTGCCCAGCTATAACTTCGTCGAGTTCGTCAATTTCACCCTCAATATGTTCGAAGGTCTTCGATAAATCTTCAGCTGAGGGGGTGAATTTCTCACTGCTGGCTCCAACTGAGTGGAAAATTTTTCTTAGTCGTTGAATGCATCTGTTGCTAAATTCCAAACATTTTTCTTGAAGGCCCGCCAATAGTTTTTTCAAATCTGAATTTTGTTGAGCTTCGGCTTCAAGTTTTGTATTAAGTTTTTGCTTTTTTTGTTCAAACTGCTCAGATTGGCGGAGAAGCTTTGTGTTCAGTTCTGTTATTTTTGCTTCGGCTTCCGCCAATAAACCTTCGGTTGCCTGGAGCTCAAAGTTCTTTTTCTCGATAGCATCTGATTGCTCCTTTATTTTGCTTTCTAAATTTTCAATTATAATTTCGTGTTTCTTGTCTTCAAAATCTTGCTGCATTTTCAAGGCTTTGCTCAATAGCATACTCTGCACGAAAACAACCTTTGTTAGACATGTTTTTATTATTAAAAACAATAAAGGTTAAGGGAAAAGTAGTTCACCTTGAAATTGGAATAAAATAAACTACCAACGATATGTTGTCGTCGGTAGCGGCTAATGTCCGTTTCTAGCTTCGGAAAACCGATACTCTTTGACAGAGTACCGATAACTTTGGCTCTAGTTTGGTTTCGGATACAATCTAATTTCTCATCATCAATACCTCCGAAGAGGAGTGCTCCTGGCTTGTACCCGCAAGATTTGGCATACTCTTTAAGCTCTTCTATTTCGGGTTCTGACAATTTTTCTCCAACTAAATTTTGAAACATGAAGGCTTCGTTTTCTGAAGCTTCATCAGCAATTTCCTTCCCTTTCCCCGACGCTGCGGCCGCGGCCTCTTCGGCGGCGGTGGTAGCTTCTTCTGCAGCCATGTCTAGCAGTATTTTGTCAATGTGTTCGATTGTGCTCTCCAGGTTCAAATCTTCAGCTGAGGCAGCTTCGGCAGCCGCGACCTCCGAAGGTGTGATTTCAATATCTGTCCCTTCCTCAGCCGCTGGTGTCTTCTGAGCTGAAGCTCTTGGCGGTGTCTTGTCAATTACCTCTGTCACACCGATGATCCTCTGTCTCTTTACTTTAGTCATTTTCTTCATTTTTTTGGGCTCCTTTTCCTTCTGAAAAAACTTTGTTAGTTGAGGCCCCAATGGACTTAGCTTCGCAGGCAGGGATTCAGTCATTACCTTCAAAATTGCCTCCACATCAGTGGCAGAGGGTGATGCGGGGGTTTCTTCTTCGTCGGATATTTTTCGCTTCGGAGAAGACGCTTTCCTCTTCTTCGGAATTTTCTTCTTTGGTGGTTCTTTTTCATCTTCATTTAAGGCTTCAGTTATCCTTTTCCTTTTCTGGCCTCCGGCACCTTTGTTCAGATTTTCATAGTCAGGGTATTCAAAACCCAAGGCGTCCAGCACTCGATTCAGTCTTCGCTTCGGACGGGTGCCGAAGGCCGCAGTCATCAATTGATCTTCTTTTTTGGAGTAGTTGCCAAGTATTTCATTACACATTACTTCAATTGTATCCAGCCACTCTTGGCAAGGTGTTTTAAAGTATTTCTTAAATTTGAAATAGTAAGGTAAACGCACAAGTTCACCTTCTTTCTTTTCCCCCTTTAGCTTCGGCATTTCCCATTCTTTTAGACTAGGAAAAACCTTGAAAGCCAAAAACTCCTGAACCAGGTCTCTTGTACTGATATGCTCTGCAATAATTCTGAATTCATTCATTGCTTTTTGAGTTGGACCTTCCGGTGTCATGTTGCAATGGGGGCGGGTTTCTCCGAAGATTAGTTCAAGTGGACTTTGCACAAGCTTCTCCTTGTCGTCATCAACCTTGACATAAAACCACTCCGACTTCCAGCCTGCTGCCCATTTGCTTCGGTAGCTGATTACAGGAAACTTTGTGGCTTTCCGGTAAGCAAAATTATAGCAACCAAAATTGTCATGCAATCCATCTTTTCTAGCCTTCGTCTGATAGTGCAGTTCGTGAACTCGACAAAAGCTGTCCGCAAACGGCTCCACCGCTTGGCTTCGGAGGGCCCAGATATAAACGCTAAGCCTAACAATAGCGTTAGGAGTCAGCTGATGAAAGTAGATACCAAACCTCTTCAGTACCTCTGCAATAATCCCATGTAGGGGGAATCTTAATCCAGCCTTTAAAAAGCTCTTGAAAATGACAATTTCATCCTTCTCTGGCTTTGGGGTAGTCTCTTCTCCCCCGAAGCGTAATAGCTTCTTCTGATTCTCATTGAAAAAGCCCGACTTTACCATTTTGGAAAGATCAGCCTTCGAAACAGTAGACTTTCCGAAGTCCAAGTGGCTGGGCTTGCTTGGCATGGCAATTCGATAATCGTCTTCGGGACCAGTTTCCTCAATATCTTCTTCTTCTGCTTCGGCAATTGCTTGTTCTGCCTGTTCTGCATCATCACTGGGGATCTTTTCCGAAGTTACCAGTCCGGACCTCTGCATCGCTTCGGAGATGGGAACAGTCTCCGAACCTTCAGCTTCGCCCCCCTCACGCTCAACCCTAGCGGTAGAACGCACTCTGGCCATTTAATTCTGAATTTGTAAAAATTTAGTACTTTTTTCTTCCCAAGTTTTTTCTTCTGACGAAGCAGGCTTCAAACTGGAGCTTCGTTCGATTCCGAGAGTTAAGCTTCGGCGATGGTTAAAAATTTTGGCAGCAAAACAGTGCAAATAGCAATGAATGCTGTGGTAACTTCACACCTACTCGTCTGTTTATATAGTACTGCAGGTAAGAAGGCGAAGCGCCAGGATTTTTACACCAGGCGGGCACCCGCTCGCACTCGCTGCAAGGTGGACCGCAAAGACCAAACAGTAACTCTGCAAGGTGGGACCGCTACGCGCTGGGAAACTGAATCGTTTCTCGACAACGAGCTCAGGGAAGGTGTTTTTTGGACCTTCGGCTCCCCGAAGCTTAAGAGACTTTTTTCACGGATCAAGCTCGTTACGAAAAACGATCTAGCACCGCGAAAGGGGCTACTGTTGGGTCTATGCTTCGTCGCCGAAGGTCTTCTAGGAAGAAGTGGCTTTCGGCTGAAGCTGCTTATGTGAAATAGCCGAAGGTTCCTCTTCATGAAGCTTCGGTATTATAAACCGACTTAAAGATAGAATGACCTTTTAGTCCATAAAGGTCTGGGTCAATGTTGTAAACTTTTATGAGGGGCATAATTGTAATTCCTCACAGGCTGTGTCCTATGCCTATAAATAGTGAACAGTATTCCTTTACTGTTCACGGATTCTGGCAATTGTAATCGCATCTTTCGGGAACCAATCTTTGTCAAGGCAGAGGTATAATTGTATTCAATAATTCAATATATTAGATAAATACAATTTAATTCGTTTATGATTCATTCATCCTTCCATACCCTTTATTTTATGTTATCTTATATCATCTATTGGAATTTAATTACGAAGACTTAACCTTCATAATTATATTCTCATCAACCTTCGTCCATGGTTCATTATCCTCAAGGGAATATTGTTTCATGGGCGAAGGGCGTTAACATCTAACATTTTATGTTGCCTTGTTCTTAATTCATAGCGTTTGAGAACAAGTCCCCAACAAGCTGTTTTTAAAAATGAAAACCAGTGGGAAACTGCTGAGATACCTGGATGGTTTAGTCTAGGGGATTTTGTTCTATACTGAAAACTTCCTGCTCCTTTGGGAGAGGATGCGCTTTGCAAAATACAAAATGTTTTACAAAACAACCGTGCATAAAATATTGTTGTTTCTGCAAAATATCCTGAGCTCCACATATTCCATGCATTATATCTGATTTCCCCATTCCGCGGGTGAAGGTGGGCTGCTGAGTACGTTTGTACTCACCCTTGCTTATTTGTTGTTTTTCAGAAAAGGAGATCAGGTAAGAGTTACGACTGTTCCCAACCATGCATGTGGCTGTTGGACCGCTGATTTGCTTCGCTGCGTATATCGGGCTGCTTCAGCCCTACTCTGATGATATGTCCCGAGTTGTGGACTAACTCTTAAAGTTGATCACCACCTTTATAGGTTTGTCTCGTTTAAGCAGATCTGGAATCATCTGATGTATAAATGTGTTTACTAGCCTCCTGGGACTAGTAATTGTATCACATTTGAGTCCCAAGGGATTGGGGCGCTTCAGGTGGTATCAGAACTGTTAGGTTGGCCGCAGGACGTAACCCTTAGCCCGATCCAAAAGTTTTTAAGTCAAACTATTTTCTTTAAAAAAAGTCCTTGCTCTCATCCCTTCATTTCAAAAATGCTTTCCCCTTTGCTTCTCTCAGAAGTCAGATGGAGGTCCGCTGCCAAACCAGCTTGTGCCAGAATGAAGATGGTTTCCCCAAGTTGTTGAGGACATGCACAGTCCACCTCGGAATCAGGAGCCAGCCAGAGTATGATGGTCGTGAATTCGTCGAGCATGGCACAGAGAAGTGTGTCGTGACTGTATACATTGGATCCAGTCCGCACCATGTGGAATAGAGTGTCACTACTGCTGGGCACAGATTCAAAGACACCTGCCAAGTCATCGCCTGCAAGGCATTGAGGGCCCTGTGCCAGATCTATGAAGAAGAAGTGGCCGACACCCCCACTCAGATTCTTTCCGCCCTTTCAGAGAAACCGCCCCGTTTGGATGGCCAGGATGCGTGCATTGGAAGAGCAGTAGCTGCTTGAGGATGACCCCACAGTTGTGTACCTCACTGCATACCTGCTCACCCTGGATGCCCAGTATGATTTCTTGGCTCGGCACCACCGTCAGATGATTGCCCGAGCAGAAGATGCAGAGAAGCGCAACCGTTAGCTCCATGTGGATCTCACTATAGCTCAAACCCGTGTAGCTGCCTTGGAAAGTCGTGAAGTCATTGTTGTTGAAGCCTTGAAGCAAGCCAAGGATGAGCATGTCCAGAAGCTGATGGAGGCCTACTTGGTAACCCATAACCAACGTAGAGCCCTGCGGATCCAAGAGCCCGCTTCATCCAACCAGTTCAACCCATGAGAGCTGAAGATCCCCAGATTCTTGAAGGTCACCCGGTGTTGGAGACCAAAAAGAGCAGCGCGGACAGTCTGGCCCTGAGGCCGGACGGTCCGCTGTGACGGAACCTCCCAAGTAATTAGGCCCACCTACAGTTGTCCTTGTCTAACAGACATCAGACACCCTGTAGATGTTCCTAAGTCACTTGACAAGTTCGGTATCTTTCCTTACCTTACCAGGAACGTTTCACCCGTCTTGCAGACATTACAGAACATCGGAGATAAAGAAATGCGGAAGCAATTACATAAACTTACATTTATTTAGAAAGTAAGAGTAAGTTACTTATTACAGACCAGAACTAAAAGTGAGTGCAGAGTAGTAATATTATACAAACCAAGGGAGGCACAGACTCCTCCCGATAAGTTATAAGCAAAAGATCCTATGTGGAGGACCAAGTCCTCCCGCACTTCAGTCTTGTTTTTCCTCATTTGGTACCACCTTGGAGCAAAAGCAACAAAAATTTGTCGCTTCCTCACCTAAAAACAACAAAGGGATAAACCCTGAGTATGGAATTACTCAGCAAGTCTTACCCGACTAAGGAAAAGACTCTCAAGGGTATGCTGGATAAATAGGAGTCAAGGAGAGGCTTTAGCAAAAATCAACTTATACTTTTGCAGAAGTAGCTTACTAAAGTGAGTCCTTACTTTCAATCTTTTAACGCCAGATTAAGTATTAATAGACTCTATTTGCATCTAGTCTAATTTCAACATCTCATCAATACAACATCATTTTTATCGATAGTGTTCACATCCTGACTTTAGGTTGTAGAAAAGTGACCAAGTCTTCATAACCGCGAAGGTACGGCGATCCGAATCGATTATACTCAGCTGAGGATCTCCAATCACACGACATATGTAGCACTTAACCCTTGCATATGTCAAACCGCCACCGGGGTTCTTAAGACCAGATCAGGTTCACGCAAACCGAGAGCACAGATACACCACCGATCGGCCTCTTACCACGGAGGGTACACGCTACTCTCGCCACCGCTCCACGCCCATTTCGTGTTATCTTATTCTGGCCTTAGTCTGCCCGAGGCAAGGCTTACCCATGACGAGGCATGTGACCAGTTAAAGGGTCCTCGGTCAGCACGCCTACATACGCATTAATCCTTAACCAACCTGGGTAGAACGTCACCTGTTCCTAACCCAAGTCTCAATTTAAGTATTCCCATCCTTAGGATTGTGTCTGTTCCTTAGGATGAAAGAGCATCACAGGGAACTTTGCAGTAAGATCCCACCATTGCTCCAAATGAAAATATTATTGCAGGTAGAAGCCATCCTTTCTCGAGCTAGGCTAAGGATAACCTCTATCCACAAGATCTAAGCAAGGCTAAGCATTTTTGTAAATCATATTTTGATACTTCACAGAAGTATCTATAAAGGTATGGATACCAAGGAAAGCAATGCATCAAAGGGTTTCGAGCAACTCCTATGAACCTAATGCACATTTCACTAGACTTAAAGTGTGCGAAAAGTATTTAAAAACACAAAGGGGTTGCATGCACCGGGGCTTGCCTTCGTTCACAGGTGAGTCAGGCACGGATCCGCAGATATCAAAGTAGAAACAATTCTCGGCCTGAGATTCCGAAGGTGGTGGTGTCTTCTCTTCAGTTACTTCAATTTCTTCTTCACGTTCTAATCATAACCATACATAGGTATAAGAATGGATGCCATGGGATGCTCATGAGGATGCAGAGATAATATAAACTTATTATCTATATCTTGAATACAACTTTCCTTCACGGAACTCCGAGAACTTAGGGTTTCCGGAGTCGGTAAAGGAGTTCATAGGGCAGGGGGGTGGTTTGGGGTTTTAATTATCAAACATGGTCCAAATCAATTCAAACTCTGCCCAAGGCTTCTAAATATTTCTTTAAGTTCCCATAAAAAGTTTGGGCATTTTTGGACTTACCAATTATTTTCTAAAAATCCATAACTAATACTTTTAACTACTTTAAATACCCTAAAATTTCTTACTTCCACTAAAAATCACAAACTTACTTTTATTAAATTCTAGGGAAAATAAGGAGCCTAAGAAAATTGGTTTCACAATTTTGTCATTTTCCTACCATTTTCTATAATTGTTTTGGCTCTGGAGATAAAAGAAAAAGAAAAACAGATGAATAGCACTGGGCCGAATCCAGCCCAGGCGGCCCAGCTAGGGCAGAAAGGCGCCCGCGCGCGCGCCCGCGCTGGCAGACTTGCACAGAGGCCCTTGGGGTTTTAACTAACTGCGAACGAGCCCTTTCACTATTTAACCCAGTCACTGACACTTTGCTGAAGAGCCCTCCAACTTCTAAGTCTTCACAGGGAGAGGTCCACGACGGCGGTGGGCGCAGGGACGCTCCGGCGAGGTCCTGGACCGGCCGATTGGGGCTATGGCTGGGTTCTCCGAGCGGCGGACATGAAATCGGGGTTACCATGATCATTTCCCCCAACCTAATTGCAACTAAGACCAGCTACGTAGCTCTGGCCACGGTGGCCGTAATCATGGCGGCTATACGGTCGTGTTCCCGGCGACCAGAGGACTCTTAGTTCAATTCAGTGGCTCGGCAAGCATCGTAGACGCATAAGAATGCTTAAACAAGGGAGCAGAGGGGAGGAGCTAACCGGAGTTGGGCTGACCACGGCGGGGTTGAGTTCACGGTGTTTTAGAACCGGATTGGGGAGAATCCGAAATTCGTGCTTGCGGGTGAGGGATTTGAGATGCAGGTGGGTGCAGTGGGTGCTTGGATACATGGCGGAGCTGGGGGTACGATCAATTTATAGAGCCCGCGAGCGGTGGTGATCAATTTAGCCGAGCCGTGCTGGCGGCCGGAGATGAGGAAGAAGGAGGCGTGGTGAATTCGTGGCTAACGCCGTGGCAAGCTCACCGGCGCCGATTTGACAGCAGTAGCGGGTCACGGCGACACGGTGGAAGAGTTGAGCCACGCGGCACACGGCCGAGAGGCGGCGGTCGACGGTGAGCTTATCGGCTACAGCCGCAAAGTAGAAAGGCAGTCACGGTGAGTCACCGGAGTTATCCCCAGGGGGTGGCTTTTACCTGGCGGTCTTATCGGGTCATCGGCGACGTGAATCACACGGCGGTGGCGCGAATCACGGCGAAGATCAGTCGTCGACGGTGAAGACAGCCGCGCTGGCGGTCTGATCCGGTATTTTTACTGTACCATGGCGAACACCTATTCAGAGCAGCTGACAGAGTACTTTGGAGCTCTAATTTCTCCCAATTCCATGTGGTACCAAACCCAAACACCCATAACAAAGTTGTTCCTCTTTAATAACTCTACAACTTTGTTATAGCAACCCTAGGTAGATTCTCTCTAGATCTTAGTCGAAACAGCTCTCAAACTTAGATCCAAGTCACTGTCTATCTGAAGTTTAGATTGTACCAGCCTGACAGCCCATCTTTGATTGGGTTTTTCTCCAAATTTCTCATAAGATCATGGCTTGAATCCTTAAACAAAGTTGTTTTCCTATAATTGAGCTACAAACTTGTTGTGGTCACTTTGGGCAAAAACCCTATAATTCAGAAGATACAGTGCTCCATAGTTGAACCAACTAAACTGAATTTCAGACTTAGGCTCTATAGTGCTTAAGAGGTGATTTTTGCAAATAAGCCCAAAACTTAGGGTTTAACTTGCAAATTCACATATTTGTGAACCAAATGACTTAGGATACTTATTTAACCTGGTTTTTGCACTTTAGTCCAAAAGTGGACTAATTTTGCACATAAGCCCCTAGGGTTTGGTTTCAGGGTTTTCCAGGGTTCTAATTAGGGTTTCTGGTATCTTAGGGGTATAAAGGTGATTCAACTTTATTCTTGGGGTTATTTTATGACTTTTTTCCCTAAAGCTTTTAGGTTTTCTCAACTTGGGTTAAGTTTTACCCCTTTAATCCCTATTTAGGGTTAAATTCCCTATCCAGGGTCCTATTTGCAAAACACTTAAACAATACAACTTGTTTGAAATTTTTGCCTAGTGAATGCATTCTAGGTGTATCAAACATTTGCAATGCCAATGCTTATGATGCCATGCTCAAGTTTTAGTTATGGTAACACCAGGGGTGTTACATCCTTCCCCCCATAAAAGAATCTCGTCCCGAGATTAAAAGTCCTAGGGTAAGTAATGGAAAAGGAAACACGGAATACTTTTATTTCCTTAATTCTGGTACAAGGCAGGGGTGGTGTGGGGGTTCATTCCTTTATTGCAATAACTATATACACTTTACAAATTACATGAGTCTAGAAAGCCTGGGAAATTCTTATTCAAGAAGTCTTGAGTTTCCCAAGTAGCTTCATCTTCAGAATGCTGGTTCCACTGTATCTTATAAAACTTGAGAGTTTTTCTCCGGGTAACCCTGTCCTTTTGATCCAAGACTCGTATGGGATGCTCAGAATATGTCAAGTCTGGTTCAAGGACAACATCTGTCACTTCAACGGTTTGATCAGGAACCCGAAGACACTTCTTCAATTGTGACACGTGGAACACATTATGCACAGCAGACAAGGTTTCGGGTAGTTGGAGTCGGTATGCCACTGGTCCACATTGCTCAAGTACCAGGAATGGACCAATGTACCTGGGTGCAAGCTTCCCTTTAACCCCAAAACGCGATACACCCTTCATTGGTGAAACTTTCAAGTAGACATAACCGCCTACCAGAAAGCATAAGGGTTGTCGTCGTCGGTCTGCATAACTCTTTTGTCGAGTCTGAGCTTTCTTCATATTATGAATAATTTTCTGAACCTTTTCTTCGACCTCTTTCACCATATCAGGTCTAAAGAAGTATCTTTCTCCAGGTTCAGACCAATTTAGCGGAGTTCGACACCGTCGCCCATATAAAGCTTCAAAAGGTGCCATCTTGAAACTTTCTTGATAACTGTTATTGTATGAAAATTCCGCTAAGGGCAAACATTCATCCCATTTCTGTGAGAAGTCCAGAACACATGCCCGTAGCATATCTTCCAGTATTTGATTGACCCTCTCAGTCTGCCCACTGGTTTGAGGATGATAAGCCGAACTGTGGAGTAATTTAGTACCCAAGGATTTGTGAAGTGCTTCCCAGAACTTGGCTACAAATTGAGGTCCACGATCCGACACAATGGTCTTCGGAACACCATGCAGACTGAGAATACGGGCAATGTATAATGCTGCATAAGTGGCTACTGTATATGTGACCCTGACAGGTAAGAAGTGGGCAATCTTTGTGAGTCGATCAACGATAACCCAAATAGAATCATACCCTTTGGCCGTCCTGGGCAGTCCCACAATAAAGTCCATACGTATGTCTTCTCATTTCCATGTTGGGATTGGCAAAGATTGTAATGGACCAGCAGTTTTCATGTGTATGGCCTTGACACGTCTGCAAGTGTCACACTTAGCCACATAGCGTGCAATTTCAATTTTCATCTTTGTCCACCAATAATGGTGCTTTAAGTCTTGATACATCTTAGTGCTTCCGGGATGAATAGAATAACGACTAAGATGTGCTTCATCAAGAATTTGCTGGCGGAGTTCTTCGTTCTTTGGCACTACTATGCGGTTTTTAAACCATATCACACCTTGATCGTCTTCCTTGAAACATTTGGCTACTCCAGCCCTTATCTTCTCTCGTATGTGCTTCATACCCAGATTATCTTTTTGAGCATCAATTATCCTTTGCAAAATGATTGACTCAAGCTTTAGCTGATTTAGAGTCCCTTGTTGGATTATCCCTAGGTTTAGCTTTTCCATCTCTTGACACAAAGTGTTCTCGGAGGTCTTCGCCATAAGACAGTGACAGGAAGTCTTACGACTCACTGCATCTGCCACCACATTGGCTTTGCCTGGGTGATAATGGATCTCCAGTTCATAGTCTTTAATAAGCTCAAGCCATCGTCTCTGCCTCATATTTAACTCTGACTGGGTGAAGATGTACTTCAAACTTTTATGATCTGTATATATGTGACAGATATTTCCCAGCAGATAGTGACGCCATATTTTCAGGGCATGAACCACAGCAGCTAGCTCCAGATCATGAGTTGGGTAATGCTCCTCATGTCGGCGCAACTGCCTTGAAGCATACCCAATTACTCGGCCCTCTTGCATTAGTACACAGCCGAACCCACTGCCAGAGGCATCACAATATACATCAAAAGGCTTAGTGATGTCCGGTTGAGCCAATACCGGAGCAGTGGTTAATAATGTCTTCAATTGCTCAAAGGCTCCATTACACTTAGAAGACCAATTGAACTTAATGTCATTCTTCAATAAACTTGTGATTGGCTTCACAAGCTTAGAAAAATCTGGTATGAATCTGCAATAATACCCAGCTAGTCCAAGAAAACTCCGGACTTGGTGAACAGTTGTTGGGGGTTTCCACTCTAGAATATCTTTGACCTTGCTAGGATCTACCGCAATTCCTTTAGCCGATAACACGTGCCCCAAAAATTGAATTTCCTCCAGCCAGAACGCGCACTTGCTGAACTTGGCATACAACTGATGTTCCCTCAGGCGCGTCAATACAATCCGTAGATGCTGAGCATGGTCCTCTTCATTTTTAGAATATATCAAGATATCGTCGATGAAGACTACCACGAACTTGTCCAACTCGGGCATGAACACCGAGTTCATCAAATAGGTGAAGTGGGCAGGAGCATTTGTGAGCCCGAAAGACATTACCAGGTATTCAAACAATCCATACCGCGTAGTAAACGCGGTCTTCGGTATATCCTCGGGCCGAATACGGATTTGGTGATAGCCCGCCCTGAGATCAATTTTGGAAAATACCCTTGCCCCAGTCAGTTGATCAAATAAGATGTCGATCCTTGGAAGAGGGTACTTATTCTTAATGGTGACCTCATTCAGGGGTCGATAATCCACGCACATTCGCAAGGTTTGATCCTTCTTTTTAACAAAAATGGCGGGGCAACCCCATGAGGACGAGCTTGGCCGGATGAATCCCTTACTCAGTAGATCTTGTAATTGAATCTTCAATTCCGCCAACTCATTAGGGGGCATACGGTACGATCTTCGGGAGATGGGAGCTGTACCGGGCTTTAACTCAATTACGAATTCTACATCTCTTTCAGGGGGCAGTCCAGGCAAATCTTCCGGAAATACATCTGGAAACTCACACACTACCGGAATGTTCTTGATCTCCGGTACAATGGCTTCATATACTCTACCAGAAGCTTTGGCTGGATTGGTTACGGGGAGAGACAAAAGAATCTCTTCTTGATTATAGCTTAACCTGACGGTTCTGAGTTCAGTGTTGAGAATTGCCTTGTGTTGGGTTAACCAATTCATACCCAATATTACATCTATATCCTGGCCTTTCAGAACAATCATGTTAGCAGGAAAGTTCCGTCCGGCCATTGTTACTGGCACTTCATAGGCCACTTCTCTAGTAAAAATGTGTCCCCCAGGTGAATGAATTTTAAATCCCTCTTTTGATTCATGGCATGCAATATGATGTTGCTCCACAAATTTCTTGCTAATGAATGTATGCGAAGCACCAGAATCAAAAAGAATAATTGCAGGGTGACTGGCCACGGGAAACGTACCCATCATCACCGGCTCTCCTTCCGGTGTAGTGGCCACTTGAGTGTAATATACACGCCCCGTCTTCTTTGTATTTTTCCCCACAGCATTTCCTTTGGGCTGAGCTGATCTCCCAGATCCTTGCGGAGCATTTGATTGATTTTGCCTAGGATATGGGCAGTCTTTGATGAAATGTCCCGACTTGCCGCAATTAAAACACCCAGTTGAAGAACTAGGCAAGGCAGGGAATCGAGTGCCTGGGGCACCCGGCTGATTTGGGGTAGTGGGGGTATTGTTGGGGCGAATAATGATTGGCTGTTTGAAGGGGAATGAGGATGGACGAGAAAAAGTGCGATTTTGGCTTGAAGGCCGGATCACAAACCGTTGCTTCTTCGCCTGGCCCTGATTAGGCCTCTCACCACCAAATCCCTTATTCTTCCCAGAACTTGCGTATTTTGCTTCAACAGATAAGGCTGTGCTGACAGCCTTTCCATAAGTGAGGTCTATGCATGTGGCCATCTTTCTCTGTAGCCGATCATTTAAACCTCGCATAAAACAGTTCTTCTTCTTTAAATCAGTATTCACCTGGTCGATGGCATACTGCGACAGGTGATTAAACTTGTTGAGATACTGATTGATGGTATCTCCTCCTTGTTTTAACTTCATAAATTCCTCTTGTTTCATATGCAGCACTCCTTCGGGTATGTAGTGCTCACGGAAGGCTGCTTTAAACTCTTCCCAGGTGACTTGATGGTTGACAGGTTGAATAGCCACAAAATTTCCCCACCAGGTACTGGCAGGACCATGTAGTTGTTGTGCTGCGAATAACGGCTTCTGCGTTTCTGAGCAGCGGAGAAGACCAAACTTTTGTTCAATAACCCGTATCCACTCATCAGCTTCTAGTGGATCTTCAGCTTTGACGAATAAGGGTGGACGGGTTTCCGAGAAATCCAAATAAGTAGTTTCGCGGGGGCCTTGCTGATATCCCCTTCCTGCCTGCTGCTGGAATTGCTGTTGACCCGCCATTTCCCTAAGGAAGCGGGTATTGTCTGCGGTGGCATTCACCAAGGCGACAATCGCCTCGGCTAAGGTGGGAGGAACCGGAGGTGGGTTTGGGGTAACATCCCTTCCCCCAGAAGTTCCTGCTGCGTCCTGTCCTCGAGTCCTGGTCGGCTTCTGTGGCAAAGAACATTTGAAGTAAACATAATATGCCAGAGAAACCTTCCATTTTACATTACTATAAAAAGTAATGATACAGACTCGATATTACATAACAGGATACATTACCTATTAGACAAAAGTTCAACCTATTATACAACAGTACAGCCTACAATACACTACTCTACTTTTATTACACCATTAGTCCTGCTTTCCGTTACTTTTGGCGGTCTTATCGTCAGGTGTGGGAGTCCAGACATCAACCAACCTCAAGGAAGGAGGGGGCTCAAAAAGGTCTAACTCCCCACCCATTGCGCATCCCGCAACGTGAGATGGTCCGGCTTCCGCCTCAGCAGGGTGTGCAGGCACACTAGGGTGTAATTGTGAGTATAATACATGGACTTCCTCATGCAACGTATTGCAGTAGACCTGCAGGTTGTCGACAGTTGAGCTAAGTTCTTTAATTCGGGCCTGAGCCCTTGCTTCCTTAGCGCATGCTAGCAAACGAGACTGTACTGCCTAGTCAAGTGCTAAGTCTCGATCAGCAAGCTGATCCTACAGGTGACGGATGTCCCTTCTTAGCTCATTGATTCTATCTCCATCTGCGACCCAAGCATCGGTCCTGTGTTGAAGTGCCACTTGAAGTCGACTCACTCGGGCTTCAAGATCTCCGATGGGGTCATTACTTCCACTGCTGCTGCTTTCATGTCGGGGGGGCAGTTGATGCCGAGGCACTCCAATCGGTCCCGTTGACTTGCGTGCCGTTAGCCTTGTGCGCGGCGGCATCTTTTTAAGGGGGAAAATGTTATTAGCATAATTCTTAGCATGATGCATGTATAAGTACAGAATCAACCTTAGTCGATTCAACCTTCTATACATTGCACTCTTCCTATCTGGTCTTTAAGATAGACTCTTCAGAATACTTAGGTAAGAAGAGAAAAGAGTTTTCAGGTAAGATTTTCGAAAATCCTTTTGAAGATGCCTCATAATATCTGCAAAGAAGGGCTATGCTCCGATACCAGCTGTGACGGAACCTCCCAAGTAATTAGGCCCACCTACAGTTGTCCTTGTCTAACAGACATCAGACAACCCTGTAGATGTTCCTAAGTCACTTGACAAGTTCGGTATCTTTCCTTACCTTACCAGGAACGTTTCACCCGTCTTGCAGACATTACAGAACATCGGATATAAAGAAATGCGGAAGCAATTACATAAACTTACATTTATTTAGAAAGTAAGAGTAAGTTACTTATTACAGACCAGAACTAAAAGTGAGTGCAGAGTAGTAATATTATACAAACCAAGGGAGGCACATACTCCTCCCGATAAGTTATAAGCAAAAGATCCTATGTGGAGGACCAAGTCCTCCCGCACTTCAGTCTTGTTTTTCCTCATTTGGTACCACCTTGGAGCAAAAGCAACAAAAATTTGTCGCTTCCTCACCTAAAAACAACAAAGGGATAAACCCTGAGTATGGAATTACTCAGCAAGTCTTACCCGACTAAGGAAAAGACTCTCAAGGGTATGCTGGATAAATAGGAGTCAAGGAGAGGCTTTAGCAAAAATCAACTTATACTTTTGCAGAAGTAGCTTACTAAAGTGAGTCCTTACTTTCAATCTTTTAACGCCAGATTAAGTATTAATAGACTCTATTTGCATCTAGTCTAATTTCAACATCTCATCAATACAACATCATTTTTATCCATAGTGTTCACATCCTGACTTTAGGTTGTAGAAAAGTGACCAAGTCTTCATAACCGCGAAGGTACGGCGATCCGAATCGATTATACTCAGCTGAGGATCTCCAATCACACGACATATGTAGCACTTAACCCTTGCATATGTCAACCCGCCACCGGGGTTCTTAAGACCAGATCAGGTTCACGCAAACCGAGAGCACAGATACACCACCGACCGGCCTCTTGCCACGGAGGGTACACGCTACTCTCGCCACCGCTCCACGCCCATTTCGTGTTATCTTATTCTGGCCTTAGTCTGCCCGAGGCAAGGCTTACCCATGACGAGGCATGTGACCAGTTAAAGGGTCCTCGGTCAGCACGCCTACATACGCATTAATCCTTAACCAACCTGGGTAGAACGTCACCTGTTCCTAACCCAAGTCTCAATTTAAGTATTCCCATCCTTAGGATTGTGTCTGTTCCTTAGGATGAAAGAGCATCACAGGGAACTTTGCAGTAAGATCCCACCATTGCTCCAAATGAAAATATTCTTGCAGGTAGAAGCCATCCTTTCTCGAGCTAGGCTAAGGATAACCTCTATCCACAAGATCTAAGCAAGGCTAAGCATTTTTGTAAATCATATTTTGATACTTCACAGAAGTATCTATAAAGGTATGGATACCAAGGAAAGCAATGCATCAAAGGGTTTCGAGCAACTCCTATGAACCTAATGCACATTTCACTAGACTTAAAGTGTGCGAAAAGTATTTAAAAACACAAAGGGGTTGCATGCACCGGGGCTTGCCTTCGTTCACAGGTGAGTCAGGCACGGATCCGCAGATATCAAAGTAGAAACAATTCTCGGCCTGAGATTCCGAAGGTGGTGGTGTCTTCTCTTCAGTTACTTCAATTTCTTCTTCACGTTCTAATCATAACCATACATAGGTATAAGAATGGATGCCATGGGATGCTCATGAGGATGCAGAGATAATATAAACTTATTATCTATATCTTGAATACAACTTTCCTTCACGGAACTCCGAGAACTTAGGGTTTCCGGAGTCGGTAAAGGAGTTCATAGGGCAGGGGGGGGTGGTTTGGGGTTTTAATTATCAAACATGGTCCAAATCAATTCAAACTCTGCCCAAGGCTTCTAAATATTTCTTTAAGTTCCCATAAAAAGTTTGGGCACTTTTGGACTTACCAATTATTTTCTAAAAATCCATAACTAATACTTTTAACTACTTTAAATACCCTAAAATTTCTTACTTCCACTAAAAATCACAAACTTACTTTTATTAAATTCTAGGGAAAATAAGGAGCCTAAGAAAATTGGTTTCACAATTTTATCATTTTCCTACCATTTTCTATAATTGTTTTGGCTCTGGAGATAAAAGAAAAAGAAAAACAGATGAATAGCACTGGGCCGAATCCAGCCCAGGCGGCCCAGCTAGGGCAGAAAGGCGCCCGCGTGCGCGCCCGCGCTGGCAGACTTGCACAGAGGCCCTTGGGGTTTTAACTAACTGCGAACGAGCCCTTTCACTATTTAACCCAGTCACTGACACTTTGCTGAAGAGCCCTCCAACTTCTAAGTCTTCACAAGGAGAGGTCCACGACGGCGGTGGGCGCAGGGACGCTCCGGCGAGGTCCTGGACCGGCCGATTGGGGCTATGGCTGGGTTCTCCGAGCGGCGGACATGAAATCGGGGTTACCATGATCATTTCCCCCAACCTAATTGCAACTAAGACCAGCTATGTAGCTCTAGCCACGGTGGCCGTAATCATGGCGGCTATACGGTCGTGTTCCCGGCGACCAGAGGACTCTTAGTTCAATTCAGTGGCTCGGCAAGCATCGTAGACGCATAAGAATGCTTAAACAAGGGAGCAGAGGGGAGGAGCTAACCGGAGTTGGGCTGACCACGGCGGGGTTGAGTTCACGGTGTTTTAGAACCGGATTAGGGAGAATCCGAAATTCGTGCTTGCGGGTGAGGGATTTGAGATGCAGGTGGGTGCAGTGGGTGCTTGGATACATGGCGGAGCTGGGGGTACGGTCAATTTATAGAGCCCGCGAGCGGTGGTGATCAATTTAGCCGAGCCATGCTGGCGGCCGGAGATGAGGAAGAAGGCGGCGCGGTGAATTCGTGGCTAACGCCGTGGCAAGCTCACCAGCGCCGATTTGACAGCAGTAGCGGGTCACGGCGACACGGTGGAAGAGTTGAGCCACGCGGCACACAGCCGAGAGGCGGCGGTCGACGGTGAGCTTATCGGCTACAGCCGCAAAGCAGAAAGGCAGTCACGGTGAGTCACCGGAGTTATCCCCAGGGGGTGGCTTTTACCTGGCGGTCTTATCGGGTCATCGGCGACGTGAATCACACAGCGGTGGCGCGAATCACGGCGAAGATCGGTCGTCGACGGTGAAGACAGCCGCGCTGGCGGTCTGATCCGGTATTTTTACTGTACCATGGCGAACACCTATTCAGAGCAGCTGACAGAGTACTTTGGAGCTCTAATTTCTCCGAATTCCATGTGGTACCAAACCCAAACACCCATAACAAAGTTGTTCCTCTTTAATAACTCTACAACTTTGTTATAGCAACCCTAGGTAGATTCTCTCTAGATCTTAGTCGAAACAGCTCTCAAACTTAGATCCAAGTCACTGTCTATCTGAAGTTCAGATTGTACCAGCCTGACAGCCCATCTTTGATTGGGTTTTTCTCCAAATTTCTCATAAGATCATGGCTTGAATCCTTAAACAAAGTTGTTTTCCTATAATTGAGCTACAAACTTGTTGTGGTCACTTTGGGCAAAACCCTATAATTCAGAAGATACAGGGCTCCAAAGTTGAACCAACTAAACTGAATTTCAGACTTAGGCTCTATAGTGCTTAAGAGGTGATTTTTGCAAATAAGCCCAAAACTTAAGGTTTAACTTGCAAATTCACATATTTGTGAACCAAATGACTTAGGATACTTATTTAACCTGGTTTTTGCACTTTAGTCCAAAAGTGGACTAATTTTGCACATAAGCCCCTAGGGTTTGGTTTCAGGGTTTTCCAGGGTTCTAATTAGGGTTTCTGGTATCTTAGGGGTATAAAGGTGATTCAACTTTATTCTTGGGGTTATTTTATGACTTTTTTCCCTAAAGCTTTTAGGTTTTCCCAACTTGGGTTAAGTTTTACCCCTTTAATCCCTATTTAGGGTTAAATTCCCTATCCAGGGTCCTATTTGCAAAACACTTAAACAATACAACTTGTTTGAAATTTTTGCCTAGTGAATGCATTCTAGGTGTATCAAACATTTGCAATGCCAATGCTTATGATGCCATGCTCAAGTTTTAGTTATGGTAACACCAGGGGTGTTACATCCGCGGTCCGGACAGTCCGTGGTGATGGCGCGGACGGTCCGCGCGTGCGCAGAGTCAGTTAGGGTTCCTAGTTTCTCGCGGGATTTGTTATCTAAAACCGCGGGATTAACTCGGAAATCAGTTGGAAGCAGATCCAGACCTCCCCCTTTATATAGATGAAGGGCTACGGCCGATTGAACCCCCAACAATCGAACCAATACCACTTCTATTTCGCATTTATTAGGAGTAGTTCTAGTCTAGTTCTAGTTTAGCCTCTCGATCCCCAAATTCTTCGCCTCTCTTAGACTCTACGCCGATTAGAGGAGTCTAGGTCGGCCAGCCCGAGCCTAGACAACCCCTAGGATCTCTCCTCCCCGACGGGGTCCCTCCCGGGAGCGAGATCCAGGCGCCGCCGGCGACCTTCGCCGCCCCCTGCGCATGCGCGGACCGTCCGGCCCCAGGGCACGGACCGTCCGGCCCCAGGGCACGGACCGTCCGGTCGTCAGGCAGGGAACCTTTGCCCCTGCTCCAGGTCGCGGACCGTCCGGCCCTGTGCCGCGGACCGTCCGCGCCTGACCAGAGAGCATCGCCGCCGGTTCTTGTTGAGTGATTGGCGCTCCGAAAAGGCGTCAACATACTTTTTGGTGACTCCGCTGGGGAAGGTGTTTAGATCTACTAAAAATCAGGCCCTCAAATGGCTGGTTCTAAAGATCACACCGATATCTCCCCGGACAATATCCTAAAGCCGGCTGTTGAAAGTCTAACGGCCGATGAGCAACAGCAATACGAGGACTACATGCGTCAAGCGAGGGAGAATTTCTTATCACAATACACGGTGGATCGCCACTAGAAAGTTGTCAAACATGGAGAGACCGACGTCGCATCTCTTCTCTCTTCGCTTCAAGTCCCCAACGTAAGTAAACCCGACGACATCCAATTTATTAAACAGTATGTAGATCATCAGCAGAATCAAATGAAACAACAGATTGGAGGGTTAGAAGAGTCAATTAGAAAATTAACACATATGTTGAAGAAGTCTGTTGCTCCTAGTTTTCCATCATATGAGACTAGTAACAGGATATCTATGTCTAATACATCGGCAACAAATGGGGATTCGCAGACCCAACCATTATATGGTATGTCGATGAACTCATATCCAGGGCAAGTACCACCGCTGTCATCCTTGCTTGGCAGATTGCCGCCGCTGAATACGGTCGGACCATCCGAGCTTCTGCCCGGACCGTCCGGCCCATATACGGACCGTCCGGCTTGCTCCGCCGGACAGTCTGGGGCCGCCTTAGGACCACCACCATCCCTGTTTGGCAGATCGGCGACTCTGGACGCGGTCGAACCGTCCGAGATGCTACCCGGACCGTCCGACCCTTACGCGGACCGTCCGGCTTTCTATGCCGGACAGTCCGGGGCCGCACTGGGACTACCGCGTGGCGCGCCAATAATGGCGAACACGACCGGCCAGTTCGGATGTACCACCATACAAACCAGATACACATATGTGGAACCTGCTGTTGCACAGCATGCACCAAATTATTACACACCACAACAGTAGTATATTTCGCCTTCTACATATTTAAACCATAATGCACCATATAATCACAGACCGATCAACACTATCGATCGGTCACGACAAGAAGGTCGGTATACTAATACCCGACCAAATGAGCCCCACAACCCAGGATCCGGTGGTCTACCACCGGGTGCAATGGAAAAAATTAGGGAAGAGATGACTGAACTATTTCGAGATTAGTTCGGAGTTAATGTAGCCAGAGTAGGGCAATCATACCAAAAGCCATATAATCACCGGTTTGACACTGTCCCATATCCACAAGGGGCAAGGATACCAGAATTTTCTAAGTTTTCTGGTGAGAATGGGAGAAGCACATACGAACACATAGGCCAGTTTCTAGCACACCTAGGCGAATTGGCTGATGGAGAAGCATTTCGTGTTCGGTTATTTTCTTTATCGCTTACTGGTACAGCTTTTGCATGGTACGCCGCCCTGCCTCCTAATTCCATTAATTCATGGAATGAGTTAGAAAATAAATTTCATGAACATTTCTTTGCCGGGGAATATGAATTAGGATTAGCTGACTTAGCTTCAGTCCGACAAGGATGCGAAGAATCGGTTAATGATTATATCCGGAGGTTTCGGGACACTAGAAACCGATGCTTTCGGATCCATGTTGCAGACAAAGAGCTAGCAGGGCTAGCTTTTAATGGGTTGCTATCCTACTTAAGAGACAAATTAGATGGAACCCAGTTCTTTTTGATAGCCCAGCTACATCAGCGGGCTTTAGCCTATGAAAGTCGATTTAAAGAGACATCAAAATCGGTCGCCCGTACTATACATCTAATAGAGCGTGATAGTTCAGATGATGAATCCGCAGATGTATATACCGCTGAGTTTATTTGGCCAACAAAGGCCAAATCTTCAGCATGTTCTTCCTTATAGCCGGTTCAAAAGAATCGGCAAGAAGAGATTAAATTTACCTTCAATGTTGCCAAATGCGATAAGATATTTGATGAGCTACTTAAAAATGGCAACATTAAATTAACTCATAATATCCCTCCTATAGATGAATTAAAGAGGTGTGCTTATTGTAAGTGGCATAATTCTTTCTCTCATGCCACCAATTAATTTAATGTTTTTCGTCCACAGGTACAATCGGCCATAAATGAGGGTCGGTTGGCTTTTCAGGAAATGCAAGTGGACACACAACCATTTCCTGTTAATACAATAGATGTCACATGCGAAAAGATCTTAGTTCGGCCCGAAATGGCCGATAAAAGCAAAAGCAAAGACATCATCATTGACGATCCTCGCACGTCAAATATATCGCAAAAGGAGATTGCTCGAAAGGCTCCGGACGATAAGGCTAAAAAGTCCGGAGGCACCGGGGGGCAGGCACAATTAATGAGCCAAGCACGACAGCCTGGCCTGAGCATCACAGACGGTATGACACCTACGTGCGGACGGTCCGGTGCTTAGACAGACGGTTCAGCTAACTCTGCCGGACAATCCGCCTATGGCCAAAGGCGTCAGCCTCCACACAAAGCCTTAAAAGGGAAAGAGACGCAACGGCAAAGCACATATGGTCGGTTGATCAAAACTGACTCTACTTTTGATCAGTTGCTCTCCAAAAATACTAGCAAGAAGACCGTTCTACGTGATCGGTCAACGAAGAAACCTTGGTCACCTGCTAAAACAAAACGGGTAAACAAAACGGCTCGAAAGGTGACACAACAAGCATCGCCTATTCATCCTATGAGACCAAGGTACTTTCCACCCGTTTACTCATCGTCGGTATATTATCCTGTTCACACATGGAATGGTATGATGATGAATCCATGGTATATGTATAGTCCCTTTGTCTATCCAGGCTGGGGGGCACCTCCATTCTATTCCTTTTGATCCATTGATCAAACGGTCATGGCCGAGAAAGATAAAATCCGAAACGGCCTTTATATTGGTGCTTTATTGAATGATCTCCATATTGAAAAGCCGGTGACTTACATCAGGTTTAGTTCATATGCTTTTGGTTCGTCAACCTTCACCAAAAGGCAGGGGGCATATGTTGGAGACCAAAAAGAGCAGCGCGGACAGTCCGGCCCTGAGGCCGGACGGTCCGCGGTCCGGACAGTCCGCGGTGATGGCACGGACGGTCCGCGCGTGCGTAGAGTCAGTTAGGGTTCCTAGTTTCTCACGGGATTTGTTACCTAAAACCGCGGGATTAACTCGGAAATCAGTTGGAAGCGGATCCAGACCTCCCCCTTTATATAGATGAAGGGCTACGGCCGATTGAACCCCCAACAATCGAACCAATACCACTTCTATTTCGCATTTATTAGGAGTAGTTCTAGTCTAGTTCTAGTTTAGCCTCTCGATCCCCAAATTCTTCGCCTCTCTTCGACTCTATGCCGATTAGAGGAGTCTAGGTCGGCCGGCCCGAGCCTAGACAACCCCTAGGATCTCTCCTCCCCGACGGGGTCCCTCCCAGGAGCGAGATCCAGGCGCCGCCGGCGACCTTCGCCGCCCCCTGCGCACGCGCGGACCGTCCGGCTCCAGGGCACGGACTGTCCGTCCGTCAGGCAGGGAACCTTTGCCCCTGCTCCAGGTCGCGGACCGTCCGGCCCTGTGCCGCGGACCGTCTGCGCCTGACCAGAGAGCATCGCCGCCGGTTCTTGTTGAGTGATTGGCGCTCCGAAAAGGCGTCAACACCCGGTCTCTACCAGAGGAGAAAAGAAGGCTTGGGAAGTCCCGGAAGGAGCCATAGTCTTGGAAGGAATTCTAGTCTTCCCTCAGGCTATGAATAAGCAAGAGCACCCTGAATCCTCCCAAGATCCCCCGCCGAAGTTGTTTGAGTCCCTCACCATGAAGAAGATTCCAGCACCATCCCTAGAAGTCAAGGAAGAAGCTACAAGCACCCCGCCAGCACCGCCGCCCTCTGAGGAGCTACAAGAGCCAGTCCCGCTTGAAGAAGAGTTCGACCCCATGTTGCCATCTCAGTCGCCGCTAGAAGAAGTCATCAACATCAGCTCCCTCTTGACCCATCCAGGAGATGTCTCAGATTGAAGTTGTGTGCCAGCCTTGCCAGAAGAGAAGCTGCCAGATCTGAGTTAGTTATGCCCAGTCCTCTGCATGCATTGGGTAGTGAAGTTTTTCTTCACTTTGGCTAGAGCCCTACATGTATGAGAGGTAATCGTGTAGACTCATGTTTTGCAAAAATCTATTTGTGTGGCCCCCTAGGGCATTTCAAAATGAATTTCGCTTGATGTTTTCTCCTCTTTTGGGTGCATATGTGATGCTTTAACGTTAGTGCTCATAAGTTGCATTTAGCATAGTTCTCAATTCAGGAGCCAAGCAATAGTAGTTATGCTTAGCCCCCGAATCTGAGTAGTCCGTGCTTTGGAAAACTCTATTCTTCCCTTATTCAAAACATTTGATTTGTTTGTGCTAGTCATTGTTGAGCTTGTGTGTTATCTTTATTTTTAAGAAAGGTTTTCTCTAAAAACATAGATCACAAATTAGAGCTAATCCTCACCTTATGCTTCCATTCTCATCTTAACCCATCTCAAGAGAAAAGTGCCTTACCCAAGAAGATACCGAGAAGCTTACCCTGAAGCATGGAATAAGCTACAGAGGAACCTATCCAGTCGCTCAGTCAAAAGGACCGACCGTGAGAATCAAGGCACTACCCCTGAGTCAAAGTAAACAGGAAAAGAGGACATAATAAGTTATTACCATACAGAGAGGCAAAGATTCTTGGAACCAGAGACCACAAACATCCGGGTCATTGACCCACCACTCACCCATGCTCGCCGCACGCGTGCCCTGCCTCCATGCGCACTACCACCGCCCCTGCCCCCTTTGCAACGCACCCACCGCCGCCATTACCGCCAGCAACACCATCCCCCTCCATCGCACTTGTTGCCTTGTGTCACCTGCTCCATTACCACCACTCCACAACCGAGCACCCACACTCGCCTAGAAACCCCCCCCCCCCCAACTCCCTTAGTTCCCATCCCAAGCAAAACACTCCAGATAAAACCCCCTTTGCCAAATCGCAAGCAACTCCATTTTCCACTCCCTCGCCCCTAAGATCACAATGCTTGGTGATTCTTGGGTTGAAGACTATTGTACATGGTTCATAGTCTTTAGTTTCCTCCTCTGTATGATGGTAATACTCTTTGATAGAATCCTCGAATGGGAAAAGCAAAGAGAAAGAAAGAGACAGTGAAAAGTGAGAAGTGAAGTGAAAAGTGAAAAGAAGATAGTGAAGAGAAGAAAAGAAGAAGGTTCTCCCAGAATCAACCCTATGTCAGTCATCTCTCCGCAGCCTGCTCAAGCAGCAACAGCAGAAGAAGGCCCCGTAACACCCTTGTTATGAGGTACTTCAAGGAGTTCAAATCCCCAAGATTCAAGAGTTCTACCTCATTCTTTTTAAGTGGGGTAGTGTTCCAACAAGGTTCCTGCTATGGAGAAAAAGAAGAAGGCCTATAGCAAGCTTGTGGAAGACCAGATCATCGAAGCATATAAGTTTCTGGATGAGAAGTGGTCACCCAAGTTTTGTTGATAAAGCACCAGAAGACTAATCAAGGAAGGAATCCATGTGGATAAGTTTGTATGAGGAAGGTTTGCGTGTTGGCATCGATGCTTCTTCAATAAGCTAGCTGCCAAGCGAAACCTAGAAGCTTGAAGATGATCTTTGAGTAGCCAGAATCAGCGTTTGCAATCGGCAACTAGATGCTCCTCAAAGGCCAGAATTCGTTGAAGCTCCATCTCCTCGAAGAGTCTGAAAAGTGAAGATATGTAGCTGAAGTAAAGCTATACCCATAACCCTTCTAAGCCGAATCTTGAGGACGAGATTCCTTTTAAGTGGGGTAGATTTGTAGCATCCCAAAAATTCAAATCTTGAAATTTTCTCAAACTCGCCCTAAATTCAAAATGAATTTCAAATTTCATTTCAAAATGTTTGTTTGCGAGTTGATATCAACAAATAAAATATAGTGGTCTATATTCTCTCCGAAATCCTCCTCAAAATATCCTACAAATATTTCGTAAGTGATCCCCCTCAAATTCTTTCCAGAAATACCGCCCAGGTATTTCCCGAGTAATCCCCCTCAAGTTCTTTCAAGAAATACTGCCCAGATATTCCACCGATATACCTCCAAGTATTTTCTTCCTGAGAAATACCTTCCGAATCATTTTTAAAGTCCCCACAAATATTTTCTTCATAACTTTCCTCATGCTCATACGTATACGTATGCCTCCGGTGTCATACGTTGAGCTCTACAAGCTAATCTCACTCATATAAGACAAATCCATGCTAATCTCCCACTAATCCTCTCATCCTCCCACTAATCCTCTCATCCCTCCCCCTAATCCCCCACCATGGCTATAAATAGAGGGGCAAGGGCCTCCTCTCATCCCACCCCAAGCCATTTCATGGCAACTCCCTCCCCCCCACACGCCCACTCCCACTCCACCTCCCAGACAAGCACACACTAGCACAAGGATCGTTCGGTCATTCTTCGATCGTTCGTCCCCCTGTTCTTAGTTTGTTCGTTCGTTTGTCCGATCGTTCATGGTTCGTTCGTCCGTCCGTTCGTCCAAATAATCTTTTTCCTGCCGTTATGCTGCCAAAATTTCGATCGTTCGTTCGTTCGATCATTCGATCGTTCGTCGTTCATTCATAGTTCCTATTCATCGTTCATCGTTCGTTCATCGTCACTATTCACCGTTCATCGTTCGTTCATACGACTATTTACCATCACTATTCACCATTACTATTCACCATTACTATTCATCGTTACTATTTATCGATCATCCGATCACCCCAAATTTCAACTACTCATCCATCATGCTGTCCAGTCCACCTAAGACCAGCTAGACCCATATTCCAGTCATACGAACTCCGGTGACTGTGATTTTCATTCCAGTAGGGAACTTCCCATCTGGTCACCCATCCTAGATTTCTCCAAGACTTCCAAAAAGAAAGGCAAACCATGTTTGTATGGATACGTCTTCAATCCTATAAAACCTGGCCCAAGATACCACAACCCACTCAGACCAGAATACCACAACATTCCAGCTATTTGGGTCCCGCCTCACTGCTGTCTGATGTGACACAGTAGGTAGGAACAGTTTCCACCAACATAAACCTCTGCCCAAGAAAAGCCCAAAAATAATTCCTCGCACCCGCTCAAAAATACATTTGATTTTCCAAATATCTCTAAATATTCAAATTCTAGAATATTTCTTTCCTTTTCTTTTTCTCCCTATGATTATAAAATCCAAAACTCCTCCATCCAAACTCAGATTTCAGTCATTCTTGTTTCTAAAATTCTTGTCAAACTATTCCCTATCCAACCATGTCATCCCTTAAGCATGGTTCATATTCCAGAAAACTCCCAAAATACTCTTGTCCCATATTCTTCCTATAACTCTCCTGTTCATATTAGGTCAGACGATTCATTCATCACTATTCTCACCAACAGTGAACTTCACGGTGCTACACCACATACACCCAACTATAAATACACCTAGCTACCCTCTCCCACTCCACACACTCAACACCCTCAGCCAAGGCAAACACCCCACCCACTCAGTTACTCCGCTCTGTCGGCTACACACATAGTGTCGCTTTGTCTCCAGTCCACCCTCCTGGTAAGCACCTTCGCTCCACCACCAGCAGTATCTCAACACCACATGACACAGATTCTACTCAAGACTCTACCCATCCATATATCGCTATTCTGACCACTATACTAAATATTTGTTGGTGTACTTGTTGGTTTGTATGTTTGCTTGTTCATGTTGCATAGTTATCGGAGCGTTCGTGCTGTCTCGTGGAGGCCATATCTGCAAGTCTACGCCAGGTAGTGGAGCTAGAAGCCAGTTCCGCGAGCTCCTCTTCCCCCTTCACCGGATAAGCACGGCAAGCTCACTGGATCCCTTTGATGCATAAATTACCTATGATTTTTCAACCACAACCCTCAGCCTGTTATTTTATGCATGATATGATTTTGAGACAAGTTATTATGGCCACCCAAGCCGTTTGCCGCAATCAATCCTTGATATATTTGTTACAAATGATTTGATAAAAGGTGTGAGTTTTCAAAAGAAAATGCTTTTCAAAATGTGTATGATGAAGGGTTTTCACCCTTATCACCTTTGAGTAGGGATGATCAGGGACTCCCTGGTTTAGGGGAGGGCCTAAGGTGATGGCTCAACTGGTTTAGGTGTAAGCAGAAGGATTGTCCCCTCATATAAGGACCGATTTGTCATCCTTCACTACCTGTACTCATGATAAGTACAACCACTCGAAACTGTGTGGACAGTCACTCAATCTGAACTCGTACGGTCCAACCCCAGGGTTATGAAGGTTGGGGAGCACCGGGAGGATAAGGAGGGGGAATGTTTTATCCGGTTTGGACATGGCGGTGGCCTAACTCCTTTCGGTATAACCGTTAAGGTTAGTACATGCGAGGAAAGAAAGAGATCCAGCATTCGGGCCTCACGACGGTGAGATCGCAGAAACCGAACTAGTGGGTAAAGTGTACCCCTCTGCGCAGAGTTCAAACCTATTCGAATAGTCTGTGTCCACAGGAATGGACGAGTCTAGTGTGGTATGGCAATTAGTGTTTTGTTTTCAAAAAAAGAGAGATGATTTTGAGAAAAATGGTTTTTAAAAGGTCCGGCGGTTGAGCCGTGAGCTATGGTGGATCGGAAGTCCAGTAGCTGTTTTTTAAAATGAAAACCAGTGGGAAACTGCTGAGATACCTGGATGGTTTAGTCCAGGGGATTTTGTTCTATACTGAAAAACTTTGTGCTCCTTTAGGAGAGGATGCGCTTTGCAAAATACAAAATGTTTTACAAAACAACCCTACATAAAATATTGTTGTTTCTACAAAATATCCTGAGCTCCACATATTCCATGCATTATATCTGATTTCCCCATTCCGCGGGTGAAGGTGGGCTGCTGAGTACATTTGTACTCACCCTTGCTTATTTGTTGTTTTTCAGAAAAGGAGATCGGGTAAGAGTTACGACTGTTCCCAACCTTGCCTGTGGCTGTTGGACCGCTGATTTGCTTCGCTGCGTATATCGGGCTGCTTCAGCCCTACTCTGATGATATGTCCCGAGTTGTGGACCAACTCTTAAAGTTGATCGCCACCTTTATAGGTTTGTCTCGTTTAAGCAGATCTGGAATCATCTGATGTATAAATGTGTTTACTAGCCTCCTGGGACTAGTAATTGTATCACATTTGAGTCCCAAGGGATTGGGGTGCTTCAGTGTATGAGCTCTTGGGAATGTCTACTATATGCCTTGGTATGTTGCTTGGGCTCTCACACCTTGGAATGGCCGGTTGGGGTGTATTTATAGCCCCCAAGGCGTCAGTATCGGGTCGGTACCCTTGGAAGTTGAGCAGGAACTTGTCTCGGAGTCCTTTCCAGGAGTCGATGGACAGTGGTAGGAACCTGGTGTACCAGGTCAGGGCTGGACCCTGGAGCGCGATGATAAAAGACTTGGCCATTGTGGTGTCATCCCCTCCGGACAATGCGACGGTGAATTGGTAGCTCATTATGTATTGTGCTGGGTCAGTGCTGCCGTTGTACTTGGGGTAGGTCCCTGCCCTGAAGTTGGCGGGCCAAGGTGACGCTTGAAGTACCAGGTAGTTGATCCCTTGGAAAGCGGTGACATGCGGGATGAAGGGCCCGCACTGAGGTATGAAGAGGTCTCCGGCTGGGACGCGCTGTTGGAGGGGTGGTCCGTGCTGTAGGTCATGTTGACCTTCACTCTGCATGAGCGTGATTTCTTGCTCGAGCTCCCGAGCTCTCTGCTCTTCGTCTCGTATCATTTGGCGCACCTTGGCCTGTGCGGTGACACGTTGGCGCTTGGCCTCAAGGATGTCTTTCTGTTTTTGGAGGTTGTGGTTCTTGATGCGCAGGGCTCACAGCTGTATCTGTTCCTCGGCTGATATGTCGATGACTTTGCCGTATTCTATTGTGTCTTCGCCCTTTGGTGGAGCGAAGCCTGGAGGTGGTGCTTGCGGTAGTCCTCCGGAGCTGCAAGTGCGTAGGGTGCCTTCGGGGGTGGGGTGCTCCTAACGTTGTCTTTTGCTGGCAACTTCGTCTTTGGAGGCTTCTTGGTGGGTGTTGTCCATGAGGGCCTTGCCTTTTTTCTCAGCTAGCAGCGCTACCTTCGTCGCTTCGTCGACGGATGGGACTGCCTTCGAACTAGCTCGCTTGGGTGCCATCGCAGATTGTTTGTTCGTAGCACGAACGGTGGGCGCCAAATGTTGGTACTCGCTTTCCTGGGCAAGTGGATCCAACGGGAGAGTGGTGAGGGTGTTTGCAAAGTCCAGCGAGAAATGGCGATAGCTCTGTTAATCTGGCCTCTCAAGGGCACTATACGGGGGTATTTATAGGTACCCGAGTGTCCACTATCCTCTGGTAAGGACGTTTATGCCCACGGGTACCCGGACTATCCCCAGAATATTCCCACATGGGGAGGTTACAGACCGTCATTACAGAAAAGGCTATTACAGATGAGGCCTGTACCACGCTTATTTGCGCGGGGCCCGTTACAGTGCGTCGAGTCCCACATGGGCCTTCGGGCGCGATGAGGACGTGGGACTAGCAGACTTCGTCGGAGTCTTGCCTTCGTCTTGCAATGGAGAGGACAAAGGGTGACCGCTCGGGTGTGGTCTTCGTTGGTGTAGCGAGGCAACGAAGGCATCGAGCGAAGGGCCCAACAGGCACACCGGACAGTGCACTGTTCACTGTCCGGTGCACCTAGCCGTTGGTCTTGGTCCAAGTAACTTTAGCATCCTGTGAACTACAAGCACAAACACTAGCAAACACATTAGTTCATAGGTTATGTTGATCATCAAACACCAAAGTCTATTAAGCCAAATGGCCTCAGGTCCATTTTCCTTATAGCAAGTGTTGGGTCCATGCTTCGTCGCCGAAGGTCTTATAGGGAGAAGCGATCCTCAGATGAAGCTGTTTGTATAAGATAGCCGAAGGTCCCTCTTCGTAAAGCTTCGGCATTGCAAACCGACTTAAAGATAGAATGACCTTTTAGTCCATAAATGTCTGAGTCAATGTTGTAAGTTTTTATAAGGGGCATACTTGTAATTCCTCACAGGCTGTGTCCTGTGCCTATAAATAGTGAACAGTATTCCGTTACTGTTCACGCATTCTGATTTTTGCAATCGCATCTCTCGGAATACAACCTTTGTCAAGGCATAGGTATTATTGTATTTAATGATTCAATGTATTAAGTGAATATGATATAATGAATCTGTGAAACATTTATCTGTTTTATACCTTTTATTTTGTATTATCTTACAATGTTTATTGAAAGTTCATTACGAAGGTTCAACTTCGTAATGAGACTTTTATCAACCTTCGTCCTAGACCATTATCCTCAAAGGAATAATGCTTCACGGACGAAGGACAGTATCATTTAACATTTTATGTTGCCTTGTTCTTAATTCATAGCATTTGAGAACAAGTCCCCAACATTGGCGCCCACCTCCGGTGAACTCACTTCCACTTTTTGAGCTGATGGCTTCATTCAACGACCAAGCTGGAGCTGCTTCGGGCCCGAAGCTGGTGCTCCCGATCACAGGTGGCTCGTCCTCAGAGCCAGCTAACAAGAAACAAAAGAAGGAAGCACAGAGAAGGGTACAGCATGTTGGGGTGCAAGGACCCTTCATCAAGTCAAGATGGTCTCACATTCCTATTACCTTCTCCCAAGAGGACCTTCAGCTCAAAGATTACCCACACAACGATGCCATGGTTATCTCTTGTGTTATCAAAGGATTTCTGGTCCATAATGTCTTGGTTGACACAGGCAGTGCAGCTGACATCATATTTGCTAAAGCCTTCAGACAAATGCAAGAGCCAGAAGATAAGATTCATGATGCTACACATCCTCTCTGTGGCTTCGGAGGAAGACAGATAATAGCATTGGGCAAGATCACCATGTCAGTGACCTTCGGGTTCATCAACAACACTAGAACTGAACAAGTTGTGTTTGACATTGTTGACATGGAATATCCTTACAATGCAATTATTGGTCGTGGTACTCTCAATGCCTTTGAAGCAATCCTTCATCCTGCCTATCTTTGCATGAAGATACCTTCGGATCAGGGACCCATTGCTATCCATGGAAGTCAGGAAGCTGCAAGAAGGGCCGAAGGCAATTGGACTGACTCAAAAGCAATCCATAACATAGATGGAGCTGAAGCTTGTGAACAGTACAAATTCAGAAGGGAGAAAGCAGCTTCAGCAGATCAGCCGAAGCCTATGCTCTTATGTGAGGACATAGCAGAGCAGAAGGTGCTGTTAGGCTCTCAGTTATCCGAAGAGCAGGAAAAAACCTTGATAAGGTTTTTGTTCAATAACAAAGATGTTTTTGCATGGTCAGTCAATGATCTATGCGGAGTTAATAGGGATGTTATTGAGCACTCGCTCAATGTCGATCCATCCTTCAGACCCAGAAAGCAAAGGCTTCGGAAAATGTCAGATGATAAGGCCGAAGGTGCTCGCAACGAAGTCAAAAGACTCCTCAGTGCAGGAGTTATTAGAGAAGTGAAGTACCCAGAATGGCTGGCTAACACTGTTATGGTAAAAAAGGCCAATGGCAAGTGGCGAATGTGCATCGATTTTACAGATCTTAACAAGGCTTGTCCGAAGGATGAATTCCCACTACCAAGGATAGACTCTTTAGTTGATGCAGCATCTTCGTCAGAGCTCATGAGCCTGTTAGACTGCTATTCCGGCTATCACCAAATTTGGATGAAGAAGGAAGATGAGCCGAAGACTAGCTTCATCACTCCAAGTGGCACATATTGCTATCTTCGGATGCCTGAGGGGCTCAAAAATGCTGGAGGAAGTTTCAGCCGAATGACTGCGAAGGTTCTTCAATCTCAAATAGGCAGAAATGTGTTAACTTATGTTGATGACATCATTGTCAAAAGCACGAAGCAGGAGAATCATATTGCTGATCTGCAGGAGACCTTCGCCAGTTTCAGGCAAGCTGGCTTAAAGTTAAATCCAGAAAAATGTGTCTTCGGAGTGAAGAAGGGGAAATTTCTTGGATGCTTGGTTTCAACAAAGGGAATTGAAGCCAATCCAAGTAAAATTGAAGCTATACTTCGGATGGAGCCACCAACTACAAAGAAGGGGGCTCAAAGATTGACAGGAAGGTTGGCATCTCTCAATAGATTCATATCCAGATCGACAGAGAGAAATTTACCATTCTTCGAAGTGCTGAAGTCGGCCGAAGTCTTTCAATGGGGACCAATCCAGCAAAAGGCTTTCGAAGAACTGAAACAGTATTTGATAGATCTAACAACATTGACTCTACCAATGCCAGGGGCTCCTTTATTGTTATATGTGGCAGCTTCGCACTCAGCGGTAAGTGCAGCGCTTGTTCAGGAGAAGCTTGATGGTCAAGTCAAAAGGCAGGCCCCAATATATTTTGTTTCCGAGGTCCTTAGTTTATCAAAGAAAAATTATACAGAGTTGGAGAAGATACTGTATGCTGTCTTGATGGCCTCCAGGAAGCTTCGGCACTATTTCCAAGCTTACAACATAATTGTTCCTTCATCACAACCTCTGAAGGATATTATGAGGAACAGAGAAGCTACTGGAAGGATTGGAAAATGGGCTGCAGAGCTCAATGAATTTTGTATTGAATATGTTCATAGATCTTCGATTCAGTCGCAGGCACTGGCAGACTTTATTGCTGATTGGACACCAGGGGCTCAGGAGGAGGAAACAAATAAAGACAACGAACCCTGGATAGTGTTTTGTGATGGATCTTGGGGAACCTTCGGAGCAGGAGCAGCTGCTGTGTTGGTTTCACCTTCCAAAGTCAAAACCTGTTATGCGGCAAAACTTGATTTTAATTGCACAAATAACATTGCTGAGTACGAAGCATTGATTTTAGGTCTCCGGAAGTTAAAAGCAATGGGAATTAGAAGGGCCATACTTAAAACTGATTCCCAGGTTGTTTCGGGTCATATTGACAAAAGTTGTAAGGCTAAGGATCCGAAGCTTGAAAAATATCTGGATATGGTTCGAAGAGTCGAAGCTTCCTTCGAAGGGTTTTCTGTCAAGAATATCCCTCGAGGACAAAATGAGCATGCTGATCTGCTAGCTAAGTCAGCAGCACAGGGGCTGCCTTTACCTTCGGATGTGTTCTTTGAAACAATAAAAGCACCTTCGGTGGAACTCCTTGAAAGAGCAGTTCTTAATATATCTCCTGTTTTTAGCGAAGATTGGAGAACTGAGATCATCTCTTACCTTCAGGGTAAATTTCTTTCAGATGACGAAGCTTATAACAAGAGAATAGAGGCAAGAGCTCGTCCATATGTCATGATAGAAGGGGAGTTGTACAAACATGGAGTTTGTGCTCCGTTGCTCAAATGCTTATCCAGAACCGAAGGTATAGAGTTAATGAAAGAAATACATGCAGGCCTGTGTGGATCTCACATCGGATCTAGGCCGTTACTTGGAAAAATTTTCCGTCAAGGATTTTATTGGCCGAAGGCAGCTTCGGATGCAGCAGAATTGGTTCAAAAGTGCGAAGGTTGTCAGAAATGTGCAAGAGATCAAAAACAACCTTCGTCCTTGACACAGCTCATACAACCCACTTGGCCATTGCAAAGGTGGGGCCTTGACTTGTTAGGTCCATTACCACCGGCCCAAGGGAACCTGAGATATGTTGTGGTAGCTGTGGAATATTTTTCTAAATGGATTGAGGCGAAGCCTTTAGCCACAATAACTTTGGCTACCGTCCAAAAGTTTTTCTGGCAGAATATTGTTTGTCGCTTCGAGGTGCCAAAGGCTATCACTGTGGACAACGGAACACAGTTTGACTCCGAAGCTTTCAGGGATTTCTGTGACCAAATTGGTACGAAGATCCATTTTGCATCAGTCAGGCACCCGGAGTCAAATGGACTCGTTGAAAGAGCCAACGGCATTATAATGACAGGAATAATGAAGCTAATCTTCAATCAACCTAGAGGAAAATGGCCAGATCAGCTAACCAAAGTGGTGTGGAGCCACAATACGACAACATCAAGGTCTACAGGCTTCACTCCATTTAAGTTGTTATTCGGTGACGAAGCAATAACTCCAGAGGAAGCTAAAGCCGGATCAATAAGGATAGTAGCTTCGGCAGAATCAGATTCCGAAGCTGCTTATTCTATAGAAAAAGATGCTTTAGAAGGGATCAGACTGCAAGCCGTCGAGAATATTAATAAATATCAAGCTGAAACAGTCAAATGGCGGGATAGAAAGGTTCGGCTAAAAAATATTGAGCCGGGGCACTTGGTGCTTCGGAGGGTGGCCAACCCGGAAACAGTGGGCAAATTGCAGTTGAAATGGGACGGGCCTTTCTTAGTAGCATCTTCGTCAAGGCCCGGTTCATACAGATTGAAAGATATGGACGGCAATGACATTCCTAGATCTTGGAATGCGGATGAGCTTCGGCGATATTATGTATAATTCGATGTAATTTTTCATATTTTTTATTTTTTCTTCCATGGCACCCTTTTCCTTTCCAAAGGGGGAGAAAGGTTTTTAATGGGGCCAGCATATGTAATTTCCTTTTCTAGTCTTATAAGAGTAAAATCCCCCAAAGAATGTAAATGTAAAAGCTGAGAGCGCACCATCGAGTGCCAAAAAGTAAAAACGAAGAAGCTCCAAAGACGTTCCTAAGGGAATGCAGAGCTTATACCGCCTAAGTAAAAGGCGAAGAAGCTCCAAAGACGTTCCTAAGGGAATGCAGAGCTTACAGCGAAAAGTCAATGCTGATTCCGCCAAAAGTAAAGGCGAAGAAGCTCCAAAGTCGTTCCTAAGGGAATGCAGAGCTTACAGCGAAAAGTCAACGCTGATTCCGCCAAAAGTAAAGGCGAAGAAGCTCCAAAGTCGTTCCTAAGGGAATGCAGAGCTGAGGTGTGAATGTTTTTAAGAAAATAATGGCTATGAATATGGCTTCGGATACGTGTTTGGCCATTCATTTGCACATCACATTACATCATAGCATTTGCATTCATAAACATTCATCTAGGCATATGTAGGATAATCATCTTCATCGCATAAAATGGTTGCTTCGGCAAGAAGAGAAAAAAGAAAGGGAAAAATTTCTACGAAGGAGAGCTTCGGAAAAAAGGAAAATGTTGTTTTCTACGAAGGAGAGCTTCGGAAAAAAGGAAAATATTGTTTTCTATGCTTCGTTGCGTACGAAAAGAAGGGAAGGTGTTTTTTTCGCCTTCGGCTCAAAAAAAGGAAATTTCGTCCACATCGAAGCATTTATCATACATCAGTGAAAGGTTAAGGATATATTACAAGGTATGAACAGCGTACATTAAAAACAAGTTTTTGTTTACATTTATAAAAGTTATCTCAAAAGTTTTTCAAGTATTGTCTGCAGTCTACTATCTAAATCTCCAAGGAGCTTCGGCTTCGGCGTTATTTTTGATCATCAGCTTCGGCTTCGTCATTCTACATGAATAAGGTCGTTGGAAGTCAGAATCAAGTTTACAAGAAAAGGTAAGCACAAGGTATGATTTCTTACTGGATCAAGGTGGCTACGAGCTTCGTCTCCAGCTTTCTCTCGACCACCTTTTGTCCATATCATTTTTACAAATCGATTCGAGATGCTTCGGGCTAGATCAGGGATGTCATCCAAGATTGATGGTGACAAAGTAAAATTTGGCCTATTAACAATTTTCCCATGATCACAGCCAGCCTTCATGAAGGCTGCAGCAGTCCCTCGAGAAGCCACCCAGGCACAGAAGTCACCATGCCCAGCTATGACTTCGTCGAGCTCGTCAATCTCCCCCTCAATGTGTTCGAAGGTTTTTGGTAGATCTTCAGCTGATGGGGTAAATTTTTCGCTGCTAGCTCCAACCGAGTAAAAAATCTTTCTTAGTCGTTGAATGCACTTGTTGCTAAATTCCAGGCATTTTTCTTGAAGATTTGTCAGTAGTTTTCTCAAATCCGAATTTTGCTGAGCTTCGGCTTCAAGTTTTGCATTGAGATCTTGTTTTTCCCGTTCGAACTGCTCAGACTGGCGGAGAAGCTTTGTGTTCAGTTCTGATATTTTTGCTTCAGCTTCCGCCAGTAAACCTTCGGCTGCCTGGAGCTCAAAGTTCTTTTTCTCAAAAGCATCTGATTGCTCCTTTATTTTGTTTTCCAAATTTCCAATTATAACTTCATGCTTTTTATCTTCAAGGTCTTGCTGCATTTGTAAGGCTTTGCTCAATAGCATGCTCTACATAAACACAACCTTCGTCAGACGTGTTTTTATTAGAAGCAATAAAAGTTAAGGGACAAGTTATTTACCTTGAAGTTGGAGTAAAATAAACTACCAATGACATGTTGTCGTCGGTAGCGGCTGATATCTGTTTCTAGCTTCGGGAATCCAATACTCTTGGACAAGGTGCTGATAACTTTGGCCCCTGTTTGGTCTCGAATACACTCTAATTTCTCATCATCAACGCCTCCGAAGAGGAGTGCCCCAGGTTTGTACCCACAGGATTGGGCGTATTCTTTAAGCTCTTCTATTTCAGCTTTTGATAGGTGTCCTCCAACTAAGTTTTGGAACACGAAGGCTTCGTCTTCCGAAGCTTCTTCAGCAACTTCTTTTCCTTTCTTTGACGTTGTGGTCATGGCCTCTTCGGCAGCAGTGTTGGCTTCTTCTGCAGCCATGTCTAGCAGTATTTGGTCAATATGTTCAATCGTGCTCTCCAAATTCACATCCTCAGCTGAGGCAGTTTTGGCAGCTGCGGCCTCCGAAGGTACAATTTCAGTATCTGTTCCCTCTGCAGCTGCTTGTGTTTTTTGGACCGAAGCTCTCGGCGGCGTCTTGTCAATTACCTCTGTCACGGTAATGATTCTTTGTTTCTTTGCCTTGATTGTTTTCCTTGATTTCTCGGGCTCCTTGTCCTTCTGAAAAAACTTTGTCAGTTGATGACCCAGTGGACTTAGCTTCGCAGGTAAGGATTCAGTCATTACCTTCAGAATTTCCTCAACAACAGCAGCAGAAGGCGATGCGGGGGTTTCTTCTACTTCGGATATTTGTTGCTTCGGAGAAGAAGCTTTCCTTTTCTTTTGAATTTTCTTCTTTATTGGCTCTTTTTCACCTTCATCTAAGGCTTTAGTTGCCCTTTTCCTTTTTTGGCCCCCGGCACCTTTGTTCAGATCTTCGTAGTCTGGGTATTCGAAGCCCAAGGCGTCCAACACTCGATTCAGCCTTCGTTTTGGACGGGTGCTGAAGGCTGCAGTCATCAATTGATCTTCTTTCTTGGAATAATTGCCAAGTATCTCATTGCACATCACTTCAATCGTATCCAGCCACTCTTGGCAAGGAGTTTTAAAGTATTTCTTAAATTTGAAGTAGTAAGGCAAACGTACAAGTTCACCTTTTTTCTTCTCCCCCTTCAGCTTCGGCATTTCCCACTCTTTTACACTAGGAAAAACTTTGAAAGCCAAGAATTCCTGGACCAAGTCCCTTGTACTAATATTCTCTGCAATTATTTTGAATTCATACATTGCTTTTTGAGTCGGACCCTCTGGTAACATGTGGCACTGGGGGCGAGTTTCCCCGAAGGTCAGTTCCAGTGGACTTTGCACAAGCTTTTCTTTATCATCATCAACCTTAACATAGAACCATTCTGATTTCCACCCTGCTGCCCATTTGCTTCGATAGCTGATCACAGGATACTTCGTAGTTTTCCGGTAAGCAAAATTATAGCAACCAAAATTCTCATGTAATCCATCCTTTCTAGCCTTTGTCTGATAGTGCAGTTCGTGAACTCGGCAAAAGCTGTCAGCAAACGGTTCCACCGCCTGGCTTCGGAGTGCCCAAATATAAACACTAAGCCTAACGATAGCGTTAGGGGTTAGCTGGTGAAAATAGATTCCAAAATTCTTCAAAATCTCTGCAATAATCCCATGAAGGGGGAATCTCAACCCAGCCTTTAAGAAGCTTTTAAAAATAACAATTTCATCTTTCTCCGGCTTTGGGGTAGTCTCTTCTCCCCCGAAGCGTAGTAGCTTCTTTTGATTTTCAGTGAAATAGCCTGACTTTACCATCTTGGACAAATCAGCCTTCGAAACAGTAGATTTCCCGAAGTCCAAATGGCTGGGTTTGCTTGGCGTAGCAAGGTGATAATCATCTTCGGGGTCAGTTTCCTCAGCATCTTCTCCTTCTGCTTCAGCAATTGTTTGTTCTGCATCATCAATAGGAGCCCTTTCCGAAGTCACTAACCCGGATCGTTGCATGGCTTCGGAGTAGGGACAGTCTCCGAAGCTTCCGTTTCGTCCCCCTCACGTTCAACCCTGGCGGTAGAGCGGACTCTGGCCATTTAGCTATGAACTTGTGAAACTTTAATACTTTTTTCCTCCGAAGCAGGCTTCAAGATGGAGCTTCGTTCGATTATGACAAACAAGCTTCGGCGACGGTTAAAAATTTTGGCAGCAAAACAGTGCAAATAGCAGTAAATGCTGTGGTAACTTCACACCTACTCGTCTGTTTATATAGTGCCGCAGGTAAGAAGGCGAAGCGCCAGAAGTTTTACACCAGGCGGACACCCGCTCGCACTCGCTGTACGGTGGGCCGCAAAGACTGAACAGTAATTCTGCACGGTGGGGCCGCCATGCGCAGGGAAATTGAATCGTTTCTCGACAACGAGCTCAGGGAAGGTGTTTTTGAGACCTTCGGCGCTCCGAAGCTTAAGAAACTTTTTTCACGGATCAAGCTCGTTACGAAAAACGATCTAGCACCGCGAAAGGGGCTACTGTTGGGTCCATGCTTCGTCGCCGAAGGTCTTATAGGGAGAAGCGATCCTCGGATGAAGCTGTTTGTATAAGATAGCCGAAGGTCCCTCTTCGTAAAGCTTCGGCATTGCAAACCGACTTAAAGATAGAATGACCTTTTAGTCCATAAATGTCTGAGTCAATGTTGTAAGTTTTTATAAGGGGCATACTTGTAATTCCTCACAGGCTGTGTCCTGTGCCTATAAATAGTGAACAGTATTCCGTTACTGTTCACGCATTCTGATTTTTGCAATCGCATCTCTCGGAATACAACCTTTGTCAAGGCATAGGTATTATTGTATTTAATGATTCAATGTATTAAGTGAATATGATATAATGAATCTGTGAAACATTTATCCGTTTTATACCTTTTATTTTGTATTATCTTACAATGTTTATTGAAAGTTCATTACGAAGGTTCAACTTCGTAATGAGACTTTTATCAACCTTCGTCCTAGACCATTATCCTCAAAGGAATAATGCTTCACGGACGAAGGACAGTATCATTTAACATTTTATGTTGCCTTGTTCTTAATTCATAGCATTTGAGAACAAGTCCCCAACAGCAAGTAATATTCGAATTGACTCAAGCCTAGCTACAGGTGCATAGGTTTCATCAAAATCTAAACCTTCAACTTGTGAATACCCCTTTGCAACAAGTCGTGCTTTATTCCTAGTCATCACACCATGCTCATCTTGTTTGTTGTGGAATACCCACTTGATACCTACAACATTTTGGTTAGGACATAAAACTAAATACCAGACCTCATTCCTCATGAAGTTGTTGAGCTCCTCTTGCATTGCCACCATCCAGTCTGGATCTCTAAGTGCATCCTTTATCATGTATGGCTCAATAGAAGAAAAGAGTAATGTTCACAAAAATGAGCAACTCGAGAGCGAGTGGTTACCCCCTTTTGAATGTCACCAAGGATGGAGTTGACGGGGTGATCTCGATGAATTGCTTGGTGGACTCTTGGGTGAGGTGGTCTTTGATCTTGAATCTCTTGTCCATCCTCCTTTTCTTGATCAACTTCATCTCTCCCTTGATCAATGCCTTCTTCTTGAGGTGTCTCATTGTCTTCAACTTGATCTTCTTCTTCTTGAGCTAGTTCCTTATCTTGAGTTGGTGGAGATGCTTGTATGGAGGATGATGGTTGATCGTGTGTTTGTGATGGTTCTTCGGGTTCTTGTGGACACACATCTCTAATGGACATGTTCCTTAGCGCGATGCATTGAGCCTCTTCATCTTCTAACTCATCAATATCAACTTGCTCTACTTGAGAGCCATTAGTTTCATCAAACACAATGTCACAAGAAACTTCAACTAATCCAGTGGACTTGTTGAAGACTCTATACGCTCTTGTGTTTGAGTCATAACCAGGTAAAAAACCTTCTACTGCTTTAGGAGAAAATTTTCATTTTCTACCTCTCTTAACAAGAATAAAGCACTTGCTCCCAAAAACTATAAAATAAGAAACATTGGACTTTTAACCAGTGAGGAGTTCATATGATGTTTTCTTGAGGATTTGGTGAAGGTAGAGCCGGTTGATGGAGTAGCAAGCGGTGTTAATCACCTCCGCCCAAAACTGATTTGATGTCTTGTTTTCTTCAAGCATGGTGCTCGCCATATCCATACGAGTTCTATTCTTTCTCTCCACAACACCGTTTTGTTGAGGTGTGTAGGGAGAAGAGAACTCATGCTTGATGCCTTCCTCCTCAATAAATTCTTCAATTTGAGAGTTCTTGAACTACGTTCCATTGTCGCTTCTTATCTTTTTGATTCTAAATCCAAACTCATTTTGAGCCCATCTCAAGAATTTCTTTAAGGTTTGTTGGGTTTGTGATTTTTCCTACAAAAATAATACCCAAGTGAAGCGATAATAGTCATCCACAATTACAAGATAATACTTACTCCCGCCGATGCTTATGTAAGCAATCAGGCCGAATAGATCTATGTGGAGAAGCTCAAGTGGCCTCTCGGTCGTCATGATGTTCTTGTGTGGATGATGAACTCCATCCTGCTTCCCTGCTTGACATGGACTACAAATTTTGTCTTTCTCAAAATGAACATTGGTTAGTCCTAAAATGTGTTCCCCTTTAGAAGCTTGTGAATATTCTTCATCCCAAAATGAACTTTGCTGGATTTGTTAGTAAGAACAAAGGGTGCATCAAAGGTCTTAAATGAAATGCTATGTTCATTTGAAGCATCAACAATCTTTTTCTTAGGCATCTTAACATGAGGTGTATGCCTAGAACTAGAAGCCTCATTTTTGTAAATATAAGCATGATGAGCAACAAGATGAGATTTCTTGGCATGAAATTTCTAATCTTATGCTCATGATAGTTTTTAGGATATAGAATGTAACCTTCTCTATCTTGCACCATGGGAGATTTGCCCTTAACAAAGTTGGAAATCTTGTTTATATGGGCATTAAGTTTGATGTTGTTTTAGCTCCCAGGTTGGAAGCCAATCCCATCCTTAATGCCAGGGCGTCTCCCGTTGTAAAGCAAACTACGAGCAAATTTAAAATTTTCATTTTTAAGCTCATGCTCGGCAATTTTGGCATTCAACTTAGCTATGTGATCATTTTGTTCTTTAATCATAGCAAGGTGATCATTCATAGCATTAACATCAACATCTCTACATCTAATGCAAGTAGTAACATGCTCAATAGTAGATGTAAGGACATGGCAAGCATTCAATTCCTCAATCTTGGCAATTAAACTAGCATTTTCAGTTTTAAGACAAGAAATTGAATCATTGCTTGTTTTTAGATCTTTAGTCAAGTTTTTGCATTTTCCAACTTCAAGAGCAAAAGCATCTTTTAGCTTAACAATTTTTTTGTTCTCCTTAACGAGTAGATCTTCTTGGCATTCCAAGATTTCATCCTTCTCGTTAATGGATTTTATCAATTCATTGATTTTTCTCCTTTTGTTCTATGGTAAGGTTTGTAGAAAGAGAAGACAAATCATCATTCTTTTCACTAGAGCTACCCTCATCATCGGAAGTAGTGTATTTGGGGGTGTCTCTAGAGTGTACCTTCTTCTTTTTGCCCTCCTTGGCCATGAGACACTTGTGGCCGACATTGGAGAAGACCTTTGTTATGGTGATGTTGGCGGAGCTCTCGTTGGAGGAGGAGTCGGTGGAGCTCTCGTCGGAGTCCCACTCCCTTCCTATGTGTGCCTCGTCACCCTTCTTCTTATTGTAGTACTTCTTCTCTATCTTCTTATTCCCTTTCTTGTAGCAAACCCTCTTGGAGCGGGGTTTGTACTCCTTCCCTTCCCTTTGCTTGAGGATTTGTCGGAAGCTCTTAATGATAAGAGCCATTTCCTCGTTGTCAAGCTTGGAGGCATCAATTGGGAGCCTATTGGTTGGTGTAGGCTCTTCCTTCTTTTCTTCCGTTACCTTGAATGCAATGGGTTGCACCTCGGGTGTGGAGGTGGCACCTTGCTCCAAGTTGACAATGTGTTTGGAGTCTTTGACCATAAGTTCAAAGCTCACAAACTTGCCAATCACCTCCTCGAGAGACATTTGCTTATACCTAGGATTATCACGAATTAATTGCACTTGAGTTGGGTTACGAAAAACAAGAAATCTTAGAATAACCTTGACCATTTCATGGTCATCCCACTTGGTGCTCCCGAGGTTGCGGACTTGATTCACCATGGTCTTAAGCCTGTTATACATGGTTTGTGGCTTTTCTCCTTTGTTGAGGACGAACCAACCGAGTTCTCCCTTGTTGGGGACCTTCGGCGTCCGAAGGTCCTCAAAAACAGGATTTAACAGTATTTTTGTAGTACAATGTGTGAACAGGTACCCTCGGACTAAAGTCGGCATCGAAGTAGACCGGAATAATACGAAGCTTGATACAGAGCCGAAGGTGTCAATCAGGAAAGCTTCGGCGTAACAGCAAAGAGTGGAACCGACTTAAAGATGAAAAGGCTATTCAGACCTCGATAGACTACTATAGAGTTATTATCAAATGTAAAGGGTATGAATGTAATTTTGTAAGGGCTATGTCTCGTGTCTATAAATAGATGAACAGTATCCCCATACTGGACACGCTGACTTGGCATTCGCTTTTTGCGTCACGCTTGTACTGTCATTTCCTTCCGATTGAAGGTACACTTGTAGTTCAATAATATTTTTGTTTATGCTCAATAATAATAAATGATTGTTCATGTTTTCTTTTACATTCTTTATATTTCATCCTTCGCCATTGCTTAATGAATTTATGAAGGTATGTCCTTCATAACCTTCGTCCGCAAGTCATTATATCCTAAGGAAAATAATGCTTCGGAGGACGAAGGATGTTAACGATTAATATTTTCTATGTTGCCTTGTTCTTAACTCTTAGCACTTGAGAACAAGTCCCCAACATTGGCGCCCACCTCCGGTGAACTCACTTCCATTTTTTGAGCGTTTCAACACCTTCGGCAAGCATCACCTTCGTCATGCCGCCGAAGAAGACTTCAGCACCAGGGGCTGGCACGCTGCAGCCACTGGATCCCAATCAAGACGTCCTTTCTCTTAGAGAAGCACGAAGCCAGAAGAGGAAGGCTACCAGTCCAACACCTCCGGAGGATGATCTAGATCAGGAGATTCAAAATCTGGAAATCCTTCAGCAGCAGGTTCAACGCAAGAAGGAGAAGATGGCCAGGCTAGCTGAACTGCAGAGGCAGATAGACGAAGCCTCTGAAGAAGTTCGCCATCTTACTCAGGATGAGCAACACCGAAGGCCTCAGCATCAAGATCTTCATCAGGAGGGTTTTCACAACGAAGATGACTGGTATGACAATTTCCATCATGGGAATTTTGTTTTTGATGATGCTTCTCCCCTGTCCGCTGAGCTGCAGGCTACACCTTGGCCCTCGTCCTACAAGCCGCCTCAGCTCCCCGTATTTGATGGCCACTCAGACCCGAAGCAGTTTTTGATGAGCTACGAAGCAACAGTGTCTTCGTACGGTGGCAATGCTTCAGTCATGGCCAAATCTTTCGTTATGGCTGTCAGAAGCGTTGCTCAAACCTGGTATTCCTCCCTTCGACCAGGAACGATCACTTCATGGCAGAAGCTGAAGGACTTGCGGTTAACTAGCTTTCAAGGGTTTCAGACGAAGCCGGTCACTGCTCAGGCTCTCTTCCAATGCACTCAGGACCATGAAGAGTACCTTCAGGCATATGTCCGAAGGTTTCTACGATTGAGGGCACAGGCGCCAACAGTGCCCAATGAGATTGTCATTGAGGCTATGATCAAGGGGCTTCGGCCAGGGCCGTCAGCACAGTATTTTGCCAGGAAGCCACCACAAACGCTGGAAAAGTTGCTCCAGAAGATGGACGAATACATTCGAGCTGACAATGATTTTCGTCAAAGAAGGGAGGAGGCTTTCAGGTTTTCTGAAATGACCAGGGGTTTCGGAGGAAGGTTTTACCCGAGGCATGTCAGGTCAATTCACAATTCCACTCAGAATGATGATAAAGGGAGTCAGCAACAAAGGCCACAATACTCCTCACAGGCTTCAGGGCAACAACAAAGTTCCTTCCGACCTCCAGCTCCAAGAGGCAGAGGCGCCAGGGGCTTCGGAGGAAGATTTGGTGATCAACCGAGAAGAATCTTTTGCTTATTCTGCGGTGAGAACAAAGGCCATACTACCAGGATGTGCCATGTCACTGTTCAGAAGCAAAAGGAAATAGCTGAAGCAGCAGCACAACAAGCTCAGCCGAAGCAGGTCATGCATACAGCTTCGTATCATTCGCCCTACATCCCAGAATATGTGGGCAACCATCCTGCAGTCTCTGTTGCTTCGGCAAGTCAGCCTCAAGCTTCCTGGCAACAGCCTCCGCCTCCACCTCCGTTGCAGCAAGGCCAGCAGCCAGAAGGGAGCCAATATGCTCCGCATCAAAGGGACTTCAGAGAACAGTCCGAAGCTCGCACGGTCAACAGCACTGTGCCAGAATCAAAGCACATCTATTGACAAATATCCTACCTTAATAGTAATCTTTTTCATTCAGTTTTATTTTCTATAATAAAGGACATTGTTTAGGTTTCATGTAATTAGTTTCGTTGGTTCCTACAAGGAAAATATGTTTTTTTCACTGGCTTGTGATAATAAAAAGGACCTTCGGACTATCGAAAATTCTTCGAAGCAACAAAAAGTCGTTCTAAGGAACGTAGAGTAAGTTTGATGAAGTCACAAAAAGTCGTTCCGAAGGGAGCGCAGTGTAAGTTTTCTGCTCCAAAGTCGTTCCAAAAAGGAATGCAGAGCATACAGCGAAAAGTCAACGCTGATACCGCCTAAGTAAAAGGCGAAGAAGCTCCAAAGACGTTCCTAAGGGAATGCAGAGCTTACAGCGAAAAGTCAACGCTGATACCGCCTAAGTAAAAGGCGAAGAAGCTCCAAAGACGTTCCTAAGGGAATGCAGAGCTTACAGCGAAAAGTCAACGCTGATTCCGCTGAAGTAAAAGGCGAAGAAGCTCCTAAGGGAGGCTTATAGCGAAAAGTTAACGCTGGCTCGCAAAAAGATTGTGTTTTATCGCGCAAATATGCGTGTGTCTTCGGAATATCACCTTACATAGCATCACATCATCACATCATTTTGCATAACATAAGCATCATACATCATACTGCATGTGGCATAAGAAAGAGATACTATATCAATCTTCGGGAAAACGCTTTGAAAAAGAGGCAAATCATGCCAAGTCACAAGGAGAAACAATATTGATCTCCGAAGCATAAGCCTTGAGGAATGTTTCTACGAAGCTTCAACACTTTTCGGGATACTTCGGATATTGTTGTGATAAATGGTAATTCTTCTTCACGAAGCATGAAAAGAAGGGAAGGTGTTTTTTTTTCGCCAGACTCAAAAACGGTACGTATGTAACGTTTCATGCATCGTAAAGAACTGAACCATAAAGAAAAATAAGACAAATATATTACATACAGGATTACAAGATATTACACATGTTACATTTAAAATGTTTTTACAATAGCATTTAGTCCTCCCTAAGTACCACTTCTGCAGCTTCGTTCAACAGTCGATCGACAACTTCATTCATAATAGCTTCGGCCATCTTTTTAATTTCATCATCACCCCTAGGCCGAGCACCCGGAGATACTTCAGTAGGATCTGAGGAAGGACAGGACACGGCTATATTGCTATTACAAATCATAAACAAATCTTAAAGCCTAAGATTACAACACGATAAAAACTATTAGTTGATACCTAATTGACCTTCGGCCTCTGTGCCCTTTTTAGCAGCCTCAGCTACTTCTCTAGCATCGTGAATCCCCTTTTCACTTCTTCGAATAATTTCTCCGGCCATCTCTCGGCCACCATTATCCCAGATATCAGTAAAAAACTTTCCACCAATTATACTAGCTTCGGCCGAAGGATCTTTTGTATCTTCAAAGGACAAAGCAGCTTCGGACTGTGCTAAAATTTTTACATGTTCACAGCCCTTCTTCTCTAAGATAGTGGCAATCCCTCTGGCGCCAGAGAAGGCACATATATCTCCTCGGCTATTTAAAATTTCTTCGAAGGCTTCGGCTTCGTGGCTAATCCATTCGATGACACCTTCGGGATTGCCTCTTGAAAAGTTTTCTTCACTTGAGAATGCGCCGACCTTGGCGAAGCTAGCCTTTAATTTCTTGACACAATCTATAGATTTATTGTAGCATCTCTTTTTGGACGAACGAAGATCTTCAACAGTCACTTCTAGGTGATCTGCCCATTGATCGCTGAGTTCACGCTTTGTTTCTTCAAGTATGCGTTCTTCCTTGGCTCTGGCCAGCTGTTTCCGAAGGTTTTCAATTTCGCGTTTCTGAGCTTCAGCTTGAATTTTAAAAGCAGCTTCGTCCTCTTTTATTTTATTTATCAATGAGTATAATATTTTGTCTTTTTCGAGACCTTCGTTCCTCAGTTCAATTACTTCGGAACGAAGGTTGCTCAGGGCTATAGTACACCCTTCGTCTTCAGCATCTTTCTGTGCTCTAAGAGCATTGCTAAGTATCAAGCCCTGCAAAGAGAAATATGTCTGTGTGTCAGTAGGTTTAAACGAACGGAAAAATACAAGGATTTTCATATATCGTACCTTTAAGCTATTGTAAGCCAGGCTGTCGGCCAGATCGTTCTTCGACAGCACTGAGAGCCCGTCTTCTAAAGTCGGGAATCCGAAGCTCTTGCTCATCTCCCGGCAGACAGAAATTTCCTTGCTGTCGGGAAGACAATACAAGAAGTCTTCTTCTCCACTGCCATTAAATATTAACGCCCCCTTTGGATATTTCAGTTTTTGGGCATAATGCTGGGCATCTTGTTTTTCTTTTTCTGATAATTTTTTCCCCGAAGCATGACGGAAAATATAATCACGGATTTCGGGGGATGCTTCGGGGGCAACAACACCGGTTTCTTCAACAAAAGTTGGCTTTGTTATTTTTTCTGCCTCACTTTCCAAGGGTTTTCCCTTTGCGGGCTCTGAGGGCCCAGCTTCGGCTTCAGCCCCTTGCTCTGGAATTTTAGAACCAGAAGTTTCAACTGTTATTTCAGGAGTAGCAGCAGCCTTCTTCGGAGGTGTGCTCGAAGATTTGATCGTTTCTAGTACATCTAGCACATTAGCCATTCTCTTTCTCTTCGGAGTTACGGCTGGCACTTTTTCATTTTTTGCTGTCCCAATGGTTGCTGTAGGACTCAAAACTTCTGATGTTTTGGAGCCCTCAGTTGTTTCCTTTATCTCCTCCATTTTTTCTGTGAATGGCGCTTCGGCCTTCTCTTTCGTTTCTGGTAACAAAATCTTTGATTGCTCCAATTTTGTCTTTATTGGCACTTCGGCCGTTTCTGCAACTTCTGGCAGCAAAGTTGGCTCGGCTAGTTTTTTAGCTTCGGTGGCCGAAGAAGTTTCTCCGGTAAATTCAGGCACCGAAGCTGGTTCAATATAGCGCGGCCGATGCGTAAGAACCTTTATCTTCTTCCTTTTCGGTTCCGGCTCGCTAGGAGCAGCTGCAGTTTCTTCTTTTGCGGAGGTTGTGTTTTTTCTTTTCTGCCTTCGGGTGGGATAGCAATAGTCAGGGTAGACAAACCCGATGGCATCAAATACCCGATTCAGCCTCTTCTTTTTTCGGCCTCCGAAGGCTGCTGACATTGCAGTATCTTCGGCCTTCGAGTAGGTCCCAAGTAGCTCATCACTTAAATTATCAATGCTTTTCAACCACTCATCATCTGGCTCAATAAATTTATCTCCAAACTTAAAAGTGTACTTAAACCTGATAAGCCCACCTTCGTCGGCCTCTTTCATGGTTTCTTGTGGCATTTCCCATTTCTCTGCAAGCGGCCACACCCTGAAGGCGATGTGCTCTTGTACTAAGTCCCTTGTTCCTATAAAAGAGCAAACAATGCCGAAGGCTCTCTGGCATTCTTCGGCAGCTTCATTCATTTCAACCTTCGGCCTGCGAAGGCCGAAGCTTTGCCAAATAGGGCGCATAATTATACCCTTGATATCTTCTCGTGCTTTCAGATCATTTTTTACATAGAACCATTCTGTCATCCAGCCGCTGGGCCATCTTTTCCGAAAAGTTGGCACGGGGCAGCTTGACCCAGACCGAGAAACAAAACTGTAGCAGCCAAAGTTATTGTGATACTGTTCCTTACCCCAAGGTATTGTCTCGTATGATAATTCGTGCATATTGCAGAAACTTTTTGCATCAGGCTTCAGACCTTGGCTTCGCACGGCCCACACGAAGATATTCAGCCTTATGATTGCCTCGGGGGTAAGTTGGTGAAGATAGATTTCAAAAATCTTCAGCACCTCCACGACGAAGCTGCTCAAGGGCAATCGCAGCCCAGCCTTCAAAAAGCTTCGGAACACTACAACTTCATTCTCTTCGGGATGTGGACAAGTCTTCTCCCCTTCATCGGCCCTTACAACGGACAAATCCCGGAAATACCTTCCTCTCATGTTAACAAGATGATTCTCTTTGATAGTTGATTTACCATAAACTGAATGGCTTGGTCGCCAGGGGCGATCTTCGGAGTCTTCGCCACCACTGTCCACATCATAACTTTCACTGTCACCAGTATCTTCAGACAGCCCTTCCAGAATCTCCTTGGTGATTTTTTCTGTGTTGGTCTTCGACATCGCTATAAGAAATCCTAAGTTCTTCTCTTCATCAAGACTCAGCTTCATCTCAGCAGCAGCCTTCTTAGCAGCTTCAGACATCTTCGGAGACACTAAAAAACTGTTTTCAAAGCCGAAGCTTCAAAGCTAAAAGCTTAGCAAATCACAGTGCACAGGAGCTAAAAATTGAAGTAAGCGGGGGTGGTTGGCCAGAAAGCGTGCAAAATGAGTTTGCGGTATGGCCGTATTTATACGCTCGGTGCGTTGAAAGTTGAAAGACCCCACTTGTCATTGAATGTTGCTATTCTAGCAAAGGGAAGGTGTTTTTTCGGACCTTCGGCGTAAAGCCTTCGTCCATATCGCAATCTAAATTTATTATTTCAAACAAATTAATATTGCGAGGGGCTACTGTTGGGGACCTTCGGCGTCCGAAGGTCCTCAAAAACAGGATTTAACAGTATTTTTGTAGTACAATGTGTGAACAGGTACCCTCGGACTAAAGTCGGCATCGAAGTAGACCGGAATAATACGAAGCTTGATACAGAGCCGAAGGTGTCAATCAGGAAAGCTTCGGCGTAACAGCAAAGAGTGGAACCGACTTAAAGATGAAAAGGCTATTCAGACCTCGATAGACTACTATAGAGTTATTATCAAATGTAAAGGGTATGAATGTAATTTTGTAAGGGCTATGTCTCGTGTCTATAAATAGATGAACAGTATCCCCATACTGGACACGCTGACTTGGCATTCGCTTTTTGCGTCACGCTTGTACTGTCATTTCCTTCTGATTGAAGGTACACTTGTAGTTCAATAATATTTTTGTTTATGCTCAATAATAATAAATGATTGTTCATGTTTTCTTTTACATTCTTTATATTTCATCCTTCGCCATTGCTTAATGAATTTATGAAGGTATGTCCTTCATAACCTTCGTCCGCAAGTCATTATATCCTAAGGAAAATAATGCTTCGGAGGACGAAGGATGTTAACGATTAATATTTTCTATGTTGCCTTGTTCTTAACTCTTAGCACTTGAGAACAAGTCCCCAACATCCCTCGATTGTTTCCCGCTTGGTGATCTTGGTTACTTCATCACCTTCATGCGCCATCTTGAGAACGTCCCAAATTTCTTTGGAACTTTTCAACCCTTGCACCTTGTTGTACTCCTCTCTACACAAGGAAGTGAGGAGTATGGAGGTGTCTTGGGAGTTGAAGTGCCTCAGTTGGGTGGCCTCATCAGAGTCATAGTCCTCATCACCAACTTGGTGGTGCCTGCGCTCCAAACTCAACAATATCTCAAATGCTTTCGTGGAGTTAGGTTAGATGGTGCCTCATTTTATCACTCCACATACAATAATCTTCACCATTAAAGTATGGTGGTTTGCCTAAGGAAATGGAAAGTAAAGGAACACATCTAGGAATGTGAGGATAGCGAAGAGGGATCTTACTAAACTTGTTACACTCTTAGTGCTTTGAAGAAGTCGACTCGGCGTCGGAGGTTGAGGGCATGGATTAGTCGGTCTCGTAGTAGACCACTTTATTCATCATCTTTTTCTTCTTGTCGATCTTCTTGTGTGATTTGATGGAGCCGACAGATTCTTCCTTGTCCTCCTTGTGTTTGTCACTGGCCTCCTTTGACGGAGTCTTGCCTTCACTCTTCTTCCTTGAAGATCTGGGCTTTTCTCTAGTGATCAACTCTTTTTTGGCGTGTTCTCCCAACATCACTTCGAGTTGTTAGACTCTAATGAAGTATCGAGCTCCGATACCAATTGAAAGTCGCCTAGAGGGGGGTGAATAGGTGAAACGTGAATATTATAAACTTTGAACACGAACTTCACCTGGGGTTAGGATTAGAAATAAGAAACAAAGAAATCGAAGTGCGGAAGAGAGTTCTTCTTGCTATGAGTTGCTCAATCAATGCGGCTGACTTTCGGAGCTAACTCAAAAGATTGTGAGCAAGAGAACATAGAGAGAGGGGAGAGGAAGAATCAAATTGTTGGATAATGATCAACACAAATGAACACAACAATTTGTTTCCTGAGGTTCGGTTCCGAAGAACTTACTCCCCGTTGAGGAGGCCACATAGGCTGGGTCTCATTCAACCCTTTCCCTCTCTCAAATGACCGCTTAGATCGGTTGAGTACTTCTCCTTAATCTCGAGGGTCACTTAGACCCCGCAAGGATCACCACACACTTTATGTGTCTACAAGTGACTTGAGAGTTTACAAGGAGATGAAGAAAGCACTATTAAGAAAACCAAGCAACAAGAGCAACAAATGAAACACTGAATCACACTCTCTCAAGTCACTAATCACTAATGATCACTAGTCAAAATTATGGCACTTGGAGAGGTTTGGAAGCTTTGAATGTGTCTTGGAATGAATTGCTTGCTCTTGTATTGAATGTGAGTGAGTAGAATGCTTGGACGGATTGAATGGAGGTGATTGGGTTGTATTTATAGCCACCAAACACTTCCTAGCCGTTGCCTCCTTTCTACCAACCGTGGACGGTCCGCGCCCCTGGTCCGGACGGTCCTCCTCTACACATCAACGGCTGAAATTGCAACGATTGGCAGTAACAGGTATATCAACGGCTACAAGTGCATTAAATGCATCGTCAGATGTCAGATAAAGCAGTCGTGGATGGTCCGATCGTGCACCCCTGATGTTTCGCGAGGACGCTAAAAATGCATTTTATCGAACCCGTCACCTTCGACTTTTTCTGGTTTTCAACGAGTGGACGGTCCGCGCCTGAGGCCGAACGGTCCGAGCTTGGTCCCACACGACGCTCTCTTCTCCTTCGGACAGTCCATAGTGTAAGAGCGAGTTTTGCACAGTTCATGTCCGAGGCACACCTTAGTGTCGCGGACGGTCCGCCAGAAGGGCCCGGATGGTCCGCGCACAGGTGAATTTCCGAAAAGCTTCTCATGTCCAGAATAATCTACGGTATTCTGGACAGTCGACTTAGAATTGATGTAGATGAATTTATGCACCTCAGAAATGATCAACTAGGCGAACTAGTTAGTCCATAAGATTTGTGATGGTCGTCAAGCACCAAAATTAATTATAGAAAATGGTTAAGGTCATTTCCCTTTCAGTCGGGCGTGGTGAAACCGGACAGGGGGCTAGGCATATCAAAGGGAAACCACTTGAGTGGATTCCACGCCTACCTCGAGACTGACCCGTGATAAATGACCGGTTGCATTAACTACGCCTGGCCCTGAGCCATAGTGGATGCGCTAGTCTGCCTCCCACTCATGACCTACAGACCCTACGGGTCGCAGAGCACTCATGACCTACGAGCCCCTCGGACTGTGGCGCATCTATGGGGGCGTTGTTCATATTTTTATTTATCGAAAAGGGGGAGTTTCTAGATTTTTGATCAAAACTTGTCTTGAAAAATATTTTGATTTACCAAAACATGGTGTTTTGACATAGAGATAGGAAAATGAATTTGTTTTGCGAAAACAAAGCAAGTGGTGGCAAAATGATCCGAATATGCCAAATCACCAAAAAGGGGGAGATTGAAAGGGAAATGTGCCTTTAGCCCATTTCTATATTGTTTTGGTGATTAAATGATCAACACATTATGCTTATACTAATGTCATCTTACATGAGCAAAGAGCATAGGCACGTAATGCAAATTAAGCTTGGAAGAGGGCAAAATACAAATCTATATGGTGCCAAGTAAAAAAAGGTAAGCTCATGACACTTAGGCAATTGTTTTGTGTACTAACCATACTTGTCTAAATGCTAGGGACCTTATGAAGTCAAGCCAAAAGGATCAAAAGAGACTTAGATTGAAAAAGGAGAAAGTGGACTGATCTGCGTAGCTTTGGACGATCCGCTTGGAGCGCTAGACAGTCCGGTGTGCCAGCTAGCCAATGGCTAGTGGCCACGTCGGCCGGGGGCCCACGATCACATGGTGCACCGGGCGGTCCGGTGCCCCCAGAACAGGAAATCAGCAAATCAGGGATTTCGTAGTCGTTGCACTATTCACTGTCCGGTGTGCACCGGACAGTCTGGTATACCCGCAGACAGAAGGCAACCAGTGCCTTCCAAATGGAGCTACAACTGCTCCTAGGTCCCTTGGAGCTATAGAAGGGACCCATAGGCACATGGAGCTCTACACCAAGCATCCTTTGAACATCCTACAACATCGAGACACTACGACCACACTTTTGCTTTGACAGATTGAGATTCGAGCACGTGTTTGAGTTGTAACTCCGCTGCGTTGTCTCATGTGCTCTTCTCTCAACTTGTTTTTGTGTGTGTTGCTTTGATTTTGTCTCTTGTATGTGTCTCTACTCCCCCTACTCTTGTGGTTAATTTGAGATCAATTGTGTAAGGTGTGAGAGACTCCAAATTGTGGAGATTCCTCACAACGGGAAAAACTTGAGATAAGAAAGAGAATTGTGGTACTCAAGTTGATCATTGGATCACTTGAGAGGGGTTGAGTGCAACCCTCGTCCGTTGCGACGCCGCAACATGGAGTAGGCAAGAATCTTATGCTTGACCGAACCACGGGATAAAATTCACAGTGTCACTTGTTTACTTTACCTTACTGCGATTCTATTCTTTTTAGCATTTCACTTCACTTACAATATTGCTATAAGTTTTGTACTCATCTTGTAGACCAAGTTGGTTTTCGATTCCACTAATCCATTTTAGACCAAGTTTGTTTTGTAGAACTGTTTTTACAATATCACCTATTCACCCCCTCTAGGTGCTCTCAGTTGGTTAGGGAAGATCCTAGGGTTATCTTGGGGTCGACAGGCCACCCAAGATGGATTTAGACGACGTAGAGTCGAATAGAGGTGGAAGCAGATATGCGGAAAGCTACAACTAGAACTACACTACTTCTACTCCTAGGGCACGAATGATAAAGAAAGTAATAGATTAGTTTGATTGGAATGTGTTCGGGGGGTTCTCAATCGGTCGTACTCCTTTATATTTATAGGGGAGGAGGTCTGGACCTATTCTTAGGCGAGATCCAACAGAATCCCATGGATAGGTTAGGATAACCACGCATGGGATAAGTACTCTCGCTCACGCTAATCTGGTCACTGGGGCACAGATCGTCCGGGCCACATGGTCGGACCATCTGGCCACGCCAGGTACCAAATATGGTGTTCAACATAATGGTTATTATGTAATTGGAAGAGAAGAATTGTAATTTCATACAAAGATATGTACCAACCTGTAACATCCCAATTTTTAACCTAGGTTTGGAACCCTAATCTAACCCCCCCTTTTTCTTATTATCTCTCCCAAATCTCCATAGGTCTTGTCATCATATGCATGTACTTTGTGTGATTAGAAGCACCTCACTTAAATTTTATTTTCTAGCACCTAAGATTATCTATTAAATTAATTATTCAAAAAGAAAAGGATATAAAAATGGATATAGAAATTGGAAAATAAAAAGGAAAAAGAGAAACCCTCCCCCCTAGCTGGGCTGAATCCACCCCACGCCCGCGGCCGCATCCCCTCCCACGCCCGCGACTCCCTCCCCCTCAGCCCACCTACCGGCCCACTCCGCGCCCGCACACACTGACATGCTGCCCCCACTTGTCAGCCCCGCCCCCTCGCCCTTGCTCGCGACCGCTCCCACTGGCAGACGGGCCCCACCCGTCAGTCACCTTTTCGTCCTCGCCGCGTACGACTTTGCCGTGGTCACCTCCGGCCACCGTCCTCGCCCCATCCCCTCGCCCATCCCCTCGCCGCACAGAGAAGTTCGGCAACGCCCCGTCCTCACCGCTTGACCGCGTCCTTGCCCCGTACCGCCCCCGTCGTGCGGTCTCGTCGTCGCCACTATGAGGCATTAATTCCGGCGCTGTGCACCTCACCGGCGTTCGCCGAGCTCCACCGCTCCCCTTCCCTCGGGCGCCTATAAAAGGGTCGCCCCGAGCACTTCCTTCCCTGCACCGGCCTCAGCCACCCCTCTTTCCCCCTCGCCCGAGCTCAGTCGTAGAAGCGTCGTCGTCTTCTTCCCCTCCGGTAAGCCTTCTCCCCCTCTTCTCCCTTCCCCTCTGGTGGTCCAGCGAGAAATTAGAATGGCTTGTCAGTTTCGCCACACCGCCGTGAACTTGGGACGCCACTCCCCTACCCCAATCCCCACCCGAAGCTCACCAGCGGTGAGTCCCGCCGCGGAGCTCCGCCACCTCCCCGCGGACAGCCCCCCTCCCGGGCCCCTCTAGCCAAATTGAGCCCACCCCTATGTTCGCCAGCCCCTCCTCGTACTAAGGCGCCTACCCGTTGCCCAAGAACCGGGTCACCGGTGGGGAATCGCCGCCGAGCCCACTAGCGGCCGGGTTCTCCCCCACGGACGGCCGATTCACCCCACCATCGATCGCTGGCGCCGTTTCCCCCTTCCTCTCTCTCTGGCGTGTGGGCCATGTGGAGACGTCGTCCCTCTCGCGCGCCCGTACCGTCTCCCGCCTTGGGCCGCAGCTAAGCCGACGCAACCGCGCGCCAGCGCGCGCCCTGCGCCCGGCTGGGCCAGATTGCCCCCCCCCCACGGCCCACCAGAAGCTTAATTCCTTTTCTTTTTCCTTTTTCAGCCTTTTCTCCTTTAAATTATTACATCCCAATATTTTATGCACAAAAAATTATCAAAATACTTTCTAAAGTCACATGTAATAATAATGTTAGAAGTTGACACACTCCAATTAGTAAACCACTATTGATGTATTGTTTATTGCCACTTTTACTAGAAGAAGCGGGGACCGTCGATCCGGAACCCGTAGCCCCGGAAGAAGGGCCGGAGCCCAATCTCTCGGAGGTAGACCTTTTGTGCCAAGAAAGCTTCGACGAAGGCAAGTCCATCCTTCCCTTGATGCATAAATTACCTATTCTTTCTACCACAACCTAGGCCGGGATTTCAGGGTGGGATATTTGCATTGTGAGTAGAGAGATAGCCCGCATTAACATATATCTTTTGGATACGAAATGTGGGTTGGGAGAAAGGGCAATATGTTTCTTCAAATAAGGTTTATTTTAAAAAAAAGGATGTGCGATGAAGGGTATTCACCCTCATCACCTTGGGAGTGGGATGATCAGGGACTCCCTGGTTTAGGGGAGGGCCTAAGGTGATGGCTCAGCTGGTTTAGGCGTGAGCAGAAGGATTGTCCCCTCATATAAGGACCAGTTTGTCATCTTTCACTACCTGTACTCACGATAAGTACAACCACTCGAGACTGTGTGGGCAGTCACTCAATCTGAACTCATACGGTCCAATCCCAGGGTTATGAAGGCTGGGGAGCACCGGGAGGATAAGGAGGGGGAATGTTTTGTCTGGTTTGGACATGGCGGTGGCCTGACTCCTTCCGGTATAACCGTTAAGGTTAGGACGTGCGAGGAAAGAAAGAGATTCGGATTCGGGTCTCACTAGCTATGAGATCACAGAGCCGGACTAGTGGGTAAAGTGTACCCCTCTGCACAGAGTTGAAACCTATTCGAATAGTCCGTGTCCACTGGTATGGACGAGTCTGGTGTGGTATGACAATTAGAGATTTTTATAACCTCCGTGAACAGGGAAATGTGTGGGTAAGTGCGTACTGAAAAAGAAAACAAGGCCACGGGAGCGGGAGGCTCAGTGGTGGTTGAGTATTTTGTTACTTTTAAGTCTTTGGGAAAAACCTCACATCAACTGCCTTTCTCTAAGAAAATGAAGAGTGACTTCAACTCCACCAAATAAAGCATGTTTGATATAGGTGTCTTTCTCTTTACGGGAGCGGGGTGGGCTTGCGGAATACCTAGTGTATTCACCTAGATTCATTTATGTTTTTCAGCAGCCGAAGACTTCTTTTCTGCTATGCTTGATTGAAAGGGATGTGTCTGCACCCAGTTTTGCCTGTGGCTTGGGCTAGTGTACTTTCTACTGCGCTTTATATTCTGGCTCTCTCGAGCTTGTACCCCGGTATTGTAATAACTTTTATTTAAACTATGTACTATTTGAAGTAAGGAATGTGGTTACTAGCCTCCTGGGACTAGTAATTGTATCACATTTGAGTCCCAAAGGATCGGGACGCTTCAGGTGGTATCGGAGCCATAGGACTGGTCGTAGGTCGCAGCCCTGACCTTAAAAGTTGCCTTAAAATAAAATACCTCTTACCCCAAGAAAAATCTTCTCTCCTTTCCCCCGATATTAACAGACCCTTCTTTTCCTATTCCAGATGGAAGACTCTCTGGTCATTAGGACATCCTACGGCTCAGAGGTGGAGGGGTTCCCACATCTGTTGCGAAGTTGTGCGCTTCGCATGGGAATCCGCAAGAAGCCAGAATATGTCTGGAAGGAATATCTCGAGAACGGAATGGAGAAGTGCTCTATGGCAGTCTACCTGGGAGAAAGCCGAAACTATTCGAACCATCCTTCTTTCCAAGTCACTTTCACCGGATACCGCTTCCCAGATACTTGCCAAAATGTTGCCCGAAAAGCCCTCCGGCAACTATGCCAAAACTACAGTAGAGTAATCTTTGAAACCCCCCTTCGCTACTTTCCACCCAGCAACAAAAATACCCCCGCCTGGAGGAAAAGACTTCAGGCCCTGTCAGGGAGAGACCCTACCGAGGATGACCCCACCATCGTCTACATGGCTGGATACCTCCACACTCTCGATAACCAATATGATGACCTTGCCTCCCATTGTACTCACCTAAACTCTCGGGTAGAAAGCCTGGAGCATCAAGTTAGGGAACTTACAAGGGAAAAGGCGTCCCTTCAAGAGAGCCTCGAGATAGCAGAAGGCGAGGAAACCAACACCCGTGAGGCCTACCGCACTCTGAAGATGGATTACGACAAGAAGCTGAAGAAGCTCGCCCCCGCAAGAAAAATCCGCAAGAAGACCAAAAGCCAAGGATGTCAGACTGAGCAGAAGGAAGAAGCCCCTCCAGCCCTACCTCCTACCAGGATAGGGAACTCGTTCGACACCGAGGAAATGTCCCTAGCCAGCCTTGATGACCTTCTCAAGGAATTTGGGGACACTTTAGAGAAGGAGTTCGGAAGTACCCTAGATAGCACTCGCGTGTAATGAACTTATGGTAGTTGTGTGTTGTAATGAACTGGTGTAATGAATAAAGTAACTTGTTGAAAAAAATGTGGCATGTGCATGGTAGTGACTCTTTTCCCCTGACAGATGGCTTCAGATAAAACCACGCCTACCGCCTCCGGGATTGGAGCAGGATTTCCCCTAGGAGCAGAAGGAGAAGCTGGCGGAGAAGGGAGTGAGACCCACCTCCCCGCACCTCCGGAACTACCACTAGATCTGGCCCAAGTTCTAGCCAATCAGACCCGACTCATTGAAGTCCTCACTAGAAGTCTGGAAAACCAGCGTCCAGGTGGTGGGAGACCACAGGACAGGATGGGAGAATTTCTGAGACTCAAGCCTCCCACGTGTAACATCCCAAAATCCTAACCTAGGTTTGAAACCCTGAACTACTCCTCTCCCCTTTTTCATCCTCTAATTCCAAGAACTCCCTTAGATTTTCTTTCATCATATGCATACACTTTGTTTGATCACAAGCACCTCACTTAGATTTTATTTTTCAGCACCTAAGATTATCTATTAAAATTAATTGTTCAAAAGAAAAAGATATAAAAATGGATAAAGGAATTAGAAAATAAAAAGAAAAAGAGAAACCCTCTCCCCTAGCTGGGCTGAATCCAGCCCATGCCGCGGCCGCTTCCCCCCCCCCCTCGCGCCCGCGACTCCCTCCCCTCGGCCCATTTCCGGCCTGCTCCCGCGCGCGCGCCAGCCCGCCCTGCGCTCTCTCTCTCTCTCTCCCTCGCTGACGAACCGACCCCACCCGCCAGCCGCCCTCTCTCTCGCACGCTCACTCCCACTGGCAGACCGGCCCCAGCTGTCAGCCACTTCGTCGTCCTTCTTCCCCCTCCCCGCGTTCGGCCCATCACGGTCACCTCCAGCCATCGCCTCCGTCCCCTCCTCCGTCTTCTCACCGCACAGGGAAGTTGGGCACCGTCCCGTCCTCTCCGCAGCGGCCGCGTCCTTGCACGGCACTGCCACCGTGCGGTCTCGTCATCGCCGTTGTGCAGCATTAACTCTGGTACGGTGCGCCTCACCGGCACCACGGAGCTCCGCCGCTCCCCTTCCCTCGGGCGCCTATAAAAGGGCCGCCCCGAGCTCCTCCTTCCCCGAACCGGCCTCAGCCACCCCTCTCCTCCCTCGTCCGAGCTCAATTTGTGGAAGAACCGCCGTCGTCTTCCTCCTCGGTGAGCCCTTCCCTCTCTTCTCCCTGCCCCTCTGTTGGTCCATCAAGCGATTGCTTAAGCCTCCTAGCTTCGCCACACCGCCACGAACGCAGTACACCACTCCCCCACCCCGATTCCTCGCCCAAAGCTCACCGACGGCAACCCCGCCGCGAAGCTCCGCCACCTCCCCGCGGACAACCCCCCTCCCTACCCCCTCTAGCCAAATTGAGCCCACCCCCAGGTCCGCCAGACCCTCACCAAGCTAGGGCAACCGTCGGTTGCCCGAGAACCGGGCCACCGGCGGCAAACCGCCGTCGAGCCCAACGCCGGCCGGTTTTCCTCCCCTCAAACGGCCGGTTCGCCCCACGTCGTCGACCGTTGGCGCCGTCTTCCCCTCCCGCTCTCTCTGTCGCGTGGGCCCCGCGGCGACGGCGTTTTCCCCGCGCCCGCGTCGTCTCCCCGCCTTGGGCCGCTGATGGGCCAGCGCCCTCGCGCCCGCGCGCGCCCCTGCGCCGGTTGGGCCAGATTCCCCCTCCCCGGCCCACCAGCGCCAAACTCCTTTTCCTTTTTCTTTTTTTTTCAGCCCTTTTTCCTCTAATTAGTTTTTCTCAATATTTTATGTACCAAAAATCATCAAAACACTTTCTAGAGTCACATGTAATAATAATGGCACACTATGATGGTGAGACCACTGATTGATGTATTTTCTTATTGACTGTTTTCACTAGAAGAAGCGGGGACCGAGGGCCCGGAACCCGTAGCCCCGGAAGAAGGGTCGGAGCCCGATCTCCCGGAAGTAGATCTTTTGTGCCAGGAAAGCTTCGACAAAGGCAAGTCCATCCTTCCCTTGATGCATAAATTACCTATTCTCTCTACCACTGCCTAGGCCGGGAATTCAGGGAGAATATTGCATTGTGAATGAGAGATGGCCCGCATTAACATATACATTCTGAATACGAAATATGGATTGGGAAGAAGGGAAATTTGTTTCTTCAAATAAAATCTCTTTTTTTAAAAGTTATGCGATGAAGGGTACTCACCCTCATCACCTTGGGAGTGGGATGATCATGGACTCCCTGGTTTAGGGGAGGGCCTAAGGTGTTGGCTCAGCTGGTTTAGGCGTGAGCAGAAGGATTGTCCCCTCATATAAGGACCGGCTTGTCATTTTCACTACCTGTACTCCTTTGTCGTACAACCACTTGAGACTGTGTGGGCAGTCACTCAATCCGAACTCGTGTGGTCCAACCCCAGGGTTAAGAAGGCTGGGGAGCACCGGGAGGATAAGGAGGGGGAAAGTTTTGTCCGGTTTGGACATGGTGGTGGCCTGACTCCTTCCGGATAACCGTTAAGGTTAGGACGTATGAGGAAGGAAAGAGATCCGACATTCGGGTCTCACGACGGTGAGATCGCAGAAACCGGGCTAGTGGGTAAAGTGTACCCCTCTGCGCAGAGTTGAAAACCTATTCGAATAGTCCGTGTCCACTGGTATGGACGGGTCTGGTATGGCATGGCAATTAGAGATTTTTCTATGAGTTTCATGAAAAGGGAAATGCGTGATTAAATGGGTGTTAAGAAAGAAACTAAGGCCACGGGAGCGGGAAGCTCAGTGGTGGTTGACTTTTGGTTACTTTTAAGACTATGGGAAAAACCTTACAGCAAGTGCCTTTCTCTAAGAAAATGATGAGTGACTTCAACTACACCAAATAAAGCATGTATATTATAGGTCTCTTTCTCTCTACGGGAGCGGGATGGGCTTGCGGAATACCTAGTGTATTCACCCAGATTTATTTATGTTTTTCAGCAGCCGAAGACTTCTTTTCTGCTATGCTTGATTGAGAGGGCTATGTCTGCACCCAGTTCTGCCTGTGGCTTGGGCTAGTATTTCTTTTCCTACTGCGCTTCCTATTTTGGCTCTCTCGAGCTTGTACCCCGGTATTGTAATAACAATTATCGAAACTCTGTACTATTTGAAGTAAGGAATGTGTTTACTAGCCTCCTGGGACTAGTAATTGTGTCACATTTGAGTCCCAAAAGATCGGGACGCTTCAGGTGGTATCAGAGCCATAGGACTGGCCGTAGGTCGCAGCCTTGACCCTAAAACATGCCCTAAAAAGAAAATACCTCTTACCCCAAGAAAAGTTTTCTCTCCTCTTCCCCGATTTTAACAAGACCCTTCTTTTCCTATTCCAGATGGAAGACTCTCTGGCCATTAGGACATCCTACTGCTCAGAGGTGGAAGGGTTCCCACACCTGTTGCGAAGCTGTGCGCTTCGCATGGGAATTCGCAAGAAGCCGGAATACGTCTGGACGGAGTATATCGAGGGCGGAATGGAAAAATGCTCTATGGCAGTCTACCTGGGGGAAAGCCGAAACTATCCAAACCATCCTTCCTTCCAAGTCACTTTTACCGGATACCGCTTTCCAGATACTTGCCAGAATGTTGCCCGAACAGCCCTCCGGCAACTATGCCAGAATTACAATAAAGTGATCTTTGAGACCCCCCTTCGCTACTTTCCACCCAGCAACAAGAATACCACCACCTGGAGGAAAAGACTTCAGGCCCTATCAGGAGGAGATCCTATTGAGGATGATCCCACCATCGTCTACATGGCTGGATACCTTCACACCCTTGATAACCAATATGATGATCTCACCCTCCACTGCACCTACCTAACCTCCCGGGTGGAAAGCCTAGAGCAAAAAGTCAGGGAACTTTCAGGGGAAAAGGCGTCCCTTCAAGAGAGCCTCTCAATAGCTGAAGGCGAGGAAACCAATACCCGTGAGGCTTACCGCACCCTGAAGATGGACTATGACAAGAAACTGAAGAAGCTCACCCCCGCAGGAAAAATCTGGAAGAAGACCAAAAGTCAAGGATGTCAGACTGAGCAGGAGGAAGAAAACCCTCCAACCCTACCCCCTCCCGGGTTAAGGAACTCGTCCGACACCGAGGAGATGTCCCTGGCCAGCCTTAATGACCTTCTCAAGGAATTTGGGGACACTTTAGAGAAGGAGTTCGGGAGTACCCTAGATAGCACTCGTGTGTGATGAGCTAATGGTAGCAGTGTGCTGTATTATGTAATGGCTTGATGTAATGAATAAAATAACTAGTAAAAAATGGCATGTGCATGATAGTGACTCTCTTCCCATGGTAGATGGCTTCGGATAAAACCACGCCTACTGCCTCCGGGATTGGAGCAAGATTCCCTCTGAGAGCTGAAGGAGAGGCTGGCGGAGAAGGGGGTGAGACCCACCTCCCCGCACCTCCAGAACTACCACTAGATCTAGCCCAAGTTCTAGCCAATCAAACCCGACTCATTGAAGTCCTCACTAGAAGTCTAGAAAACCAGCGCCCAGGTGGTGGAAGGCCACAGGACAGGATGGGAGAATTTTTGAGACTTAAGCCTCCCACGTTCGTGGGGTCCAGCAATCACCTCGATGCAGATGACTGGCTTCGCACGATCAAGAGGAAGCTGGAAGCCATCGGATGCCCTGAAAATCAGCGTGTCCAATTGGCAGCTCATCAGCTTTCAGGAATGGCTTTAGCATGGTGGGACACTTTCAGTGAGGCCGTCAGAGATGCTACCTGGGCAGAATTCGAAACAGCCTTCCGTGAGCACCATGTACCCCAGGGGATAGTTCAACTCAAGGAGGATGAATTTCGGGAGCTAACTCAAGGCGGGAGGACAATCAGTGAGTATGTGCACAAGTTCATAGAGCTGGCCCGTTACGCGCTTGAAGATGTCAGCACCGAGTCCAGAAAGATGGCCCGTTTTCTGAAAGGACTAAGACCCGAGCTTAAGACCATCCTCACCAGCCAAGACTTCCTCAGCTTCTCTCACCTCTCCAACAAGGCTATCCAAGTGGAAAGGGCAAAAGAAGAAGAAAAAGGGCACCTCAAGAGGAAATTCCAAGTCCTCCGAGCTCAACAGCAAGAACATCACCAGAGAGCTCGACCCTTTGGACTCCCACCCAGGGGTCCAAGCTTCAATAAACCATCTGGACCCACTCCGTCGCGCTACAGTCAGCAGAGTCAGAGCTCCCTTCAGGCACCCTCCGTTGCAAGCAACCAACCGCCAGCAAATGTCTGTTGGCACTGCGGGGACCCCAGTCACTTTAAGAATAACTGCCCTCAGTTAAAGGCATCCGGACTGACCTACTCCAACTCGGTGAATGGCCCCAAGATTCTCTCGGCACCTACCTCCAAGGCACCTCCTCCCAATAGCCAGCAGGGCAGGACTCAGTACCAGGGCAGAGCCCGAGTCAACCACGTCGACGCTCAAGAAGCCCAGCAAGCCCCGGGAGTAGTGCTCGGTGAGTTCCTTATTGAATTTACTCCAGCTACTGTGCTTTTTGATTCGGGAGCATCCCATTCTTTTATAGCCGCTAAGTTTGTGGAAAAACATGGGATCCCCTCTACACCCCTAGATGTCCCTTTGGTCACCTGAACCCCGGGATCAGACCTCCTGTGCAAACTCAGGTGCTCCCAAGTCAGAATTCTTTTAAGTGGGGTAGTGTTCCTGGCAGACTTAACCATCTTGCCATCCCAAGGGATTGATGTGATCCTAGGAATGGATTGGCTAGCTAAGCACAAAGGTATCATCAGCTGCGCAAGCAAGACTGTTCTTCTCATAGATCACCAAGGAAAGGCAGTTTCCTGTCAAGCCCAGCCGCCCGCAAATGATCCGATGATGTTTAATCTGGCAGCAGAAAACATGTCTGTAATCAAAGAGTTTGAAGATGTATTTCCGGAAGAGTTACCCGGGATGCCACTAGAAAGAGGAGTGGAGTTCTATATAGATCTCATTCCTGGCACTGCGCCCATCGCAAAGAGACCATACCGCATGGCTCCCACAGAGTTGGCGGAATTGAAACTTCAGATTTCAGAACTGCAGCAAAAAGGGTACATCCGTCCCAGTTCGTCCCCCTGGGGAGCACCCGTCCTCTTTGTTACTAAAAAGGATGGGAGTATGAGAATGTGTATTGATTATCGGTCCTTGAATGAAGTTACAATCTAGAATAAGTACCCACTCCCTCGGATCGACGACCTCTTCGACCAGCTGCAAGGAGCCAAATATTTCTCCAAGATAGACCTCAGGTCAGGATATCACCAACTGAGAATCAAGGAAGCAGACATTCAGAAGACTGCATTCGTCACCCGGTACAGACAATATGAATTCACAGTGATGCCATTTGGGCTAACAAACGCACCCGCCTTTTTCATGAACCTCATGAATAAGGTATTTATGGAAGAATTGGACAAGTTTGTCGTAGTCTTCATAGACGACATCCTTATTTATTCCAAGAATCGTAAGGACCATGAGCGTCACCTCCGAATCGTTCTCGGAAGACTCAGGGCACATCAACTTTATGCTAAGCTCAGCAAGTGTGAGTTCTGGTTAGAAAAGATAGCTTTCCTGGGGCATATCTTGACTGCAGAAGGGATAGAAGTAGACCTGTAACACCTCTGGTGTTACTATAACTAAAATTTGAGCATGGCATCATAAGCATTGGCATTGCATATGTTTGTTACACCTAGAATGCATTCACTAGGCAAAAATTTCAAACAAGTTGTATTGTTTAAGTGTTTTGCAAATAGGACCCTGGATATGGAATTTAACCCTAAATAGGGATTAAAGGGGTAAAACTTAACCCAAGTTAAGAAAACCTAAAGACTTTAGGGTAAAAGTCATAAAATGACCCCAAGAATAAACTTGAATCACTTTTATACCCCTGGGATACCAGAAACCCTAATTGGAACCCTGGAAAACCCTGAAACCAAACCCTAGGGGCTTATGTGCAAAATTAGCCCACTTTTGGGTTAAAGTGCAAAAATCAAGTTAAATAAGTATATTAGGTCATTTGGGTCAATCATATGTGAATTTGCAATCCAAAACTTGAGATTTGGACTTAAGTGCAAAAGAGCCATACTTAACCCTTTTTGGTTAAGTCTGCATTTCAGTGTGATTGCCTCAACTTGAAACCCTTGTAACTTTCAAATTATGGGGTTTTTGCCCTAGGTCACCACATCAAAATTGTAGCCCAATTATAGGAGAACAACTTTGCTAAAGAGTGTGAGCTCAGTTGTTAAGAAAAATTTGGAGATAAGCATGCTCAAACTTTGGCTGTCAGGCTGGATTCATTCTGAAATTCAGCTTTTCAGTGTAACAGGGTCAACATTGAGTATGAATTCAACCTTGATCCAATGCTCAAATAAGTTTAAAACCTATAGTCGAGTTGTAGCTGGTATGTAGCACTACAACTTTGATGCAGAGACTTGGACCTGTTGCCACATGGAATTGAGAGAAATTGGAGCTCCAAAGTACTCTGTCAACTGCTCTGAATTGGTGTTCGCCATGGTACAGTAAAATACCGGATCAGACCGCCAGCGCGGCTGTCTTCACCGTCGACGACCAATCTTCGCCGTGATTCGCGCCACCGTCGTGTGATTCACGTCGCCGATGACCCGATAAGACCGCCAGGTGAAAGCCACCCCCTGGGGATAACTCCGGTGACTCACCGTGACTGCCTTTCTGCTTTGCGGCTGTAGCCGATAGGCTCGCCTTCGACCGCCGCCTCTCGGTCGTGTGCCGCGTGGCTCAACTCTTTCACCGTGTCGCCGTGACCCGCTACTGCCGTCAAATCGGCGCCGGTGGGCTTGCCACGGCGATAGCCACGAATTCACCGCGCCGCCTTCTTCCTCCTCTCCGGCCGCCAGCTCGGCTCGACTAAATTGATCGCCACCGCCCGCTAGCTCTATAAATTGACCTCGCACGTAGCTGCGCCATGTAGTTGTGAAGCTGTAGCACCCGCTCCCACCCTCGATCGTCCACCAGCACGCCCGAATTGCGCATTCTCCCCAAATCAGTTCTAAAACACCGTGAGCTCAACCCCGCCGTGGTCAGCCCAACTCCGGTTAGCTCCTCCCCTCTGTTCTCTTGTTTAAGCGTTCTTATGCGTCTATGATGCTTGCCGAGCCATTGAATTGAACTAAGAGCCCTCTGGTCGCCGGGAACACGACCGTATAGCCGCCATACTCACGGCCACCGTGGCCAGAGCTCCATAGTTGATCAATAGCGCAATTAAGTTAGGGGAAATGATCATGGTGACCCCGATTTCATGTCCGCCGCTCGGAGAACCCAGCCATAGCCCCAATCGGCCGGTCCAGGACCTCGCCGGAGTCTCTCCGCGCGCGTCGCCGTCGTGGACCGCCCACTGCGAAGAAATAGAACCTCAAGGGCCTCTGTGCAAAGCGTCAGTGACACAGGAAAACAGTAGAAAGACCGGATCCCAGTTAATGAGAACCCCGAGGGTATTTTTGCAAAGCCGCCAGCGCGGGCGACTTTCTGCCCTAGCTGGGCCGCCTGGGCTGGATTCGGCCCAGTGCTGTTCAATTGTTTTTCTTTTTCTTTTATCTCCAGAGCCAAAACAATTATAGAAAAATGTAGAAAAATGCTAAAATTGTGAAACTAATTTTCCTAGGCTTGTTATTTTTGAGAGCACCTAGAGGGGGGGTGAATAGGTGATCCTGTATACTTCAAAAACTTAAGCCACAAAACTTTGATTAAGTGTTAGCACAGTTAATGCCAAGTGGCTAGAGAGAAGATCTTGCACAATATGATAACCACAAGGAGTTCAACACAGAGTAGACACAGTGATTTATCCCGTGGTTCGGCCAAGTACAAAACTTGCCTACTCCACGTTGTGGCGTCCCAACGGACGAGAGTTGCACTCAACTCCTCTCAAGTGATCCAATGATCAACTTGAATACCACAGTGTTATGCTTTTCCTTTCAATTTCCCGTTTGCGAGGAATCTCCACAACTTGGAGTCTCTCGCCCTTACACTTGAGATTCACAAAGAAATACGGAGTAAGGGAGGGAAGCAACACACACAAATCCACAGCGAAATGCGCACACACACGGCCAAGAATCGAGCTCAAAGACTATCTCAAAGTTCTCACAAGAACGGAGCTCGAATCACTTAGAATGACAAACGAATGCGCAAAGATTGAGTGTGGATGATCAAGAATGCTCTAAGGTTGCTTGGTGTGCTTGGTTTCACCCTCCATGCGCCTAGGGGTCCCTTTTATAGCCCCAAGGCAGCTAGGAGCCGTTGAGAATAAACCTGGAAGGCCATCTTTGCCTTCTGCCGTCGGGCGCACCGGACAGTCCGGTGCACACCGGACACTGTCCGGTGCCCGATTTCCTTCCTTAAACAGCGCGGTCGACCGTTGCAGATGCGGGAGCCGTTGGCGCACCGGACATGTCCGGTGCACACCGGACAGTCCGGTGCCCCCTTCCGACCGTTGGCTTGGCCACGTGTCCCGCGCAGATCGCGCGGCCGACCGTTGGCCCGGCCGACCGTTGGCTCACCGGACAGTCCGGTGCACACCGGACAGTCCGGTGCACACCGGACAGTCCGGTGAATTTTAGTCGTACGCCGTTAGCCAATTCCCGAGAGCGACCTCTTCGGCCGAGGCAGCCTGGCGCACCGGACACTGTCCGGTGCACCACCGGACACTGTCCGGTGCACCACCGGACAGTCCGGTGCCCCAGACCGAAACAGCCTCTTGGCTGTACACAGCCAACTCTCTTCTTTTCTTCTTCTTCCTGTTTCTAATACTTAGACAAGTATATTAGTACCCAAAACCAATGTACTAAGACTTAGAAACATACCTTTGCTCTAGATTTTCACTTTGTTCATCCATGGGCATTGATTCACATTTAAGCACTTGTGTTGACACTTAATCACCAAAATACTTAGAAATGGCCCAAGGGCACATTTCCCTTTCAATCTCCCCCTTTTTGGTGATTTATGCCAACACAACATAAAGGAACTAGAACAAGTGCAAAATCACTTCAAATAAAAATAAATTTGAGTTTTATTCAATTTTGGCATATATGGATCATCCTTTGCCACCACTTGGTTTGTTTTTGCAAATCAAATTCAAATCTCTATCTCTAAGTCAAACGCACATGTTGAAGCATAAAGAGAGTCATTCCAATAGAGATTGATCAAAGATTTCAAAAACTCCCCCTATTTCCCATAATCAACACTTCTCCCCACAAGAAGCCAACTTTTGACAAGAGAGACAATACAAGAGTTTTAACAAAACAAGAACTCTATTCTACTATTGTCAAAAGCTCTCAAGTGGTAGCTAATCCATTTATCGCTTTGGCCTTTATTTTCTCCCCCTTTGGCATCAAGCACCAAAACGGGATCAATCTTGGCCTTTTTAACCCCATTGCCTCACCACAATCTTCAATTAAGAGCAAATAGGCAATAAGAGTTTAAAGATGAACTTGGAATAAGTTACCCTCTCATCGAAGTGCAGTGGAAGTCTTTCATGGTCCAAGTCCACCTTTTCCCTTTCAATCCTCCTTCGAGACTAAATCATCAAACTCAAGCACATGGTTAGTCTCAAAGGGTCAAGTTGTAACACATCTCCCCCTAAACATGTGCATCACTTTGCAACGGACTTGTGAGGTCCAGGGAGTGTTTGTACAACTTGAGCACCATAATAAGCAACAAAATGCAAAAGGAACATGATCAAAAGCATAAATACATGTATGCTACAATTCAATCCAGGTTCCGCGAATCTAAGACATTTAGCTCACTACGCAACCTGCAAAAGGTCTTCTCATCTAGAGGCTTGGTGAAGATATCGGCTAGCTGGTTCTCGGTGCTAACATGAAACACTTCGATATCCCCCTTTTGCTGGTGGTCTCTCAAAAAGTGATGCCGGATGTCTATGTGCTTTGTGCGGCTGTGCTCAACAGGATTCTCCGCCATGCGGATAGCACTCTCATTATCACATAGGAGTGGGACTTTGCTCAGATTGTAGCCAAAGTCCCGGAGGGTTTGCCTCATCCAAAGCAGTTGCGCGCAACACTGACCTGCGGCAACGTACTCGGCCTCAGCGGTGGATAGGGCAACAGAGGTTTGTTTCTTAGAGTTCCATGACACCAGGGACCTTCCTAAGAATTGGCACGTCCCCGATGTACTCTTCCTATCGACCTTACATCCAGCATAGTCGGAGTCTGAGTATCCAACTAAATCAAAGGTAGACCCCTTTGGATACTAGAGCCCGAAGCAAGGCGTAGCAACCAAATATCTAAGAATTCGCTTCACCGCCACTAAGTGACACTCCTTAGGATCGGATTGAAATCTAGCACACATGCATACGCTAAGCATAATATCCGGTCTACTAGCACATAAGTAAAGCAAAGAACCTATCATTGACCGGTATGCTTTTTGATCAACGGACTTACCTCCTTTGTTGAGGTCGGTGTGTCCGTCGGTCCCCATCGGAGTCTTTGCGGGCTTGGCGTCCTTCATCCCAAACCGCTTTAGCAGATCTTGCGTGTACTTCGTTTGGGAGATGAAGGTGCCATCCTTAAGTTGCTTCACTTGGAACCCAAGGAAGTAGTTCAACTCGCCCATCATCGACATCTCGAATTTCTGCGTCATCACCCTGCTAAACTCTTCACAAGACTTTTGGTTAGTAGAACCAAATATTATGTCATCGACATAAATTTGGCACACAAACAAATCACCATTACAAGTCTTAGTAAAAAGAGTTGGATCGGCTTTCCCAACCTTGAAAGCATTAGCAACTAAGAAATCTCTAAGGCATTCATACCATGCTCTTGGGGCTTGCTTAAGTCCATAGAGCGCCTTAGAGAGCTTACACACATGGTCGGGGAACCGATCATCCTCGAAGCCAGGGGGTTGCTCTACGTACACCTCCTCCTTGATTGGCCCGTTGAGGAAAGCGCTCTTCACATCCATTTGGTACAACCTGAAAGAATGGTGAGCGGCACATGCTAGCAAGATTCGAATTGATTCTAGCCTAGCCACAGGAGCAAAAGTCTCCTCGAAATCCAAACCTGCGACTTGGGCATAACCTTTTGCCACAAGTCGAGCCTTGTTCCTCGTCACCACCCCGTGCTCGTCCTGTTTGTTGCGGAACACCCACTTGGTTCCCACAACATTTTGCTTGGGACGAGGCACCAGTGTCCAAACTTCATTGCGCTTGAAGTTGTTGAGTTCCTCCTGCATGGCCAATACCCAGTCCGGATCTAGCAAGGCCTCCTCTACCCTGAAAGGCTCAATAGAAGAGACAAAGGAGTAATGCTCACAAAAATTAACTAATCGAGATCGAGTAGTTACTCCCTTGCTAATATCACCCAGAATTTGGTCGACGGGGTGATCCCTTTGAATCATCGCTCGAACTTGGGTTGGAGGTGCCGGTTGCGCTTCTTCCTCCATCACATGATCATCTTGTGCTCCCCCTTGATCACACATCACCTTTTGATGAACCTGTTCATCGTCTTGAGTTGGGGGATGCACCGTTGTTGAGGAAGAAGGTTGATCTCGTTCATTTTGTTCCTGTGGCCGCACTTCTCCAATCGCCATGGTACGTATAGCGGCCGTCGGAACATCTTCTTCATCTACATCATCACAATCAACAACTTGCTCTCTTGGAGAGCCATTAGTCTCATCAAATACAATGTCGCTAGAGACTTCAACCAAACCCGATGATTTGTTGAAGACTCTATATGCCTTTGTATTTGAGTCATAACCTAACAAAAACCCTTCTACAGCTTTGGGAGCAAACTTAGAATTTCTACCCTTCTTCACTAGAATGTAGCATTTGCTCCCAAATACACGAAAGTAAGATACATTGGGTTTGTTACCGGTTAGAAGCTCATACGACGTCTTCTTGAGGAGGCGATGAAGGTAGACCCTGTTGATGGCGTGGCAGGCCGTGTTCACGGCTTCCGACCAAAAACGCTCGGGGGTCTTGAATTCTCCAAGCATAGTCCTCGCCATGTCGATTAGCGTCCTGTTCTTCCTCTCTACCACACCATTTTGCTGTGGTGTGTAGGGAGCGGAGAACTCATGCTTGATCCCTTCCTCCTCAAGGAACTCCTCCACTTGAAGGTTCTTGAACTCGGACCCGTTGTCGCTTCTTATCTTCTTCACCTTGAGCTCAAACTCAATTTTGAGCTCTCCTGAGGAAGCGCTTGAGGGTCCCTTGGGTTTCAGACTTATCCTGCAAAAAGAACACCCAAGTGAAGCGGGAAAAGTCATCAACAATAACTAAACCATACTTACTCCCTCCTATGCTCAGATAGGCGACGGGTCCGAAGAGGTCCATATGCAGCAGCTCCAGTGGTCTTGAAGTGGTCATCACATTCTTGCTGTGATGTGCTCCTCCCACTTGTTTACCTGCTTGACAAGCTGCACAAGGTCTATCTTTTTCGAATTGTACATTAGTCAAACCTATCACGTGTTCTCCCTTTAGAAGCTTGTGAAGGTTCTTCATCCCCACATGTGCTAAGCGGCGATGCCACAGCCAGCCCATGCTAGTCTTAGCTATTAAGCATGCATCTAGACCGGCCTCCTCTTTTGCAAAATCAACTAAATAAAGTTTGCCGTCTAATACACCCTTAAAAGCTAGTGAACCATCACTTCTTCTAAAGACAGACACATCTACATTTGTAAATAGACAGTTATACCCCATGTTGCATAATTGACTAACAGATAGCAAATTATAACCAAGAGACTCAACTAAAAACACATTAGAGATAGAGTGCTCATTAGAAATTGCAATTTTACCTAACCCTTTTACCTTGCCTTGATTCCCATCACCGAATATAATTGAATCTTGGGAATCCTTATTCTTGACGTAGGAGGTGAACATTTTCTTCTCCCCCGTCATATGGTTTGTGCATCCGCTGTCGATAATCCAGCTTGAACCCCCGGATGCATAAACCTGCAAGGCAAATTTAGGCTTGGGACTTAGGTACCCAACTCTTGTTGGGTCCTACAAGGTTAGTGCAAATATCCTTAGGGACCCAAATGCAAGTTTTGTCTCCCTTGCATTTTGCCCCTAACTTCCTAGCAACTATCTTCCTATCCTTTCTACAAATAGCAAAGGAAGCATTTAAAGCACAATAAATTATAGAAGGTTCATTTACTACTTTCCTAGGAGCATGAATAGTATTCTTTCTAGGCACATGATGAATAGCATTTCTCCTAGTCATACTTCTACCATGCATATAGGAGGAACTAGAAGCAGTCATGGCATAAGAATCATAAGCATGTGAATCAATAGCATCATGACTTCTAAAAGCATTTCTATAATTTTTCCTATCATGATACAAAAAGGCATGGTTCTTTTTAGCACTAGTAGCCATAGGGGCCTTCCCTTTCTCCTTAGCGGGAATGGGAGCCTTATGGCTTGTTAAGTTCTTGGCTTCCCTTTTGTAGCCAAGTCCATCCTTAATTGAGGGGTGTCTACCAATTGTGTAGGCATCCCTTGCAAATTTTAGCTTATCAAATTCATTCTTGCTAGTCTTAAGTTGGGCGTTAAGACTAGCCAATTCCTCAGTTAATTTGAATATTGAAACTAAATGATCGCTACAAGCATCAACATCGAAATCTTTACACCTAGTGCAAATCTTAACATGTTCTACACAAGATGTTGATTTACTAGATTTTTCTAGTTTAGCATTTAAATCATCATTTATGCTCTTTAAACTAGCAATTGAATCATGACATGTAGACAACTCATAAGAAAGCATTTCATTTCTCTTAATCTCTAATGCAAGTGATTTTTGTGCTTCTACAAACTTGTCATGTTCTTCATACAGCAAATCTTCTTGCTTTTCTAAAAGCACATTCTTATCATTCAAGGCATCAATCAATTCATTGATTTTGTCTATCTTAGATCTATCTAAGCCCTTGAATAAGCATGAATAGTCTATGTCATCATCATCACTAGACTCATTATCACTAGAAGAAGCATAAGTGGAGTCTCGAGTACTTACTTTCTTCTCCTTTGCCATAAGGCATGTGTGACGCTCGTTGGGGAAGAGGGATGACTTGTTGAAGGCGGTGGCGGCGAGTCCTTCATTGTCGGAGTCGGAGGAGCAATCCGAATCCCACTCCTTTCCGATGTGTGCCTCACCCTTGGCCTTCTTGTAATTCTTCTTCTTTTCCCTCTTGTTCCCCTGTTCCTGGTCACTATCGTTATCGGGGCAGTTAGCAATAAAATGACCAATCTTACCGCACTTGAAGCATGAGCGCTTCCCTTTTGTCTTGGTCTTGCTTGGCTGCCCCTTGTGACCTTTTAGCACCGTCTTGAAACGTTTGATGATGAGAGCCATCTCTTCATCATTAAGTCCGGCCACCTCAATTTGTGCCACCTTGCTAGGTAGCGCCTCCTTGCTTCTTGTTGCCTTGAGAGCAAGGGGTTGATGCTCGTTGATCGGTCCATTCAAGGCGTCGTCCACGTATCTTGCCTCCTTGATCATCATCCGCCCGCTTACGAATTTTCCGAGTACCTCCTCGGGCGTCATCTTCGTGTACCTGGGATTCTCACGAATATTGTTCACGAGATGAGGATCAAGAACGGTAAATGACCTTAGCATTAGGCGGACGACGTCGTGATCCGTCCATCGCGTGCTTCCGTAGCTCCTTATTTTGTTGATAAGGGTCTTGAGCCGGTTGTATGTTTGGGTTGGCTCCTCGCCCCTTATCATTGCAAACCTTCCAAGCTCGCCCTCCACCAACTCCATTTTGGTGAGCATGGTGATGTCGTTCCCCTCGTGAGAAATCTTGAGGGTGTCCCATATCTGCTTGGCATTGTCCAAGCCGCTCACCTTATTGTATTCGTCCCTGCACAAAGAGGCTAGCAACACAGTAGTAGCTTGTGCATTTTTATGAATTTGTTCATTAATAAGCATAGGGCTATCCGAGCTATCAAATTTCATTCCATTCTCTACAATTTCCCATATGCTTGGATGAAGAGAGAATAAGTGACTACGCATTTTGTGACTCCAAAATCCGTAGTCTTCCCCATCAAAGTGTGGAGGTTTGCCAAGAGGAATGGAAAGCAAATGCGAATTCGAACTATGTGGAATACGAGAATAATCAAATGAAAAGTTCGAATTGACCGTCTTCCTGTAGTCGTGGTCGTCGTCCTTTTGGGAAGAAGTCGACTCATCGCTATCGTCGTAGTAGACGATCTCCTTGATGCGCCTTGTCTTTTTCTTCTTCCCATCTTTACGTCTGTGGCCCGAGCCAGAGTCGTTGGATTTGTCATCTTTTGGCTCGTTGAAGAACTCCTTTTCCTTGTCGTTGATCACGATTCCCTTCCCCTTAGGATCCATTTCTTCGGGTGGTTAGTCCCTTTCTTGAAGAGAACGGCTCTGATACCAATTGAGAGCACCTAGAGGGGGGGTGAATAGGTGATCCTGTATACTTCAAAAACTTAAGCCACAAAACTTTGATTAAGTGTTAGCACAGTTAATGCCAAGTGGCTAGAGAGAAGATCTTGCACAATATGATAACCACAAGGAGTTCAACACAGAGTAGACACAGTGATTTATCCCGTGGTTCGGCCAAGTACAAAACTTGCCTACTCCACGTTGTGGCGTCCCAACGGACGAGAGTTGCACTCAACTCCTCTCAAGTGATCCAATGATCAACTTGAATACCACAGTGTTATGCTTTTCCTTTCAATTTCCCGTTTGCGAGGAATCTCCACAACTTGGAGTCTCTCGCCCTTACACTTGAGATTCACAAAGAAATACGGAGTAAGGGAGGGAAGCAACACACACAAATCCACAGCGAAATGCGCACACACACGGCCAAGAATCGAGCTCAAAGACTATCTCAAAGTTCTCACAAGAACGGAGCTCGAATCACTTAGAATGACAAACGAATGCGCAAAGATTGAGTGTGGATGATCAAGAATGCTCTAAGGTTGCTTGGTGTGCTTGGTTTCACCCTCCATGCGCCTAGGGGTCCCTTTTATAGCCCCAAGGCAGCTAGGAGCCGTTGAGAATAAATCTGGAAGGCCATCTTTGCCTTCTGCCGTCGGGCGCACCGGACAGTCCGGTGCACACCGGACACTGTCCGGTGCCCGATTTCCTTCCTTAAACAGCGCGGTCGACCGTTGCAGATGCGGGAGCCGTTGGCGCACCGGACATGTCCGGTGCACACCGGACAGTCCGGTGCCCCCTTCCGACCGTTGGCTTGGCCACGTGTCCCGCGCAGATCGCGCGGCCGACCGTTGGCCCGGCCGACCGTTGGCTCACCGGACAGTCCGGTGAATTTTAGTCATACGCCGTTAGCCAATTCCCGAGAGCGACCTCTTCGGCCGAGGCAGCCTGGCGCACCGGACACTGTCCGGTGCACCACCGGACACTGTCCGGTGCACCACCGGACAGTCCGGTGCCCCAGACCGAAACAGCCTCTTGGCTGTACACAGCCAACTCTCTTCTTTTCTTCTTCTTCCTGTTTCTAATACTTAGACAAGTATATTAGTACCCAAAACCAATGTACTAAGACTTAGAAACATACCTTTGCTCTAGATTTTCACTTTGTTCATCCATGGGCATTGATTCACATTTAAGCACTTGTGTTGACACTCAATCACCAAAATACTTAGAAATGGCCCAAGGGCACATTTCCCTTTCAATTTTCCCTAGAATTTAATAAAAATAGTTTTGTGATTTTTAGTGGAAATAAGAAATTTTAGGGTATTTAAAGTAGTTAAAAGTATTAGTTATGGATTTTTAGAAAATAATTGGTAAGTCCAATAATTCGCAAACTTTTTGTGGGAATTTAAAACAATATTTAGGAGCCTTGGGTAGAGTTTGAATTGTTTTGGACCTTGTTTAATCACCAAACCCCAAAACACCCCCCTGCCCTATGAACTCCTTTACCGACTCCGGAAACCCTAAGTTCCCGGAATTCCGTGAAGGAAAGTTGTATTCAAGATATAGATAATAAGTTTATATTATCTTTGCATCCTCATGAGCATCCCATGGCATCCATTCTTATACCTATGTATGGTTATGGTTAGAACATGAAGAAGAAATCGAAATAACTGAAGAGGAGACACCACCACCTTCGGAGTCTCAGGCCGGGAATAGTTTCTACTTTGATATCTGCGGATCTGAGCCTGATTCACCTGTGAACGAAGGCAAGCCCCGGTGCATGCAACCCCTTTCCTTGTGTTTTTAAATACTTTTCGCACACTTAAGTCTAGTGAAATGTGCATTAAGTTCATAGGAGTTACTTGAAACCCTTTGATGCATTGCTTTCCTTGATATCCATACCTTTATAGATACTTCTGTGAAGTATCAAAATTATGATTTACAAAAATGCTTAGCCTTGCTTAGATCTTGTGGATAGAGGTTGTCCTCAATTTAACCATGGAGAGGATGGCTTCTACCTGCAAGAATATTTTCATTTGGAGCAATAGTGGGATCTTACTGCAAAGTTCCCTGTGATGCTCTTCCATCCTAAGGAACAGACACAATCCTAAGGATGGAAATACTTAAATTGAGACTTGGGTTAGGAACAGGTGATGTTCTACCCAAGTTGGTTAAGGATTAACGCGTATGTAGGCGTGCTGACCGAGGACCCTTTAACTGGTCACATGCCTCGTCATGGGTAAGCCTTGCCTCGGGCAGACTAAGGCCGGAATAAGATAACACGAAATGGGCGTGGAGCGGTGGCGAGAGTAGCGTGTACCCTCCGTGGCAAGAGGCTGGACGGTGGTGTATCTGTGCTCTCGGTTTGCGTGAACCTGATCCGGTCTTAAGAACCCCGGTGGCGGGTTGACATATGCAAGGGTTAAGTGCTACATATGTCGTGTGATTGGAGATCCTCAGCTGAGTATAATCGATTCGGATCGTCGTACCTTCGCGGTTATGAAGACTTGGTCACTTCCCTGCAACCTAAAGTCAGGATGTGAACACTATGGATAAAAACGATGTTGTCTTCATGTGATGTGAAATTAGACTAGATGCAAATAGAGTCTATTAATACTTAATATGGCGTTAAAAGATTGAAAGTAAGGACTCACTTTAGTAAGCTACTTCTGCAAAAGTATAAGTTGATTTTTGCTAAAAGCCTCTCCTTGACTCCTATTTATCCAGCATACCCTTGAGAGTCTTTTCCTTAGTCGGGTAAGACTTGCTGAGTAATTCCATACTCAGGGTTTATCCCTTTGTTGTTTTTAGGTGAGGAAGCGACAAATTTTTGTTGCTTTTGCTCCAAGGTGGTACCAAATGAGGAAAAACAAGACTGAAGTGCGGGAGGACTTGGTCCTCCACATAGGATCTTTTGCTTAAGAACTTATCGGGAGGAGTTTGCGCCTCCCTTGGTTTGTATAATATTACTACTCTGCACTCACTTTTAGCTCTGGTCTGTAATAAAATAACTCAAGCTTGCTTTTGAAATAAATGTAAGTTATGTAATTCGCTTCCGCATTTCTTTATCTCCGATGATCTGTAATATCTGCAAGACGGGTGAGACGTTCCTGGTGAGGTAAGGAAAGATACCGAGCTTGTCAAGTGACTTAGGAACATCTGCAGGGTGTCTGATGTCGGTTAGACAAGGACAACTGTAGGTGGGCCTAATTACTTGGGAGGTTCCATCACAGCTGGTATCGGAGCGTAGCCCTTCTTTGCAGATATTATGAGGCATCTTCAAAAGGATTTTCAAAAGTCTTACCTAAAAACTCTTTTCTCTTCTTACCTAAGTATTCTGAAGAGTCTATCTTAAAGACCAGATAGGAAGAGTGCAATGTATAGAAGGTTGAATCGACTAAGGTTGATTCTGTATTTACACATGCATCATGCTAAGAATTCTACTAATAACATTTTCCCCCTTAAAAAGATGCCGCCACGCACCAGACTAACGGCACGCAAGTCTACGGGACCAATTGGGGTGCCTCGGCATCAATTGGCTCCCCGACATGAAAGCAGCAGCAGTGGAAGTAATGACCCCATCGGAGATCTTGAAGCCCGAGTGAGTCGACTTCAAGCGGCACTTCAACACAGGACCGATGCTTGGGTCGCCGACGGAGATAGAATCAATGAACTAAGAAGGGACATCCGTCACCTGCAGGATCAGCTCGTTGATCGAGACTTAGCACTTGACTGGACCATACAGTCTCGTTTGCTAGCATGTGCTAAGGAAGCTAGGGCTCAGGCCCGAATTAAAGAACTTAGCTCAACTGTCGACAATCTGCAGGTCTACTGCAATACGTTGCACGAGGAAGTCCATGTACTATACTCACAATTACACCCTAGTGTGCCTGCACACCCTGCTGAGGCGGAAGCCGGACCATCTCACGTTGCGGGACGCGCGCTGGGTGGGGAGTTAGACCTTTTTGAGCCCCCTCCTTCTTTGAGGTTGGTTGATGTCTGGACTCCCACACCTGACGATGAGGCCGCCAAGAGTGGTGGAAAGCAGGAATAATGGTGTAATAGAAGTAGAGTAGTGTATTGTAGGGTGTACTGTTGTATAATAGGTTGAACTTTTGTATAATGGGTAATGTATCCTGTTATGAAACATCGAGTCTGTATCATTACTTTTTATAGTAATGTAAAATGGAAGGTTTTCTCTGGCACATTATGTTTACTTCAAATGTTCTTTGCCACAGATGCCGACTAGGACTCGAGGACAGGACACAGCCGGAACTTCTGGGGGAAGGGATGTTACCCCAAACCCACCTCCGGTTCCTCCCACGTTAGCCGAGGCGATTGCCGCCTTGGTGAATGCCACCGCAGACAATACCCGCTTCCTTAGGGAAATGGCGGGTCAGCAGCAATTCCAGCAGCAGGCAGGAAGAGGTTATCCGCAAGGCCCCCGTGAGACCACCTATCTGGACTTCTCTGAAACCCGTCCACCCCTATTCGTCAAAGCTGAAGATCCCCTTGAAGCGGATGAGTGGATTCGGGTTATTGAACAAAAGTTTGGTCTTCTCCGTTGCTCAGAGACGCAGAAGCTGTTGTTCGCAGCACAACAACTCTGTGGTCCTGCCAGTACCTGGTGGGGAAATTTTGTGGCTATTCAACCTGTCAACCATCAAGTCACCTGGGATGAGTTTAAAGCAGCCTTCCGTGAGCACTACATACCCGAAGGAGTGCTGCATATGAAACAAGAGGAATTTATGAAGTTACAACAAGGGGGAGATACCGTCAACCAATATCTTAACAAGTTTAATCACCTGTCGCAGTATGCCATCGACCAGGTGAATACTGATTTAAAGAAGAAGAACTGTTTTATGCGGGGTTTAAATGATCGGCTACAGAGAAAGATGGCCACATGCATAGACCTCACGTATGGAAAGGCTGTCAGCACAGCCTTATCTGTTGAAGCCAAATACACAAATTCTGGGAAGAATAAGGGATTTGGTGGTGAGAGGCCTAATCAGGGCCAGGCGAAGAAGCAACGGTTTGTAATCCGGCCTTCAGGCCAAAATCGTACTTTTTCTCGTCCACCCTCATTCCCCTTCAAACAACCAATCATTATTCGCCCCAACAATACCCCCACTACCCCAAAACAGCCGGGTGCCCCAGGCACTCGATTCCCTGCCTTGCCTAGTTCTTCAACTGGGTGTTTTAATTGCGGCAAGTCGGGACACTTCATCAAAGACTGCCCATATCCTAGGCAAAATCAATCAAATGCTTCGCAAGGATCTGGGAAATCAGCTCAGCCCAAAGGAAATGCTATGGGGAAAAATACAAAGAAGACGGGGCGTGTATATTTGTAACACCCACTTTGTAAATTGCCAGAAATAATACCAATAGAGAAACATTTTCTCCTTATGTGGGTTTAACCTTTATAGATCATTCCATGTGAACACCATATGCAAAAGCAGATAGTTAATAAAAGAATATATGCCATTAAAACTATGCATCATGCTGGATATTAATTTTGTGGTGTGCGTTCTGTGACAACATAAAATAATATAAAAGAAAAGAAATATGTTTAAAAAAATCCAAATTGGAATTTAAACTCTCAAAGGAAAATTCAAGAATTTGAGAAAGAGAAGAAAGAACACTAAACAAAGATAAAGGAAATAAGTATAAAGAAAATAGTTAGATCTCCTTATTTGGGTTCAAATTGTACATTTAAAATGAATATAAATTCACAGTTAAACTTGAATTCAAATTTGAATCCTAGAAATTAAAGGGGAGGAAAAACAGAAAATAAAAAGAAAACAAAAAAAACCAAAACCCTGCAGCTGGGCCGCGTTTCTTATTTCCGGCCCATCTAAGCCTTATCCCCGCGCCTTTGCACCTGTGCACCCCGGCTGCTGCTCGCGCGGCAGGGCGCTGACGGGTGGGCCCCGCCTGGCCGTCTCAGCCGTGGACAGAAGGTCGCGCGCCTGCGTTCTCCGACAAAAGGGGCCCGCGCGTCAATCGGTGCTTGTGTGCTCTCGCGCTCGAGTGTGCCGCTGCTTCTGCCCGCGGGTCCCATGTGTCAGCCTCTACGCGCCCTGTGTTTCTTCTTCCCCTAATCGTCCGCATCCGGCTACCTTGCAACTAGCTCCGCAGCCCCGGCCGATGCGGGCTACCTCTATGGCTGCCGCGTGTAGCCCGGTCTCCTCTCTCAACCGAAAGCGACTTCTACGCCATGCGCGCCGCGTTTCTCTAGCGAGTAGGGCCCAATCGCTAGTGTGCCAGTGCCCTCCTTCCTCAGGTCCGCGCATGGCGCCATAGGAATCGGATGCCGTTGGGATCCGGCTGCAGCTAGTTGAGGGCTATAAGACTGGATGTCGTGCACTTACCCTCCTATCCCATCACCTAGATCTCCGGTTGTAGTGCGAGGAGCAGGTTCGCGGGAGTTGGTGCTTGGCGGCCGCCGCCATCGCCGTCCAATGGTACCGTTCGGGGAGGGCGTGTTGTGGAGCGACTTCCTCCCCAGCACCATCTCTAACCACCACGTCGTGTTTTGCCTAGCGCTGTCCGCCGATAGCTCGACTTGGGGGGCCGAAATTTCTCACCGGCGCAAATCCTCACCCTCAAATCCGCAGTACGTCGTGGCTGGGTACCCCTGCGTCTTTATTCCGGGTATGATCTCTTTCATCTTGACCGCGTGCATCTCCTCTGCGATTATTGGGGTTGGATTTGGCGTCTTAGGGTCAGAATCGCCAGGAATTTCTCAAGGGCATGGCGGACTCGTGGCAGGTCCGCTGAGGTCCACGGCGAGCCTCTGCGTAGGCTCACTGTAGGAATTGATTTCCCAACGGGCTGGTGGGGCATGTAGCTTGGTGTAGCTCAGGTCAGGCGAGGATTCAGGGCGCTGGTTCGCAGGGATGCCGTGCGTCGGTGTGCACCACCGTCGCCGGATGGGCACCAGCGCGACCAGGTGTCGTGAGATTGAAGATGAGCAGGGACCGTCCGTGTAATGATGAGCGCTCTAGATTGAAAGGAAAAGAAGTAAGCCCTTGACCGTAGATCCATTCATCAACGGTGGTGATTCAGCCGGCACACCGACTCGTCTGTGGATGATCCTAGCCCTCGGTTGCCAGATCGACGCTTAAGATTAGGTTTCCGTTCATAAAATCTCGACCGTTCGATTGGAATCCGGTGACTAGTGGTGGGTACCGATTCATAATAACCTAGGTCTAATCTGGGCCCTTGGGTCGGGATCGGATGGCTCAGAATCCATCATACCTCTTTGGCCGTGGCTTTTTGCTAAAGAGACCCCGAAGAAAGACAAAATAAACCCGCCGTCCCTCGCTACTGTGCTCTGAGTCTTAGGTTTATTCGCGCAGAGGCCCCTCTATTTTTCTATTTTTATGCGCGCGAACCAGAGACCCGAGTAATTCAATAAATAAATTTAGAAATTGATTTCAATGTATAAATAATTCCTAGAATTTGTTTAATTCATAGAAAATTCATATTGAGTCCAAATTAATCCATTCTAGTTGCATTAAATTCCTATTAATATTCTTCATCACCTTGTCACTTTATTTTGTCATGAATCCTAAATTAAAATTTTGTACTTAATTTCTTTTGTACACCATTATTAAATCTTTAGAAATTCGTAACTTTTTAACCGTAACTCTGTTTTGATCCCTTCTAGTTGCATTAGTCTCACAATAATATTTGTTATCGCCTGGTAACTTTATTTTGACATTAAATATAGGTTAAAATGTTGCACTTAGTCTATTCTATATTTAACCACATGGATTTTTGGAAAAACCATAACTTCATAACTGTAACCCGGAATTTAGTGGTTCTCGAACCCACGATCTCGTAGCGATGCGTAGATCATTATTATACAGTATGTTCTTATGTTTGGTGTGATGTTAATTTTGTCTATACCATGTTTGTTTGTATTGCTACGACTAGCGTGAGGTCACGAGGATCTGAAGAATCACCCTGGTAACTGGAATCTCAAGTGCCAGGCAAGTTGTGCCCTTGATCACTTCTTTTTACCCACTCATGTTCTAATTAATCATAATGATCTGCATAGGTTAATTTTGTTGGGACCCAATAGGTTACCCTAGTTTGATTATCTTTATACCTTGTTACCACTGAACTTTTTGGGTAGTACTTGCTAGTGCTTTATGTGGTTTTGGGTATGAAGATACATTACTCATGATTATACTTTTGTTATCCGTTGTTATTTATCGTTCATGATAAGATCATTATGTTAATTGGAACATGGAGCGACCACCCGGGAAAACAGTGCTACCACAAGGGTATAATGGGACGCCCTTGGCTGATTAATTAGGAAAGCTAGTGGAGGACTACCTTACCCGAAAGGGGCAAGGGCAGTAGGGGAGTGGTTAGTGTAGGGAGGCCCTCGGGAGGATTTTGCTGCGATGGCGGTCCTGCAAGGGATTCCTGCATTGGAGCTTCCTATAAACTGTAGCGGGTTTTCTGAAGCTAGTGGAACTTTGTAAAGGCCTCGTAGTGTTACCCTGCCTCGCCTCCTCGGTAGAGGTGTATGGGAAGTCGCGATCCCTTGGCAGATGGGTAACATGACTTGTGGGTAAAGATGCGCCACCTCTGCAGAGTGTAAAACTGGTATACTAGCCGTGCTCACGGTCATGAGCAGCTCGGACCCTCACATGATTAATTTATGGAACTAAATTCAATTTGTCATATGCATTGCATCGCAGGTGATGTTGTTACTTTTGTTCTACTACTTAATTGGGTTGGTATTTACTTATACTTAGTAATTGCTAATAAAATTTTGACCAACTTTAAAAGCAATGCTCAGCTCTAACCATTCTCTTTGGTAAGCCTTACACTTCACGTGAGCTCCCACCTTTGGCGAGTTCATGCACATCATTCCCCACAACTTGTTGAGCGATGAACGTATGTGAGCTCACTCTTGCTGTCTCACACCCCCCCCCCCCCCACAGGTCAAGAACAGGTACCACAGGATGAGGCGCTGCGCGTGGAGGATGCTGTGATGTGTTCGTGAGAGGTCTAGGTCGTCGTCTCCCAGTCAACTTTGGTTTGCTGGACCGTTGTCTCCTTATAATGTAATTATTTATTTTGTACCAAACTCCGATTATATAGTAAAGATGCGACATTCGATCCTGTGCCATGATTCATCATATGTGTGAGACTTGGTCCCAGCACACCTAGTGATTATGTTTACGCCCGGGCTTTGGACCCCTAAAACCCGGGTGTTACAGAAGTGGTATCAGAGGAATGTTGACTGTAGGACGAAACCTAGATAGAACTGGACAACCATTCTTTACTTACCCTTGCTACTCTGATTCTTTTCTAAACTTTTCTTAATCTTTTCTCATCTATTTCCGCTTTACTCTGATTATTCTTACCTTTTCATTCTAAAGACAAATGTGGATTTCACACTTTGAAATCCTGTGCCTAAAGTGACTTTAGGAATAGGAGACCTACTCTTAGGAACAAAAACAAAACTATTTTTATAGGTATTTGTATGCTTGAATGTTTGTTCTTATGATACTTGTTTGATTTGGATCTTTGATTGAGTGTGATTAGTTGTGGAGTAATGTCCACAATCACATCTGCATATACATATAGAAAAAAACGGTTATAAAAATATCTAGACAAACTAAATTATCTCTCATTAAAGTATCTAGCCTAATAATATCCATCTCATCTTGAAAGATTCTATCCTACACTCATATGTCCATCTTATCTTAAAAGATAATCGTCTTATCTTGAAAAGATCTTATGTCATCCTAATAGATCTAACTGACCTCAAAGGATTCTACCTTATCCTTTTGGATTCATCTTTCCCTAATTAGCATATTTATCCCACTCTAGAATAACAACCATGATCTAATCCAAATTGAGTTACTTAAATAAGTTAGATAATGTTGGCGACAAAAATTAGGCCCTAGTTCTATAAACATATCTTACCCTAAATTAATACCTTGGGCTAACTCGTCCGTAAACAATAACCTAACCTACATCATAGGTTGCCTAACCCATTTGTTCCAAAAGCAAAGTAAAACTCTACTCAAACCTACCTACCTCGTGTACCCCGGCTATCCTAACAATATGTCCTTTCCATCTACCCTTAACTCGGATACCGACTCCAAGAAGAAAGACCAAAGAAGACCAACCACATCAAAGAAGGATAAGCATCAACTCAAGTCTTCAAAGATCAAGTTGAATCGCCAGCGGGATCAAGATCCACATTTCTGGATGAAGCCTTTCCTTATTATACTCTTCCTTGCCACAACCTATACTTGCCATAACCATACCTCATCTAACATAATAAATGGCTAGACATACATATCCATATAAAAAAAACTTTAAACAAAACTTTGATTCCCAGAACCAAATGAGAAACTAAAATTCTAGACCAAACTTATTGTATCCCTTTTTCTTACAAATCTCGAGGACGAGATTATTTTTAAGGGGGGTAGGATTTGTAACACCCACTTTGTAAATTGCCAGAAATAATACCAATAGAGAAACAATTTCTCCTTATGTGGGTTTAACCTTTATAGATCATTCCATGTGAACACCATATGCAAAAGCAGATAGTTAATAAAAGAATATATGCCATTAAAACTATGCATCATGCTGGATATTAATTTTGTGGTGTGCGTTCTGTGACAACATAAAATAATATAAAAGAAAAGAAATATGTTTAAAAAAATCCAAATTGGAATTTAAACTCTCAAAGGAAAATTCAAGAATTTGAGAAAGAGAAGAAAGAACACTAAACAAAGATAAAGAAAATAAGTATAAAGAAAATAGTTAGATCTCCTTATTTGGGTTCAAATTGTACATTTAAAATGAATATAAATTCACAGTTAAACTTGAATTCAAATTTGAATCCTAGAAATTAAAGGGGAGGAAAAACAGAAAATAAAAAGAAAACAAAAAAAAACCAAAACCCTGCAGCTGGGCCGCGTTTCTTATTTCCGGCCCATCTAAGCCTTATCCCCGCGCCTTTGCACCTGTGCACCCCGGCTGCTGCTCGCGCGGCAGGGCGCTGACGGGTGGGCCCCGCCTGGCCGTCTCAGCCGTGGACAGAAGGTCGTGCGCCTGCGTTCTCCGACAAAAGGGGCCCGCGCGTCAATCGGTGCTTGCGTGCTCTCGCGCTCGAGTGTGCCGCTGCTTCTGCCCGCGGGTCCCATGTGTCAGCCTCTACGCGCCCTGTGTTTCTTCTTCCCCTAATCGTCCGCATCCGGCTACCTTGCAACTAGCTCCGCAGCCCTGGCCGATGCGGGCTACCTCTATGGCTGCCGCGTGTAGCCCGGTCTCCTCTCTCAACCGAAAGCGACTTCTACGCCACGCGCGCCGCGTTTCTCTAGCGAGTAGGGCCCAATCGCTAGTGTGCCAGTGCCCTCCTTCCTCAGGTCCGTGCATGGCGCCATAGGAATCGGATGCCGTTGGGATCCGGCTGCAGCTAGTTGAGGGCTATAAGACTGGATGTCGTGCACTTACCCTCCTATCCCATCACCTAGATCTCCGGTTGTAGTGCGAGGAGCAGGTTCGCGGGAGTTGGTGCTTGGCGGCCGCCGCCATCGCCGTCCAATGGTACCGTTCGGGGAGGGCGTGTTGTGGAGCGACTTCCTCCCCAGCACCATCTCTAACCACCACGTCGTGTTTTGCCTAGCGCTGTCCGCCGATAGCTCGACTTGGGGGGCCGAAATTTCTCACCGGCGCAAATCCTCACCCTCAAATCCGCAGTACGTCGTGGCTGGGTACCCCTGCGTCTTTATTCCGGGTATGATCTCTTTCATCTTGACCGCGTGCATCTCCTCTGCGATTATTGGGGTTGGATTTGGCGTCTTAGGGTCAGAATCGCCAGGAATTTCTCAAGGGCATGGCGGACTCGTGGCAGGTCCGATGAGGTCTACGGCGAGCCTCTGCGTAGGCTCACTGTAGGAATTGATTTCCCAACGGGCTGGTGGGGCATGTAGCTTGGTGTAGCTCAGGTCAGGCGAGGATTCAGCGCGCTGGTTCGCAGGGATGCCGTGCGTCGGTGTGCACCACCGTCGCCGGATGGGCACCAGCGCGACCAGGTGTCGTGAGATTGAAGATGAGCAGGGACCGTCCGTGTAATGATGAGCGCTCTAGATTGAAAGGAAAAGAAGTAAGCCCTTGACCGTAGATCCATTCATCAACGGTGGTGATTCAGCCGGCACACCGACTCGTCTGTGGATGATCCTAGCCCTCGGTTGCCAGATCGACGCTTAAGATTAGGTTTCCGTTCATAAAATCTCGACCGTTCGATTGGAATCCGGTGACTAGTGGTGGGTACCGATTCATAATAACCTAGGTCTAATCTGGGCCCTTGGGTCGGGATCGGATGGCTCAGAATCCATCATACCTCTTTGGCCGTGGCTTTTTGCTAAAGAGACCCCGAAGAAAGACAAAATAAACCCGCCGTCCCTCGCTACTGTGCTCTGAGTCTTAGGTTTATTCGCGCAGAGGCCCCTCTATTTTTCTATTTTTATGCGCGCGAACCAGAGACCCGAGTAATTCAATAAATAAATTTAGAAATTGATTTCAATGTATAAATAATTCCTAGAATTTGTTTAATTCATAGAAAATTCATATTGAGTCCAAATTAATCCATTCCAGTTGCATTAAATTCCTATTAATATTCTTCATCACCTTGTCACTTTATTTTGTCATGAATCCTAAATTAAAATTTTGTACTTAATTTCTTTTGTACACCATTATTAAATCTTTAGAAATTCGTAACTTTTTAACCGTAACTCCGTTTTGATCCCTTCTAGTTGCATTAGTCTCACAATAATATTTGTTATCGCCTGGTAACTTTATTTTGACATTAAATATAGGTTAAAATGTTGCACTTAGTCTATTCTATATTTAACCACATGGATTTTTGGAAAAACCATAACTTCATAACTGTAACCCGGAATTTAGTGGTTCTCGAACCCACGATCTCGTAGCGATGCGTAGATCATTATTATACAGTATGTTCTTATGTTTGGTGTGATGTTAATTTTGTCTATACCATGTTTGTTTGTATTGCTACGACTAGCGTGAGGTCACGAGGATCTGAAGAATCACCCTGGTAACTGGAATCTCAAGTGCCAGGCAAGTTGTGCCCTTGATCACTTCTTTTTACCCACTCATGTTCTAATTAATCATAATGATCTGCATAGGTTAATTTTGTTGGGACCCAATAGGTTACCCTAGTTTGATTATCTTTATACCTTGTTACCACTGAACTTTTTGGGTAGTACTTGCTAGTGCTTTATGTGGTTTTGGGTATGAAGATACATTACTCATGATTATACTTTTGTTATCCGTTGTTATTTATCGTTCATGATAAGATCATTATGTTAATTGGAACATGGAGCGACCACCCGGGAAAACAGTGCTACCACAAGGGTATAATGGGACGCCCTTGGCTGATTAATTAGGAAAGCTAGTGGAGGACTACCTTACCCGAAAGGGGCAAGGGCAGTAGGGGAGTGGTCAGTGTAGGGAGGCCCTCGGGAGGATTTTGCTGCGATGGCGGTCCTGCAAGGGATTCCTGCATTGGAGCTTCCTATAAACTGTAGCGGGTTTTCTGAAGCTAGTGGAACTTTGTAAAGGCCTCGTAGTGTTACCCTGCCTCGCCTCCTCGGTAGAGGTGTATAGGAAGTCGCGATCCCTTGGCAGATGGGTAACATGACTTGTGGGTAAAGATGCGCCACCTCTGCAGAGTGTAAAACTGGTATACTAGCCGTGCTCACGGTCATGAGCAGCTCGGACCCTCACATGATTAATTTATGGAACTAAATTCAATTTGTCATATGCATTGCATCGCAGGTGATGTTGTTACTTTTGTTCTACTACTTAATTGGGTTGGTATTTACTTATACTTAGTAATTGCTAATAAAATTTTGACCAACTTTAAAAGCAATGCTCAGCTCTAACCATTCTCTTTGGTAAGCCTTACACTTCACGTGAGCTCCCACCTTTGGCGAGTTCATGCACATCATTCCCCACAACTTGTTGAGCGATGAACGTATGTGAGCTCACTCTTGCTGTCTCACACCCCCCCCAGGTCAAGAACAGGTACCACAGGATGAGGCGCTGCGCGTGGAGGATGTTGTGATGTGTTCGTGAGAGGTCTAGGTCGTCGTCTCCCAGTCAACTTTGGTTTGCTGGACCGTTGTCTCCTTATAATGTAATTATTTATTTTGTACCAAACTCCGATTATATAGTAAAGATGCGACATTCGATCCTGTGCCATGATTCATCATATGTGTGAGACTTGGTCCCAGCACACCTGGTGATTATGTTTACGCCCGGGCTTTGGACCCCTAAAACCCGGGTGTTACAGTATTACACCCAAGTGGCTACTACACCGGAAGGAGAGCCGGTGATGATGGGTACGTTTCCCGTGGCCAGTCACCCTGCAATTATTCTTTTTGATTCTGGTGCTTCACATACATTCATTAGCAAGAAATTTGTGGAGCAACATCATATTGCTTGCCATGAATTGAAAGAGGGATTTAAAATTCATTCACCTGGGGGACACATTTATACTAGAGAAGTGGCCTATGGAGTGCCAGTAACAATGGCCGGACGGAACTTTCCTGCTAACATGATTGTTCTAAAGGACCAGGATATAGATGTAATTTTGGGTATGAATTGGTTAACCCAACACAAGGCAATTCTCAACACTGAACTCAGAACCGTCAGGTTGAGCTATAATCAAGAAGAGATTCTTTTGACTCTCCCCGTAACCAATCCAGCCAAAGCTTCTGGTAGAGTCTATGAAGCCATTGTACCGGGTATCAAGAACATTCTGGTAGTATGTGAGTTTCCAGACGTATTTTCGGAAGATTTGCCTGGACTGCCCCCTGAAAGAGATGTAGAATTCGTAATTGAGCTAAAGCCCGGTACGGCTCCCATTTCCCGAAGGTCGTACCGTATGCCCCCTAATGAATTGGCGGAATTGAAGATTCAATTACAAGATCTACTGAATAAGGGATTCATCCGGCCAAGCTCGTCCCCATGGGGTTGTCCCGCCATCTTTGTTAAGAAGAAGGATCAAACCCTGCGAATGTGCGTGGATTATCGACCCCTGAATGAGGTCACCATCAAGAATAAGTACCCTCTTCCAAGGATCGACATCTTATTTGATCAACTGACTGGGGCGAGGGTATTTTCCAAAATTGATCTCAGGTCGGGCTATCATCAAATCCGTATTCGGCCCGAGGATATACCGAAGACCGCGTTTACTACGCGGTATGGATTGTTTGAATACCTGGTAATGTCTTTCGGGCTCACAAATGCTCCTGCCCACTTCACCTATTTGATGAACTCGGTGTTCATGCCCGAGTTGGACAAGTTCGTGGTAGTCTTCATTGATGATATCTTGATATATTCTAAGAATGAAGAGGACCATGCTCAGCATCTACGGATTGTATTGACGCGCCTAAGGGAACATCAGCTGTATGCCAAGTTCAGCAAGTGCACGTTCTGGCTGGAAGAAATTCAATTTTTGGGGCACGTGTTATCGGCTAAAGGAATTGCGGTAGATCCTAGCAAGGTCAAAGATATTCTGGAGTGGAAACCCCCAACAACTGTTCACCAAGTCCAGAGTTTTCTTGGACTAGCTGGGTATTATCGCAGATTCATACCAGATTTTTCTAAGCTTGTGAAGCCAATCACAAGTTTATTGAAGAATGACATTAAGTTCAATTGGTCTTCTAAATGTAATGAAGCCTTTGAGCAACTGAAGACACTATTGACCACTGCTCCGGTATTGGCTCAACCGGACATCACTAAGCCTTTTGATGTATATTGTGATGCATCTGGCAGTAGGCTCGGCTGTGTACTGATGCAAGAGGGCCGAGTAATTGCGTATGCTTCAAGGCAGTTGCGTCGACATGAGGAGCATTATCCAACTCATGATCTGGAGCTAGCCGCTATGGTTCATGCCCTGAAGATTTGGCGTCACTATCTGCTGGGAAATATCTGTCACATATATACAGATCATAAAAGTTTGAAGTGCATCTTCACCCAGTCAGAATTAAATATGAGGCAAAGACGATGGCTTGAGCTCATTAAAGACTATGAACTGGAGATCCATTATCACCCAGGCAAAGCCAATGTGGTGGCAGATGCATTGAGTCGTAAGACTTCCTGCCACTGTCTTATGGCGAAGACCTCCGAGAACCCTTTGTGTCAAGAAATGGAAAAGCTAAACCTGGGGATCATTCAACAAGGGACTCTGAATCAGTTAAAGCTTGAGTCAATCATTTTGCAAAGAATAATTGATGCTCAAAAAGATAATCTGGGTATGAAGCACACTCGAGAGAAGATAAGGGCTGGAGTAGCCAAGTGTTTCAAGGAAGACGATCAAGGTGTGATATGGTTTAAAAACCGCATAGTAGTGCCAAAGAACGAAGAGCTCCGCCAGCAAATTCTGGATGAAGCACATCTTAGTCGTTATTCTATTCATCCCGGAAGCACTAAGATGTACCAAAAATGCTTAGCCTTGCTTAGATCTTGTGGATAGAGGTTGTCCTCAATTTAACCATGGAGAGGATGGCTTCTACCTGCAAGAATATTTTCATTTGGAGCAATAGTGGGATCTTACTGCAAAGTTCCCTGTGATGCTCTTTCATCCTAAGGAACAGACACAATCCTAAGGATGGAAATACTTAAATTGAGACTTGGGTTAGGAACAGGTGATGTTCTACCCAAGTTGGTTAAGGATTAACGCGTATGTAGGCGTGCTGACCGAGGACCCTTTAACTGGTCACATGCCTCGTCATGGGTAAGCCTTGTCTCGGGCAGACTAAGGCCGGAATAAGATAACACGAAATGGGCGTGGAGCGGTGGCGAGAGTAGCGTGTACCCTCCGTGGCAAGAGGCTGGACGGTGGTGTATCTGTGCTCTCGGTTTGCGTGAACCTGATCCGGTCTTAAGAACCCCGGTGGCGGGTTGACATATGCAAGGGTTAAGTGCTACATATGTCGTGTGATTGGAGATCCTCAGCTGAGTATAATCGATTTGGATCGCCGTACCTTCGCGGTTATGAAGACTTGGTCACTTCCCTGCAACCTAAAGTCAGGATGTGAACACTATGGATAAAAACGATGTTGTCTTGATGTGATGTGAAATTAGACTAGATGCAAATAGAGTCTATTAATACTTAATATGGCGTTAAAAGATTGAAAGTAAGGACTCACTTTAGTAAGCTACTTCTGCAAAAGTATAAGTTGATTTTTGCTAAAAGCCTCTCCTTGACTCCTATTTATCCAGCATACCCTTGAGAGTCTTTTCCTTAGTCGGGTAAGACTTGCTGAGTAATTCCATACTCAGGGTTTATCCCTTTGTTGTTTTTAGGTGAGGAAGCGACAAATTTTTGTTGCTTTTGCTCCAAGGTGGTACCAAATGAGGAAAAACAAGACTGAAGTGCGGGAGGACTTGGTCCTCCACATAGGATCTTTTGCTTAAGAACTTATCGGGAGGAGTTTGCGCTTCCCTTGGTTTGTATAATATTACTACTCTGCACTCATTTTTAGCTCTGGTCTGTAATAAAATAACTCAAGCTTGCTTTTGAAATAAATGTAAGTTATGTAATTCGCTTCCGCATTTCTTTATCTCCGATGATCTATAATATCTGCAAGACGGGTGAGACGTTCCTGGTGAGGTAAGGAAAGATACCGAGCTTGTCAAGTGACTTAGGAACATCTGCAGGGTGTCTGATGTCGGTTAGACAAGGACAACTGTAGGTGGGCCTAATTACTTGGGAGGTTCCGTCACAAGACCCATCCAAGGTAGAAGCCGTTTCAAAATGGAAGCAGCCATCCAACGTCAGTGAAGTACGAAGCTTTCTGGGAATGGCAGGGTATTACCGCCGCTTTATCAAGGGGTTCTCCAGCATAGCAAAACCTATGACCGAACTTCTCAACAAGGACAATAAGTTTGTGTGGACTCCCAAATGTGAGGAAAGTTTCCAGATCATCAAGGAAAAGCTTACAACTGCGCCAGTTTTGACACTGCCAGATATACACCAGGATTTCGTCATCTTCTGTGATGCTTCAAGGCAAGGCTTAGGGTGTGTCTTGATGCAAAATGAGAAAGTTATTGCCTATGCATCCCGCCTACTCAAGCCACACGAGCAGAACTACCCTACCCACGACTTGGAATTGGCAGCCATCGTGCACGCCCTAAAGATATGGAGGCATTATCTGATCGGGAACGAATGCCACATCTTCACTGATCACAAGAGTCTAAAGTACATCTTCACGCAACCGGACCTCAACCTCCGTCAAAGAAGATGGCTTGAATTGATCAAGGATTATGACCTCGAAATCCACTACCACCCCGGGAAGGCCAACGTGGTAGCAGACGCCCTCAGCCGAAAACCTTTCGGGATTAAAGGGACCAACTTTTTAGAAGATTGGAAGAAAAAATCAGCTCAGCTAAATGCATGTCTGGGAGACAACGGTAGCCTGGAAGTCAAGCCCAATCTAGAAGATCTCATATGCAAGGCTCAACACATGGATGCAGAGACAGCCAGACTTATGGAAAGAGCTCGCAAGGAGCAACTTCCGGACCTTAGGACAGATGAGCAAGGAGTCCTCTGGTTCAAGAACCGCCTGTGTGTACCAGTGGGAGAGGCACGGGAAGCCCTACTCAATGAAGCCCACAACTCAGCTTACTCCATCCACCTAGGGACCACCAAGATGTACCTAGACCTCAAAACCAGATACTGGTGGAAAGGGATGAAGAAGGAAATAGCACAGTATGTGGCCCGGTGTGACACCTGTCAGCGAACAAAGGCCCAACATCAGAATCCTGCAGGCCTACTTCAACCCCTCCCAGTACCCGAATGGAAGTGGGAAGAAATAGGCATGGATTTCGTGACCGGACTGCCCCGAACACAGAAAGGAAATGATTCCATATGGGTAATAATCGATCGTCTCACCAAGGTGGCCCATTTCGTTCCAGTAAAGACCACTTTTGGAGGAGCCGCCCTTGCCCGAATATACCTTAAAGAGATAGTCAGGCTCCATGGCATTCCGCGGAAGATAGTATCAGATAGAGGAACGCAGTTCACTTCAAAATTTTGGAAGGGCCTCCAGCAAGCAATGGGCACCAAGCTAGATTTCAGCACCGCTTACCACCCCCAGTCAGATGGTCAAACGGAAATAGTCAACAAGATCCTCGAAGATTTGCTAAGAGCCTGTGTGCTAACATTCGACAGGGATTGGGAGTCCAGTTTGCCGTACGCCGAATTCTCGTACAACAACAGCCATCAGGCCAGCATCAAAATGTCACCGTTCGAAGCACTGTACGGAAGAAAATGCCAAACTCCCCTAATGTGGTCCAATGTAGGGGAAAGGACACTAGAAGGACTCGACTTTGTTAAAGAAGCCGAAGAGAAAGTTGCCTTGATCCGCAGGAGGTTACTTGAAGCTCAGAGTCGACAGAAGAGTTACGCAGACAATAGACGAAGGGAACTCAGATTTGAGAAAGGAGATTTCATTTATCTCAAGGTCTCCCCGATGCGTGGGGTCAAAAGGTTCCAAATGAAAGGAAAGCTAGCACCACGTTTCGTTGGTCCCTACCCCGTCATTGCCCAAATAGGACCCGCAGCATACCGTCTTGAGCTACCAGAATCCATGTCAGATATTCACAATGTGTTCCATGTGTCTCAACTCCGCAAATGCTTAAAGGTACCAGAAAACCACATCGAGGCAGACGCAATTCAGATTCAAAAGGATCTCCAGTACCGGGAAAAGCCAGTGAAGATTCTCGACTCAGCAGTCAGAAGGACCCGCAACTCAGAAGTGAAACTCTGTAAGGTTCAGTGGAGCAGAGATGGAGAAGAGGAAGCCACCTGGGAAAGTGAGGACTCTCTGAGGAAGGAATACCCTTACCTTTTCTCGAGCCCCGTCTGAATCTCGAGGGCGAGATTCCTTTAAGTGGGGTAGGTTTGTAACATCCCAAAATCCTAACCTAGGTTTGAAACCCTAAACTACTCCTCTCCCCTTTTTCATCCTCTAATTCCAAGAACTCCCATAGATTTTCTTTCATCATATGCATACACTTTGTTTGATCACAAGCACCTCACTTAGATTTTATTTTTCAGCACCTAAGATTATCTATTAAAATTAATTGTTCAAAAGAAAAAGATATAAAATGGATAAAGGAATTAGAAAATAAAAAGAAAAAGAGAAACCCTCTCCCCTAGCTGGGCTGAATCCAGCCCATGCCGCGGCCGCTCCCCCCCCCTTCGCGCCCGTGACTCCCTCCCCTCAGCCCATTTCCGGCCTGCTCCCGCGCGCGCCAGCCTACCCTGCGCTCTCTCTCTCTCTCCCTCGCTGACGAACTGACCCCACCCGCCAGCCGCCCTCTCTCTCGCATGCTCACTCCCACTGGCAGACCGGCCCTAGCTGTCAGCCACTTCGTCGTCCTTCTTCCCCCTCCCCGCATTCGGCCCATCACGGTCACCTCCGGCCATCGCCTCCGTCCCCTCCTCCGTCTTCTCGCCGCACAGGGAAGTTGGGCACCGCCCCGTCCTCGCCGCAGCGGCCGCGTCCTTGCACGGCACCGCCACCGTGTGGTCTCGTCATCGCCGCTGTGCGGCATTAACTCCGGTACGGTGCGCCTCACCGGCACCGCGGAGCTCCGCCGCTCCCCTTCCCTCGGGCGCCTATAAAAGGGCTGCCCCGAGCTCCTCCTTCCCCGCACCGGCCTCAGCCACCCCTCTCCTCCCTCGTCCGAGCTCAATTTGTGGAAGAACCGTCGTCGTCTTCCTCCCCGGTGAGCCCTTCCCTCTCTTCTCCCTGCCCCTCTGTTGGTCCATCAAGCGATTGCTTAAGCCTCCTAGCTTTGCCACACCGCCACGAACGCAGTACACCACTCCCCCACCCCGATTCCTCGCCCAAATCTCACCGACGGCAACCCTGCCGCGAAGCTCCGCCACCTCCCCGCGGACAACCCCTCTCCTTGCCCCCTCTAGCCAAATTGAGCCCACCCCTAGGTCCGCCAGACCCTCACCAAGCTAGGGCAACCGCCCGTTGCCCGAGAACTGGGCCACCGGCGGCAAACCGCCGTCGAGCCCAACGCCGGCCGGTTTTCCTCCCCTCAAACGGCCGGTTCGCCCCACGCCGTCGATCGTTGGCGCCGTCTTCCCCTCCCGCTCTCTCTGTCGCGTGGGCCCCGCGGCGACGACGTTTTCCCCCGCGCCCGCGCCGTCTCCCCGCCTTGGGCCACTGATGGGCCAGCGCCCTCGCGCTCGCGCGCGCCCCTGCGCCGGTTGGGCCAGATTCCCCCTCCCCGACCCACCAGCGCCAAACTCCTTTTCCTTTTTCTTTTTTCAGCCCTTTTTCCTCTAATTAGTTTTTCTCAATATTTTATGTACCAAAAATCATCAAAACACTTTCTAGAGTCACATGTAATAATAATGGCACACTATGATGGTGAGACCACTGATTGATGTATTTTTTTATTGACTGTTTTCACTAGAAGAAGCGGGGACCGAGGACCCGGAACCCGTAGCCCCGGAAGAAGGGCCAGAGCCCGATCTCCCGGAAGTAGATCTTTTGTGCCAGGAAAGTGTCACACCCGGGTTTTAGGGGCACCAAGACCCGGGCGCGAACATCACCAGGTGTGTTGGGACCAAGTCTCACACATATGATGAATCATGGCACAGGATCGAATGTCACATCTTTACTACATAACAGGAGTTCTGTACAAAATAAATAAATAATTACATTATAAGGAGACAACGGTCCAGCAAACCAAAGTTGACTGGGAGACGACGACCTAGACCTCTCACGAACTCGCCACAGCATCCTTCATGCGCCTCATCCTGTGGTACCTGTTCTTGACCTGTGGGGGGTGTGAGACAGCAAGAGTGAGCTCACATACGTTCATCGCTCAACAAGTTGTGGGGAATAATGTGCATGAACTCGCCAAAGGTGGGAGCTCACGTGAAGTGTAAGGCTTACCAAAGAGGATGGTTAGAGCTGAGCATTGCTTTTAAAGTTGGTCAAAAATTTATTTAGCAATTACTAAGTATAAGTAAATACCAACCCAATTAAGTAGTAGAACAAAAGTAACAACCTCACCTGCGATGCAATGCATATGACAAATTGAGTTTAAGTTCCATAATTTAATCATGTGAGTGTCCGAGCCGCTCATGACCGTGAGCACGGCTAGTATACCAGTTTTACACTCTACAGAGGTTGCGCATCTTTACCCATAAGTCATGTTACCCATTTGCCACGGAGTTGATTAGACTCCATACACCTCTACCTAGGAAGCGAGGCAGGGTACCACTACGAGGCCTTTACAAGGTTCCACTAGCTTTAGAAATCCCGCTACAGTTTATAGGAAGCTCCAGTGCAGGGTTCTTGCCTGACCGCCATCGCAGCAAAATCAACCAAGGACCTCCCTACACTGACCACTCCCCTACTGCCCTTGCCCCTTTCGGGTAAGGAAGACCTCCACTAGCTTTCCTAGTTAATCAGCCAAGGGCGTCCCATTAAACCCTTGTGGTAGCACTGTTTTCCCGGGTGGTTCTCCATGTTCCAATTAACATAATGATCTTATCATGAACAGTAATAAACAACTGATAATAAAAGTATAATCATGAATAGTAATGTGTATCTCTATACCCAAAACCACATAAAGCAATAGCAAGTACTACCCAAAAATTCAGTGGTGAACAAGGTATAAAGATAGTCAAACTAGGGTAACCTATTGGGTCCCATCAAAATTAACCTATGCAGATCATTATGATTAATTAGAACATGAGTGGGTAAAAAGAAGTGATCAAGGGCACAACTTGCCTGAGACTTGAGATTCCAGGTACCAACTTGCTCTTCAGGTGACACGTGTCCTCACCGCTAAACGTAGCAATATAGACAAACATGGTATAGACAAAATTAACATTACACCAAACATAAACACAAACTGTATAATAATATTCTACACGTTGCTACGAGATCGTGGGAACAAGAATTACTAAATTCGGAGCTACGTTTACCGAGTTATGATTTTCCGAAGATCCACGTGGTTAAATATAGAATAAACTAAATGCAACATTTTAACCTATATTTCAAGACAAAACAAAGTTACTAGATGATAATAAATATTATTGTGAGACTAATGCAACTAGAATGGATCAAAACGGAGTTACAGTTATTGAATTATGAATTTCTGAAGATTTAACAGTGGTGTATAAAAGAAATTAAGTACAAAATCTCAGTTTAGGTTTCATAACAAAATAAAGTTCCTGAATGATAAACAATATTATTACAAGTCTAATGCAACTGGAATGAATTAATTTTGAGTTAAAATGGATTTAATATGAATTAAACAAGTTTCTTGATTTATTTTTAAACTAAAAATCATTTTCCTAACTTAATTACTTGATTTAATCAATCCCTAGGATACGGCCACCATTCCAGAGAAACGCAGGGGCCAAATCGAAATGTTTCCTAGACTCAGGATTTCCCCAGTGTGGACTGCGGGTTAGTTTAGGAAAAGTCGAGGGGCTCTTTTAGAAAATAGCCGCGGCGAAGGGGTAAGCACCGATCACAGCCGTCCGATCAAGGACGAAAGGCACCGATTAGATTGAATCATGGCCGAACCGGTACAACACCTCGGCCATCAGATCGAGAATCTACAGCTAGGATCAGATCGTTGTTATTATAAACCAGCGCGTGCTCACAACCATCCGATCACGTAACTGCGGTCATGATTTATTGTCTCGAAAGGTTATCCTCCCATCTAATCGTAGTCGTCCAACATCGATCTAACGACTTGAAACTCGTCTTCCTCCATCGGAACACCCACCGACCATCAACGCAGCGGTGCACAGCGCCATAGCTGGCGCATAGGGTCCACGCGATTCCGCCCCCAATCACTGCAATAACTGGTTCTACACGATCCCTGTGACACGACGACTACTTGGGTGGAGGACTTACCAGCGATGATGTCGCGGCCAAGTCTGCCCACGATGAGGAGCGAATTAGTGGCCCAGCAGGAGTCCAGCGAGCAATTGTGCCTATGTCGAGCCATCCCACGGCAGCGAGCTTGGCAGAGCTCGCCAACCGAGCCCGAGACCACGGCCCGAACGCTACTACCCGAAATCTTCATGACGACGAATAGTAGAAGAACTCACCCCTGGTGACGCAGCAAAACCGACCAGATCCCCTCCAAGTCGCGATGGCGGCACCTCCCAATGAATAATCCCGTGCTCGCAGGTTGCTCCCTCGCCGAATTGGGGTCCGTGATGCCGGAGCCGATGCCTACGACGCACACGGCCCCTCTCCGACCGCAGACCGGCTGCGCGGATGGAAATCCCCGGCGGCGATCACCATGCCCCAGCCCAGCAGTGCGAAGCCCAGCGCTTGGTCACCCGATTCCCCCCCGACTAGATTGACGAGATGGGGCACAAGGAGTTCGGCTAATATAGTCAGCAGGGAGAGCAACAACCAGGCGGGATACACGCAGACGGAACTCCGGATGTTTTGTTATGCCGGAGGAGAGGATCCCGGCAGAAAACAGGGCTCGGTTCTGTTATGCGTGAGAAGAGCAATAGTGGAGAAGGGGCCCACGTGTCAGTGCCATCACTAGTTTAGAGACTGCCATGCGGAGTCCCACTGTCGGCACCACACCACTGGGCTACGCGTGATAAAGGGGTAGGATGGGCCGTGCACATGTTTAGGCCCATGCGGCTAGTAAGTCTTTTTTTTCTATATTCTTTTCTAGTTTATATTCCCTTTTCATTTACAAATTTCAAATTCAAATCTAAGATGAAGTTTAAGAATTCAAATCCAAACATGAGTTTCAAAATTCTAATTTAAATGCAACATCCAAAATATCGGCATGAATGCAATATATTTATTTATTTATTTATTTACTTATAAACATATATATTTATTTTAATCATTTTATTCCTTTATTTAGTTAAAGGCTCAAAGTATGGCATCCACCCATATTATTTTTTTTAGGAAATTATTACTAGTGTGTGATCAAATTCCAAGATCAACCAATAATGAATACCCATTATTCCACTTATTTAGGGGAGGGTAATATTTTCTCCTTTACCGAGAGCCACTTAATCTTGAATATATTTTTATTTAAGAGCATTCTTTAATTTCATGAGAAGAATAACTTATTCCACTAGAGCGAAGATTTTTTTATGCTTACTCAATTTCTTAGTATTACTCCCTATAAAAGACACAAAAGGAATACATGAACTCATTACTTATTTTTAGGGTTTACAAATCCTACCCCCCTTAACAGAAATCTCGTCCTCGAGATTTGTAAGAAAGAGGTTATAGATAGATTGGTTGTAATGTAGCTTTTAGTTGGTATTTTTTTTGTCTTTGATACAAATGAGTAGGTGATTAGGAAGGCATGGGTATATATATATGTAAAATCATTTTATTATAGAAGATGGGTAGGTTAGGGCAAGAATAGCCAGGGGTAAGAAAGTTTATGGTAGGAAAGAATTCCGTGTTGAGTGGTAATGCATCTGAAGATTGACTTGACTTCTCTCCTTCCTTGACGAGGTTGATATTGTCCTTTTCCAGTCTTTGTCTCATTGAGTCGGGGTCAGTGTATATCATCGAAGTTGGGGGGATATAGTTAAGATAGATATAGGTGAGATAGACTACATGATGTAGGTTAGAAGTTGGTTTGACGCTAGGTGGGGAATGATTATACAATTCTTCATGACTTTATTGGTTGGGTCAGATCTCATGCATGTGGCTGAGTTGGTTTAAGGTACCGGTTTAGTTTTAAGTGCATGAGGGATATGGCCTTATCTTTTGTACCAGCATTAAGTAACTTACCTTAGATTAGATCATAATAGATTAGATAAAATCTAGATTAGATTGGATATGACTAGATAGACTTGATAATATTTCATTAATTAGATCATGGTTGTTATTCTAAAGTGGGATAAATATATTAACTATGGCAAGATGAATCTATAGGGATAAGGTAGAATCTTTCGAGATGAGATGGATATTGTTAGGCTAGATATTTTAATGAGGGATAATCTAGTTTGTCTAGTTATTTTTTTTACAAGCATTTTTTTCCTATATGCATATGCACATGTAATTGTGGACATTACTCCACAACTCATCACACTCAATCAAAGAACCAAATCAAGCAGGTTTCATAAGAACAAACATTTAAGAGCATAGATACTTATAAAAAATTAGTTTTGTTTTTGTTCCTAAGATTAGGTCTCCTATTCCTAAAGGTCACTTTAGGCACAGGATTTCAAAGTGTGAAATCCACATTTGTTTTTAGAATGAAAAGGTAAGAATAATCAGAGCAAAGCGGAGTGAGATGAGAAAAGATTAAGATAAGTTTAGAATTGAATCAGAGTAACAAGGTAAGTAGATAATGGTTGTCTGGCCCTATCTAGGTTTCGTCCTACAGTCAACATTCCTCTGATACCACTTCTGTCACACTCGGGTTTTAGGGGCACCAAGACCCGGGCGCGAACATCACCAGGTGTGCTGGGACCAAGTCTCACACATATGATGAATCATGGCACAGGATCGAATGTCACATCTTTACTACATAACAGGAGTTCTATACAAAATAAATAAATAATTACATTATAAGGAGACAACGGTCCAGCAAACCAAAGTTGACTGGGAGACGACGACCTAGACCTCTCACGAACTCGCCACAGCATCCTTCATGTGCCTCATCCTGTGGTACCTGTTCTTGACCTGTGGGGGGTGTGAGACAGCAAGAGTGAGCTCACATACGTTCATCGCTCAACAAGTTGTGGGGAATAATGTGCATGAACTCGCCAAAGGTGGGAGCTCACGTGAAGTGTAAGGCTTACCAAAGAGGATGGTTAGAGCTGAGCATTGCTTTTAAAGTTGGTCAAAATTTTATTTAGCAATTACTAAGTATAAGTAAATACCAACCCAATTAAGTAGTAGAACAAAAGTAACAACCTCACCTGCGATGCAATGCATATGACAAATTGAGTTTAAGTTCCATAATTTAATCATGTGAGTGTCCGAGCCGCTCATGACCGTGAGCACGGCTAGTATACCAGTTTTACACTCTGCAGAGGTTGCGCATCTTTACCCACAAGTCATGTTACCCATTTGCCACGGAGTTGATCAGACTCCATACACCTCTACCTAGGAAGCGAGGCAGGGTACCACTACGAGGCCTTTACAAAGTTCCACTAGCTTCAGAAATCCCGCTACAGTTTATAGGAAGCTCCAGTGCAGGGTTCTTGCCTGACCGCCATCGCAGCAAAATCAACCAAGGACCTCCCTACACTGACCACTCCCCTACTGCCCTTGCCCCTTTCGGGTAAGGAAGACCTCCACTAGCTTTCCTAGTTAATCAGCCAAGGGCGTCCCATTAAACCCTTGTGGTAGCACTGTTTTCCCGGGTGGTTCTCCATGTTCCAATTAACATAATGATCTTATCATGAACAGTAATAAACAACTGATAATAAAAGTATAATCATGAATAGTAATGTGTATCTCTATACCCAAAACCACATAAAGCAATAGCAAGTACTACCCAAAAATTCAGTGGTGAACAAGGTATAAAGATAGTCAAACTAGGGTAACCTATTGGGTCCCATCAAAATTAACCTATGCAGATCATTATGATTAATTAGAACATGAGTGGGTAAAAAGAAGTGATCAAGGGCACAACTTGCCTGAGACTTGAGATTCCAGGTACCAACTTGCTCTTCAGGTGACATGTGTCCTCACCGCTAAACGTAGCAATATAGACAAACATGGTATAGACAAAATTAACATTACACCAAACATAAACACAAACTGCATAATAATATTCTACACGTTGCTACGAGATCGTGGGAACAAGAATTACTAAATTCGGAGCTACATTTACCGAGTTATGATTTTCCGAAGATCCACGTGGTTAAATATAGAATAAACTAAATGCAACATTTTAACCTATATTTCAAGACAAAACAAAGTTACTAGATGATAATAAATATTATTGTGAGACTAATGCAACTAGAATGGATCAAAACGGAGTTACAGTTATTGAATTATGAATTTCTGAAGATTTAATAGTGGTGCATAAAAGAAATTAAGTACAAAATCTCAGTTTAGGTTTCATAACAAAATAAAGTTCCTGAATGATAAACAATATTATTACAAGTCTAATGCAACTGGAATGAATTAATTTTGAGTTAAAATGGATTTAATATGAATTAAACAAGTTTCTTGATTTATTTTTAAACTAAAAATCATTTTCCTAACTTAATTACTTGATTTAATCAATCCCTAGGATACGGCCACCATTCCAGAGAAACGCAGGGGCCAAATCGAAATGTTTCCTAGACTCAGGATTTCCCCAGTGTGGACTGCGGGTTAGTTTAGGAAAAGCCGAGGGGCTCTTTTAGAAAATAGCCGCGGCGAAGGGGTAAGCACCGATCACAGTCGTCCGATCAAGGACGAAAGGCACCGATTAGATTGAATCATGGCCGAACCGGTACAACACCTCGGCCATCAGATCGAGAATCTACGGCTAGGATTAGATCGTTGTTATTATAAACCAGCGCGCGCTCACAACCATCCGATCACGTAACTGCGGTCATGATTTATTGTCTCGAAAGGTTATCCTCCCATCTAATCGTAGTCGTCCAACATCGATCTAACGACTTGAAACTCGTCTTCCTCCATCGGAACACCCACCGACCATCAACGCAGCGGTGCACAGCGCCGGTGCGGCAGCGCCATAGCTGGCGCATAGGGTCCATGCGATTCCGCCCCCAATCACTGCAATAACTGGTGCTACACGATCCCTGTGACACGACGACTACTTGGGTGGAGGACTTACCAGCGATGATGTCGCGGCCAAGTCTGCCCACGATGAGGAGCGAATTAGTGGCCCAGCAGGAGTCCAGCGAGCAATTGTGCCTATGTCGAGCCATCCCACGGCAGCGAGCTTGGCAGAGCTCGCCAACCGAGCCCGAGACCACGGCCCGAACGCTACTACCCGAAATCTTCATGACGACGAACAGTAGAAGAACTCACCCCTGGTGACGCAGCAAAACCGACCAGATCCCCTCCAAGTCGCGATGGCGGCACCTCCCGATGAATAATCTCGTGCTCGCAGGTTGCTCCCTCGCCGAATTGGGGTCCGTGATGCCGGAGCCGATGCCTGCGACGCACACGGCCCCTCTCCGACCGCAGACCGGCTGCGCGGATGGAAATCCCCGGCGGCGGTCACCATGCCCCAGCCCAGCAGTGCGAAGCCCAGCGCTTGGTCACCCGATTTCCCCCCGACTAGATTGACGAGATGGGGCACAAGGAGTTCGGCTAATATAGTCAGCAGGGAGAGCAACAACCAGGCGGGATACACGGAGACGGAACTTCGGATGTTTTGTTATGCCGGAGGAGAGGATCCCGGCAGAAAACAGGGCTCGGTTCTGTTATGCGTGAGAAGAGCAATAGTGGAGAAGGGGCCCACGTGTCAGTGCCATCACTAGTTTGGAGATTGCCATGCGGGGTCCCACTGTCGGCACCACACCACTGGGCTACGCGTGATAAAGGGTTAGGATGGGCCGTGCACATGTTTAGGCCCATGCGGCTAGTAAGTCTTTTTTTCTATATTCTTTTCTAGTTTCTATTCCCTTTTCATTTACAAATTTCAAATTCAAATCTAAGATGAAGTTTAAGAATTCAAATCCAAACATGAGTTTCAAAATTCTAATTTAAATGCAACATCCAAAATATCGGCATGAATGCAATATATTTATTTATTTATTTATTTATTTACTTATAAACATATATATTTATTTTAATCATTTTATTCCTTTATTTAGTTAAAGGCTCACCCAGTTCTGCTATGCTTGATTGAGAGGGCTGTGTCTGCACCCAGTTCTGCCTGTGGCTTGGGCTAGTATTTCTTTTCCTACTGCGCTTCCTATTTTGGCTCTCTCGAGCTTGTACCCCGGTATTGTAATAACAATTATCGAAACTTTGTACTATTTGAAGTAAGGAATGTGTTTACTAGCCTCCTGGGACTAGTAATTGTGTCACATTTGAGTCCCAAAAGATCGGGACGCTTCATCACGTTCGCTGGGTCTAGCAATCCCCTCGATGCTGACGACTGGCTGCGCACGATCAAGAGGAAACTGGAAGCCATCGGATGCCCCGAAAATCAGCGTGTTCAATTGGCTGCTCATCAACTTTCTGGGATGGCCCTAGCATGGTGGGATACCTTCAGCGAAGCCGTCAGGGATGCTACCTGGGTAGAATTTGAAACTGCTTTCTGCGAGCACCATGTACCCCAGGGGATCGTTCAACTCAAGGAAGATGAATTCCGGGAACTAACTCAAGGTGGAAGATCTGTCAGTGAGTACGTGCACAAGTTCACAGAGTTGGCTCGTTACATGCCTGACGATGTCAGCACCGAGACCAGGAAGATGGCCCGTTTTCTGAAAGGGCTAAGACCAGAACTCAAGACTATCCTCGCCAGCCAAGATTTCCTCAGCTTCTCGCACCTCTCCAACAAAGCCATCCAAGTGGAAAGGGCAAAAGAGGAAGAAAAAGGGCACCTCAAGAGGAAATTCCAGGTTCTCCGAGCTCAGCAGCAAGACCGTCACTAGAGAGCTCGATCCTTCGGACATCCACCCAAGGGACCAAGCTTCAATAGACCAGTTGGACCCACTCTGTCATGTTACAGCCAGCAGAGTCAGAGTTCCTTTCAGGCCCCCTCGGTTGCAAGCAACCAACCGCCAGCAAATGCCTGTTGGCACTGCGGAGACCCCAGTCACTTCAAGAATAACTGCCCCCAGTTGAAGGCACCCGGACCTACCTACTCCAACTCGGTGAATGGCCCCAAGATTTCCTCGGCACCTGCCTCCAAGGCACCCCCCCTCCAACACAGTCAGCAGAGAAGGACCCAATACCAAGGCAGAGCTCGAGTTAATCACGTCGACGCCCAAGAGGCCAAGCAAGCTCCGGGAGTAGTGCTCGGTGAGTTCCTTGTTGAATTTACTCCCACTACTGTGCTTTTTGATTCAGGAGCATCCCATTCATTTATAGCCACTAGTTTTGTGGAAAAGCATGGCATTCCCTCTACACCCCTAGAAATTCCTTTGGTCACCCGAACCCCGGGGTCAGACCTTCTATGCCAGCTCAAATGCTCCCAGGTCAGAATTCTTTTAAGTGGGGTAGTGTTCCTGGCAGACTTAACTGTCTTGCCATCCCAAGGGATTGATGTGATCCTAGGAATGGATTGGCTAACTAAGCATAAGGGCATCATAAGTTGCGCAAGTAAGACCGTCCTTCTCACCGACTGCCAAGGAAAAGCAGTTTCCTGTCAGGCTCAACCGCCCGCCAACGATCCAATGATGTTTAATCTGGCAACAGAAAACATATCCGTAATAGAAGAATTCATGGATGTATTCCCGGAAGAATTGCCTGGAATGTCGCCTGAAAGAGGAATGGAATTCTATATTGATCTCATTCCAGGCACTACGCCTATCGCAAAGAGACCATACTGCATGGCCCCCACAGAGTTAGCAAAATTAAAACTCCAGATTGCAGAGCTGCAACAAAAGGGGTACATCCGTCCTAGTTCGTCTCCCTGGGGAGCACCCATCCTTTTCGTCACCAAAAAGGATGGAAGTATGAGGATGTGTATTGATTACCGGTCCTTGAATGAAGTTACAATCAAAAATAAGTACCCACTTCCTCGGATCGACGATCTCTTCGAACAGCTGCAGGGAGCCAAATATTTCTCCAAGATAGACCTAAGGTCAGGATATCACCAACTGAGGATCAAGGAAGCAGATATTCAGAAGACTGCATTCGTCACCAGATACGGACAATATGAGTTCACAGTGATGTCGTTTGGGCTAACGAACGCACCCGCCTTTTTCATGAACCTCATGAATAAGGTATTCATGGAAGAATTGGATAAGTTTGTCGTAGTCTTCATCGACGACATCCTTATGTATTCCAAGAATCGCAAGGACCATGAGTGTCACCTTCGAATCGTCCTCGGAAGACTCAGGGCACATCAACTCTATGCTAAGCTCAGCAAGTGTGAATTCTGGTTAGAAAAGATAGCCTTCCTTGGGCATATCTTGACTGCAGAAGGGATAGAAGTAGACCCATCCAAGGTAGAAGCTGTTTCAAAATGGAAACAGCCATCCAACGTCAGTGAAGTACGAAGCTTTCTAGGAATGGCAGGGTATTACCGCCGCTTTATCAAGGGATTCTCCAGCATAGCAAGACCTATGACTGAACTTCTAAAAAAGGATAATAAGTTTGTGTGGACTCCAAACTATGAGGAAAGTTTCCAGATCATCAAGGAGAAGCTCACGACCGCGCCCATTTTGACACTACCAGATATACACCAGGATTTCGTCATCTTCTGTGATGCTTCAAGGCAAGGCTTAGGGTGTGTCTTAATGCAAAATGAGAAAGTTATTGCTTATGCATCCCGCTTACTCAAGCCACATGAGCAGAATTACCCCACCCACGACTTGGAGTTGGCAGCCATAGTGCACGCCCTAAAAATATGGAGGCACTATCTGATTGGGAACAATTGCCACATCTTCACTGATCACAAGAGTCTGAAGTATATCTTCACTTAACCAGACCTCAACCTCTGTCAAAGAAGATGGCTTGAACTGATCAAAGATTATGACCTCGAGATCCATTACCACCCTGGGAAGGCCAACGTGGTAGCAGACGCCCTCAGCCGAAAACCTTTCGGGATAAAGGGGACTAACTTTTAGAAGATTGGAAGAAGGAATCAGCTCAGCTAAATGCATGTCGGGAGACAACAATAGCCTGGAAGTCAAGCCAATGCTAGAAGACCTCATATGCAAGGCTCAACGCCTGGACGCGGAGACAGCAAGACTTATGGAAAGAGCTCGCAAGGAGCAACTTCCAGACCTTAGGGCAGATGAACAAGGAGTTCTTTGGTTCAAGAACCGTCTGTGTGTACCAACAGGAGAGGCACAGAAAGTCCTGCTCAATGAAGCCCACAACTCAGCCTACTCCATCCACCCAGGAACCACCAAGATGTACCTAGACCTCAAAGCCAAATACTGGTGGAGAGGGATGAAGAAAGAGATAGCACAGTATGTGGCCCGGTGTGACACCTGCCAACTAACAAAGGCCGAACACCAGAAACCTGCAGGCCTACTACAACCCCTCCCAGTGCCTGAATGAAAGTGGGAGGAAATAGGCATGGATTTTGTAACCGGACTGCCCCCGACGCAAAAAGGGAATGACTCTATCTGGGTAATAATCGACCGTCTCACCAAGGTGGCCCACTTCATTCCAGTAAAAAACACTTTTGGAGGAGCCACTCTTGCCCGGATATATCTTAAAGAGATAGTCAGGCTCCATGGTATTCCTTGGAAGATAGTGTCAGATAGAGGGACGCAGTTCACCTCAAAATTTTGGAAGAGCCTTCAGCAAGCTATGGGCACCAAGTTAGATTTCAGCACTGCTTATCACCCGCAGTCAGATGGTCAAACGGAGAGGGTCAACAAGGTCCTCGAAGATTTACTAAGAGCATGTGTGTTGACGTTCGACAGAAATTGGGAGTCCAGTTTGTCGTATGCCGAATTCTCATATAACAACAGCCATCAGGCCAGTATCAAGATGTCACCGTTCGAAGCATTGTATGGACGAAAGTGCCAGACCCCCCTAATGTGGTCCAATGTAGGGGAAAGGAAACTGGAAGGACCCGACTTTGTTAAAGAGGCCGAAGAGAAGGTTGCCCTGATCCGCAAGAGGTTACTTGAAGCTCAGAGTCGCCAGAAAAGTTATGTAGACAACAGACGGAGGGAACTCAGATTTGAGGAAGGAGATTTCGTATACCTCAAGGTCTCCCCGATGCGTGGTGTCAGAAGATTCCAAATGAAAGGAAAGTTAGCACCGCATTTCGTCGGTCCCTATCCCGTCATTAGCAGAGTGGGACCCGCAGCATACCGCCTTGAACTACCAGAATCCATGTCCGATATTAACAATGTGTGTCATGTGTCCCAGCTCTGTAAGTGCTTGCAAGTACAAGAGAACCACATCGAGGCAGAGACAATTCAGATTCAAAAGGATCTCCAATACCGGGAAAAGCCAATAAAGATTCTTGACTCAGCAGTCCGGAAGACCCGCAACTTAGAAGTAAGACTCTGTAAGGTTCAGTGGAGCAGAGAAGGGGAAGAGGAAGCTACCTGGGAAAGTGAGGACTCTCTGAGGAGGGAATACCCTTACCTTTTCTCGAGCCCCGTCTGAATCTTGAGGGCGAGATTCCTTTAAGTGGGGTAGGTTTGTAACATCCCAATTTTAACCCAGGTTTGGAACCCTAATCTAACCCCCCTTTTTCTTATTATCTCTCCCAAATCTCCATAGGTCTTCTCATCATATGCATGTACTTTGTGTGATTAGAAGCACCTCACTTAAATTTTATTTTCTAGCACCTAAGATTATCTATTAAATTAATTATTCAAAAATAAAAGGATATAAAAATGGATATAGAAATTGGAAAATAAAAAGGAAAAAGAGAAACCCTCCCCCACTAGCTGGGCTGAATCCAGTCCACGCCCGCGGCCGCTTCCCCTCCCACGCCCGCGACTCCCTCCCCCTCAGCCCACCTACCGGCCCACTCCGCGCCCGTGCCTGCGCACACTGACACGCCGCCCCCTCGCCCTCGCTCGCGACCTCTCCCACTGGCAGACGGGCCCCACCCGTCAGTCACCTTTTCGTCCTTGCCGCGTACGACTTCGCCGCGGTCACCTCCGGCCACCGTCCTCGCCCCGTCCCCTCGCCCATCCCCTCGCCGCACAGAGAAGTTCGGCACCACCCCGTCCTCACCGCTTGACCGCGTCCTTGCCCGGTACCGCCCCCGCCGTGCGGTCTCGTCGTCGCCGCTGTGCGGCATTAATTCCGGCGCTGTGCACCTCATCGTCGTCTTCTTCCCCTCCGGTAAGCCTCCTCCCCCTCTTCTCCCTTCCTCTTTGGTGGTCCAGCGAGAAATTAGAATGGCTTGTCAGCTTCGCCACACCGCCGTGAACTTGGGACGCCACTCCCCTACCCCAATCCCTGCCCGAAGCTCTCCGGTGGCGACTCCCACCGCGGAGCTCTGCCACCTCCCCGCGGACAGCCCCCCTCCCGGCCCCCTCTAGCCAAATTGAGCCCACCCCTATGTTCGCCAGCCCCTCCTCGTACTAAGGCGCCTACCCGTTGCCCAAGAACCGGGTCACCGGCGGTGAATCGCCACCGAGCCCACCGGCGGCCGGGTTCTCCCCCGCGGACGGCCGGTTCACCCCACCGTCGACCGCTGGCGCCGTTTCCCTCCTTCCTCTCTCTGTGGCGTGTGGGCCTCGTGGAGACGCCGTCCCCCTCACGCGCCCGTGCCGTCTCCTGCCTTGGGCCTCAGCTGGGCCGGCGCAACCGCGCGCCCGCGCGCGCCCTGTGCTAGGCTAGGCCAGATTGCCCCCCACGGCCCACCAGAAGCTTAATTCCTTTTCTTTTTCCTTTTTCAGCCTTTTCTCCTTTAAATTATTACATCTCAATATTTTATGCACCAAAAATTATCAAAATACTTTCTAAAGTCACATGTAATAATAATGTTAGAAGATGACACACTCCAATTAGTAAACCACTATCGATGTATTGTTTATTGCCACTTTTACTAGAAGAAGCGGGGACCGTCGATCCGGAACCCATAGCCCCAGAAGAAGGGCCGAAGCCCGATCTCCCGGAGGTAGACCTTGTGCCAGGAAAGCTTCGACGAAGGCAAGTCCATCCTTCCCTTGATGTATAAATTACCTATTCTTTCTACCACAACCTAGGCCGGGATTTCAGGGTGGGATATTTGCATTGTGAGTAGAGAGATAACCCGCATTAACATATATCTTTTGGATACGAAATGTGGGTTGGGAGAAAGGGCAATATGTTTCTTCAAATAAGGTTTCTTTTAAAAAAAAGGATGTGCGATGAAGGGTATTCACCCTCATCACCTTGGGAGTGGGATGATCAGGGACTCCCTGGTTTAGGGGAGGGCCTAAGGTGATGGCTCAGCTGGTTTAGGCGTGAGCAGAAGGATTGTCCCCTCATATAAGGACCGGTTTGTCATCTTTCACTACCTATACTCACGATAAGTACAACCACTCGAGACTGTGGGCAGTCACTCAATCTGAACTCGTACGGTCCAACCCCAGGGTTATGAAGGCTGGGGAGCACCGGGAGGATAAGGAGGGGGAATGTTTTGTCCGGTTTGGACATGGCGGTGGCCTGACTCCTTCCGGTATAACCGTTAAGGTTAGGACGTTCGAGGAAAGAAAGAGATTCGGATTCGGGTCTCACTAGCTATGAGATCGTAGAGCCGGACTAGTGGGTAAAGTGTACCCCTCTGCGCAGAGTTGAAACCTATTCGAATAGTCCATGTCCACTGGTATGGACGAGTCTGGTGTGGTATGACAATTAGAGATTTTTATAACCTTCGTGAACAGGGAAATGTGTGGGTAAGTGCGTACTGAAAAAGAAAACAAGGCCACGGGAGTGGGAAGCTCAGTGGTGGTTGAGTATTTTGTTACTTTTAAGTCTTTGGGAAAAACCTCACATCAACTGCCTTTCTCTAAGAAAATGAAGAGTGACTTCAACTCCACCAAATAAAGCATGTATGATATAGGTCTCTTTCTCTTTACGGGAGCGGGGTGGGCTTGCGGAATACCCAGTGTATTCACCCAGATTCATTTATGTTTTTCAGCAGCTGAAGACTTCTTTTCTGCTATGCTTGATTGAGAGGGCTGTGTCTGCACCCAGTTCTGCCTGTGGCTTGGGCTAGTGTACTTTCTACTGTGCTTTATATTCTGGCTCTCTCGAGCTTGTACCCCAGTATTGTAATAACTTTTATTTAAACTCTGTACTATTTGAAGTAAGGAATGTGGTTACTAGCCTCCTGGGACTAGTAATTGTATCACATTTGAGTCCCAAAGGATCGGGACGCTTCACAACCCGACTTTATAGATAGATAAAAGTGCCACTGCTACATGGATCAACCATTTTGTAATCATATGCCTATAGCACCTTCCTCCTGAGAGAGCTTCCAAAGGTAAAATATAATGCCAAAGCTTTTTTTGATTATTCCCTTTGAAAGGAACATGGACGTCTAAGAGGGGGTGAATTCTGGCAACTATTTTTTTCACTAATATATGCCTCTTATTTTTCGTCTTACACAAAACCTATGTAGATAACCAAGCAAGCTAGTGCAACTAAGGTTTTGTCTAAGTGTTGCTATCTCCACAACAAAATGGAGTTATGCAACCTAGACTCTAATCCTACCAATTAGCCTATAACTAAGCCAGAAAAGGTAAAGCACACAACTAAAGGAAGCAATATAAATGCAAAAGCTTAAATGTGATAGAGATGCAAACTCTCATTAATGCTTTGTGTTTTTACTGAGGTATCAAGAACCACGAAAGGTTTTTACTAATCCTTATTGGTGCCCCCATGCAAAGGGAAGCTCATGCGAGGGCGAATCGCTCGGTCATGTAACTTTATATTTACCCTCTGGCTTCTCCACATGCAAGTGATGCTTTGCTTTCGGCCTCACTCGAATGCTCGCCGCTATCTTCATTATTGAACTTCCAGCTAAAACACCATGGACCTCATTCCCTCTAGTACATAGTGGTCATCACACCACAAACACTGTTGGTATGCTCTTGCAAGGTTCTCGCCCCACTCGGTACAATTACAATGACTCGTGCAAGCATCAAGGTCTTTGAGGTGCCTATTACTCACCTCTCTCACTAGGGGTTAACCTATAACAGGAGCTATAGCAGTAGTTTAACTAACCTAAACACTTCACAAAGCACTTATGTGAATCACTAGTGATTCTATTAAGCATTTGGTTGTATAAGAGTTATGGAATGAAGTCTCAATTTCTTGGCAATGTATGTGTGCTCCCACGCTTGGAAATGTCAATTGGGATGGTATTTATAGCCTCCACACTCAAAAGAGCCATTGGGAACATGTAGACTTTTCTATGTGGCACCTGACATGTCTGGAGTGCCACTGACATGTTTGGTGACATCCACATCAACTAGCCAATAAAACTAGTTGTTACTGACTGTTGGAAAACTAGCCGTTGTCTCCGGGTATTCGGTGTGCCACCGGTGCTTACATCAGACATGTCCAATGCTTTATACTCGGCTCAGTTGCATTTCCAATCTCTTTGAGTGCTGCATCCAGTGCAAAGTCTAGTGTTGCACCGGATATAGTCGGTGCCCTTGAAATCCTAGGGTGACTCTACAATGTTCTTAGTGTGCCCTATTCGGTGCCTCATGTCCTATGTACATGGTGGGGTCTAGTGCACTCAGTCTTCAGCCCAGTCCTCGGTTCAACGACAGTTCAGTGTGTCACCACAGACATCTGATGCCCCCTAAAGTGTTGAATTCTTTGTGTATTCGTGTTTCTTCTCTTGGGATTCTTTTGTATTATGTCTTCGACGTATGATCTTGATAAGTCTTCAATGAGTCTTCTAATGTCTTGATTTGAGGTGTTGGAATCCTCGATCACCTCATTGCATTCGTCCAAGTCCATGCTATATCCTTTTGAACTATAAACATAAGCACTAGCAAAGTATATTAGTCCAAATTGTTATGTTGACCATTAAACGCTAAATCAAATTATCAAATGGACTAGGGTCCATTTTCCTTACACCCTTTGCTCTGCTAAGTGTTGTTTGGAGTGACTTATTTATCAATCCAGGTTATGGCAGGCATGATGCTACTTTACTAATGTCGCTTATTTTGTTAAACATGTAATGCTACTATTTGCTTATGATTCAAATGTTCTTTGGACATGTGAAAAGTGTTTTTATTCTTGTCCAACTCTTCCCTTTGAAGGAGAGAAGGAATTGGTGAAACTGCAATGTGGTCATTCTCTATATCAATTAGCTTCAAATTTTTGAGTTTCCCCCTTTTGTATGTATTAACAGAAGACAAAGATTTCTTTCATCCCTTCTTCCCTCTTTTTTTGGGGGGGGGAAGAAGTATCCTTAATTTGATGGTGTTACCTTCTTGTTCTTTTTAGAATCTCAACTGGTCTCCAACATTTAGCTTCCAACCTGGTCCTTAGCGAACTGTAAATAAAGAAAGACAATGTTTGAGATTTCAGCAGTGGCTGTCCATGTAACAGTTGGATTTTTTCTATTAGAGAAACATTATGCTGCAATGCAATAGCAGCAAGAAAAAGTTCTACCGAACAACTTATTCCTCTTCGTGGCAGCTCTTCGGTGAGGCATGGCATATAGATTCTACACCTGGTCAGCAGGTGGCGCCGAAGGACCTTCACCCTTATTATTTGCCTCGACTAGTTTATTTTGTGTGCTTGCTTGTGCATTTTGGCCATCTCTTCCATCTTCAATAAAATAAGGTGTTAATACTAGACAAGTAACATGGAAATAAATATACATCAAATAGTTAACCTTCTTCATGTTAGCTTCAATGTCGAGTAGGGCTATGTCTTTCTCACTTTGCTCCACACCAAAGTGAAGGACCTTTTGCTCACATTGATAAAATCTTGGGGAGTATTCTGAGTATCGTCTATTGAAATGCTAAAGTCAAGGTGTACCAATATCTTCATGTGCGAGCAACTTACCTTCTCTAAGATACACGTAACACTGGCCAGAACTGAAGGACCAGTGAGGCGACAAGAGGGGGGGTGAATGGGAGCCACTAAAAATTTCTCTGCTCGAGAGCACTGTGAATTGATCCCAATATTCAACATGAACCCAACGGGACACCAAAAGCAGCGGAACATTGTGCAGATTAATCTAGCGTCGATTGGTTGCACTAAAAACCTAGAATAGAGTCAACTTGACTTTCTGTAGAAAACCCGAAGCAAAATCGCATAACATGTCAAGCGATAGTGTCGCTCTGTTGGCTGGCAGTGTCGCGCCTCAAAATTTGCAGAACCCTCTCGAACTTCACATACAGAAGGCATGAAGGAAAAGAACATATTTTGTGAAGTTTGAACCTAAACAAATTATAACTCCATGAACAGATTTTGAATCCCGCTTTGATCGTGGTTTTGTTGGGGTTTTGTCAAATAAACTAAAAACGATATGAACTGGGATCACGACAAAAAACTGCTTGAACCAGATGTCTGCAATGGTCTAAGAAGTGATATTCACACTAAGGCAATCTCCAACAAAAACCAAAACTCAAGAACTCAATGGTTCAAAACCTAGAAGATCTTTTGTGAAGTTTGAATCAAAACAAATCAAAACTCCATGAACAGATTTAGAATCTCGTTTTGATCGGGGTTTTGTTGGGGTTTTCTCAAACAAACTCAAAACATGATTGTCGGTGTTTTGAACCTTGCTCCGACAAGTAAATTTACTGTGCACGTTTCGGGCTTCGGACAACGTGCGCGGTAGGCGCAAGATTTATACTAGTTCGGGCAAAACAACCCTACATCCAGGCATCGACAGCTTGCGCTGCCGTCACCATTGATGATCAAAGCTCGTATTAGGGGTTACAAACAGGTGAGAGAGGAAGGATAGGCTCCCAAGTCTATTATTTGAGGTGGAGGTGGTTACAAGGTGGAGTCCTAGCTAAGCTTGGCTTGGCGACTGGGCTCCGGCCTTCGGGTCCTCCTCCTGTTCGTCGGTCTTCTAGGCATCGTCTCGTCTAGGGTCCATCCTCATGTCCTTCATCCGAGATAAATGAACCTCTTGATCCTCCAAAAAAGGTCATCCTATGTCCAAGGAGCGGCCTCCTCCTTTTATAGGCTAAGATGGGGGTCGGCCAGCAACGGCTTCCTTAGGAAGGAGCCACCGAGTGATGGTAAAACTAGGCGTCTTACCATGGGGTAAATCCACGCGTGCTTGCAGTCTCCTAGTTGTCCTGTATTCTTTATTACAGATGGCGGGGGCAGCATGGGCCCAAGCACCATCATTCGAGCTATTGCGACCCCTGGCCTTTGTAGCCTAGGGCTCGACGTGGCTCATCGTGTTGCGCCCTACCAGCGGCCTGTGCACTCAAGCCTAGTCTCGATAGGTCATGAGTGTGCCACTGGCCGAGGGACACGTGGGCCATAAATGCACCACAGTTCGAGGGGCTCGTAGGCCATGAGTGCTCTACGACTCGAGGGGTTTGTACGCCATGAGTGCTCTGGCGCCCGAGGGGTTTGTAGGCCATGAGTGGGAGGCAGACCAGCGCCTCTGCTATGGTTCGGCGCCAGGCGTAGTTAATGCTACTAGTCATTTATGACGCGTCGATCTTGGGCTAGGCGCAAGATCCACTCGAGTGGTTTCCCTTTGGAAAGCCTGCCCCCTGTCCGATTCTGCCACGCCTAACCCCAGGCTTGGTGTCGTGGGGTTCATCTAGGGGTGGGTTCTTCTAGAGTAGACGTTACCTATGTCCTCCGACTGACTAGCGGGCCCTAGTTTCCAGACACCTTTTCCTAGTGTGCTCGCTGACCGATGGGCCCTAGGGACCCGGGGGGTAGAGTGTCTCCCTTCGGAGGCTGATGAAGGGTCGGACATGTTATGTCCTTTTGCGTTTCAAGTGATCGTAGTATTTACTCTTGACACTACAACACAAACCCCCCTATAGCAACACATCTGTAGTAACACATGGTTTTATGCGTTGTAAGAAATTAGCGGGCAACGCTTAATATGCGTTGCAACCAGCATCTGTCAAGTTATTAGAGTAGTGGCAACACTTAATATGTGTTGCTAGCACCATCTATTATTTATACAGAATGTGGCAACACTTAATATGTATTGCTAGCGGAATGTATCGATTAACTAGGATTTGGTAACTTTTAATATGTGTTACTAGTAATATTTAATATTAAAATATAGAACAACTAAATAACTCACGGACCCGAATTCTTCATACAATTCACCTTAGAGCGTTCTTGTTCCTATCCCTTCCCACCTCTCCCGTCTCCGGTGCCGCCGCCGCCGCCCGCTCGCCCTCATCCCCCCAAACCTCCAGCTCCCCACCTCCCCCGCTCGCTCCCTTCCAGGAGCTGCCATACCGGCGACGGCTCCCAACTCTCCCTCCACATCTCGCCTTCTCCCCCTTCCTCTCTTGGCAAGATCTCCTAGCCACTGCGTCCGCCCCCACCCTCGTTGCCTGGATCCGGCAGTCCCTCCATGCTCATCCGCCCCTTTCCCGCTCTCTCCTCGACCGGCTCGCTCCCGCTTGCAACCACCCACACCCCGTTCTGCTCCAGAGACAGTCCTGACGACGCTGAAGGAGGAGACGCAGCAGCGGATGGATGACGCATCGACTGGAGGTCATTGGTGGCCACTCACGCCTCCTCAGACCTCACCCTCACTTCGTCGTTGGTGCAGGTTCGGCCAACGGCCTCCTCACGGCGAGGCACAGGTGAGCAAATTATCGTAAATTTGATTGAGCACTTATCATATTAGGCCCTATCTAGAAGACTAGAAATTCAATGCATACTGCAGTTGGTTTGTATTCTTGTTATTCAGCAGTGTAGGACTATGTTAGCTGGACCTACAAAAGCCAAGACTGATAAACCACTGAATGTCTTCTTGATATACGATTGAATGAATGCAAATAGATGCACACGTGCTTAATTGCTAAAAAACGTACAAATTAAGAAGTGCAAACAACAACATCTGCTGCCCTTCATTATAGTTTAGTGCAGTATTGTGTTATACTGTTATATCAAACTTATGTTGTACACATTGTGTTCACTTTTATGCATTTCATTTGGAGAAACATCAGCAATTATCATATCTTAACATTCTGAACGATTTCCTGATAACTTCTGACAGTTATAGCAAAAGAAAGAAAAAAAACCTTCCTAGCAGAACTGAAGATGCCATCTCATCAAGATAAAAAGAGGAATATATCTTCGAATTTCTCAAAGGTACCTACTGCAACTGATTTCTTGATGACTCCTTTATGTGGACAATATGGTGTTGATGTCTCACTGCCATGACATTTGCCAAACTAGTTAAAGGAACATGCCACCCACTTTCCACATCGACATATATTGATTGATGCATGGGATTTTTTTATTTCGAGTGGGCAAGTTTATTGCAATAAGAGTAACCCCACTTATAAAATTTTCTAAAGAAGTAGCCACTTAGGTGCTGTGCGCCACATGGCTGTTGTGATTTTGCTTTAATAGGTCGGTACTCAGTAGCCTAAGACTATGATTAGTGGTGCTGCTGGGAGTTCTTTGAGCATTGAACAAGCCATTCTTGGATTGACCGAGGCTTTGATGATAGTACTAAATGACAAGGAAAATCTTAGTGCACTTGGTAAGCACAAGAATGAGAATCATTCTGGTGGCAGTGAGTCAACTGAGCATATATTGCAGATGCTTCGCCAGTTGCCAACCAAAAATATATCTGATAAGATAAGCCATGATGAGATTACAGATGATTCTATCTCCAATGTCAATAATTCCTTTGCTGATAGAAAGGCACTACATGTGAAGCGGACCAAAAAATGGCTTGAGGAAACAACTAGTAATGTTGATAAATTGTTGTGTGCTACATTCCCACATGTGCGTTTTCCTTGTTTCTTACAGTTTAAAATAAATGAGTCACCTGTTAGGAACATGGGATTTTCCCCTATTCCTGCGTTTTTCCTATGAAATTGAACTGATCCATTTGAAATTCATGTATGATTCCTGTGTTCCAAACGAGGCCTTATTCTTTTAAGTTGACACTCATTTTTTGCAGCTTGCTATTCATTCATCTGAGAAGGTAAGGAAGGCGGTGGTTAGTGGTGTAAAAGGGCTTTTGTCTAGTTGCAGTTCTACATTAAAAAGAACCAAGATGCTACTTTTGGTATGTGAACTTTAGTATTTTGTTACCTTTTGAGAGCATGGAAGCTATAGTTATGTACACATATTTTACAACTTTGTCATCATAGCTGCATGCATTTTATCATTTGAAATTGATTTACCATGCAGTCGATAGCCTTTCGTAGCAGCCTCTTAGTGCTTGACCCAATGCTATATTTATTTTTTGTTTTGTAATTTTATCGTTGCAGGAATGTTTATGTGTTCTGGCATGTGATGATGCTGCAGCTGTGTCTGAGGCTGCACAAGATGCTCTTGATCATCTTTTCAACCAAGGCCACAATCTCGTAACAGAAAATGAGATTTCTGATACCTTTACTAGGTTCGTGCCACTTCCAGTTCTGAAACAGCTAAAGTTGATGATGGCCTGTGACAACAAAGTTTTAACTGTTCTTTATATTATAAGCAGGCTGGTTGAAAGGCTACCACAAGTGGTACTTGGAAGCGAGGAGACAACCGCACTTTCACATGCTAGGATGTTGTTGGCTCTGACCTTTTATGCTGGTACCCAGTTTCTGATAAATCATCTTCACCGTTCTCCTGTGAGCTCACTCTCTCTTGGATGTTTTCGACATTTCTTACATAGATATATGGTTCCCCTGTTGACTTTTAATTTGATTCCTTGTGTGGATCTGCCATTTTTCTGTTGACATTGAAATTGATTACCCTGGCAGGTCATTGCTGCTCGTTTCTTTGATTGTTTGGGTTTATGCATAGGTCATAGCTCACAGTTTTCTGGTTCCATGGACAAGCTAATTGTATCAAAGCCACTATCTATTGGGTATCTTTATTCAGTTGCTGAGTTGAAGAGTGGCGCCTATTCTAAAGATACAACTAACATATCTCTGCATGCCACGTCAACATCTGCAGCCTCCAAAATATCTGTTATCCATGATAATGCTTTGCCAAATGCATTACTTAGTACAATTGAATATGAGTTGCCCCATGTGCCTCCATGGTTTTTTCATGCTGGTAGCCAGAAGTTTTATGGGGTTCTTGCTAGAATAATTAGACTTGTTGGCCTATCAACAATGTCAGGTACCTTGTGAATTATTTTGCTTGTCAAATCTACGATTCATGGACTGTTCTATTTTTTCATGCTGAGTCAGTACTAAACCAAAGATCATAACCTGTTCCTAAGAGGAACCCAACAATATGTAACTAAAATTTATTATCAGTTCCCTTTATCTTTATATGTTCATGACTTTGCTTATTGTTTCCTACTCAAGATGGTCGTGCATGGAGCTTTGTTTGGCACCAATGGCACAATATATTCTCTACATATTACAATATGCAGTTGATGGGTTCGATTCCTTAAAGCTAACAGTAGTGGTCACTAGCCTTTGAAAAATAAATTTTGGACAACCAAATTTCATAGCAGCTTTGGCTACTCTTGAAGTTGATTTTTTTACTACTTTAGATTGTCGTTGATGTAAATGTTCTTAGTGGTGCTTTGAGATGACTAAGGATCTATATCTGTCTTGAGATTTGTCTTTTCCTTACAAGTGAAGAGATTGTGTGGTTCAATGAAGTAATAACCTATGATCTATGGGCCAGGTCTTTGATGAGTACCTTAACTTGCAGGATAGCATACTCATACAATAATATTGTTGCCTGTCGCTCTTAACAAATTTCATTCAGGAACCGGGCCATGTTGATGTTCAAAAGAGTTGTCAGAAGTTCATGACATCTGTTATTTATTATATCTTCTTTTGTAGTGGGCTGGTGTGGTCTGTTTAGCAGCAGGTAATTTTGCTATTGAAAATTAATCTATTACCATAAGCTTGGTGATTGAGGTAGACATTTGATTTATACTTAATCTAACTGTTTCTCTATGTGAATGTATACATATAATAACTCAGGTAGCACTACAACCAGCAATGTATGGATGAATTGAAGGTAGTAAAGAACGCAGGCAATCTTATAGAAACTCTGCATCTTGAAACTAGCATGATTGACAAAGAAGCTGGATGCATCCTTTGGATTGGTGTCTTCTTATCACCAAGCATTAATGTGAAGCAAGTTCATTTGTTGACTAAGAACAGATGAGCACAAATCAGTGAAGATTTCGTTGCACTAGAGATGGAGGATGGATAGGTGGTAGATTTCAATATGGCTTTGATACTATTGTTTCTCTTTACAATCTTTGTACAGAACAAGAAAAATGACGTTGTATGTGGATACTATTGTAATTCAAGAATTTATTTCTGAATAATAAATATATTTGTTTATAATTTGTGTATGGGTTTGGTATAATATATAAATTTTTAGCTATATTGATTACATTTGTATTCAAATTAAATTATTGTAATAATAATATGTATTACCTGGTTCATTCCTTGCTACACATGGAAGCGTTACTATAGTCCTCGGATATCCGTTGTAGCATGGCAACGCTTAACTCTTGGTTTTACCAATGCATGTATAAGTGTTGTTATAGATCCTAGCAACGGCAGTATAGGCAACACATAATTATGTGTTGGTATAGACCTTAGCAACACATATATAAACTTTTGGCAACACATATATGTGTTGCTAAAGGGGTGGTTGTTTTGTAGTGTGAAAGGGAAATGTGCCCTTGGGCCATTTCTATTTTGTTTTGGTGATTAAATGCTCAACACATTGTTTTTGGACTAACATCATCTTGTATGAGCATAAGTACAGGTAGTTAAAGCAAATTGGGAAAAAGGCACTTTTAAGCTTGAATATGGGCATACTACAAATCTATGTGATTCCAAGTGAAAAAGGTATGCTCCTAACACTTAGTCAATTGTTTTAGGTACTTATCATATTTGTCTAAGTGTTAGGGACTATGTGAAGTCAAGTCAAAAGGAGCGAAAGAGAATTAGAATAAAAAAGGAGCATCTGGGCTGTTATGCGTAGCACCAGACGGTCCGGTGCCACCCACCGGACAGTTCGGTGTGCACTGGACAATCTGACCGAACGAGATGCTCTCGGGAAAAAAAGACTTCATCGACTATATTTCACCAAACGATCCGCGTAGAGTGCATGACAGTTCGGTGTGCCAGTCGGCCAACGGCTACTTGACACGTCAGCCAGAACCAACGGTAAACAGGAGCATCGAACAGTCCAGTGCCACCCACCGGACAGGTCGGTGCCCCTAGAAGCAGAAAGGGACCAATCAACGATTCGTAGCCATTGCACTGTGTAGTGTCTGATGTGTACCGGACAATCAGGTGCACCCGCGGATAGAAGGCTACCAGGGCCTTCCAAATGGAGCCCCAACGACTCCTATGTATCTTCGGGCTATAAAAGGACCCCCCTAGGTGCCATGGAGGAGTACACAAGCACACTTTGAGCAATCTACAACTCCTAGACTTCGCAACCACGCTGTCAATTCATTAGATAGATATTTGAGCGCGTTCTTGAGTTGTGACTCTGCCGTTTTGATTCTTGCGCTCTCTTCTTGGCTTGTGTGCATGTTGTTGCTGCGATTGTGTTCTTGTGTGTGTCTCTACTCCCTCCTTACTCCGGTTTTGACTACAAACATTTGTGTAAGGCATGAGACACTCTAATTTGTGGAGATTCCTCAGAACCCGAAATTGATATAAGGAAGACAACTGTGGTACTCAAGTTTGATCTTTGGATCACTTGAGAGGGGTTAAGTGCAACCCTTGACCGAAGGAGGTCACCACCACATGGAGTAGGCATTGGGCGAACCACGTGGTAAAATCGTTGTGTCTCTTCTCCATTTACTTTATTGCGATTATCGTCTTCTTGAGTTCTCATATTCACTTGTATTATTGCTCCTAAGTTTGATACATATTTCAAAGGATCAATCAAGTGAAGAGTTCTCATCTCTCCATCTCTAGTCATACTAACTTGGTTTTAGCTTTCACTAACACTAACTTCACTTCACTCGTTTGTGGAATGTTTCAGTCAACAACTGATCTTCCTTAGTAATGAAGTCCTAATAATTTTGTTGGCCAAAACTTTAATCATAGCAAGCCATTATTTGTAATATTTGTTGAATTTTCCAAAGCGCTTGAATTCGTTTGGTAGCATGATCAATTCACGCTTGGCAATCTTTATGGCCTCTTCTTCATCCTTCGGTTTTGGCATGGTGAATCCTTCCTTTATGGGAAACACTCGATATGACATGTGTTCTTCAACTAGATCCAATGTGTGCACATGCTCGCAGATTGTATTGTAAGTGATCGTCAATGTTTGTGCTTGCCACTAAGGTTGTAGAGTGGCCCATTAAGGCCAAAGGAGGAACTTAGTGGGCGTGTATGATTAGCTCTTTCATCACCAACTGCTTTGTGAAATTAACCTTGTCATAAAACTACTCCTTTTATCCAACCATTCAGTCACTTGCTTTGGTAGGCCAATTCCAGTGACAGGGAGTCTTACCAGTATTGAAAGTTGTAGCAGCCAAAATTGTTCTATAGGCTCTCTTTCTCGTGGATCATTGTTTGGTAATGCAACTCATGCAAGCGACATAAGCACTTCGAGTTGGCTTCACTAACTAGCTCCAAATAGACCAAATGAAAACCCCAATTCTCATTATAGCACTTGGAGTCATCTGGTGGAAGTAAATTTTGTATTTCTTTAGCACCTCAATTACCATCGGATGAACCAGGAACCAGAGCCCTGCTTAGGGCATGTACAATGGGTGTCTTGAGTTGTGTCTTCGAGTGTGTCTAAGGGGGTGAATGTAAAAAAACTCAAGACATGTATCTTGACGAAGACACAATGTCTTAGCTCTATGTTCGAGACATGATACTAGCTGATTGGTCACTTTAATTTATTGAATACTCTGATTGGTACAATGAATATGGTAAGACACATGTTTTGGACATGCCCACTATATTATGTTGTGTTTTAGTTGTGTCTTATACTTCGAGTACCGTGCAATAGTGTCTAGGTTGTACATGCCCTTAGAAGAAGCTCTTGAAAACCACCACATCATCATTCTAGAATAGAGTGTTTTGTCTTTACCGTCCAGGTATGAGCGTGCAAGCTTAATATCTTCGAGATATTCGAGCTTCGTGGACTTTTAGATGGCCCCGTTTACAGTGGACTTTCCAATGTCTATACAACTCGGCCAAAGAGTACCTTGTCTTCTTTAGGTTCCATCGTCAACCTTTTTCCCAACCATCATGGTCTCCTCGGTAGCTCGATTGGGATTGCTTGTATACATAGTTTGGCTTCTGTGGTCCAAAGAGTATCTTATCTTTAGGTTCCGTCGTCAGTCTTATGCCCAACCATCTTGGTCTCCTCGGTAGCTTGATTGGGGTTGCGTCCTGGCAAAATGTTCCATGATACTGCTGACGCTATCCGGCTACTAAGAATGTATAACTCGTTTTATTCATGGGGAGATGTGAAAAAAATGATAATAGAAAAGGAGGTATTGGAAGAATGTTGGAGGAAAAAATGTTGGAAAGAGTGGAGATGCGTTTCGGATTAAAGCTATTTATTTAAACTGCTGCAACTGTAATCAATAAAGATAAAAATACTGTAGAAATCTGTAAGAATTAAAGCCAACCAAACTGGAATTTAACTAATTTTAAACAAGGTCACAAAAAAGGCGGTCACAAAAAAGGCGTGAATGAGCCCCGTTCATCCCCATCCTTCCATCATTCGATTACACACACCCGACCAAAGGTCCAAAGCACACGAGACAATCGCAAGACAACAACAGCAGCAGAGGAACCAAGAGGAAAGCAAACCTCGCCGGCCGCACCCCTCCATCTCTGATCGCCCGCTCATTCTCATTCATTCATTCATTCCCCTCGCGTCGCGTGATTCGATTGGATTCCGTTCCCCCGCCCCGTTCCGTTCCTTCAGCGCCGCTGCCGCTGCCGCTGCGGCTGCGCCGAGGCCCCAGCGAGTCCCCGAGGCCCGACCCCAAAGGCTGCGGCCTGCGGCCGTCGCAGTCCCATCGATTCCTCCCGCTTGGCTTTCCCACCCCTCGAAGCCGAATCCGATGGTTCCACCCGTTGACCGCCTCCGCCATCGGAGGCCGCGCCGCCTCCTCCCCGCCTTCTTCCTCGGTCCCCGCGCCCGCCTCCTCCTATAGATATACCGCCCGCGCATCGCTCCATGGCGGTCGGCGGCGACGACGACAGCATGGAGCGGGACTTCGCCGCCAGGCTGCGCCTCGCGCATTCGCCCTCCCCGGCCACGCCTGCCGCCGCCGCCTCATCCTCCCCCACCGCCGCTGGGGGGATCGCCTTCCGCGCGCCGCAGGAGCAGTTCACCGCCGACGACTTCGTACTCGGCAAGATCTACGGCGTCGGCTCGTACTCCAAGGTTCTCTTACTGCTACTCACTGCATGGGTGTGCCATGGCCTGCGCGGCCGCGTGGATCGTGGGACGATTTATTCACCGAGGCGGGACGATGAAAAAAAAAATGACAGGTGGTGCGGGCCAAGAAGAAGGACACTGGTCGCGTCTACGCGCTTAAGATCATGGACAAGAAGTTCATCACCAAGGAGAACAAGATCTCCTACGTCAAGATGGAGCGTATTGTACTCGACCAGCTCGACCACCCTGGCGTCATCAGGCTCTTCTTCACTTTCCAGGACACATACTCCCTCTGTTAGTGCCCCTCAATCAACCAGCAGTAGTCAGAACTAACGATGAAGAGCTAGTAATTTGATTGTAAAGTAATGCCGCCCTCGGGTCAATACTATGTCTCTTTTGCCGTGCAGACATGGCGCTCGAGTCGTGCGAAGGCGGGGAGTTATTCGACCAAATTGTTCGGGTTAGTGTGTTAGTGTCCAGCTGCTAACAGTGTGATTCATTTCTGTCCTGCCTTTGTTTCTTGTGCTTATAATTCGGTTGCAGAAAGGTCGGCTCTCTGAGGACGATGCACGGTTCTATGCTGCTGAAATTGTTGATATATTGGAGTACTTGCATGGCCTTGGCCTAATTCATCGGGATGTCAAGGTGAGTGTGAAATGAAAATCAAGATGGAGTTGCCCATGACACAGTATGTTTATGTCATATTTGCTATTTGACAAGGACTGCATTGGTCTTTCAGCCAGAAAATCTACTGCTTACTTCTGATGGGCACATCAAGATTGCTGACTTTGGTAGTGTGAAGCCTACAAGGGATACTCCTATCAAAGTTCTCCCAAATTCAACTAGTAAGAAAAAGCATAAGCTACTCTCAATCACGATAGAATTTTGAATATCCTGCTTTATAATTCTCGTTTTGCCAACATTTATGTACAGCTGAAAGGGCCTGTACATTTGTTGGAACCGCTGCATATGTACCACCTGAGGTCCTGAACTCTGCCCCAGCAACCTTTGGGTGAGTAAACCTACATCTGGTAAATACGCAAGAAATAATTACTAGTAGGAAGATCTGTTTTTCCATCGTATACTCAAATTCTTCATTTACCATACATTTATCTATGTTTTTATATCTGCGTGAGTTATTTACTGGATTATTAAGAATCAGCATCACACTATTATTGACTACACTAGATACATGAGATATTCAGACTGCATAGTCCTCACTTCCAGCAGCAATCTAAATGCACATTCATGCATAAGATGCTGTAGAGTTAAAGGTCTGCTTGCGCACATTGTTAGAAACATTCATTTCCAAGAGATGAATGCATGCCTTCAAACTGCACTTTGTGGTGATATGAGCAAATAATATAGACTCGACACTTATTTGTACTATGAACTTCATCACAGAAATGATTTATGGGCATTGGGATGCACACTGTACCAAATGCTTTCTGGCTCTTCGCCATTTAAAGATGCTAGTGAGTGGTTAATTTTCCAGAGAATCATTGCAAGGGACCTCAAATTTCCAGAGTATTTTTCAGCTGAAGCTAGAGATCTTGTTGACAAATTGCTGGTATGTCTAAATACCTATTGCTTATATGGATCATGTGCACAAGTTCCTCATATATTATTCATGCAATTGAAATGTTGTTTTGTTTTATATAAATACGACAAATAGAAACTTGAAATGTGTTTCCAGTGGAAATAATGATTCCACTATGCAAACCAAGTGTGTTCAAATTCTAATGGCATACCTTTGGGACAAATGAGTGACTTTGTACCATAGTTTTCAAATCGCCTGATCGATGCCACTGGGCGATTAGTCGCGATTAGGCGTCAATCAGGGCAATTAGTCGCCCCTGATCGACCCTAATCGTCCCCCTGGTCGTCCTGTGTATTCCAGAGAGAGAGAAAGAGAGAGAGAGAGAGAGATACTTGCAGCAGTATAAATACTTAAATAGTCCATAACAGCACATCAATATCAATATTCAATTTCAATACTTGGAAGTCCAAAACAGCAGTACATCCAGCTTACTAGACCAGCACAGCAGCAACATGTTTATTCAATACTTGAATAGTCCATACTCCATAACAACATAACAGCAACAAGTTTATATAAGACTATGAACCTGCAAGTCTACAACTTACTAGACCAGTAGAGTAGTAGACCATGACCAGGAAGGCACTCACGTACCATCAGAAGAGCTGCTCATCTCCGAACTCCGGAGTGCTGCTGTTGTTGAAGAGAGAAGAACAGAAGAGTGAAGAACAGAGAAGAGTGAACTCAGTGAAGAACAGAAGAGAATGGAAATGGAGTTGGGGGCTCTGGGAAGTAAGCAGACACACCAAGTTGGACCTGCTAAGTAGCCTGTCGTACTAGCCTGGACAAGGATTTGAAGAGACTGGAAGCAGAAGAGACGCCTGGACAGGAAGTTGAAGAGGCTGGGCGTTTGGAGAGACACCCAGAGTGCATTTAAACCTAAAATGGCTTTTGGACTACCCAAAGAGCAATTAAATCGATCAGTTGATCGCCCACTAGGACGATTAATCGATCTTTGTCGCGATTAGGCGGACGATAAGGACGATCAGGTACTCTGATCGAATCGAGACCTCTGATCGAGTGCTGACATCCGATCAGACCGACTAATCGCGACTAATCGTGATTAGTCGGACGATCTGTAATCTATGCTTTGTACCCTATGGACTGTATTGAGAAACCTATGAAGATCTTGGATTAATTTTAAAAACAACAAGGATGGTAAGAAATAAAGTAGCCTAGCCAGGCTGTCAATAGAAATTGCAAGCTAAGTAGGTCAGATTCTGGAAAATCCAGTGGCTGCCTCAGTTATGCTTATTGTTCAAACACAAAGGGATATTTTGAGAGCAAGGGGAGGCAAACCCAAGGAGGGAAAACCTCCCATAAATAACTAAATATCTTATTCAAATGACACCTCTTGGGATTGCTACCCTAGGAAATGACAGTGATGCCAAGGGGATTTGAGTTTCCAAACTAGACCAAAGGTGACATTTTTTTTCTTTTAGGACAGTGAATTTGCATTCGTTTTAGAAAAACAGTTCCATGCCTTTGACCTTTGACCCAAATTTGAAAACTGTGAATTTGATCTTTGGCTTCACTTTATCGAATATTTATCTTATGAATATGTAGGATGTTGATCCAGGCAAAAGGCCAGGTGCAGGACCTGATGGTTATTCTTCCTTGAAGGAGCATCCTTTCTTCAGAGGCATAGACTGGAAGAACCTGAGGAAGACACGGCCACCTAAGCTCGCAATCGATGCAAATGTATTTTTTGTGACATATGTTAATCAAATCTTTACTCTATTCCAGCCTTTGTCTTCCTAACAATAGCCTCAATCAGGCAAATGAAGATGAGGATAGCCAAGATTCAAATTGGTTGGCACACATGGGAAGTGTGGCAGTCAACCAACAGTCAAATACTGTTGGTAATAATGGTGCCCCGTCATCATCTGAAGTGCGCTCCCATATATCTAAATTAGCTTCCATCGACTCCTTTGACTCAAAATGGTAAATCTTGTATATCATGAAATTGATTATGCCCTACAAAAGGCAAAATAAAATACAATGTGAATATGGTAAACATAGTACTCGTTTTTTCCACAAGAAATTCATGTTGATGGATATATTGCTTAAACAATGTGGCAGGCAAGAATTCCTGGACCCCGGCGAGTCTGTAGTCTTAATATCAAAGCTGAAGAAGATTAATAAGCTAGCAAACAAGAAGATCCAGTTGATCCTCACTGACAAACCTCAATTGATCTGTGTTGACCCTTCAAAAATGGTGGCCAAGGGAAACATTATTTGGTCTGATGACCCAAGTGAACTCAGTGTGCAAGTATCAGATTCTTCACATTTTAGAATATGCACGGTATTCATCTAAGCTACTCTTGCTTCTTTAGTATGACTAGGAGGGGATTTAATCCCCTTCTGGATTGAAGTAACCGAACAAGCCCTAATTAATTTCTCTTACAGCCAAAGAAGGTGTCAACATTTGAGGATGCGAAACAGCGTGCTTGGCAATGGAAGAAGGCAATTGAAGACCTCCAACGCTGCCAAAGGAATTAATTTTCAATTCAAATCAAAACTCTAAAATGTCGAATTAGGCACTGTTAATACATCATATCCTTTTCACTTGGGAGGAACATGAGGGGGTTTATTTCTCCTGCATCCTGCTCCAATGCCTGGTTGCAAGGAACTTGCTACTCGCTAATTCACACACTGAATGATGGCCCCCAATTTTTTCCCTTCCCATCCATGTTTTCAAATAGTACACAATTTTGTTTGTCACTTTTGTGAACCGTTGGAGCAGATATCTTCAAAACAGGCTGCAGTCTGGAAATATTGACACAGGAAACTATTTTAACAGTCTGCCATACTTGATTCTCTTTGTTGTCTTTTGTTCAAGAGCATCTATATCAGAGTAATTCTTTGGTTTTGCCAGATATCGAATGATATTGGTCTGATTGTTTACTTGAATTAGTGTTGCATTAGATGTTATACAACGTGCCCTTCACCTGAACAAAGCGAAGGGGGCATGCTGGATACGTAGGATTTGACCGAATAGTAGGATGCAGGCTGGAATTGCTTTGCGTATGGTGCTAGTCTGTTATACCTGTGTAGGCAACCAAACCTGAGTGGATTGCACCCTGGATAGCCAAACATGAGCAAATTGCACTGTGGGGCAACCAAACATCTATGTTGACACAAAGTGTCCATAACTTCTTGTCTCAAAACACTTGGGCTCTAATCTAATGTCAATATCCAAATTTCAAGTAACAATGCTAAAAGCACCTAGACACTTAATGGGTTCCATGATTAATGGTGATACAAAATTATTATGACTAACATTTGCTTTTTAGAGGCCTATTAAGCTAATTCACAATATAGTGATTGTTTGTGTAATCCATAGTTATTAAGGCCGTAAGACGATATAAGGCGCATGACCCCATTTTTATCTTTTAGCCGGTAAAGCTTAAGATGTAACCACACCTTGATTATATAGTAATATAAAAAATTAAACCAAATATTATAATAAGTAAGCTAGCATAACTGTAAGGCCTAGTAGCCCTATTTCAACCTAGTAGAAGAGAGAAACATGGAAAAAAGAAAAAGTTAAATGACCTATAACCAGTCAACCCAACAAATACAGCCCAACACACCAGTTTTCTCTACTATACTTAAAGCACCAGTTTTAATGGTGGTCTTGCGTCATCTTTTTACAAATAACCCTTCACAGCTATTTTAAATTAACTCGCTGCACGTCTATAGATGGCCAAACGGCGGCCCGGCACGGGCCAGACGCTCGCGGGCCACAGCTCTGGCTCAGGCACGTCATGCCGACCTGCTGATTGTGCCGGACCGTTGTACGTCTATAGATAGCCAAACGGTGGCCCGACACGGGCCAGACGCCCGCGGGCCACAGCTCTGGCCCAGGCACGTCATGCTGACCTGCTGACTGTGCCGGACCGACTCGTTAGCCTGTCGGTCCATTTGATTAACATCATTGTATTTTTTATGTTGTTAATGATATGATCATTGAAAGAGAGAAACCTTGTCAGTATTGCAGCCATGACAATAGCAGCGACGACGATGAAACTTTTAACAGACAAAAAACATCTAACGATCACATGTGGCTATCAAAATTGGATTTTGAACACAAAGATGGATAAAAGATGGGTATAGACTGCTCAAGACAGTGTACAAAACACAAAGATTGGTAAGGTGAGTATTAATGTGTGTTTGGAGACTACAAACATAGTTCATTAATATATCAATTTAATATACCAATTTTACAATTCCATTTTTGATATTTTAATTAAAATCTTTTTAATTTTTATTTATTCTAACACTTAATTATTATAAATCCTATTTTAGTTTCATTTTTATGTTATTATTATTATTATTACTATTAAAGCAATGGAATCATCCATACGCCTTATGGTTTATCAAGATAACATGTATATTATGTGATTAATTCAACACCACTAAATTCAATTGAACTAGGTATTTAATTTTGTAAAAGTTAAGTGACATGTATATAATTAATCCAAATTTTAATCGGAACCCCATGCAGACCATAGAAATTTATGAGGAGAAAAAGGGGCAAAAAAAAAGAGCGGATGATTGGAATCGGTCTCATGACCCTACATGCGCTTGTGGGCACTAGATAATATAACTTCAGATTTAAATGTTCTAAAATTCAATAAAAACATAATTTCTAAAGACAGGTTGCACTTTTTGTTCGGATCTGAAAAGTCAGATCAATGAATTTGTAGATAGATTTCTTGAAATTTTGATTCTTGACTTTGTAGCTTAATTATATTCGCAGCATGTAGATGGAATTCCTAAATACTTAATATATTAGCTGATAACTGCAGATCACAGACGAACTCCTCAATATATTGGCAACGACTAATATGCAAGCAGACGTTAGGTGCAAGCGTGTAAGCAGCTCAATTGGTGCATTGAATCTAGATCTAACCGTATGTGTAATCGTGATTTGTTAGGGTTTTTTATAAAGTTAAACGAGATGGTGGTGGAAGGATTTAAACGTTAAATATAGCAATACGGTTAGATCTAAATCTAACGGACCAAAAGACATGTTTGCACACTTGTATATAATGGCTGCTTGCATATTAGTCTTTGCCCAATATATTAGCTAATAATTATAGATAAAACATACTACTTATTAATGTATCAGATCAGAAGATAACTGTAGACGAGCAAACTAGCAATCAAGATCAAAGCTAACAGTAACCACGGCGGTCCAGTACGGACGGGGAGCGGGAGACTACATCTCTCGAAGGCCCAGGAGTTTTCACTACGGATCGCCTCCTCCTCCTCTTTGGTTAAGTCGTTCTTGATGTTGAAGGTCTTGCGGATCTCCTCCGGTGACTTGCCCTGGATCATGTCGACCACCGCCCGGCAGGTCAGGTCCTGCAACCCCTTGATGTCGAGATAGTTGGCAGCCATGATGAGGTCGAAGAGCGTCGCCGTCGCGACCTTGACGAACTCGGCGTCCCACTTCTTGAGGTCGACCTCGCCGCCGCCCCCAGCTGATGAGGCGCTGGTGGTCTCCGCGGCGTCGGAGTCGTCGTCGGCGGGCTTGGCGGCGGCGTGGACGTGCTTGTTGCAGTACTCGATGACCAGGGCGAGAGTTTTGGAATTCACGTTGGGGAGCGGGATAACGTTGTTGGCGCAGTCGTCCTCGATCATGAAGCGGATGATCTCTGACTTCATCATCACCGCCTCCTCCACCTCGAACTCCTCGTAGTCGGAGCTCCTCAGCGTAAGCATCTTCTTCGCGGTGCCGCGGGCAGGCGGGGTCGGCAGTCGGGGGTAGGGCGGTAGGCTGGCGACTCTCGCACGCGGCCAACTACGATCCACGATGCGGCACGTCCGTATATATAGTGAGGGGCGGCTTGATAGGAACGGGGGAGACACCACGGCCGCGGTACGGTAGGATACGGTAGGTGCAGATTGCATCTCCTAGATTCGCTCTTGTCAGTTGCCTGCTGCACGTGATAACAATCAGGTCTCAGCCCTTGATTTTCTGTTATGAATCGCGGGCCTGTTGCATGCCATGCATAGCGCCGGGCGTGCTCCTAAAGTCCTGTTTTACTTTAAAAAAACGCATAGTTTTGTCTATAATTGTAACAATATTTTGGTGATATATGTACGTGCAATTGCTCATATCTCTACTATACTTAAGCACCGGTTTCAATGGTCGTCTCGTGTCATATTTTTACAAATAACCTCTCACAGCTATTTCAAATTAATCCGTTGCACGTCTATATATGGCCAAACGGCGGCCCGGCACGGGCCATACACTCGCGGGCCACAGCTACGCCTATAGATAGCCAAATGACGGCCCGGCACGGGCCAGACGCCCGTGGGCCACAGCTCTGGCCCAAGCAAGTAGGAGTGTAAACGGATACTTATTCGGATATCAGTTTTTGGTCTTTTTTCTTTGATTGTGAATTAATAGAATATAGAATCTGCTATGCAAATTTATATTCTTGTTTTTAGTATTGAGTTGGTAAAGATTCATGAAAGGTAAACCTTAAATCTATCATATATCTTCTCAAATAATAAATATAAATTTCGGATACAAATCGAATACGGATACATATATTTTTTCACCTTTTTTGTTGTATGGAGCAAATAATGTATGAAATAATTTATACAAAATTTTATTCTTATTTATAATAATGTGCTTCATAACATAAGAAGAGATTAGCATCAAATTTCATACATATCTATTTTAAAATATTAAATTTGTCCTAACAGTTCGGATATCCATTTACATCCGTACAAGCACGTCATGCCGACCTGCTGACTGTGTCAGGCCGGCTCGTTAGCCTGTCAGCCCATTTAATTAAATCAACGTAAAATGTTAAAAAACAAAAAACGATGCATGAGGTGGGTTCGAACCTACGTAGAAGTGTAAACGGATACTTATTCAGATATCAGTTTTTGGTCTTTTTTCTTTGATTGTGAATTAATAGAATATAGAATCTGCTATGCAAATTTATATTCTTGTTTTTAGTATTGAGTTTGTAAAGATTCATGAAAGGTAAACCTTAAATCTATCATATATCTTCTCAAATAATAAATATAAATTTCGGATACAAATCGAATACGGATACATATATTTTTTCACCTTTTTTGTTGTATGGAGCAAATAATGTATGAAATAATTTATACAAAATTTTATTCTTATTTATAATAATGTGCTTCATGACATAAGAAGAGATTAGCATCAAATTTCATACATATCTATTTTAAAATATTAAATTTGTTCTAACAGTTCGGATATCCATTTACACCCGTACAAGCACGTCATGCCGACCTGAATGAAGTTGTCTAACCAGTAGAACATCATGCTCAGATGTTTTTAATATTGAATGTAAATTGTATATATGTATATACATTTTTTGTAAAATAAAAAATATAATCGTGTTGGGCCAGCACTATGGGCCAAGGCTGCAGCCCAAGCACGGCATGACGTTCTTGGCTTTTGCAATCATTAGGTCGTTTCTGAGACCACATTAGCGCAATGGACTCCATAGTGTTTGAGGTTGCTGAATTGGATGAAGCAACAATGATTTGTCACACTAACAGTAAAATGAAAGGTTATTTGTTAGTTTTAAACATTAGTAATTGCTACGAACTAGCATATTTTATGGAGCACATCTAGTTTTTATTGATGTCTGACTTTAGCAACTTTATATTTTGATCTATTTTTTATAAGTTTGAGTTCATGTGACTTATTTTAGAAACTTGAGCTCACAAACTTTCTATTATTTGGTCTCTATATTGTGGAATTATGTCATTCTATAATCTTTGTTCGTTCAGTCAGTCGTTGTGAACTCTCTTCTAATCGCTCACTTTATTGTTCGTGTTGTACCTGTAAGGAAAATGGACCCCGGGCCATTTGGCTAAATAGATTTTGGTGTTTGATGATCAACATAATCTGTGGACTAATGTGTTTGCTAGTGTTTGTGTTTGTAGTTCACATGATGCTAAAGTTACTTGGACCAAGGAATTGAGGAAAGCAACACCTCAAAAGAAGACATTATAAAGATCAAGTGAAGTCCAAGAAAATAAGCATGTGTTGCCACGGTCGGACTGTCTGGTCTGGAGCACCGAACTGTCCGATGGCACACCGGACTGTCCGGTGCACCAGGAATAGTAGCCCTAACGGCTAGTTCCAGGTGGCACCCGGAGGGAAGACCACCGGACTGTCCAGTGTGAAGTCCGGACTGTCCGGTTTGAAAATCCTGCGCATCAACGGTCACCTGCTCTGACAGACTAACGACTAGGCGCACCGGACGGTCCGGTGACCCCACCGGACGGTCCGGGGCACCACAGAAAGCAGCAGTTTTTCTCCAACGGCTACTTTTGTGTTGGGCCCAAGAGACATACCAAGGCATACAATAGACATTCCCAAGTGCTCTTACACCCAAGTGCTTAATAGAATCACTCGGTGATTAGCGTAGGTGCTTTGCGAAGTGCAGCGCTTGCTCTAGGTGAACCCTAGTTAGTTGAGTGAGTTTTGTAAAACCACACAACCCCTCGGCATTTGCGCGAGCCATTGGGCGAGAGTCTTGCGAGACCGTGACAACCGCGTTTGTGTCACGGCCGCCACCGTGTACCGGAGGGAACGAGGCCCACAGCGTTTCTGCCGGAAGCTCGATAGTGGAGACGACGGGGAGCGTCCGAGAGGAGCCGGAAGCGAAGCACCACTTGCGCGTGGAGAAGGCCCGCTGCTCTCTACGAAGTTACTCGGCCGAGGTGCTTGGCCCTCGCGTGGGCTTCCCTTTGCGTTGGGGCACCAACGAGGATTAGTCGGGACCTTGCGTGGTTCCGGATATGTAAAGCCCTAAAATTCGTATAAGGCAAAAATAATAAAATAAAAAAAATACATGTATTTTTCATGAAAGTGTTTTTGGAATTATTTAAATTCATTGTTGTGCATACTCACTTAAGAGAAGTAAAGTAGACAAATAGCAAATAAATAAATATAGAAATATGCATCTCATGCCGAGGTTCTTGTAATTGTGCATTTGTGTTTAAATTCGCAAGACAAGTTTAAGTTAAAAAATATAGAATTTGAAAAGGGAGGAGGAAAACAATATACACTATGAAGAAATATATATATATATATATATATATATAGGAATGAATATATTCTTTTAGGCTAATACATGTTGGCCGAAGTCCTAATCGCAGCCAGCCCACGGGCACGTTTGTTTTTTTCTTCTTTATTGTGTTGGCGGCATTCTGCTTCATCCTGACATATGGTATGACATCAGCCATGCATGTGGGCCCCAGCCGGCAGATTCATCCCCTTTCCCTGTATCAGCTCGTACGGTACCCGTACTGAATGCCGGTTAATCCGGATCTGAGCGAAACAAACTCAGCTATGTGGCCGAGATCGTGCCCCGCCGTTTGGGTCCTAGGGATTCCTCAGGGCTATAAAGAAACGCATCAGGCAGCCTCTTCCATCGCACCGCCTTGGACCCAGCCATCTTCTCCTCCACGGTACTTTCTCCACCCAGTACGGCAGTACCCCAGGTCGACCTCCATGGCGCGCGGCAACTCAAGCGCTGGCTCTCTCCCTCCCTTCAACACTCCAGGGCCACCGGCCCCTGCGCCTCCCTCTACTCCACATGGCCAGCATGGCAGCCGGACGCTGAGATCCATGGCGAGCTCCTCGCGCCGTCTACTTTCCTCATCGGCCGTGACTTCTCGACGCTCGTCCTCAAGCCCGGCCGTGTCGGTCGTCCCTGACCCCACCTTGGTGCAGCGCTACCAGCCGCCATGACGTCGTCATCTTCGTCGCCGAGCCAGACGCCGCCACTGTCCATACCTGTTGCCATGGTGGATCGAAGGGTCCCGTCTTGCCCCTCTGCTCGGCTTCCTGCTCCCACGTCCGTTTCACCCGTCGGCAGAGGGCTTCGGCACTCCAATCCTTGGTATGGATCTTCCCCATCTAGTTCACTTGCTCACTGCGGCGTGTAGAACATTTTTGTTTGGTATCTGGGTTGCCGGTCAGAGTTACCCGATGAACTTGCCGCCATGGGTGCTCTGCTCCGCCATGTCTACTGGAGGGGAGAACACGAGTGCCGTTGATTAGATAGGAAATGGTCGTGATCAAATCAAGGTTTACATGACCGTCATGGCCGTAGATCGGTAAACGGACGGTCGAGATTAACTAGTGGCGCGTATCGATTCGGTGTAGTGGGGAGCCGTCCGATCTTGATCGGAGGGGTGCGCTCAGGTATTGTTTATTTAAATCTGGTCCGTAGATCTCGGGATCAAAAGCTGTTGTGCGTACCCGTTCACATGAAACTCTATCTAATCTGGACCGCTCAGATCAGATCTTGCGGCCAGGGATCACAGATACCCCTTTGCCCGAACCATTTGTCACATGAGCCCCTCGATTTCTATAAAAATAACCCGCAGTACGACTGAGTCTGGTAGATTTTACAGAATAAACCTTATGCTTCTTGGTATTGGTGCACGTAGTCCAGGAAATAATGAAAATAGGAAAAAGGAATTTAGAAATTGATTTTGGGTATAAAAATAATTACATAAACTCATTTAATTCATAGAAAATTCATATTAAATCCTTTTTGATCCATTCCTGTGGCATTAATTTTATTTTAATGTTGTTTATCACCTAGCAACTTTGTTTAGCCATGAAATTTGAATTAAAATTATTCACTAGATTTATTCTATATTAAACACTTAAAACTTGTAAATCCCTAACTCCTTCGTTTTAACTCCGATTTGATCCGTTCAAGTTGCGTTAGTCTCGTATAAATATTTAATATGCAATAACCATATTTATTATACCTTGTCTCATTATTTTATAATTAGATCTGTAGTTAACTGATGTTAGTTAGTCTGGTTAAACTGCTTATCACTATTGACTACGAGAATATGATCTATGGTCAATTTATAACTTAAATTAAAGTTTATATAGTTATTTATAGAATAACCTCTCTTATGAATTATATTAACCAATTTATAATACAGTTTAATATTTTAATCATACAGATCTTTTATAAAATCATAACTCCTTAATCGTAACTTTGATTTTAGTGGTTCTTGATCCCTCGATCTCGTAGCGACGCGTAGATTATTATTATTCAGTTTGTACTTATGTTTGATGTGATGTTAATTTTGTCTATACCATGTCTGTTTGTACTGCTACGACTAGCAGCGAGGTTTCGAGTCACCTAAAGTTCATCCTGTCACCTGGAATCTCAAGTGTCAGGCAAGTTGTGCCCTTGATCACTTCTTTTACCCATTCATGTTCTTGTTATTCATAATGATCTGCATAGGATAATTTTGCTGGGACCCAATAGGTTACCCTAGATTTTGACTATCTTTATACCTTGTTGAAACACTGGTTTTACTACTAAAGTTTTGGGTAGTACATGCTTGTCACACCCGGTTTCAGAAGGCAAACCGAATGCGAACTATGTACGTGCCAGGATCAGAATTCACGTACACAGCGATTACATAAATGAACATCATCGCACAGTGCTCGAATAATAACATAAAAGAGTATTAACTTATTACATCACAGGGTCATAGACATCCACATAGTCATCAAGCTTAACAGTTAAATTAAAGTGCTAGCGAAACACAGTAAAGATAAGGCCTTCACAGGCAGCTGACTGGGGGTTGCCGCCAACCCACACCTAGAATTCGTCGTAATCTTGGAACTCCTGGAAGTCTCCTTCCACGGCTTCGCCTTCTCCTGAGCAGTGATTACAATGCGGACAACCTGGTGTTTGGTGGTAAAGCAAGGATGAGTACACATCAACGTACTCAGCAAATGTCTCGTTTGGCTGAAGTGGACTAGCTTTATGTGGGGTTAAGCTCAAGCAGTTGCTTTTAGTTGGTCAGGTATTTATTATTAGTGGAAGCCAAGTTTTATCAGATAACCAACCCATGAACCATTTCCTCACCGAGGAAACACCAATATCAGCATCGAACCAAAACCATAAATAAAGCCATTGTATCTCGAACCATTTGTATCTCTAATCAAAGAGGATCCCAAGGCTGCTCTTAACCGTGAGCACGGCTGATATACCAGTTTCACTACCCTCTGCAGAGGTTGCACACTTTACCCATGAGTCATGATTCCCTTTCTACCCGGGGAGAGCTAATCCCCATTGACCACTACCTAGGTGGTCCGGCAGGGCATCACTACGTAGCTTTTACAAAGATTCCCTAGAGATCATAGCTGCCCGTTAGGTTTCTCCAGTTTGATAAACACAGTACTCCTCCCCGCAGGAGAGTGACTAACAAAGAGCAAAACGAAAGAACCTCGGCACTCAGCCTCGGTAGAGCAAGCACTGTGCCTGGACCCCATTGACGGCACGACGGCTAAGCAACTACACCTCTAGTTCATCTAATTAATCAGCTAAGGGCATCCCATTTCACCCTCATGGTTGCACTGTTATCCCGGGTGGTCTCTCAACGAACAAGTCCTTACGGAGAGGTACTCAGGAAACAGCCTGAGCCCCCTAGAGTATCACAAGATCATCAACATCATCAGGATAACAGTATCATAAATAGTCACATCATGTTCATTGATTAAGTTAAGGCAATAGCAGAGTGCTAACCATAACAGCCCGTAAGGTCATCGAGGATAAAGTAAAGTGTAAAGCTAGTCAATCCTTAGGTTTCAAGTAAGTAATGCAGGGTAGTAAGTTATAAATGAATAGGACATAATGGGACAGAGGACACTTGCCTTCACCAAACTGCTGATCAGGGACTTCCTCTGCAACTTCCTCGGGAAACACAGACTGCTCGTTGTCTACGTAAAGTAATCATTCACACTATGCACTTGGGAAGATAACAAACAAAAGCAACATACCAAACATATGCAGCAAAGAGATCACAAGTTCATAGCAGAAAAGGGATAGGCACTCTGGTGTTCCCTAGGTCTGGGGTAGAGGACTATACAAAGTGGTTCATTATCCACTAATCAGGTTTAAGTCAGTGGTGGGATTAAATTATTACATGGTTTTAAGCTCCTAAACCTATGTGTTTAAGTCCCTAAACTTAAGTACTCCAACTTTTATTAAAGTCTACCAACATCTAATTATCTCAAATAGGGTTCCAATAACCTTAATCCTATCCTAGTGATTAATCATTAATTGGTACATGGAAACAGCAGGGAAACATTGTTTAAATAGATAGACAAAAACATCATGAGCATTTTGCAATTTGAAGCACCTCATTTGGAGTTCATATGACAAAGTTATGAATTTTACAAGTTTAGGGGTTAAAAATATACCCTAAATACCTATTTTGAATTAAATAAATGGCCCAGGGACCTAACCGAGAGAAACCAGGGGCGGCGGGTTCAAATTCCATAAAACCGAGGGTCTCTTTAAGAAAACGCGCGGGCGAAGGGGTATCGGGCTACTACAGCCGTCAAATCTAAAGCGAACGGCCAGGATTAGATCCTGCGGGCGGGCGCGCGAGCGCGCGGCGGCCTAGGCGGCTGACAGGCGGGACCGGGCGGGCAGCGCGGGGCGCGGGCAGGCTGACAGGCGGGGCCGGCGGGCAGAGCGAGCGCGCGGGCGGGCTGACAGGCGGGGCCCAAACGGCAGGGAGACGGGGTGTGGGGGAAGCGGGCCTGGGCCGCTGGATCTCCGGCGGACGGCCAGGATTAGGCTTGACCTAATTAAAACGGGACCGCCCGATCTGGGACGGACGGTGGGGATCGGGTGGCCGGCCTGGGCTTCTCCTACGGCTAGCTGGGGCGGCGGCGCTCGTCCCCGCGGCGGAGGACTCGCCGGAGACGAGGGGCGCGGACGTTTGGCGGGCCTCCGAGGCGACCTGAGCGGCCGGGATGGTTGGTGAGGGCACGGGGAGTCCTCTGGTGGGGTCTGGGTCGGGGCAGGGGCACCGGAGGGGGGCGGTCCACGGCGGAGCGGCTCGGCGGCGGCATAAATCTACTCCGGCGAGGAATTACACACGGCAGAAGGCAATAAACGGGTCGATAGGGGCGGGAGAGGTTCTTTACCTCAAGGCGGGCTCCGGGGACTCCTCGGCGGCGGCAATGGCGCGACGGTGGCCCGGGGCGGCGGTGGCGGACCTCCGCGGCTGCACGGGGAACGGCGGGTGAGCGCGGGCAGAGAGAAATAGGGAGGGGGAGAGGGAATTGGGGCGCGTCCCGGGTTGCGGACGCCGGGGCGAAGCTCACCGTGGCAACGGACACGGCGGAGCTCCAACGGCGGCCGGGAAACGAGCTCGGGACGGCGGGGATTTGTGGCGGCGGTGCTCTGGCGTGCGCGCAGCGAGGGAGAGGTGGAAGAGGGGTCTGCTGGAGCGCAAATGGGGGAGGGGGAGAGGGCGAGTGGGGCTCGGGGCTCAAGTGGCCAGGGGCGGGGCGGTTGCGAGCTCCACGCGCGACGTGGGCGCGGAGAAGGCGGCCGCGCGCAGCTCGGGCGGCAGTTACGCGAGGACGACGGGGCTGACAAGCCGGGCCCGCGAGCAGAGAGAGAGGGGAAAGCGGGGGCGGGCGCGCGAAAGGCGGCCGCGCTGACGGGCGGGCCCGCTAGGGCAGAGAGAGCGGGGGGGGGGGGAGAGGCGCGCGCGCGCGGGATGGGCCTAGCTGGGCCGAAAGGCTGAGGGGGGCGGGGGAGTGGGCTTCTTTCCTCTTTTCTTTTATTCTGGGATTGTTTTCTCTTTTCTTTTTATTTTCTCTATTTGATTCAAATCCAAATAAGCCACAAATTCAAATTAGACTTTCCAAGAATTATGCACCAAGCAAAAGTGAAATCTAGGGTTCGACATGATGCAACAACTCATACTCCCTTAGGGTTTAACCATATTAAACTATAATTACAAATAAAATAAGCACTTTTCTCCTATAGAAATGAAAAAGAAAAGAATGAGGAAGGATGAGAAAAGGGAAGTAACACCTGAATTTGTGAATATGAGCAAAGAAATTTTATACCCCCAAATTCAGGGTGTTACAATGCTATTGCTTTATATGGTTTTGGGTATAGAGGTATTCACTACTCATGATTACACTTGTTATTATTTGTTCATTATTCTATGTTCATGATAAGATCATTATGTTAATGGGAACATGGAGAACCACCCGGGAAAACAGTGCTACCACAAGGGTATAATGGGACGCCCTTGGCTGATTAACTAGGAAAGCTAGTGGAGGGCTACCTTACCCGAAAGGGGCAAGGGCAGTAGGGGAGTGGTCAGTGTAGGGAGGTCCTTGGTTGATTTTGCTGCGATGGCGGTCAGGCAAGAACCCTGCACTGGAGCTTCCTATAAACTGTAGCGGGTAGTCTGAAGCTAGTGGAACTTTGTAAAGGCCTCGTAGTGGTACCCTGCCTCGCTTCCTTGGTAGAGGTGTATGGAGTCTGATCAACTCCGTGGCAAATGGGTAACACGACTTGTGGGTAAAGATGGGCAACCTCTGCAGAGCGTAAAACTGGTATACTAGCCGTGCTCACGGTCATGAGCGGCTCGGACACTCACATGATTAATCTATGGAACTTAAACTTAATCTGTCATTTCATTGCATTTGGGATTATTTTATTATTACTTTTATTTATTATTTCTAAGGTTTGGTATTTACTTACACTTAGTAACTGCTAATAAAATTTTGACCAACTTATAAAAGCAATGCTCAGCTTCAGCCTTTATTTCATTGATCAGCCTTACACTTCATGAACTCCCACCTTTGGCGAGTTCATGCACATTATTCCCCACAACTTGTTGAGCGATGAACGTATGTGAGCTCACTCTTGCTGTCTCACACCCCCCCACAGGTCAAGAACAGGTACCACAGGATGAGGCACATGGAGGATGCTGCGATGTGTTCGTGAGAGGTCTAGGCCGTCGTCTTCCAGTCAACTTTGGGTTGCTGGACCGCTGTCTCCTTATAATGTAATTATTTATTTTGTATAGAACTTCTATTATGTAGTAAAGATGTGACATTCGATCCTGTGCCATGATTCATCATATGTGTGAGACTTGGTCCCAGCACACATGGTGATTATGTTCGCGCCCGGGTCTTGGTGCCCCTGAAATCCGGGTGTGACAGAAGTGGTATCAGAGGAATGTTGACTGTAGGACGAAACCTAGATAGAACTAGACAACCCTTACCTACTTACCTTACTCTGATTCTTTCCTAAGCTTATCTTGATCATTTCTCATCTATTTCCGCTTTATTCTGATTATTCTTACCTTTTCTTTCTAAAGACAAATGTGGATTTCACACTTTGAAATCCCATGGCTAAAGTGACCATTATGTATAGGAGACCTAATCTTAAAGAACAAAAAAACCAAAACTATTTTTATACATATCTATTTGCTGCAATGTTTGTTCTTATGATAATTGTGTGATTTGGATCTTTGATTGAGTGGGATGAGTTGTGGAGTAGTGTCCACAATTGCATCTGCATATACTTAGGCATATATATAACTAATCAAACTTAGATTGTCCCTCATTAAAAATGTATCTAGCCTAATAGATCCATCTTATCTTGAAAGACTCTATCTTATCTTAATGGATTCATCTTATCTTGAAGGAATCATCTTATCCTAACCACTGTACTTATCTCATCCTAGTATAACAACCATGATCTAATCCAAAATAATCAGATCTTAACTAGTTTAATCTAGTCACACCAACCTAATCTAGATTCTATCTAATCTATTATGATCTAATCTAGAGAGAGTTAGTTAATACTGGTACAAAAGATAAGGCCATACCCCTAAGCCTAAATTGGTGACTTAGATCAACTCGGCCATACACAACAACTTGACCTACATAATAGGTTACATAACCTATCCCACCCATCTGGAATCAAACAACCAAACCAGATTCAGACTAATCTGATTTAATCTCATAGCCATCTACTAAACTAGCTGCTCTACCTACGTGTTAACCTCTTCTCCCAAACCCGGAAGGAGACACCAAGGCTCAAGAAGGAAAAGATCAACCTCGTCAAGGCTAAACTATAAGTAAAGCTTTTCACATCCCTGTCCTTACAAATCTCGAGGACGAGATTATTTTTAAGGGGGTAGGATTTGTAAAGCCCTAAAATTCGTATAAGGCAAAAATAATAAAATAATAAAAAATACATGTATTTTTCATGAAAGTGTTTTTGGAATTATTTAAATTCATTGTTGTGCATACTCACTTAAGAGAAGTAAAGTAGACAAATAGCAAATAAATAAATATAGAAATATGCATCTCATGCCGAGGTTCTTGTAATTGTGCATTTGTGTTTAAATTCGCAAGACAAGTTTAAGTTAAAAAATATAGAATTTGAAAAGGGAGGAGGAAAACAATATACACTATGAAGAAATATATATATATATATATATAGGAATGAATATATTCTTTTAGGCTAATACATGTTGGCCGAAGTCCTAATCGCAGCCAGCCCACGGGCACGTTCGTTTTTTTCTTCTTTATTGTGTTGGCGGCATTCTGCTTCATCCTGACATATGGTATGACATCAGCCATGCATGTGGGCCCCAGCCGGCAGATTCATCCCCTTTCCCTGGATCAGCTCGTACGGTACCCGTACTGAATGCCCGTTAATCCGGATCTGAGCGAAACAAACTCAGCTATGTGGCCGAGATCGTGCCCCGCCGTTTGGGTCCTAGGGATTCCTCAGGGCTATAAAGAAACGCATCAGGCAGCCTCTTCCATCGCACCGCCATGGACCTTCCATCTTCTCCTCCACGGTACTTTCTCCACCCAGTACGACAGTACCCCAGGTCGACCTCCATGGCGCGTGGCAACTCAAGCGCTGGCTCTCTCCCTCCCTTCAACACTCCAGGGCCACCGGCCCCTGCGCCTCCCTCTACTCCACACGGCCAGCATGGCAGCCGGACGCTGAGATCCATGGCGAGCTCCTCGCGCCGTCTACTTTCCTCATCGGCCGTGACTTCTCGACGCTCGTCCTCAAGCTCGGCCGTGTCGGTCGTCCCTGACCCCACCTTGGTGCAGCGCTACCAGCCGCCATGACGTCGTCATCTTCGTCGCCGAGCCAGACGCCGCCACTGTCCATACCTGTCGCCATGGTGGATCGAAGGGTCCCGTCTTGCCCCTCTGCTCGGCTTCCTGCTCCCACGTCCGTTTCACCCGTCGGCAGAGGGCTTCGGCACTCCAATCCTTGGTATGGATCTTCCCCATCTAGTTCACTTGCTCACTGCGGCGTGTAGAATATTTTTGTTTGGTATCTGGGTTGCCGGTCAGAGTTACCCGATGAACTTGCCGCCATGGGTGCTCTGCTCCGCCATGTCTGCTGGAGGGGAGAACACGAGTGCCGTTGATTAGATAGGAAATGGTCGTGATCAAATCAAGGTTTACATGACCGTCATGGCCGTAGATCGGTAAACGGACGGTCGAGATTAACTAGTGGCGCGTATCGATTCGGTGTAGTGGGGAGCCATCCGATCTTGATCGGAGAGGTGCGCTCAGGTATTGTTTATTTAAATCTGGTCCGTAGATCTCGGGATCAAAAGCTGTTGTGCGTACCCGTTCACATGAAACTCTATCTAATCTGGACCGCTCAGATCAGATCTTGCGGCCAGGGATCACAGATACCCCTTTGCCCGAACCATTTGTCACATGAGCCCCTCGATTTCTATAAAAATAACCCGCAGTACGACTGAGTCTGGTAGATTTTACAGAATAAACCTTATGCTTCTTGGTATTGGTGCACGTAGTCCAGGAAATAATGAAAATAGAAAAAAGGAATTTAGAAATTGATTTTGGGTATAAAAATAATTACAGAAACTCATTTAATTCATAGAAAATTCATATTAAATCCTTTTTGATCCATTCCTGTGGCATTAATTTTATTTTAATGTTGTTTATCACCTAGCAACTTTGTTTAGCCATGAAACTTGAATTAAAATTATTCACTAGATTTATTCTATATTAAACACTTCAAACTTGTAAATCCCTAACTCCTTAGTTTTAACTCTGATTTGATCCGTTCAAGTTGCGTTAGTCTCGTATAAATATTTAATATGCAATAACCATATTTATTATACCTTGTCTCATTATTTTATAATTAGATCTGTAGTTAACTGATGTTAGTTAGTCTGGTTAAACTGCTTATCACTATTGACTACGAGAATATGATCTATGGTCAATTTATAACTTGAATTAAAGTTTAGATAGTTATTTATAGAATAACCTCTCTTATGAATTATATTAACCAATTTATAATACAGTTTAATATTTTAATCATACAGATCTTTTATAAAATCATAACTCCTTAATCGTAACTTTGATTTTAGTGGTTCTTGATCCCTCGATCTCGTAGCGACGCGTAGATTATTATTATTCAGTTTGTACTTATGTTTGGTGTGATGTTAATTTTGTCTATACCATGTCTGTTTGTACTGCTACGACTAGCAGTGAGGTTTCGAGTCACCTGAAGTTCATCCTGTCACCTGGAATCTCAAGTGTCAGGCAAGTTGTGCCCTTGATCACTTCTTTTACCCATTCATGTTCTTATTATTCATAATGATCTGCATAGGATAATTTTGCTGGGACCCAATAGGTTACCCTAGATTTTGACTATCTTTATACCTTGTTGAAACACTGGTTTTACTACTAAAGTTTTGGGTAGTACATGCTATTGCTTTATATGGTTTTGGGTATAGAGGTATTCACTACTCATGATTACACTTGTTATTATTTGTTCATTATTCTATGTTCATGATAAGATCATTATGTTAATGGGAACATGGAGAACCACCCGGGAAAACAGTGCTACCACAAGGGTATAATGGGACGCCCTTGGCTGATTAACTAGGAAAGCTAGTGGAGGGCTACCTTACCCGAAAGGGGCAAGGGCAGTAGGGGAGTGGTCAGTGTAGGGAGGTCCTTGGTTGATTTTGCTGTGATGGCGGTCAGGCAAGAACCCTGCACTGGAGCTTCCTATAAACTGTAGCGGGTAGTCTGAAGCTAGTGGAACTTTGTAAAGGCCTCGTAGTGGTACCCTGCCTCGCTTCCTTGGTAGAGGTGTATGGAGTCTGATCAACTCCGTGGCAAATGGGTAACACGACTTGTGGGTAAAGATGTGCAACCTCTGCAGAGCGTAAAACTGGTATACTAGCCGTGCTCACGGTCATGAGCGGCTCGGACACTCACATGATTAATCTATGGAACTTAAACTTAATCTGTCATTTCATTGCATTTGGGATTATTTTATTATTACTTTTATTTATTATTTCTAAGGTTTGGTATTTACTTACACTTAGTAACTGCTAATAAAATTTTGACCAACTTATAAAAGCAATGCTCAGCTTCAGCCTTTATTTCATTGATCAGCCTTACACTTCATGAACTCCCACCTTTGGCGAGTTCATGCACATTATTCCCCACAACTTGTTGAGCGATGAACGTATGTGAGCTCACTCTTGCTGTCTCACACCCCCCACAGGTCAAGAACAGGTACCACAGGATGAGGCGCATGGAGGATGCTGCGATGTGTTCGTGAGAGGTCTAGGCTGTCGTCTCCCAGTCAACTTTGGGTTGCTGGACCGCTGTCTCCTTATAATGTAATTATTTATTTTGTATAGAACTTCTATTATGTAGTAAAGATGTGACATTCGATCCTGTGCCATGATTCATCATATGTGTGAGACTTGGTCCTAGCACACCTGGTGATTATGTTCGCGCCCGGGTCTTGGTGCCCCTGAAATCCGGGTGTGACAGAAGTGGTATCAGAGGAATGTTGACTGTAGGACGAAACCTAGATAGAACTAGACAACCCTTACCTACTTACCTTACTCTGATTCTTTCCTAAGCTTATCTTGATCATTTCTCATCTATTTCCGCTTTACTCTGATTATTCTTACTTTTTCTTTCTAAAGACAAATGTGGATTTCACACTTTGAAATCCCATGGCTAAAGTGACCATTATGTATAGGAGACCTAATCTTAAAGAACAAAAAAAACCAAAACTATTTTTATACATATCTATTTGCTGCAATGTTTGTTCTTATGATAATTGTGTGATTTGGATCTTTGATTGAGTGGGATGAGTTGTGGAGTAGTGTCCACAATTGCATCTGCATATACTTAGGCATATATATAACTAATCAAACTTAGATTGTCCCTCATTAAAAATGTATCTAGCCTAATAGATCCATCTTATCTTGAAAGACTCTATCTTATCTTAATGGATTCATCTTATCTTGAAGGAATCATCTTATCCTAACCACTGTACTTATCTCATCCTAGTATAACAACCATGATCTAATCCAAAATAATCAGATCTTAACTAGTTTAATCTAGTCACACCAACCTAATCTAGATTCTATCTAATCTATTATGATCTAATCTAGAGAGAGTTAGTTAATACTGGTACAAAAGATAAGGCCATACCCCTAAGCCTAAATTGGTGACTTAGATCAACTCGGCCATACACAACAACTTGACCTACATAATAGGTTACATAACCTATCCCACCCATATGGAATCAAACAACCAAACCAGATTCAGACTAATCTCATTTAATCTCATAGCCATCTACTAAACTAGCTGCTCTACCTACGTGTTAACCTCTTCTCCCAAACCCGGAAGGAGACACCAAGGCTCAAGAAGGAAAAGATCAACCTCGTCAAGGAAGGAGAGGAAGTCAAACTCGATCTTCCGATGCGTTACCACTCAACACGGAATTCTTTCCCATCATAAACTTGCTTACCCTAGGTTATCCTTGCCCTAACCTACCTTTTATCCTATACAATCAGGTGACTATACATATATATACCCATGCTTTCATAACCACTTTTAACATGAAACTTATTATTCTTAAACTAATTAGAAGTTAAAGGCTAAACTATAAGTAAAGCTTTTCACATCCCTGTCCTTACAAATCTCGAGGACGAGATTATTTTTAAGGGGGTAGGATTTGTAAAGCCCTAAAATTCGTATAAGGCAAAAATAATAAAATAATAAAAAATACATGTATTTTTCATGAAAGTGTTTTTGGAATTATTTAAATTCATTGTTGTGCATACTCACTTAAGAGAAGTAAAGTAGACAAATAGCAAATAAATAAATATAGAAATATGCATCTCATGCCGAGGTTCTTGTAATTGTGCATTTGTGTTTAAATTCGCAAGACAAGTTTAAGTTAAAAAATATAGAATTTGAAAAGGGAGGAGGAAAACAATATACACTATGAAGAAATATATATATATATATAGAAATGAATATATTTTTTTAGGCTAATACATGTTGGCCGAAGTCCTAATCGCAGCCAGCCCACGGGCACGTTCGTTTTTTTTCTTCTTTATTGTGTTGGCGGCATTCTGCTTCATCCTGACATATGGTATGACATCAGCCATGCATGTGGGCCCCAGCCGGCAGATTCATCCCCTTTCCCTGGATCAGCTCGTACGGTACCCGTATTGAATGCCCGTTAATCCGGATCTGAGCGAAACAAACTCAGCTATGTGGCCGAGATCGTGCCCCGCCGTTTGGGTCCTAGGGATTCCTCAGGGATATAAAGAAACGCATCAGGCAGCCTCTTCCATCGCACCGCCATGGACCTTCCATCTTCTCCTCCACGGTACTTTCTCCACCCAGTACGGCAGTACCCCAGGTCGACCTCCATGGCGCGCGGCAACTCAAGCGCTGGCTCTCTCCCTCCCTTCAACACTCCAGGGCCACCGGCCCCTGCGCCTCCCTCTACTCCACACGGCCAGCATGGCAGCCGGACGCTGAGATCCATGGCGAGCTCCTCGCGCCGTCTACTTTCCTCATCGGCCGTGACTTCTCGACGCTCGTCCTCAAGCCCGGCCGTGTCGGTCGTCCCTGACCCCACCTTGGTGCAGCGCTACCAGCCGCCATGACGTCGTCATCTTCGTCGCCGAGCCAGACGCCGCCACTGTCCATACCTGTCGCCATGGTGGATCGAAGGGTCCCGTCTTGCCCCTCTGCTCGGCTTCCTGCTCCCATGTCCGTTTCACCCGTCGGCAGAGGGCTTCGACACTCCAATCCTTGGTATGGATCTTCCCCATCTAGTTCACTTGCTCACTGCGGCGTGTAGAATATTTTTGTTTGGTATCTGGGTTGCCGGTCAGAGTTACCCGATGAACTTGCCGCCATGGGTGCTCTGCTCCGCCATGTCTGCTGGAGGGGAGAACACGAGTGCCGTTGATTAGATAGGAAATGGTCGTGATCAAATCAAGGTTTACATGACCGTCATGGCCGTAGATCGGTAAACGGACGGTCGAGATTAACTAGTGGCGCGTATCGATTCGGTGTAGTGGGGAGCCATCCGATCTTGATCGGAGGGGTGCGCTCAGGTATTGTTTATTTAAATCTGGTCCGTAGATCTCGGGATCAAAAGCTGTTGTGCGTACCCGTTCACATGAAACTCTATCTAATCTGGACCGCTCAGATCAGATCTTGCGGCCAGGGATCACAGATACCCCTTTGCCCGAACCATTTGTCACATGAGCCCCTCGATTTCTATAAAAATAACCCGCAGGACGATTGAGTCTGGTAGATTTTACAGAATAAACCTTATGCTTCTTAGTATTGGTGCACGTAGTCCAGGAAATAATGAAAATAGGAAAAAGGAATTTAGAAATTGATTTTGGGTATAAAAATAATTACAGAAACTCATTTAATTCATAGAAAATTCATATTAAATCCTTTTTGATCCATTCCTGTGGCATTAATTTTATTTTAATGTTGTTTATCACCTAGCAACTTTGTTTAGCCATGAAACTTGAATTAAAATTATTCACTAGATTTATTCTATATTAAACACTTAAAACTTGTAAATCCCTAACTCCTTCGTTTTAACTCCGATTTGATCCGTTCAAGATGCGTTAGTCTCGTATAAATATTTAATATGCAATAACCATATTTATTATACCTTGTCTCATTATTTTATAATTAGATCTGTAGTTAACTGATGTTAGTTAGTCTGGTTAAACTGCTTATCACTATTGACTACGAGAATATGATCTAAGGTCAATTTATAACTTGAATTAAAGTTTAGATAGTTATTTATAGAATAACCTCTCTTATGAATTATATTAACCAATTTATAATACAGTTTAATATTTTAATCATACAGATCTTTTATAAAATCATAACTCCTTAATTGTAACTTTGATTTTAGTGGTTCTTGATCCCTCGATCTCGTAGCGACGCGTAGATTATTATTATTCAGTTTGTACTTATGTTTGGTGTGATGTTAATTTTGTCTATACCATGTCTGTTTGTACTGCTACGACTAGCAGTGAGGTTTCGAGTCACCTGAAGTTCATCCTGTCACCTGGAATCTCAAGTGTCAGGCAAGTTGTGCCCTTGATCACTTCTTTTACCCATTCATGTTCTTATTATTCATAATGATCTGCATAGGATAATTTTGCTGGGACCCAATAGGTTACCCTAGATTTTAACTATCTTTATACCTTGTTGAAACACTGGTTTTACTACTAAAGTTTTGGGTAGTACATGCTATTGCTTTATATGGTTTTGGGTATAGAGGTATTCACTACTCATGATTACACTTGTTATTATTTGTTCATTATTCTATGTTCATGATAAGATCATTATGTTAATGGGAACATGGAGAACCACCCGGGAAAACAGTGCTACCACAAGGGTATAATGGGACGCCCTTGGCTGATTAACTAGGAAAGCTAGTGGAGGGCTACCTTACCCGAAAGGGGCAAGGGCAGTAGGGGAGTGGTCAGTGTAGGGAGGTCCTTGGTTGATTTTGCTGCGATGGCGGTCAGGCAAGAACCCTACACTGGAGCTTCCTATAAACTATAGCGGGTAGTCTGAAGCTAGTGGAACTTTGTAAAGGCCTCGTAGTGGTACCCTGCCTCGCTTCCTTGGTAGAGGTGTATGGAGTCTGATCAACTCCGTGGCAAATGGGTAACACGACTTGTGGGTAAAGATGTGCAACCTCTGCAGAGCGTAAAACTGGTATACTAGTCGTGCTCACGGTCATGAGCGGCTCGGACACTCACATGATTAATCTATGGAACTTAAACTTAATCTGTCATTTCATTGCATTTGGGATTATTTTATTATTACTTTTATTTATTATTTATAAGGTTTGGTATTTACTTACACTTAGTAACTGCTAATAAAATTTTGACCAACTTATAAAAGCAATGCTCAGCTTCAGCCTTTATTTCATTGATCAGCCTTACACTTCATGAACTCCCACCTTTGGCGAGTTCATGCACATTATTCCCCACAACTTGTTGAGCGATGAACGTATGTGAGCTCACTCTTGCTGTCTCACACCCCCCCACAGGTCAAGAACAGGTACCACAGGATGAGGCGCATGGAGGATGCTGCGATGTGTTCGTGAGAGGTCTAGGCCGTCGTCTCCCAGTCAACTTTGGGTTGCTGGACCGCTGTCTCCTTATAATGTAATTATTTATTTTGTATAGAACTTCTATTATGTAGTAAAGATGTGGCATTCGATCATGTGCCATGATTCATCATATGTGTGAGACTTGGTCCCAGCACACCTGGTGATTATGTTCGCGCCCGGGTCTTGGTGCCCCTGAAATCCGGGTGTGACAGGATACCTTAGTAAAAATATCAACGTCATCCACGAGAGTTTGCATCTCTACTTTTCTCTTTAAGTTTCCGCATTTATGAGAGCACCTAGAGGGGGGTGAATAGGTGATCCTGTAAAAATCAAATACTTGTAGCCACAAAAACTTGGTTAAGTGTTAGTGCAATATGACCAAGTGGCTAGGGACCGAGCTTTTGTAAAACACAATGGTCACAAAGAAAGACAACACAAAAGACACAGTGATTTATCCCGTGGTTCGGCCAAGTATAACACTTGCCTACTCCACGTTGTGGCGTCCCAATGGACGAGGGTTGCACTCAACCCCTTTCAAGTGATCCAATGATCAACTTGAATACCACGATGTTTTCCTTTCTTATGCTTTCTCCCATTCACGAGGAATCTCCACAACTTGGAGCCTCTCACCCTTACAATTGATGATCACAAAGAAGCATGAAAGTGAGGGAGGGAAGAGTAAGACACACAAGACTCAAAACAAGAGCACAATCACGCACACAAGCCACAACTTGAGCTCACAACACAACTCGAGGAGTTCTCTACTCAAATGGGGCTCAAGTCACTATCTCAAAGAATCGAATGCGCGAGAATGGAGTCTTGGTGCTTAGGAATGATCAAGGAATGCTTGGGTCACTCCTCCATGCGCCTAGGGGTCCCTTTTATAGCCCCAAGGCAGCTAGGAGCCGTTGGAGGCATTCTTGGAAGGCTAATCTTGCCTTCTGTCGGGTGGCGCACCGGACAGTCCGGTGTGCCACCGGACAGCCACTGTTCATGTCCGGTGTGTGATTTCTTTCCATTCCTGGCGCAGCCGACCGTTGCAGCTTCGTGCTGGTTGGCGCACCGGACACTGTCCGGTGCACACCGGACAGTCCGGTGCCCCCAGCCAACCGTTGGAGCGGGCCACGCGTCGCCCGCGGATTTGGCGGCCGACCGTTGCGCTGGCGGCCGTTGGCTCACCGGATAGTCCGGTGCACCACCGAACAGTCCGGTGAATTATAGCCGTACACCGCCGAAGTTTTCCCGAGAGCGACCAGTTCGCCGGAAGCCAGTCTGGCACCCTGAACACTGTCCGGTGCACCACCGGACAGTCCGGTGTACCCATACCTAGCAGCAGTTGGTTGTACAGAGCCAACTCTTTTCCAATCCTTTTTCTTCTGTTTCTATCACTTAGATACAATACATTAGTACCCAAATCAATGTACTAAGCCTTAGAAACATATCTTCTTGTTGATTTGCACTTCATTCATCATTTGGCATATAATAACCCACTTAATATGTGTTGGACACTTAATCACCAAAATATACTAGAAATGGCCCAAGGGCATATTTCCCTTTCAATCTCCCCCTTTTTGGTGATTTATGCCAACACATCAAAAAGCAACAAATAGAAGTGCAACATCAATGCAATTGAGAACACAAATAGTCTTTGACAAGATTTGACATATTTGGATCATTCTTTGCCACCACTTGGTTTGTTTTTGCAAATCAAATTCATTTTCCTATCTCTAAGTCAAACTCACTTGTTTGGGCATTAAGAGAGATAATCCAAGAGTGAAAATGATCAAGATCCAAAAACTCCCCCTTTTCCCATAATCACACATTCTCCCCACAAGAGACCAAATTTTGACAATAAGAGTATTTTGACAAATCAAAAATTCTAACTCTACTATTTTCAAAATTCTCAAGTGGTAGCTGATCCATTTGCTTTGGCCTTAATTTCTCCCCCTTTAGCATTAAGCACCAAAACGAGATGATTCTTGGCCCTTTAACCCCATTGCCTCACCAAAATTGTCAATTAAGAGCAAAAAGGCAATAGGAGCATAGATATGAACTTGGAGTTAATACCGGAGTGCAGTGGAAGTCTTTGCATGGTCCAAGTTCACATATCCCTTTCAATTCACCTTTGAGGCTACCTTAAGTAAACTCAACACAATTGTTAGTCTCAAAGGATCAAGTTGTATCACTTCTCCCCCTAAATATGTGCATTACTCACACATGGACTTGTGAGGTCCGGGGATCCCTTGCACAACTTGAGCACCATCAATAAACAATAAATCTCATAAATGCATAATGTAACTTGATCAAATGCATAAAACACATGTATGCTATAAATCAATCCAAGTTATGCGAATATAAGACATTTAGCTCACTATGCAGCCTGCAAAAGGTCTTCTCATCTAAAGGCTTGGTAAAGATATCGGCTAGCTGGTTCTCGGTGCTAACATAGAATACCTCGATATCTCCCTTTTGCTGGTGGTCTCTCAGAAAGTGATGCCGGATGTCTATGTGCTTAGTGCGGCTGTGTTCAACAGGATTATCCGCCATGCGGATTGCACTCTTATTGTCACATAGGAGTGGGACTTTGCTCAGATTATAGCCAAAGTCTCGGAGGGTTTGCCTCATCCATAGTATTTACGCGCAACACTGTCCTGCGGCAACATACTCGGCCTCAGCGGTGGATAGGGCAACAGAGGTTTGTTTCTTAGAACTCCAAGACACCAGGGACCTTCCTAGGAATTGGCACGTCCCTGATGTACTCTTCCTATCAACCTTGCATCCAGCATAATCAGAGTCTGAGTATCCAATCAAGTCAAAGGTAGACCTCTTTGGATACCAGATCCCGAAGCAAGGCATAGCAACTAAATATCTAAGAATCCGCTTAACGGCCACAAGGTGACATTCCCTTGGATCGGATTGAAATCTAGCACACATGCATACGCTAAGCATAATATCCGGTTGTCGGGGACCATAATTAGGGATACCCCCAAGACTCCTAAACTCGGCTGGTAACCACCATCAGCACAAAGCTGCAAAGGCCTGATGGGCGCAATACATGTCAAAGCTCCACCCACTTAAGGGACACGATCTCGCCTCGCCCGAGCCCAGCCTCGAGCAGGAACAGTAGACCCAGGCAGATTCACGCCTCGCCCGAGGGCCTCCTCAAGTAACGGGTGCACCTTCGACTCGCCCGAGGCCCAGCTCGGGTAGGCTTCGCCGTGAAGCAACCTTGGCCAGATCGCCACGCCAACCGACCGTATAGCAGGAGCATTCAAATGAAGGATCGACTGACACCTTATCCTGACGCGCGTTCCTCAGTCGACAGGGCTGAAGTGACCGCAGTCATTTCGCCCCTCCCCTGACTGACCTGACAGGAAAACAGCGCCTCCTGCCCTGCTCCGACTGCTGTGCCACCCACCAGGGTGAGGCTGACAGCAGCCAAGTCCAGCCTCGGGCGCCATAGGAAGCTCCGCCTCGCCCGACCCCAGGGCTCGGACTTAACCTCGACCTCGGAAGACGGTCTCCGCCTCGCCCGACCCTAGGGCTCAGACTCTGCCTCGACCTCGGAAGACGGTCTCCGCCTCGCCCGACCCTAGGGCTCGGACTCCGCCTCGACCTCGGAAGACGGTCTCCGCCTCACCCGACCCCAGGGCTCGGACTCAACCTCGATCTCGGAAGATGGTCTCCGCCTCGCCCGACCCCAGGGCTCGAACTCAGCCTTGACCTCGGAGGAGTCACCGCCTCGCCCGACCTCAGGCTCGGACCAACCACGCCGCAGGGGGGTACATCATTACCCTACCCCTAGCTAGCTCAGGCTACGGGGAACATGACCGGCGTCCCATCTGGCTCGCCCCGGTAAACAAGTAATGATGGCCCCCGCGTGCTCCATGACGACGGTGGCTCTCAGCCCCCTACGGAAGCAAGGAGACGTCAGCAAGGATCTGATAGCCCCGACAGCTATACTTCTACAGGGTTTAAGCGCTCCTCCGATGGCCACGACATCACGTGAACAGGGCTGCAACACCTCTCCGACAGCCACGTCGGCATGTACATAGGGCTCTGGCTCCTCTCTGCTAGACACGTTAGCACATTGCTATACCCCCCATTATACACCTGGGCCCTCTCCTTACATCTATAAAAGGAAGGTCCAGGGCCCTCGTACGAGAAGGTGGCCGTGCGGGAGAACGGGCTGACGGATAGGCTCTCACTCTCTCTCCCTCGCGAACGCTTGTAACCCCCTACTACAAGCGCATCCACCCTGGGCGCAGGATAACACGAGCCGCGGTTCCCCTTATTGTTCCCCCTTGTGTTCCGTCTCGCGCCGACGCATCTGGGCTGGGACACGCAGCGACAATTTACTCGTCGGTCCAGGGACCCCTCGGGGTCGAAACTCCGACAGTTGGCACGCCAGGTAGGGGCCTGCTGCGTGTTGACGAACAGCTTCCCGTCAAGCTTCAGATGGGTAGTCTCCAGCAACCTCTCCAGCCCGGGATGATGCTCCGTTTCGGGAGTCTCGAGTTCATGTCCCTCGACGGCAGCTACGACATGGTACTCCTTCCTCCGCCGCGCGACAACGACAATGGCGGCCTTCAGCCCGCCCGCCGGCGGTGGAATCGACGACGTCTTCCCCCCGTGGTGGAAGAACAGCATCCGGGCCTGTCCCGTCACCTTCCCCGCCGCAGGAGGAGGAGGCGGGGCAACCATGGCCAAGCAGGAGGCGGCACCTAGTCGGCTGTCGAGCGAGTCGACAACACCGGTGCCCCAGCGGGGGACACGTCGGGTGTCGACCTCACGTCTGAGACGAAGACGGGCGTCGTTTCCCCGCAACACGCCAACCCCAAGCGAACGGATGACGCCAGCACGCTCACGAAGGATTTGCTGGGCGTTAGCCTCATACCTGAGATAACGGTGCAGTCCGTCCCTGACGCGACTACGTCACCATCCGTCGATCAAGAGGTACTGTCCGTTTTCCACCCTGTACCTTTTAGATTCAGCTTCGACCCACCAAGCGACCCCGCTTTGGTGGACGCTTTCATAAAGGCATATCCAAACCTTCCGGGGTACCATATGTGGTCAACCTGGGAGCGACTGACGGCCGTCTCGACCTATGGGCCCCCGGGTTCCGAGGAAGATGACGAGCCCGACTATGGTTGGGATTTCTCCGGGCTCAGTAACCCCAGCGCCATGCGAGACTTCATGGCCGCATGTGACTACTGCCTCTCCGATTGCTCCGATGGTGGCCACAGCCTTGACGACGAGGACTGTGGCCACGTCGATCTAGGGGGTCTCGACGAAGGCAACCACCTTGGTATGCCGGAGGATGGCGATCCCCCTAGGCCTGTGCCTCACGTTGACATCCTTCGGGAGCTAGCTGTGGTCCCAGTCCCTGCGGGGGGTCAGGACGCACAGCTCGAGCAAATCCGCGAGATGCAGGCCAGGCTCGACGAGGAGGTAGGACAACTTGTGCAGCTCTGGCAGAACATCGGGCAGGAGTGGGCAGGCCGAGCACCAGCCGGAGAAGCGCATCATCTGCCCCCGGACGTCCAGCACCGCATCGCTGACGATGCCAGGACAAGGCTGCCCCCGGCTTCCAGTGGGGTCGGCCAGAACCTGGCTGCAGCAGCAATACTACTCCGAGCGATGCTGGAGCCATCCACTACCGAGGGGCGGCGTATCCAGGGAGAACTCAAGAATCTCCTGGAGGATGCCGCGGTCCGACGAGCCGAAAGCTCTGCCTCCCGAAGGCAGGGGTACCCCCCGGAGCATCACGTCGTGACTTCCCAATTCATGCGGGAAGCCTCGGTCCACACCGGGCGCACGCGGGACGCAATGTCTGCAGCCTCGGGTCGCCTCGGCAACGAGCACCACCGTCGCGACCGTCGAGCCCACCTCGACGAGAAGGTGCGCCAAGGCTACCACCCTAGGCGTGGGGGACGCTACGACAGCGGGGAGGATCAGAGCCCCTCGCCCGAACCACCCGGTCCGCAAGCTTTCAGCCGAGCCATACGACGGGCGCCGTTCCCGACCTGGTTCCGAACCCCGACTACCATCACCAAGTACTCGGGGGAAACAAGGCCAGAACTGTGGCTCGCGGACTACCGGCTGGCCTGCCAGCTGGGTGGAACGGACGATGACAACCTCATCATCCGCAACCTCCCCCTGTTCCTCTCCGACACCGCCCGGGCCTGACTGGAGCATCTGCCTCCTGCGCAGATCTCCAACTGGGACGACCTGGTCAAAGCCTTCGCCGGCAACTTCCAGGGCACATACGTGCGCCCTGGGAACTCCTGGGCTCTCCGAAGCTGCCGCCAGCAGCCGGGAGAATCCCTACGGGACTACATCCGACGATTTTCGAAGCAGCGCACCGAGCTGCCCAACATCACCGACTCAGATGTCATTGGCGCGTTCCTCGCCGGCACCACTTGCCGCGACCTGGTGAGCAAGCTGGGTCGCAAGACTCCCACCAGGGCGAGCGAGCTGATGGACATCGCCACCAAGTTCGCCTCTGGTCAGGAGGCGGTCGAGCCATCTTCTGGAAGGACAAGCAACCTCAGGGGCGCCAGCAGGAAGACGTCCCCGAGGCGTCTGCTCAGCGCGGCGCGAAGAAGAAGGGCAAGAAGAAGTCACAAGCGAAACGCGACGCCGCCGACGCAGACCTTGTCGCCGCCGCCGAGCACAGGAACCCTCGGAAGCCTCCCGGAGGCGCCAACCCGTTCGACAAGATGCTCAAGGAGTCGTGCCCCTATCATCAGGGCCCCGTCAAGCACACCCTTGAGGAGTGCGTCATGCTTTGGCGCTACTTCCACAAGGCCAGGGCCCCGACGGAAGGTGGCGAAGCCCACGACAACGACAAGAAGGGGGGCCACAAGGCAGAAGAGTTCCCCGAGGTCCATGACTGCTTCATGATCTACGGTGGGCAAGTGGCGAACGCCTCGGCTCGGCACCGCAAGCAGGAGCGCCGTGAGGTCTGTTCGGAGAAGGTGGCGGTGCCAGTCTACCTAGACTGGTCTGACAAGCCCATCACCTTTGACCAAGGCGACCACCCCGATCGCGTGCCGAGCCCGGGGAAGTACCCGCTCGTTGTCGATCCCGTCATCGGCAACGTCAGGCTTACCAAGGTCCTCATGGACGGAGGCAGTAGCCTCAACATCATCTACACCGAGACCCTCGGGCTCTCGCAAATTGATCTGTCCACGATCCGGGCCGGTGCGGCGCCCTTTCACGGGATCATCCCCGGAAGCACGTCCAACCCCTTGGGCAACTCGATCTGCCCGTCTGCTTCGGGACTCCCTCCAACTTCCGAAAGGAAACCCTCACGTTCGAGGTGGTTGGGTTCCGAGGAACCTACCACGCAGTGCTGGGGAGACCATGTTACGCCAAGTTCATGGCCGTCCCCAACTACACCTACCTCAAGCTCAAGATGCCGGGCCCCAACGGGGTCATCACCGTCGGATCCACGTACCGACACGCGTACGAATGCGACATGGAGTGCGTGGAGTACGCTGAGGCCCTCGTCAAATCTGAGGCCCTCATCGCCGACCTGGAGAGCCTCTCCAAGGAGGTGCTAGATGCGAAGCGCCACACCGGCAACTTCGAGCCCGCAGAGGCGGTTAAGTCCGTCCCTCTCGACCCCAGCAACGACGCCTCCAAGCAAGTCCAGATCGGCTCCGAGCTCGACCCCAAATAGGAAGCCGTGCTCGTCGACTTTCTCCGCGCGAACGCCAAGGTTTTTGCGTGGAGTCCCTCGGACATGCCTGGCATATCGAGGGATGTCGCCGAGCACTCGCTGGATCTCCGAGCTACTAGAGCCCAACCCGTGAAACAGCCTCTACGCCGATTCGACGAAGAAAAGCATAGAGCCATAGGCGAGGAGATCCACAAGCTGATGGCTGCAGGGTTCATCAAAGAGGTATTCCATCCCGAATGGCTAGCCAACCCTGTGCTTGTGAAAAAGAAAGGTGGGAAGTGGAGGATGTGTGTATACTATACTGGTCTAAACAAAGCATGTCCGAAAGTTCCCTACCCTCTGCCTCGCATCGATCAGATCGTGAATTCCACTGCTGGGTGCGAAACCCTGTCATTCCTTGGTGCCTACTCAGGGTATCACCAAATCAGGATGAAAAAGTCTGACCAGCTCGCGACTTCTTTCATCACACCCTTTGGCATGTACTGCTATATTACTATGCCATTCGGTTTAAGGAATGCAAGCACGACATACCAAAGGTGCATGAACCACGTGTTCGGAGAGCACATTGGTCGAACGGTTGAGGCTTACGTCGATGACATCGTAGTCAAGACGAGGAAAGCCTCCGACCTCCTCACTGACCTTGAAACGACATTCAAGTGTCTGAAGGCGAAAGGCGTAAAACTCAATCCCGAGAAGTGTGTCTTTGGAGTCCCCCAAGGCATGCTCCTAGGGTTCATCGTCTCCGAGCGGGGCATCGAGGCCAACCTGGAGAAAATCGCGGCCATCACCAACATGGGGCCTATCAAGGACTTGAAAGGAGTACAGAGGGTCATGGGATGCCTTGCGGCTCTAAGCCGCTTCATCTCGCGCCTCGGCGAAAGAGGCCTACCCCTGTACCGCCTCTTAAGGAAGACCGAGCGCTTCACTTGGACCCCCGAGGCCGAGGAAGCCCTCGGGAACTTAAAGGCGCTCCTTACAAGCGCGCCCATCCTGGTGCCCCCCGCTGCCGGAGAAGCTCTCTTGATCTTTGTAGCCGCAACCACTCAGGTGGTTAGCGCCGCGATCGTAGTCGAGAGACGAGAAGAAGGGCATGCATTGCTCGTCTAGAGGCCGGTCTACTTCATCAGTGAGGTACTGTCCGAGACCAAAATCCGCTACCCGCAAATTCAGAAGCTACTGTACGCGGTAATTCTGACGCGACGAAAGTTGCGACACTACTTCGAGTCTCATCCGATGACTGTGGTGTCATCCTGTAATATCCCAAAAAAATGTTGCCAAAGGTTTATCTTCGGTGCGTGGATGTGGGGAAAGAGTTGTGGGCCGTTGAATGCAAAGTCAAGAGACATCTGAGGCGTCGTTTCTTTCTCCCACAAAACCCTAGTGGTCGCCCCCCTATTTTTCCCTTTTCTTGGCCGCCAACCCCCCTTTTTCCCCACCCTTGGCCGCCCCTCCCCCTTCCCCTTGCAGCCACCCTCCACTACTTCCTCCTCTCTCTAGATCTCCCCCCACGCAGCAAGGATCGAGAAGAGGAGGAGCAAGATGGATTGAAGAGGAAGAGAGGATCAAGGAGATGTTCTACCCCCATCTCTTGCAGATTTTCTTGGGGAAACCCTAGGTAAGGATAGGATCCTTGTTCCTCCCTATAATTATATGCTTTTGGAGGTTGTGGATCATGTGGATTGAAGGATTAGAGGTTGGATTAGATGTGGGGTTAGGTTTTGATCTCGAATTTAATTTCTGCAGAATGACAGATTCGATAGTTTCTGTTCATGTCAGTTTTCTGTGGTCTTAGTGGCCTCAAAAAAATAAAAAGTCTATATATGAGTCGTAGATAATTTGTAGATCTTTCCGTGGCCATGAAGAACACCTCAATCGGACATCAGAACAGAAAGTTATTGCAGTTTGATTATAGCAGTTTTTCAGTCTCATAATTCTGTGCAGAATCTGTTCTCTTAAGAGTTAGGCAATTTTATCAACAGAATTAAACTGTGGGTTGGTAAAAGAAGTTGTAGATAATTTCATAAGCTTTCCAGATTGTTAAAGAGTGTATTCATATGATTTATAAAACTCCAGTTATGTTTGTTTTACTGTGGCTGTTCCTGTTTGCCTGACAAAAATGAGTGGGTCTGTTCACTGGTGGGTTTCATCTAGTAAATGGCCGAATTGGCTCTTCCAACTGTGGAGACTTTTGTAGAAGGATAAAAGTTCTTACTGCCAGCAGAATTTTATAATTTGTGGTTCAGTAGTTTGGGAGATATCGAATTTTGAAGTTAACTAGGCTGCTGCCTAAAACAAATTCAGTCAGTTATCTTGTCAGATGTTTTAGAATATATTGATGGCAGAATTTAATTATCCATTGAATACCGAAGTTGTAGATTGTTTTGTGTAGATACTCTTAGAGTATTTGTTTGATATCACCAATGTTTTAATTTTAAAGATACAAAATTAACAAACAGCGCTGCTGCTGTATAGCATGTGGTTCAGGGTGGGAGTCTTTCCACTATGTCTTGGTTTCAAGTGTAGGAGTGTTTTGTTGATTGTTGGCAAATGTATGTGAAATATTTGTACTAAGTTTTATGCCCGCTAGCAGGTGGGTACACTCCAGATCATGCCTAGTACATTTTTCTTCTTCGATGAAGGCAAGTGAATGTAGCGGTGGTTGCTATCGTTTTGACCTGTTATTTCTATCACCTACACTCTAATATGCAGAATTATTGGATTCTTTCATAATTGAACTCTATGATGATGTTTTACTTGATTGTATTATGTTGATGCTCTATCATATATTGATGATTATTATGGTTCAAGTATGACCCATGAGATTAATTCACACCCCTGAAGGCAGATGAAGTCTTATTTGAGGTTTGCATTGTATCTAAAGGCATACGAAGTATTATTTGAGGATTGCATTGTATCTGAAGGCAGATAAAGTATTATTTGAGGTTGGTATTGTATCTAAAGGAAGTGAAATTTATTGATAAATGCAGCATGCCATATACATTGCATGACTCATTTGCATCTGAAGTTTTGTCGTGACCTATGGTCCGACCGTACCGGTACAACTTAGCATCGTACGTTGCCCGAGAAGGGGTACGATGCAGCTTCATACCCTTAGAGGTATGAAGGCAGAGGACATATGCATTGCATTCATATGCATACATTGAAGTGATATTTGCAGATGATGTGGTTTTATACCCTCAGAGGTATGAAGATAGATGACCTACACATTGCATTCCTATGCATACATTGAAGTGATATTTGCAGGTATTGTTGATGCAGGGAAGTGTTATACAACATATTGTGGTTGTTCGAGGAAATGAGATGGTATTGGTTATATTGTGACTACTGAGTTCTATATCTACAAGTATTTCTGATCTTGATTGTGATTCTTTTAAAATGTTGATTAATTCAATGTGGTTTAAATATCTCGTCAAAACAATTAGCTTGCTGAGATGTTTCATCTCACTCTTGCATTACTCAATGCAGGTGCTTGTTGCCCATCAAGGGGAGTGGGAAGTAGCAGCACATACACCTTCACTCTCATAATAATGCTGCTCAGGCGCAGTCATGATTTAATTAGAAACTTCTTGTCAAAGGATGTTTGTTTTTAACTAGTCGTGCGCACTGGTTAATTCAGTTCATGTCGTTATGGTCGTCTTCCCATTGCTAGCAGATTATTAATGTCTATTATGTTTTCTTATCATGATATCTATTTATACTTTGTTGCTTTAAATATCTCGTCAAAACATATAGCTTGCTGAGATGTTTCATCTCACTCTTGCATTACTCAATGCAGGTGCTTGTTGCTCATCAAGGGGAGTGGGAAGTAGCAGCACATACACCTTCACTCTCATAATAATGCTGCCCAGGCGCAGTCATGATTTAATTAGAAACTTCTTGTCAAAGGATGTTTGTTTTTAACTAGTCGTGCGCACTGGTTAATTCAGTTCATGTCGTTATGGCCGTCTTCCCATTGCTAGCAGATTATTAATGTCTATTATGTTTTCTTATCATGATATCTATTTATACTTTGTTGCTTCCCCGTTTATGCAATTTTCAAAGGAGACACTGTCGAAATTTTATATATGAATGTTAGATGTGTAGTTTAGTAGCATTCTGGGGTGTTTGTGGATCCCGGGGTGTTACAGTTGGTATCAAAGCTTAGGCTTTAGATTCTTGGCAATTTGAAGATAAATTTGACACACTGGCACATATAGGAAGGGTATGGGTTCAAGTATCTTTGATATATATTAGTGACTTTGAAGTGCAGATGACAATAATTTCACCCCTCCCGATTCCTTTACGGTGATGTGGTAAGTTGTTTATGGCTTAATGCTTGATATAATTTATTTCTGAAATTTTGATATCGTTTTATTAATGCGGTAGATATCGCTGGTCATTTGTGAGAATGAAGTTGTTATTATGCTTGTGATATACAAGTATGCCTATGTTGTTTTCACTATGTTTTTCATGGTTGAGTTTTATTACAATAATATTGTTATATATGCTTGATTGAGGATGTTTCTAAGAGGAGTGTGAATTGCGTGTTTTGGGGTACAAGGTAATCATCAATTTGAATTTAAGTTGTTGAGCGGTTGGTGGATAGCTCCAACTATCTTTGCAAAGAATGATTGTTTATGTTGAGAAACCAGTTCTGAAAGAAATGAATATTGGTACTTGTATATGGATTTTGGGGAAAGTCTTTACATAGCCAGAATGGCTTACATGTCTCTCTTCTATCGTGTGTTTTAGTAGCCACAAAGCCTAGATGTGGTTTAAAGTGGTTGCATGTTAGTCATGATAATTGTAGAATAAATCTTTGATTTTTCTTGATCCATTGATTATGTATTAATACGTTGAGGATTTAATGGTTCTCTTCCTGATGCATGTTTGTGGAGCCATTGTTGGACCACTTATCTATTGGTTTGAATGAAGTCATTGCCTAGCCTAGAGTTGGTTGTGTGTGGTTATTCACCTATTCCTAAATGATGTGGTTTTTACATCAGCTTGGGATGTTTGCCAAATGTGTGAAGGATTACGGGGTTAGTATTGGCCCTTTATGTCTGGTACTCTGAGTGCATCATATGATAGAATGAGATGTAAGTTTCTGAACTACAATAGATGAAGACTCATATTATGTGTAGGTTAACTTTAGTAGTTGGATATTTTTATTAGTTGAGATGCTGAATGAAGTATAGTGACATGGGTTAAGCAAGTATTGTGTTGTTGTTGGGCTGTCAGTGCTCTATGTAGAGTTTTTGACATTTCTTCGGTGAACTGTGCCGCGCAAGATTTTATTGGCTTCTTGTCGGCTTTATTTCTCCATTAGTTCTATAGATTTTCTCCCTTTTGGTGGAGTGCAAAGTATGTTAGATTACATGATTATTTTTTCATTATGGCAAGAACAAGGTTTAGGAAGAATAGGAGTTTTGTTTCAATAGAACTACTTGTTTCGTGGTGTTGTGAGGTGAGGTGTTTGATCTTCTTATACATTCATCTGGTGTGGATGTTTCACCATTGAATTAAAATGAATTGTTGAAGTTGGTAAAGGTTGTGCTTAGTGCATATTACCCCTTCATAAAAGAGTGTCGTTTTAAGACATTGATGTTGATGTATGGCTGCATCCAAATTCGATGTTGTGAAATCGTAGTGTTGATTGCATCTATGACTTGGTTTGAGCTTCATTACATGTTGGTTCATCCTTGATGTCAGGTTGTGTAGTTTCCTTAGACAATTAGTCCAAGGTAGAAGTTCTTGTGTTAATTAAGACCAATAATGGACCCATGTTTCGAATGATGGTGCTATATGGGGTACCTTGGGTGTTTTGCTTGGAGTGGTCGAATTTGAGGACGAATTCTTTTTAAGGGGGGTAGAGTGTAATATCCCAAAAAAATGTTGCCAAAGGTTCATCTTCGGTGCGTGGATGTGGAGAAAGAGTTGTGGGCCGTTGGATGCAAAGTCAAGAGACATCTGAGGCGTCGTTTCTTTCTCCCACAAAACCCTAGTGGTCGCCCCCCTATTTTTCCCTTTTCTTGGCCGCCAACCCCCTTTTTCCCCACCCTTGGCCGCCCCTCCCCCTTCCCCTTGCAGCCACCCTCCACTACTTCCTCCTCTCTCTAGATCTCCCCCCACGCAGCAAGGATCGAGAAGAGGAGGAGCAAGATGGATTGAAGAGGAAGAGAGGATCAAGGAGATGTTCTACCCCCATCTCTTGCAGATTTTCTTGGAAAAACCCTAGGTAAGGATAGGATCCTTGTTCCTCCCTATAATTATATGCTTTTGGTGGTTGTGGATCATGTGGATTGAAGGATTAGAGGTTGGATTAGATGTGGGGTTAGGTTTTGATCTCGAATTTAATTTCTGCAGAATGACAGATTCGATAGTTTCTGTTCATGTCAGTTTTCCGTGGTCTTAGTGGCCTCAAAAAAATAAAAAGTCTATATATGAGTCGTAGATAATTTGTAGATCTTTCCGTGGCCACGAAGAACACCTCAATCGGACATCAGAACAGAAAGTTATTGCAGTTTGATTATAGCAGTTTTTCAGTCTCATAATTCTGTGCAGAATCTGTTCTCTTAAGAGTTAGGCAATTTTATCAACAGAATTAAACTGTGGGTTGGTAAAAGAAGTTGTAGATAATTTCATAAGCTTTCCAGATTGTTAAAGAGTGTATTCATATGATTTATAAAACTCCAGTTATGTTTGTTTTACTGTGGCTGTTCCTGTTTGCCTGACAAAAATGAGTGGGTCTGTTCACTGGTGGGTTTCATCTAGTAAATGGCCGAATTGACTCTTCCAACTGTGGAGACTTTTGTAGAGGGATAAAAGTTCTTACTGCCAGCAGAATTTTATAATTTTTGGTTCAGTAGTTTGGGAGATATCGAATTTTGAAGTTAACTAGGCTGCTGTCTAAAACAGATTCAGTCAGTTATCTTGTCAGATGTTTTAGAATATATTGATGGCAGAATTTAATTATCCATTGAATACCGAAGTTGTAGATTGTTTTGTGTAGATACTCTTAGAGTATTTGTTTGATATCACCAATGTTTTAATTTTAAAGATACAAAATTAACAAACAGCGCTGCTGCTGTATAGCATGTGGTTCAGGGTGGGAGTCTTTCCACTATGTCTTGGTTTCAAGTGTAGGAGTGTTTTGTTGATTGTTGGCAAATGTATGTGAAATATTTGTACTAAGTTTTATGCCCGCTAGCAGGTGGCTACACTCCAGATCATGCCTAGTACATTTTTCTTCTTCGATGAAGGCAAGTGAATGTAGCGGTGGTTGCTATCGTTTTGACCTGTTATTTCTATCACCTACACTCTAATATGCAGAATTATTGGATTCTTTCATAATTGAACTCTATGATGATGTTTTACTTGATTGTATTATGTTGATGCTCTATCATATATTGATGATTATTATGGTTCAAGTATGACCCATGAGATTAATTCACACCCCTGAAGGCAGATGAAGTCTTATTTGAGGTTTGCATTGTATCTAAAGGCATACGAAGTATTATTTGAGGATTGCATTGTATCTGAAGGCAGATAAAGTATTATTTGAGGTTTGTATTGTATCTAAAGGAAGTGAAATTTATTGATAAATGCAGCATGCCATATACATTGCATGACTCATTTGCATCTGAAGTTTTGTCGTGACCTATGGTCCGACCGTACCGGTACAACTTAGCATCGTATGTTGCCCGAGAAGGGGTACGATGCAGCTTCATACCCTTAGAGGTATGAAGGCAGAGGATATATGCATTGCATTCATATGCATACATTGAAGTGATATTTGCAGATGATGTGGTTTTATACCCTCAGAGGTATGAAGATAGATGACCTACACATTGCATTCCTATGCATACATTGAAGTGATATTTGCAGGTATTGTTGATGCAGGGAAGTGTTATACAACATATTGTGGTTGTTCGAGGAAATGAGATGGTATTGGTTATATTGTGACTACTGAGTTCTATATCTACAAGTATTTCTGATCTTGATTGTGATTCTTTTAAAATGTTGATTAATTCAATGTGGTTTAAATATCTCGTCAAAACAATTAGCTTGCTGAGATGTTTCATCTCACTCTTGCATTACTCAATGCAGGTGCTTGTTGCCCATCAAGGGGAGTGGTAAGTAGCAGCACATACACCTTCACTCTCATAATAATGCTGCCCAGGCGCAGTCATGATTTAATTAGAAAATTCTTGTCAAAGGATGTTTGTTTTTAACTAGTCGTGCGCACTGGTTAATTCAGTTCATGTCGTTATGGTCGTCTTCCCATTGCTAGCAGATTATTAATGTCTATTATGTTTTCTTATCATGATATCTATTTATACTTTGTTGCTTCCCCGTTTATGCAATTTTCAAAGGAGACACTGTCGAAATTTTATATATGAATGTTAGATGTGTAGTTTAGTAGCATTCTGGGGTGTTTGCGGATCCCGAGGTGTTTGTGGATCCCGGGGTGTTACACATCCTTCCCCCTGGGGGAGATCATCCTGTGCCGAGAGGCCTCGGGTAGGATTGCAAAGTGGGCGGTGGAGATCATGGGCGAGACAATCTCGTTCGCCCCTCGGAAGGCCATCAAGTCCCAAGTCTTGGCGGACTTCGTGGCTGAATGGGTCGACACTCAGCTTCCAGCAGCTTCGATCCAACCGGAACTCTGGACCATGTTTTTCGACGGGTCGCTGATGAAAATAGGAGCGGGCGTGGGCCTGCTCTTCATCTCACCCCTCGAAAAGCACCTCCGCTACGTGCTGCGCCTCCATTTCCCGGCGTCCAACAACGTGACCGAGTACGAGGCCCTGGTTAACGGGTTGCGCATCGCCATCGAGCTAGGGGTTTGGCGCCTCGACGCTTGTGGCGACTCGCAGCTTGTCATCGACCAAGTCATGAAGAACTCCCATTGCCACGACCCGAAGATGGAAGCCTACTGCGACGAGGTTCGACGCCGGGAAGACAAGTTCTACGGGCTCGAGCTCAACCACGTCGCCCGACGGTACAACGAGACTGCGGACGAGCTGGCTAAAATAGCCTCGGGGCGGACAACGGTTCCCCTGGACGTTTTCTCCCGAGACCTACATCAACCCTCCGTCAAGACCGACGACACGCCCGAGCCCAAGAAGGCCTCGGCTCTGCCCGAGGCGCCCTCGGCTCAGCCCGAGGCACCCTTGGCCGCCGAGGGTGAGGCACTGCGCATCGAGGAAGAGCGGAATGGGGTCCCGCCTAATCGAAACTGGTAGACCCCGTACCTGCAATATCTCCACCGAGGAGAGCTACCCCTCGACAGAGCCGAAGCTCGGCGACTGGCGCGGCGCGCCAAGTCGTTCGTCTTGCTGGGTGACGGAAAGGAGCTCTACCACCGCAGCCCCTCAGACATCCTCCAGTGATGCATATCCATCACCGAAGGTCAGGAGCTATTGCAAGAAATACACTCGGGGGCTTGTGGTCATCACGCAGCACCTCGAGCCCTCGTTGGAAACGCCTTCCAACAAGGTTTCTACTGGCCAACCGCGGTGGCCGACGCCACTAGGATTGTACGCACCGGCTAAGGGTGTCAATTCTACGCAAGGCAGACACACCTGCCCGCTCAGGCCCTGCAAACAATACCCATCACCTGGTCGTTTGCTGTGTGGGGTCTGGACCTCGTCGGTCCCTTGCAGAAGGCACCGGGGGCTTCACGCACCTGCTGGTCGCTATCGACAAATTCTCCAAGTGGATTGAGGTCCGACCCCTAAACAGCATCAGGTCCGAACAGGCAGTGGCATTCTTCACCAACATCATCCATCACTTTGGGGTCCCAAACTCCATCATCACCGACAACGGCACCCAGTTCACTGGCAGGAAGTTCCTGGACTTCTGCGAGGACCACCACATCCGGGTGGACTGGGCCGCCGTAGCTCACCCCATGACGAATGGGCAGGTAGAGCGTGCCAACGGTATGATTCTGCAGGGACTCAAGCCAAAGATCTATAGCGACCTCAACAAGTTCGGCAGGCGATGGATGAAGGAACTCCCCTCGGTGGTCTAGAGTCTGAGGACGACGCCGAGCCGAGCCACGGGTTTCGCGCCGTTCTTTCTAGTCTATGGGGCCGAGGCTATCTTGCCCACAGACTTAGAATACGGTTCACCAAGGACGAGGGCGTACGCCGACCAAAGCAACCAGGCCAGCCGAGAAGACTCACTGGACCAGCTGGAAGAGGCTCGGGACATGGCCTTACTACACTCGGCGCGGTATCAGCAGTCCCTGCGACGCTACCACGCCCGATGGGTTCGGTCCCGAGACCTCCAGGTAGGCGACTTGGTGCTTCGGCTACGACAGGACGCTCGAGGGCGCCACAAGCTCACTCCTCCCTGGGAGGGGCCATTCATCATCGCCAAGATTTTGAAGCCCGGAACATACAAGCTGGCCAACAGTCAAGGCAAGGTCTACAGCAACGCTTGGAACATCCGACAGCTACGTCGCTTTTACCCTTAAGATGTTTTCAAGTCGTTCATATACCTCGTTTACATACACAAATAAAGTCTAACCATCAAGGAAGGGTCAGCCTAGCCTCGGCAAAGCCCGACCCTCCCTCGGGGGCTAGAAGGGGGGAACCCCCTCTGCGTCAAAATTTTCCTCGGAAAAAGTCTTTCTGCCAGAACATCTTTCGCGCTCTTCGACTACTTCGATGGCGGGATCCTGAAAACGACGGAGTACACATAAGCGGCAAGGCTGACCGAGCCGAGGAACTCCTACGCCTCCGGGATACGGATACCTCACTCATCACCTTCTGCGATAAGTAACTCACGCTCGGATAAGTGATTCCGCTGATCGAACAGGTCTTAACGCTCAAAAACTTTTCTGCCGAAACGATTTTTCGTGCCTTCTCAACTATATCGATAACAGAATCCTGCAGACGAGTAAGAGCACACATAAGCGGCAAGGTCGACCGAGCCGAGGAACTCCTACGCCTCCGAGATACGGATACCTCACTCATCGCCTTCCGTAAAAAGTAACTCTCGCTCGGATAAACGATTCTGCTACCGACGAACAAGTCCTGATACTCGAAACAAGGGGAAAAGAAACGCAGCTCTATAACACGACGATGGTATGTTTGGGCCTCGGCGGCCGCAAAAAACATACGCATACTACAGACAAACTAATCCTGCAGGTTCAGACATCAATAGGCGGGGCAGCAGCACCCTCGGCGTCGACTCCACCTTCGGCGGAATCCGGCCCGGCCTCGGACGGCGACACGGTTGGAGGATCTCCACCTCGAAGGAAGATGTCAGCACCGCGCCTAGGCCATCACCGCCAGGGTCTCCTCCAGGAACCCGGCCCAAGCTGACGGCTTGATCAGCCGCTCCGTAGCCTCGGCCAACTGACCCCCGAGGACATCAGCCCGGCTCATGGCCTCGGCAGCCCGACTCCAGGGTTGGTCCCGCCAGTGGATGACCTGGCCAGGTTCCAGCCGCCACTGCTACGCCTCCTCGGCCTGGGAAGTCCCCTGCTCCTGGGCCAACGAAGTTTTCTTCTCCAGCCGACTCCGCCTCTGTCCACGCTCACACCACTGCCTCCGGCTCCAGCTCATCGCAGAGCGGCCGAGGGTTTTCTTTAACTGAGCAAGAGAAGCCTTGGGCGGCAAGGCCGACCGAGCCGAGGGACTCCTATGCCTCCGGGATACGGGTACCTCACTCGTCACCTTCCGCACAGGGCAACTCACACTTGGTTAAAGCGGTCCAGCTAGCCGACAGGCGAGTCCTGGTGCTCGAAATAAGGAAGAAACACGGTATTGCACCCAAAATACCTAGATGTTCAGGCCCCGACAGCCACAATGAACATACACCGGCACTCAAGGTGCCATTACAAACGGAACTCCGGTTCCACTCCCGCGGGTATGAACAACCTCCACATCGGGGAGCCTGCGGGACGACAAACTCTGGGTGACTCGCCGGCGACCTCTGTAGCAGCAGCGATGGTCCCAGGGTGGACGCTACCGCTGGAAGGCTCTCGTTCGCATCCCCACTCGAGGGACAAGAACCAAACATTAAAGCCAAAGAGCCGGAGGTCGGTCCGCGGGTGGCGTTGACGGTCTCGTCGGCGGAGAAGCTTTCTCCAGCTACCACCACCTCAGCACCGGCGGCGGCGTCCACCTGCCCACCAACACCGCACCAGCGGGCGCCGACCGCCCCAAAGCGCACCGGCAGGTCCTCACTCTCGTCCTCGCCATGAAAACAAGAATGGGACCATCCCAGAACACGAGTACCGCCCTCGCGGCGTACGACGTGTTGTGAGACCCCCCGGTGCGGCTGGCCACCGTCGCCCGGACAGAGGATAGAATGCTGCACCCTGGATGGGCAGTAGCAGTTTGCCTTCCCCGGCATGGCTGGAGGGCGCCTCCTCCACAGAGCTGGAGGATGGTTTCCACCCCCAGAAGCCGCAGGAAGAAGCGGGACGCCAGCCCACGCGAAGGCAGGCCCCGGCTCGCCTCGCCCTCCTCCCCAGCAAGGATGATGAAGATCCTTGAAGCTGAAGGTGGGGCGGAGGCCGCAGCCCGGCTTGCTTCTCCCCACCATCGAACTGGTGGTCACCGTCTCGGGTGACCATTGCTGAGGGGATGCAGCCGGGCTGCCTGATGAAAATCCTTGAAGCCGAGCGATGGCTGAAAGGTACCAACTTCCGCAAAGTTGCGCTCCTCCAACAACAGCAAGACGAAAGCAACGCGGGCGCTCCCCATCCGGGGGCTCGGAAGGTGGAAGGGCGCAATGCATGAGGGGAGTGCGAAGGCACGGCTGCCACCCAAGGGGGTCGCCCCCTTTTTAAAGGCGACTCTCCTCACTCACGTCCTCAGGCGTCACGGACTAAGTCTTCACCAACGCGCTCCAAGGTCCTCCCCCTACGACACGGGGCCGGGGTCCCACACGCCATGCAAGCTGGCCGGGACAAAAGAAGCCAAACCGCCGCGCGTGGAGCATGTAACCGCCCATCGGTTACAAGCACTCCTCCATCTTCGCCTAAACCAGTGGGTGAAAGGGCGGACCGCCATGCAGGCGGCATGCAACTGCACCACAGAGATGCACCCTTTCGACTTCGATGCATCCAGCGTGGAGGCCCAGGCCCACACGTCATGTAACTGGCGCGCCGGTTGCTATGTGCGAAAAACTGCACCACCACTTACGCCAATGCCGCGCCTCCTCGACTACGAAACCAGAGCCGCGACTCGAGGCAACCCTGCGCATGGCCCAACAGTGCCAACCAAGCACATCGGTCACAGGTCAGTCAGCCGCGAGAAAAGGCGCGACGGTCGATATGGCCAAAAGTGGGCCGGTAGTAATGGCGAAGGCAGGCGGGCGGAAGCAGCAGTCAAATCGTCTGCAGGCTCACGTCCCCTCCTGGGACAGCGAGGGAGCCCTCTCCCACGGCGTGAAGATGACGCGCCCATGTTCCATTCCTCGGGCGGCTCGCGCAACGGCTGCCCCGCGAACCACTCGTCCCGTCGCATTAACTCCGCGGCAGGGCAGGCGACACCTTTGGCAGGCGAAGCGGGCGACGCTTCACCTCCGCCATGATGACCGCGTCAAAAAAGGTGCGCCACGTCATTCAATTTCATATCATTTTCCTCTTCCCCTTTCTCTCTCTTGCTACAGGGACCGGGAAAGGGGATACTCCGAAAGGGATCCTTCTCCGCGAAGGAAGCGGGCCCCGAGCCCTCCTACTGATCAGAGGTTCAAAGGCTGGCCCCTCGGAAGGGTTCGACAGCCGCCTCAGGCCACTCGGGCTCCACGCCCACTACTGATCAGGGGTTTGAAGGCTGGCCCCTCGGAAGGGTTCGACAGCCGCCTCAGAGCACTCGGGCTCTGAGCCCTCCTACTGATCAGAGGTTTGAAGGCTAGCCCCTTGGAAGGGTTCGACAGCTGCCTTAGGCCACTCGGGCTCTGCGCCCACTACTGATCAGGGGTTCAAAGGCTGGCCCCCCAAAGGGTTCGACAGCCGCCTCAGAACACACAGAGCGAGGGATGACTCTGGGTATGTCCGATACATGGCCGAGGCTCGGGCTACGCTCCCGAGGTACCCTAGGACATTTCCGAGACCAGCAGGAGCGATTCTGTAACGGAATCCCATCAGAGGGAGGCATCGAGCCCTCGGACCCTATCAAACGGGACCAGGTCCGGCAAATCACCTGTAGGTACTTTTGGAGCGCGCCTCTGGGCCACTAGCCGACCCTTATCGAACGGGGCACGAGCGTCCACTCGGATCACCCGTTAGCAACTCACTGGAGACACCATGTTCGGCGCCCTCTGAGGGCAACATGGCGCTTTTCCCCCTCCTCCTTGCGGAAAGGCGACAAAGGGGCGTATGATAAAAGCCGAGTCAGTCCTTGACCGTCCTCTTGCTCTGTGCAGAGGCTCGGGGGCTGCTCTCGCAAACCCGGCTCCGGCCAAACCGTTGACAGCGTCAACATACCAGCCCGAGAACTCGGAACCTGACCATGCACCCGTATTACGATTAGATCGCCTGAGGGAACAACCAGACCGGCCTAGGCATCATGAAAGACACTAAGACCTCGGAGGAGTCAAACCACTCCTCCGAGGCCTCGGGGGCTACACCCGGCGGGTGCGCTCGCGCGCACCCACCGGAACGAAATGCAACCGAGAAAGGCCGGTCCCCTTGCAAAAAAGTGCGACAAAGCCTCCAAGCGAGTACCAACACTCCCTTTGAGGCTCAGGGCTACTGTCGGGGACCATAATTAGGGGTACCCCCAAGACTCCTAAACTCGGCTGGTAACCACCATCAGCACAAAGCTGCAAAGGCCTGATGGGCGCAATACAGGTCAAAGCTCCGCCCACTCAAGGGACACGATCTCGCCTCGCCCGAGCCCACCCTCGGGCAGGAACAGTAGACCCAAGCAGATTCACGCCTCGCCCGAGGGCCTCCTCAAGTAAAGAGCGCACCTTCGACTCGCTCGAGGCCCAGCTCGGGCAGGCTTCGCCGAGAAGCAACCTTGGCCAGATCGCCACACCAACCGACCATATAGCAGGAGCATTCAATGCAAGGATCGACTGACACCTTATCCTGACGTGCGTTCCTCAGTCGACAGGGCCGAAGTGACCGCAGTCATTTCGCCCCTCCCCTGACTGACCTGACAGGAAAACAGTGCTACCTGCCCTGCTCCGACTGCTATGCCACCCGCCAGGGTGAGGTTAACAGCAGCCAAGTCCAGCCTCGAGCGCCATAGGAAGCTCCGCCTCGCCCGACCCCAGGGCTCGGACTCAACCTCGACCTCGGAAGACGGTCTCCGCCTCGCCCAACCCCAGGGCTCGAACTCCGCCTCGACCTTGGAAAACGGTCTCCGCCTCGCCCGACCCCAGGGCACGGACTCAACCTCGACCTCGGAAGACGGTCTCCGCCTCGCCCGACCCTAGGGCTCGGACTCAGCCTCGACCTCGGAGGAGTCACCGCCTCGCCCGACCTCGGGCTCGGACCGACCACGCCGCAGGGGGTACATCATTACCCTACCCCTAGCTAGCTCATGCTACGGGGAACAAGACCGGCGTCCCATCTGGCTCGCCCCGGTAAACAAGTAATGATGGCACCCCGCGTGCTACATGACGACGGCGACTCTCAGCCCCCTATGGAAGCAAGGAGACGTCAGCAAGGATCCGACAGCCCCGACAGCTGTACTTCTATAGGGTTTAAGCGCTCCTCCGACGGCCACGACATCACGTGAACAAGGCAGCAACACCTCTCTGACAACCACGTCGGCATGTACATAGGGCTCTGGCTCCTCTCTGCTAGACACATTACCACATTGCTACACCCCCCATTATACACCTGGGCCCTCTCCTTACATCTATAAAAGGAAGGTCCAGGGCCCTCGTACGAGAAGGTGGCCACGCGGGAGAACGGGCTGATGGACAGGCTCTCACTCTCTCTCCCTCGTGAACGCTTGTAACCCCCTACTGCAAGCGCATCCGCCCTGGGCGCAGGACAACACGAGCCGCGGTTCGCCTTATTGTTCCCCCTTGTGTTCCGTCTTGCGCCAACCCATCTGGGCTGGGACACGCAGCGACAATTTACTCGTCGGTCTAGGGACCCCCCGGGGTCGAAACACCGACACTGGTCTACTAGCACATAAATAAAGCAATGAACCTATCATGGACCGGTATTGTCGTCGTTTTGACCCGGGGGGGTCCCTGGACCGACGAGTAAATTGTCGCTGCGTGTCCCAGCCCAGATGGGTCGGCGCGACACGGAACACAAGGGGGAACAATAAGGGGAACCGCGGCTCGTGTTGTCCTGTGCCTAGGGCGGATGCGCTTGCAGTAGGGGGTTACAAGCGTTCACGAGGGAGAGAGAGAGGGAGCCTGTCCGTCAGCCCGTTCTCCCGCGCGGCCACCTTCTCGTACGAGGGCCCTGGACCTTCCTTTTATAGATGTAACACTACAGGAATCAGGAAGATTCCCGTCGGCCATTTTAATTCCCGTCGGCCCGAGCTCGGGCCGACGGGAATTAGATAACTCCCGTCGGCTCAATTCCAGCCCACGGGCTTTATTTTAACTCCCGTCGGCCAGCCGCCAGCCGACGGGCTTTATTTTAATTCCCGTCGGCCCAGCCTCCAGCCGACGGGCTTTAGTTTAACTCCCGTCGGCCCAGCCGCCAGCCGACGGGAGTTAACTAATTCCCGTCGGCCCTGACGCCAGCCGACGGGAATTAATTCTTTATGTGCCGGCGGTCATCCCGCGCGACTTATTTTCTCGTTTCGTCTCTCTCGGTTTCAAGCCGCCGCCGCTCACCACTGCCCCCGACGCCGGCCGCCGCTCACCACCGACGCCGGCCAGCCGCCCGCGGCCTAGGAGCGCGCCCGCCGCCGCCCCGGGAGCGCCGCCCGCAACCGTCACCGCCCCGGAGCGCCGTCCGCCGCGCCGCCTCCGCCCCCGTAGCGCCGCCCGCCCACGCCCCCGGAGCGCCGCCCACCCACGCCCCCGGAGCGCCGCCCGCTCCAGGAGCAACGACCGCCGCCCGCCCCGCCTCCGGAGCGCCGTCCGCCGCGCCGCCGGCCCCGGAGCGCCGTCTGTAGCCCGTCCCCGTTGCGCCGCCCGCCCCCGAAGCGTCGCCCGCTGCTCGCCGCCACCAATGCCGCCGCCGCGGAGCGCCGCAGCCGCCCCGGACCGTTAAGGTATATTATGGTTTGAATTATTTAATGTAAATGCGAGTGTTATTGTTAAATGTGTGCATAAATGTTTATTTTCGTCGGTTTTTTATGGCCGACGGGAGTTAACTTTCATGTGATTAGAGTTAGTTTAGGGTGTGATTAGAGTGTAATTAGAGTTAGTTTAATATAACATGTGATTAGAGTGTGAATAGAGTTAGTTTAATATCACATGTGTGCCTTGATGTTACGTATAAGTATTAATTCTATTATTATAATAAATTTAACTTATTCTATTAAATTGTTGAATTTGATGTTATTTATTGAATAGATTTAACTTATCATATTAGGTTGTATGAAGGTTTCGCTATTGACAAATTTAATGTTATTTATGTATATAACTATATATTTATGTATATATATAGTTTTTATGTATATATATAGTTATTTATGTATATATATATATATAGTTTTACTACTTACCTATAGATGTATGTGTTACGTTTAGAAACGTGATATTGTCTCACACACTCTTTACTCGTACACACAGCCGCAATAATGGGTGATAGACGTGATTGGATGTATGAAGGTTTCAAGAAGGGTGGGTGTCACACAAGTGAATGGTTTGCCAAGACGCAGATGTTTCTGGACCATGCAACTGCTTTGTCACAAATAGATAATATTAGGTGTCCATGCAATAAATGTAGAAATATGACGAGCCACACCAAGAGGCAGGTCACACTACACCTGTGCTCGCATGGTTTCGTGCCAGGCTATAAGGTTTGGTATCTCCATGGTGAAGATGCTGAACGAGCAGCAGAAGTAGAAGTTGATGACGGTGAAGATGATGTTGATAGGATGGACCAGATGCTTGAGGATCTGCAGCCTGAACTGGCACCAGATCATCATGATTCACCTACACCGGAGGTTCAGAAGTTCTTCGACCTACTTAAAGCGTCAAAAGAGCCTCTTCACGGGCACACTAACGTGACCATGCTCGAATTCGTGACCCGACTGATGTCAATCAAGTCCAAGTTTGCATTTTCAATTAATTGTTACAAGGAGCTTGTGGATTTGATTAGCGAGGTTCTTCCTACGGGTCACAAGATGCCCAAAGACATGTACCAATCCAAAAAATTGCTTGAAGGTCTTGGTATGGAGTATGAGAAGATTGATGTTTGCCAAGACAACTGTATGCTTTTTTGGAAGGAACATGGCAGAGAACAGAAATGCTTAAAATGTGGGAAGTCGAGGTACGTGGAGCTTGTAAATGAAGATGGTGAGAAGGTGGTGACAAAGGTTGCACATAAACAGCTTCGGTACATGCCTCTCACTCCTAGAGTGAAACGTTTGTTTCTCTCGAGGAAGACCGCTATGCACATGAGGTGGCACAAAGATTGTACGAACAGACAAGATGGGTTAATGGTGCACCCGTCAGATGGTGATGCATGGAAGGCTCTTGACAAATTTGATCCAGATTTTGCCAGCGATGCAAGAAACGTTCGTATCGGCTTGGCAACTGATGGTTTCACGCCGTTCAATATGACCGCTGCGTCGTATTCATGTTGGCCTGTCATTGCCATACCGTACAACCTTCCACCTGCTCTTTGCATGAAATATGAGTTTATGTTCCTATGTCTTGTTATACCTGGGCCTGAGCATCCTGGCGTACGCCTCAATGTGATGCTTCAACCACTGATTGAAGAGTTAAAGAAGCTATGGCAAGGTGTGGAAGCCTATGACTGCTTCAAGAAGCAGAAATTCAATCTTCGTGTTGCATATCTGTTCTCGGTTCATGATTTTATGGCGTATGGTATTTTCTCTGGATGGAGCGTGCATGGTAGATTGACGTGTCCTTATTGTGCTAAAGATACAGATTGTTTTCGTCTTAGTGCTGGTGGCAAGATATGTTACTTTGATTGCCATAGATGTTTTCTACCCTTCAATCACCCCTTCAGAAGGCAGAGAAAGGAATTTAGGAAGGGCACCATTGTCACGAAGGGACCGCCCAAGCGACGTAGTGGAATAGAAATTACAGAAGAGCATATGAAACTTGTCCTAGACGAGAGTGGGAAAAGGTATCAAGGTTTCGGTGAGGAGCATAACTGGACTCACATATGTGGCTTGTGGGAGCTTCCTTATGCTAAGTCATTGATTTTGATGCACAACATCGATGTCATGCATCAAGAGAGTAACTTTTGCCAATCCCTCATAAATACATGCATGGATTTACCTGATAAAACGAAAGACAATGACAAGGCACGCATGGACTTAGCAGTGATATGTGATCGTCCAACCCAAGTGCTTAGAGAAAACGGAGGCAAACCAAAAGCTGACTATTGTCTGAAATCTAAGCAACGGAAAGAAGTGATGAAGTGGATGAAGGATATTAAATTCCCCGATGGTTATGCCGCTGGTTTTAGAAGATCTGTGAACTTGAAGACAATGAAGATGAATGGACTGAAGAGCCATGACTTCCACATAATTATGGAGAGGCTCATGCCTGTAATGTTTCGTGGGTACATTTCCGAAGCTGTGTGGAAAACGTTAGCTGAAGTTAGCTATTTCTACAGACAGTTGTGTGCTAAAGAAATCAGAAGAGATTTGATGGAACAGCTGGAGAAAGAGGCACCGGTGCTTTTGTGCAAATTGGAAAAAATATTTCCACCGGGTTTCTTCAATCCTATGCAGCATCTCTTTATACATCTTCCATATGAGGCTAAGGTCGGTGGTCCTGTTCAGTATAGGCTGATAGGACTTTAATCATGCCACATGGAGATCGGTGAGTGTAATATATTAACTTATCTAATATAACTATTATGTGTATTGTTAATGTTTTTGTGTAATGCAGGAATTGGGAGGACCTGTCCTTTGATGGCAAGGGACACCACACTCAGGTTAACCTTACGTTGGGTTCTCTTTGCCGCCTTCACTACCCTGGTATAGTGAAGGTGTCAAACGGTGATACCGAGGATGAGGTGCTCGTCAGTACCTGGGATGAGTACAAGTTTAAAAAGGAACGAAACCACACCGACAGACAGGGACTTGTGCGTAATGACTTTTGGGTATGAATTCTTTATTATTTTTGTTATGTTTCTTAATATTGTAAATCTATGACTTATACCATTTGTATTCTTTATGTTGTAGCTTCGATATCGGTTGCCTGACGGAGAGGATTACATGGGGCACGCTGAACGTGTCTTGCAAAACAATGCAAAGAAGCTGGTGAAAGATGCCATATACTATGCGAGAATTCAGGCTACAAACCTGTATTTTCAAAAGCATCTGGAAGAAGCAGGCCCCTTGAATAAAAAGGAAGGGTCCTCAAAGATATATTTGACTGAGGATCAATATCGTGAGGTTAGTATTCAATTTGTTTTACCCTTTATATTTATTGTTGTGATTGATATAATATGTAACATTGTGTGTGCAGGTGATGGTTCCATGGATGGCGCCCGTGCCTGATGCGTACTATGCTTGGTGTCGATATTGGGCTTCCGAAGGCTTCCAGAAAGCGTCAGCGCATCACAGACAATGTCGAGGAACCAATCCTAACCACAAGTTTGGCGGTGACGACATGATACGAAAAGCTAAAAGAATGGTAAGTTTCATCTTTCTATGTCGATCAACAAATAATACGATTGCTTATGAATGTTTTTTGTTTATACAGGAAGCTACGAGTGGCCAAAAGCCTAGTGACATTGAGGTCTACCAGGAGGGCCACAAAGGACCAGACCCGAACAACCCTGACCAGCTCTGCAGCCAGACAGCCACGGATCGCTTGGTGAGTTTTGGCTCAAAAGTTCAAACGTTTAAAGTATATAAATTCCTGCATTTGTAAGGTTGTGAATGATGTATAGGCGGCATATGGGGAGGAGATGGTTCGTCGCCATGGCCCTGACTTCGACTGGCGCCATGAACCGGTGGATCCCTCGGTGGTGTACGCAAGTGGTGGTGGCAAAGCGCATGGACGGTAAGCTCTAACTTATGAAATTATATGGTTGACACTAAATTGATTATGCAGTAATCACTTTTGAATCACTTATAGATACGCACTCTTCGACGGATTCATTGACTCGTCGTCGGTGAGATCTCAGAGGACGGGTTCATCTTCCCGTAGCTCATGCTCTCGTCGACCGAACGAGCAGGAGTTGGAGATTATGAGGATGCGTGAAGAGATGAGACAACAACACGAATTTATGGAGGCTTGCAATGCACACAACCAAGCGATGTATCAAGTGAGTACACATAATCCGAACTCTAAATTATTATATTTCAATACAACATCTTCAGTAGTAACACATATGTGTTTAACAGTTAATGCAGCAACAGGGCATGACATCAAATTTTCCACCGCCACCACAATGGAGCCAATTTGCAAACACACCAGTTCCACCACCACAGTTCACCACCCCTCCGACACATATACCTGCACCTGGAGATAGGGTACGTTTGATAACTCTCCATTAATTTAAACACTTGTATACTTTTTGATATTTGCATTTAACGTGTTGATATTTGCTAACTTGCATAGGTTACGCCTGAAGCGGGTGGCAGTGGGTCTGATCCAGCAGTAGGGACTGGATTTGTTGACTCGCTCTTCGCGTTCCCTCCTCCTGGTGGTGAAGGCGGCAGCGGTCAAAGCTCTAACCACCCAAGTGGTGGTTATCTCTAAACACTTAAACTTATGTTTGAAATGTCGTACTCATTGGTGGATGTTATGTTTCAATACTATGTCGTACTCGTTGTTTGATGTTGGTGAATGTTAAGTTTGAATACTATGTCGTACACGTTGGTGGATGTTTTAATTATAAATGCAAGTGTTTATGTCTAAATGCATGTGTTTGTGGATGTCGTATCTCTACATGTGTTTGTAATGTGACTGTCATATGTGATTTATGTTATGTTTGATATATGTTATGTGTGCAGAAATAGTGACATAATTTAGTGCTGTTTTTGTAGCAGTATAGGGTAATTCCCGTCGGCCCAGTTAATTCCCGTCGGCTATGGTCGAACCGACGGGAATTAACTACTAACTCCCGTCGGCCCAGTTAATTCCTGTCGGCCACGTAAGGCCGACGGGAATTAATTAATAACTCCCGTCGGCCTGGGGAACCGACGGGAATTAATTAATAACTCCCGTCGGCCTGGGGAACCGACGGGAATTAATCAATAACTCCCGTCGGCCTGGGAAACCGACGGGAGTTAGCCTTAATTCCCGTCGGCCGCTTTCTAGCCGACGGGAATTAATTATTCCCGTCAGCCGCCGACGGGGTTAACCTTATCCCCGACAAGGGACGCCTGTCGGCCTGAAACCGACGGGAATAAGCCTTAAACCGACGGGAATTACTTATTCCCGTCGGTTTAGGGCTTATTCCCGTCGGTTTCAGGCCGACGGGAATTAAGTGAATTCCTGTAGTGTAAGGAGAGGGCCCAGGTGTACAATGGGGGGATGTAGCAATGTGCTATCGTGTCTAGCAGAGAGGAGCCAGAGCCCTATGTACATGCCGATGTGGCTGTTGGAGAGGTGTTGGTGCCCTGTTCATGTGATGTCGTGGCCGTCGGAGGAGCGCTTGAGCCCTGTAGAAGCACAGCTGTCGGGGCTGTCAGGTCCTTGCTGACGTCTCCTTGCTTCCGTAAGGGGCTGAGAACCGCCGTCGTCATGGAGCACGCGGGGTGCCATCATTACTTGTTTTACCGGGGCGAGCCAGATGGGACGCTGGTCTTGTTCCCCGTAGCCTGAGCTAGCTAGGGGTAGGGTAATGATGTACCCCCCTGCGACGTGGTCGGTCCGAGCCCAAGGTCAGGCAAGGCGGTGACTCCTCCGAGGTTGAGGCTGAGTCCGAGCCCTGGGGTCGGGCGAGGCGGAGACCGTCTTCTGAGGTCGAGGCTGAGTCCGAGCCCTGGGGTCGGGCAAGGCGGAGACCGTCTTCCAAGGTCGAGGTGGAGTCCGAGCCCTGGGGTCGGGCGAGGCGGAGACCGTCTTCCGAGGTCGAGGCTGAGTCTGAGCCCTAGGGTCGGGCGAGGCGGAGACCGTCTTCTGAGGTCGAGGTGGAGTCCGAGCCCTGGGGTCGGGCGAGGCGGAGCTTCCTATGGCGCCTGAGGTTGGACTCGACGGCTGTCAGCCTCACCCTGGCAGGTGGCACAGCAGTCGGAGCAGTGCAGGCGATGCTGTTTTCCTGTCAGGTCAGTCGGTGGAGGGGCAAAATGACTGCGGTCACTTCGGCCCTGTCGACTGAGGAACGTGCGTCAGGATAAGGTGTCATACGATCCTTGCATTGAATGCTCCTGCGATACGGTCGGTTGGCGAGGCGATCTGGCCAAGGTTGCTTCTCTGCGAAGCCTGCCCGAGCTAGGCCTCGGGTGAGTCGAAGGTGCGCCCGTTGCTTGAGGAGACCCTCGGGCGAGACGTGAATCCACCTGGGTCTGCTGTTCTTGCCCGAGGCCACCCTCGGGCGAGGCGAGATCGTGTCCCTTGGATGGAGCCTTGACCTGAATTGCGCCCATCAGGCCTTTGCAGCTTTGTGCTGATGGTGGTTACCAGCCGAGTTTAGGGCCTTGGGGGTACCCCTAATTATGGTCCCCGACAGTAGCCCCCGAGCCTCAAAGGGAGTGTTGGTACTCGCTTGGAGGCTTTGTCGCACTTTTTTGCAAGGGGACCGGCCTTTCTCGGTTACACTTTGTTCCGGTGGGTGCGCGCGAGCGCACCCTCCGGGTGTGGCCCCCGAGGCCTCGGAGGAGTGATTTGACTCCTCCGAGGTCTTAGTGCCTTTCATGACGCCTCGGCCGGTCTGGTTGTTCCCTCATGCGATCTGATCGTAGTCCGGGTGCATGGTTAGGTTCCGAGTTCTCGGGCTGGTATGTTAACGCTGTCAACGGTTTGGCCGGAGTCGGGTTTGCGAGAGCAGCCCCCGAGCCTCTGCACAGGGTGAGAGGACGGTCAAGGACCGACTCGGCTTTTTTCATACGCCCCTTCGTCGCCTTTCCGCAAGGAGGAGGGGGGGGGGAAGCGCCATGTTGCCCTCGGAGGGCACCGCACATGGTGTCTCCAGTGAGTTGCTAACGGGTGATCCGAGTGGACGCCCATGCCCCGTTCAATAAGGGTCGGCTAGTGGCCCAGAGGCGCGCTCCAAAAGTACCTGCAGGTGATTTGCCGGACCCGGTCCCGTTTGATAGGGTCCGAGGGCTCGATGCCTCCCTCTGATGGGATTCCGTTACAAAATCGCTCCTGCTGGTCTCGGAAATGTCCTAGGGTACCTCGGGTGCGTATTCCGAGCCTCGGCCATGTATCGGACGTACCCAGAGTCATCCCTCGCTCTGCGTGTTCTGAGGCGGCTGTCGAACCCTTCGGGGGGCCAGCCTTCGAACCCCTGATCAGTAGTGGGCGCGGAGCCCGAGTGGCCTGAGGCGGCTGTTGAACCCTTCCGAGGGGCCAGCCTTCGAACCCCTGACCAGTAGGAGGGCTCGGAGCCCGAGTGCTCTGGGGTGGCTGTCAAACCCTTCCGAGGAGCCAGCCTTCGAACCCCCTGATCAGTAGGAGGGCTTGGGGCCCGCTTCCTTCGCAGAGAAGGATCCCTTTCGGAGTATCCCCTTTCTCGGTCCCTGTAGCAAGAGAGAGAAAGGGGAAGAGGAAAAGGATACGAAATTGAACGACGTGGCGCACCTTTTTTGACGCGGTCATTATGGCGGAGGTGAAGCGTCGCCCGCTTCGCCTGCCAAAGGTGTCGCCTGCGCTGCCGCGGAGTTAATGCGACGGGACAAGTGGTTCGCGGGGCAGCCGTTGCGCGAGCCGTTCGAGGAACGGAACACGGGCGCGTCGTCTTCACGCCATGGGAGAGGGCTCTCCTGCTGCCCCAGGAGGGGACGTGAGCCTGCAGACGATTTGACCGCCACTTCCGCTCGCCTGCTGCCGCCATTACTATCGGCCCACTTTTGGCCATATCGATCGTCGCGCCTTCTCCCGCGGCTGACTGATCCGTGACCGATGCGCCTGGTTGGCACTGTTGGGCTATGCGCAGGGTCGCCTTGAGTCGCGGCACCGGTTCCACAGTTGAGAAGGCGCAATCATTGGCGTAAGTGGCGGTGCAGTTTTTCGCACGTAGTAACCGGCGCGGCGGTTACATGACGTGTGGGCCTGGGCCTCCATGATGGGTGCGTTGAAGTCAAAAGGGTGCATCGCTGTGGTGCAGTTGCATGTCGCCTGCATGGTGGTCCGCCTTTTCACCCGCTGGGTTAGGCGAAGGTGGAGGAGTGCTTGTAACCGCTGGGCGGTTACACGCTCCGCACGCAGCGGTTTGGCTTCTTCTGTCCTGACAGCTTGCATGACGCGTGGGACCCAGCCCCCGTATCGTAGGGGGAGGACCTTTGAGTGCGTTGGTGAAGACTTAGTTCGCGTCGCCTGAGGACGCGAGTGGGGTGAGTCGCCTTTAAAAAGGGATCGACCTTCAGGGTGGTAGCCATGCCTTCGCACTCCCCTCATGCATCGCGCCCTTCCGCCTTCCGAGCCCCCGGATGGGGAGCGCCCGCGTTGTCTTTGTCTCGTTGTGGGAGGAGCACAACCTCGTGGAGGTTGGTACCTTTCAGCCATCGCTCGACTTCAAGGATTTTCATCAGACAGCCCAGCTGCATCCCCTCACCAATGGTCACCCGAGACGGTGACCACCAGTTCGATGGTGGGGAGAAGCAAGCCGGGCTGCAGCCTTCGCCCCGCCCTTAGCTTCAAGGATCTTCATCATCCTTGCTGGGGCGGAGGGCGAGATGAGCCAGAGCTCTACCTCCCGTACGGGCCGGCAGGCCACGTCCTCCTTCAGCATTTAGGGGAGAGGGCGCTCACCGGCCTAGCGGAGGGGGCGGACTTCGACAACATGGGGCCGAATGGCCGCAAGCGTCGTCAGCTCCAGCATGCCTGGTTCGCTGGCTCAGCTGGCTTTGGCACAGCTTCCGGTGCCACCTCCCACCACTGGGCGGAGCGTGGCTATCTGCCCGCCGTACGGGCGGCTGTTGCGCCGCGCGCACCGGGGGACCGCCCAAGACGTCGCGCGCTGCTAGGGCGGCGTTCGTGTTCTTGGGTTGTCCTGCCCTCGCTCCGGCACGACGCCTCCATGCGGAGGTTGGTGCTCGCCCGTCTGGGTGGATTCGAGCGGGGATCTGCTGGTGGGCGGGTGGACACCGCCGTCGGGGCTGAGGTGGTGGCAGCTGGAGAAGGCCTCGTCGCCGACGAGATTGTCGGCGCCATCTGCGCTCCGGGCCTCCGGCTCTTTGGCTTTGATAGCTTGTCCTCGCCCCTCGAGTGGGGACGTGGGCGAGGGCCTTGTCGCAGCAGCATCTGCCCTGAGGTCATCGCTGCTGCTGTTTGGTCGCCCGGAGCGGAGGTCGTTGTCGCTGCTGCCGGAGTGGGCGGCGGTGTAACACCCTGAATTTGGGGGTATAAAATTTCTTTTCTAATATTCACCAAATTCAGGTGTTACCCTCCCTTTTTTTTGCTTTCCTTCTCTTTTTCCTAAATAATGATGAAATTATTTCTGTTTTATATATATCTGTAAGCCTAGTAAAATAAAACCCTAAAAGGGTCCTTTATTGTTGCATAGCATGTCGAGGCATATTTTTGTGTCGAATTGTTGTGTTTGTGCATCAATTCAAACTCATTAAATATATTTGAATCTTTGATTCAAAAACTATGTTTAGATTTGAATAGGAATAAAAAGGAAGAGAAAGAATTAATAAAAAGGAAAAGTCTGCATCAGTCCCTCCCGCGGCCTAGCTCCCCGGCCCACTCCCGCACGTGGCCGCGCGGCCCAGCTGCGTCCCACCCGTTGCCCAGCAGCCGCGCCCCCGCGTGCCCTAGCGCTCGCGCGCGCAGCAGCCTCGCCCGCGCACCCTGACGCGCGCCGCCGCGCCCAGCGCAGCCCACCACGCTCGCCCAGCCGCCGCCACACCCCTGCCCGCCTCGCCCGTGGCCCGTGCGCGCCTGCCCAGCCCTCCTCAGCCGCCCGTCGCGCGTGTGCGTGCGTGGGCGTTGCTGAACACCGTCGCCACTCGTGGGACCCACCTGTCAGCCCGGAGCCACACTAAGTCTCGAACTTCTCTCGTCCCCATTTCCTCCCCACATCCCATCAGTTTCTCTCGTGCCAGTTTCTCTCGCCCCGGTTCTCTCTCGCTCGTCGCCGCGCAGCATTAGTCGCCGAGAGCGCCGTCCGCGTCGAATGGTACTCGCCATCGAACTCCGTCATGGTGGTGGTGAGTCTGCTTTCCCTTCCCCACCTCATCCCTCCCCTCTCTGTCCCCTGCCGAGCAGTTTGTCTCCTCCTGGCGAGCTCCTGCGCGGCTCCTGCGCAGGGCGCGGCGTGGTGGACAGCGAGCGCGATGGCGCGCTAGTGCGCCTAGGCGTCTGGCCCCTGCGCGTGGAGCCATCGTAGCCCTGCGTATTCGATTCGTTGTAGCCGTGCTACCCCATGCCTCCGTCGACCATGTGCGGCGAGCCCCCACCGGCCACGGATGCTGCTGTCGCGTCAACGTCTAGCCCCGCCAGAGTCCGACTAGTGCCGTCGATGTCCGGCCATGGCCACCGGGCCGCTGCCACCCGCCCCGCCTGCTAGCCCCGGCTGGAGCAGCGCTTCCCCATCGCCTTCGTGCATGCGTGCTCGTCCTGGCTGATGGAAGGAGGAAGAGAAAACTGCTGCTCGTCAATCGTCATAGGCTCGTAGCCGATGGAATGAGAAAGAAGGAAATAATCGCTCGTGGGGCCAACATGCATGTCTCCCGCACATTCCTCACGCCATGCGCGCGATTAGCATCCTGGAAACCGCCTGGACCCCATCGCATGGCATGCATCTCCTTTTTGCATGCCTCTTGCGTTATCTTTAAATTCTCTTTCCTACGCATGCTTGGAAACTGCCTTGCGTTAGATCTTCTGCGTCCGTGACTTTGTAAGCCTCTATGTGGCTTGATTCTGGCCAGTCATATTGCGCCACTGCATTAAATCCGCACGTTATTAAATACGAGTTACCATATGCATTAGACGTCCGATTTATTTCGTTGCAGTTTCATTAGCTTCACAATAATGTCATGTACACGTTAAAAATATTAATTTATCGTAACACATGTTTCATGTAGTTAACTAATTATTGGTTTAATCTTTAATTATTAAAATGGAGATCTAATAAAAAACTAAGTTATAGTTTTATTTGCGCTTTTATAAATACAAGTTAATGTGACTAATGCCTATTTAAATGTTTTTAATTAATAAACGCTTAGTATAAACACTATGTCTGTTAGCGACTCTCATGAGTCGTGCGCGTCGTCGCACTGTCTGCATATTATTCGCGCACGACGTCGTTCACGTAGTCACGTTGACTCGTGTGTGTCGCGCGCTGTTTTGCGCGTGTCGTCCTTCGCGGAAATCGCTAGTTGCGCGTTTTAGCGAAATCGTTTCGCCACTTCGTGTACATTGAATAGTTAATTGGTGATTAGTTGTTTAGTGGTCGGCTATTAAAAAACAATTCAACCGAAAACGAACTGGTAATTTTAATTATACGCTTCGTCAATAGCTATTAAGGTAGTTGTGTCAATCCGAAGCGTTTTCATTTATGTTTGGTTAGTGTAGACACGATATCGATTAGCGCTGCGGCAAATCGTGTTCGTTCTAAATTAATTGTTCAGTCACATCGATTTCGTATTAGTAATATATTTTATCATGTCAAAAGCCTGTATTATTTAATTAGCTATTCATTCGATACTTATTAAAATGGCCTTCTAATTAAAACTGTTTTATAGTTTTAACCCGCGCTTTTATAAATAAATGTTAATTAACTTGATCCATATCAGCTTAAATACTTTTAACTAATTATTTGTTTGTTGTTCGTGCGCTGCTTCGTTTACGCGTCACCATGCTGTTCGCGCGCTGTCGTGCCCGTCATTTCGCGTGCTGACCACGCACTGTTTCATACAGCGTTGTGTGTCGTCACACGTCATGTGCGTGTGTCGTCGCGTGACGATCACGTGTGTCGCACGACGTCTGTGCGTGATAATAAATAGTTTGCCGCATATAAACACTCATGTTAGCGATGTTAATACGTCATGTCATATATTTTAGATAATTAACTTAAGGTTCGCTCGACTAATATTTATTAAATTAACATTCTAATTAGATTAAATGAGTAGGGTTCAACTTGCACTTTATAATAAACATTAACATGACTAATATTAACTTATCTACTTTCTATTTATTTAATATTTGTTTAGTATAAACGGTCACCTATTTAATTTGTCTCGCCTGCCGCGCGTGCTGGTTCGTGCGTCGTTCACACTAGACGTGCGTACTGCTTCATGCGTCGTCAGCGTGCTATGTCGCACGTGTCCGTGCGTCGTTCTGCACGTTGTCGTGTTGTTTCGCATTATAAACTCGCCTCGCTTATAATATCCCATTATATTAGTTATTTATTTGACAATTGTTAGTGTAGCAGATTAATCGAAACTAAATGGCAAATATTACTTGTATTTGATAATGTCGAATTAAATGTTATAGCTAATATTTATTTAGTGTAAACGTGATATCTTGTCGAACGTAGCTCCGACTGACGTGTTTCTTATCCTCGCATAACCGTAGAAGCGCTCTCTATTTTATATTGCTCGTTTTTATGACATGTTATTTTGTATGGTGTAATGTTCTTATGCATGTATATGTTTGTCGGTGTTTGTTCGTATTTGTTGCGTGTCGCCAATAGATCGCAATCTGTCTTCAAGCTTCGAGGGATCAAAGATCAAGCGTTGGCGACCAAGTGATCCAGTTCTTCGAGTTCTGCGAGATTGAAGATCCTGAGCATCTGTTTGGTGAAGGCAAGTGTCCTTTGACCTATCTATGTCCTATGCAAGTCTATAATTCACTCCCCGCATTTATATCTTTATACCTAAGGATTGACTAGCTTTGTTATCCATGTCCTTGTTTACCTATTTGGGTTGGATTATTATTATTGTTTAGCTTTATGCTATTGCTCAACACTAATCAATGAACATGATGAGATTTACCAATGATACGTTGTTTCCCTTTTATTATGATGTTATACCTATGGCCTTTAAGGGGGCTCGAGCGGTTTCTCGAGTGCCTCTCCGTAAGGACCTGTTCGTTGAGAGACCACCCGGGATAACAGTGCAACCATGAGGGTGAAATGGGAGGCCCTTAGCTAATTAATTAGAGGAACTAGAGGTGTAGTTGCTTCGCCGTCGTGCCGTCAATGGGGTCCAGGCACAGTGCTTGCTCTGCCGAGGCTGGGTGCCGAGGTTCTTTCGTTTTGCTTTTGTTAGTCACCCCCTTCGGGGAGAGGTACTGTGTTTATCAAACTGGAGAAACCTAACGGGCGGCTAGGACCTCTAGGGAATCTTTGTAAAAGCTACGTAGTGATACCCTGTCGGACCACCTAGGAAGTGATCAATGGGGAGTCATGATCCCCGGGCAAAACGGGAATCACAGCTCATGGGTAAAGTGTGCGACCTCTGCAGAGGGTAATGCAACTGATATATCAGCCGTGCTCACGGTTAAGAGCAGCCTTGGGATCCTCTTTGATTAGAGATACTCCGGATACACCTTGGATGATGACTTTAATGATGATGGTTAATGATGGTGACTTTAATTATGAATTCTAGTATTTCCTCTATGAGGAGGTACTTTTGGGATTATAACTTGAGTTTTATGATAAAATCTGGCTTCTACTAACAATAAATACCTGACCAACTAAAAGCAACTGCTTGAGCCTAACCCCACATAAAAGCTAGTCCACTTCAGCCAAACGGGGCATTTGCTGAGTACGTTGATGTGTACTCATCCTTGCTTTACCACAAAACACCAGGTTGTCCACATTGCAACCACTGCTCAGGAGAAGACGAACCCGTGGAAGGAGACTTCCAGGAGTTCCAAGACTACGACGAGTTCTAGGTATGGGTTGGCGGCAACCCCCAGTCAGCTGCCTGTGAAGGCCCTATCTTTACTGCGTTTCGCTTAGCACTTTGATTTACCCATTGAGTTGATGACTATGTGGATGTCTCTGACATCGTGATGTAATAAGTTAATACTCTTTTATGTTATTATTCGAGCACTATGCGATGATGTTCATTTATGTAATCACTGTGTACGTGAGTTCTGATCCTGGCACGTACATAGTTCGCATTCGGTTTGCCTTCTGAAACCGGGTGTGACATAAGTGGTATCAAAGCCGTGCTGACTGTAAGACCGCTAACCTAGAGTAGAATGGTCGTTCTAAGGATTATAGACCTCTATCCCTGCCTTGACTTTGCTATCCCTTCAAAAGTTGGTCATATCGACCAAAACTATGTTTTACTATATATTATACCTTGTTGAAAATTGTGTTTTATTCTAATCTTTCATTTATTTATGGTTTATTTGCTGGTCATATTAGTTCTGTTCTCACTCTTATGCTTGCGACATCTTTGAAGATGCCCCCTGACCATAACTTTTTGTCTGTTGGGATTTTTCCCTCTTCCATCACTAAATTGCTACCCTTTAACTATCTTTGTCCTCTTAGCATTGACATGCTCGTACTCCTAGATTCTTCAGTACTTTTGTTTCAAACCCTTACATCTGAATTTCTCCTGCCTACTTAAATACTCTAGTTTATATGTCCATGAACTTCTGGCCTTCAGAGATCCCTCCCTGTTCCGTTGTTAAGTCATTATCCTCTACCTTTTTCTATTCCCATGTCTGGGTACGCTTGTATCATTGGAATCTTGCATACTCTTATTTTTATATATGCTACCTTTATATCCCAATGATTGTTCAAGACATTTAACATATCCTTGACCACCCTTGTTTCTTAATGATCCATGAGCGGTCATTCTACTTTGCAGATCCTTGTTGATCTTGTTGTCTCCTTGTAACTTCACTCGGTAATGAATCTTTACTTCAACCCTTCTGTTGGAACCTTACCAATCTTACCCTTGATTGTTTTCTCCACTTTGTCGTTTTGCGAGTCTTGTCTTAACTATATCCTTTGTTATGCTTTTTAATTATTATCATATGCACCCTTGACACCTCTATATCCTACATTGATGTTTGTCTCATACCTGCCCTTTAAAATCGCCCCTCTTCGGTCTCATACCTTCTTTCTCTTGGTCGTATCCTCTTCTTTGGCTCGCGAGTTTGTAACCTCATCCTTTGTTGTGCTTTTGTTTCTTATTGCCTTTACCCTTCTCATCTCTCCATCTTACCTTGGTGATTACGCTATGTTCGTTATCTAAAACCTCCAATCTCCCACCTTAGTTCAAGCATGGTCTCTTACTTATCTCACCCTTGGCTATATCCTCTTCTTTACCGCGTGTAGGCCTAGACTTAACTCCATTCTTTATTGTATTTGTACCACTTGCTCTTCTATACCTTCATCTTTTCTCTTACACCCTTGTCCGTTATCGCCTTTGGCCCTTGCAATATTTATGTCTTCTACCTAAATGCTTACCTTGAACTTATCCTATAAAAGCCTCCCCTTTCTTTCAACCCAGTTTGAGAGTTGCGAGTTACCCATCTGTCCCTTGATTTCTTTTCACTTCTTGTCGCCTTACAAGTTTTGTGTTAATTCCATCCCTTGCTGTGTTTTTATTTGCTATCACCCTCACCTTGTCGTCCATCGATCTTGCCTTGATACTCATCTCTATTCCTACTTAAAAATCCCCTCTCTTCCATCTCAATTTGAGAGTGGCAGTTTGTCTATCTAGCCCTTGGACGTACCCTCTCCTTTTCCATTTGCAGGTCTTGTCTTAACTCCATCCTTTGTGGTATTTAGATTCTTAGTTCTTATGAACATTTACCTCCTCTCCTACATCCTTGTCCGTTATCACCTTTAAACCCTCGTGATACCTATGTCCTTGCCCACATGCTTACTTTGAACCTACCCTTCAAAGCCTCCTCTTTTTCATCGCTGTTTGAGGATAATGCCTCATCTATCTCATCATTGGTTGCTTCCCCTTCTTTTGACACCTTGGCAATCTTGTCTGAGATACACCCCTTGTTGTGTGTTTGTCTGTTATCACATTAACCCTTATCGTCCCTCGATCTTTATCTTGATGCTTATCATGTACCCGTATTTTAAAGCCACCTCTCCCATTTCATTTCAAGAGTGATGTCTTACCCATCCCGCTCTTGTTTGTTCCCTTTTCCTCTATCGCGTTGCAAGTCTTAGCTTTTGCTCGATATCACCCTTACCTTCCTAATATCTAGATCTTTCCATGATGCTTATCCTATGCCTACCTTTTGAAATATCATCTTTCCCATCTCGATTTGAGAATGGTGTTTTACCTATCCTGACCTCGGTTGCATTCTCTCCCTGTCGGTTACAATCCTTGCTTTAACTCCATCCTTTATTATGCTAATGCCTCTATCCTGCATCGCTTATTATTCCCCTTGTCTTTCGATGACCTTAGAGTAGTTTCCCCTAAGTAAGGAAAGACCACCAACTAGTTAACATTAACGGGTAGCAACGAGATGTTTGTTGTTATGTGCTCGTGATGTTTGTCTTTGTGTTATGACTGATTTGCGTCTTTGAAATGAGTGTTGGTGTGTTGTGGCCTTTGGTCCGCAATGACATCAGTTTACTCGGTGAGTGCCATATAGTTAAGTAGTTGGGTTCTCCCCCTGCTCTCTCTAATCCATTTATACTTACCTTTTCTCGCTATTCTTTCCTCTTACACCTGTCCATTTGGCAATCTCCAACTCCTCCAAATCAGTCAAGATCAGAGTCGACGGTATCTTCATCAAATGCGTATCAATGCTTCTGTTAAGGGGGTTAGCCGCTAACCCCAATGAAGACAATGCGATCAACATCAACCAACAAGACCAGAGTGGCGTAGCGGAAGCGTGTGTGGGTCCAACCCATAGGTCTAAGAGATCCTCAAGAATTGCATTGATCGGTCTCAAGCATCTGAAGGTCAAAGCAACCAGGCCACATGTTAAAGTTATCAGAGTCAAAGTTGAGTCAGGAGAAGCTATAAAAAAACCAATAGACTAACCTCATTTTCTTGCTAGCCTCTTCTTGAATCTCGAGGGCGAGATTCTGTTAAGGGGGTTAGGTTTGTAACACCCTGAATTTGGGGGTATAAAATTTCTTTTCTAATATTCACCAAATTCAGGTGTTACCCTTCCTTTTCTTTGCTTTCCTTCTGTTTTTCCTAAAAAATGATGAAATTATTTTTGTTTTATATATATCTGTAAGCCTAGTAAAATAAAACCCTAAGAGGGTCCTTTATTGTTGCATAGCATGTCGAGGCATATTTTTGTGTCGAATTGTTGTGTTTGTGCATCAATTCAAACTCATTAAATATATTTGAATCTTTGATTCAAAAACTATGTTTAGATTTGAATAGGAATAAAAAGGAAGAGAAAGAATTAATAAAAAGGAAAAGTCTGCATCAGTCCCTCCCGCGGCCCACTCCCGCACGTGGCCGCGCGGCCCAGCTGCGTCCCACCCGTTGCCCAGCAGCCGCGCCCTCGCGTGCCCTAGCGCTCGCGCGCGCAGCAGCCTCGCCCGCGCACCCTGACGCGCGCTGCCGCGCCCAACGCAGCCCATCGCGCTCGCCCAGCCGCCGCCATGCCCCTGCACGCCTCGCCCGTGGCCCGCGCGCTCCCTGCCGCGTCGTGCGCGCCTGCCCAGCCCTCCTCAGCCGCCCGTCGCGCGCGTGCGTGCGTGGGCGTTGCTGAACACTGTCACCACGCGTGGGACCCACCTGTCAGCCCGGAGCCACACTAAGTCTCCAACTTCTCTCGTCCCCATTTCCTCCCCACGTCCCATCGGTTTCTCTCGTGCCAGTTTCTCTCGCCCCGGTTCTCTCTCGCTCGTCGCCGCGCAGCATTAGTCGCCGAGAGCGCCGTCCGCGCCGAATGGTACTCGCCGTCGAACTCCGTCATGGTGGTGGTGAATCTGCTTTCCCTTCCCCACCTCATCCCTCCCCTCTCTGCCCCTGCCAAGCAGTTTGTCTCATCCTGGCGAGCTCCTGCGCGGCTCCTGCGCAGGGCGCGGCGTGGTGGACAGCGAGCGCGATGGCGCGCTAGTGCGCCTAGGCGTCTGGCCCCTGCGCGTGGAGCCGTCGTAGCCCTGCGTATTCGAGTTGTTGTAGCCGTGCTACCCCATGCCTCCGTCGACCATGTGCGGCGAGCCCCCACCGGCCATGGATGCTGCTGTCACGTCAACGTCTAGCCCCGCCAGAGTTCGACTAGAGCCGTCGATGTCCGGCCATGGCCACCGGGCCGCTGCCACCCGCCCCGCCTGCTAGCCCCGGCTGGAGCAGCGCTTCCCCATCGCCTTCGTGCATGCGTGCTCGTCCTGGCCGATGGAAGGAGGAAGAGAAAACTGCTGCTCGTCAATCGTCATAGGCTCGTAGCCGATGGAATGAGAAAGAAGGAAATAATCGCTCGTGGGGCCAACATGCATGTCTCCCGCACATTCCTCACGCCATGCGCGTGATTAGCATCCTGGAAACCGCCTGGACCCCATCGCATGGCATGCATCTCCTTTTTGCATGCCTCTTGAATTATCTTTAAATTCTCTTTCCTACGCATGCTTGGAAACTGCCTTGCGTTAGATCTTCTGCGTCCGTGACTTTGTAAGCCTCTGTGTGGCTTGATTCTGGCCAGTCATATTGCGCCACTGCATTAAATCCGCACGTTATTAAATACGAGCTACCATATGCATTAGACGTCCGATTTATTTCGTTGCAGTTTCATTAGCTTCACAATAATGTCATGTACTGTCACACCCGGTTTTAGAAGGCAAACCGAATGCGAACCATGTACGTGCCAGGATCAGTTATTCACGTACACAGCAGTTACATAACATGGACATCATCACACAGTGCTCAAATAGTATTAAAAGGGAACTAATAGTCGATTACATCGTACGTCTGAGACGTCCATATAGTTCTTACAATAAATCAAAGTGCGGAAAAGAAACGTAGATAACTACGGCCTTCACAGGCAGCCAACTGGGGGTTGCCGCTAACCCACACTAGAACTCGTCGTAGTCTTGGAACTCCTGGAAGTCTCCTTCCACAGCTTCATCTTCTCCTGAGCAGTGGTTGCAATGCTGACAACCTGGGGATGGGGGGGTTTGGTGTGTAGAGCAAGGGTGAGTACACATCAACATACTCAGCAAGTATCCTGTTTGGCTGTAGTGGACTAGCTTTATGTGGGGATAAGTCAAGCAGTTGCTTTTAGTTGGTCAGATTATTATTTACTAATAGAAAGCCAAGTTTTAGCATTAACCCAAGTTATTAACCCGATGTACCCTTTCCAAACGGAAAGAATACCACTTACTAGCACCATAGTCATAACCAAAACCATCGATCTCATAGCCACCTGTACCACAATGTCTCTGATCAAGTACCACTAATCACTGAAGCTCCCTTGGCCGCTCATAACCGCGAGCACGGCTGATATATCAGTTTCATAACACTCTGCAGAGGTTGTGCACTTTACCTACAAGCCGTGATTCCCTCTTGCCTCGGGCCGATCAAACCCTTAAACACTACCAAGGTGAACAGGCAGGGTCTCACTACGTAGCCTTTACAAAGATTCCTCGGGGCTGTAGCCACCCGTTAGGTTTCCTAAATGCACCGCACTCCTCCCCAAGGGGCGAACCCAAACTTGGCAGAGCGAGCCGCATACACCGAGCCCCATTGACGGCACGACGGCTAAGTGAACTACACCCCGGATCCTCTAATTATTCAGCTAAGGGCACCCCATTCCACCCTCATGGTTGCACTGTTTTCCCGGGCGGTCATCCATAGAACAGGTCCTTACGGAGAGGCACTCGAGAAACCGCTCGAGCCCCCTTGAAGACCACAAGTACAACATCATAATAAGAGAAGGGAAAACAGCGTATCATAGATAATCTCATCATGTTCATTGATTAGAGTTGAGCAATAGCATAAAGCTAAGTAATAATAATCCAACCCAAATAGGTAAACAAGGACATGGATAACAAAAACTAGTCAATCCTTAGGTATAAAGGTGTAAAGCGGGAGGTGAATTAAAGAATGAATAGGACAGAGATAGGTCAAGGGACACTTGCCTCCACCAACCGACTGCTGCTCAGGGGCTTCTCCTGCGAGTTCCTCGGGCTCTTCGACCGGATCGTTCTCTATGCGATTGCAAGCATACATACATTCATTCATTCAAATTGGGAAACAAACAGTACATCATACAAGGGAACAATTAAAGTGAATATGCATCAAGTATGACATTCGATATCGCATTCATTATGGTTAGAAGGAAATGGGAAAGGTCTCGCGAGGGGGGGGGGGGTTAAAGCTTATGCACTAATGATTAGTTACAATTGGTTCTAACAAAAGAATTCAGTTATATGCACTAATGGAAACCTAGTCATTTTTAGTTGATCAACATTGAACTGGATAAACAATTGATTATATGAATTAACTAGCGAAACGAAATTCTAAATTAAGTTTCCTATTTCAATAACATGAACAATGATTAACTTGCCTAAAGTAAAATAAATAACAATAATAAAAGAACATAAAATAAAATAAAAATAAAATAAATAAAAATAAATAAAAAAGGGGGGGCGGTTGAACCGGCCAGGGGGCGGTTGAACCGGCCCTGGGCAGGGGCGGCGGCTAGGGCAGGGCACGGGCGCGGGGCGGCCGAGCAGGGGCGGCTGGGCGCGCAGGGGCGGCCGAGCTGGGCGCGCAAGGGCGGCCGAACCGGCGCGGGGCAGGGGGCGGCCGAGGCGGCGGCGGCCGAGCCGGCCATGGGCGGCCGAGCTGGGCGGCGGCGGGGGGGGGGGGGGGGGGGCGAACCGGCGGGGGCGCAGGGGCAGGGGGCGGCCGAGCCGGCCAGGGGCGAGGCAGGGCGCGCAGGGGCGGCGGCGGCCGAGCCGGCCAGGGGCGGCGGCTAGAGAGAAAATGGGAGGAAGGGGAGGGAGAGAGAGGGATTTTGGGAAAAAAGGGGGGGCGGCGGCATGGGCCAGCTGGGCCCAAAGGGGCGCGCGGGGGGGGGGGGGGGGGGGGGGGGGCGGCTGGGCCGGCCAGGGGCAGCCCACAGCGCGGGAGAGAGAAAGAGGGGGAGAGAGAGAAAGAGAAAGAAAAGGTTTTTCTTCTCCTTTTCGAAATCCGATCTTCCTAAATGAATGCACTTACATTTTTAAGCAATCGAAAGAATGCATGGTTCGGCATGGTGCATCAAACAACATAAAGTAATTTAGGGTTTTTCTTTACACGGGAATTCCAAGCCGAACTCCGTTATAACTTTGGAAAAGATCAAGGTTTAGCGAGGGAATGAGAAAAAGAAAAGGGTAACGCCTGAATTTGGTGAAAGAAAAGAAGAAAAAATTCTACCCCCAAATTCAGGGCGTTACAAACCTATCCCCCTTAAAAGAATCTCGCCCTCGAGATTCAGGGTTGGCTAGCAAAGAGCTCAGGGTACTTAGCCATCAGATCATCTTCACGCTCCCAGGTTGTTTCTTCCTCAGAGTGGTGATTCCATCTGACCTTGCACATTCTAATGGTCTTCCTTCGGGTGACTCGGTCTGCAACCTCAAGGATTTGCACTGGCTTCTCAACGTAGGTCAAGTCCTCCTGGACTTCAAGACCTTCCACTGGCAACTGCTCTTCTAGCACACGCAAGCACTTCTTCAACTGAGACACATGAAAGACATTATGCACAGCAGACAAATTCTCTAGCAAACTGAGCTGATAGGCCACTTCTCCACGTCTTGCAAGAATCTGATACGGACCAATGTAGCGGGGTGCTAGCTTGCCTTTCACTCCGAACCTTCTGACTCCTCTGATCGGTGACACTTTCAGGTAGACAAAGTCTCCGACTTCGAAACTCAGCTCTCTTCTTCTTGTGTCTGCATAGCTTCGCTGTCTTGATTGCGCTATCTTCAGATTCTCTCGGACCATCTTGATGTTCTCTTCGGCTTCAAGCAAAATGTCTGGCCCAAACACTTGCTTCTCTCCAGGTTGATCCCATTGCAACGGAGTTCTGCAACTCCTTCCATAGAGCGCCTGAAATGGTGACATCTTCAAACTGGCCTGGTAACTGTTGTTATAGGAAAACTCTGCATAAGGCAATCGCTTGTCCCATCCGGACTGATCTTGCAACGCACAGGCTCTCAACATGTCTTCAAGAATTTGGTTGGTCCTTTCGGTCTGGCCATCTGTCTGCGGGTGATAAGTTGAACTGAAATTCAGATGCGTGCCCAAAGCTTCATGCAACTGCTGCCAGAAATGAGAGGTGAACTGCGTTCCTCTATCTGACACTATCTTCTTTGGCACACCATGAAGACAAACGATCCGAGACATACAATTCTGCCAATACGACACTGCTATAGTTGGTCTTGACAGGTATGAAGGGGACTGACTTGGTCAAGCGGTCCACCACTACCCAAATGGAATCGTAGCCGGCTCGAGTGTGAGGCAATCCGACTATGAAATACGTATCGATTTCGTCCCATTTCCACTGAGGGATTTGCAACGGTTGCAACAATCCAGCTGGTCTCTGGTGCTCTGCCTTAATTCTTCGACAACTATCGCACATAGCCACATGCTCTGCGATTTCCCTGAGTACCCATTACTATAAGGTTGGCGGGAAACGCTATCCCCCTTATTTCCACACTTATATTCAAACAAATGCTATCGGCTCGAATTCTACCACCGGCTGAGTCAATTTGAATGGGGGTTGACATGGTAGTAATTGGAAGATTATGTGCTTCTACCCATGATGCAGTAATGAAAGAATGCGTTGCTCCAGTATCAAATAACACTTCTGCAATATGGGAGTCGACTGGGAACATACCTACGATCATGCCGGGGGTCTCCTGAACTGCTTCAGCCTCCAAATGGTTCAGTCTTCCATGATTATAACGCGGCTGAGAGCGGTTGCCTGCTCCAGGCTGAGGCACATTCTGCTTTGCTGGGGCATTGGGGCCTAACTGCTGTTGGGCTGCCTTCTTCGGACATTGCATCACCCAGTGGCCTTGCTCTCCACAGTGGAAACATGCCCTGTTTCCAACCTGAGCTGGTGCTGCCTGACTGTTCTGCTGGTTTGCTGGGGCAGGAAGACGAGATGCCTGCTGATTCTGCTTCTGAAACTGACCTCCTGACTGATTGCTCTGACGGTTCTGGTACTGATGCTGAGGATACTGCCTTTGAAACTGCTGATGCTGCTGAGGTGGACGCTGGTTCTGCCTGAACTGCTGAGGTTGATTGCTTGAGAAACGAGGACGATTGCTGCTTCCAGGCTGGGGTCCACTGATCTTGCGCTTACGATCCTCCATCTCCTTACGCTTCCTCTCTGTCATGATTGCTCTGTCAATCAGGTGCTGGAATGTCGGGAAGGTGTGATTCATCAGTTGGTACTGCAGAGGGTCAACCAAGCCTCTCAGGAAACGGTACTGTCGCTTGGCGTCAGTGTTGACATCTTCAGGAGCATAGCGAGACAATTGCAGAAACCTGTCCCGGTACTCACTGACAGACGATGGCCCTTGCTTGAGGGCCAGGAACTCCTCCTTCTTCACTGTCATCAGACCTGCAGGAACATGGTACTGACGAAAGCTTCCTCTGAACTCTTCCCAGGTGATGGCGTCAGGGTGGGCATGGGTGGCGAGGTAAGACTCCCACCATGACGGGGCTGCTCCTCTCAACAGACGGGGACCATACAAGACTTTCTCCCTGTCATCGCACTGAGCGGTATGCAACTCCCGCTCCACAGTGCGCAGCCAATCTTCAGCATCCATGGGGTCAGAAGAATGAGCAAACGTTGGTGGATGATCTCTCATAAATTCAGCACGCTTGTCTCTAGGCATCTGAGGCTGAGGCTGAGGTGGGGCCTGCTGCTGTTGTTGCTGCTGCTGCTGCTGAATGGCAGCCAAAGTCTGACCGATGGCTTGAACTGCTTGAGTCTGCATCAGAAACATCTGCTCGATCGACATCGGGGGCGGGGGCGGCAGGTGCTGCTGCTGGGGCACCTCCTCCTGTTGAGCGGCCCGCTCCTGTTGAGCACGCCTTCCTCCTCTGCGCCTGTTCTCTGACATCTGCAGAATGCAACCACACATCAGAACTGATCTGGCAAATCTTGCAGCATAAGAAAAGAGTAGAGGATTCTTCAACAGCACTGAACAGATGAGCATCTTCACTGATCTCCAACACAGACCACACAACTTCTCAGATAAAGAGGAAAGTAGAATAAAGGGTTTCCCAACTATATAACTATCTTTATTAACATAATAGGTAAACCAAAATGCAGGGGATACCCACACTTTGGTGACAATCATTACAAAGATCCAAACCAAACATAGTTCATCATGACAAACATAAATGCACAGGATATAGCAAACTACCCTGTCTAACTAAGACTAACTAAGACCGAGACTAACGCTAAGGCTGAAGCTTCTATGTATATATATTTTGTATTAATTACAAGATCCAACTCTAACGATCTATGGTTCTAGAGTTATCTTGGTCTTGCAGTCGGGGTTGCCATAAGACTGGTGTCCACGCCGAGGTGAGCGGTACAGGTGCTGAGTCCCGACGGGAGCGGGGGAACCATCCTCCAGGTGACGACGTTCCACGCGCTCAGCCCGTAGCTGGGCGATCTCAGCACGAGCCCTACTCAGCTCGTCTAATGCATGGTCCAGCTCCGTGTTTAGCACGGCGGCTAGGTTGACTGTGCTGCTCAACCTAGGATTGCCCTCACCGACAGGTGAGACAATCACGCCTCTTGTGCTACCAGATGAACGGCGGGGGTAATACTTCAGGTCAAGACCGTCAGCTACCCCACCGAAAACCGAGCAGTAGTGTGAAAGCGCACGCCGTGCAGCATCTTGCATGGCTGCCTCAGCGGAGTCCCGCTCAGAGATAGAATAGTGCTCTGAGCAGGCCTCTACACCCTGGAGACTGTTCTCCTGACGGCGCACCAAGCAGGTTGCCTCCCAGCGGTCCGGGTAGACCCCGCGACTGTGCTGGTAGACCACACAGCGATACTCGACGGACCAAGTATGCCGGTCAAATGCCCGACGTAGCAGGGTGTCGAGCGCATCGTGGAAGTGACACCCGCGAGTAGCGTCGCGAGTGATGGATCGAGCAAACCATCCTTCCAGCTCATGGTTAGCAGAGAAGTCGGTGTCGTGGCTCGAGCTGTCGTCGCCATCTCCGTCGTCTGGGTCTCCTCCAGCAGCTACTCTAGGGGCTGGGGCGCCCTGTGGTGGTGCAGGGGGCGCCTCCAAGGGAAGCACAGGGGAGCAGCTCCTCGCAGACTCTATCTCCTGCTGGAGCGAGAAAGAAGAGCCCTGCTTCTCCTGCTCCTATCGTCGACGTTCCTGCTCCTCATGCAGGCGGTGGTGCAGTCTCTCCAAGTGACTGGACTGTCCGGCCACAGGACGGCGAAGCGGACGCTCAGCAAGGCGGGAGGGTAAGAAGGGGATGACTGACTTTCGTGCAGTGTGTCTAAGTCGAGCCATCTACAAAAGACATCGCAAGCAAAAGGGTGAGAACAGAATTAATATGACCAGCAAATGATGAATCATAAGTAAATGAAGGATTAGAATAAAACACAATTTTCAGCAAGGTATTATATATAGTAGAATATAGGTTTGGTCGGTATGACCAACTTTTGAAGGGATATCAAAGTCAAGGCAGGGACAGAGGTCTATAGTCCTTAGAACGACCATTCTACTCTAGGTTAGCGGTCCTACAGTCAGCACGACTTTGATACCACTTATGTCACACCCGGTTTTAGAAGGCAAACCGAATGCGAACCATGTACGTGCCACGATCAGTTATTCACGTACACAGCAGTTACATAACATGGACATCATCACACAGTGCTCAAATAGTATTAAAAGGGAACTAATAGTCGATTACATCGTACGTCTGAGACGTCCATATAGTTCTTACAATAAATCAAAGTGCGGAAAAGAAACGTAGATAACTGCGGCCTTCACAGGCAGCCAACTGGGGGTTGCCGCTAACCCACACCTAGAACTCGTCGTAGTCTTGGAACTCCTGGAAGTCTCCTTCCACAGCTTCATCTTCTCCTGAGCAGTGGTTGCAATGCTGACAACCTGGGGATGGGGGGGTTTGGTGTGTAGAGCAAGGGTGAGTATACATCAACATACTCAGCAAGTATCCTGTTTGGCTGTAGTGGACTAGCTTTATGTGGGGATAAGTCAAGCAGTTGCTTTTAGTTGGTCAGATTATTATTTACTAATAGAAAGCCAAGTTTTAGCATTAACCCAAGTTATTAACCCGATGTACCCTTTCCAAACGGAAAGAATACCACTTACCAGCACCATAGTCATAACCAAAACCATCGATCTCATAGCCACCTGTACCACAATGTCTCTGATCAAGTACCACTAATCACTGGAGCTCCCTTGGCCGCTCATAACCGCGAGCACGGCTAATATATCAGTTTCATAACACTCTGCAGAGGTTGTGCACTTTACCCACAAGCCGTGATTCCCTCTTGCCTCGGGCCGATCAAACCCTTAAACACTACCAAGGTGAACAGGCAGGGTCTCACTACGTAGCCTTTACAAAGATTCCTCGGGGCTGTAGCCACCCGTTAGGTTTCCTAAATGCACCGCACTCCTCCCCAAGGGGCGAACCCAAACTTGGCAGAGCGAGCCGCATACACCGAGCCCCATTGACGGCACGACGGCTAAGTGAACTACACCCTGGATCCTCTAATTATTCAGCTAAGGGCACCCCATTCCACCCTCATGGTTGCACTGTTTTCCCGGGCGGTCATCCATAGAACAGGTCCTTACGGAGAGGCACTCGAGAAACCGCTCGAGCCCCCTTGAAGACCACAAGTACAACATCATAATAAGAGAAGGGAAAACAGCGTATCATAGATAATCTCATCATGTTCATTGATTAGAGTTGAGCAATAGCATAAAGCTAAGTAATAATAATCCAACCCAAATAGGTAAACAAGGACATGGATAACAAAAACTAGTCAATCCTTAGGTATAAAGGTGTAAAGCGGGAGGTGAATTAAAGAATGAATAGGACAGAGATAGGTCAAGGGACACTTGCCTCCACCAACCGACTGCTGCTCAGGGGCTTCTCCTGCGAGTTCCTCGGGCTCTTCGACCGGATCGTTCTCTATGCGATTGCAAGCATACATACATTCATTCATTCAAATTGGGAAACAAACAGTACATCATACAAGGGAACAATTAAAGTGAATATGCATCAAGTATGACATTCGATATCGCATTCATTATGGTTAGAAGGAAACGGGAAAGGTCTCGCGAGGGGGGGGGGTTAAAGCTTATGCACTAATGATTAGTTACAATTGGTTCTAACAAAAGAATTCAGTTATATGCACTAATGGAAACCTAGTCATTTTTAGTTGATCAACATTAAACTGGATAAACAATTGATTATATGAATTAAATAGCGAAACGGAATTCTAAATTAAGTTTCCTATTTCAATAACATGAACAATGATTAACTTGCCTAAAGTAAAATAAATAACAATAATAAAAGAACATAAAATAAAATAAAAATAAAATAAATAAAAATAAATAAAAAAGGGGGTGGTTGAACCGGCCAGGGGGCGGTTGAACCGGCCCTGGGCAGGGGCGGCGGCTAGGGCAGGGCGCGGGCGCGGGGCGGCCGAGCTGGGGCGGCTGGGCACGCAGGGGCGGCCGAGCTGGGCGCGCAAGGGCGGCCGAACCGGCGCGGGGCAGGGGGCAGGCGGCCGAACCGGCGGGGGCGCAGGGGCAGGGGGCGGCCGAGCCGGCCAGGGGGCGGCCGAGCTGGCGCGCAGGGGCGGCCGAGCCGGCCAGGGGCGGGGCAGGGCGCGCAGGGGCGGCGGCGGCCGAGCCGGCCAGGGGCGGCGGCTAGAGAGAAAATGGGAGGAAGGGGAGGGAGAGAGAGGGGTTTTGGGAAAAAAGGGGGGGCGGCATGGGCCAGCTGGGCCCAAAGGGGCGCGCGGGGGGGGGGGCTGGGCCAGCCAGGGGCAGCCCACGGTGTGGGAGAGAGAAAGAGGGGGAGAGAGAGAAAGAGAAAGAAAAGGTTTTTCTTCTCCTTTTCGAAATCCGATCTTCCTAAATGAATGCACTTACATTTTTAAGCAATCGAAAGAATGCATGGTTCGGCATGGTGCATCAAACAACATAAAGTAATTTAGGGTTTTTCTTTACACGGGAATTCCAAGCCGAACTCCGTTATAACTTTGGAAAAGATCAAGGTTTAGCGAGGGAATGAGAAAAAGAAAAGGGTAACGCCTGAATTTGGTGAAAGAAAAGAAGAAAAAATTCTACCCCCAAATTCAGGGCGTTACATGTACACGTTAAAAATATTAATTTATCGTAACACATGTTTCATGTAGTTAACTAATTATTGGTTTAATCTTTAATTATTAAAATGGAGATCTAATAAAAAACTAAGTTATAGTTTTATTTGCGCTTTTAAAAATACAAGTTAATGTGATTAATGCCTATTTAAATGTTTTTAATTAATAAACACTTAGTATAAACACTATGTCTGTTAGCGACTCTCATGAGTCGTGCGCGTCGTCGCACTGTCTGCATATTATTCGCGCACGACGTCGTTCACGTAGTCGCGTTGACTCGTGTGTGTCGCGCGCTGTTTTGCGCGTGTCGTCCTTCGCGCAAATCGCTAGTTGCGCGTTTTAGCGAAATCGTTTCGCCACTTCGTGTACATTGAATAGTTAATTGGTGATTAGTTGTTTAGTGGTCGGCTATTAAAAAACAATTCAACCGAAAACGAACTGGTAATTTTAATTATACGCTTCGTCAATAGCTATTAAGGTAGTTGTGTCAATCCGAAGCGTTTTCATTTATGTTTGGTTAGTGTAGACACGATATCGATTAGCGCTGCGGCAAATCGTGTTCGTTCTAAATTAATTGTTCAGTCACATCGATTTCGTATTAGTAATATATTTTATCATGTCACAAGCCTGTATTATTTAATTAGCTATTCATTCGATACTTATTAAAATGGACTTCTAATTAAAACTGTTTTATAGTTTTAACCCGCGCTTTTATAAATAAATGTTAATTAACTTGATCCATATCAGCTTAAATACTTTTAACTAATTATTTGTTTGTTGTTCGCGCGCTGCTTCGTTTACGCGTCACCGTGCTGTTCGCGCGCTGTCGTGCCTGTCATTTCGCGTGCTGACCGCGCACTGTTTCATACAGTGTTGTGTGTCGTCACACGTCATGTGCGTGTGTCGTCGCGTGACGATCACGTGTGTCGCACGGCGTCTGCGCGTGATAATAAATAGTTTGCCGCATATAAACACTCATGTTAGCGATGTTAATACGTCATGTTATATATTTTAGATAATTAACTTAAGGTTCGCTCGACTAATATTTATTAAATTAACATTCCAATTAGATTAAATGAGTAGGGTTCAACTTGCACTTTATAATAAACATTAACATGACTAATATTAACTTAACTACTTTTTATTTATTTAATATTTGTTTAGTATAAACGCGTCACCTATTTAATTTGTCTCGCCTGCCGCGCATGCTGGTTCGTGCGTCGTTCACACTAGACGTGCGTACTGCTTCGTGCGTCGTCAGCGTGCTATGTCGCACGTGTCCGTGCGTCGTTCTGCACGCTGTCGTGTTGTTTCGCATTATAAACTCGCCTCGCTTATAATCTCCTATTATATTAGTTATTTATTTGACAATTGTTAGTGTAGCAGATTAATCGAAACTAAATGGCAAATATTACTTGTATTTGATAATGTCGAATTAAACGTTATAGCTAATATTTATTTAGTGTAAACGTGATATCTTGTCGAACGTAGCTCCGACTGATGCGTTTCTTATCCTCGCATAACCGTAGAAGCGCTCTCTATTTTATATTGCTCGTTTTTATGACATGTTATTTTGTATGGTGTAATGTTCTTATGCATGTATATGTTTGTCGGTGTTTGTTCGTATCTGTTGCGTGTCGCCAATAGATCGCAATCTGTCTTCAAGCTTCGAGGGATCAAAGATCAAGCGTTGGCGACCAAGTGATCAAGTTCTTCGAGTTCCGCGAGATTGAAGATCCTGAGCATCTGTTTGGTGAAGGCAAGCGTCCTTTGACCTATCTATGTCCTATGCAAGTCTATAATTCACTCCCCGCATTTATATCTTTATACCTAAGGATTGACTAGCTTTGTTATCCATGTCCTTGTTTACCTATTTGGGTTGGATTATTATTATTGTTTAGCTTTATGCTATTGCTCAACACTAATCAATGAACATGATGAGATTTACCAATGATACGTTGTTTCCCTTTTATTATGATGTTATACTTGTGGCCTTTAATGGGGCTCGAGCGGTTTCTCGAGTGCCTCTCCATAAGGACCTGTTCGTCGAGAGACCACCCGGGATAACAGTGCAACCATGAGGGTGAAATGGGAGGCCCTTAGCTAATTAATTAGAGGAACTAGAGGTGTAGTTGCTTCGCCGTCGTGCCGTCAATGGGGTCCAGGCACAGTGCTTGCTCTGCCGAGGCTGGGTGCCGAGGTTCTTTCGTTTTGCTTTTGTTAGTCACCCCCCTTCGGGGAGAGGTACTGTGTTTATCAAACTGGAGAAACCTAACGGGCGGCTAGGACCTCTAGGGAATCTTTGTAAAAGCTACGTAGTGATACCCTGCCGGACCACCTAGGAAGTGATCAATGTGGAGTCATGATCCCCGGGCAAAACGGGAATCACGGCTCATGGGTAAAGTGTGCGACCTCTGCAGAGGGTAATGGAACTGATATATCAGCCGTGCTCACGGTTAAGAGCAGCCTTGGGATCCTCTTTGATTAGAGATACTCCGGATACACCTTGGATGATGACTTTAATGATGATGGTTAATTATGGTGACTTTAATTATGAATTCTAGTATTTCCTCTCTGAGGAGGTACTTTTGGGATTATAACTTGAGTTTTATGATAAAATCTGGCTTCTACTAACAATAAATACCTGACCAACTAAAAGCAACTGCTTGAGCCTAACCCCACATAAAAGCTAGTCCACTTCAGCCAAACGGGGCATTTGCTGAGTACGTTGATGTGTACTCATCCTTGCTTTACCACAAAACACCAGGTTGTCCACATTGCAACCACTGCTCAGGAGAAGACGAACCCGTGGAAGGAGACTTCCAGGAGTTCCAAGACTACGACGAGTTCTAGGTATGGGTTGGCGGCAACCCCCAGTCAGCTGCCTGTGAAGGCCCTATCTTTACTGCGTTTCGCTTAGCACTTTGATTTACCCATTGAGTTGATGACTATGTGGATGTCTCTGACATCATGATGTAATAAGTTAATACTCTTTTATGTTATTATTCGAGCACTATGCGATGATGTTCATTTATGTAATCACTGTGTACGTGAGTTCTGATCCTGGCACGTACATAGTTCGCATTCGGTTTGCCTTCTGAAACCGGGTGTGACATAAGTGGTATCAAAGCCGTGCTGACTGTAAGACCGCTAACCTAGAGTAGAATGGTCGTTCTAAGGATTATAGACCTCTATCCCTGCCTTGACTTTGCTATCCCTTCAAAAGTTGGTCATATCGACCAAAACTATGTTTTACTATATATTATACCTTGTTGAAAATTGTGTTTTATTCTAATCTTTCATTTATTTATGGTTTATTTGCTGGTCATATTAGTTCTGTTCTCACTCTTATGCTTGCGACATCTTTGAAGATGCCCCCTGACCATAACTTTTTGTCTGTTGGGATTTTTCCCTCTTCCATCACTAAATTGCTACCCTTTAACTATCTTTGTCCTCTTAGCATTGACATGCTCGTACTCCTAGATTCTTCAGTACTTTTGTTTCAAACCCTTACATCTGAATTTCTCCTGCCTACTTAAACACTCTAGTTTATATGTCCATGAACTTCTGGCCTTCAGAGATCCCTCCCTGTTCCGTTGTTAAGTCATTATCCTCTACCTTTTTCTATTCCCATGTCTGGGTACGCTTGTATCATTGGAATCTTGCATACTCTTATTTTTATATATGCTACCTTTATATCCCAATGACTGTTCAAGACATTTAACATATCCTTGACCACCCTTGTTTCTTAATGATCCATGAGCGGTGATTCTACTTTGCAGATCCTTGTTGATCTTGTTGTCTCCTTGTAACTTCACTCGGTAATGAATCTTTACTTCAACCCTTCTGTTGGAACCTTACCAATCTTACCCTTGATTGTTTTCTCCACTTTGTCGTTTTGCGAGTCTTGTCTTAACTATATCCTTTGTTATGCCTTTTAATTATTATCATATGCACCCTTGACACCTCTATATCCTACATTGATGTTTGTCTCATACCTGCCCTTTAAAATCGCCCCTCTTCGGTCTCATACCTTCTTTCTCTTGGTCGTATCCACTTCTTCGGCTCGCGAGTTTGTAACCTCATCCTTTGTTGTGCTTTTGTTTCTTATTGCCTTTACCCTTCTCATTTCTCCATCTTACCTTGGTGATTACGCTATGTTCGTTATCTAAAACCTCCAATCTCCCACCTTAGTTCAAGCGTGGTCTCTTACTTATCTCACCCTTGGCTATATCCTCTTCTTTACCGCGTGTAGGCCTAGACTTAACTCCATTCTTTATTGTATTTGTACCACTTGCTCTTCTATACCTTCATCTTTTCTCTTACACCCTTGTCTGTTATCGCCTTTGGCCCTTGCAATATTTATGTCTTCTACCTAAATGCTTACCTTGAACTTATCCTATAAAAGCCTCCCCTTTCTTTCAACCCAGTTTGAGAGTTGCGAGTTACCCATCTGTCCCTTGATTTCTTTTCACTTCTTGCCGCCTTACAAGTTTTGTGTTAATTCCATCCCTTGCTGTGTTTTTATTTGCTATCACCCTCACCTTGTCGTCCATCGATCTTGCCTTGATACTCATCTCTATTCCTACTTAAAAATCCCCTCTCTTCCACCTCAATTTGAGAGTGGCAGTTTGTCTATCTAGCCCTTGGACGTACCCTCTCCTTTTCCATTTGCAGGTCTTGTCTTAACTCCATCCTTTGTGGTATTTAGATTCTTAGTTCTTATGAACATTTACCTCCTCTCCTACATCCTTGTCCGTTATCACCTTTAAACCCTCGTGATACCTATGTCCTTGCCCACATGCTTACTTTGAACCTACCCTTCAAAGCCTCCTCTTTTTCATCGCTGTTTGAGGATAATGCCTCATCTATCTCATCATTGGTTGCTTCCCCTTCTTTTGACACCTTGGCAATCTTGTCTGAGATACACCCCTTGTTGTGTGTTTGTCTGTTATCACATTAACCCTTATCGTCCCTCGATCTTTATCTTGATGCTTATCATGTACCCGTATTTTAAAGCCACCTCTCCCATTTCATTTCAAGAGTGATGTCTTACCCATCCCGCTCTTGTTTGTTCCCTTTTCCTCTATCGCGTTGCAAGTCTTAGCTTTTGCTCGATATCACCCTTACCTTCCTAATATCTAGATCTTTCCATGATGCTTATCCTATGCCTACCTTTTGAAATATCATCTTTCCCATCTCGATTTGAGAATGGTGTTTTACCTATCCTGACCTCGGTTGCATTCTCTCCCTGTCGGTTACAATCCTTGCTTTAACTCCATCCTTTATTATGCTAATGCCTCTATCCTGCATCGCTTATTATTCCCCTTGTCTTTCGATGACCTTAGAGTAGTTTCCCCTAAGTAAGGAAAGACCACCAACTAGTTAACATTAACGGGTAGCAATGAGATGTTTGTTGTTGTGTGCTCGTGATGTTTGTCTTTGTGTTATGACTGATTTGCGTCTTTGAAATGAGTGTTGGTGTGTTGTGGCCTTTGGTCCGCAATGACATCAGTTTACTCGGTGAGTGCCATATAGTTAGGTAGTTGGGTTCTCCCCCTGCTCTCTCTAATCCATTTATACTTACCTTTTCTCGCTATTCTTTCCTCTTACACCTGTCCATTTGGCAATCTCCAACTCCTCCAAATCAGTCAAGATCAGAGTCGACGGCATCTTCATCAAATGCGTATCAATGCTTCTGTTAAGGGGGTTAGCCGCTAACCCCAATGAAGACAATGCGATCAACATCAACCAACAAGACCAGAGTGGCGTAGCGGAAGCGTGTGTGGGTCCTAACCCACAGGTCTAAGAGATCCTTAAGAATTGCATTGATCGGTCTCAAGCATCTGAAGGTCAAAGCAACCAGGCCACATGTTAAAGTTATCAGAGTCAAAGTTGAGTCAGGAGAAGCTATAAAAAACCAATAGACTAACCTGATTTTCTTGCTAGCCTCTTCTTGAATCTCGAGGGCAAGATTCTGTTAAGGGGGTTAGGTTTGTAACACCCTGAATTTGGGGGTATAAAATTTCTTTTCTAATATTCACCAAATTCAGGTGTTACCCTCCCTTTTCTTTGCTTTCCTTCTCTTTTTCCTAAATAATGATGAAATTATTTTTGTTTTATATATATCTGTAAGCCTAGTAAAATAAAACCCTAAGAGGGTCCTTTATTGTTGCATAGCATGTCGAGGTATATTTTTGTGTCGAATTGTTGTGTTTGTGCATCAATTCAAACTCATTAAATATATTTGAATCTTTGATTCAAAAACTATGTTTAGATTTGAATAGGAATAAAAAGGAAGAGAAAGAATTAATAAAAAGGAAAAGTCTGCATCAGTCCCTCCCGCGGCCCAGCTCCCCGGCCCACTCCCGCACGTGGCCGCGCGGCCCAGCTGCGTCCCACCCGTTGCCCAGCAGCAGCGCCCCCGCGTGCCCTAGCGCTCGCGCGCGCAGCAGCCTCGCCCACGCACCCTGACGCGCACCGCCACGCCCAGCGCAGCCCACCACGCTCGCCCAGCCGCCGCCACGCCCCTGCACACCTCGCCCGTGGCCCGCGCGCTCCCTGCCGCGTCGTGCGCGCCTGCCCAGCCCTCCTCAGCCGCCCGTCGCGCGTGTGCGTGCGTGGGCGTTGCTGAACACCGTCGCCACGAGTGGGACCCACCTGTCAGCCCGGAGCCACACTAAGTCTCCAACTTCTCTCGTCCCCATTTCCTCCCCACGTCCCATCGGTTTCTCTCGTGCCAGTTTCTCTCGCCCCGGTTCTCTCTCGCTCGTCGCCGCGCAGCATTAGTCGCCGAGAGCGCCGTCCGCGCCGAATGGTACTCGCCGTCGAACTCCGTCATGGTGGTGGTGAGTCTGCTTTCCCTTCCCCACCTCATCCCTCCCCTCTCTGCCCCCTGCCGAGCAGTTTGTCTCCTCCTGGCGAGCTCCTGCGCGGCTCCTGCGCAGGGCGCGGCGTGGTGGACAGCGAGCGCGATGGCGCGTTAGTGCGCCTAGGCGTCTGGCCCCTGCGCGTGGAGCCGTCGTAGCCCTGCGTATTCGAGTCGTTGTAGCCGTGCTACCCCATGCCTCCGTCGACCATGTGCGGCGAGCCCCCACCGGCCACGGATGCTGCTGTCGCGTCAACGTCTAGCCCCGCCAGAGTCCGACTAGAGCCGTCGATGTCCGGCCATGGCCACCGGGCCGCTGCCACCCGCCTCGCCTGCTAGCCCCAGCTGGAGCAGCGCTTCCCCATCGCCTTCGTGCATGCGTGCTCGTCCTGGCCGATGGAAGGAGGAAGAGAAAACTGCTGCTCATCAATCGTCATAGGCTCGTAGCCGATGGAATGAGAAAGAAGGAAATAATCGCTCGTGGGGCCAACATGCATGTCTCCCGCACATTCCTCACGCCATGCACGCGATTAGCATCCTGGAAACCGCCTGGACCCCATCGCATGGCATGCATCTCCTTTTTGCATGCCTCTTGCATTATCTTTAAATTCTCTTTCCTACGCATGCTTGGAAACTGCCTTGCGTTAGATCTTCTGCGTCCGTGATTTTGTAAGCCTCTGTGTGGCTTGATTCTGGCCAGTCATATTGCGCCACTGCATTAAATCCGCACATTATTAAATACGAGTTACCATATGCATTAGACGTCCGATTTATTTTGTTGCAGTTTCATTAGCTTCACAATAATGTCATGTACACGTTAAAAATATTAATTTATCGTAACACATGTTTCATGTAGTTAACTAATTATTTGTTTAATCTTTAATTATTAAAATGGAGATCTAATAAAAACTAAGTTATAGTTTTATTTGCGCTTTTATAAATATAAGTTAATGTGATTAATGCCTATTTAAATGTTTTTAATTAATAAACGCTTAGTATAAACACTATGTCTGTTAGCGACTCTCATGAGTCGTGCACGTCGTCGCACTGTCTGCATATTATTCGCGCACGACGTCGTTCACGTAGTCACGTTGACTCGTGTGTGTCGCGCGCTGTTTTGCGCGTGTCGTCCTTCGCGCAAATCGCTAGTTGCGCGTTTTAGCAAAATCGTTTCGCCACTTCGTGTACATTGAATAGTTAATTGGTGATTAGTTGTTTAGTGGTCGGTTATTAAAAAACAATTCAACCGAAAACGAACTGGTAATTTTAATTATACGCTTCGTCAATAGCTATTAAGGTAGTTGTGTCAATCCGAAGCGTTTTCATTTATGTTTGGTTAGTGTAGACACGATATCGATTAGTGCTGCGGCAAATCGTGTTCATTCTAAATTAATTTTTCAGTCACATCGATTTCGTATTAGTAATATATTTTATCATGTCACAAGCCTATATTATTTAATTAGCTATTCATTCGATACTTATTAAAATGGCCTTCTAATTAAAACTGTTTTATAGTTTTAACCCGCGCTTTTATAAATATATGTTAATTAACTTGATCCATATCAGCTTAAATACTTTTAACTAATTATTTGTTTGTTGTTCGCGCGCTGCTTCGTTTACGCGTCACCGTGTTGTTCGCGCGCTGTCGTGCCCGTCATTTCGCGTGCTGACCGCGCACTGTTTCATACAGTGTTGTGTGTCGTCACACGTCATGTGTGTGTGCCGTCGCGTGACGATCACGTGTGTCGCACGACGTCTGCGCGTGATAATAAATAGTTTGCTGCATATAAACACTCATGTTAGCGATGTTAATACGTCATGTCATATATTTTAGATAATTAACTTAAGGTTCGCTCGACTAATATTTATTAAATTAACATTTCAATTAGATTAAATGAGTAGGGTTCAACTTGCACTTTATAATAAACATTAACATGACTAATATTAACTTAACTACTTTCTATTTATTTAATATTTGTTTAGTATAAATGCGTCACCTATTTAATTTGTCTCGACTGCCGCGCGTGCTGGTTCGTGCGTCGTTCACACTAGACGTGCGTACTGCTTCGTGCGTCGTCAGCGTGCTATGTCGCACGTGTCTGTGCGTCGTTCTGCACGATGTCGTGTTGTTTCGCATTATAAACTCGCCTCGCTTATAATCTCCCATTATATTAGTTATTTATTTGACAATTGTTAGTGTAGCAGATTAATCAAAACTAAATGGCAAATATTACTTGTATTTGATAATGTCGAATTAAACGTTATAGCTAATATTTATTTAGTGTAAACGTGATATCTTGTCGAACGTAGCTCCGACTGACGCGTTTCTTATCCTCGCATAACCGTAGAAGCGCTCTCTATTTTATATTGCTCGTTTTTATGACTTGTTATTTTGTATGGTGTAATGTTCTTATGCATGTATATGTTTGTCGGTGTTTGTTCGTATTTGTTGCGTGTCGCTAATAGATCGCAATCTGTCTTCAAACTTCGAGGGATCAAAGATCAAGCGTTGGCGACCAAGTGATCCAGTTCTTCGAGTTCCGCGAGATTGAAGATCCTGAGCATCTGTTTGGTGAAGGCAAGTGTCCTTTGACCTATCTATGTCCTATGCAAGTCTATAATTCACTCCCCGCATTTATATCTTTATACCTAAGGATTGACTAGCTTTGTTATCCATGTCCTTGTTTACCTATTTGGGTTGGATTATTATTATTGTTTAGCTTTATGCTATTGCTCAACACTAATCAATGAACATGATGAGATTTACCAATGATACGTTGTTTCCCTTTTATTATGATGTTATACCTGTGGCCTTTAAGGGGGCTCGAGCGGTTTCTCGAGTGCCTCTCCGTAAGGACCTGTTCGTTGAGAGACCACCCGGGATAACAGTGCAACCATGAGGGTGAAATGGGAGGCCCTTAGCTAATTAATTAGAGGAACTAGAGGTGTAGTTGCTTCGTCGTCGTGCCGTTAATGGGGTCCAGGCACAGTGCTTGCTCTGTCGAGGCTGGGTGCCGAGGTTCTTTCGTTTTGCTTTTGTTAGTCACCCCCCTTCGGGGAGAGGTACTGTGTTTATCAAACTAGAGAAACCTAACGGGCGGCTAGGACCTCTAGGGAATCTTTGTAAAAGCTACGTAGTGATACCCTGCCGGACCACCTAGGAAGTGATCAATGGGGAGTCATGATCCCCGGGCAAAACGGGAATCACGGCTCATGGGTAAAGTGTGCGACCTCTGCAGAGGGTAATGGAACTGATATATCAGCCGTGCTCACGGTTAAGAGCAGCCTTGGGATCCTCTTTGATTAGAGATACTCCGGATACACTTTGGATGATGACTTTAATGATGATGGTTAATGACGGTGACTTTAATTATGAATTCTAGTATTTCCTCTCTGAGGAGGTACTTTTGGGATTATAACTTGAGTTTTATGATAAAATCTGGCTTCTACTAACAATAAATACCTGACCAACTAAAAGCAACTGCTTGAGCCTAACCCCACATAAAAGCTAGTCCACTTTAGCCAAACGGGGCATTTGCTGAGTACGTTGATGTGTACTCATCCTTGCTTTACCACAAAACACCACGTTGTCCACATTGCAACCACTGCTCAGGAGAAGACGAACCCGTGGAAGGAGACTTCCAGGAGTTCCAAGACTACGACGAGTTCTAGGTATGGGTTGGCGGCAACCCCCAGTCATGTGAAGGCCCTATCTTTACTGTGTTTCGCTTAGCACTTTGATTTACCCATTGAGTTGATGACTATGTGGATATCTCTGACATCGTGATGTAAAAGTTAATACTCTTTTATGTTATTATTCGAGCACTATGCGATGATGTTCATTTATGTAATCGTTGCGTACGTGAGTTCTGATCCTGGCACGTACATAGTTCGCATTCGGTTTGCCTTCTGAAACCGGGTGTGACAGGCGGCGAGCCACCTGGAATTTTGTCGTCCCGCAGGCCCTCCAATGTGGGGGTTGTTGGTACCTGCGGGAGTGGAACTGGAGTTCCGTTTGTAATGGCACCTTGAGTGTCGGTGTCTGTTCATTGTGGCTGTCGGGGCCTGAACATCTAGGTATTTTGGGTGCAATACCGTGTTTCTTCCTTATTTCGAGCACCAGGTATCGCCTGTCGGCTAGCTGAACCGCTTAACCAAGTGTGAGTTGCCCTGCGCGGAAGGTGACGAGTGAGGTATCCGTATCCCGGAGGCGTAGGAGTCCCTTGGCTCGGTCGGCCTTGCCACTCAAGGCTTCTCTTGCTCAGTTAAAGAGAACCCTCGGCCGCTCTGCGATGAGCCAGAGCCGGAGGTAGTGGTGTGAGCGTGGTCAGAGGCGGAGTTGGCTCGAAAAGAAGCTTTGTCGGCCGGAGCCTGGCCGGGTCGTCCACTGGCAGAACCAACCCTGGAGTCAGGCTGCCGAGGCCATGAGCCGGGCTGGCGTCCTCGGGGGACAGCTGGCTGAGGCTACGGAGCGGCCGGTCCAGCCGTCTACTCGGGCCAGGTTCCTGGAGGAGATCCTGGCGGCGATGGCTCAGGCGCAGTGTTGACATCTTCCTTTGAGGTGGAGATCCTCCGACCGTGTTGCTGTCCGAGGTCGGGTCGGATTCCGCCGAAGGTGGAGTCGATGCCGAGGGTGCTGCTGCTGGAACCAGATCGTCTGCCGAACAGCAGAGGGCAGTGCTTCCGTTGATTACGAATCCAACGGAGGTGGTGTTGTGCTGCTTGAGCTCAAACGGCCCAGCTTGTGGAAGGCCCAATACCGGGTTACTGTACCAATGGAGGAAAAATAGTACCGGAGGAGGGAAAAATAGTACCGGAGGAGGGAAAGGGCAGCACCCATCGCAGATTGGAGGGAAAAAATACAGTCGCCTAGTTTGGAGTCGTTGCTTTACCGATGCAGCAGGCGATTCCAACGATTCAGTTCCTGTGAAGATGACGGAGAATAAGAATGCAGAGCCCTACACACTCAACGAGTAAGAATACTTTTCTTTTACTCATTACACGTTGCTTCCCCGTGTGTCTGCTTGTATTTTGTCTAGCAATTATTTGGGGTTGATTGCTTGCAACAGCAAGTAGCTAGCTAGTTCTTCAGGCCAAAATTCGTAACTAGTTCTTCACGATTATTAGGCTTTAATGTTCAATCAACAACAGGATCAATGTTTCCGCTACTTGTACATTATTTTTGTTCCATTAGCAATCATAGTATTACTAATGATTTTTCAGGGAGAATATGTTCCCTTGTTTGGTTCCTCATGTTGGTATGAAATTCAGAAATACAGATGAGGGTTGGAACTTTTGGTTAGCCTATGGTGGTCAAAGAGGTTTTGATGTTAGGAAAAGATACACAAACAAAAGTAAGATTGATGGCAAAGTTACATCATGTAGATTTGTTTGTGCCAATGAAGGTCATAGAGGGAAAGATAAAAGGGATGATCAAGTGAAATGTCATCGAGCTGAAACAAGAACAGATTGCGAAGTGCGTATGTGCCTTGTAAAGGACAAAGATTCTGATGAGTATAAAATAAATGATCTGAATTTGGAACACAATCATGTCCTTCACTCGCCAGAAACTTTCCACTTGATGGTGTCACAAAGAAAAATTTCAGATTTGCAAGCTTTTGAAATTGAGACAGCCGATGATTCAGGAATAGGTCCAAAAGCATCACATGAATTAGCATGTCGCCAAGTGGGTGGACCACTTAATTTGAGTTATACCCTCCATGATCATAAAAACTATTTGCGAGGCAAGCGACAACGAGAGATGGCATATGGTCACGCTGGAAGCATGCTTAAATATTTTCAGAACAAAATGGTAGAGAACCCCTTATTTCAATATGCAACACAAATGGATATCGAAGAGAAGATCGCGAACATAATTTGGGCTGATGCTAAAATGGTTGTTGATTACACACATTTTGGTGATGTTGTTTCCTTTGACACCACATTTGGGACAAATAGAGAGAGTCGACCTTTTGGTGTTTTTGTTGGATTCAATCAGTTTAGAGAAACAGTAATCTTCGGTGCTGCTCTAATGTACGACGAGACATTTGAGTCTTTCAAGTGGATATTTGAGACCTTTCTAAAAGCACATAATGGAAAGCAACCTAAAACATTCTACACGGACCAAGATTTTGCTATGGGAAAGGCTGTTGAGCAAGTGTTTCATGAGGCATGGCATGGGTTATGCACCTTTCACATAATGCAAAGTTCTTGATTTGATGAATATCAAGTCATTGGCTGCCCAATATATATTAAAAAGATGGACACGACAAGCACGGAGTGGCACAGTACAGGACATGAATGGGAAAAAGGTAATTGAAAATCCAAAGTTTGATGCAATGCTTCGCTATAGATACTTTTCTCGGAAGCTTCTGAATTTAGCGCATCGAGCAGCCTACTTTCCAAAGTGCACCCTATTGATGGATAGCACAATTGACATCCTTGGTCAACAGATTGAAGACAGAATTACCACATGCACAAATGACGATCAAAGTGTTTCTCAGAGTGATCTTGCTCCACCAAATGACACATTGAGTAATGTATAATTGAAGAAAAAAGAGGTTCGCATAAAAACTTCAAAGAGAAAAAAGCTTGGCTAGGAAGAAAAACACAAGGGGAGGAAAAATGGACAAAACAGAACTCAGTTGCAAGTACAAGTATCAATGGTATGTTAATTTTTAACATGTGAATTATAGCATTATTATAAAGTTCCATGTACATCTGAGTCTTTTGTATTTCGTTTTTTCAAGGCACAAGAAATAGAGAAAGAAGTAAGCAGCAACGAAAAGAGGAAAGAGCCTGAAGAATATAGTACTATCAGCTCCTTCACCCAACTATTGAATGGAGCAAGCAGTGATGATCTAAAAATTGAGGGATTCTTTTAGTGAATTCTTCTTTTTAGTTCTGGAGCAATTGAGGAGGGCTATTTTGTTGTTAGCAATTGCTACTAGTATTTTGTTTAGGAGCAAGTGAGGAGGGCTATTTTGTTGTTAGCAATTGCTAGGTGGAATGTTCAGTTTCAATCGCAAATGACAGTTAATTGCTGAAGAAAGAAATGTTATTCTTCAACTTGGCTCAGTTTCATTCATAGTTGACAAATATTGAGTGAAAACATTCTGCAGAAATTCATTCAACCGTCGGCGGCAGGCATGCTGGAGCGCTCAGCACAGCATGCTGCTACAGCACATCGGCCAGTGCCAGCATTGGCGGTGGCGCCGGCGGCGACTTGAAGCAGGAAACAAGGTGTGCCTGCTAGATGTGTGCCCAGTAGCTGAGAACGGGGAACATGGGCCTGTTTCTAAGTTGGGCCGCATACATGGAGCACTGTATATGCCGGAACGAGAAAACAGAAGGAAATGAAGCATGCACCGTTCGTTGCAGGATCGACGGGCGCACTGCCCTCTACCGTGCGTCAGAGGATCTGGTTCCGCTGCTGCTCCCCTCACTGATGTCTGAACCTGCAGGAACAGTTTATCTGTAGTGTGCGTATGTTTTTTGCGGCCGCCGAGGCCCAAACATATCATCGTCGTGTTGTAAAGCTGCGTTTCTTTTCCCCTTGTTTCGAGTATCAGGACTTGTTTGTCGGTAGCAGAATCGCTCATCCGAGCGAGAGTTACTTTTCACGGAAGGTGATGAGTGAGGTATCTGTATCCTGGAGGCGTAGGAGTTCCTCGGCTCGGTCGGCCTTGCCGCTTACGTGTACTCTTACTCATCCGTAGGATTCTGTTATCGATATAGTCGAGAAGGCACGAAAAATCATTTCGACAGAAAAGTTTTCGAGCGTTAAGACTTGTTCGGTCAGCGGAATCGCTTATCCGAGCGTGAGTTACTTATCGCAGAAGGTGATGAGTGAGATATCCGTATCCTGGAGGCGTAGGAGTCCCTCGGCTCGGTCAGCCTTGCCGCTTATGTGTACTCCGTCGTTTTCAGGATCCCACTATCGAAGTAGTCGAAAAGTGCGAAAGACGTTCTGACAGAAAGACTTTTTCCAAGGAAAATTTTGACGCAGAGGGGGTTCCCCCCTTCTAGCCCCCGAGGGAGGGTCGGGCTTTGCCGAGGCAAGGCTGACCCTTCCTTGATGGTTAGACTTTATTTGTGTATGTAAAGAGAACGAGGTATATGAACGACTTGAAAACATCTTAAGGGTAGAAGCGACGTAGCTGTCGGATGTTCCAAGCGTTGCTGTAGACCTCGCATTGACTGCTGGCCAGCTTGTATGTTCCGGGCTTCAAGATATTGGCGATGATGAACGGCCCTTCCCAGGGAGGTGTGAGCTTGTGGCGCCCTCGGGCGTCCTGTCGTAGCCGAAGCACCAAGTCGCCCACCTAGAGGTCTTGGGACCAAACCCCTCGGGCGTGGTAGCGTCGCAGGGACTGCTGATACCGCACCGAGTGTAGTAAGGCCATGTCCCGAGCCTCTTCCAGCTGGTCCAGTGAGTCTTCTTGGCTGGTCTGGTTGCTTCGGTCTTCGTACGCCCTTGTCCTCGGGGAACCGTATTCTAAGTCTGTGGGCAAGATAGCCTCGACCCCATAGACTAGAAAGAACGACGTGAAGCCCGTGGCTTGGCTTGGCGTTTTCCTCAGACTCCAGACCACCGAAGGGAGTTCCTTCATCCATCGCCTGCCAAACTTGTTGAGGTCGTTGTAGATCCTCGGGTTGAGTCCCTGTAGAATCATGCCGTTGGCACGCTCTACCTGCCCATTCGTCATGGGGTGAGCTACGGCGACCCAGTCCTCCCGGATGTGGTGTTCCTCGCAGAAGTCCAGGAACTTCCTGCCAGTGAACTGGGTGCCGTTGTTGGTGATGATGGAGTTCGGGACCCCAAAGCGATGGATGATGTTGGTGAAGAACGCCACCGCCTGTTCGGATCTGATGCTGTTTAGGGGTCGGACCTCAATCCACTTGGAGAATTTGTCGATAGCGACCAGCAGGTGCGTGAAGCCCCCGGGTGCCTTCTGCAAGGGACCGACGAGGTCCAGACCCCACACAGCAAACGGCCAGGTGATGGGTATTGTTTGCAAGGCCTGAGCGGGCAGGTGCGTCTGCCTTGCGTAGAATTGACACCCTTGGCAGGTGCGTACAATTCTAGTGGCGTCGACCACCGCGGTTGGCCAGTAGAAACCTTGTCGGAAGGCGTTCCCAACGAGGGCTCGAGGTGCTGCGTGATGACCGCAAGCCCCCGAGTGTATTTCTTGCAATAGCTCCTGACCTTCGGCGATGGATATGCATCTTTGGAGGATGCCTGAGGGGCTGCGGTGGTAGAGCTCCTTTTCGTCACCCAGCAAGACGAACGACTTGGTACGTCGCGCCAGTCGCCGAGCTTCGGCTCTGTCGAGGGGTAGCTCTCCTCGGTGGAGATATTGCAGGTATGGGGTCTGCCAGTTTCGATTAGGCGGGACCCCATTCCACTCTTCCTCGATGCGCAGTGCCTCACCCTCGGTGGCCGAGGGTGCCTCGGGCTGGGCCGAGGCCTCCTCGGGCTCGGGCCTGTCGTCGGTCTTGACGGAGGGTTGGTGTAGGTCTCGGGAGAAGACGTCCGGGGGATCCGTTGTCCACCCCGAGGCTATCTTAGCCAGCTCGTCCGCAGTCTCGTTGTATCGTCGGGCGACGTGGTTGAGCTCGAGCCCGTAGAACTTGTCTTCCAGGCGCCGAACCTCATCGCAGTAGGCTTCCATCTTCGGGTCATGGCAGTGTGAGTTCTTCATGACTTGGTCGATGACAAGCTGCGAGTCGCCACGAGCGTCGAGGCGCCGAACCCCTAGCTCGATGGTGATGCGCAACCCGTTAACGAGAGCCTCGTACTCGGCCACGTTGTTGGACGCCGGGAAATGGAGGCGCAACACGTAGCGGAGGTGCTTCCCGAGGGGTGAGATGAAGAGCAGGCCCGCGCCCGCTCCTGTTTTCATCAGCGACCCGTCGAAAAACATGGTCTAGAGTTCCGGTTGGATCGGAGCTGCTGGAAGCTGGGTGTTGACCCATTCAGCCACAAAGTCCGCCAAGACTTGGGACTTGATGGCCTTCCGAGGAGCGAACAAGATTGTGTCGCCCATGATCTCCACCGCCCACTTTGCAATCCTACCCGAGGCCTCTCGGCACTGGATGATCTCCCCCAGGGGGAAGGATGACACCACAGTCACCGGATGAGACTCGAAGTAGTGTCGCAACTTTCGCCGCGTCAGAATCACCGTGTACAGTAGCTTTTGAATTTGCGGGTAGCGGACTTTGGTCTCGGACAGTACCTCACTGATGAAGTAGACCGACCTCTGGACGAGCAATGCATGCCCTTCTTCTCGTCTCTCTACTACGATCGTGGTGCTGACCACCTGAGTGGTTGCGGCTACGTAGATCAAGAGGGCTTCTCCAACAGCGGGGGGGACCAGGATGGGCGCGCTTGTAAGGAGCGCCTTTACGTTCCCAAGGGCTTCCTCGGCCTCGGGGGTCCAAGTGAAGCGCTCAGTCTTCCTTAAGAGGCGGTATAGGGGTAGGCCTCTTTCGCCGAGGCGCGAGATGAAGCGGCTCAGAGCCGCAAGGCATCCCATGACCCTCTGTACTCCTTTCAAGTCCTTGATGGGCCCCATGTTGGTGATGGCCACGATTTTCTCCGGGTTGGCCTCAATGCCCCGCTCGGAGACGATGAACCCCAGGAGCATGCCTCGGGGGACTCCGAAGACACACTTCTCAGGATTAAGTTTCACGCCTTTCGCCTTGAGACACTTGAATGTCGTTTCAAGGTCCGTGAGGAGGTCGGAGGCTTTCCTCGTCTTGACTATGATGTCATCAACGTAAGCCTCGACCGTTCAACCAATGTGCTGTCAGAACACGTGGTTCATGCACCTTTGGTATGTCGCGCCTGCATTCCTCAGACCAAATGGCATAGTGATGTAGCAGTACATGCCAAAAGGTGTGATGAAAGAAGTCGCGAGTTGGTCGGACTCTTTCATCCTGATTTGGTGGTACCCTGAGTAGGCATCGAGGAACGACAGGGTTTCGCACCTAGCAGTGGAATCCACGATTTGATCGATGCGAGGCAGAGGGTAGGGAACTTTCGGACATGCTTTGTTTAGACCAGTGTAGTCTACACACATCCGCCATTTCCCACCTTTCTTTTTCACAAGCACAGGGTTGGCTCGCCATTCGGGATGGAATACCTCTTTGATGAACCCTACAGCCATCAGCTTGTGGATCTCCTCGCCTATGGCTCTGCGCTTTTCTTTGTCGAATCGACGTAGAGGCTGCTTCACGGGTCGAGCTCCAGCTCGGATATCCAGCGAGTGCTCAGCGACATCCCTCGGTACGACAGGCATGTCCGAGGGACTCCACGCAAAAACCTCAGTGTTCGCGCGGAGAAAGTCGACGAGCACTGCTTCCTATTTGGGGTCGAGCTCAGAGCCGATCCGGACTTGCTTGGAGGCGTCGTTGCTGGGGTCGAGAGGGATGGACTTGACTGCCTCTGCTGGCTCGAAGTTGCCGGCGTGGTGCTTTGCGTCTGGCACTTCCTTGGAGAGGCTCTCCAGGTTGGCGATGAGGGCCTCGGATTCGGCGAGGGACTCAGCGTACTCCACGCACTCAACGTCGCATTCGTACGCGTGTCGGTACGTGGATCCAACGGTGATGACCCCGTTGGGGCCCGACATCTTGAGCTTGAGGTAGGTGTAGTTGGGGACGACCATGAACTTGGCGTAGCATGGTCTCCCCAGCACTGCGTGGTAGGTTCCTCGGAACCCGACCACCTCGAACGTGAGGGTTTCCTTTCGAAAGTTGGAGGGAGTCCCGAAGCAGACGGGCAGATCGAGTTGCCCAAGGGGTTGGACGCGCTTCCCGGGGATGATCCCGTGAAAGGGCGCCGCGCCGGCCTGGATTGCGGATAGATCTATCTGCAAGAGCCCGAGGGTCCCGGCGTAGATGATGTTGAGGCTGCTGCCTCCGTCCATGAGGACCTTGGTAAGCCTGACGTTGTCGACGACGGGATCGACAACGAGCGGGTACTTCCTCGGGCTTGGCACGCGGTGATGGTCGCCTTGGTCGAAGGTGATGGGCTTGTCGGACCAATCTAAGTAGACTGGCGCCACCACCTTCACCGAGCAGACCTCCCGGCGCTCTTGCTTGCGGTGCCGAGCCGAGGCGTTCGTCACTTGTCCACCGTAGATCATGAAGCAGTCGTGAACCTCGGGGAACTCCTCTGCCTTGTGGCCCTCCTTCTTGTCATTGTCGTGGCCTTTGCCACCTTCCGCCGGGGGCCCGGCCTTGTGGAAGTAGCACCGAAGCATGACGCACTCCTCAAGGGTGTGCTTGACGGGACCTTGATGATAGGGGCATGACTCCTTGAGCATCTTGTCGAACAGGTTGGCGCCTCTGGGAGGCTTCCGAGGGTTCCTGTGCTCGACGGCGGCGACAAGGTTTGCGTCGGCGGCGTCGCGTTTCGCTTGCGACTTCTTCTTGCCCTTCTTCTTGGTGCCGTGCTGAGCGGACGCCTCGGGGACGTCTTCCGGCTAGCGCGCCTGAGGCTGCTTGTCCTTCCGGAAGATGGCCTCGACCGCCTCCTGACCAGAGGCGAACTTGGTGGCGAAGTCCATCAGCTCGCTCGCCCTGGTGGGAGTCTTGCAACCCAGCTTGCTCACTAGGTCACGGCAACTGGTGCCGGCGAGGAACACGCCGATGACATCTGAGTCGGTGATGTTGGGCAGCTCGGTGCGCTGCTTCGAAAATCGCCGGATGTAGTCCCGCAAGGATTCTCCCAGCTGCTGGCAGCAGCTTCGGAGATCCCAGGAGTTCCCAGGGCGCACGTATGTGCCCTGGAAGTTGCCGGCGAATGCTTTGACCAGGTCGTCCCAGTTGGAGATCTGCGCAGGAGGCAGATGCTCCAGCCAGGCTCGGGCGGCGTCAGAGAGGAACAGGGGGAGGTTGTGGATGATGAGGTTGTCATCGTCCATTCCACCCAGCTGGCAAGCCAGCCGGTAGTCCGCGAGCCACAGTTCCGGCCTTGTCTCCCCCGAGTACTTGGTGATGGTAGTCGGGGTTCGGAACCGGGTCGGGAACGGCGCCCGTCGTATGGCTCGGCTGAAAGCCTGCGGACTGGGCGGTTCGGGCGAAGGGCTTCGATCCTCCCCGCTGTCATAGCGTCCCCCACGCATGGGGTGGTAGCCTCGGTGCACCTTCTCATTGAGGTGGGCTCGACGGTTGCAGCGGCGGTGCTCGTTGCCGAGGCGACCCGGGGCTGCAGGCGCTATGTCCCGCGTGCGCCCGGTGTGGACCGAGGCTTCCCGCATGAATCGAGAAGTCGCGACGCGATGCTCCGGGGGTACCCCTGTCTTCGGGAGGCAGAGCTTTCGGCCCGTCGGACCGCGGTATCCTCCAGGAGATTCTTGAGCTCTCCCTAGATACGTCGCACCTCGGTGGTGGATGGTTCCAGTATCGCTCGGAGTAGTATTGCCGCTGCAGCCAGGTTCTGGCCGACCCCACTGGAAGCCGGGGGCAGCCTTGCCCTGACATCATCGGCGATGCGGTGCTGGACGTCCTGGGCCAGATGACGCGCTTCTCCGGTCGGAGCTCGGCCTACCCATTCCTGCCCGATGTTCTGCTGGAGCTGCACAAGTTGTCCTACTTCCTCGTCGAGCCTGGCCTGCATCTCGCGGATTTGCTCGAGCTGTGTGTCCTGACCCCCTACAGGGACTAGGACCACAGCTAGCTCCCGAAGGATGTCAACGCGAGGCGCAGGCCTAGGGGGATCGCCGTCCTCCGGCATACCAAGATGGTTGCCTTCGTCGAGACCCCCTAGATCGACGTGGAAACATTCGCGACTTGGGCCACAGTCCTCGTCGTCAAGGCTGTGGCCATCATCGGAGCAATCGGAGAGGCAGTAGTCACATGCGGTCATGAAGTCCCGCATGGCACTGGGGTTATCGAGCCCAGAGAAATCCCAACCAGAGTCGGGCTCATCATCTTCCTCGGAACCCGGGGGCCCGTAGGTCGAGACGGTCGTTAGTCGGTCCCAGTTTGACCACATATGGTACCCCGGAAGGTTTGGGTATGCCTTTATGAAAGCGTCCACCGAAGCGGGCTCGCTTGGTGGGTCGAAGCTAAATCTAAAAGGCACAGAGTGGAAAATGGACGGTACCTCTTGATCGACAAATGGTGACGAAGTCGCGTCGGGGACGGACTGCACCGTTATCTCAGGTACGAGGCTAACACCCAGCAAGTCCTTCGTGAGCGTGATGGCGTCATCCGTCCGCTTGGGGTTGGCGTGTTGCGGGGAAACGACGCCCGTCTCGTCTCAGATGCGAGGTCAACGCCCGATGTGTCCCCCGCTGGGGCGCCGACGTCGTCGATTCGCTCGACAGCCAACGAGGTGCCGCCTCCTGCTTGGCCATGGTTGCCCTGCCTCCTCCTCCGTCGGCGGGGAAGGTGACGGGACAGACCCAGATGCTGCTCTTCCGCCACGCGGGGAAGACGTCGTCGATTCCGCCGCTGGCAGGCGGTCTGAAGGCCACCATTGTCGTTGTCACGCGGCGAAGGAAGGAGTACCATGTCGTAGCTACCGTCGAGGGACATGAACTCGAGACTCCCGAAACGGAGCATCGTCCCGGGCTGGAGAGGTTGCTGGAGACTACCCATCTGGAGCTTGACGGGAAGCTGTTTGTCAACACGCAGTAGGCCCCTACCTAGCACGCCAACTATCGGCGTTTCGACCCCGGGGGGTCCCTGGACCGACGAGTAAATTGTCGCTGCGTGTCCCAGCCCAGATGGGTTGGCGCGAGACGGAACACAAGGGGGAACAATAAGGGGAACCGCGGCTCGTGTTGTCCTGCGCCCAGGGTGGATGCGCTTGCAGTAGGGGGTTACAAGCGTTCGCGAGGGAGAGAGAGAGAGAGAGGGAGCCTGTCCGTCAGCCCATTCTCCCGCGCGGCCAACTTCTCGTACGAGGGCCCTGGACCTTCCTTTTATAGATGTAAGGAGAGGGCCCAGGTGTACAATGGGGGGATGTAGCAATGTGCTATCGTGTCTAGCAGAGAGGAGCCAGAGCCCTATGTACATGCTGATGTGGCTGTTGGAGAGGTGTTGGTGCCCTATTCATGTGATGCAGTGGCCGTCGGAGGAGCACTTGAGCCCTGTAGAAGCACAGCTGTCGGGGCTGTCAGGTCCTTGCTGACGTCTCCTTGCTTCCATAAGAAGTTGAGAACCGTCGTCGTCATGGAGCACGCAGGGTGCCATCATTACTTGTTTTACTGGGTGCCATCATGGAGCACGCAGGGTGCCGGTCTTGTTCCCTGTAGCCTGAGCTAGCTAGGGGTAGGGTAATGATGTACCCCCCTGCGACGTGGTCGGTCCGAGCCCAAGGTCAGGCAAGGCGGTGACTCCTCCGAGGTCGAGGCTGAGTCCGAGCCCTAGGGTCGGAAGAGGCGGAGACCGTCTTCCGAGGTCGAGGTGGAGTCCGAGCCCTGGGGTCGGGCGAGGCGGAGACCGTCTTCCGAGGTCGAGGTGGAGTCCGAGCCCTGGGGTCGGGCGAGGCGGAGACCGTCTTCCGAGGTCGAGGTGGAGTCCGAGCCCTAGGGTCGGGCGAGGCGGAGCTTCCTATGGCGCCTGAGGTTCGACTCGGCGGCTGTCAGCCTCACCCTGGCGGGTGGCACAGCAGTCGGAGCAGTGCAGGCGGCGCTGTTTTCCTGTCAGGTCAGTCAGTGGAGAGGCGAAATGACTGCGGTCTCTTCGGCCTTGTCGACTGAGGAACGTGCATCAGGATAAGGTGCCAGACGATCCTTGCATTGAATGCTCCTGCGATACGGTCGGTTGGCAAGGCGATCTAGCCAAGGTTGCTTCTCCGCGAAGCCTGCCCGAGCTGGGCCTCGGGCGAGTCGAAGGTGCGCCTGTTGCTTGAGGAGACCCTCGGGCGAGACGTGAATCCACCTGGGTCTGCTGTTCTTGCCCGAGGCCACCCTCGGGCGAGGCGAGATCGTGTCCCTTGGACGGAGCCTTGACCTGAATTGCGCCCATCAGGCCTTTGCAGCTTTGTGCTGATGGTGGTTACCAGCCGAGTTTAGGAGCCTTGGGGTACCCCTAATTATGGTCCCCGACAGGTATGCCTTTTGATCAACGGACTTACCTCCTTTGTTGAGGCCAACATGTTCGTCGGTTCCCATCGGCGTCTTTGCGGGCTTGGCGTCCTTCATCCCAAACCGCTTGAGAAGGTCTTGCGTGTACTTCATTTGTGAGATGAAGGTGCCATCCTTGAGTTGCTTCACTTGGAACCCAAGGAAGTAGTTTAACTCGCCCATCATCGACATCTCAAATTTCTGTGTCATCACCCTACTAAACTCCTCACAAGACTTTTGGATAGTAGACCCAAATATTATGTCATCGACATAAATTTGGCACACAAATAGGTCAGCATCACAAGTCTTAGTGAAAAGAGTTGGATCGTCTTTCCCAACCTTAAAAGCATTAGCAATTAGAAAATCTCTAAGGCATTCATACCATGCTCTTGGAGCTTGCTTAAGTCCATAGAGCGCCTTAGAGAGCTTACATACATGGTCGGGGTACCGTTCATCCTCAAAGCTAGGGGGTTGTTCCACGTACACCTCCTCCTTGATTGGCCCATTGAGGAAAGCGCTCTTCACGTCCATTTGAAACAACCTGAAAGAGTGGTGAGCGGCATAGGCTAACAAAATGCGAATAGACTCTAGCCTACCCACAGGAGCAAAAGTCTCCTCAAAATCCAAACCTGCGACTTGGGCATAACCTTTTGCCACAAGTCGAGCCTTGTTCCTTGTCACCACCCCGTGCTCGTCTTGCTTGTTGCGGAACACCCACTTGGTTCCCACAACGTTTTGCTTGGGACGTGGCACCAGGGTCCAAACTTCATTTCGCTTGAAGTTGTTGAGCTCTTCCTGCATGGCCAACACCAAGTCTGGATCTTGCAAGGCCTCTTCTACCCTAAAAGGCTCAATAGAAGACACAAATGAGTAATGATCACAAAAATTAGCTAGACATGAGCGAGTAGTTACTCCCTTGCTTATATCACCCAGAATCCGGTCGACGGGATGATTCCTTTGAATCGTCGCTCGGACTTGAGTTGGAGGGGCCCGTGGTGCTTCTTCCTCTATCATTTGTTCTTCTTGTGCTCCCCCTTGATCACACGCCTCTTCTTGATGAACCTGTTCATCATATTGTGTTGGGGGGTGCACCATCGTTGAGGAAGAAGGTTGATCTTGCTCTTGTTGTTCCTGTGGTCGCACATCTCCAAGTGCCATGGTGCGAATTGTGGCCGTTGGAACGCCATCTTCATCTACATCATCAAGATCAACTTGCTCTCTTGGAGAGCCATTAATCTCATCAAATACAACGTCGCTAGAGACTTCAACCAAACCCGAAGATTTGTTGAAGACTCTATACGCCTTTGTATTTGAGTCATAACCTAGCAAAAACCCTTCTATAGCTTTGGGAGCAAATTTAGAGTTTCTACCTTTCTTCACTAGAATGTAACATTTACTCCCAAATACACGAAAGTATGAGATGTTGGGTTTGTTACCAGTCAGAAGTTCATACGAGGTCTTCTTGAGGAGGCGATGAAGGTAGAGCCGGTTTATGGCGTCGCAAGCTGTGTTCACAACTTCCAACCAAAACCGTTCGGGCATCTTGAATTCTCCAAGCATCATCCGCGCCATGTCTATGAGCGTCCTGTTCTTCCTCTTTACCACACCGTTTTGCTGTGGTGTGTAAGGAGCAGAGAACTCGTGCTTGATTCCTTCCTCCTCAAGGTACTCCTCCACTTGAAGATTCTTGAACTCGGACCCGTTGTCGCTTCTTATCTTTTTCACCTTGAGCTCAAATTCGTTTTGAGCTCTCCTTAGAAAGCGCTTTAGGGTCCCTTAGGTTTCTGTTTTATCCTACAAAAAGAATACCCAAGTGAAGCGGGAAAAATCATCAACAATAACAAGACCATACTTACTTCCCCCGATGCTAAGGTAGGCGACGGGTCCGAAGAGGTCCATATGAAGTAGCTCCAGAGGTCTTGATGTGGTCATCACATTCTTGCTGTGATGAGTACTTCCCACCTGTTTACCTGCTTGACAAGCTGCAAAAGGTCTATCTTTTTCGAAACATACATTTGTTAGTCCTAACACATGCTCTCCCTTTAGAAGTTTGTGGAGGTTCTTCATCCCAACATGTGCTAGACGGCGATGCCACAGCCAGCCCATACTAGTCTTAGCGATTATGCATGCATCTAGATCGGCCTCCTCTTTCGAAAAATCAACTAAGTAGAGTTTGCCATCTAGTACACCCTTAAACGCTAATGAACCATCACTCCTTCTAAAGACAGGTACATCAACATTTGTAAACAAACAATTGTAGCCCATGTGGCACAATTGACTAACAGACAGAAGATTATAGCCTAGCGACTCTACTAAAAATACATTAGAGATAGAGTGCTCATTTGTGATGGCTATCTTGCCCAAGCCTTTGACCTTGCCTTGGTTCCCATATCCAAAGATAATCATATCCTGGGAATCCTTGTTCTTGACGTAGGAGGTGAACATCTTCTTCTCCCCCGTCATGTGGTTTGTGCATCCGCTGTCAATAATCCAGCTTGAGCCTCCGGATGCATAAACCTGCAAGACAATTTACGCTTGGGTTTTAGGTACCCAACTCTTGTTGGGTCCTACAAGGTTAGTCACAATATCCTTTGGGACCCAAATGCAAGTCTTGTCTCCCTTGCATTTGGCCCCCAATTTCCTAGCAACCACTTTCTTATTTTTACATGAAAGTACAAAATCAGTGTTGCAGGCATGAAAAAACAGTAGCAGATTCATTATGCATTCTCCTAGGCACATGATGAATAACATTTCCCTTCCTAGGCCTATTTCTACCATGCACAAAAGTAGAACTTGAAGCAATCATAGCATGTGAATCATAAGCATCATAACTTCTATGAGCATTCCTAGAAAATTTTCTATCACAAATGAACGCATGATTCCTTTGAATGCTACTAGTCATAGGGGCCTTCCCTTTCTCCTTGTTGGGAATGGGAGCCCTTTGGCTTGTTAAGTTCTTGGCTTCCTTGCGAAAGCCAAGCCCATCCTTAATTGAGGGGTGTCTATCAACAGTGTAGGCATCCCTAGCAAACTTTAATTTATCAAAGTCACTTTTGCAAGTCTTAAGTTGAGCATTAAGACTTGCTACTTCATCATTTAATTTAGAAATAGAAATTAAATGTTCATCACAAGCATAAACATTAAAATCCTTACATCTATTGCAAATTACAACATGTTCAACACATGAACTGGATTTATTTGCTACTTCTAGCTTAGCATTTAATTCATCATTAACACTCTTTAAGCTAGAAATAGACTCATGGCAGGCAGATATTTCAGAAGATATAATTTCATTTCTTTTAGTTTCTAAAGCAAGAGATTTTTGTACACTAACAAATTTGTCATGCTCTTCATACAAAATGTCTTCTTGCTTCTCTAAAAGTCTATCCTTTTCATTTAACACATCAATTAACTCATTAATTTTATCTACTTTTGATCTATCTAAACCCTTAAATAATTTAGTATAGTCTACTTCATCATCACTAGATTCATCATCGCTTGAAGTAGTATACTTAGGGGTTTCACGAACGCTTACCTTTCTCTCCTTTGCCATGAGGCAGGTGTGGCATTCGTTGGGGAAGAGAGAGGACTTGTTGAAGGCTGAGGCAGCGAGTCCTTCATCGTCGGAGTCGGAAGACGAGCAATTCGAGTCCCACTCCTTTCCGATGTGTGCCTCGCCCTTTGCCTTCCTATAGCTCTTTTTCTTCTCTTTCTTCCCGCCCTTTCCTTGTTCCTGGTCACTAGAGTTATCGGGACAATTTGCTATAAAATGACCAGTCTTACCGCACTTGAAGCAGGAGTGCTTTCCCTTTGCTTTGTTCTTGTTAGAGTACTCCTTGCGTCCTTTCAATGCGGTCTTGAAGCGCTTTATGATTAGGGCCATCTCATCCTCGTTTAGCCCCGCCGCCTCAACTTGTGCTACCTTGCTAGGTAGCGCCTCCCTGCTGCTTGTTACTTTGAGAGCAACGGTTTGAGGCTCGTAGACGGGTAGAGGGCCATTGAGAGCATCATCAACGTATCGCGCTTCCTTCACCATCATCCACCCGCTTACAAACTTTCCAAGAATCTCCCCGGGAGTCATCTTTGTGTACCTAGGATTCTCACAGATTAAGTTCACAAGATGAGGGTCAATGATAGTAAAAGACCTGAGCATAAGTTGGACGACGTCGTGGTCCGTCCATCTCGTGCTTCCATAGCTCCTGATCTTGTTGACCAGGGTCTTGAGCCTGTTGTACGTTTGCGTTGGCTCCTCTCCCCTGATCATGGCAAACCTTCCTAGCTCGCCTTCCACCAACTCCATTTTGGTGATCATGGTGGCGTCGTTCCCCTCATGCGAGATCTTGAGGGTGTCCCATATTTGCTTGGCATTGTCCAAGCCGCTCACCTTGTTATATTCATCCCTGCACAACGATGCTAACAAAACAGTGGTAGCTTGTGCATTTTTATGAATTTGTTCGTTAATGAATACAGGGGTATCCGTATTATCAAATTGCATTCCATTCTCAACTATCTCCCAAATACTAGGATGGAGAGAAAAAAAGGTGACTACACATTTTGTGACTCTAAAAAGCGTAGTCCTCTCCATCAAAGTGGGGAGGTTTATCGAGAGGAATAGAAAGAAAATGAGCATTGGAATTATACGGAATACGAGAATAATCAAATAAAAAATTTGAGTTAACCGGTTTCTTTTTCTCGTCGTAGTCATCGTCTCTTGGGGAAGAATAAGACTTGTCGCTGTCGTAGTAGACGATCTTCTTGATGCGCCTCTTCTTCTTCCTGTCCTTCTTCTTGTGACTCGAGCCAGAGTTAGTGGGCTTGTTGTCCCTTGGCTCGTTGAGGAAGGACTCCTTTTCCTTGTTGTTGACCACCATCCCCTTTCCCTTAGGATCCATCTCTTCGGGCGATTAGTCCCTTTTGTGAAGAGAACGACTCCGATACCAATTGAGAGCACCTAGAGGGGGGGTGAATAGGTGATCCTGTAAAAATCAAATACTTGTAGCCACAAAAACTTGGTTAAGTGTTAGTGCAATATGACCAAGTGGCTAGGGACGGAGCTTTTGTAAAACACAATGGTCACAAAGAAAGGCAACACAAAAGACATGGTGATTTATCCCGTGGTTCGGCCAAGTATAACACTTGCCTACTCCACGTTGTGGCGTCCCAATGGACGAGGGTTGCACTCAACCCCTTTCAAGTGATCCAATGATCAACTTGAATACCACGGTGTTTTCCTTTCTTATGCTTTCTCCCGTTCGCGAGGAATCTCCACAACTTGGAGCCTCTCGCCCTTACAATTGATGATCACAAAGAAGCACGAAAGTGAGGGAGGGAAGAGCAACACACACAAGACTCAAAACAAGAGCACAATCACGCACACAAGCCACAACTTGAGCTCACAACACAACTCGAGGAGTTCTCTACTCAAATGGGGCTCAAGTCACTATCTCAAAGAACCGAATGAGCGAGAATGGAGTCTTGGTGCTTAGGAATGATCAAGGAATGCTAGGGTCACTCCTCCATGCACCTAGGGGTCCCTTTTATAGCCCCAAGGCAGCTAGGAGCCGTTGGAGGCATTCTTGGAAGGCTAATCTTGCCTTCTGTCAGGTGGCGCACCGGACAGTCCGATGTGCCACCGGACAGCCACTGTTCATGTCCGATGCATGATTTCTTTCCACTCCTGGCGCAGCCGACCTTGCAGCTTCGTGCTGGTTGGCGCATCGGACACTGTCCGGTGCCCCCAGCCGACCGTTGGAGCGGGCCACTGAGAGCACCTAGAGGGGGGGTGAATAGGTGATCCTGTAACACTTAAAACTTAGGCCACAAAAACTTGGTTAAGTGTTAGCGCAATAACCGCCAAGTGGCTAGAGAGGAGTCTTCAACAAAACACAATAACCAACAAGAGATCAATCACAGAGATGGCACAGTGGTTATCCCGTGGTTCGGCCAAGACCAACGCTTGCCTACTCCACGTTGTGGCGTCCCAACGGACGAGGGTTTCAATCAACCCCTCTCAAGCGGTCCAAAGACCCACTTGAATACCACGGTGTTTTGCTTGCTTTTCTTAATCCCGTTTGCGAGGAATCTCCGCAACTTGGAGCCTCTCGCCCTTACACTTGAAGTTCACAAAGAAGCACGGAGCAAGGGAGGGATTAGCAACGCACACAAGACACAAAAATCAGAGTGTCACCACGCACACAAGTCGCAACAAGAGCTCGCAACACAACCCAATGAGTTCACAACTCCACTAGAGCTCTATATGCTATCACAAAGAAACAAATGCGCAGAATCAAGGTCTTGGTGCTTAGGAATGTTGTAAGAATGCTTGGTGTCCTCCTCCATGCGCCTAGGGGTCCCTTTTATAGCCCCAAGGCAGCTAGGAGCCGTTGAGAGCAATCATGGAAGGTAGATCTTGCCTTCTGTCGACTGGCGCACCAGACAGTCCGGTGCACCACCGGACATCCACTGTTCACTGTCCGGTGCAGATTGCTTTCCTTATTTGGCGAAGCCGACCGTTACTGATTGAGAGCCGTTGGCGCACCGGACACTGTCCGGTGCACACCGGACAGTCCGGTGCACCAATGTGACCGTTGGCTCAGCCACGCGTCACGCGCGGAATCCTCGGCCGACCGTTGCCCCGGCTGACCGTTGGCTCACCGGACAGTCCGGTGCACCACCGGACAGACCGGTGAATTTTAGCCGTACGCCGTTGATGGTTTCCCGAGAGCGACGAGTTCGCCTGTGAACGGCTCACCGGACAGTCCGGTGAATTATAGCCGTACACCGCCGTTGAAGTCCCGAGAGCAACCTGTTCGCCCGAGCCAGCCTGGCGCACCGGACACTGTCCGGTGCACCACCGGACAGTCCGGTGCACCCAGACTGAGCAGACTTTTGGCTGAACAAAGCCATCTCATTTCCAATTCAACTTTTCCTGTTTCCAGCACTTAGACACAATACATTAGTCCATAAAACAATGTACTAAGTCTAGAAACATACCTTTTAACATGATTTTCACTTTGTCCACCACTTTGCATAGATTAGCTCAAAAGCACTTGTGTTGGCACTCAATCACCAAAATACTTAGAAATGGCCCAAAGGCACATTTCCCTTTCAATCTCCCCCTTTTTGGTGATTTATGCCAACACAACATAAAGCAACTAGAACAAGTGCAATATCAATGCAAATGAACACTCAAAATTGTTTTGATTCAATTTTGACATATATGGATCATACTTTGCCACCACTTGGTTTGTTTTTGCAAATCAAACTCAAATTCCTATCTCTAAGTCAAATTCACTTGTAGAGACATAAAGAGAGGTATTCCAAAGGAAATTGATCAAGGATTTCAAAAACTCCCCCTTTTTCCCATAATCAACACTTTTCCCCACAAGAGGCCAACTTTTGACAAAAGAGACAATAAAAGAGTTTTGACAAACCAAAAAGCTCTAGTCTACTATTTTCAAAATTTCTCAAGTGGTAGCTGATCCATCTATTGCTTTGGCCTTTATTTTCTCCCCCTTTGGCATCAAGCACCAAAACGGGATCAATCTTGGCCCTTTAACCCCATTGCCTCACCAAGATCTTCAAATAAGAGTACAAAGGCAATAAGGGGACATGAGATGAACTTGGAATAAGTTACCCTCTCATCGGAGTGCAGTGGAAGTCTTTCATGGTCCAAGTCCACCTTTTCCCTTTCAAACCTCCTTTGAGACTAAAACAAGCAAACTCAAGCATATGGTTAGTCTCAAAGGGTCAAGTTGTAGCACAACTCCCCCTAAATATGTGCATCACTTGCACAAGGACTTGTGAGGTCCGGGGAGAGATTGTACAACTTGAGCACCATAGTAAGCAACAAAATGCATAAGGAACATGATCAAAGGCATAAACACATGTATGCTATAAATCAATCCAAGTTCCGCGAATCTAGGACATTTAGCTCACTACGCAGCCTGCAAAAGGTCTTTTCATCTAAAGGCTTAGTGAAGATATCGGCTAGCTGGTTCTCGGTGCTAACATGAAACATTCGATATGTCCCTTTTGCTGGTGGTCTCTCAAAAAGTGATGCCGGATGTCAATGTGCTTTGTGCGGCTGTGCTCAACAGGATTTTCCGCTATTCGGATAGCACTCTCATTGTCACATAGGAGTGGGACTTTGCTCAGATTGTAGCCAAAGTCCCGGAGGGTTTGCCTCATCCAAAGTAGTTGCGCACAACACTGTCCCGCGGCAACGTACTCGGCTTCAGCGGTGGATAGGGCAACGGAAGTTTGTTTCTTAGAGTTCCACGACACCAGGGACCTTCCTAAGAATTGGCACGTCCCTGATGTACTCTTCCTATCGACCTTACATCCAGCATAGTCGGAATCTGAATATCCAATCAAGTCAAAGTTAGACCCCTTTGGATACCAGATCCCGAAGCAAGGCGTAGCGACTAAATATCTAAGAATTCGCTTCACAGCCACTAAGTGACACTCCTTAGGATCGGATTGAAATCTAGCACACATGCATACGCTAAGCATAATATCCGGTCTACTAGCACACAAATAAAGTAAAGACCCTATCATAGACCGGTATGCCTTTTGATCAACAGACTTACCTCCTTTGTTGAGGTCGGTGTGTCCGTCGGTTCCCATCGGAGTCTTTGCGGGCTTGGCGTCCTTCATCCCAAACCGCTTTAGCAAGTCTTGCGTGTACTTCGTTTGGGAGATGAAAGTGCCGTCCTTGAGTTGCTTCACTTGGAACCCAAGGAAGTAGTTCAACTCGCCCATCATCGACATCTTGAATTTCTGCGTCATCACCCTGCTAAACTCTTCACAAGACTTTTGATTAGTAGAACCAAATATTATGTCATTGACATAAATTTGGCACACAAAGAGATCACCATCGCAAGTCTTAGTAAAAAGAGTTGGATCGGCTTTCCCAACCTTGAAAGCATTATCAATTAAAAAGTCTCTAAGGCATTCATACCATGCTCTTGGGGCTTGCTTAAGTCCATAGAGTGCCTTAGAGAGCTTACACACGTGGTTGGGGTACCGTTCATCCTCAAAGCCAGGGGGTTGCTCCACGTACACCTCCTCCTTGATCAGCCCGTTGAGGAAAGCGCTCTTCACATCCATTTGGTACAACCTGAAAGAATGGTGAGCGGCATATGCTAGCAAAATACGAATTGATTCTAGCCTAGCCACAGGAGCGAACGTCTCCTCAAAGTCCAAACCTGCGACTTGGGCATAACCTTTTGCCACAAGTCGAGCCTTGTTCCTCGTCACCACCCCGTGCTCGTCCTGTTTGTTGCGGAACACCCACTTGGTTCCCACAACATTTTGCTTGGGACGAGGCACTAGTGTCCAAACTTCATTGCGCTTGAAGTTGTTGAGTTCCTCCTGCATGGCCAACACCCAGTCCGGATCTAGCAAGTCCTCTTCTACCCTGAAAGGCTCAATAGAAGAGACAAAGGAGTAATGCTCACAAAAATTAACTAATCTCGAGCGAGTAGTTACTCCCTTGCTAATATCACCCAATATTTGGTCGACGGGATGATCCCTTTGAATCGTCGCTCGAACTTGGGTTGGAGGTGCCTGAGGTGCTTCTTCCTCTTCAACTTGAACATCCTGTGCTCCCCCTTGATCATGCGCCTCCACTTGAGGTACCTGTTCGTCATCTTGGGTTGAGGGATGCACCATAGTTGAGGAAGACGGTTGATCTTGCTCCAATTGTTCCTGAGGTCGTACATCCCCAATTGCCATGGTGAGTATCGCGACCGTTGGAACGTCTTCTTCATCTACATCATCAAGATCAACAACTTGCTCTCTTGGAGAGCCATTAGTCTCATCAAATACAACGTCGCTAGAGACTTCAACCAAACCCGATGATTTGTTGAAGACCCTATACGCCTTTGTATTTGAATCATAACCTAATAAAAACCCTTCTACAGCTTTGGGAGCAAATTTAGAGGTTCTACCTTTCTTCACAAGAATATAACACTTGCTCCCAAATACACGAAAATAAGACACATTGGGTTTGTTACCAGTCAGCAGCTCATATGAAGTCTTCTTGAGGAGTCGGTGAAGATAGACCCTGTTGATGGCGTGGCAAGCCGTGTTCACGGCTTCCGACCAAAAACGCCCGGGGGTCTTGAATTCTCCAAGCATAGTCCTCGCCATATCCATGAGCGTCCTGTTCTTCCTCTCTACCACACCATTTTGCTGTGGTGTGTAGGGAGCGGAGAACTCGTGCTTGATCCCTTCCTCCTCAAGGAACTCCTCCACTTGAAGGTTCTTGAACTCGGACCCGTTGTCGCTCCTTATCTTCTTCACCTTGAGCTCAAACTCATTTTGAGCTCTCCTTAGGAAGCACTTGAGGGTCCCTTGGGTTTCAGATTTATCCTGCAAAAAGAATACCCAAGTGAAGCGGGAAAAATCATCAACTATAACAAGACCATACTTACTTCCTCCTATACTAAGATAGGCGACGGGTCCGAAGAGGTCCATATGAAGCATCTCCAAGGGTCTTGATGTGGTCATCACATTTTTGGTGTGATGAGAGCCTCCCACCTGTTTCCCTGCTTGACAAGCTGCACAAGGTCTATCTTTTTCGAAATGTACATTAGTTAGACCTATCACGTGTTCTCCCTTTAGAAGCTTGTGGAGGTTCTTCATCCCCACATGTGCTAAGCGGCGATGCCACAACCAGCCCATGCAAGTCTTAGCCATTAAGCATGCATCTTGACCTGCCTCTTCTTTTGCAAAATCAACCAAATAAAGTTTGCCGTCTAGTACACCCTTAAAAGCTAGTGAACCATCACATCTTCTAAAGACAGACACATCTACATTTGTGAATAGACAATTATATCCCATATTGCATAATTGACTAACAGATAACAAGTTATATCCAAGAGACTCTACTAAAAACACATTAGAAATAGAGTGTTCAGATGAAATAGCAATTTTACCTAACCCTTTTACCTTGCCTTGGTTCCCATCACCGAATATTATTGAATCTTGGGAATCCTTATTTTTGACGTAGGAGGTGAACATCTTCTTCTCCCCCGTCATATGGTTTGTGCATCCGCTGTCGATAATCCAGCTTGAACCCCCGGATGCATAAACCTGCAAGGCAAATTTAGGCTTGGGTCTTAGGTACCCAACTCTTGTTGGGTCCTACAAGGTTAGTCACAATTGTCTTAGGGACCCAAATGCAAGTTTTGTCACCCTTGCATTTGGCCCCTAACTTCCTAGCCAATACCTTCTTACCCTTTCTACAAATGGCAAATGAAGCATTGCAAGCATGATATATTGTAGATGGTTCATTAACTTTCCTAGGAACATTAACAACATTTCTCCTAGGCATATTATGAACAACATTTTTCCTACCAACATTTCTATCATGCACATAGGAAGAACTAGAAGCAAACATGGCATGAGAATCAAAAGCATCATATGCATTATAACTCCTATAAGCATTTCTATATTGTCTCTTGTCATGATACATAAAAGCATGGTTCTTTTTAGCACTACTAGCCATAGGGGCCTTCCCTTTCTCCTTGGTGGAGATGGGAGCCTTATGGCTTGTTAAGTCCTTGGCTTCCCTCTTGAAGCCAAGTCCATCCTTAATTGAGGGGTGTCTACCAATCGTGTAGGCATCCCTTGCAAATTTTAGCTTATCTAAATCACTTTTGCTAGTCTTAAGTTGGTCATTAAGACTAGCTACTTCATCATTTAATCTAGAAATTGAAACTAGGTGTTCACTACAAGCATCAATATCAAAATCCTTACACCTAGTGCAAATCATAACATGTTCTACACAAGAATTAGATTTATTTGCTACTTCTAATTTAGCATTTAAATCATTGTTAACACCTTGTAAAGTAGAAATGGTTTCATGACAAGTAGATAGTTCATAAGAAAGCATTTCATTTCTTTTAACTTCTAAAGCATAGGATTTTTGTGCCTCTACAAATTTATCATGTTCATCATACAACAAATCCTCTTGCTTTTCTAAAAGCCTATCCTTTTCATTCAAGGCATCAATCAATTCATTGATTTTATCAATTTTATTTCTATCCAATCCCTTGAACAAGCTAGAGTAATCTATTTCCTCATCGCTAGAATCATCATCACTTAAAGAATCATACGTAGTACTGTCTCGAGTACATACCTTCTTCTCCTTTGCCATGAGGCATGTGTGACGCTCGTTGGGGAAGAGCGATGACTTGTTGAAGGCTGTGGCGGCGAGTCCTTCATTGTCGGAGTCGGAGGAGGAGCAATCCGAATCCCACTCTTTTCCTAGATGTGCGTCGCCCTTGGCCTTCTTGTAATTTTTCTTCTTTTCCCTCTTGCTCCCGTGTTCCTGGTCACTTTCATTATCGGGACAGTTAGCAATAAAATGACCAATTTTACCGCATTTGAAGCATGAGCGCTTCCCCTTGGCTTTGGTCTTGCTTGGCTGTCCCTTGCGACTCTTGAGCGCCGTCTTGAAGCGCTTGATGATGAGAGCCATCTCATCATCATTGAGCCCTGCCGCCTCAACTTGCGCCACCTTGCTAGGTAACGCCTCCTTGCTCCTTGTTGCCTTGAGAGCAATGGGTTGAGGCTCATGGATTGGACCGTTCAACGCGTCGTCCACGTACCTCGCCTCCTTGATCATCATTCGCCTGCTCACGAATTTTCCAAGAACTTCTTCGGGCGACATTTTGGTGTACCTGGGATTCTCACGAATATTATTCACCAAATGTGGATCAAGAACGGTAAATGACCTTAGCATTAGGCGGACGACGTCGTGGTCCGTCCATCGCGTGCTTCCGTAGCTCCTTATTTTGTTGATAAGGGTCTTGAGCCGGTTGTATGTTTGGGTTGGCTCCTCGCCCCTTATCATCGCGAATCTTCCAAGCTCTCCCTCTATCAACTCCATTTTGGTGAGCAAGGTGATATCATTCCCCTCATGAGAGATCCTGAGGGTGTCCCAGATTTGCTTGGCATTGTCCAAGCCGCTCACCTTATGATATTCGTCCCTGCACAGAGAGGCTAACAACACAGTAGTAGCTTGTGCATTTCTATGAATCTGTTCATTTATAAACGTAGGACTATCCGAGCTATCAAATTTCATTCCACTTTCCACAATCTCCCAAATGCTCGGATGGAGAGAGAACAGGTGACTACGCATTTTGTGGCTCCAAAATCCGTAGTCCTCTCCATCAAAGTGAGGAGGTTTGCCAAGTGGAATGGAGAGCAAATGAGTATTTGTACTTTGCGGAATACGAGAGTAGTCAAAAGAAAAGTTCGAATTAACCGGTTTCCTTCTCTCGTAGTCGTTGTGGTCATCGTCCTTTTGGGAAGAAGATGACTCGTCGCTGTCGTCATAGTAGACAATCTCCTTGATGCGCCTTGTCTTCTTCTTCTTCCCATCTTTCCGTCTATGGCCCGAGCCCGAGTCCGTAGGCTTGTCATCCTTCGGCTCGTCGACGAAAGATTCCTTCTCTTTATCGTTGATCACGATACCCTTCCCCTTAGGATCCATCTCTTCGGGCGGTTAGTCCCTTTGTGAAGAGAACGGCTTTGATACCAATTGAGAGCACCTAGAGGGGGGGTGAATAGGTGATCCTGTAACACTTAAAACTTAGGCCACAAAAACTTGGTTAAGTGTTAGCGCAATAATCGCCAAGTGGCTAGAGAGGAGTCTTCAACAAAACACAATAACCAACAAGAGATCAATCACAGAGATGGCACGGTGGTTATCCCGTGGTTCGGCCAAGACCAACGCTTGCCTACTCCACGTTGTGGCGTCCCAACGGACGAGGGTTGCAATCAACCCCTCTCAAGCGGTCCAAAGACCCACTTGAATACCACGGTGTTTTGCTTGCTTTTCTTAATCCAGTTTGTGAGGAATCTCCACAACTTGGAGCCTCTCGCCCTTACACTTGAAGTTCACAAAGAAGCACGGAGCAAGGGAGGGATTAGCAACGCACACAAGACCCAAAAATCAGAGTGTCACCACGCACACAAGTCGCAACAAGAGCTCGCAACACAACCCAATGAGTTCACAACTCCACTAGAGCTCTATATGCTATCACAAAGAAACAAATGTGCGGAATCGAGGTCTTGGTGCTTAGGAATGTTGTAAGAATGCTTGGTGTCCTCCTCCATGCGCCTAGGGGTCCCTTTTATAGCCCCAAGGCAGCTAGGAGCCGTTGAGAGCAATCATGGAAGGCAGATCTTGCCTTCTGTCGACTGGCGCACCGGACAGTTCGGTGCACCACCGGACATCCACTGTTCACTGTCTGGTGCAGATTGCTTTCCTTATTTGGCGAAGCCGACCGTTGCTGATTGAGAGCCGTTGGCGCACCGGACACAGTCCGGTGCACACCGGACAGTCCGGTGCACCAATGTGACCGTTGGCTCAGCCACACGTCACGCGTGGAATCCTCGGCCGACCGTTGCCCCGGCTGACCGTTGGCTCACCGGACAGTCCGGTGCACCACCGGACAGACCGGTGAATTTTAGCCGTACGCCGTTGATGGTTTCCCGAGAGCGACGAGTTCGCCTGTGAACGGCTCACCGGACAGTCCGGTGAATTATAGCCGTACACCGCCGTTGAAGTCCCGAGAGCAGCCTGTTCGCCCGAGCCAGCCTGGCGCACCGGACACTGTCCGGTGCATCCAGACTGAGCAGACTTTTGGCTGAACAAAGCCATCTCATTTCCAATTCAACTTTTCCTGTTTCCAGCACTTAGACACAATACATTAGTCCATAAAACAATGTACTAAGTCTAGAAACATACCTTTTAACATGATTTTCACTTTGTCCACCACTTTGCATAGATTAGCTCAAAAGCACTTGTGTTGGCACTCAATCACCAAAATACTTAGAAATGGCCCAAAGGCACATTTCCCTTTCAGCCACGCGTCGCCCGCGGATTTGGCGGCCGACCGTTGCGCTGGCGGCCGTTGGCTCGCCGGACAGTCCGGTGCACCACCGGACAGTCCGGTGAATTATAGTCGTGCACCGCTGAAGTTTTCCCGAGAGCGACCAGTTCGCCGGAAGCCAGTCTGGCACACTGGACACTGTCTGGTGCACCACCGGACAGTCCGGTGTACCCAGACCGAGCAGCAGTTGGCTGTACACAACCAACTCTTTTCCAATCCTTTTTCTTCTATTTCTATCACTTAGATACAATACATTAGTACCCAAATCAATGTACTAAGTCTTAGAAACATACCTTCTTGTTGATTTGCACTTCATTCATCATTTGGCATATAATAACCCACTTAATATGTGTTGGACACTTAATCACCAAAATATACTAGAAATGGCCCAAGAGCATATTTCCCTTTCAATTTATATTAAACATTTAAGTTTCAATCTTGTATTCGTACTTATATAGTGTATATTGAAACTTAGCCATAGCGGTAGAGATAACAACACTTAGACAAAACCTAGTTTGCACATTCTAGTTTGATTATTTGCATAGGTTTTGCTCTAGGGATTTATTTGTGGCCTAGTTTAGTGAAAGTTTTAGAAGTCCTAATTCACCCCCCTCTTAGGCATCACCCGTTTCCTACAAGTGGTATCAGAGCCTGGTTTGGCTCATTTGAAACGCTTTAGCTTCACTGCTAAAAGAGCCGACACTTTTTAGAGGAAGGGATGGATACCCATAGGCCACCATACTTCGACGACACTAACTTCTCATATTATAGTGCTAGTGAAAGTCGCCTAGAGGGGGGTGAATAGGCGAAAACTGAAAATTTATAAACTTGAACACACACTAAGGTTGGGGGTTAATGTTAGAATTAAATTCAAGTCTGAAAGAATGTTTCTCTTGTCACGAGTTGCTCAAATGATGCGAATGACGTTTGGGAGCCAACTCAAATTACTATTGTCAAGGAAACGTTACTGAGAGAAAAGAGGGCAAACAAATCAAGCGAGAATAAAAGCGAGTAGACATGATGATTTGTTTTATTGAGGTTCGGTTCCAAAGAACCTAGTCCCCGTTGAGAAGGTCACAAAGATCGGGTCTAATTCAACCCTTTCCCTCTCTCAAACGGTCACTTAGACCGAGTGAGCTTTCTCCTTAATCACACGGGTCACTAAGACCCCACAAGGACCACCACACACTTGGTGTCTCTTGCTTAGCCTTACAAGCACTTAGAGAGTTTAGAAAGAGATGAAGAAAGCACGATTAGGAAACCAAGCAACATGAGTGTTGGGGGCCTTCGGCTCCCGAAGGTCCTCAAAAACATAGTTCGACAATATTTTCCAAGTGTAATATGTGAACAGGCACCTTCGGAACAGGCACCTTCGGAGTCAGGTCGCGAATATACAAGAGCATGGTTAAGACGAAGCTTGACTAGAATGAAAAACGATCATGACGAAAGATAAGGCGATCACGAAGCTATGTGCAGAAAGGCTTCGGCACAATAACAGAAAAGAGGAACCGACTTAAAGATGAAAAGCCAAATTGGACCTCGAAGAATTACTATAGTTATTGATAAATGTAAAGGGCATCAATGTAATTTTACACGGGTTGCGTCCCGTGCCTATAAATAGGTGAACAGTACTCCCGTACTGTTCACGCTGACTTGGCATACGTTTTTTCACATCACGTCTGTACCTTTACTTTACATCGATCTGAAGGTACATTTGTAATTCTATTTTATGAGTTTAATGATGGAAATACATTAATAATAATGTCGGTATTAGTACTCGCGTATTATATATGAATGCTATGTTTTACCATTTGTCAACCCTACGGAGATCTTTTCTTTTGTAACCTTCGTCCGAGATTCATTATATCCGAAGGGATATACTGTTTTTAAGGACGAAGGAGTTTAACATTTAACACTTTTATGTTGTCTTGTTCTTAATTCATAGCATTTGAGAACAAGCCCCCAACAATGAGCAATCAAATGAAACACGGATCACACTCTCTCAAGTTTCTAATCACTAATGATCACTCGTCTCAATTGTGAAACTTGGAGAGATTGGAAGTCTTGAATGTGCCTTGGAATGTATTGCTAGCTCTTGTATTGAATGTGAATGAATGGAGTGCTTCGATATAGTGAACGGAGGCGGTTGGGGTTGTATTTATAGCCCCCAACCACCTCCTAGCCATTGCTCCTCTTTTGCCGAATGCGGACGGTCCGCCCCTGCACATCAACGGCTGAAATCGCAACGGTTAGCAGTAACGGCTATATCAACGGCTACTGTGCATTAAATGTGTCGTCAGATGTCAGGTACCGCAGTCGCGGATGATCCGGCCATGCACACCGGACGGTCCGCGAGGACGCTGAAATTCATTTTACCGAACCCGTCACCTTCGGGGTTTTCTGGTTATTCACCGACCGGATGGTCCGCGCTTGGTCTCGGACGGTGCTCGCTTCTCCATCTGACAGTCCGTAGTGTAAACTTGTGTTTTTGCAGTGTTCCTGTCCGAGGCTCACCCTAGTGCCGCGGACGGTCCGCCGCAAGGGCCCCGGTCAGCGCTTGGGTGTTTTTCCAAAAAGCTTCTCCTGTCCGGAATAATCTACGGTATTCGGGACAATCGACTTAGAATTTTGTACATGAACTTATGTACCTGATAAATGATCAACTAGGCAAACTGGTTAGTCCACAAGGTTTGTGATGGTCGTCAAACACCAAAATCGATTGTAGGAAATGTTGAGGCTATTTCCCTTTCAATCTCCCCCTTTTTGGTGATTGATGCCAACACAAACCAAAGCAAATACAAAGTCTAGAAATGTAACTAGTTTGCATTTTGACTGTAACACCCTGAATTTGGGGGTATAAAATTTCTTTTCTAATATCCACCAAATTTAGGTGTTACCCTCTCTTTTCCTTGATTTTTCTTTTCTTTTCCCTAAATAGTGGGGAATTATTTTTGTTTTATACTTATGTGTAAGCCTAGTAAAGTAAAACCCTTGTGGTGCTTTGGTGGTTGTGTCACATGCTGGAGCATATAATTGTGTATGATGTTTTGTGTTTTCGTGCCTCCATTTAAAGTCATGAAGTATGTTTGATCTTGAATATAAAAGCTAGAGCTATATTCAAATAGAAAGAAGAGAATAGGAAGAAATTAAAAAGGGAAAAAACCCACTCCAGACCCCCCTCCTTTGGCCTCAGCCGGCCCAACCCATCCCCCTCCCTTTCCCCTGGCCGGGCCAGCCGCGCGCTTCCTCGGACCATGCCGCGCCCCTGCCTCGGCCCAGCGCGCGCGGCCCGGCTCCCCGCGCGGCCCAGCCACCAGCGCGCGCGCTTTCCCCCGCTGCCGCTCCTGCACCCTTCTCCCCCCCTCGGCTTGCGTTGGTCCAGCTGGCCCATCTCGGCCGCGCAGCCCAGCGCGCCGGTTGCCCACTCCCATGAGTGGAGGCGCTCGCCCAGCAGCCTAGCACGCGGCCCACCAGGCACAACGCTCCCTGGCCAGCTCGGCCCATCCGCGCCCCCAGCCCACCTCACGTGCGTGCTGCTTCCTGTGTGGCCCAAGCGCCCGCACGCTCGTTCTGCGCTAGCAGCCGCCAACAACCACGTTCAGCACGTTCCTTTTCTCTAACCTCTTCCCCAAGACCCATGCTACATAACTCAAAACCGCCCCTGCTTGTTTTATCGCTGCGTAGTCCCTCTACCTCTCCTCACGGGCACTGCACTAGGAACCTGCGTCCGGAGTTCCACGGTGCCGAGCACGTCCCATCGTCGACGGTCGCCATGTATGCCTCCGATGGACGGCCGGTGCCTGATCCCCAGCGAATCTCGCCCATGGCGTTCGCGCGGCCGGGAAATCCTGCTCGTCGACCCCTGCGCGCCTGCTTCATGTCCGGGCCTCTGCCCGCGTGCTCGCCCGGCTCGGTGGCCCTCAGCCAGCCAGCGCGGCAGCCAACCGGCGGCCATGGCAGCCCACGGCGTGGCCCAGCCACCCCCGCTTCCTCCTGCGTGCGGCATGCTCGCAGCAGCACGGTCAGCGCGTCGGCGCGGCCCACCCACCCCGGCTGGTGCAGCACGGTTGGTCCGGCCATGGCGTGGCCAGACTAGTGCCCCCGCGTGGCCGTGCGTGTGTCCCCGGCGTGGCCTCGCGCTTGCGTCTGGCACGACCTGCGCAACCCTGACTCGGCCTTTGCGACCCTGGTGCAACACCAGCATCGCCGTCCTCGTGCTTCGCCGCGAGCTCGTCCGGTCGTCCGCCGTCGTCACGGGGTGAGCATCGTCTACACGTTAGTAGCCTTGTTTCACCATGTCGCACGTTCTAAATAATTAATTATATTTTTGTTTAACTAACATTAGTCAATTAGACTTTTCAATTAAACTAATTTATATTAGTTAACTTACGCTTTATAAATCCATGTCGACGTAATTAATAGTAACTCAAATGTGTTGCTCTAATATTTGTTTAATATAAATGTGACGACTATTTAGTTTCATCGTGTTTCGCGCGCGTCGTTCACGTATGTCGCGCGTGCTGTTTTGCGCGCATCTCCACACATTGTCAGCGCGCGCCGCTCGCGCACATTGTGCGTGTCGTTCACACGTGTCGACGCGCGCTGTCGCGTGCGCCGTTTCGCGCACCTTGTTTAGCGGGTTGCGTGTCATGTGCGCAACGCGTCGTCAGGGTCCCATGACATCCGTCTACCCCCTAGACGACGTTCGTCTACCCCTAGACAACTCTCGTCTACCCCCCATCTACCTCGTCCATCCCCCTGCGCTAATTAGTTTTCTATTTAATTGTCGATCAGTAAATTGAATACTCAATTGAATTAAAATTATGATTTTAGTTACGCGATTGTAAATATATGGTAATGTGATTTTAACAACTTAGATGTGGTATTTAATACCTATTTAGTGTTTAGTATAAACACGATGTCTGTTAGCGACTCTCGTGAGTCGTGCGCGTCGTCGCACTATCTACGCGCTGTCGGCCCGTTATTTAATTATTTCCGTTACTGTCGCTTGTGCTAATTAGTCAATTATTGTTTAGTTGTTGGTTATTTAAAATAACAATTTAATTAGAACGAGTCTGTTTTAACTCGTGCTTTTATAAATATAAAGGTTAATTAACTTGATTAATACCAGTGTAAATACTTTTAATTAATTATTTGTTTGCTGTTATTAGCACACGGCATCGTTCGCGTGTCATCGTGTTGTTTGCACGCGTAGTCGCGTTGACTCACGCGTGTCGCACGCTATCGTGCATGTTGTTTAATTAGAGGGTGGAATGGGACGCCCTTAGCTGATTAATTAGAGGAACCAGAGGAGTAGTTGGCTTCGCCGTAGGGCCATCAATGGGGTCCGGGCACAGTACTTGCTCTACCGAGGCTGGTTGCAGAGGTTCTTGATTTGGTTTTGTTAGTCACCCTTCCTTTGGGGAGATGTACTGTGTTTATCAAACTGGAGAAACCTAACAGGTGGCTATGACCCTTGGGAAATCTTTGTAAAGGCTATGTAGTGAGACTCTGCTAGGTCACCTTGGTAGTGATCAATGGAGAGTCATGATCTCCGGGCAGAATGAGAATCACGACTTGTGGGTAAAGTGTGCGACCTCTGCAGAGGGTTAGAAACTGATATATCAGCCGTGCTCACGGTTATGAGCGGCCTTGGGATCCTCCTTGATTAGAGATATAGATGATCTGAGACACAATGGTTCTATTTATTACTTTAGGGGACTCGGGCCATTTTCCTGAGTGCCTCTCCGTAAGGACTTGTTTGGGGAGTGACAACCCGGGATAACAGTGCAACCATGAGGGTAGAATGGGACGCCCTTAGCTGATTAATTACAGGAACCAGAGGAGTAGTTGGCTTCGCCGTAGGGCCGTCAATGGGGTCCGGGCACAGTACTTGCTCTGCCGAGGCTGGTTGTAGAGGTTCTTGATTTGGTTTTGTTAGTCACCCTTCCTTTGGGGAGATGTACTGTGTTTATCAAACCGGAGAAACCTAACAGGCGGCTATGACCTCTCGGAAATCTTTGTAAAGGCTACGTAGTGAGACCCTGCTAGGTCACCTTGGTAGTGATCAATGGAGAGTCATGATCTCCGGGCAGAATGGGAATCACGACTTGTGGGTAAAGTGTGCGACCTCTGCAGAGGGTTAGAAACTGATATATCAGCCGTGCTCACGGTTATGAGCGGCCTTGGAATCCTCCTTGATTAGAGATATAGATGATCTGAGACACAATGGTTCTATTTATTATTTTGGTTCGATGATGATAATAATGTTCCTCGATGAGGAAATGATTCACGGGTTGGTTATATGATAAAACTTGGCTTCCACTAATAATAAATACCTGACCAACTAAAAGCAACTGCTTTGACCTTAACCCCACAAAAAGCTAGTCCACTTCAGCCAAACGGGACATTTGCTGAGTACGTTGATGTGTACTCACCCTTGCTTTCACAAAACACCAGGTTGCCTTTGGTGCAATCTATGCTCAGGTAAAGAAGAAGGCGTCGAGGCGGATCTCCAGGAGTTCCAGGACTTCGACGAGTTCGAGGGTTAGGCTAGCGACCTCCCCCAGTCAGCTGCCTGTGGTGGGTTTATTTACGTTGGCTACGTTTCTATTTTGTGCACTTTGATTCATATTATGTAAATGACTTTGGTCTTTAATATTATCACTCACTCTTTATTGTTATTCGAAGCATTGTGCTATGATGAGTCATTTATGTAATCGCTATGTACGTGAGTTCTGATCCTGGCACGTACATGGTTCGCATTCGGTTTACCTAGAGTGTATGTAAGTGATATCAAAGCCTTGCTGACTGTAGGACCGCTGACCTAGAGTAGCATTGGTCGTTTTAAGGACTTATTGATTATTACTTCACCTCATCCTTGATTCTGCTTCAAAATATTAGTCACCCCGACTAATTCTATGTTGTGCTCCTATATGCCCCCTTGCCAAAAGTATTTTATTCTAGTATGGTCTATACTTCTCTCAATCTATTAGATCTGATCTCACTCTTGTGCTTGTGACATCCTTGTAGATGCCCCCTGACCATAATCTTTTTGTCTGTTGGGATTCTTCCTATTCCGTCATTAAATTGCTACCCTTTGACTATTTTTATTCCCTTAGTATTGACATGCTCGTACCCCTAGATTCTTCAATACTCTTGTTTCAAATACTTACATCTGAATTTCTCCTGCCTACTTAAACACTCTAGTTTATATATCCATGAACTTCTGGTCTTCTGAGATCCCTCCCTATTCCGTTGTTAAGTCGTTATCCTTTACCTTTTTCCATTCCCTTGTCTTGGTATGCCCGTATCCTTGGAATCTTGCATACTCTTATATTCTTATGTACACTTATTTTCGTACCCTAATGCCTGTTTAAGACATTCCGGTTAACATGCCCTTGACCACCCTTGTTTCTTAATGATCCATAAGAGACCATTCTATTTTGTGCATCCTTGATGATCTCATTGTTCCCTTATAACATCCCTTGGTAATAATTTCTGTTACTTCAACCATTTTGTTGGAACCTTACCTATCTTACCCTTGATTGTTTTCTCCACTTCGCCATTTCGTGAGTCTTGCCTTAACTCTATCCTTGGTTATGCTTTTCACGATTATCATCTTTACCCTTGTCACCTCTATATCTTACCTTGATGCTTATATTATACCTGTCCAAAAAACCCCTTTTCTCCTTCGTCTCAATCTTATAGTTGTATTTTACTTATTTGCCCTTGGTCGTATTCTCTTCCTTGTTGCTTGCGAGTTTTCAACTCCATCCTTTGTTGCCTGTTACTACCTTCACCTTCATTGTCTCTCCATCTTACCTTGATGACTATCTTATGTATGTTATTTAAAATCCATCTCCCATCTCGATTCGATAGAAGTGTTTTACTTATACCGCCCTTGGTCCGAACCTCATCTTTGCTAGGTGTGAGTCTTATCTTAACTCCATTCTTTGTTGTACTCATACCACTGGCCCTTCTATGCCTTCATCTTTTCTCTCATACCCTTGTCTGTTATCGCCTTTGACCCTTGCGATATTTATGTCTTCTACTTAAACGCTTACCTTGAACTTATCCTTTCAAAGCCTTCCCTTTCTTTCAACCCAGTTTAAGAGTCGTGAGTTACCTACCTCTCCTTTGATTTCTTTTCCCTCCTTGTCACCTTACAAGTTTTGTCTTAATTCCATCCTTTGTTGTGTTTTCATTTGCTATCACAATTACCTTGTCATCCATTGATCTTGCTTTGATACTTATCTTTATTCTTGTTATTTAAAAATCTGCTCTCTTCCACCTCAATTTGGGAGTGGCAATTACCTATCTGGCCCTTGGACGTACCCTCTTCTCTTCCACTTGCAGGTCTTGTCTTAACTCTATCCTTTGTGGTGCATGTATCCTTTGTTCCTATGCCCATTTACCTCCTCTCTTACATACTTGTCCGTTATCACCTTTAACCCTTGTAATATCTATAACCATATCTTCATGCTTACCTTGAACCTACTCTTCAAAGCCTCCTATTTTTCATCCCTGTTCGAGAATAATGCCTCACCTACTTCATCATTGACTGCTCTTCCTTCTTTGACACCTTGCAAGTTTTGTTTAAATACACCCCTTGCTGTGTGTTTGCCCGTTATCACCCTCACCCTTGTCATCCCTCGATCCTTACCTTGATGCTTATCTGTACCTATATTTTAAAGCCCCCTTTTCTCATTGTAGTTCAAGAGTGTTGCCTTACCCTCCCTGCTCTTGTTCGTTCCTTTTTCCTCTGTCACATTGTAGGCCTTAGCTTTTGTTTGATATCCCGCTTACCCTTGTAATCACTAGATCTTGACTTGATACTTATCTTAGGTCCGCTTTTGGAAATCTCCCCTTTTCTATCTCAACTCGAGAGTAGTGTTCTACTCACTATGTCCTTGGTTGATTCCTTTCCCTAGTCGCTTACAATCCTTGCTTAAACTCCATCCCTTATTGTGCTCGTGTCCCTATCCTACACGTCTTGTTCCTCTCCTTGTCCTTCAACAACCATATAGAGTAGTTTTTCCCCTTTTTCAAGGAAGACCACCATTTAATTAAAAGGAACGTATAGCCACGAGATGTTTGTTGTTGTATGCTTGTGATGTTTGTCTTTGTGTGATGACTGATTTGCTTCTTTGTGATGATTGTTGATGTGTTGTGGCCCTTTGTCCACAATGACATCAGTTTACTAGGTGAGTTCCATATAGTTAAGTAGGTGGCTTCTTCCCCTGCTCTCTTTAATCCGTCTATACTTACCTTTTCTCGCTATTCTTTCTTCTTGCACCTGTCCATTTGGCAACCTCCAACTCCTCCAAATCAGTCAAGATCAGAGTCGGCAGCATCTCCACTAAGTGCATATCAACGCTCCTGTTAAGGGGGTCAGCCGTTAACCCCAATGAAGACAATGCGATCAGCATCAACCAACAAGAATCAAGTGGCGCAACGGAAGCGTGTGTGTGTCCTAACTCACATGTCCAAGAGATCCTCAAGAATTGCATCAATTGGTCTTGAGCGTCTGAAAGTCAAAGCAACCAGTCCACAAGTTAATCTTGTAGAGAAGTCAACTCAAGAAAGCTGTGAACACCAATGAACCAACCTTGTTTTCTTTGCTAGCTTCTTCTTGAATCTCGGGGGCGAGATTCCTGTTAAGGGGGTTAGATCTGTAACACCCTAAATTTGGGGGTATAAAATTTCTTTTCTAATATCCACCAAATTCAGGTGTTACCCTCTCTTTTCCTTGATTTTTCTTTTCTTTTCCCTAAATAGTGGGGAATTATTTTTGTTTTATACTTATGTGTAAGCTTAGTAAAGTAAAACCCTAGTGGTGCTTTGGTGGTTGTGTCACATGTTGGAGCATATAATTGTGTATGATGTTTTGTGTTTTCGTGCCTCCATTTAAACTCATGAAGTATGTTTGATCCTGAATCTAAAAGTTAGAGCTATATTCAAATAGAAAGAAGATAATATGAAGAAATTAAAAAGGGAAAAAACCCACTCCGGACCCCCTCCTTTGGCCTTAGCCGGCCCAACCCATCCCCCTCCCTTTCCCCTGGCCGGCCCAACCGCGCGCTTCCCCGGCCCACGTCGCGCCCCTGCCTCAGCCCAGCGCACGCGGCCCAGCCACCAGCGCGCGCACTTTCCCCCGCAGCCGCTCCCGCGCCCTTCTCCCCCCCTCGGCTTGCGTTGGTCCAGCTGGCCCATCTCGGCAGCGCGGCCCAGCACGCCGGCAGCCCACTCCTGCGAGTGGAGGCGCTCGCCCAGCAGCCCAGCACGCGGCCCACTCGGCGCAGCGCTCCCTGGCCAGCTCGGCCCATCCGCGCCCCCAGCCCACCTCGCGTGCGCGCTGCTTCCTGCGTGGCCCAAACGCTCGCGCGATCGTTCAGCGCTAGCCGCCGCCGCCAGCCACGTTCAACACGTTCCTTTTCTGTAACCTCTTCCCCACGACGCATGCTACAGAACTCAAAACCGCCCCTGCTTGTTTTATCGCTGCGTAGTCCCTCTACCTCTCCTCACGGGCACTGCACTAGGAACCTGCGCCCGGAGTTCCGCCATGTCGAGCTCGTCCCGCCGTCGACGGTCGCCGTGTATGCCTCCGTCGGACGCCCGGTGCCTGATCCCCAGCGAAGCTCGCCCATGGCGTTCGCGCGGCCGGGAAATCCTGCTCGTCGGCCCCTACGCGCCTGCTTCATGTCCGGGCCTCTGCCAGCGTGCTCGTCCGACTCGGCGGCACTCAGCTAGCCAGCGCGGCGGCCAACGGCCAGCCAGCGCGGCGACGCGGCCAGCCAACTGACGGCCATGGCAGCCCGCGGCGTGGCCCAGCCGCCCCCGCTTCCTCTTGCGCATGGCATGCCCGCAGCAGCACGGTCAGCGCGGGCACGACGTGGCTGGCGCAGCGCGTCGGCGCAGCCCACCCACCCCGGCTGGCGCAGCGCGGTTGATCCGGCCATGGCGCGGCCAGACCAGTGCCCCCACGTGGCCGTGCGTGTGTCCCCGGCGTGGCCTCACGCTTGCGTCCGGCACGACCTACGCAGCCCTGACTCGGCCTTTGCGTGACCCTGGTGCAACACCAGCATCGCCGTTCTCGTGCTTCGCTGCGAGCTCGTCCGGTCGTCCGCCGTCGTCACGGGGTGAGCATCGTTTACACGTTAGTAGCCTTGTTTCACCATGTCGCACGTTCTAAATAATTAATTATTTTTTTGTTTAACTAACGTTAGTCAATTAGACTTTTCAATTAAACTAATTTATAGTAGTTAACTTACGCTTTATAAATCCATATCGACGTAATTAATAGTAACTCAAATGTGTTACTCTAATATTTGTTTAATATAAATGTGATGACTATTTAGTTTCATCGTGTTTCGCGCGCGTCGTTCGTGTATGTCGCGCGTGCTGTTTTGCGCGCATCTCCACACATTGTCAGCGCGCGCCGCTCGCGCACATCGTGTGTGTCGTTCACACGTGTCGACGTGCGCTGTCGCATGCGCCGTTCCGCGCACCTTGTTTAGCGGGTTGTGTGTCATGTGCACAACGCGTCGTCAGGGTCCCACGACATCCGTCTACCCCCTAGATGACGTTCGTCTACCCCTAGACGACTCTCGTCTACCCCCCGTCTACCTCGTCTATCCCCCTGCGCTAATTAGTTTCCTATTTAATTGTCGATCAGTAAACTGAATACTCAATCGGATTAAAATTATGATTTTAGTTAGGCGATTGTAAATATGTGGTAATGTGATTTTAACAACTTAGATGTGTGGTATTTAATACCTATTTAGTGTTTAGTATAAACACGACGTCTGTTAGCGACTCTCGTGAGTCGTGCACGTCGTCGCACTGTCTACGCTTCGCACGTTATTTAATTATTTTTGTTATTGTCGCTTGCGCTAATTAGTCAATTATTGTTTAGTCATTGGTTATTTAAAATAATAATTCAATTAGAACGAGTCTGTTTTAACTCGCGCTTTTATAAATATAAAGGTTAATTAACTTGATTAATACCAGTGTAAATACTTTTAATTAATTATTTGTTTTCAGTTGTTAGCACGCGACATCGTTCGCGTGTCATCGTGTTGTTCGCACGTGTAGTCGCGTTGACTCACGCGTGTCGCGCGCTGTCGTGCACGTTGTTTCGCGTAGCGCAGTGCTGTTTTGCGCGCGTCGTCGCGTGTCGTTCATGAGTGTCGCGTGTATTGTTCGCACGTGTTGTCGCGTGCCGTTCACACGCGTTGTCACGCACCTTTTGCGTGTGTCGCGCGTCTCGTCGCGCGTTGCTCGCGCATGTCTCGCGTGTCGATCACGTGGGTCGCGCGGCGTCTGCTCGTGATGATAAATTGCTTCCGCTTATAATCACTTATGTTAAATAACGTTAATTCGTCAGGTCATATATTTTAGATAATTAACTTAAGGTTCGCTCGACTAATATTCATTAGATTGATATTTTAACTAGATTAAATGTGTAGTGCTTCCACTTGCGCTTTTATAATAAACATTAACATGGCAAATACTAACTTAACTACTTATTTATTTATTTGATATTTGTTTAGTATGAACGTGTCCTCTATTTAGTATTTTCTCGTCTGTCGCGCGTGCTGTTCCGCACGTGGTGGCATGCTGATTCACGCTGGTTGTGCGCACTATTTCGGTGTCGTCAACGTGCTATGTCGTGTGTGTCCACGTATCGTTTGCATGCTGTCGTGTTGTTTCGTGCGTCGTAAATTCGCCTCGCTTAGAATATCTTGCGTTAATTAAATTTCTAGTTTATCTGACAGCTATCAGTATAGCAGGTTAATCAAAACTAAATATTAGATATAATTTATATTTGATAATATCGAATTAAATGTTATAGTTATACTTGTTCAGCGTAAACGTGATATCTTCTCGACCATAGCTCCGACTGTCGCATTTCTCTCGTCGCGGGACCATAGTAGCGCGCTCTATTTCGTATTGCATGTTTTTATTATGTTTTTCTTTGTATGGTGTAATATTCTTATGTATATATATACTTTGTATGGTGTAATATTCTTATTATATATATATATGTTTGTTTGCTTGTGCCCGTTCATCTTCGCTGCGTGTCACAAATAGATCGTGAGTTGTTCCCGAGCTTCGAGGAATCGACGATTAGGCTTCGACGACCAAGTGATCAGGTTCTTCGAGTTCTACAAAGTTGAAGACCCTGAGCATCTGTTTGGTGAAGACAAGTGTCCTCTGACCTATTATGTCCTACATACTTATAATTCACTGTCTAGCATTACTAAATTGAAACATAATGATTGACTAGCTTTCTATTTACCTTATCCTTGTTTACCTTTTAGGTCATCATGGTTAGCATTATGCTATTGCATTAACTTAATCAATGAACATGATGTGAATATTTATGATACGATGATGTTATCCTGATGATGATCTTGTGATACTTTAGGGGACTCAGGCCATTTTCCTGAGTGCCTCTCCGTAAGGACTTGTTTGGGGAGTGACAACCCGGGATAACAGTGCAACCATGAGGGTGGAATGGGACGCCCTTAGCTGATTAATTACAGGAACCAGAGGAGTAGTTGGCTTCGCCGTAGGGCCGTCAATGGGGTCCGGGCACAGTACTTGCTCTGCCGAGGCTGGTTGCAGAGGTTCTTGATTTGGTTTTGTTAGTCACCCTTCCTTTGGGGAGATGTACTGTGTTTATCAAACCGGAGAAACCTAACAGGTGGCTATGACCTCTCGGAAATCTTTGTAAAGGCTACGTAGTGAGACCCTGCTAGGTCACCTTGGTAGTGATCAATGGAGAGTCATGATTTCCGGGCAGAATGGGAATCACGACTTGTGGGTAAAGTGTGCGACCTCTGCAGAGGGTTAGAAACTGATATATCAGTCGTGCTCACGGTTATGAACGGCCTTGGAATCCTCCTTGATTAGAGATATAGATGATCTGAGACACAATGGTTCTATTTATTATTTTGGTTCGATGATGATAATAATGTTCCTCGATGAGGAAATGATTCACGGGTTGGTTATATGATAAAACTTGGCTTCCACTAATAATAAATACCTGACCAACTAAAAGCAACTGCTTTGACCTTAACCCCACAAAAGCTAGTCCACTTCAGCCAAACGGGACATTTGCTGAGTATGTTGATGTGTACTCACCCTTGCTTTCACAAAACACCAGGTTGCCTTTGGTGCAATCTATGCTTAGGTAAAGAAGAAGGCGTCGAGGCGGATCTCCAGGAGTTCCAGGACTTCGACGAGTTCGAGGGTTAGGCTAGCGACCTCCCCCAGTCAGCTGCTTGTGGTGGGTTTATTTACGTTGGCTACGTTTCTATTTTGTGCACTTTGATTCATATTATGTAAATGACTCTAGTCTTTAATATTATCACTCACTCTTTATTGTTATTCGAAGCATTGTGCTATGATGAGTCATTTATGTAATCACTATGTACGTGAGTTCTGATCCTGGCAAGTACATGGTTCGCATTCGGTTTACCTTCCAAAACCGGGTGTGACATTGACAGCTGTACATAAGTTATTTTGAAATGAAAGCATTTCTAAACATATAAGTTTGATTTGATATATTTAACATTTTGGACCACATTTGCACCACATGTTTGTTTTTGCAAATCTTTTTAGAAAATCTTTTCAAAGTCTTTGTGCAAATAGTCAAAGGTATAGGAATGATATTTCAAGAAGCATTTTTAAGATTTGAAATTTCTCCCCCTGTTTCAAATGCTTTTCCTTTGACTAAATAAAAGCTCCCCCTGAATCAATTCTCCCCTTAGCTTTCAAGAGGGTTTTGAAATAGATACCAATTTGAAAATTGACTCTTAAGGATACCAATTGGAATATCCATTGAGAATTAGATACCAAATTGAAAAATCAAATAGATATCAATGGAAATTCTACTTTCACAAATCAAGTGAAATATAGATACCAATTGATAATACATCAATTCATTTTGAAATGGTGGTGGTGCGGTCCTTTTGCTTTGGGCTTATTACTTTCTCCCCCTTTGGCATTAATCGCCAAAAATGGAGAACTTGAGAGCCCTTATATACTTTCTCTCCCATTGATAAAAGAAATATGAGGGAAAGATTATACCTATTTGGAGAGATGGCGGAGTAAGGACAAAGGTTAAATGATACCGTCAGAGTTTGGAGTGGAAGCCTTGTCTTTGCCGAATACTCCATTTCCCTTTCAATCTAAGACTAAGGATAGACATATACTTGAAAGCACATTATTATTAACCTTGGCACAAGAATAATAAGAAATCTGCATTTTTACCAAATGAAAGAGATATGATCAAAGGTATATAAATAAGTTATGTGTGCAATGTTTCAATCAAAATTCCGAGAATCAAGTATATTTAGCTCATTCCTAAGTTTGCTAAAGATTTTCTCATCTAATGGCTTGGTAAAGATATTGGCTAATTGGTTATGGGTGCTCACATAAGCTATTTCGACATCCCCCTTTTGTTGGTGATCTCTCAGAAAGTGATACCGAATGTCTATGTGCTTAGTGCGGCTGTGTTCAATGGGATTATCTGCCATGCGGATTGCACTCTCATTATCACATAGGAGAGGGACTTTGCTCAATTTGTAGCCATAGTCCCTAAGGCTTTGCCTCATCCAAAGTAATTGCGCACAACAATGTCATGCGGCAATGTACTCGGCTTCGGCAGTGGAAAGAGCTACGGAGTTTTGTTTCTTTGAAGCCCATGACACTAGGGATCTTCCCAGAAACTGACAAGTCCCTAATGTGCTCTTTCTATCAATTTTACACCTTGCCCAGACAACATCAGAATATCCAATTAAATCAAAGGTGGATCCCCTGGGGTACCAAAGCCCAAACTTATGAGTGTAAACTAAATGTCTCATGATTCTCTTCACGGCCCTAAGGTGAACTTCCTTATGATTTGCCTAAAATCATGCACACATGCATACAGAAAGCATAATATCCGGTCGAGATGCACATAAATAGAGTAAAGATCCTATCATCGATCGATATACCTTTTGATCTACGGATTTACCTCCCGTGTCGAGGTCGAGATGCCCATTGGTTCCCATGGGTGTCTTGATGGGTTTGCTATCCTTCATTCCAAACTTCTTAAGTATGTCTTGAATGTACTTTGTTTGGCTGATGAAGGTGCCATCCTGGAGTTGCTTGATTTGAAATCTTAGGAAATACTTCAACTCCCCCATCATAGACATCTCAAACTTTTGAATCATGATCCTACTAAACTCTTCACAAGTTGACTTGTTAGTAGACCCAAATATAATATCATCAACATAGATTTGGCATATAAACAAGTCTTTTGCAACAGTTTTAGTAAAGAGTGTAGGATCGGCTTTTCCGACCTTGAAGTCATTAGCTATAAGGAAATCTCGCAGGCATTCATACCATGCTCTTAGGGCTTGCTTGAGCCCATAAAGCGCCTTTGAGAGCTTATATACATGGTTAGGGTACTCACTATCTTCAAAGCCAGGAGGTTGCTCAACATAGACCTCTTCCTTGATGGGTCCATTGAGGAAGGCACTTTTCACGTCCATTTGGTAAAACTTAAAGCCATGGTAAGTAGCATAGGCAAGTAATATACGAATTGACTCAAGCCTAGTTACGGGTGCATAAGTTTCATCAAAGTCCAAACCTTCGACTTGTGAATAACCTTTGGCCACAAGTCGGGCTTTGTTTCTTGTCACCACACCATGCTCATCTTGCTTGTTGCGGAATACCCATTTAGTACCTACAACATTTTGATTAGGACTTGGAACTAAATGCCATACCTCATTCCTCATGAAGTTGTTGAGCTCCTCTTGCGTTGCCATCACCCAATCCGGATCGCTTAATGCATCCTCTACCCTGTATGGCTCAATAGAGGAAACAAAAGAGTAATGTTCACAAAAATGTGCAACTCGAGATCTAGTGGTTACCCCCTTATGAATGTCACCAAGAATGGAGTTGACGGGGTGATCTCTTTGAATTGCTTGGTGAACTCTTGTGTGTGGCGGTCTTTGATCCTAAATTTCTTGATCATCTTCCTTATCTTCATTATCTTCATCTCCCCCTTGATCATTGTCCTCCTCTTGAGGTGGCTCATCCTCTTGATCTTTATCTTCATCATTTTGAGCCTGATCCTCATCTTGAGTTGGCGGAGATGCTTGGTTGGAAGATGATGGTTGATCTTGTGCTTGTGGAGGCTCTTCGGATTCCTTAGGACACACATCCCTAATGGACATGTTCCTTAGTGCGATGCATGGGGCCTCTTCATCATCTAATTCATCAAGATCAACTTGCTCCACTTGGGAGCCATTAGTCTCATCAAACACAATGTCACAAGAAACCTCAACCAATTCAGTGGACTTGTTGAAGACTCTATATGCCCTTGTGTTTGAGTCATAACCAAGTAAAAAGCCTTCTACTACCTTAGGAGCAAATTTAGATTTTCTTCCTCTTTTAATAAGAATAAAGCATTTACTCCCAAAGACTCTAAAATATAAAAAATTGGGCTTTTTACTAGTGAGGAGTTCATATGATGTCTTCTTGAGGATTTGGTGAAGATATAACCGGTTGATGGAGTAGCAGGCGGTGTTAATTGCCTCGGCCCAAAACCGGTCCAGTGTCTTGTATTCATCAAGCATGGTCCTTGCCATGTAAAGTAGAGTTCTATTCTTCCTCTCCACTACACCATTTTGTTGAGGGGTGTAGGGAGAAGAAAACTCATGCTGGATGCCCTCCTCCTCAAGAAATCCTTCTATTTGTGAATTCTTGAACTCTGTCCCATTGTCGCTTCTTATCTTTTTTATTCTTAATCCGAACTCATTTTGAGCCCGTCTCAAGAATCCTTTTAATGTATCTTGGGTTTGTGATTTTTCCTGCAAAAAGAACACCCAATTGAAGCGAGAATAATCATCCACAATAACTAGACAGTACTTACTCCCGCCGATGCTTATGTAAGTGATCGGGCCAAATAGATCCATGTGGAGCAACTCGAGTGGTCTGTCCGTCGTCATTATGTTCTTGTTTGGATGATGAACTCCAATTTGCTTACCTGCTTGGTATGTGCTACAAACCATGTCTTTCTCAAAAAGAACATTTGTTAGTCCTAAAATGTGCTCTCCCTTTAAAAGCTTGTGAAGATTCTTCATCCCAACATGGGCAAGTCGGCGATGCCAGAGCCAACCCATGTTAGTCTTAGCAATTAAGCAAGTGTCAAGTTCAGCTTTGTTATCATTAAAATCAACTAAATATAGCTAACCATCTAACACTCCCTTAAATGCTACTGAACCATCACTTCTTCTAAAGACGGTAACACCCATATCAGTAAATAGACAGTTGTAGCCCATTTTACATAATTGAGAAACTGAAAGCAAGTTATAATCTAAAGAATCTATGAGAAAAACATTGGAAATAGAATGGTCAGGAGATATAGCAATTTTACCCAAACCTTTGACCAAACCTTGATTTCCATCCCCGAATGTGATAGTTCGTTGGGGATCTTCATTTTTCTCATAGGAGGAGAACATTCTTTTCTCCCCTGTCATGTGGTTTGTGCACCCGCTATCGATTATCCAACTTGAACCACCGTATGCATAAACCTACAAAATAGATTTAGGCCTTGTTCTTAGGTACCCAAACAGTCTTGGGTCCTTTGACGTTAGAAACAAGCACCTTGGGTACCCAAACACAAGTCTTGGAGCTTTTGTGTTTGCCCCCAACATATTTGGCAACTATTTTGCCTGATTTGTTAGTAAGCACATAAGAAGCATCAAAAGTCTTAAAAGAAACATTATGTTCATTTGATGCAGCAGGAATTTTCTTTCTAGGCAATTTGACATGAGCGGTATTCCTAGAGCTGGAAGCCTCATTTTTATACATAAATGCATGGTGAGAAACATTATGAGGTTTCCTAGCATAAATTTTCCTAATCTTATGTTCGGGATAGTTTGCAGGATACAAAATACAACCCTCACTATCCTGAACCATGGGAGCCTTACCCTTAACAAAATTAGATAACCTCTTAGGGGCATTAAGCTTGACATTGCTTCCCTGTTGGAAGCCAATGCCATCCTTAATGTGAGGGTGTCTCCCATTATAGAGCATACTACGAGCAAATTTAAAATTTTCATTTTCGAGCTCATGCTCGGCAATTTTAGCATCTAATTTAGCTATATGATCATTTTGTTGTCTAATCATAGCAATGTCATCAATACCTTTAACATCTACATCTTTACATCTAGTGCAAATAGAAACATACTCAACAGTAGATGTAGATGGTTTGCAAATATTTAATTCTTCTATCGTAACATGTAATATGGCATTCTCATCTCTAAGACAGGAAATAGAATCATTGCAAACATTCAATTTTTTCAATCTTAGAAATTAAACTAACATTTTTAGTTCTAAGACTAGAAATTGAATCATGACACATGCTAAGCTCCTTAGATAGGTTTTCACATTTATCTACTTACTGAGCATAAGCATTCTTCAACTTAACAAATTTTTTGTTTTCTTTAATAAGGAAGTCCTCTTGGCTTTCCAAGAGTTCATTCTTTTCATTGATAGCCTCAATTAATTCATTCAATTTTTTCTTTTGTTCCATGCTAAGGTTGGCAAAGAGAGACATTAAATTATCTTCATCATCGCTAGAACTACCCTCATCACTAGATGTTGTATATTTGGGGTGGCTCTAGATTGTACCTTTTTTCCGTCCTTAGCCATGAGACATTTGTGGCCGATGTTGGGGAAGAGGAGGCCCTTGTTGATGGTGATGTTGGCGGCGTCCTCGTTGGAGGAGGAGTCGGTGGAGCTCTCGTCGGAGTCCCATTCCCCGCACACGTGGGCATCGCCACCCTTCTTCTTGTAGTACCTTTTCTTCTCCTTCTTCTTCCCCTTCTTGTCTTCGTCCCTATCACTTCCACTAGAAATTGGTCATTTAGCAATGAAATCACCGAGCTTACCACATTTGTAGCACACCCTTTTGGAGCGGGGTTTGTAATCCTTCCCCCTCCTTTGCTTGCGGATTTGACAGAAGCTCTTGATGATGAGCGCCATCTCCTCATTGTTGAGCTTGGAGGTGTCGATTGGAAGCCTACTTGGTGTAGACTCCCTCTTCTCTTCTTTCGTCGCTTTGAACGCGACGGGTTGCACCTCGGGTGTAGAGGTGGCGCCTTGCTCCAAGTTGACAATGTGTTTGGAGTCTTTGATCATAAGTTCAAAGCTCACAAACTTGCCAATCTCTTCCTCGGAAGACATTAGTTTATATCTAGGATCCCCACGAATTAATTGCACTTGAGTAGGATTATGAAAAAACAAGGGATCTTAGAATAACCTTGACCATTTTATGGTCATCCAACTTGGTGCTCCCGAGGTTTCACACTTGGTTCACCATGGTCTTTAGCCGGTTGTACATTGCCTGCGGCTCTTCTCCTTTGTTGAGGACGAATCGACCAAGTTCGTCGATTCATCCTCGGTTGTTTCATGCTTGGTGATCTTGGTCCCCTTCGTGCGTGGTCTTGAGGATGTCCCAAATTTCTTTGGCGTTCTTCAACCCTTGCACTGAGAGCACCTAGAGGGGGGCGTGAATAGGTGATCCTATACCAACTTGAAACTTATAGCCACAAAACTTGATTATGTGTTAGTAGGCTAAATAGCGATCTCTTGTGAACACAAGTATCACAGAAAAAGCAATCACAAAAGACACGTGAGTTATCCCGTGGTTCGGCCAAGTACAACACTTGCCTACTCCATGTTGTGGCGTCCCAATGGACAAGGGTTGCACTCAACCCCTTTCAAGTGATCCAAGCATCCACTTGAATACCACGGTGTTTCTTTCTTTCACTATATCCCGTTTGCGAGGAATCTCCACAACTTGGAGCCTCTCGCCCTTACAAATGATGATCACAAAGAAGCACAGATGTAAGGGAGGGAAAAGCAACACACACAAGTCTCAAAAGCAACAGCTCAAACACGCACACTAGTCACAACTTGAGCTCTAAGTTCACACACCGAGTTCTCAACTCAAGAGGAGCTCAAATTGCTATCACAAAGAATCAAACGAGCTAGAGTGAAGTCTTGGTGCTTAGAGATGATCAAAGAATGTTTGGTGTACTCCTCCATGCGCCTAGGGATCCCTTTTATAGCCCCAAGGCAGCTATGAGCCGTTGGAAACAATCTGAGAAGGCAATCCTTGCCTTTTGTCGTGTGGTGCACCGGACAGTCCGGTGCACCACCGGACAGGCACTGTTCACTTGTCCGGTGCAGATCACCTTCCTAAACTGCCGCAGCCGACAGTTGAAGATTTGGAGCCGTTGGCGCACCGGACACTATCTGGTGCACACCGTACAGTCCGGTGCCCCCATCAGACCGTTGGCTCGGCCACGCGTCACGCGCGGATGGTGCGGTCGACCGTTGGCGCGGCCGACTGTTGGCTCACCGGACAGTCCGGTGCACCACCGGACAGTCCGGTGAATTTTAGCCGTACGCCGTTGATCACTTCCCGAGAGCGACGACTTCGCCGTGAATGGCTCACCGGACAGTCCGGTGCACCACCGGACAGTCCGGTGATTTATAGTCGTACACCGTCGTCGAGTCCCGTGAGCGGACTGTTCACCGAGACTGGTCCTTGCGCACCGGACACTGTCTGGTGCACCACCGGACAGTCCGGTGCACCCAGACCGAAGCTGTATTTGGCTGTACACAACCAATTCTTTTCCTTATCGATTTCTCCTGTTTCTAGCACTTATACACAATACATTAGTCTTCAAAACAATTTACTAAGTCTAGAAACATACCTTGTAACTTGATTTGCACTTCATCCACCATTTTGCACAATTTATACTTAAGCCATTTGTGTTGGGCACTTAATCACCAAAATACTTAGAAATGGCCCAAGGGCACATTTCCCTTTCAATCTCCCCCTTTTTGGTGATTTATGCCAACACAACAAAAAACAACTAAAAGAAGTGCAACATCAATGCAATATTGAACAAGAATTGTTTTTTATTTAATTTTGGCATATTTCGATCATCCTTTGCCACCACTTGGTTTGTTTTTGCAAATCAACTTCAATTTCATATCTCTAAGTCAAACACACTTGTTGAGGCATAATGAGAGGTATTCTAATAGAAATTGATCAAAGATTCAAAAATTCCCCCTTTTTCCCATAATCAAACATTCTCCCCACAAGAGACCAACTTTTGACAAAAAGAGACAATAAGAGTATTTTGACAAAAGCTCTAACTCTACTGTTTTCAAAATTCTCAAGTCACAAAAGCTCTAACTCTATTGTTTTCAAAATTCTCAAGTGGTAGCTGATCCATTTGCTTTAGCCTTAATTTCTCCCCCTTTGGCATCAAGCACAAAAACAGGATCATTTTTGGCCCTTTAACCTCATTGCATCACCAAAATTGCCAATTAAGAGCAAAAAGGCAATAAGATCATAGAGATGAACTTGGAGTTAATTACCCTCGTATCGGAGTGCAGTGGAAGTCTTTCATGGTCCAAGTCCACCTTTCCCTTTCAATACACTTTTGAGACTAAAACAAGTAAACTCAAACACAAGGTTAGTCTCAAAGGGTCAAGTTGTAACATGCCTCCCCCTAAATAAGTGCATCACTTGCAAATGGACTTGTGAGGTCCGGGGATCATGGGTACAACTTGAACACTACAAATAAGCAACAAAATGCATAAAGGAACATGATCAAAGGCATAAAACACATGTATGCTATAGATCAATCCAAGTTACGCGAATCTAAGACATTTAGCTCACTACTTAGCCTGCAAAAGGTCTTCTCATCTAAAGGCTTGGTAAAGATATCGGCTAGCTGGTTCTCGGTGCTAACATAAAACACTTCGATATCTCCCTTTTGCTGGTGGTCTCTCAAAAAGTGATGTCGGATGTCTATGTGCTTTGTGCGGCTGTGTTCAACAGGATTATCCGCCATGCGGATTGCACTCTAATTGCCACATAGGAGTAGGACTTTGCTCAGATTGTAGCCAAAGTCCCTGAGGGTTTGCCTCATCCAAAGTAGTTGCGCGCAACACTGTCCTGCGGCAACATACTCGGCCTCAGTGGTGGATAGGGCAACGGAAGTTTGTTTCTTAGAACTCCAAGACACCAGGGACCTTCCTAAGAATTGGCACATCCCTGATGTACTCTTCCTATCAACCTTGCATCCAGCATAATCGGAGTCTGAATATCCAATTAAGTCAAAGGTTGACCCCTTTGGATACCAAATCCCGAAGCAAGGCGTGGCAACCAAATATCTAAGTATTCGCTTAACGGCCACAAGGTGACACTCCCTTGGATTGGATTGAAATCTAGCACACATGCATACGCTTAGCATAATATCCGGTCTACTAGCACATAAGTAAAGCAAAGAACCTATCATAGACCGGTATGCCTTTTGATCAACGGACTTACCTCCTTTGTTGAGGTCGACATGTCCGTCGGTTCCCATTGGAGTCTTTGCGGGCTTGGCGTCCTTCATCCCAAACCGCTTGATCAAATCTTGCGTGTACTTTGTTTGGGAGATGAAAGTGTCGTCCTTGAGTTGCTTCACTTGGAACCCAAGGAAGTAGTTCAACTCGCCCATCATTGACATCTCAAATTTTTGAGTCATCACCCTGCTAAACTCTTCACAAGACTTTTGGTTAGTAGAACCAAATATTATGTCATCGACATAAATTTGGCACACAAATAAGTCACCATCACAAGTCTTAGTGAATAAAGTTGGATCGGCTTTCCCAACCTTGAAGGCATTAGCAATTAGAAAGTCTCTAAGGCATTCATACCATGCTCTTGGGGCTTGCTTAAGTCCATAGAGCGCCTTAGAGAGCTTACACACGTGGTTGGGGTACTGTTCATCCTCAAAGCCAGGGGGTTGCTCTACGTACACCTCCTCCTTCATTGGCCCATTGAGGAAAGCGCTCTTCACATCCATTTGGAACAACCTAAAAGAATGGTGAGCGGCATAGGCTAACAATATGCGAATAGACTCTAGCCTAGCCACAGGAGCAAAAGTCTCCTCAAAGTCCAAACCTGCAACTTGGGCATAACCTTTTGCCACAAGTCTAGCTTTGTTCCTTGTCACCACTCCGTGCTCGTCTTGTTTGTTGCGGAACACCCACTTGGTTCCCACAATGTTTTGCTTTGGACGTGGCACCAGGGTCCAAACTTCATTTTGCTTGAAGTTATTGAGCTCTTCCTGCATGGCCAACACCCAATCCAGATCTAGCAGGGTCTCTTCTACCCTGAAAGGCTCAATAGAAGAGACAAAAGAGTAATGCTCACAAAAATTAAATTATCTTGAGTGAGTAGTTACTCCCTTGCTTATGTCACCCAATATCTGGTCGATGGGGTGATTCCTTTGAATCGTCGCTCGGATTTGAGTTGGAGGGACTTGATGTGCTTCTTCCTCCATAACATGATCATCTTGTGCTCCCCCTTGATCACACGCCTCTTGATGAACCTGTTCATCAGCTTGAGTTGGGGGATGCAGCATTGTTGAGGAAGAAGGTTGATCTTGCTCTTGGTGTTCCTGTGGTCGCACATCTCCAATCGCCATGGTGCGAATTGCGTCCGTTGGAACATCATATTCATCTACATCATTAAGATCAACTTGCTCTCTTGGAGAGCCATTAGTCTCATCAAATACAACGTCGCTAGAGACTTCAACTAAACCTGATGATTTGTTGAAGACTCTATATGCCTTTGTATTTGAATCATAACCTAACAAAAACCCTTCTACAGCTTTGGGAGCAAATTTGGAATTCCTACCTTTCTTCACTAGAATGTAGCATTTACTCCCAAATACACAAAAATATGAAACGTTGGGTTTGTTACCAGTTAGAAGTTCGTATGACGTCTTCTTGAGGAGGCGATGAAGGTAGACCCGGTTTATGGCGTGGCAAGCCGTGTTCACGGCTTCCGACCAAAACCGCTCGGGTGTCTTGAACACTCCAAGCATCGTCCTCGCCATGTCTATGAGTGTCTTGTTCTTCCTTTCTACCACACCATTTTGCTGTGGTGTGTAGGGAGCGGAGAACTCGTGCTTGATTCCTTCCTCCTCTAGGTACTCCTCTACTTGAAGGTTCTTGAACTCGGACCCATTGTCGCTCCTTATCTTCTTCACCTTGAGCTCAAATTCATTTTGAGCCCTCCTTAGGAAGCGCTTAAGGGTCCCTTGGGTTTCTGTTTTATCCTGCAAGAAGAATACCCAAGTGAAGCGAGAAAAATCATCAACTATAACAAGACCATACTTACTTCCCCCGATGCTGAGGTAGGCGACGGGTCCGAAGAGGTCCATATGCAGCAGTCCAGGGGTCTTGATGTGGTCATCACGTTCTTGCTGTGATGAGCATTTCCCACTTGTTTACCTGCTTGACATGCTGCACAAGATCTATCTTTTTCGAAAGTCACATTTGTTAGACCTAACACATGTTCTCCCTTTAGAAGTTTGTGAAGGTTCTTCATCCCCACATGTGCTAGACGGCGATGCCACAGCCAGCCCATGCTAGTCTTAGCAATTAAGCATGCATCTAGACTGGCCTCTTTCGTTGCAAAATCAACTAAATAGAGTTTGTCGTCTAGTACACCCTTAAAAGCTAATGAACCATCACTCCTTCTAAAGATAGATACATCTACATTAGTAAATAAGCAATTATAACCCATATTACAAAGTTGACTAATGGACAACAAGTTATACCCGAGCGATTCAACTAAAAACACATTAGAGATGGAATGCTCGGATGAAATAGCTATTTTTCCTAGTCCTTTAACCTTGCCTTGATTCCCGTCACCGAATATGATTGAATCTTGGGAATCTTTGTTCTTGACGTAGGAGGTGAACATCTTCTTCTCCCCCGTCATGTGGTTTGTGCATCCGTTGTCGATAATCTAGCTTGAGCCCCCGGATGCATAAACCTGCAAGGTAATTTAGGTTTGGGTTTTAGGTACCCAAATCTTGTTGGGTCCTACAAGGTTAGTAACAATATCCTTAGGGACCCAAATGCAAGTTTTATCTCCTTTGCATTTTGCCCCTAATTTCTTAGCAATCACTTTCTTATTCTTCCTATAAATTGTAAAAGAAGCATTGCAAGCATGGTAAATTGTAGAAGGTTCATTACTTGCTTTCCTAGGTACATGACCAACATTTCTCCTAGGCATATCTCTACCATGCACAAAGGAAGAACTTGAAGCAAACATGGCATTTGAATCATAAGCATTACAACTCCTATCATGATGAACATTTCTAGAAAATTTCCTATCATAAATAAATGCATGATTCTTTTGAGCATTATTAGCCATATGGGCCTTCCCTTTCTCCTTTGTGAAAATGGGAGCCCTTTGGTTTGTTAAGTTCTTGGCTTCCCTCTTAAAGCCAAGCCCATCCTTAATTGAGGGGTGTCTACCAATAGTGTAGGCATCCCTTGCAAGTTTTAGTTTGTCAAATTCATTCTTGCTAGTCTTAAGTTGGGCATTAAGACTAGCCACTTCATCATTTAATTTGGAAATGGAAATTAAGTGTTCACTACAAGCATCAACATTAAAATCCTTACACTTATTGCAAATCACAACATGTTCTACACAAGAGCTTGATTTATTAGCTATTTCTAACTTAGTATTTAAATCATCATTAATACCCTTTAAGCTAGAAATAGATTCATGGCATGTAGATAATTCACATGAAAGCATTTCATTTCTTTTAACTTCTAAAGCAAGAGAATTTTGCGCACTAACAAATTTATCATGCTCTTCATATAAAAGATCCTCTTGTTTCTCTAACAATCTATTCTTCTCATTCAAAGCATCAATTAATTCATTGATCTTATCAATTTTAGTTCTATCTAAACCTTTGAATAAGCTTGCGTAATCTACTTCATCATCACTAGACTCATCATCACTTGAAGAAGCATACGTAATAGTACTTCGAGTATTTACCTTCTTCTCCTTTGCCATGAGGCATGTGTGATGCTCGTTGGGGAAGAGAGACGATTTGTTGAAGGCTGTGGCGGCGAGTCCTTCATCGTCGGAGTCGGACGAAGAACAATCCGAGTCCCATTCTTTTCCAAGGTGTGCCTCGCCCTTAGCCTTCTTGTAAACCTTCTTGTTCTCTCTCTTCCCATTCTTTCCTTATTCCTGGTCACTATCATTGTCAGGACAGTTAGCAATAAAGTGACCAATCTTACCACACTTGAAGCAGGAGCGCTTTCCCTTCATCTTGCTCTTGTTGGGATGCTCCTTGCTACCTTTGAGCGCCATCTTGAAGCGCTTGATGATGAGGGCCATTTCATTCTCATTTAGCCCGGCCGCCTCAACTTACGCCACCTTGCTAGGTAGCGTCTCCCTACTACTTGTTGCTTTGAGAGCAACGGTTTGAGGCTCGTGGATCGGCATTGGGCCATTCAACGCCTCATCAACATATCTTGCTTCCTTGATCATCATTCGCACGCTTACGAACTTTCCGAGTATTTCCTCGGGCGTCGTCTTGATGTACCTAGGATTCTCACGAATAGAGTTTACAAGATGAGGATCAAGGACAGTGAAGGACCTTAGCATAAGTCAGACGACGTCGTGGTCCGTCCATCTCGTGCTCCCATAGCTCCTTATCTTGTTGACCAGGGTCTTGAGCCTATTGTATGTTTGAGTTGGCTCCTCTCCCTAGTTCGCCTTCCACCAACTCCCATCTCGTGCTTCCTAGTTCGCCTTCCACCAACTCCATCTTGGTGAGCATGGTGGCGTCGTTCCCCTCATGCGAGATCTTGAGGGTGTCTCAGATCTGCTTGGCGTTATCCAAGCCGCTCACCTTATTGTATTCTTCCCTGCACAAGGATGCTAAAAGAACAGTAGTGGCTTGTGCATTTTTATGGATTTGTTCATTGATAAATATAGAATTGTCCAAACTATCAAATTGCATTCCATTTTCTACTATCTCCCATATACTTGGATGAAGAGAGAACAAATGGCTACGCATTTTGTGACTCCAAAATCCGTAGTCCTCTCCATCAAAGTGTGGAGGTTTACCAAGTGGAATGGAAAGCAAATGAGCATTGGAATTATGCGGAATACGAGAATAATCGAAAGAAAAGTTCGAGTTAACCATTTTCTTTTTCTCCTCGTATTCGTCATCCTTTTGAGAAGAGGAAGATTCATCGCTGTCGTAGTAGACAATCTTCTTAATGCGCCTCTTCTTCTTTCCATCCTTCTTCTTTTGACTCGAGCCGGAGTCATTGGCTTTGTCGTCCCTCGGCTCGTTGAAGATGGACTCCTTCTCATTGTCGTTGACCACCATCCCCTTTCCCTTAGGATCCATCTCTTCGGGCGATTAGTCCCATTCGTGAAGAGAACGGCTCTGATACCAATTGAGAGCACCTAGAGGGGGGGTGAATAGGTGATCCTGTACAAACTTGAAACTTATAGCCACAAAACTTGATTATGTGTTAGTAGGCTAAATAGCGATCTCTTGTGAACACAAGTATCACATAAAAGCAATCACAAAAGACACGCGAGTTATCCCGTGGTTCGGCCAAGTACAACACTTGCCTACTCCACGTTGTGGCGTCCCAATGGACAAGGGTTGCACTCAACCCCTTTCAAGTGATCCAAGGATCCACTTGAATACCATGGTGTTTCTTTCTTTCACTATATCCCGTTTGCGAGGAATCTCCACAACTTGGAGCCTCTCGCCCTTACAAATGATGATCACAAAGAAGCACGGATGTAAGGGAGGGAAAAGCAACACACAAGTCTCAAAAGCAACAGCTCAAACACGCACACTAGTCACAACTTGAGCTCTAAGTTCACACACCGAGTTCTCAACTCAAGAGGAGTTCAAATTGCTATCACAAAGAATCAAACGCGCTAGAGTGAAGTCTTGGTGCTTAGAGATGATCAAAGAATGCTTGGTGTACTCCTCCATGCGCCTAGGGGTCCCTTTTATAGCCCCAAGGCAGCTAGGAGCCATTGGAAACAATCTAGGAAGGCAATCCTTGCCTTCTGTCGTGTGGTGCACCGGACAGTCCGATGCACCACCGGACAGGCACTATTCACTGTCCGGTGCAGATCACCTTCCTAAACTGGTGCAGCCGATCGTTGAAGATTTGGAGCCGTTGGCGCACCGGACACTGTCCGGTGCACACCGGATAGTCCAGTGCACACCGGACAGTCCGGTGGCCCCATCAGACCGTTGGCTCGGTGACGCGTCACGCGTGGATTGCGCGATCGACCATTGGCGCGGCCGACTGTTGGCTCATCGGACTGTCCGGTGGTGCCGTTGATCACTTCCCGAGAGCGACGACTTCGCCGTGACGCCATTGATCACTTCCCGAGAGCGACGACTTTGCCGTGAATGGCTCACCGGACAGTCCGGTGCACCACCGGACAGTCCGGTGATTTATAGCCGTACACCGCCGTCGAGTCTCGAGAGCGGACTGTTCACCGAGACTGGTCCTGGCGCACCGGACAGTCCAGTGCACCCAGACCGAAGCTGTATTTGGCTGTACACAGCCAATTCTTTTCCTTATTGATTTCTCCTATTTCTAGCACTTAGACACAATACATTAGTCTTCAAAACAATGTACTAAGTCTAGAAACATACCTTGTAACTTGATTTGCACTTCATCCACCATTTTGCACAATTTATACTTAAGCCATTTGTGTTGGGCACTTAATCACCAAAATACTTAGAAATGGCCCAAGGGCACATTTCCCTTTCATGCACCTTGTTATACTCCTCTCGACACAAGGAAGCGAGGAGTATAGATGTGGCTTGGGAGTTGAAGTGCCTAATTTGGGTGGCCTCGTCCAAGTCGTAGTCGTCGTCCCCCACCTTTGGTACCTGCGCTCCAAACTCAACTATATCCCAAATACTTTCGTGGAGTGAGGTTAGATGGTGCCTCATTTTATCACTCCACATACAATAATCTTCACCATCAAAATATGGTGGTTTGCCTAGGGGTACGGAAAGTAATGGAGCGCGCTTTGAAATACGAGGATAGCATAGGGGCATCTTACTATACTTCTTGCGCTCATGGCGCTTAGAAGCGACGGACGACTCGAAGCTTGATGTGGAGGGTGACGAAGAATCGGTCTCGTAGTATACCACTTTCTTTATCTTCTTCTTGTCACCTCTCCGATGGGACTTGATGGAGGAAGAGGATTCCTCCTTATGCTTGTTCCCGGACTCCCTTCAAAGAGTTCTGCCCGAGCTTGCGAGCTTGTCGCCAGTCACGATCTCCCTCTTGGCGTGATCTCCAGACATCACTTCGAGTTGGTTAGACTCTTAATGAAGCACTGGCTCTGATACCAATTGAAAGTCGCCTAGAGGGGGGGTGAATAGGCGAAACCTGAAAATTTATAAACTTGAACACACACTAAGGTCGAGGGTTAGCGTTAGAATTAAATTCAAGTCTGAAAGAATGTTTCTCTTGCCACGAGTTGCTCAAATGATGTGAATGACGTTTGGGAGCCAACTCAAATTACTATCGGCAAGGAAACATTAGAGAGAATAAAGAGGGCAAACAAATCAAGCGAGAATAAAAGCGAGTAGACACGGTGATTTGTTTTACCGAGATTCGGTTCCAAAAAACCTAGTCCCCGTTGAGGAGGTCACAAAGATCGGGTCTATTTCAACCCTTTCCCTCTCTCAAACGGTCACTTAGACCGAGTGAGCTTTCTCCTTAATCACACGGGTCACTAAGACCCCACAAGGACCACCACACACTTGGTGTCTCTTGCTTAGCTTTACAAGCACTTAGAGAGTTTAGAAACAGATGAAGAAAGCAAGATTAGGAAACCAAGCAACAAGAGCAATCAAATGAAACACGGATCACACTCTCTCAAGTTTCTGATCACTAATGATCACTCGTCTCAATTGTGAAACTTGGAGAGATTGGAAGTCTTGAATGTGCCTTGGAATGGATTGCTAGCTCTTGTATTGAATGTGAATGAATGGAGTGCTTGGATATAGTGAATGGAGGTAGTTGGGGTTGTATTTATAGCCCCCAACCACTTCCTAGTCGTTGCTCCTCTTCTGCCAACTACGGACGGTCCGCACCCCTGGTCCGGACAGTCCGCCCCTGCACATCAACGGCTGAAATCGCAACGGTCAGCAGTAACGGCTATATCAACGGCTAATGTGCATTAAATGCGTCGTCAGATGTCAGGTACTGCAGTCGTGGACGGTCCGGCCGTGCACACCAAACGGTCCGCGAGGATTCTAAAATTCATTTTACTGAACCCGTCACCTTTGGGTTTTTCTGGTTATTCACCGACCGGACGGTTTGTGCCTGAGGCCAGACGTTCCGCGCTTGGTCTCGGACGGTGCTCGCTTCTCCATCTAACGGTCCATAGTGTAAACTTGTGTTTTTGTAGTGTTCCTGTCCGAGGCTCACCCTAGTGTCGTGGACGGTCCGCTGCAAGGGCCCGGACGGTCCGCGCTTGGGTGTTTTTCCAAAAAGCTTCTCCGGTCCGGAATAATCTACGGTATTATGGACAGTCAACTTAGAATAGATGTAAATGAACTTATGTACCTGATAAATGATCAACTAGGCAAACTAGTTAGTCCACAAGGTTTGTGATGGTAGTCAAACACCAAAATCGATTGTAGGAAATGTTGAGGCTATTTCCCTTTCAGCTAGAATGGCTTGTTACCTAGAGGCCTTGATCTAGGTGTTTGGAGAGTCACTCGTGACAGGATGAAACTGTCGGTGTTTGGAGCCCGACCGCACACCTGGGGTTACCCCTCGAGGTGCTTTTGGGTAGGACGGTGTTGCTGACTGTAACTCAATGGTTCGTGCGAGATGCACGAGAGACGGTAGATAGTTTTCTACAGGTTCGGGCCGCTTTGAGATGCGTAACACCCTACTTCCTGGTGTGGATGTTTATGTGGTGGGTTACAAAGGGAATTCTCCAGTATGGAGAAAGCTAATGAGTTGAGTAGATGGTTGATGAATGACTTGGAAATGATGGGGTACCCCCTAGGCCTTATATATCCGACCGTGGGGCACTACATGCGTGTATGATAACGATGTATACCTAAGTAATAGTGAACCGACTGAACTTTGTGACACCCCAGTGTCACCTAGGGTTTCTTCTTTAAGCTAACTTACACCATTATCACATGTGAATGAACAACAAAAATTAATAACAAAGGTTTAAAGTGAGTCTTTTTCATCTTAAGAAATTCTCCTTAATCATGTCATGAACCTCAAGGTAAGAAGAACTCTCAAACCCTAATTAATCCTAAGTGAACCATTAAGCACATAAAAGGGAATTTGGGAAAAGACTTGGGAAAAATACAAAATTTTGGTAAGAACCAAATAACAAAATTTTACTACACTAAATGACCAACAAAATATAGTAAGAAAGTTTTGCCATTTGGTTTTTCCAAAAACCCCAAATCAGCCCTTGAACCAAGGTCCCATGGGGAAATTCAGAATTCTGAATTTCAAAACCCTTTTTCAAGATCAAATGCGTTCCCTGTTTTCCAAAACTCGAAACCAAAAAGTCCAAATATCAAAGTGGTGCCAAATTTCCTTGAACATGCTCTGGAAAAATTTGAACTCAAAAAAAATCGTTTGGCACGGTTTTGGCACCGTTTGTCCTCGGGACCCGACCATCTAACACTGGCACCTTGGTGACGCTACAACTCTCTGTCCCTAGCCTAAAACCGCGCAACATCCATACACCAACGACAAAGCACTGTCAGGGGAACAAATCCTTCACAACGATCTTGCCCAAATTCGCGAAGATTTGCGCCCAATCGGCGTTAGAACTCGGGCAGAAGCAACGGTTCCACGTGTTCGACCGTGGCTGACATGCCCGTTCGCGCACCCGCGCTCCGCAGTGCACGCCCGCGCGCACTCGCCGGTCCACGACCGCCCGTGCACCGCGCCGTGCCTATAAAGCAGCCCCAGGCCTTGGTCGTACCTCCCGGCGCGCTCTCAAGTCCTACCCGAGCCAAGTTCACCGGACTTCGCCTCGAGCACGCCGCGCCACCGCCCGCCATCACCACCCGAGCCTCGGCCACCGTGGCCAGCTCCCCCCAGTCACTTCCAAGCCGCGTCAGCCACTCGGTTAGCTTCGCCAATAGCCCGTGAAGCTTTCCAAGTCCTCGGACCCGACAGAATTTCACTGGAGACCCGAGATCGTCCTCGCTGGACTTCGGTCACCCGCGGCCGCGCATAGACCGAGCAATCCGGTGAGCCATTCTCAAATTCTTCGTGCACATACCTTCCTTGACCTCTGGTGAAGCTCCCTGACCCATTCAATCGGATTATGGCACCGTGAGCAGGCCGGGTTCCTCGCCGCCAACGAGCTCCCCCGCCTGCGCACGCGGACCGACCTACTCCGACCACCACAACCGACGATCCGTACCTTGACGTGATCGCTAGAGACTCCCGGACCTCACCCGGCCCCTCACCGGAGCAACCTCGCCGCCGGTAAGACCCTCCGCCCTTTTCTTCCACCGCGGTAACTGTTCCATTAGGGGAAGGATCGCGGGTTCGATTTCGTGAAACCCTAGGGGGTTTTCTGCAGAGTCATAGACTCAGATGAATAGTGAACCGGGGACCAGTCTGTAATACACTTAAAACCTTTCGCCAGGGACCCCAGTGCAAAACCCCTTTTCCTTTATCCATTTTCTGTTATTCTCTTTAAATTCAGCAGAAAACTTAGGAAATTTATAACTTGAATTATATTCAACCAAATTTAGCCAAACCAATTTTGCTAGATTCAAAATATTATGAACTATCACATAAAAATACTGAACCCTATGCTTTCTGTTTTAAATTTTAGAGTTTGAAATTAATTAAAGAAACTGACAAAACCTTTTTAAAAGGAAGAATATTAGTTATGCTTCTGTGCTGAACTTAAGAAAATTTGTAGAAGTTCAAACCCCACTTAGACACTGTTTAAAAATATTGAACACCCCAGTATTGAAGATTTAAGCAGGGTTATCTATTAAAAGCCATGTTTGCCCAAAACTTAAGAAAATAAGAAAGGTATTAGAAAATAATGAGCAGTGGATGCAAATATTTTTCCTAGTCCACTTAAGTAATAGAGAACCTAGGAAGAATAAAGGGAACCCTAGTCCAGAACAGATTCAAGGTGAAATGTTTTATTAAGCACTAATCAAACTAGAAAGATAATTATTAGAATTATGAAAACAATTTCAAAATTATTAAGAAAAATCCAGTGGGCTTGTAACCACTAGGACACCACTACAAAAATGATAAACATCTCAGCCCATCATTTTAAGTAGGGTAAACAAATAGAACTTGATATTAAGCCATATTTCAATTAAATCATAAGCAAGCCAAAAATTGTGCAATAGTGGACAAATAATTTTTTACCAGATTAATAAGGAAGTAGGCCACTAGAGACAAATGCAAAACCCAATTGAAAGCTACAAATAATACTCATTGCTAATACTTCATGAAAAAGACCATTTAGTTCAAGAAATTCCTACCACCTTTCCCTTAAGCAAAAAGGTACCAATTTTCAGAATGATTGCTCTTGCACAAAGAAGAAGATAGGGAAAATTAGAAATCTGTTGTTTGATATTTGTCAAATATAATGGTAGTAGAAAGCACCCCTTTGGCTAGAAACTTTGGAAAACCATAATAAAATAACTAATTAGTATTAGTGGCTGAAAATTTGTACAATGTCATGTTATAACACCTAAATGCCAGAAAAAATAAGTTTTGGAAAATAACCCCCTGTTAAAAGAAGGTTGTAGTTCAAAACACCCCCTCTGCCCTAATATTTGATAATTTTATACAGAGAGAACCACTCACGTTTTAAGCCCCAAATTTTGATACAGAGACTTATACACCAGTAAGAAGCTACTGTAATTTTTACAAATTTTTTGGAAATTTATTAAGCTATCTTGTAGTTTAAACCCACCTTAAAAGCATAAAAGAAATAGAAAAGAAGAGAGGGAATAATAAATCTCACTCCAATGAATTCAGCTAGAAACCTTAATAAACTCTCACTAAGACATTAAAAAGAAATCACTGGAACACCAAAATGAACTTACCAATTAGCTTAACCAAGCTTGACCCTAATTTGCTAAGTGTACCACACAAAAACCTTAAATAGCAAGATTAAGCTCTACCTTATTAAATTGACCATCCCCCATCAAATTTTAATTGCAAAATTGCATATCATGCCATGCATATATCTTATTCATTGCATTCATTAGATTGCAACCTCGCTGACGGAGAGTACGTGCTCATCCCCGAGCAAGGAGCTATCTACGAGGAAGACCAGGAGCAAGCTCCCGAGACTGCCATCGAGGATCTCCCCGCAGCCCCAGCATTTGAAGGCAAGCCCCGATTTTATGCATAACCGTTTATATATGCTACTTTACTACACTTAATATTTGTAGCCTTATAATGTGCACTTAAGTGTAGGAGTTGCTTGAAACCTTTAGTTGCATGAACTCAGGATTCCTTTTTGAGATGGATACTAGTATGCTAGGTCGAGTAGCTGCTATGCTAATCAGGATCTCGGTAGAAGTCGAGTGATTTCTCTAGCACTCGCGCGAGGTCAGGAATTGATTGTATTCATCTTGATAACGGGATCTATGATGGTCCATGGACTTGGATCCAGGGAGGATGCCTTGTCCATGAGACAGGAAAAGGAATTAAGGATTAATGTGTGGATACCTGAGTCAAGCATTTGAACGTACTAAACACATGTTGGGAAATATGGTAACCGGTAAACCTAGTACCTGAGTGAAGCCGGGTGCGGACTTTTCTCCTCACGCGACCTGAGACTGGGTCTCGCATGCTAGCTATGGTGGGTACAAGTGCGGTCACTGCACGGCGGCAGCCGGGGTCAGTGGAGCATTGTATGCCAAAGCGGTGAGCCCTGGCCGCGAACAGAGGATCGATGGGGACGGTTGACGTGTGTGGGGACGAAGTGCCCTGACATGTCGTGTGTTCAGGTTTACCTTGCAAGGTTTAAAACTCGATTCAAATCGTCTGCTTCTCGCGGCTAATGAGACTGCTTGGCCCCTTGTACTACATTGAGTAATAAGTGAAATGAGGTTTACATGAGATAACTTGTTGATTGAATTAAAATGCTTGTTACCATGTATGCTTAGAAGGAGCAAACTTAGCTAAGATAATGATGCTAGAATTTGAAAAGCTAAAAATTGATTTTAGACTCAGCTAGTGCTTTTGGCAAACCAAACCCCTCAGCCAAACAGCTCAATGATCTAGAGGTAGAGGAGTAGTTTCCTCACACCAGGTAAGTCTAGCTGAGTATTAGTATACTCAGCCTTGCTTGTGGCATAATTTTTGCAGGTACGCTTCAGGATATGGTTGATGGTGTGACTTGGCCTACAACCTTGCCACCGGGTTAGACGGTCGAGTGGGATGCTGCTCCGGCAGGAGAGGAGAAGGAGTAGTGGGCTAGGCCTTGCCTAATTCCTCGCTACCGACGATATCGATTATCCGCTGCATTTTATTTTGTGAACTTATATCAGCTACTTGGAAAACTCCGATTTATGTAATAACTCCAGTACTTTAATTTGAGGTTTCCTGTTTTATTGTATTTCTTTTGTGACTCGCCTTCGAGTGAGTTTGTGGTATTTGATCCTGGTTAAGTGGCTCTATCAGACTAGATCTGAGGGACTGACGGGTTATTCCGATTTAAGTGTGTTACGGCCCCTGAGGCCTGACTTAGGCACTTAAGCTGGAATAATTCGGGCGGTTCTGCCACAAAGTTATCTTCCTACAATCTCGCCGACCTATTCTCATTTGGTTCCGATGTCCAAGGGTGTCGCGCGGGAGAATTGGATCAGAGCTGTGGATAATGCTTAAATCCGGCGAGCCACCTGGGCCCGAGTCTGCTCATTCCCTGCGCCGGCCCATTCTGCTAGCAGTTCTCCCCTGACCCACGAAGGGACGGCCTTGCAAGACAATAGGCCCAAAGCCTTTCGCGAGGCCTTCTAGTGGACCCGGGGGATATTCGTCCCCCACAAGCCCCCAATCTTTGAGTTGATTTTGAAATAATCAAGCCAAAGATTCTAGGTCCAACTTGCGATTTTGATTTTCACTTTGGTGATGGGCGCTCCAAAGGTGCACCTGTTGAACGTTGCTTCTTAACTCTAAGTGACTCAGTAAAAAACAATCTTCTGTTGTCCTCCTTTGGTATATTCAAAAATCTTCATCTGATGCTGTAACACCCCTGGTGTTTATATTCCGCTCGACAACGAGTATGGAGTTAAGCACGTAATATCAGTGGATAAAACGGATGTTAAATTTTAATCATCTTCACCTATCGTGATTTTAATATCGCATCTGTTTCATCTGTCGCGAGTCGACATCGTTTTTATCTATCCAGGCTCTTCCTAAAATTTTCGTGATGTTCGGAACATCGTTGATCCAAAAATCGGTGCGTCGGTGATTATTTAAAATTCATCGCTCGCGCGAACATGAATTCGGGAGTCCGACCCACTCGGGTGATTTTATCCCGAACAGATTAAGAAGAATTCGACGACTAAAGTTTAGTTTTAGATACAAAATAAACGAGACCGGGGTACTTAGAGCCAAACCCGAATAATTGCTAAATGATTTAGTTCTCTATTTGTAATTGTGGAAAATCATACGCTTAGTGCGTATATCATTTTAATTTGATCCATTTAAACCTCTCAAACCTAGTCCTAAAATCAAAATACATGTAAAATGTGTTTCGTTATCTTCAATAATAAAGGAAAATCCTCTTTTACTATCTTCACTGTCGTTCAAATATTTTCTACCGTAAACTTAATCCCCTCCACGTACTAGCTTCTTATTTGAGTTATTCTTCGTTGATTTATCAACCATTCTCATCTCCATTTATTCAAAATACGGTTATCTCTAGAAAATCCTCCCCGTCACACGTCATCAGCCCATGCAGCTGTGTGGCCACTCTATCGTTCCTTATCTGCCCAGCCACAGTGATCTCAAAAATCTACGCTCATGTACTCACTAGAAGCCTGATCCACGGTTGTTTTTTTTTTCTTATCTACACCGCTGTCCTTTTTCCTTAGACTGGCCGCAGTGCCGCACGCTACGGCGCGCGCTCCCTTGCATGGCGGCTACAGCGCGCGCGCTAAAGCCCGTAGCGCAGCACGCTATCGCGCACTCCACCGCGCGGTACTCTTCTCTCTCCCCTCAGCTGCAGCGCGCGCGCTCTCCCCTACCACTGTTCCTGTGGGCCCACCTTCAATTAATAGTAGAAGAAAAATTGATAGTAGATGAAAAGTAGGTATAGAAAATGATATTTTATATTGTAGTGGGATATAGGGGGAGTATTTAGGGGAAACCACTGCGGGAGATGAAAAAGTAGGGATACACTATTGATGATGTGACCCAGAAAAATGATATAGGGGGAAAAATTTAGAGGAAACCGCTGCGGATAGCCTTATCCGGTCTGGAGCTGTTGGATATTTTACGTGCCCATCTCCTTTGTCCGACGTCGCGGCTTAGACTAACCGCAGCGCAACCCCCTACGCAGCCCCCTCCCCTTGCATGCGGCGCGTAGGGGGCACCCTATAGCCGCAGCGGTGCCCCCTACAGCGCCCCCTACGTGTCGGTCCCCTTCTCTCTCCCCCTAGATTTAGCGTGTCACTGTTCATCACCCTTAACACTGTGCTGTGGGTCCACGAGTAATTGTTAGTAGATAAAAAATTGATAGTTGGTATAGAAAATGATATTTTATAGTGGTAGTGGGATATAGGGGGAGTATTTAGGGGGAACCGCTGCGGGAGATGAAAAAATAGGGGAGAAAATAGGGGGAAAAAGTGATATAGGGGGAAAAATTTAGGGGTAACGGTTGCGGATAGCCTAAGGAAAAAGGATTATGGATGGAAGAGAAAGTGAAGCTTCGTGCTATACTCGTCAGCTGCTCGATCGAAGACTTCAATCGAAGACTATCGTCGTTCCCGCCAACACTGAATCAAGTTGATAACGGTGAGCCAAATCACTATTTTTACTATGGATTTTATGATCGTGAAATAAGACGCTTAGTTTGTGTAGGAAGTTAAAATTAGAAATACCCGTGAGGCGAGGTGTGCTTCGAGGGGTTTAGTGGCCGAATATATTCGAACTAGTTCTATTTTGTAGAATATAGTATTTTGGTGACGCGTAGGTTAAATTCAGGATTTTATGCTTTTGTCGATAGCTCTATCAATGCTAATGGTGTTCAATGCACGTAGGCTGAAGTCGATGTTCTGCGCTAGTAGTTAGTATCGTCTAGGTTTGTGATCGATAATGTTGAAGTAGGAGATGATCGACGATTTTCTTGTCCAGTGATTGGTGTGATGATATGTTGTTTAAAATATGCTCGGTAAAAATATATGTAGTAATATGATTCTGTTAATAAATCATAAAAGAAAGTAGAGCGTGAATAAATATATATACTATTGTTTTGTGGTATATAAAATACCTTTGAATAGGCTAGAGAAGCGTAATTATTGCGCTTAGTCGTACATCGATAATTAGTGCCTCCGTATGAAATTGTTCAACGCCTCACCGTTAGGTATTTAATTCGCTATCGAGTAGCACTGTTTAGGCTTGTGGTATTCCTGTCGATATGCATTCATGTGCATAATGCATTCCATTCAGGTACGTTAAATAATCATGTGATGCGAAAGATGACCCAAGTCGACCCCAAGCGCGGGCTACTCCGCAGGATGGTGCTGATGGACGAATCGGAAGATGGATAATCTGAATGAGTGCCAAGCCAAAGGATGCTCGTCAAGTGGACGTCGTCTAACAACACTAACCTAGTGTTACTCAGGCAAGCCCCGGTGCATTTGCCACCTCCTTGTGTTTTAAAATCTTTATCACCTTGTTTGATGCATTAGGTGATAGGAGTTGTGTGCTAAACTGTTGATGCATTTCCTTCCTTGAAAAATTGATTACCTTTCCTTGATACCCGTTTTGAAAATAATTTTATGATGCTTAGCCTTGCTTTAGCAAACAAAAATGTTTTGTTTTAAAACAAAAGTGATGCTTCAGTGGGTGGGAAGTTTTCAAAAATAAAACTTGGTGTTGGATCCATCATGGCCGTGATGGGTTCAACATCGAAAAAGATGTAACTATGCCAGGTACCAAACTTTGGGTTTAAATTATAAGGTTGAGACCGGGCGGGTGACTTGCACGAGAAAGGAGTCTCGGTGTAGTGTCTCCGTCTGAGTCGTTTAAGGACCGTACCGATTGTTGGCCTGCTGATCTAGGATCCCTTATCTGGCCACATACCTCGTCATGGGTAAGCTTGAACCCGGCTATTCCATACATGAAAATACAATCGCGCACTGGGAGTGGAGAGATGGCGAGAGTGGCACGTACCCTCCTCGCAAAGGACCGCCTAAAAGGGGTGGTGTGCTCTCGGGTGGCGCGGACATGTTCATGTGGTGGAGGATCCGGGGGAATGGTAGACATGTGCAAAAGAGTTAGAGAAGCATATGTCGTGTGGTTGGAGATCCCCAGCCGGGTATTAATCGATTCGGATCACCGAACTTCTCGGATATGAAGACTGGATCTTCGACCCTCATCGTAGATAACAAGCGAAACAAAAGTTGGATTTTAAAAGAAAGCTAGTGTAGGACAAGTGAATGCTCTAGATTAGGCAATTCTAGATTCAGGGAAAGTACTTAACTTGTGATGTAAAATTTTGGCTTAAGGACCCACTTCTAGTAAGCTTTTCTGCAAAAAGAGTCTTTGAAACTTGATGAGCTTTACCTTGAATCCCTCTAGCCAGCATACCCTTGAGAGTTTTTTCTTTAGTCGGGTAAGTCTTGCTGAGGAATTCCGTACTCAGGGTTTTATTCTCTGTTGTTTTTCAGGTCATAGTTTTGTGCTGCTGATGATGGTGTTAAGTGCCGGTGGGCTCGGCCTTCTTATAAGTCTAAGTAACTCTTCTATACTTCTTATTGAGGATGGTCACTTGAGCTAGCATATATTTCAAACTTATACTTTTATAATCACTCCGATCATGTACAAAGTAAATTTTTTGTAACTTGTAAAATTTGATAATAAGATTTCCGCTGCAAACTGTTGGTGTGTGATTTGTGTTACTTAATCTTGCGATTCCGGTTGTTAGTGGTTTATCTGGGGCCCTTGGGACACTCGGACGGATCCTGTTAAGTTATCTGGTGCACATGCATAGCTATCTGAAGTCTTTGAGACAAGGACAGGTGCATGTGGGCCCAATAACTTGGGAGGTTCTGCCACACATGCCTCAGAAATCGGCACTCTGTCATCAGCCTATGCTTTAGAGATCAGCATTCTGTCTTTTGGAGTTAAGGATTTATTGGGTGCACCGGAGGTGCACCCAATGGGTGTAGCCCCCGAGCTTTGAGTGGATTGTTGAAAATAATCCACTTAAAGATCTTCATCTTATGCTTTAGAGATCAACGCTTTATCTTCATCTCATGCTTTAGAAATCAGCATTTTATCTTCGTCTCATGCTTTAGAAATCAGCATTTTATTTTAATCTCATGCTTTTGCGAATTCAAACACCATGGTCTGCCCATGCCTTGTTAGGTTTGAAATTTATTTGATTGGTGACAGATTGGACGTCTGGTAGATGGCTCTTGGCTGGTCTTTCACTTCGCTATGTGCTTCAATGCTTCTGCTGAGTAGACTTGCAGTTCAGTAGCTATATTTGACTTTCCTTTGATCTCTATCGATATCTTTCTTCTGTCTCAATACATTCACTGTGTATACTGTATGGATGTGACTTGTTCAGTAAATCTATTGAAAAGTCCTGGCCGCCCCCCCCAATGGGTGTGACCAAGGGATGTCTTGGTACGCAGAGCGTTTAGCACACTGACCTAGAGTAGTGACTTGATGTGACCGTGGGGCGTAATCATATCGCTCGAGCAGTTGACCTTAGTCCAAATGGTGTCGTGTTACGCGAAGCGGCGTCTGCTGCCTGACTTGCTTTTAGGCGGTTTGAATTGCTTATTGAATACTTGCGACTGTTTGGTGAGCGTGGTAGGAGATGAATAGTTGCCTCCGGCCCCTATAAATAGCCTGCTTGCACAGTTGTTCTCTTCACACATCCTCCGATCATCTGTTGCTCCTTTTCGAACTCCCTCTTCTCTTCCATCTGAGCATGGGCAAGGACAAGAAAGGTCGAGGTTCGCCACGTTGCTCGGCACAAGCGGAAGCGTGAGCCAAGTCCTCCCTTGGAGGACTTCGGTGGCTCTGAGTACTCGGAGGAGGAGTTTTCCTCCTAGTCCGAGGGATCGCCTGTCTATGCTTCCCCCCCCCCCCCGACGTCGTCCGATGACTCGGACGATTCCCAGGGGATAGCCGTCGAGGTGTGAACGTACATCCGGTCCGTCGAGCGCGCAGGGCTCGAGGGCTCGGATGAGTCGGAGGTCTCCTTGGACGAGGAGAACTCTTCCGGCTCGTCCGAGGAAGGGAGCGGCGGCGACAGCGACAATGAAGGCGATGACAGCGGTGGAGGTGGCGGCGGCGATGATGGCAACAACGGCGACAAGGGCGGCGGTGGAGGCAGCGGCGATGGCAGGAGCGACGACGACGACAAGGGCGGCAGCTGCAGCAAGGCCAGTTGCAAAGCGCCACTGGCTTAAATATTAGTATAGATAATTAGTAGTAGCAGTAGTAGAAGTGGAATAATTTAGTAGTAGTTAGTAGTATGGTGTAGCGTGAGTAATGTAGTAAAAAAGGGAAAAAAGGCTGACTCATAATGGGTCAGTCTTTCAGGTTGTGAAAACCCCTTCCACTATTTAATGAAGAAACTTCAGTTGCTCCGAGCGAACTTTTGCTTTTTTGCTACTCTTTCTTTATAATTGCTTGATAGTTCGTCATTGCGCCCAACACTGCCGGTGTTTTTAGAAATAACCGTCGAGCGATAGCTGATGATACCGGCGTTTTAGAGGTAACCGCCGAGCGATAGCTGATGACACTGGCGTTTTAGAGGTAACCACCGAGTCGTGTTCAATTCTGCCAGCGTTTTAAAGGTAACCGCTGAGCGACAGATGATGACACCGGTGTTTTAGAGGTAAACACTGAGTCGTGCCTGACTCTATCGGTGTTTTAGAGGTAACCCCCGAGTGGTGCTTGACACTGTCGGTGTTTTAGAGGTAACCACCGAGTTATGTGTGAAGTTTCGCTTTCCCGAGTGATGACTTGGCACTTTTTAGAAATAGCGCCCAACCCGAGAAAACCCCATTTATACTCGTGTTGACGTGCACTTTTGATTTCTGAGCCCTAATCTTCACATTTCCGCTTCGAACCGCTCCTCTGTTTCCATGAGATTCCGCTCCTATTCGTTCCACCGGCGAGATTGCGATGGCACCGAAACGGAAGAGGCAGAGCTTCGTCGTGGCAATCATCCTGCCCATCGACCCCAACAGTCAGTTGCCATTCGCTGGTAACCGTATGTCTGTTATTTCAGAATCTGATCTTCTTCACTTTGTCGATGTAGGGGTTTTACCTCCAAAAGAACTCTGCTCTTGGTGGATTTGCCGCGGGGTCACTGTTCCGACGGAGGACATCCATGAGTCCGTCGTCTATGTTCCTTTTCTTATCCGTGGCCTTGCTCTTCCCATTTCTCCCTTCTTCCGCGAACTCCTTGATTTCTATGATCTGAACTTGACCCACTTGAACCCTAATTCTATCTTGCAAGTTTCCAGTTTTTCATCTGTGTGAGGCCTATCTCGGGATTCTCCCCCATTTCAGCCTCTGGAAGTATCTATATCATTGTCGGCCCGAGATGGCTGGGGGCAGCACCAGCTCGTTGGCGGCGCAAGTCTAGAGCTGCGTCGCGGGAGGAAAACAGAGTACCTCGACATCCCCCTCAAGGATAGCATCAAGAGGTGGCGCCTCGAGTGGTTCATTATGGAGAACCGCTGCAAGTCCCTACCCCCTCGGTTCGGGGATACAACCAGATGTCCGTACTCCAAACTGGGTAGAATCTCCGACCCCTTTGGAGATAACGAAGGCAAAAGTACTGCTTGCCGAGGTCTGCTTGTTGAAAGACAAAGGTCTGACTGCTGAAGCTATGGTCGCTGATTTCGTCTTCAAGAATATCCAGCCTTTGAAGGACAGGGCGTACCCGGCTTATCTGTACAGTGGCATCAATGACTCTACCCAGGTTACAAACAAGAGAATCCCCACTGAAGATCTGGTGAGCCAACTGGATATGATCCTGAGGGGCAGAGTGTCAAATGCTGGTGCTCCTGTTGCCTATTCTGCCTAGAACCTGCCACCACATAGGTCATTTTTTGAATTTGTGTCCAACCCTCCTGCTAGTGATGGTAGCCTGGGTCTTAGAGTGCGACCCTCTCCCGAGGACATTGAGGCTCTGATTGCCCCTCTTTGGAGTCTTCCAGATGATGAGAAGCAGACTCATTTTTAGATGCCAGCTAGCACAGACGATGCAGAGATAGATGTTGTGCTTAGTATGCTGGCTAGGGAATCATCTGACTCGACCCATGCCGAGCCGATGGCTATCACGGCTGGACAAGAACTTGGCAAAGCAGTGGAGACTCGGAAGCCTAAAGGTGCTCGCCCAAAGCGTCCACGCCGAGTTAGCCGCCCGACTGCACCTGTTGAGGAAAGAAGAAGAAGAGGCGGCTTCGGCGACTGTCATGCTTGGACCAGGGCGCAGGTCCTTCTACTCCGGTTCATGATGAAGTGCCAGCAGAGGTCCTTCCTGAGGTTGATGCCAAGGGTTGTGATCGTGCACAAGCTGTTGTCTGTATATTTGATGAAGATGAAGAAGAAGTCCCGCTAATCCGTAAGAACAGCCGACATTACAGACGTAGCGAGGGGGGAAGTGATATTCCTTCTCCAGCTCTGTTGGCTATTGTCAGTTTTCAGGGACTGTCAATATCAGATTTTGATCAAGCCCTTGAGGAAGTCGTCCCTGAGGATATGCTGTCAGAGCCAACTGCCGATGACGTGATGGTTGTTTGTTTAGAGATTCTAGACGTTGGACTGGAGGTATCCCGAGTAGTGTCTCGCGCATCGTCGACTTTGGAGGGCAGTCTTCAATGCCAAGATGCTGGTCCGAGTCGCCCGACTCCCATGGAGGTGATAGAGGAGCCCTCAGCCTTAGAGGTGGCTACTGCAGAAGACCCAGCCCCCGAGGGTGGTGCTGGCAGTTACCCAGCCCCCGAGGGTGTTGCCGGTAGTGATCCAGCTCTAGTGGGTAGCGCAAGCTGCAACCCAGCCCCGAGGGTGTTCAGGTGGGCTCTCCTTCCCACACCTCCATGGACGTCCACGTTGGGTCGTCTTCACATCGGTCTGATGGGGCGACGGCGGTGCATGCTTCTACAGCTTTGAACGAACAAGTCGCCTTAGAGGTCGGCGAGCTAGATGCGAGAAGTCTATTATCTGCTGGTGGGGCTGAGATCACCCCTGACAATGCCCTTCAAATTGTTCCTACTGATCTTCCCCGATCAAGCCATGACATAGGTCCCCCTGCCTTGGGTCTGCCATCATTCCTCTCCAATCTTCAGGTGAGTCAACTACTTGCCTTTTATTGTTCATATTGGTAAATTATATTTCTTATGCTTATCTGTCTTTGATCACAGGATTTGGTTGATGGAATGTCTACCCAGCTGAGGTCGTGCGGTGCCACTGTCCCAGAAGGAGCTCTGTCCCTAATGCAGTGGAACCCATTGCTCTATTGTCGGATATGGTCCAACGGTGCTCTGAACTTGAGGAGAAATATCTTCGAAGTCAAGCCGACTTAACCCAACGGTGCTCTGACCTTGAGGAGAAGTATTCTCAAGGTCAAGCCGACTTGGCCCGAATTCTGCTTCTTTGGATGGCGCGCGTTCTTTAACCTCTTCCCTCAATGCTCAGCTTTGACTCGGAAAGGATGGCACATGAGGTAAACTCCCTTGGTTGACTTTGCCATGCTTATTGTTGACTGGGTGCTGAATGTTGATTCTTGTTCGTAGGAGGAGAAACGAGCACTTGCAACCTCTCGTGATAATCTGGACAGGTTATATCGTGACGCTAGCAACTCCTTGACTATTTTGGAAAGGAGCCACCGCTTCACTATGTCGGACCTGGACCATCATCGTCACGAGCTGCAAGTATCCTAGGATGAAGTTCAGCGGCTTGGACCGCTGTTATCATCCAAGGATTCAACCATTAGAGATCTTCGTGCTTCAAAGAAACTTGTTGCACAGGAGCTAGAAACTGCCCGACTGGTCGTCAAAGCCTCAAAGGACAACTGCGCCGTTCTGAAGGCTCAGCGCGACATGGCTATGGACAAAGCCATTCGCGCGGGGCGGATCTTGATGAGGAGGCCCGACGTAGTGGTTCCTGGCGACATTGTCGCCGACGTCAAGGCTGCGCCTGATGCTTCGAGTCATCCTTCTTCCTCGATTGCTCCTAAAAAACATTACCAACAAAGACATCTCGATGTAGTGATATCATGTGAAACACTTGATGTACTATGAATTCTATGTCCGTGTGATGGTTGTGTTCGAATATTTTGTGGACAGGGCACCAGAACGTGTCCTTGGTGCTGACAAGTACAACGTTCCTTTTTTCCTGGAGTACTAATTGTTTTGTTGTTAGGGTATAACAGTCACCCTGAACAATTGTGAAAGTAAATGTGGCGTGATGGTTTTGAAACTTTTTCTGACTTAAGACGATCGCCTGGCTGGTAAGGCATAGTTGTCGCCCTAAGATAGGTAGACGTGATCGTATCGCGCTGACTTAAGTCATCGCCGACTTGAGTCGATTGTCCCGTTAGTAGGGTATAGTGGTCAGCCTAAGCCGAGTTAGCGCGAGCATGTTGCACCGACTTAAGTCGTTGCCGACTTAAGCCAATTGCTCCGTCAGTAGGGTATAGTGGTCACCCTAAGTCGAGTAAGCGTGAGCATGTTGCACCATTTTAAGTCGTCGTCGACTTAAGCCGATTGCTTCGTCAGTATGTTATAGTGGTCACCCTAAGTCGAGTAAGCATGAGCATGTTGCATCGTCTTAAGTCGTCGCCGACTTAAGCCGATTGCTTCATCAGTAGGGTATAGTGGTCACCCTAAGTCGAGTAAGCATGAGCATGTTGCACCGTCTTAAGTCGTCGTCGACTTAAGCCGATTGCTCCGTCAATAGGGTATAGTGGTCACCCTAAGTCGAGTAAGCGTGAGCATGTTGCACCGTCTTAAGCCGTCGCCGACTTAAGCTGATTGCTCCGTCAGTAGGGTATAGTGGTCACCCTAAGTCGAGTAAGCGTGTTGATTTCAAGTCCAATCGAATCGAAGTCAGCTGATAGTCAAGAGTTTGAATGCCTTTGAAAACAAAAACTTTATTGATGATGGATTCTCCAATTACAGAGTACAATGTTGCTTCGATAGCTTTTGAGGCCTTGCTAAGGGTAAAACTTCCTAAGATGCTCTATGTTCCATGAGTTCCCCACTTCTGTGCCATCCATTTGAGTAAGCCGGTATGATCCCGGCCGAGTGACCTCTGATACAACGAATGGCCCTTCCCATAGTGGCGACAACTTGTGTCGTCCTTCCCCCGTTAGAATTCGGCGAAGGACCAAATCTCCCACTGCAAAGGATCGATGTTGTATGGCTTTATCATGATAGCGCCTCAAGGTCTACTGGTATCTGGCTGACTGAATTATTGTGTTCAATCGCTCTTCCTCCAGCACATCAATATCCTCTAGTCTGTTAGTTTCTGCCTCAGCTATGCTTTCGAAGACCAGCCTCGGTGCCCCAAACATGAGTTCAGCGGGTAGCACTGCTTCCGAACCATAGACCATGAAGAACGGGGTATTTCCATGTAGAGCCCGACTAGGTTGAGTTCTCAAGCTCCAAACCACATATGGCAGCTCTCTGATCCACTTTCCTGCAAGCTTTTCATTTTTGTCGAACACTTTCTTCCTGAGTGCCTCCAGTATCATTCCATTGGCTCTTTCCACCTGACCATTGGCTCTTGGATGCGCTACTGATGCATACTTGATCTGGATACTCCGTTCTTCACAAATCAAAGAATTCATAGCTGGTGAAGTTGGATCCCAGGTCGGTTATGATGCTATTTGGTATCCCAAACCTGAATATTATGTCTTGTATGAACTCCACTGCCTTGGCTGAGGTTAAATAAGCAATAGGCTTGTACTCTATCCATTTGGTGAACTTGTCAATGGCAACCAGCACGTGAGTATAGCCTCCCTGAGCTTTCTTGAAGGGTCCAATCATGTCTGTTGGGGACTTGTTCTCAAATGCTATGAATTAAGAACAAGGCAACACAAAATGTTAAATGTTAATGCGGTTATGCTGAAGTTCCCTTCGTCTTAGGCATGTCGTTATGCCGAAGTTCCCTGTAAGGTAGCTTCGGCGTTATTTGCATGTTGATCTTCCGAAGGTGTTTCTTCTTACAGGACCTTCGGTTACGAAGCAGACCCCCAACAGTAGCCCCTTCGTGGTGCTAGATCATTTTTCTAACGAGCTTGATCTGTGATGTTGGGGACTTGTTCTCAAATACTATGAATTAAGAACAAGGCAACACGAAGATGTTAAGTATAAATGTCCTTCGTCCGCTGAAGCATTATCTCCCCAAGGATTTAATGAGCTTCGGACGAAGGTCATGAGTAAAATATCACGAAGATTTCTCCTTCGTGATTATATTTGTAAAACAACAAACAATGAGAAATGAAATATAAAGTATAAAACATATTCATATGTTTTATTATATGAGTATATAAATATTAAAACATATTATTCAGGCACATTTATACCTTCGCCTTGGCGGAAAGCAATAATTCAAGCGTGACGTGCCAGTGATTACAGGATCGCGTGAACAGTGCCACGATACTGTTCACCTATTTATAGGCACAGGATGCAACCTGCGCAAAATTACATTTACGTCCTTTACAATCGACTACAATAATGACACAAAACATCATGGGTCTTTAAGTCAATTCATCTTTAAGTTGGTTCGACCCTTCATCCTGAGATCTGTCTTTATGCCGAAGCTTTATAGATAATAGCTTCGGCGCTTGCTTCTGAGAAGACCCTTCGAAATTGTTCTCTCTCATTAGGATCTTCGGCTACGAAGCATACCCCCAACAGTAGCCCCTTCGTGGTGCTAGATAGTTTTTCGTAATGAGCTTGATCTGTGAAAAAGTCTTCTAGGCTTCGGGACGCCGAAGATCCAAAAAACACCTTCCCTGAGCTCGTTGGCGAGAAACGATTAAAATAATCGTCGCGCGCGCCCCATCTTGCACCAATTGCGTGCGCGCCAGCGATTCACCTTCTCGGACCCTGTGGCCCACCGTTCAGCGAGTGCGGGTAACTGTTTGTTCGGTGCTGGAGACCTTGCTGATTCACCTTCCCACCTGCGGCACTATATAAATAGACGGGTAGGTGTGAAGTTACCATAGAATTCATTGCTATTGCACTGTTTTGCTGCCAAAATTTTAGTCATAGCCGAAGCTTAAACATCGTGCTCAGACGAAACTTCAGTTTTGGTTCTGCTTCGTCACAAGAGGAAGAGCTTCGGGAAAATCAGAAAAGTCAACAACAAAAATTTCAAGAAAATCATAATCAAATGGCTAGAGTTCGCTCCACTGCTAGGGTTGATCGCGAGGGAGATGAGGCCGAAGCTGCTGAGACTGTTCCGATTTCCGAAGCCATGAGGCGGTCTGGGCTGGTAGCACCGGAGGACGTCCCTGCCGCTGAAGCAGAGCAAGCTGATGTTGGAGTGACGGATTCTGAAGATGATTACAGCAGCGCGGTGCCAAGCAAACCCAGCCACCTAGATTTTGGAAAATCCACGATCTCCGAAGGCGACCTAGCTAAGATGTTAAAATTGGGCTATTTTAATGAAGAGAAGAAAGAGCTGATTCGCTTCAGTGGAGAGGAAACTACTCCGAAGCCAGGAAAAGATGAAATAGTAGTTTTTAAGAGTTTTTTCAAAGCTGGTTTGAGATTCCCTTTGAATAAGATGATTGCTGATGTGTTAAAGAAGTTTGGGATCCATTTCCACCAGCTAACTCCTAACGCTATCGTTAGGCTTAGCGTTTACATTTGGGCTCTCCGAAGCCAAGGGGTGGAGCCGTTTGCCGAAGGTTTCTGCCGGGTGCACGAGCTGCATTACCAAACCAAGGCCAGAAAAGATGGATTACATGAAAACTTCGGCTGTTACAATTTTGCTTACTGGAAGACTACAAAATTTCCCGTGATCAGCTACCGAAGCAAGTGGTCGGCAGGCTAGAAATCGGAATGGTTCTACGTCAAAGTTGACGATGATAAGGAGAAGTTGGTTCAGAGCCCGCTAGAGCTGATCTTCGGAGAGACCAGACCCCAATGTAATATGACACCAGAGGGTCCAACCCAAACTGCACTGGCTGAATTCAGGATTATCGCGGAGCACATTGGCACTAGGGACTTGGTGCAGGAATTTTTGGCTTTCAAAGTCTTTCCAACTATGAAAGAGTGGTCCATGCCGAAGCTTGAAGGAAAGAAGAAGGAGGGAGAACTCATCTGGATGCCCTACCACTACAAGTTCAAGAAACATTTCAAAGTACCCTGCCAAGAATGGCTGGATACAATCGAAGTAATGTGCAACGAAATTCTTGGAAATTATTCCAAAAAGGAAGATCAATTGATGACAGCGGCCTTCGGCACCCGTCCGAAACGAAGGCTAAACCGAGTGATGGATGCTATAGGCTTTGAATATCCTGACTATGAGCGACTGGACAAGGGTGCCGAAGGGCAAAAAAGAAAAAGAGTGGCTAGTGCTCTAAATAAGGACGACGAAGATCAATCAAAGAAGAAGAAACAAGAGTCTGAGGTGAAAACAGTTGCTTCGCAGAAAAGAAAAGCTTCAACTCCGAAGCAAAAATCAATTGATGAAAAAGAAAAGACTTCTACGACATCTTCTACTATTGAAATAGAAGAAATCTTAAAGGTAATGACTAAAACTTTGCCTGTCAAACTAAGTCCATTGGGGGTACATCTGACGAAGCTTTTTCATAAGGAAAAGGAGCCCAAAAAAACAAAGGCACCTAGGCCAAAGAGGCAAAGGATTGTTACTGTGACAGAAGTTATTGAAGCAACACCACTAAGGGCTTCAGTACCGAAGGTGCCAGCTATTGAAGCTGTACCTTCGAAAATTGCCGCAGCCAGAGCCGAAGATGCTAAATCCGAAGATATTAATTTAGAAAGCATAGCTGCCGATATAGACAAAATGCTGTTAAACATGGCCACGGAAGAAGCTGGTGCAGCCACCGAAGAGACCACGGCCGCAAAACCCGAGAAAGAAGAAATGACCAAAGATACTTCGGAGGATGAAACTTTTGACTTCCAAAACTTAGTTGGCCAAGAGCTGACATAAGCTGAAAAAGAGGAACTAAAAGAGTAAGCTATATCTTGCGGGTACCGGCTGGGGGCGCTTCTCTTCGGTGGCATTGATGATGAAGGGTTAGGCTGCATACGGGATCAAACTGGTGCGAAGGTTATCGGTACTCTATCAAAGAGTATCGGTTTCCCGAAGCTCGAAGCGGATATCAGCCGCTACCGACGACAACACATTGTCGGCAGTTTGTTCTATTCCAATTTTAAGGTAAACATCTTGTGTCTAACTCTTATTATTTGTAATAACAGAAATATTTTCTAACGAAGGTTATTTGTCCACAGAGTATGCTTTTGAGCAAGGCCTTAAAAATGCAGCAGGACTTAGAGGACAAAAGGCATGAAGTTATAATTGAGAACTTGGAAAACAAGATAAAAGAACAATCAGCTGCCATCGAAAAGAAAGACTTTGAGCTTCAAACAGCCGAAGGCTTATTGGCGGATGCTGAAGCAAAAATATCAGAATTAAATTTGAAGCTTCTTTCCCAATCAGAAAATTTCGAACAAGAAAAGCTAAAACTTGATGCAAAGCTTGAAGCCAAAGTTCAAAGAAGTTCGGAGCTGAAAGAATCCTTGAAAAATCTTCAGAATAAGTGCCTGGAGTTTAGCACTCGATGCATTCAACAATTGAAGCAGGTGTTCCATTTTGTTGGAGCCAGTAGTGAAAAGTTCACTCCTTCGGCTGAAGATCTGCCTGGTGCCTTCGAGCATATTGAAGGTGAAATTAATGATCTTGATGAAGTCATAGCTGGGCATGGTGACTTTTGTGCCCTGGCAGCTTCTCGGGGCACAGTTGTTGCCTTTTTGAAGTTTGGCTGTGAACACGGCAAGATTGTTAATAGACCCAACTTCAGCCTGTCACCAGCAGACCTAGATAACATTCCCAGTCTGGCTCGAAGTATTGCGAATAGATTTATAAAATTAGTGTGGACAAAGGGTGGACAGAGCAAAGCTGGTGACGAAGCTCGAAGCCACCTTAAGCTGGTAACAAAATCATACCTTATGCTTACCTTTTCCTTTGAATTTTGAAATTATCTTATAATACTTTCATACAGGTTGACCAAGCCGAAGCTGAAACTGCAGAGTAAAAGGACGAAGCTCCAGAGATGCTATCGAAGCTCGAATAGTCTGTAAAAATAGCTCAAAAAACTCCTGTGATAACTTGTATAAAGGATGATGTAATTGAGTTTCACTTTGTAATATAATCTTACTTTTCCGTCCATGTATGAAATGCTTTGGTGTGGACGAAATTAATACTTTTGAGCCATAGGCGAAAAACACCTTCCCTTCTTTGCGTACACAGCGAAGCATAAAATTGCCTCTTTTTCTCTTTTTTCCGAAGCCTTCTCTTTCGAAGCCGAAGCAAGTTTGTATGTTATGATGATGATGATCCTATGTATGTCTAAGTGAATGTTTATTAATGCAAATGTATGATGTAATGTATCGTGCAAATGAATGTTCGAAGACACATATGAAACCATAATAACAAATCTTTGTCGTTTATTTTTCGGCTTCACCGCTTATTTTTCGGTGTATCAGCGCTGACTTTTCACTGTAAGCCTCCCTTAGGAGCTTCTTCGCCTTTTATTTCAGCGGAATCAGCGTTTACTTTTCGCTGCAAGCCTCCCTTAGGAGCTTCTTCGCCTTTTATTTCGGCGGAATCAGCGTTGACTTTTCGCTGTAAGCTCTGCATTCCCTTAGGAACGACTTTTGAGGAGAAAACTTACGCTGCGCTCCCTTAGGAACGGCTTTTTGTAGCTTCATCGTGCTCTGCATCCCCTTAGGGACGTCTTTCGAGCTTCTCCCTGCTTTTTCTTTTTTTTCTCGTTGCACTCGATGGTGCATGCCCAGTTTTTACATTTACATCTTTGGGGGATACTGCTCTTGTAGAGCTGATATAAGAAAAAGAGAAATTACATGCTATGGCCCCATTAAAACCCTTTCTCCCCCTTTGGAAAGGAAAAGGGTGCCATAGGAAAGAATAAAAAGATTACATCAAGTTACACATAGTACCGCCGAAGCTCATCCGCATTCCAAGATCTAGGAATGTCACTACCGTCCATATCCTTCAACCTATAGGAACCGGGTCTTGGCGAAGATACTACCAGGAAAGGCCCTTCCCATTTCAACTGTAGCTTGCCTACTGTGTCTGGGTTGGCAACTCTCCGAAGTACCAAGTGTCCTGGCTTAATATTTTTTAACCGAACCTTTCTGTCACGCCATTTTATTGTTTCGGCTTGATATTTATTGATATTCTCTACAGCCTGAAGCCTGATCCCTTCTATGGCATCTTTTGCCACAGAATAATCAGCTTCGTCTTCTGCCGAAGCCACTGTTCTTATTGATCCCATTTTAGCTTCTTCTGGGGTTATTGCTTCATCCCCAAACAGCAGTTTAAATGGTGTAAAACCTGTTGACCTTGATATTGTTGTGTTGTGGCTACACACAACTTTGATTAATTCATCCGACCACTTCCCTCTGGGCTGGTTGAAGATTAACTTCATTATTCCTGTCATTATAATGCCATTAGCTCTTTCGACAAGTCCATTTGACTCCGGGTGCCGAACTGATGCAAAATGAATTTTCGTGCCAATTTGTTCACAAAACTCTCTGAAAGCTTCAACATCAAACCGCGTTCCATTGTCCACGGTAATTGCCTTCGACACTCCGAAGCGACACACAATATTTTGTCAGAAAAATTTTTGAACAGTGACCAAAGTTATTGTGGCTAAAGGCTTCGCCTCAATCCATTTAGAAAAATATTCTACTGCCACTACAACATATCTTAAATTCCCTTGTGCTGGTGGAAGTGGGCCTAGCAAATCAAGGCCCCATCTTTGCAATGGCCAAGTGGGCTGTATTAATTGAGTTAGAGACAAATGTTGTTTTTGATCTCTTGCACATTTTTGACAACCTTCGCATTTTTGGACTAATTCTGCTGCATCCGAAGCTGCCTTCGGCCAATAGAATCCTTGATGAAAAACTTTACCCAACAAAGGCCTAGATCCGACGTGAGATCCACACAGGCCTGCATGTATTTCTTTCATCAACTCTATACCTTCAGCTCTGGATAAACATTTGAGTAATGGAGAACAGACTCCATGCTTGTATAACTCCCCTTCTATTATTACATATGGACGGGCTCTTGCCGCTATTCTCTTATGATAAGCTTCATCATTTGAAAGAAAATTGCCCTGAAGAAAAGACATGATCTCAGTTCTCCAATCTTCGCTATAAACAGGAGATATATTGAGCACTGCTCTTTCAAGAAGGTCAACCGAAGGTGCTTTTATTGTTTCAAAGAATACTTCCGAAGGTAATGGCAGCCCCTGTGCCGCTGATTTGGCTAGTAGATCAGCGTGTTCATTTTCTCCTCGTGGAATATTCTTGATAGAAAACCCTTCGAAGGAAGCTTCAAGTCTTTGAACTGTATCTAAGTATTTCTCAAGCTTTGGATCTCTTGCTTTGCAACTTTTGTCAACATGGCCAGAAATTACTTGGGAATCAGTTTTGAGAACCGCCCTTCTTATACCCATTGCCTTCAACTTTCGAAGACCCAAAAGCAAAGCTTCGTATTCAGCAATATTATTTGTACAACTAAAGTCAAGTTTCACTGCGTAGCATGTTCTGACTTTGGAAGGTGCAATTAAAACGCCAGCTGCACCTGCCCCGAAGGTTCCCCAGGAACCATCGCAGAATACTGTCCATGCTTTGGCATCTTTAGTTGCTTCTTCTTCCTGAGCCCCTGGCGTCCAGTCAGCGATGAAATCTGCTAGCGCTTGGGACTGAATCGAAGATCTATGCACATAATCAATGAAGAACTCATTGAGTTCCGTAGCCCACTTTCCAATCCTTCCAGTAGCTTCTCTGTTTCTCATAATATCCTTCAAAGGCTGCGAAGAAGGAACAATTATATGGTATGCTTGAAAATAATGTCGAAGCTTCCTGGAGGCCTTTAAAACAGCATACATCACCTTCTCCAATTCTGTATAATTTTTCTTTGATAAACTGAGAACTTCAGAAACAAAGTATACTGGAGCCTTCTTTTTCAATTGCCCTTCAAGCTTCTCCTGAACGAGCGCCGCACTTACTACAGAGTGCGAAGCTGCCACATACAGCAGCAGAGGAGCCCCTGACACTGGTGGAGTTAGAGTTGTTAAATCTATCAAATATTGTTTTAGTTCTTCGAAGGCTTTTTGTTGAGCTGATCCCCATTGAAAAACTTCGGCTAACTTCAGCACTTCAAAGAATGGTAAATTTCTCTCTGCTGATCTAGATATAAACCGATTCAAAGATTCCAATCTTCCTGTCAGCCGTTGAGCCCCTTTCTTTGTGCTTGGCAGCTCCATCCGAAGGATAGCTTTGATTTTATTTGGATTAGCTTTGATCCCTTTTGTTGAAACCAAACAACCAAGGAATTTCCCCTTCTTTACCCTGAAGACGCATTTTTCCGAATTCAGCTTCAGACCAGCTTGCCTAAAATTAGCGAATGTCTCTTGCAGATCAGCAATGTGATTTTCTTGCTTCGTGCTTTTTACTATGATATCATCAACATATGTTAGCACGTTTCTGCCTATCTGAGAATGAAGGACCTTTGCTGTCATTCTGCTGAAGCTTTCTCCAGCATTCTTGAGCCCCTCAGGCATTCGAAGGTAACAATATGTACCACTGGGGGTGATGAAACTGGTTTTTGGCTCGTCTTCCTTCTTCATCCAGATTTGATGGTAGCCTGAATAACAATCTAGTAAACTCATGAGCTCTGACGAAGCTGCTGCATCTACTAGAGAATCTATCCTTGGTAATGGTAATTCATCCTTCGGACAAGCCTTGTTGAGATCAATAAAATCAATGCACATTCTCCATTTACCATTGGCTTTCTTTACCATAACAGTGTTGGCTAGCCATTCTGGGTATTTCACTTCTCTGATGACTCCGGCGCTGACGAGTCTTTTCACTTCATTCCGAGCACCTTCGGCCTTGTCATCAGACATCTTCCGAAGCCTCTGCTTTCTAGGTCTGAAGGATGGATCAACATTGAGCGAGTGTTCAATAACATCCCTGTTGACTCCACAGAGATCATTAGCTGACCATGCAAAGACATCTTTGTTGTTGAACAGAAATCTAATCAGGGTATTCTCCTGTTCCTCAGAAAATTGAGATCCCAATAGCACCTTCTGCTCTGCTATATCGTCACATAAGAGCATGGGCTTCGGCTGATCGGCCGAGGCAGCTTTTTCCCTTCTGTACTTGTATTGCTCACAAGCTTTAGCTCCATCTATGTTATGGATTGCTTTTGAATCTGTCCAGTTGCCTTCGGCCTTTCTGGCAGCTTCCTGACTTCCATGAATAGCAATAGGCCCTTGATCCGAAGGTATCTTCATGCAAAGATATGCTGGATGAAGAATTGCTTCAAAAGCATTAAGAGTACCACGACCAATGATTGCGTTGTAAGGGTACTCCATGTCAACAATATCAAACACAACTTTGTTCAGTCCTTGTGTTGTTGATAAATCCGAAGGTCACTGGCATCGTGATCTTGCCAAGTGCTACAATCTGCCTTCCTCCAAAGCCACAAAGGGGGTGTGTGGCATCATGGATCTTATCTTCGGGCTCTTGCATCTATCTGAAGGCCTTAGCAAATATAATATCTGCTGCACTGCCTGTGTCAACCAAAACATTGTGGACCAGAAATCCTTTTGATAACACAAGAGATAACCATAGCATCATTGTGGGGGTAATCCTTGAGCTGAAGATCCTCTTGGGAGAAGGTAATCGGGATGTGAGACCATCTTGACTTGATGAAGGGTCCTTGCACCCCTACATGTTGTACCCTTCTCTGTGCCTCCTTCTTCTGCTTCTTGTTAGCCAGCTCTAAGCATGAACTGCCTGTTATCGGGAGTACGAGCTTTGGAGCCGAAGCAACTCCAGCTTTGAACGAAGCCATCAGCTCAGGAAGTGGAAGTGAGTTCACCGGAGGTGGGCGCCAATGTTGGGGACTTGTTCTCAAATACTATGAATTAAGAACAAGGCAACACAAAGATGTTAAGTATAAATGCCCTTCGTCCGCTGAAGCATTATCTCCCCAAGGATTTAATGAGCTTCGGACGAAGGTCATGAGTAAAATATCACGAAGATTTCTCCTTCGTGATTATATTTGTAAAACAACAAACAATGAGAAATGAAATACAAAGTATAAAACATATTCATATGTTTTATTATATGAGTATATAAATATTAAAACATATTATTCAGGCACATTTATACCTTCGCCTTGGCGGAAAGCAATAATTCAAGCGTGACGTGCCAGTGATTATAGGATCGCTGAACAGTGCTGGGATACTGTTCACCTATTTATAGGCACAGGATGCAACCTGTGCAAAATTACATTTATGTCCTTTACAATCGACTACAATAATGACACAAAACATCATGAGTCTTTACGTCAATTCATCTTTAAGTCGGTTCGGCCCTTCATCCTGAGATCTGTCTTTGTGCCAAAGCTTTATAGATAATAGCTTCGGCGCTTGCTTCTGAGAAGACCCTTCGAAATTGTTCTCTCTCTTTAGGATCTTCGGCTACGAAGCATACCCCCAACATGTGATAAATTGTCGTAGGCTTCGGAATGCCGAAGGTCCGAAAAACACCTTCCCTGAGCTTGTTGTCGAGAAACGATTAAAATAATCCGAGGACGGGTGTGGTCCCACCATGCAGCAGGTACGCGCGATGTGTTGATTCATATCGCAAGCACTGCGGTCCACCGCAGTCCACCGTTCAGTGAATGCGGGTGACTTTTGAGCGGGTGCGGGCGACTTGACGATTCACCTTCACACCTGCAGCACTATATAAATAGACGAGTAGTTGTGAAGTTACCACAGCATTCATCGCCATTGCACTGTTGTGTTGCTGAAAAATTTAACCATAGCCGAAGCTTTCTCATCGCATTCTCAAGCAAATCATCATTTTGATCTAGCTTTGGCATAAGAAGGAGCTTCGTCAGAACTACAAAAAGTCATCAACTTTCGTAAAAACTGCAAGGAATTCAACATCTGATGGCTAGAGTTTGTTCAACTGCTAGGGTGACCCGCGACGGAGAGGAGGCCGAAGTCACAAAGACTGCCCCGATCTCTGAAGTGATGAAACAATCGGGAATGGTTGTAACAGAGGTAGCTGCTGACGAAGGTGCATCTGCTGCCGAAGCTGAATATGCTGATATTGAAGAAGATGTTGCTGATGAAGAAGAAGAAGATTACAATACTCTCATGCCATCCAAACCCAGTCACTTGGACTTTGGAAAATCTACCGTTTCTGAGGCTGACATGCCTATGATGGTGAAGCTAGGATACTTCGGAGAAGCTGAGAAGAAGTTGATTCGCTTTAGCGGAGAAGAAACCACTCCGACACCGGAAAAAGATGAGGTGGTAGTTTTCAGGAGCTTCTTCAGAGCGGTATTGAGGTTTCCTTTGAACGAAATGATTGAAGAAGTTTTGGACAACTACGAAATCTATCTTCATCAGCTGACTCCTAATGCTATCGTTAGGCTCACCGTTTCCATTTGGTCACTCCGAAGCCAAGGAATGGATCTGAATGCCGAAGCTTTCTGCCGAGTGCACGAGCTTCACTATCAGACGAAGGCCAGAGAAGATGGTCTTCATGAGAATTTTGGTTGTTACAACTTCGCTTACCGCAAAGATATGAGGACTCCAGTGGTTAGCTATCGCACCAAATGGCCAACTGGTTGGAAAAATGAGTGGTTTTATGTGAAGGCCGATGAGAAGAAGAGGGTGAAGCTCAAGACGCTAGTTCTGAGCCCTCTGAGCTTAAGCTATGGGTTAACTAGGCTGTTGTGCTGTATGGACCCGAGGTCGCCATGCCGACAAGCTGTGGCAGAATTTCGGGTGGTAGCCGAGCAGATTGGTACCAGAGATCTAGTCCAAGAATATCTGGCCTATAAGGTGTTCCCAACGCTAAGTGAATGGAACATGCCGAAGCTAAAGGGAACAAAGGAGAAGAATGAACTTGTGCGATTACCTTATAGGTTCAAATTTGAGAAACAGTTCAAAGGGCCATGTCAAGAATGGTTAGAAATGATAGAAACCATGTGCAACGAAATTTTGGGAAATTATACTAAAAAAGAAGATCAGCTGTTGACTGCAGCCTTCGGCACTCGACCGAAGCAAAGGTTGAATCGGGTGATGGATGCCCTGAATTTTGAATATCCTGACTATGAACAATTGAACAAAGGTGCCGAAGGGCAAAAAAGAAAAAGGATTATTAGCGTTCTGAGCAGACAAGCTGCTAGAATGGTGAAAGAGGATGAAGAAATTCTGAAGAGGAGAAAATCAAGCCCTGAACCGAAGATAGCTGCTCCAAAGAAGAGGAAAGCTGTGGTTCCGAAGCCAAAAGCGACTGAGATAGAGGAAGAGACTCCTTCAACATCTTCTGCTGCCGACGTGGAAGAAATTCTAAAGGTAATGACTGAATCTTTGCCTATCAAGCTAAGTCCACTGGGGCCACATCTGACGAAGCTTTTACAGAAGAAGGGGGAGCCCTCGGCAGCGAAGAAATCTGCTGGGCCGAAAAATCAGAGGATTATTACTGTGATTGAAGCCATTAAAGAAACACCACCACCAGTCTCAATGTCAAAAACGCCAGCTGCCGAAGACACTACAGCTGTCGAAGCTGCTCCCGCCGAAGTTGCAACTGCAGAAGCTGCAACTGCCGAGGATACAAATCTAGAAGGCCCATTCGCTGCTATTGATGAAATGCTTTTGAATATGGCCGCGGAAGAAGCTGCTACAGCTGCCGGAGAGACCCTGGCCACAGTGCCAGGAAAAGAGAAGGAGATCACCGAAGATACTTTGGAGGAAAAGGATTTCAATTTTCAAAACATAATTGGTCAAAAATTGTCTAAGGCTGAGAAAGAAGAGCTGAGAGATTATGCAATATCATGCGGCTATCAACCAGGAGCATTGATCTTTGGCGGTATTGACGATGAAAGCTTAGGATGCCTACGAGACCGAACTAGAGCGAAGGTTACCTGTATTCTGTCGAAGAGTATTGGTTTCCCGAAGCTTGAGGCCGACATCAGCCGCTACCGACGACAGCATATCGTCGGTAGTTTATTTTATGCTAATTTCAAGGTAAAAAATTTTCTTCGGTTTTTCATTGTTTTAACAACGAAGGTATTTTCTGACGAAGGTTGTTTTTGCGCAGAGCATGCTATTAAGTAAAGCCTTGAGAATGCAATAGGTCCTTGAAGATAAAAAACATGAGGTTATAATTGAAGGCTTAGAGAGCAAAATCATAGATCACGAAGCTGCTCTTGAGAAGAAGGATTTTGAACTTCAATCAACGGAAGGCTTACTGGCGGAGGCCCAAGCTAAAATTGCCAGATTGAATAGTGAACTCCTCGCAAAGACAAGAAAACTTCAAACAAGAACAGCAGACATTCGAAGCGAAGTTTGAGGCTGAAGTTGAAAAAAGTTCAAATTTGTAAAAATCATTGAAAGAGCTTCAAGATAAATGTGTAGACTTTGGCAACCGATGTGTGCAGCGGCTGAAGCAGGTCTTCAACTCGGTTGGGGCCAGTTCTGAGAAGTTTAAACCTTCAGTTGAAGACCTACCAGGGACTTTCAAACACATTAAGGGCGAAGTTGATGCTCTTGACGAAGTTATGGCTGGGCACGTCGATTCTTGTGCCCTGCTAGCTTCTCGGGGCACAGCTGTTGCCTTCATGAAAACTGGTTGCACACATGGAAAAATTGTCAATAGACCTAACTTCAGCTTATCACCAGCAGACTTAAATGATATCCCTAGCCTGGCCCGAAGCATAGGAAATAGATTTATAACACAAATCTAGGCGAAAGGTGGGCGAAGCTTAGCTGGTGACGAAGCTCGAAGTCACCTCAAGCCGGTAATAAACTCATACCTTGTGCTTACATTTTCCTTGAAACTTGAATTTACCTTATAACTCTTTGTTATGTACAGGATGACAAAACCGAAGAGCAATGATCCGAAGCTTGGCAGATGATCCGAAGCTTAGCGGATGGTGATGAAGCTGAAGACATTGCTATGAAAAAACTCTAGAGAAACTCTTGAATTATCCTTGTAAAGAATATTGTAATTTAAGAATCAGATACTACTCTGTAAATTTGTCCATACCTTGTAATATATTTTTACCATTCCGTCCATGTATGAACTGCTTTGATGTGGACGAAACTTGTATTCTTTGAGCTGAAGGCGAAAAACACCTTCCCTTCTTTTCGTACACAACGAAGCATAAATCTGCTTCTTTTTCCTCTCGCCGAAGCCTTATCACTAGAGCCGAAGCAACTGTCTATACTTGTATGATATGATGATGATGATCCTATGTATGTCTAAATGAATGTATATGAATGCAATGAATGATGTGATGTATTGTGCAAATGAATGTCTAGACACACGCTTACGAAGCCACATCCAAACCCTGCATTCCCTTGGGAATGGCTGAAATCTCTTTGCCGTTTATTTTTCGGCTGCACCGCTTATTTTTTGGTGTAAGTTCTGCATCCCCTTAGGAACGTCTTTTGAACTTCTTTGCCTTCTATTTCGACTGTATCACCGTTGACTTTTCGGTGTAAGTTCTGCATTCCCTTAGGAACGTCTTTTGAACTTCTTCGCCTTCTATTTCGGCGGTATTTGGCTCTGCATTCCCTTAGGAACGACTTTTGAGCAGAAAACTTACGCTGCGCTCCCTTAGGAACGACTTTTTGTAGCTTCGTCGTGCTCTACATCCCCTTAGGGATGACTTTTGAGTTTCTCCCTGGTTTTTTTCCCTGCACTCAATGGTGCCCGCTCAGATGTTACATTTTACATTCTTTTTTGGGGGATTTTGCTCTCGTAGAGCTAAATAAGAAAAGAAAAATTACAAGCTATGGCCCCATTAAAAACCTTTCTCCCCCTTTGGAAAGGAAAAGGGTGCCATAGGAAAAAATGAAAAAAATTACATCAAATTACACATAATATCGTCGAAGCTCATCAGCATTCCAAGATCTAGGAATGTCATTGTCGTCCATATCCTTCAATCTATAAAAATTGGGCCTTGACGAAGATACCACCAGAAAAGGTCCTTCCCACTTCAGTTGTAGTTTGCCTACTGTGTCCGGATTAGCCACTCTCCGAAGCACCAAATGCCCTGGCTTGATATTTTTCAACCGAACTTTTCTGTCGCGCCATTTTATTGTTTCAGCTTGATATTTATTGATATTTTCCAGAGCCTGAAGTCTGGTCCCTTCTATAGTGTCTTTTGCCACATGATAATTAGCTTCGTCTTCTGCTGAAGCTGTTGTTCTTATTGACCCCGCTTTAGCTTCTTCTGGGGTTATAGCTTCGTCACCAAATAATAACTTGAATGGCGTAAAACCTGTTGATCTTGATACTGTCGTATTGTGGCTCCAGACCACTTTAATCAGCTCATCTGACCACTTTCCTCTAGACTAATTAAAGATTAGCTTCATTATTCCTGTCATTATAATACCATTTGCTCTTTCGACAAGTCCATTTGACTCTGTATGTCTGACTGACGCAAAATGAATCTTCGTGCCAATTTGATCACAAAATTCCTTGAAAGCTTCGGCATCAAACTGTGTTCCGTTGTCCACAGTTATAGCCTTCGGCACGCCAAAGCGACAAACAATGTTTTGCGAGAAGAATTTCTGGACTGTGACCGAAGTTATTGTGGCCAAAGGCTTCGCTTCAATCCACTTGGAAAAATATTCTACAGCCACCACAACATATCTTAAATTGTCTTGTGCTGGTGGAAGTGGACCTAACAAATCTAGGCCCCATCTTTGCAATGGCCAGGTTGGCTGTATTAACTGAGTTAGCGACGAAGGTTGTTTCTGGTCTCTTGCACATTTTTGACAATTTTCGCACTTTTGAACCAGATCTGCTGCATCCAAAGCTGCCTTCGGCCAATAAAATCCTTGTCTGAAGATCTTCCCCAGCAAAGGCCTAGACCCAATGTGAGATCCACACAAACCTGCATGTATTTCCTTTATCAACTCTTTACCTTCGGTTCTGGATAAACACTTGAGAAGTGGAGAACATACTCCATGTTTGTATAACTCCCCTTCTATTATCACATATGGTCTTGTTCTTGCCTCCATTCTCTTATTATAAGCTTCGTCATCTGAAAGACAATTACCTTAGAGGAAAGATATAATTTCAGTCCTCCAATCTTCACTATGTACTGGAGAAATAGTAAGCACTGCTCTCTCCATGAGTTCAACCGAAGGTGCCTTTATCGTTTCAAAAAATACTTCTAAAGGTAAAGGGAGCCTCTGGGCCACCGATTTGGCTAGTAAATCTGCATGCTCATTTTCACCTCTTGGGATATTCTTAACAGAAAAACCTTCGAAAGAAGCCTCCAACCTTCGAACTGTATCTAGATATCTTTCAAGCTTCGGATCTCTTGCCTTGCTACTTTTGTCCACATGGCCAGAAATAACTTGAGAATCAGTTTTTAGAATGGCCCTTCTTATTCCCATTGCCCTTAACTTCCGAAGCCCCAATAGAAGTGCTTCGTACTCGGCAATATTATTTGTGCAACTTGAGAGCACCTAGAGGGGGGGTGAATAGGTGATCCTATAAAACTTGAAACTTAAGCCACAAAAACTTGGTTAAGTGTTAGCACAATAATCGCCAAGTGGCTAGAGAGGAGTCTCAACAAAACACAATAACCACAAGAGATCAATCACAGAGATGGCACGGTGGTTATCCCGTGGTTCGGCCAAGACCAACGCTTGCCTACTCCACGTTGTGGCATCCCAACGGACGAGGGTTGCAATCAACCCCTCTCAAGCGGTCCAAAGACCCACTTGAATACCATGGTGTTTTGCTTGCTTTTCTTAATCCCGTTTGTGAGGAATCTCCACAACTTGGAGCCTCTCGCCCTTACACTTGAAGTTCACAAAGAAGCACGGAGTAAGGGAGGGATTAGCAACTCACACAAGACACTAAGATCACAGCAAATACACACACACAAGACCCAGACTTAAGCTCAAAAGACTAGCACACTAGAACGGAGCTCAAATCACTAGAATGTCGAACAAGTGCGCAAGAATGGAGTGTGAGTGATCAAGAGTGCTCAAGGAATGCTTGGTTATTTTCCTCCATGCGCCTAGGGGTCCCTTTTATAGCCCCAAGGTAGCTAGGAGCCGTTGAGAGCAATCCAGGAAGGCAGATCTTGCCTTTTGTCGACTGGCGCACCGGACAGTCCGGTGCGGATATCCTTCCTTATTTGGCGAAGCCGACCGTTGGAGTTTGAGAGCCGTTGGCGCACTAGACACTGTCCGGTGCACCAATGTGACCGTTGGCTCGGCCACGCGTCACGCGCGGAATCCTCGGCCGACCGTTGCCCCGGCTGACTATTGACTCACCGGACAGTCCGATGTACCACCGGACAGACCGGTGAATTTTAGTCGTACGCCGTTAATCATCTCCCGAGAGCGACGAGTTCGCCTGTGAACGGCTCACCGGACAGTCCAGTGCTCCACCAGACAGTCCGGTGAATTATAGCCGTACACCGCCGTCGAAGTCCCGAGAGCAGCCTGTTCGCCAGTGCCAGCCTGGCGCACCGGACACTTTCCGGTGCACCACCGGACAGTTCGGTGCACCCAAACTGAGCAGACTTTGGCTGAACAAAGCCATCCCATTTCCAATTCAATCTTTCATGTTTCCAGCACTTAGACACAATACATTAGTCCATAAAACAATGTACTAAGTCTAGAAACATACCTTTTGATATGATTTGCACTTTGTCCACCATTTTGCATAGATTGGCACAAAAGCACTTGTGTTGGCACTCAATCACCAAAATACTTAGAAATGGCCCAAAGGCACATTTCCCTTTCAATCTCCCCCTTTTTGGTGATTTATGCCAACACAACATAAAGCAACTAGAACAAGTGCAATATCAATGCAAATGAACACTCAAAATTGTTTTGATTCAATTTTGACATATATGGATCATACTTTGCCACCACTTGGTTTGTTTTTGCAAATCAAACTCGAATTCCTATCTCTAAGTCAAATTCACTTGTAGAGACATAAAAAGAGGTATTCCAACAGAAATTGATCAAGGATTTCAAAAACTCCCCCTTTTTCTCATAATCAACACTTCTCCCCACAAGAGGCCAACTTTTGACACAAGAGACAATAAAAGAGTTTTGACAAACCAAAAGCTCTATTCTACTATTTTCAAAATTTCTCAAGTGGTAGCTGATCCATTTATTGCTTTGGCCTTTATTTTCTCCCCCTTTGGCATCAAGCACCAAAACGGGATCAATCTTGGCCCTTAAAACCCCATTGCCTCACTAAAATCTTCAAATAAGAACACAAAGGCAATAAGAGTACGTGAGATGAACTTGGAATAAGTTACCCTCTCATCGGAGTGCAGTGGAAGTCTTTCATGGTCCAAGTCCACCTTTTCCCTTTCAAATCTCCTTTGAGACTAAATCAAGCAAACTCAAGCAAACAGTTAGCTCAAAGGGTCAAGTTGTAACACAACTCCCCCTAAAAATGTGCATCACTTGCAAAAAGGACTTGTGAGGTCCAGGGAGTGTTTGTACAACTTGAGCACCATATATAAGCAACAAAATGCATAAGGAACATGATCAAAGGCATAAACACATGTATGCTATAAATCAATCTAAGTTCCGTGAATCTAGGACATCTAGCTCACTACGCAGCCTGCAAAAGGTCTTTTCATCTAGAGGCTTAGTGAAGATATCGGCTAGCTGGTTCTCGGTGCTAACATGAAACACTTCGATATCTCCCTTTTGCTGGTGGTCTCTCAAAAAGTGATGTCGGATGTCAATGTGCTTTGTGCGGCTGTGCTCAACAGGATTCTCCGCTATTCGGATAGCACTCTCATTGTCACATAGGAGTGGGACTTTGCTCAGATTGTAGCCAAAGTCCCGGAGGGTTTGCCTCATCCAAAGTAGTTGCGCACAACACTGTCCTGCGGCAACGTACTCGGCCTCAGCGGTGGATAGGGCAACGGAAGTTTGTTTCTTAGAGTTCCAAGACACCAGGGACCTTCCTAAGAATTGGCACGTCCCTGATGTACTCTTCCTATCGACCTTACATCCAGCATAGTCGGAATCTGAATATCCAATCAAGTCAAAGTTAGACCCCTTTGGATACCAGATCCCGAAGCAAGGCGTAGCGACTAAATATCGAAGAATTCGCTTCACAGCCACTAAGTGACACTCCTTAGGATCGGATTGAAATCTAGCACACATGCATACGCTAAGCATAATATCCGGTCTACTAGCACATAAATAAAGCAAAGAACCTATCATGGACCGGTATGCTTTTTGATCAACGGACTTACCTCCTTTGTTGAGGTCGGTGTGTCCGTCGGTTCCCATTGGCGTCTTTGCGGGCTTGGCGTCCTTCATCCCAAACCGCTTTAGCAAGTCTTGCGTGTACTTTGTTTGGGAGATGAAAGTGCCGTCCTTGAGTTGCTTCACTTGGAAACCAAGGAAGTAGTTCAACTCGCCCATCATCGACATCTCGAATTTTTGCGTCATCACCCTGCTAAACTCTTCACAAGACTTTTGGTTAGTAGAACCAAATATTATGTCATCGACATAAATTTGGCACACAAAAAGATCACCATCGCAAGTCTTAGTGAAAAGAGTTGGATCGGCTTTCCCAACCTTGAAAGCATTAGCAATTAAAAAGTCTCTAAGGCATTCATACCATGCTCTTGGGGCTTGCTTAAGTCCATAGAGCGCCTTAGAGAGCTTACACACGTGGTCGGGGTACCGTTCATCCTCGAAGCCAGGGGGTTGCTCTACGTACACCTCCTCCTTGATCGGCCCTTTGAGGAAAGCGCTCTTCACATCCATTTGGTACAACCTGAAAGAATGGTGAGCGGCACATGCTAGCAAAATACGAATTGATTCCAGCCTAGCCACAGGAGCAAACGTCTCCTCAAAGTCCAAACCTGCGACTTGGGCATAACCTTTTGCCACAAGTCGAGCCTTGTTCCTCGTCACCACCCCGTGCTCGTCCTGTTTGTTGTGGAACACCCATTTGGTTCCCACAACATTTTGCTTGGGACGAGGCACCAGTGTCCAAACTTCATTGCGCTTGAAGTTGTTGAGTTCCTCCTGCATGGCCAACACCCAGTCCGGATCTAGCAAGGCCTCTTCTACCCTGAAAGGCTCAATAGAAGAGACAAAGGAGTAATGCTCACAAAAATTAACTAATCTTGAACGAGTAGTTACTCCCTTGCTAATATCACCCAAAATTTGGTTGACGGGATGATTCCTTTGAATCATCGCTCGAACTTGGGTTGGAGGTGCCTGAGGTGCTTCTTCCTCTTCAACTTGAACATCCTGTGCTCCCCCTTGATCATGCGCCTCCACTTGAGGTACCTGTTCGTCATCTTGGGTTGGGGGATGCACCATAGTTGAGGAAGAAGGTTGATCTTGCTCCAATTGTTCCTGTGGTCGCACATCGCCAATCGCCATGGTGCGCATTGCGGCCGTTGGAACGTCTTCTTCATCTACATCATCAAGATCAACAACTTGCTCCCTTGGAGAGCCATTAGTCTCATCAAATACAACATCGCTAGAGACTTCAACCAAACCCGATGATTTGTTGAAGACCCTATACGCCTTTGTATTTGAATCATAACCTAATAAAAACCCTTCTACAGCTTTGGGAGCAAATTTAGAAGTTCTACCTTTCTTCACAAGAATGTAACACTTGCTCCCAAATACACGAAAATAAGACACATTGGGTTTGTTACCAGTTAGCAGCTCATACGAAGTCTTCTTGAGGAGGCGGTGAAGGTAGACCCGGTTGATGGCGTGGCAAGCCGTGTTCACGACTTCCGACCAAAAGCGCTCGGGGGTCTTGAACTCTCCAAGCATAGTCCTCGCCATATCGATGAGCGTCCTGTTCTTCCTCTCTACCACACCATTTTGTTGTGGTGTGTAGGGAGCGGAGAACTCGTGCTTGATTCCTTCCTCCTCAAGGAACTCCTCCACTTGAAGGTTCTTGAACTCGGACCCGTTGTCGCTCCTTATCTTCTTCACCTTGAGCTCAAACTCATTTTGAGCTCTCCTGAGGAAGCGCTTGAGGGTCCCTTGGGTTTCAGATTTATCCTGCAAAAAGAATACCCAAGTGAAGCGGGAAAAATCATCAACTATAACAAGACCATACTTACTTCCTCCTATACTTAGATAGGCGACGGGTCCGAAGAGGTCCATATGAAGCATCTCCAAGGGTCTTGATGTGGTCATCACATTTTTGGTGTGATGAGAGCCTCCCACCTGTTTCCCTGCTTGACAAGCTGCACAAGGTCTATCTTTTTCGAAATGTACATTAGTTAGACCTATCACGTGTTCTCCCTTTAGAAGCTTGTGGAGGTTCTTCATCCCCACATGTGCTAAGCGGCGATGCCACAACCAGCCCATGCAAGTCTTAGCCATTAAGCATGCATCTAGACCGGCCTCTTCTTTTGCAAAATCAACCAAATAAAGTTTGTCGTCTAGTACACCCTTAAAAGCTAGTGAACCACCACACCTTCTAAAGACATACACATCTACATTTGTGAATAGACAATTATATCCCATATTGCATAATTGACTAACAGATAACAAATTATATCCAAGCGACTCAACTAAAAACACATTAGAAATAGAGTGCTCGGATGAAATAGCAATTTTACCTAACCCTTTTACCTTGCCTTGGTTCCCATCACCGAATATTATTGAATCTTGGGGATCCTTGTTCTTGACGTAGGAAGAGAACATCCTCTTTTCCCCCGTCATGTGGTTTGTGCATCCGCTGTCGATAATCCAGCTTGAACCCCCGGATGCATAAACCTGCAAGGCAAATTTAGGCTTGGGTCTTAGGTACCCAACTCTTGTTGGGTCCTACGAGGTTAGTCACAATTGTCTTAGGGACCCAAATGCAAGTTTTATCTCCCTTGCATCTTGCCCCTAACTTCCTAGCAATCACCTTCTTATTCTTTCTATAAATGGCAAAAGAAGCATTGCAAGCATGATGTATTGTAGAAGGTTCACTAACTTTCCTAGGAACATTAAGAACATTTCTCCTAGCCATATTATGAACAACATTTCTATCATGCACATAGGAAGAACTAGAAGCAAACATGGCATGAGAATCAAAAGCATCATATGCATTACAACTCCTATAAGTATTTCTAGATTGTCTCCTATCATGGTACATAAAAGCATGGTTCTTTTGCACACTACTAGCCATAGGGGCCTTCCCTTTCTCCTTGGCGGAGATGGGAGCCTTATGGCTTGTCAAGTTCTTGGCTTCTCTCTTGAAGCCAAGACCATCCTTAATTGAGGGGTGTCTACCAATCGTGTAGGCATCCCTTGCAAATTTTAATTTGTCAAATTCACTTTTGCTAGTCTTAAGTTGGGCATTAAGACTCGCTACTTCATCATTTAATTTAGAGATGCAATCTAGGTGTTCACTACAAGCATCAACATTAAAATCTTTACACCTAGTGCAAATCACAACATGTTCTACACAAGATGTTAATTTACTAGATTTTTCTAGCTTAGCATTTAAATCATCATTTATGCTCTTTAAGCTAGAAATTGTCTCATGGCAAGTAGATATTTCACAAGAAAGCATATCATTTCGTTTAACTTCTAAAGCAAGTGAATTTTGTGCACTAACAAATTTATCATGCTCTTCATACAACAAATCCTCTTGCTTTTCTAGTAACCTATTCTTGTCATTCAAGGCATCAATTAACTCATTAATTTTGCCAATTTTAATTCTATCCAAACCTTTAAATAAACTAGAATAGTCTATCTCATCGTCATCACTAGAATCATCACTTGAAAAAGCATAAGTGGTATCCCGAGTACATACCTTCTTCTCCTTCGCCATGAGGCATGTGTGATGCTCGTTGGGGAAGAGGGATGACTTGTTGAAGGCAGTGCCGGTGAGTCCTTCATTGTCGGAGTCGGAGGAGGAGCAATCCGAATCCCACTCCTTTCCGATATGTGCCTCGCCCTTGGCCTTCTTGTAATTCTTCTTCTTCTCCCTCTTGTTTCCTTTTTCCTGGTCACTATCATTATCGGGACAGTTAGCAATAAAATGACCAAGCTTATCACATTTGAAGCATGAGCGCTTCCCCTTTGTCTTGGTCTTGCTTGGCTGTCCCTTGCGACCCTTAAGCGCCATCTTGAAGCGCTTGATGATGAGGGCCATCTCTTCATCATTGAGCCCTGCCGCCTCAACTTGCGCCACCTTGCTAGGTAACGCCTCCTTGCTTCTCGTTGCCTTGAGAGCAACGGGTTGAGGCTCATTGATTGGACCATTCAGTGCGTCGTCCACGTACCTCGCCTCCTTGATCATCATTCGCCCGCTTACGAATTTTCCAAGGACTTCTTCGGGCGACATTTTGGTGTACCTGGGATTCTCACGAATATTATTCACCAAATGTGGATCAAGAACGGTAAAGGACCTTAGCATTAGGCGGACGACGTCGTGGTCCGTCCATCGCGTGCTTCCGTAGCTCCTTATTTTGTTGATAAGGGTCTTGAGCCGGTTGTATGTTTGGGTTGGCTCCTCGCCCCTTATCATCGCAAATCTTCCGAGCTCGCCTTCTACCAACTCCATCTTAGTGGGCAAGGTGACGTCATTCCCCTCATGAGAGATCTTGAGGGTGTCCCAGATTTGCTTGGCATTGTCCAAGCCTCTCACCTTATGGTACTCGTCCCTGCACAAGGAGGCTAACAACACAGTAGTAGCTTGTGCATTTCTATGAATCTGTTCATTAATAAAAATAAGACTATCCGAGCTATCAAATTTCATTCCATTCTCAACAATCTCCCATATGCTTGGATGGAGAGAGAACAGGTGACTACGCATTTTGTGGCTCCAAAATCTGTAGTCCTCCCCATCAAAGTGTGGAGGCTTGCCGAGAGGAATGGAGAGCAAATGTGAATTTGAACTTTGAGGAATACGAGAATAATCGAAAGAAAAATTCGAATTAACCGTCTTTTGTTTCTCGTAGTCGTAGTCATCATTTTGGGAAGAAGTAGACTCATCGCTGTCGTCGTAGTAGACGATTTCCTTGATGCGTCTCGTCTTCTTCTTCTTCCCATCTTTGCATTTGTGGCCCGAGCCCGAGTCGGTAGGCTTGTCATTCTTCGGCTCGTTGATGAAGGACTCCTTCTCCTTGTCGTTGATCACGATTCCCTTCCCCTTAGGATCCATCTCTTCGGGCGATTAGTCCCTTTGTGAAGAGAACGACTCTGATACCAATTGAGAGCACCTACAGGGGGGTGAATAGGTGATCCTATAAAACTTGAAACTTAAGCCACAAAAAACTTGGTTAAGTGTTAGCACAATAATTGCCAAGTGGCTAGAGAGGAGTCTCAACAAAACACAATAACCACAAGAGATCAATCACAGAGATGGCACGGTGGTTATCCCGTGGTTCGGCCAAGACCAACGCTTGCCTACTCCACGTTGTGGCATCCCAACGGACGAGGGTTGCAATCAACCCCTCTCAAGCGGTCCAAAGACCCACTTGAATACCACGGTGTTTTGCTTGCTTTTCTTAATCCCGTTTGTGAGGAATCTCCACAACTTGGAGCCTCTCGCCCTTACACTTGAAGTTCACAAAGAAGCACAGAGTAAGGGAGGGATTAGCAACTCACACAAGACACTAAGATCACAGCAAATACACACACACAAGACCCAGACTTAAGCTCAAAAGACTAGCACACTAGAACGGAGCTCAAATCACTAGAATGTCGAACAAGTGCGCAAGAATGGAGTGTGAGTGATCAAGAGTGCTCAAGGAATGCTTGGTTATTTTCCTCCATGCGCCTAGGGGTCCCTTTTATAGCCCCAAGGCAGCTAGGAGCCGTTGAGAGCAATCCAGGAAGGCAGATCTTGCCTTCTGTCGACTGGCGCACCGGACAGTCCGGTGCACCACCGGACACTGTCCCGTGCGGATATCCTTCCTTATTTGGCGAAGCCGACCGTTGGAGTTTGAGAGCCGTTGGCGCACCGGACACTGTCCGGTGCCCACCGGACAGTCCGGTGCACCAATGTGACCGTTGGCTCGGCCACACGTCACGCGCGGAATCCTCGACCGACCGTTGCCCCGGCTGACTGTTGACTCACCGGACAGTCCGGTGTACCACCGGACAGACCGGTGAATTTTAGCCGTACGCCGTTAATCATCTCCCGAGAGCGACGAGTTCGCCTGTGAACGGCTCACCGGACAGTCCGGTGCTCCACCGGACAGTTCGGTGAATTATAGCCGTACACCGCCGTCGAAGTCCCGAGAGCAGCCTGTTCGCCAGTGCCAGCCTGGCGCACCGGACACTGTCCGGTGCACCACCGGACAGTCCGGTGCACCCAGACTGAGCAGACTTTGGCTGAACAAAGCCATCCCATTTCCAATTCAATCTTTCCTGTTTCCAGCACTTAGACACAATACATTAGTCCATAAAACAATGTACTAAGTCTAGAAACATACCTTTTGATATGATTTGCACTTTGTCCACCATTTTGCATAGATTGGCACAAAAGCAATTGTGTTGGAACTCAATCACCAAAATACTTAGAAATGGCCCAAAGGCACATTTCCCTTTCATAACTGAAATCAAGTTTGGCTGCATAACATGTTTTGACTTTTGAAGGTGCCACTAGAACCGCAGCCGCTCCTGCACCGAAGGTTCCCCAAGAACCATCGCAGAACATTGTCCAAGCTTCGGCATCTTTGTTTATTTCTTCTTCGTGAGCCCCTGGCGTCCAATCAGCGATGAAGTCTGCTAACGCCTGGGACTAAATTGAGGATCTATACACATAGTCAATGGTAAATTCATTGAGTTCTGTAGCCCATTTCCCAATTCTTCCAGTAGCTTCTCTATTCCTCATAATGTCCTTGAGAGGTTGTGACGAAGGAACAATTATGCGATATGCTTGAAAGTAATGCCGAAGTTTTCTGGAGGCCATTAAGACATCATATAGCACCTTCCCCAATTCTGTATAATTTTTCTTTGATAGGCTTAGAACTTTGGAGACGAAGTACACTGGAGCTTGCTTTTTGACTTGGCCATCTAGCTTTTCTTGTACAAGTGCGGCACTTACTGCAGAATGCAAAGCTGCAACATATAAGAGCAATGGAGCCCTGGCGAAGGTGGAGTTAATGTTGTTAAATCAATCAAATATTGCTTCAACTCTTTGAAGGCTTTTTGCTGAGCCGGACACCATTGAAAGACTTCAGCTGACTTTAGTATCTCGAAGAAAGGTAGATTTCTTTCTGCTGATCTGGATATAAATCTGTTCAATGATGCTAATCTACCTGCCAGCCGTTGAGCTCCTTTCTTTGTGCTTGGCGGTTCCATATGAAGGATAGCTTCAATCTTTCTTGAGTTAGCTTCAATTCCCTTCGTTGACACTAGACAACCAAGGAACTTGCCCTTCTTTACCCCAAAAACACAATTTTCTGGATTCAACTTCAAACTAGCTTGCCTGAAGTTGGCAAATGTCTCTTGCAAATCAGCAATGTGATTTTCTTGCTTCGTGCTTTTGACTATGATGTCATCGACATAAGTCAGTACATTCCTGCCTATTTGATAATGAAGGACTCTGGCTGTCATTCTGCTGAAGCTTCCTCCAGCATTTTTAAGCCCCTCAGGCATCCGAAGATAGCAATATGTGCCACTGGGGGTTATGTAGCTAGTCTTCGGCTCATCTTCCTTCTTCATCCAGATTTGGTGATAGCCTAAGTAACAATCTAGTAAACTCATGAGCTCTGACGAGGCTGATGCATCTACTAGAGAATCTATTCTTGGCAATGGGAACTCATCCTTTGGACAAGCCTTGTTAAGATCTGTAAAATCAATGCACATTCTCCATTTACCATTGGCCTTCTTCACCATAACAGTATTAGCTAGCCACTTTGGGTACTTGACCTCTCTGATAACTCCAGCACTAAGAAGCCTCTTCACTTCGTTACGAGCACCTTCAGCTTTGTCATCAGACATTTTCCGAAGCCTTTGTTTTCTTGGCCTGAAAGATGGATCCACATTGAGTAAATGCTCAATGACATCTCTGTTGACACCGCAAAGATCATTGGCTGACCAAGCAAAGACATCTTTGTTGATGAATAGAAATCTTAGCAAATTCTTTTCCTGCTCTTCGGATAACTAAGACCCCAGCAGTACTTTTTGTTCTGCTATGTCTTCACATAGGAGCATAGGCTTCGGCTGATCCGCCGAAGCAGCCTTCTCACTTTTGTATCGATATTGCTCACAGGCTTCGGCTCCATCTATGTTATGAATTGCCTTTGAATCTGTCCAGTTTCCTTCGGCCTTCCTGGCAGCTTCCTGACTCCCATGAACAGCAATGGGCCCTTGTTCCAAAGGTATCTTCATGCATAGCTGTGTTGGATGAAGTATCGCTTCGAAAGCATTAAGTGTTCCGCGATCAATGATTGCATTATAGGGATACTCCATGTCAACAATGTCAAAGACAACCTGTTCAGTCCTTATGTTATGAACAAAACTGAAGGTCACCGGCATTGTGATTTTGCCGAGTGCTACAATCTGCCTTCCTCCGAAGCCACATAGAGGATGTGTAGCATCATGAATCTTATCCTCTGGTTCTTGCATCTGTCTGAAGGCTTTAGAAAATATGATATCCGCTGCACTGCCAGTATCAACCAGAACATTATGGACCAAAAATCCCTTAATGACACAAGATATGACCATAGCATCATTATGAGGGTAATCTTTAAGCTGAAGGTCCTCCTAGGAGAAGGTGATTGGGATGTGGGACCATTTTGACTTGATGAAGGGTCCCTGCACCCCAACATGTTGCACCCTTCTCTGTGCTTCCTTCTTCTGCTTCTTGTTAGCCAGCTCTGAACCTGAGCCGCCTGTTATTGAAAACACCAACTTCGTAGTCGAAGATGCTTCAGCTTGATTGCTGAATGAAGTCATCAGCTCAAAAGTGGAAGTGAGTTCACCGGAGGTGGGCGCCAATGTTGGGGACTTGTTCTCAAATGCTATGAATTAAGAACAAGGCAACACAAAATGTTAAACGTTAATGCTCTTCGTCCTTTGAAGCATTATTTTCCTTAGGATATAATGATCTTTAGACGAAGGCGTGAAAGACATACCTTCGGCTTGAAAGAAGGTAAAGTACAAGCGTGACGGACAAGTGAGTACAAGCCAGCATGAACAGTATGGGGGTAATGTTCATCTATTTATAGGCACAGGGCGCAACCTGTGTGAAATTATATTTATACCATTTACAATTGATTACAATCATGACACAAACTATCATGGGTCAATCTGTCTTTTCATCTTTAAGTCGGTGCAACCTTTCATCTTAGGCATGTCGTTATGCCGAAGTTCCCTATAAGTTAGCTTCGGCGTTATTTGCATGTTGATCTTCTAAAGGTGTTTCTTCTTACAGGACCTTCGGCTACGAAGTAGACCCCCAACAATGTCCAGCTCCCAGCATGCAAATGGCCATGTTATAGGGATGGTCTGCAGCTGTTGTGCCGGTAAATGTTGTTGCTTTGACAAGAATTGGCAAGCTTCACACATCTGGACTAACTCGGCGGCATCACTCTTCGCTATTGGCCAATAGAAACCAGACCTAAAAACTTTCCCAACCAGAGTTCTAGATGCTGCGTGTCCCGCACTGTCTAGCGTGGATTTCATCCAATAGCTACTTCCTAGTAGTCGAGGAAATGCACTTCATGAGGACTCCCATCACACCCCTTCTATACAGTGCGCCCCCTATGAGGGTGTAGTGGGCCGACTGTCTTGCGATGCGTTCTACTGCAGCCTTATCATCCGGTTCTTCTTCATTCTTTATGTACCTGATGATAGGCTCTCTCCAGTCATTGGGGTCCAACTCTGGCTGACTCAAGGTGTTGCATTCTTTTGCCTGATTTGAGAGAATACTCGGGCGTGACACTTCTTGGACGAAGATCCCGGGTGGGACCTGGGCCCAACTGGATCCCAGCTTCGACAACGCGTCTGCTGCTGCATTGCAGTCTCTTTCCATGTGGTGGAATTCCAACCCTTCAAATTTGTTTTCTAATTTTTGGACGGCTGCACAGTACTTGCCCATAGAATCAGTCGAGCAATCTCAATCTTTATTTATCTGGCTTATGACCACTAGTGAACCTCCATATACCATCAACCTCTTAACGCCCAGTGACACGGCAATGTTCAACCCATGGATCAGTGCTTCGTATTCTACTGCATTATTTGATGCTGGGAATAATAGCTGAAGTGCATACTTGAGTTGTTCACCTCCAGGAGCAATGAAGAGGATCCCTGCGCCTGCTCCCTGCAGTTTCAGCGAGCCATCGAAATACATTCGCCATACTTCAATAGCCTTTGGGTTGTTTGGAACCTGATTCTCAGTCCATTCTGATACGAAGTCAACTAGTGCTTGAGTCTTTACTGTCGTGCGAGGCCAGAACTCTATGTCATGAGCTCCCAGTTCGCAAGCCCACTTGGCTATTCTTCTGATGGCTTCTTTGTTGTGAAGAATATCCCCTATTGGAAACCCGGTGACTACTATGACTTTGTGGTCGTCAAAGTAGTGACGGAGCTTGCGAGCGTTTAGAAGTACCGCGTACAGTAGTTTTTGAACTTGGGGATACTTCTTTTTAGAGGGTCCAAGAACTTCACTGATGAAGTAGACCGGATGTTGTACTGGGTACGTATGTCCTTCCTCCACCCGCTCAACTACTAACGCGGTGCTCACCACGTGAGTCGTGCAGGAGATGTATAACAACAGATCTTCTACCGGCTGATTCGGCGTGGCTCGGCGTGGTGGCTTGAGTACCGGTGGCGTAGTCAGGAACTTTTTCAGTGCTTCTAGAGCTTCCTGTGCCTCTGTTGTCCATTGAAACTTGTCCACCTTCTTGAGCAATTTGTAGAATGGCATGCCTTTCTTGCCCAGCCTTGATATGAACCTGCTCAAGGCTGCCATGCATCCAGTAAGCCTTTGTACTTTCTTCTATGATCGCGGTGCTTCCATTCTCATGATGGCCTCGATTTTTCTGGGTTGGCTTCGATTCCTCGGTGGCTGACAATGAATTCGAGTAACTTCCCTGCTGGTACTCCGAAAACACATTTCTCTGTATTGAGCTTCCACCGGTATCGCCTCAAGCTGTTGAAGACCAGCTGCAAATCTTCGATGAAGTTTTTTGAGTTTTCTGTTTTGATTACCATGTCATGGACATAGGCTTCTACCCGCTTGCCCTAGTGATTGGCTAAGCATGTTTGAATAGCTCTCTAGTAAGTTGCTCCCGCGTTCTTGAGGCCGAACTGCATGGAGGTATAGCAGAAAGCTCCAAACGGGGTAATAAATGCAGTTTTTTCCTCATCTTCTTTTGCTAAGCTGATCTGATGGTATCCAGAATAGCAGTCTAGGAAGGACAACATAGAACATCCAGCGGTCGAATCAACCATCTGATCTATTCTAGGGAGTCCGAAGGGATCCTTCGGACATTGTTTGTTGAGATCTATATAGTCAACGCACATGCGCCAATCCACTTTATTCTTTTTTAGTACAAGAACAGGATTTGCTAGCCACTCAGGATGCAATACTTCTCTAATGAACCCTGCTACCACTAAGCGAGCTAACTCGGCGCGAATAGCTTCTCTTTTGTCAGGCGTGAAACGACGCAGTTTTTGTCGAATCGACCTTGCTTGGGGATAGACCTTCAATTTGTGCTCGGCCAGTTCTCTCGGGACTCCCGGCATATCCGCAGGCTGCCATGCGAATATGTCTCGGTTATCTTGCAAGAACCGGACAAGCGCGCTTTCCTATTTGTCGTCAAGGCTGGAGCTGATGATGGCAGTCTTGCGTTCATTAGCGAACCCCAGGTTGATCCTCTTTGTCTCCTCAGTCAGCCGCATAGAGGTCACAACTTGAGCTTCGTTCGCAGGTACTGCGAGGTCTCCCTCAGGCTTTGTGTTTGCCTGTGCGGAGGAGGTCGTCGGCAGTTTAGTAGTGAGGGCCGCCTGGATAGCTCCTCGAAAACATTCCGCAGCGCCTTGGAAGTCAGAGCGCATGGTGATGATCCCTTGTGGCCCTGGCATTTTCAATATCATGTACGAATAGTGCGGATGGCCATGAATTTTGCCAATCCTGGCCTGCTAATGATGGCGTTGTATTCGTAGTCGAAACTTGCCACCTCGAACCTCAGGAACTCGGTTCTGTAATTTTCTGAAGTTCCAAAGGTAATGGGCATGTAGATGTGTCCGAGCGGGTATTCTCCTTCGGTCGACACAATGCCGAAGAAAGGGGTGTCTGACTCGTGGAGTTCTTTGAGTGCAACCCCCAAGCCTAAGAGTGTCTGGGGGAAGGTGACATTGATGTTGCTTCCCCCGTCCACTAATACTTTCTTTACCCTGCTCTCTCGGATCACCAGATCGACAAGGAGCGGGTACTTGCCCGGATGATCAAAGTTGAGCCATTGATCCACCCGGGTAAAGGTGATCGGGTAATCTAACCACCGATAGGGGGCAAGGGCACTGGTGGTTGCCACCAGTATCTGTCGATCGTTGAGCTTTTGCTGCCTTTTGTTCTCCTACGACCCGTGTCCTCCGAAGATGACGTTGACCTCCCCGTCGACGCGTGGGAATGCTCTACCTCCTCCCCCTTCCTGTTGCTGAGGTCGCCGGGGCTCGCTAGGCCCTCCTCGTGGTGGGGGAGGTGGTAGAGGCTAGAATAGTCGGCCATTCTCGACGGAATGCTTGAAGTCTCTGCAGTTCCGCAAGGTGTGGCGCATATCCTTGTGATACGGACACTGGGCATCGAGGATGTCGTCTAGTGTCCGCTCGCCTCCGCGGGGTGCACCTCGGGCACGAGAGATGGGTGGTCCGGCGGTGTGGACCTCTTCACGAGGCCTCTTCTCCCAACGCTTGTCGGGTTGCTGGTTCGCATCGCGCCGCGGTGCAGGTGGAGCAGGCTTCACTTCCCCGATGAGGTCCTGAGACCGTTCGTCGGCGATGATGTAGAGGTCTGCTTCTCGAAACAGTTGCTCAGAGGTGGTCGGCGCCTTCTGTAGTATGGCTCGGATGAAGGCCGAGTCATTAGATCCCCGGTAGAAATCCTCAATCACTGCTGCCTCAGTGACCTCGGGGATGCGATTTCTCATGATCTGAAACCTCTTGAGGTACGACCAAAGTGTTTCATCGCCCCGGCGCCTGATGGATTTGAGGTTTCATGGCTGCGCCGGCTTGTCGGAGAGGGACTTAAAGTTGGCGATGAAGCACCGACCGAAGTCGCTCCAGTTGTCGATGTAGTGTCGCGGTAGGTGTCGTAGCCATTGCAATGCATCCTACCCAAGAGCGATGGGCAAGTACGCAGTCATCACATCTTCAGTTGCCCGAGCTGCCCGAGCGGCGGTTGTATAGACGGCCAACCAGCCTCCTAGGTCCTGCTTAGGCTTGTATTTGTCGACGTTGGAGACCTTGAAGTTTGGGGCCACTGGATGGCCCTGAGACGTGGAGTAAACGCAGATACTCCACATGTGTCCTCCTCTCGACGGTTGTGGTGCCGGTCCTGGGGAGGGGAGTTGCTGACGTGCTGTCTCGACCGTCCCTGGCTCGTGCCACCAGTTGAAGCCGTCGCTGACTCAACTCCGGTGGCGCAACTTCGCGCCGGAACACCATGGTCCTGGTCGTACTCCTCTCGGTGTCGTATCTCATTTTCATGTCGTCATTCACGCGAAGCGTTGATGGAGCTCCGTGCATCTCACCGACTGTTGATGGCGTGCCGCAGATCGCTCGGGAGATGAGCGAGGGGTAGAAGATGATTAGCTGCTCGAGTGAGCAGCCGCCGATAGCCTTCAGCATCTGGAGTCCGGGGGAGGCCATCAGCTATCCGAGCCAACACTCCTCCAACTTCACTCGTTGTGTTTGTGGATAGTTTACATGAGTATTGTTGTAAGCCATCGCAACGCACGGGCAACCGACTAGTAGGGTTAAAACCTCACAATAGAAACCGCTCCTAGGTTGTAGGCGCCAGCAACTCTCCCCCATAGCTCTCCTTTCTCCTCTAAGGTTGTCTCCATCAGCTAGCCTATCTCATCTTCTACCACATCTCCTATTTTAAACTTCACCTTCCAAATAGTGTATTCTACAGTACAAATCCTTTATTTTACACAATCTACCATGGACAGCCAAACTCCCTTGTTCTAGTCACCACCACTTTTCTCTCCCTGCAACTCTCCATTCTCTCACCAAGACCAGAGTTAGTACTTGTAGTTTGGCACCTTGCTAGAGCCAGGGCCGTGCGAGAGGGTGTGCGGGTGTTCGCTGGAATAGGGCCCCAAATCTCTAGGGTCTCCAAATATGTAAGTATGCAATACATCTCTATAATAGAAAGCCTGCATTAATCTCTAATTCTTTACTCATTCGTCTGTATGCATGCTTCTATTCCATGAATGTGAAGCGTGACTGCGTGAGTTTAGCTACAACTAGATATGACAATGGTGACCTGATTCTCGTGGAGAATTCCCCTATTAAGAGACGAGTATGAGGGTAATTTAGTCCACACGAGGATCGAATCCGGAAAAATTTGGTTCACATCGAGTTCGCAGAGACAGGGATAAGGAACCATCCCCGTCCCCATTCCCGACGTACCCACCCAGGAACTTATCTTTATCTAAACTAGTGCATTGACTTGTTAAAATTATACTAGAAAATCACTGCATAGCATATTATAAAATAGCAAACTAAACTCTAAAGTATATGGCTCTTATAACGTTAAATCTTGTTTATTTAATTTATAATTATTTGATATAATCAATTTAAATTTACCTTTAAATATTCAACTATCTAATGTGGACGGATTCTCTGTAGGGATAAATTCCCGATGAAGATGTGGATGGGAGAAAAACCTTTGTCGTGAGCGTTCATGGGAACATGGACATGGATGAGGAGCCATTCCTTGACGGAAAATTTTTCGTTGTCATATCTAAGCACAACGCAGAGGCCTACATCTTTGCGACGTTTGGTTCATAGACGACTAACACCCTCGACTAGTAAAAGAGGCCTTATTACAGAATCCCTATAGGGCCTTAGATTTTATTGGCACGATCCTGGCTAGAGCCTAGAAGCCTATTAGACGCGTTGCCCTTCACCTTGGTCACATGCAACAAGGGTGCACTCGCCACCCTTACTTGCCATGCTAGACACTCCGCCTACCGCCCTTGCTTGTCTTGACATGTCGCCTTGCCCTTTGGCCTATTGGACATGCCGACGTGTCGTCCTATCTCTTGCTAGCACTTCCCTTGACCTGCTAGCTGCCTGCCTTGCACCTTGGTCGTAGTAGCAAGGGCACACCTATCTACATACCTGCACCGCCCACAAGAAACTATGGTGGTGCTGCCATCGCCCTACCCATTAGGCCACCCAAAGAACTATGGAATAAAATATTATGGATACCCCATGCCTCACTCTACTTTTCTTCTAGTAACCCTACCCTTATCTAGTTAAGGCGACACCTTAGGAACTTTTCATGGATACCATAGAGAGCAAGACAATGCCTTATCCTAAGGCGAAGGCCTTAGTCCGACGGCTGAGGCGAGTTAGACGTCCCAACCTATACGTTCACCTTACCACCTAAGCAACGTTTAGGCGACACCTTAATAACTATGGTGTAATCAATAGGTTTTATGTACCTAAGTATGAAATTTGTTTTTTAAAGGATAAATATGGTTAAGGATAGACTAGTTCTAAGTGTCTATTAGAGTTGAGAGACATCTAAAGTAGTTTAGGACTTTGCTTTCTTTGGCTCCACTAATAATTAGGGTATGAACTAGTAGCTTGATCTAGTTGAGTCTAATGAGTTAGGTGTAGTACACACTTAGAAGACATGATTGTGAGACCCTGAGAGCAAGGTTTTTATGGAGCTAGGAAATATTTTTGCCCGCGGACATTGATTGTGCCATCATGTAGCTCATGTATTTTTTGTAAAATGACATTATAGTTTTGAGAGTAAATATTTGATTTAAAATATACATGATAAGAGGTTCAAACAAGCAATTTTTAGCTCGAGCATTTAGATAATTTTTTATCACTCATGTTTGATTTCCCATGATTCTTGATATGTCTGATCCTGTCATGAATGGCTTTCTAAATATCTAGATCAACGACTTCTATGTAGCAAGTCATTCTAGCAATATAATAAGGAAAGCTAGAGGTATCCATCCATTCCACTCTTAATGGTGTCGGCTCAACGACAGTTAAGCCAAAAGTTCCAAATGAGCTATCAGCTTTAATACTACTTGTAAGAAATAATGACACCTAATGGGGTTGAATTAGACAATATACTGTTGTTGTAATCTATGGCCTCTATTTTTCTCTTAATCAAAACCTAAGCGGATAACCAAGCGTTCATGTGTGCAACTAAGGTTTTGACTAAGGGTTGCTATCTATACCACAAAAGAAGTTATGCAACCTAGGTTTCAGACCTATCAACTAGCCTATAGCTAAGCTAAGAAAATAAAGGATTTAACCATGGTAATTATATAAATGTAGAAGCTTAAATGTGATAGAGATACAAACTCTCGTTGACGTGCTGATTTTTTTACTGATGAGTCAAGAAGCATGCAAGCTTTACCTAGTCCTTGTTGGAGCCCCACACAAGGGAATCCCATGCGAGGGCCAAGCTCCTAGATAGGGTAACTTCATAGAGAGCACTGAACCATCTCCACACGCAAAAAGTGGTGCTCTAGTTATCTGGGATACTTCCCACCATCTCCACTATCAAGTTTTCAGCTGAAACATCACTAGCCTATGTTCTATTCTTTTTCTTAACCATGACTATGTTTGCTTGCCAAGTGGTGAATTATACTTGTCTTATGAATTGGCATCCAATAGTCTTAGAACTTCAACTTTTGCCACCTGCATTCTTTCTTTCGATAAGTTCCATAAATTTTTTGCTTCTTTGGCTTGAAAGATGAGTCGACGTTTACATTGTGATCAATAATATCTCAGCTAGTTCCTTCTAGGTCGTTTGATGACTAGACAAAGATACCTTGTTACTTTAGAGGAATGGAACAATGTTTTTTCTTCTTGGTCTAGGAATGGTTTCCTAATTATGATTGTCTTATCCGAGACTAATGAATTTAATGGTTCTTTTTTGATTTGTTCAGATGATTTGGATTTTAGACTCAACTTCACATTTTTAATTTCAATTTGACTGTCTTCATCTAAAATTGTTAGTATGTGCACAATTCTTTTCCCTAGAGGGGAATCTTTTTCAATATTTCTTGCTTCTATTTGACCGCCGAAGACTGTTATGACTTTGCTAGCGGTTGACATATTTATGTAGAGGTAAGGATGAGTTATAATTGCGTCAAATGCATTGATGCTCCCTCTACCAAAAAGGTCATTATAAATGTAATGCATTCCCACGACATCAAAGCCTATTTGAGTAGTTCTTGCATTTTTCACTATACCAAAGGATACATGCAATATTGTTCTTCCTATGGCGTGACCCATTTTTTCCTTAGAAGCAGTATAAAGGGTTCTCGGCTCGTTCTAGAACTTTTCTACCGATTTCATTGCATCTAAGTGTTAATGCGAAGATGATGTCCATGGAGCTTCCTCCATCAATTAATACTTTGGAGACTGTCCATCCTTCTATGTTTGCATCGATTGACATTGCATCCATATGTGGGCAGTTTTTGATTGAAGATTTTGTTCAGAGAATGTTATTGGTAAGTGAGACTATCACGTGTTCTTATATGGTCCATCGCATAATATGGTACTTACTCTTCAGAAGTATTTTGCTTTGTTGTTTGCTTTCATGTTTCCTATTGTTGCCTATGGTGACTGTTAGCATTCTGCCTCTGCTTGGTATTACTATGTTGGTATTGGCTATTGAATGTGCAAGGGATTTATTTTCTTGGTTGTTTTGATGGTAGTTGTTTGTTGTTGAGACTTCTTGTTGTGACAACTAAAAATTAGATTGTTGAGAAGTTGGTTTCCAATGACTTTGCATTGATTGAATGTGATCGTAGTAAATGGGAATGAAGGATTTTGATGGGTTGTGTTGTTTTGACAGTGGAATGGATAATAAAATGGGTCAGACAAAGCTTAGCCTTGAATGACGTGATTTATTTTCTTTTGATTGAGACATTGATTTTGCTTCATCTTGTGTCTCTTTGATATTTTTATTTATTTTTGGACACATTTTTATATTTGTCCTGCTCTTTTTCTATCTATTTCATAGAACATGTCCTCAGGTCTTAGCGGGTTGTGACCACCAGATCGTCCATCCCTCTTTCCTTTGTAACATGTTTCATTTCTATCAAATGAACTATTATATGATGACTTCTCTTTTGGAAGTTGTTTTCATTAGTTTTGTTATCATTGTCGATACGATTTATTTGATTAAAGGAAGAGGGAGCTCTTCACTCTAAACCAGTTAATCTGGGTCGAGTGTTACTATGTTTGATTGAGTCTCGAGTGCTTGTTTCTTCAAGTCTTTACCTATGGGTTGAGTCTAGTTTGCAAATTTACAGCATGACTTCATATAGTTTAGAAACTATTTTTGGTGGTTCTCTAGCGAAGTGTGATTCACATTGCCCCTTTCTAAGCTTCTTAATTGCCACTATGATGACCACATCATCTAGTACATTGGAAACTTGTGCTTTGATTGAAACAAATCTTTCAAAATATTGGGTGAAAGGTTCCTTTGGTTGTTGTTTGTAGTTAAAAAGGTCTGCAATTGTGAGCCATGCTGGCTCAAATATGTGGAAATCAATGAGGAGGTTGGCCTTCTACTAATCCCAAGATTGGATTGAATTCTGAAGGGAAATGTGCTAGACAACCATTTGTACCTATTTTAGTGATTAAGTATCGAACACACCACATTTTTTCTATTTTTCTCATCTTTTGCTACTTTACTCTGATTACTCTTATCTTTTCTCTTCTGAAGACAAAATGGATTTCACACCATGGAATCATGTACCTACGATTCCCCTAAGAGATAGGAGTCCTAATTCTAGGGATCGCAAAATGATGCGCTTGAATGTTTGTTTTTATGCTAAATACTTGATTTGGCTCTTTGGTTGAGTGCAATGTGTTGTGGAGTTATGCCCACACTAACATTGTCACCCAGTTTTGGAAGGCAAACCGAATGCGAATCATTTACGTGCTAGGATCAGAAACTCACGTACACAGCGATTACATAACTGGACATCATCACACATTGCTCAAAGTAAATAGTGGAAAGGTACTTTTATTACATCAAGATGTCCAAGACATCCATAGAAGCTATAACATAGGGGATGTTTGGTTAGAGGGACTAAAGATTAGTCTCTAGTTTTTAGTCTCATTTAGTCCCTTTTTTGCCAAACACTATGACTAAAATATGGACTAAAATGATTTAGTCTTTAGTCCTTCATATAGGTGCTAAAAGAGACTAAAAGCCCACATGAGTGTATTTCAAGGGCATTTGAGTCTTGTGGACAATGTATTTAATGACTTTAGAATCTATTTAGTCCCTAGAACCAAACAAGTAGGGACTAAAGTTTAGTCCTAAGACTAATTGAAACCAAACATGGCCATAGTCATTTAACATTATCAAAGTGTGGAATACGAAACGTAGAAGATAAGGCCTTCACAGGCAGCTGACTGGGGTTTTGCCACTAAGATAACTAGAACTCATAGTAGTCCTGAAACTCCTAAAAGTCCTCCATGTTGCCATCATCTCCTCCTAAGCATTGAATACAGTGGGGACAACCTGGGGTGGGGTGGATTTTAAAGCAAGGGTGAGGACACATCAACGTACTCAACAAATGTCCTGTTTGGCTAAAGTGGACTAGTTGTATGTGGAGTTAAGGTTAAGCAATTGCTTTTAGTTGGTCAAGTATTTATTACTAATAGTAGAGCCAAATTTTATTAATAAACCTAGTTCTTACCCAAATGTACTCCCTCCAAGAGGACATACCAGAGATCATAATTGTAACCACCATCATTAATCATCATCATAAAGTATCCAAAGTTCTTCTAATCAAAGAGGATCCCAAGGCCGCTCTTAACCGTGAGCTCGGCTGATATACCAGTTTCTAACACTCTGCAGAGGTTGCACACTTTACCCACAAGTCGTGATTCCCATTCTGCCCAGAGATCATGACTCTCCATTGATCACTACCAAGGTGACCTAGCAGGGTCTCACTACGTAGCCTTTACAAAGATTCCCCAGAGGTCATAGTCGCCCGTTTGGTTTCTCCAGTTTGATAAACAAAGTACTTCTTCCCACAGAAAGGATGACTAACAAAACCAAATCAAAGAACCTCTTCAACCAGCCTCGGCAGAGCAAGTACTGTGCCCGGACCCCATTGACGGCCCTATGACGAAGACAACTACACCTCAAGTTCCTCTAATTAATCAGCTAAAGGCATCCCATTCCACCCTCATGGTTGTACTGTTATCCCGAGTGCTTACTCAACGAACATGTCCTTACGGAGAGGTACTCAGGAAACAGCCTGAGTCCCCTAAAGTATCACAAGATCATCATCGGGATAACATCATCGTATCATAAGTATTCATATGTTCATTGATTAAAGTAAAGCAATAGCATGAAGCTAACCATAATAACCCAAAAGGTAAACAAGGATAAGGTAAATACAGACTAGTCAATCCTTAGGTTTTAATAAAGTAATGTGGGACAATGAATTATAAAGTATGTAGGACATAATAGGTCAGAGGACACTTGTCTTCACCAGGTTGTTGCTCAGGAAGGTCTTCGGCAACACCCTCAGGAACCACGGGCTACTCGTTGTCTAAATAAAGCGATCATGCATTCAATACATTTGAACAGATACAAGGAACAATACATCAAACAAATGCAATCAAGTGAACCCAAGTTTTGATAGGATGTTATAGACACAAAAGATAAACCTAGGTGCTAGGGTGAATTAATACACTAGAAGATTAGTGATTCCCTAATTATTATGGATTACATAATTTAGTTCCACTGATTTTAGTGAGACACAAAATTATACCAGGGATAAATTCATGCAAGACATCTTATTAATCACACAAAATTAACATCTAAATATCCTTAGGGTTTTCCTTTTTATTTGTCTTATTAAATAAATAAATTATTACATAAATTAACCTATAGCCTAGACTTAAAATTAAAGTGCACAAACTGTGGATGATCATAATTTATTTGAACAGAGAATATTCCTATGAACATTTTGCAATTTGAATCACTCAATTTGGAGTTCATATGAAAAAGATAAGAAATAAACAAGTTTTGAAGTTTGAAATACAAAATTAGGTCCAATTCTGTGATTATTAAAAAAGTCAGGGGTCTGTTTATAAGAAAATAGGGGTTTGCGCGCTAAACTATAGGACAACGGGTTGATTCTCAGAAACCCGAGGGTCTCTTTAGCAAATTTACACGCGAAGGGGTATAGAGGAACCTTGACCGCACGATCACAAACAAACGGCTGAGATCTGATCCCGTGGACGAGCGCGCGTGCGGATGCGCGACGAGTGCTGATAGGCGAGCCAAGTGGCGTCAGCGACCCGAGGTAGGGCTGACAGACCGAGCCCAGCGGCAAGGGCATGGGTGAGGGGGCGAGTCCGAACGGTCGGATCCGAATCGAGCGATTAGGATTAGATTAGTTCTGCTTAGATCCGGGTCGTCTGATCTCAGATGGACGCCTGGGACCTAACGGCCAGGTCCCTCGGCTGCCAGCGGTGGCGCCGCCCTCGTCCACGGCGGAGGCCCGTAGGAGACAAGGGCGCGAGCGCGCTGGGGCCCGCTGGGATGCCGGGAAGGGCTCAGGGAGATTCAGGGGGAGTGTGGCGAACACGGTTAGGGGCATAACATTGGCACAAGGGCGCTGAAGGGGGCGTTTCACGGTGAGGCGACTCGGCAACGGCGCAATCCTACTCCGACGAGCAATCGCACACAACCAGGGACAGTCAAGGGGAAAATAGGGGCGGGACTAGGTTGCTTACATCGCGTGGAGACTCTGGGACCCTTAAACGGTGACAGGGACACGACGAGGGCCTAGGTCGACGGCGGCGGTGCTCCGGCTGCGTGGGGAAAGCTCCGGTGACCACGGGCAGAAATAACCAGAGGGGGAGAGGGCGAATGGAGGTGTGTCTCGAGTTGCGAACACCAATGTGGAACTCACCGAGGCAAAAGGCACGGCGGGGCCTCAAAGACAGCGGTAGAACGGACGTGCGGGCGCGGTGAACGGTGGCGGTCTTCCAAGTTGGGCAAGAGGCAGCGCACGAGCGAAGGCGTGCTGGGAGGTGTCTGCGGGTGGGGAAAATGGCAGAGCGGACAGGAGAGGGTTTGAATAGGGGTCGGGCGCGTGGGTAGTGGCCGGGATTTACGCGGACGTGGGCGCGGCCATGGCGAGCGCGCAGACCGGAGGTTAGAGGGGGGAAGAGCTAACAAGCGGGGCCCGCAAGACAGTGACACAGGCGCGCGGTCGCGGCAACAGGAAGAGGTGTCGACAGGCGACGCCCACTAAGCAGAGAGCGCAGGCGCGCGGGTGCACGAGGAAAGGCGCCGACATGCGGGACCCAGGTGGCACAGGGAGGGAAGGGGAGAGCGAGCGGGCGCGAGGACTGCTGCTGACAGGTGGGGCCCACCTGTCAGGCGGCGCGGGCGCGCGCGCGGCCCCACTGGGCTGGGCTGGACTGGGCCGACTGGGCTGTAAGTAGCTTTCCCTTTTTCTCCGAATTTCTAATTGCTTATATTTTTATTTTGTCTAGGGTTTTCAATTCAAATTCAAACATGTGCATCAATTTAAATGGTAATTTAGGCTCAGCATGATGCAATAATTTATGACTCACATAGTTTTGACAAAAATAAATAATTACCCCTTCACTAATTAATTTAATTCTACCCAAACGGAAGAGAGAGACTAGAGAGAGACAAAGTAACACCTGAATTTGGTAAGCATTTAGAGAAGAAATTTTATACCCCAAATTCAGAGTAATACAAACATGTTTCTTAATGCATGCATATATAAATAGATTGAATGTATAGTCAAACTAATCTAATCTACTTAATCCACCCTAGAGGAGTAACTAAGATTTAATGTGATCTAATCTAATGTGATTTAATCTAATCTAACATGATCTAATCTAATCTAATAAATATCTAATCTAGTGTAATCTAATCAGATCTAATCTAATCTAATCTAGTCTAGTCTGCATCGATTAATACAATCTAATTTAATCTGAATCTCTTAACTTACATAATTAATTTTCTTGTACTTATTTGTATGTTAGAAATATTTAACTTAGATTAATTAATACTGGTAAAAACATACTAGTTAGTCAATTTATACTTTACTCCTAAAATTCCTACCTAATTCACTCTACCCTCAATTGGTGCCCTAGTTTAACTCGATCATATAAAAAACATGACCTACATGTTTTTATGAGCTGCATAACCTATATATCTCAACTTAAAACCAAAGCAACTAAACTAGATTTTGCCTTATCTTCTTTATCTTGAGCACTATCTTAACTCTATGTCCCTAGCGCCGCATAGGTAACACCAAGACCAAGGAGGAATAGGTCAACCTCGTCGAGTAAGGGTAGGAGTCAATCCAGATCTCGAGACGAGTCAGGATCCACCATCCAAAATGGAAGTTTTCCTTACTCTAACCTTTTCTCTTACCCCAACTTTGTCTACTTCTACCTAATAGCTAAACATGATGCACACATGCTTTCCTAATCCTCTTTTACTAGTATTTAAGGACAAACAAAAAATAATAAAATGATAATAGAAAACTTTTGAGTTTTAGGCCAGTTGGAAAACTAGAAACTAAAACTACAACCAAACATTTACACTTCTCCATACGCTATCATAATCTCGAGGACGAGATTCTTTTTAAGGGGTGTAATTTATAACACCCTAAAACTCTCTTTGTAGGATTTAGTAAAATTCTCTAAAGATTTTAAAATTTTAATTTGTCCTTAATAAAGGTTAGTCATTTAGAACTATTTTTGCTAAAGAAAAATATATATAGTAAATATTAAAGTTTTGCTTGTGTACTTAAATTATTTTCTTAAAATATACATGGTGAAACAATTTACATGAGACATTCCTATTGAATAAATAATAAATAAATAAACAAAATAAAACCTTACACTTCATGCTGGATTTTCTTGATTGCACATTTATATTTATGATTGTGAACATGGTTTAGAAATTCAAAGCAAGAAATTAAAAAGGAGGTAGAAATAGGAAAACATGAATAGAAATAAAAAAGAAAGGGAAAGACAGAGCGCGTTGGGCTGATTTCTCCCTGCTCTAGCCCATTTGTCCCACGTTCCAGCCCTCAGTCGCCCACACCCTCTTAGGGCTTGTTCGGTTACACCAATCCAGAGGGGGATTGGAGGGGTTTAAATCCCCGTCTAGTCATTTTTGACTAGGAGGGGATTTAATCCCCTCCGATCCCCCTCTGGATTAGTGTAACCGAACATGCCCTTATGGTTTGTTCGATTACACCAATACAGAAGGGAATTGGAGGGGTTTAAATCTTATTCTAGTCATTTTTGACTAAAATGACTAGAATAAGATTTAAACCCCTCCAATTCCCTTTTCAATAGGTGTAACCGAACATATACCTGATGTGTCACCAACGTGCAGGAGCCGCTTTGCGAGTTCAACCGTCTCCATCAAATTCTATTTGAACCGATTGCGGGATCCTCGAGCGGATCTTCTCGTCGTATCCGCCTCTACAAGCTATATCTTGCCTGTAGAGACCCTTGTGATTCTCCCTCTGCCACAAGACGCGAGCAGATCGAGTCATAGATGTCGCTGCCCGTGAATAGAAAGAGTGAGCGAAGAGAGGAGAGAGTCGCTGTGAGAGAAACCCCCGATACGCCAGCGCTGATGCCTCAGGACGGGTTGCGCAAGGGGTGCTTAGGTTCTCGCAGGGAAAAGCTGATGGTCGGGCGTTCGGGAATTTCTCGTCGTCGATCAACATCATCGACGTTCTGCGCCGTAACGCTCTACCACCGTCGATGCTCTGAATGCCGGTGAGAGTACCCCTGTGATTCGCGCTTACCCCCTCATTGTTACACACGGCACCTCATCGTACTTGGTTTGGGGCACCAGTGCATTGGGACATCGTACACTGGTGAGGTAGCCACAACAGACCCGCAAAGCGCCATGGGCAGGACTCCACGCTGCAACACCATCGGTAAGAAACCCTCCAGGTTGTTCTCTTTCCCCCCCTCTCTGCATAGCACTTGCCGTTCTTAATTTGGGACAACATGAGGGCCGGAACAAGGCATGCCAGCGTGGCGCCGCAGCTCTGGGCAAGCGTCGCTACGGCTCGGATCGGAGGAAGAGGAAAGCATGTCGGTCGTTGATTCCAAATGGGATGGATGTGATTAGAATGCTGTGTACACCTTCACCTATTTAAATATGTGTTGTGGGTTGTTGATTGGGCAGATCAAATAAGATTCAGGCATGGGTGATTTCGGATCGTCGATCCGAGATCCAAGGGTGAATATAGCGTACTTGTTCGGCGGTGGTCGGTTCTAATCATGGCCGCTAATTTCAGATCTATTGGTCGAGCGTTCACGTGCGCTATAGCTGCGAGGAAGTTTTATCAAAGAACCCCTTGAATTTGCCATAATCCTCCTATCGCTCGCGTAGACACGAGAATCATAACAAACCGATCCCGAATCATGTAAAAAGACCCCTAAACTCATGAGAATCTAACCCATAGTCCACGGGATTTTCTAGTTAATATAAATCATATATGGTAATGAATTTTTAGTATAAAAATAATTTAGAAAACTTAGAAATTCATATCTTATTCATTTTAATTCTGTTTATCGAACATACGAATTCATGACGACGCGTAGAATATTATTACACAGATTGTTTCCTTGTTTGGTGTAATGTTATTTTTATTTTGTTCTTTGTCTATCTGTACGTATTTATGAGATATAAAGCCTAACTTGGAGAAGTACCTGGAGTTACACCAAAAAGGCAAGTTGTGTCATTGATCACATTGTTTGACCTAATAATATTAAACTTTATGTTCTCACCCTACTTGCACAGCTAGGTTAAATTGATGGGACCTAATAGATTACCTAGTTTTGTTTAGCCTACACCTTGCATTAAAATAAATTATTGGATAGTCTTGTTGTTGCTCCCCTGGTTTTGGGATTAATGTTACATATGAATTATGATAATTCCTTATTACTATTGTTGGCTTTATTATTATGCATGATAAGGTCATTTTGTTAATTGGAACATGGAGCGACCAGCCGAGACAACAGTGCTACCACAAGGGTGGAATAGAACGCTATTGGCTGATTAATTATGGAAGCTAGTGAGGGATAACCTTACGCGAAAAGGGACAAGCGGAGAGCGAATCACTGCAAAGTATATAGGGAGGTTCTCGAGTCAATTTGTCTATGAAAGATTTTCGGATGAGGGATTCCTGTACTTCCTTTTGCCTGAAACCGAAGCGGTTTTTCGAATGCTAGTGGAACTTTATAAAGACCTCGTAGTGTGCTCTCGTCAACTCACCTCGGAAGTGTTCAAGGGTTCGTACAACCCGAGGAAAAAAGAGAACACGACTTGTAGGTAAAGATGTACAACCTCTGCAGAGTGTAAAACTAATATATCAGTTGTGCTCACGGTTATAAGCGGTTCGGACCCTCACATGAGTAAATGATGGAGTTAAATTAAACCGAACATACATTGCATTGTGGGTACTTCATCTATGATCTCTTGTTTAATTGGGATGATATGTACTTATACTTAGTAATTGCTAATAAAATTTTGAACAACAAAGTTAAAAGCTATGCTCAGTCTCAATTATTTTTCTTGGTAAGCCTTACACTACACTTCTTGAGCCCCAACGATAAGTGACCTCATACACACTTTCCCCACACTTATTGAGCGATGACCGTATGAGAGCTCGTCATTGCTATAATCACATCAGGTCAAGAATCAGGTTTTGCGGAAGGAGGATCATGCAAAATAGTTCGAAGAGGTTTAGGCTATCGTTTCCTAGTCAACTATGATTGTGGAGGATCATCGTTGTCATATGGTGTAATTTATTTAGTTATTTTGTACAGAAATTGTATTAAGTAATAAATATGTGACATTATTTTCTGTACACTGAGTCGTCATATGTGTGAAACTTGATTCTGGCACACATGTGAGATACATCTAGATTTGTCCTTAAATCCGGGTGTGACATGTTATTAGTGTATTTTTGTCTATATTCATGATGTATGGTTGAGTTGTCATATGATACATACATGGGTTCTTTGATATGTGATAATGGGGATTGCTGTGTTAGTGACTTGACCTTTGCAAGTATATTTTATATTGTGAAGTGTGAACGATATCGTGTTTGAACAAGAATTGATTTTATGGGCCTGTTTTCTAGTATGTGATGTTAGGTAAAATTATCGCGAGTAATTAGCTTGATAATTTAGATGTTTGCTCTGCCCCTTTACGCTCATATTTTATCACTAGGAACATGCCCGTGCGATGCCACGGAACAAAAATTGCGATCCTCCAATGGACTTAGGACCCTGGCGACGGGCGGCGTGAGTACAATAGTGACGGCAAAATATGTGATTATTAAACATAGATACAACAGCAGGTCAACCATGTCTCCGGGCACGAACGCGCCGCCCTCCCGCCGCCGCCGCTCGCCGTGCTCGCGCAGCACGTGCTCGATGAACCGGTCGAACTTCGCGGCCAGCCGCTTCATCCTGCCCACGTACCCGGTGCGCGTCGAGCCAGCCGAGCCACGACACCATGTCGCCCACGTGCAGCGCGCCGTTGAGGAAGAAGATCTCCTCGATCATCCACCTGAACTCCTCGGGCGTGGCCGCGGCGCCCGGCCCGGCGCCGCCTCGCCCACGTACTTCTTGCCCAGCACCATGCGCGAGATCACGTTGAGCGTCACCATGAGTAGGCGCTCCTTGAGCACCCGTCGTGCTGGTGCTTGTGGCCGGGTGCAGGTCGCGCAACATGGCACAGACCTCCTCGGCGCGCACGCGCTCCGTGAGGCGGAGCTGGCGCACGCTGAGCAGCTCCGTGACCCACAGCTTGCGGAGCTGGCGCCAGTAGGGCCCGTAGTGCGACCACAGCATGCCGGAGTAGTTGTACATGGTGTGCTTGCCGCAGGCCATGCGGGGCCGGTCGAGGTACGCCAGGTCCTGGGTCTTGAGGAGGACCTCGGCCACCTCGACGGAGGAGCCCACGACGACGGGGAAGGAGCCGAAGCGAAGCGACATGAGCGGGGAAGGAGGCGGCTGCGCGCATGGCGGGGAAGGAGGCGGCTGCGGGAGCGGGAGCGGGAGCGGATCCGGCGCTAGGCGCGACTCGCGAGCGAGGATGGAATCGCAATCGGACGGTGGGGATGGACGCAATCGGACGGTCGGGATACAGGCGAGGGCACGATTGTGCCTGATCTACACTATCGTCTTAAGGATTAGTAGAGATAGAAGCTATTGCTGATGCTATTTAAGCTAAAGTTGGACCTCTACATTTCATCATATCGCTGGTGCTATTTAGCTAAAATTGGAGCTCTACGAAAAAAAACATGCCCTCTGAAGTGCGTCCATTACATTCCATGATGTTACATGTTCTTTAACATAAGCGCAAAGTATTTTTTATACTTGCAGAGTTTCAATAATCATAGGTTCACAGCTCTTCTTTCTTTGTGTAGACGTATCGATTTGCAAAATGCGAACGCGGCTATCTCGACCTCGAGAGCCGCGAGCTCGGCGACGAGCCCGTAGAAGTAACACTACTCCCGGACCAGTGCTACTTACTTCTGTTAAATCTTTAGGATTATATTTGTTGGGGACCATAATTAGGGGTACCCTCAAGGCTCCTAATTCTCAGCTGGTAACCTCCATCAGCATAAAGCTGCAAAGGCCTGATGGATGCGATTAAGTCAGGAATCGGTCCATACGAGGGACTCGATCACGCCTCGCCCGAGCCTAGCCTCGGACAAGGGCAGCCGACCCCGGAGGATCTCCGTCTCGCCCGAGGCCCCCCTCCAACGGCGAATGTGTTCCCGGCTCGCCCGAGGCCCTGTCTTCGCTAAGAAGCAACCATGACCAAATCGTCGCGCCGACTGACCAAGTCGCAGGAGCATTTAATGCAAAGGTGGCCTGACACCTTTATCCTGACGCGCGCCCCCCAGCCGGCAGAGCCGAAGTGACCGCCGTCACTTCGCCGCTCCACTGACCGGCCTGACAGAAGGACAGCGCCGCCTGCGCCACTCCGACTGCGATGCCACTTGACAGAGTGAGACTGACATGCAGTCAGGCCCTGCTGAAGGCACCATAGGAAGCTCCGCTCCGCCCGACCCAGGGCTCGGACTCGGGCTCAGTCCCGGAAGACGGCGAACTCCGCCCGACCCAGGGCTCGGACTCGGGCTAAGTCCCAGAAGACGACGATCTCCGCTCTGCCCGACCCAGGGCTCGGACTCGGGCTAAGTCCCGAAAGACGGCGAACTCCGCCCGACCCAGGGCTCGGACTCGGGCTAAGTCCCAGAAGACGACGATCTCCGCTCCGCCCGACCCAGGGCTCGGACTCGGGCTAAGTCCCGGAAGACGGCGAACTCCGCCCGACCCAGGGCTCGGACTCGGGCTAAGTCCCAGAAGACGACGATCTCCGCCTCGCCCGACCCAGGGCTCGGACTTGGGCTCGGCCCCAGAAGACGACGATCTCCGCCTCGCCCGACCCAGGGCTCGGACTTGGGCTCGGCCCCAGAAGACGACGAACTCCGCTTCGCCCGACCCCAGGGCTCGGACTCCACCCCGGCATCAGCCAGCGATTTCCGCCTCGCCCGAACCTGGGGCTCGGACCCGACCTCGGCCACGGAAGACAGACTCGACCTCGGCTTCGGAGGAGCTTCCACATCGCCCAACCTAGGGCGCAGACCAGCCACGTCAACAGGAGGCGCCATCATCACCCTACCCCGAGCTGACTCGGGCCGCAGGGAACAAGACCAGCGTCCCATCTGGCTCGCTCCGCCAGATAGGCAATGATGGCGCCCTGCATACTCTGTGACGACGGCGGCTCTCAGCCCCCTTACGGAAGCAAGAGGACGTCAGCAAGGATTCAACCGCTCCGACAGCTGTCCCTCCGCCAGGCTCCATCGCTCCTCCGACGGCCACGACATCACACCAGCTGGGTGCCAAAGTCTCTCCGGCTGCCACAACGGCATGTACTTAGGGCGCTAGCTCTCCTCCGCTAGACACGTAGCACTCTGCTACACCCCCCATTGTACACCTGGATCCTCTCCTTACACCTATAAAAGGAAGGACCAGGGCCCTCTTAGAGAGGGTTGGCCGCGCGGGGACGAGGACGAGGTACGCGCTCGCTTGAAGCCGCTCGCTCCCTCTCCCGCGTGGACGCTTGTAACCCCCTACTGCAAGCGCACCCGACCTGGGCGCGGGACGAACACGAAGGCCGCGGGATTCCCACCTCTCTCACGCCGGTCTCCGGCCGCCTCGCTCTCCCCCCTTCGCGCTCGGCCTCGCGCTCGACCCATCTAAGCTGGGGCACGCGGCGACATTCACTCGTCGGCTCAGGGACCCCCCGGTCTCGGAACGCCGACAGTTGGCGCGCCAGGTAGGGGCCTGCTGCGTGTTGACGAACAGCTTCCCGTCAAGCTCCAGATGGGCAGTCTCCAGCAACCTCTCCAACCCGGGGCGGTGCTCCGTTTCGGGAGTCTTGAGTTCATGTCCCTCGACGGCAGCTACGACATGATACTCCTTCCACCGCCGCGCGACGACGACAATGGCAGCCGACAGCCCGCCCACCGGTGGCGGAATCGACGACGTCTTCCCCGCGTGGTGGAAGAACAACGTTCGAGCTCACCCCGTCTTCTCCCCCGCCGACGGAGGAGGAGGCGGGGCAACCAAGGCCAAGCAGGAGGTAGCGCCTCGTCGGCTGTCGAGCGAGTCGACGGCCCCAGCGCCCCAGCGAGGGGCGCGTCGGGCATCGACCTCGCGTTTGAGGCGAAGGCGAGCGCCGTCTCCCCGCGACACGCCAATCTCGAGCAAGCAGACGACGCCAGCACGCTCGCGAAAAGCTTGCTGGACGTCACCCTCGTACCTGAGACGACGATGCAGTCAGTCCCCGACGTGACCTCATCGCCGCCCGTCGACCAGAAGGTACCGACCGATTCCCATCCCACGTCTTTCGGATTCAGCCTCAACCCGCCTAGCGACTTCGCTTTGGCGGGCGCTCTCGTAGAGGCAAGTCCAAACCCTCTGGGGTTTCGTACGCTGTCACCTTGGGACCGGCTGACGGACGTCTCGACCTACGGGCCCTCTGGGTCCGAGGAAGACGACGGGCCCAACATCTGTTGGGATTTCTCTAGACTTGGCAACCCCAGTGCCATGCGGGACTTCGTGACCGCATGCGACTACTGCCTTTCCGACTGTTCCGACGGTAGCCGTAGCCTCGGCGACGAGGACTGCGGCCCAAGTCGCGAGTGCTTCCACGTCGATCTAGGGGGTCCCTACGAAGGCAACCATCTCGGCATGCCGGAGGATGGTGATCTCCCTAGGCCGGTGCCTCGCGTTGACATCCCACAGGAGCTAGCTGTGGTCCCCGTTCAGGCGGGGGGTCATGACCCACAGCTTGAGCAAATCCGCGGGGTGCAGGCCAGGCTCGACGAGGGAGCAGGAGCGCTTGAGCCGATCCACCGGGACGCCGAGCAGGCATGGGCGGGCCAACCCCCGGCCGGAGAAATACGTCATCTACCCCAGGGCTTCCAGCACCGCGTCGCCGACGACGTCAGGGTCAGGCCACCACCCGCATCTAGTGGGGTCGGCCAGAACCTGGCTGCAGCAGCGATGCTTCTCCGCGCGATGTCGGAGCCATCAACCACCGAGGGGCGGCGAATCCAGGGGAGCTCAAGAATCTCCTGGAAGGCGCCGCGGTCCGACGGGCCGAGAGCTCTGCCTCCCGAAGGCAGGGGCACCCCTCGGAACCTCATGCCGCGACTTCCCGATTTATGCGGGAAGCCTCGGTCTACACCGGACGCATGCGCAACACCGCGCCTGCGGCCCCGGGTCGCCTCGGCAACGAGCACCATCACCGCGACCGTCGGGCCCACCTCGACGAGAGGGTGCGCCGAGGCTACCACCCCAGGCGTGGGGGGCGCTACGACAGCGGGGAGGATCGGAGTCCCTCGCCCGAACCACCGGGTCCGCAGGCCTTCAGCCGGGCCATACGACGGGCGCCGTTCCCGACCCGGTTCCGACCCCCGACTACTATCACGAAGTACTCGGGGGAGACGAGACCGGAACTGTGGCTCGTGGACTACCGTCTGGCCTGCCAACTGGGTGGAACGGACGATGACAACCTCATCATCCGCAACCTCCCCCTGTTCCTCTCCGACACCGCTCGCGCCTGGTTGGAGCACCTGCCTCCGGGGCAGATCTCCGACTGGGACGACCTGGTCCAAGCTTTCGCCGGCAATTTCCAGGGCACGTACGTGCGCCCCGGGAATTCCTGGGACCTCCGAAGCTGCCGACAGCAGCCGAGAGAGTCTCTCCGGGACTACGTCCGGCGATTCTCGAAGCAGCGCACCGAGCTGCCCAACATCACCGACTCGGATGTCATCGGCGCGTTCCTCGCCGGCACCACCTGCCGCGACCTGGTGAGTAAGCTGGATCGCAAGACCCCCACCAGGGCGAGCGAGCTGATGGACATCGCCACCATGTTCGCCTCCGGCCAAGAGACGGTCGAGGCTATCTTCCGGAAGGACAAGCAGCCCCAGGGCCGCCCATCGGAAGATGTCCCCGAGGCGTCAACTCAGCGCGGCGCCAAGAAGAAGGGCAAGAAGAAGTCGCAAGCGAAACGCGACGCCTCCGACGCGGACCTTGTCGCCGCCGCCGAGTACAAGAACCCTCGGAAACCCCCCGGAGGTGCCAACCTCTTCGACAAGATGCTCAAGGAGCCGTGCCCCTACCACCAGGGGCCCGTCAAGCACACCCTTGAGGAGTGCGTCATGCTTCGGTGCCACTTCCACAGGGTCGGGCCACCCGCGGAGGGTGGCAGGGCCCGCGATGACGACAAGAAGGAAGATCACCAGGCAGGAGAGTTCCCCGAGGTCCGCGACTGCTTCATGATCTACGGTGGGCAAGCGGCGAACGCCTCGGCTCGGCATCGCAAGCAAGAGCGTCGGGAGGTCTGTTCGGTGAAGGTGGCGGCGCCAGTCTACCTAGACTGGTCCGACAAGCCCATCACCTTCGACCAAGCCGACCACCCCGACCACGTGCCGAGCCTGGGGAAATACCCGCTCGTCGTCGACCCCGTCATCGGCGACGTCAGGCTCACCAAGGTCCTCATGGACGGAGGCAGCGGCCTCAACATCATCTACGCCGAGACCCTCGGGCTCCTGCGTGTCGATCTGTCCTCTATCCGGGCAGGCGCTGCGCCCTTCCATGGGATCATTCCCGGGAAGCACGTCCAGCCCCTCGGACAGCTCGACCTTTCCGTCTGCTTCGGAACACCCTCCAACTTCCTAAGGGAGACCCTGACGTTCGAGGTGGTCGGGTTCCGAGGAACCTACCACGCGGTACTGGGGAGGCCATGCTACGCGAAGTTCATGGCCGTCCCCAACTACACCTACCTGAAGCTCAAGATGTCGGGCCCCAATGGGGTCATCACCATTGGCCCCACGTACAAACACGCGTTCGAATGCGACGTGGAGTGCGTGGAGTACGCCGAGGCCCTCGCCGAGTCCGAGGCCCTCATCGCCGACCTAGAGAGCCTCTCGAAGGAGGTGCCAGACGTGAAGCGTCATGCCGGCAACTTTGAGCCAGCGGAGGCGGTTAAGTCCGTCCCCCTCGACCCCCGCAGTGATGCCTCCAAGCAAGTCCGGATCGGCTCCGAGCTCGGTCCCAAATAGGAAGCAGTGCTCGTCGACTTTCTCCGCGCGAACGCCAACGTCTTCGCGTGGAGTCCCTCGGACATGCCCGGCATACCGAGGGATGTCGCCGAGCACTCGCTGGACATCCGATCCGGAGCCCGACCCGTCAAGCAGCCTCTGCGCCGATTCGATGAGGAGAAGCCCAGAGCCATAGGCGAGGAGATCCATAAGCTAATGGTGGCAGGGTTCATCAAGGAGGTATTCCATCCCGAATGGCTTGCCAACCCTGTGCTTGTTAGAAAGAAAGGGGGGAAATGGCGGATGTGTGTAGACTACACTGGTCTCAACAAAGCATGTCCGAAGGTTCCCTACCCTCTACCTCGCATCGACCAAATCGTGGATTCCACTGCTGGGTGTGAAACCCTGTCTTTCCTCGATGCCTACTCGGGGTATCACCAAATCAGGATGAAAGAGTCCGACCAGCTCGCGACTTCTTTCATCACACCCTTCGGCATGTACTGCTATGTCACCATGCCGTTCGGCTTGAGGAATGCGGGCGCGACGTACCAGCGGTGCATGAACCATGTGTTCGACGAACACATCGGCCGCACGGTCGAGGCCTACGTCGATGACATCGTAGTCAAGACGAGGAAAGCCTCCGACCTCCTTTCCGACCTTGAAGTAACATTCCGATGTCTCAAGGCGAAGGGCGTCAAGCTCAATCCCGAAAAGTGTGTTTTCGGGGTGCCCCGAGGCATGCTCTTGGGGTTCATCGTCTCCGAGCGGGGCATCGAAGCCAACTCGGAGAAGATCGCAGCTATCACCAGCATGGGGCCCATCAAGGACTTGAAAGGCGTACAGAAGGTCATGGGATGCCTCGCGGCTCTGAGCCGCTTCATCTCACGCCTCGGCGAAAGAGGTCTACCTCTATACTGCCTCTTAAGGAAGGCCGAGTGCTTCACTTGGACCCCTGAGGCTGAGGGAGCCCTCGGGAACCTGAAGGCGCTCCTCACGAAGGCGCCTATCTTGGTACCCCCAGCTGCCAGAGAAGCCCTCTTGGTCTACGTCGCCGCGACCACTCAGGTGGTTAGCGCCGCGATTGTGGTCGAGAGGCAAGAGGAGGGGCATGCATTGCCCGTTCAGAGGCCAGTTTACTTCGTCAGCGAGGTACTGTCCGAAACCAAGATCCGCTACCCACAAGTTCAGAAGCTACTGTACGCGGTGATCCTAACGCGGCGGAAGCTGCGACACTACTTCGAGTCTCACCCGGTAACTGTGGTGTCATCCTTCCCCCTGGGGGAGATCATCTAGTGCCGGGAGGCCTCGGGTAGGATTGCAAAGTGGGCGGTGGAAATCATGGGCGAGACGATCTCGTTCGCTCCTCGGAAGGCCATCAAGTCCCAGTTCTTGGCGGACTTCGTAGCTGAATGGGTCGACACCCAGCTACCGACAGCTCCGATCCAGCCGGAGCTCTGGACCATGTTCTTCGACGGGTCGCTGATGAAGACAAGAGCCGGCGCAGGCCTACTCTTCATCTTGCCCCTTGGGAAGCACCTACGCTACGTGCTACGCCTCCATTTCCTGGCGTCCAACAATGTGGCCGAGTATGAGGCTCTGGTCAACGGGTTGCGGATCGCCATCGAGCTAGGGGTCCGACGCCTCGACGCTCGCGGTGACTCGCAGCTCGTCATCGACCAAGTCATGAAGAACTCCCACTGCCGCGACCCAAAGATGGAGGCCTACTGCGATGAGGTTCGGCGCCTGGAAGACAAGTTCTACGGGCTCGAGCTCAACCACATCGCCCGGCGCTACAACGAGACTGTGGACGAGCTGGCTAAAATAGCCTCGGGGCGAACGACGGTTCCCCCAGACGTCTTCTCCCGGGATTTGCATCAACCCTCCGTCAAGATCGACGACACGCCCGAGCCCGAGGCGTCCTCGGCCCAGCCCGAGGCACCCTCGGCCCAGCCTGAGGTACCCTCGGCTCAGTCCGAGGCACCCTCGGCTCGGCCCGAGGCATCCTCGTTCAGCCCGAGGTACCCTCGGCCCCCGAGGGCGAGACGCTGCACGTTGGGGGGGAGCGAAGTGGGGTCACGCCTGATCAAAACTAGCAGACCCCGTACCTGCAATATCTCCACCGAGGAGAGCTACCCTCCAACCGAGCCGAAGCTCGGCGGCTGGCGCGACGCGCCAAGTCGTTCGTCTTGCTGGGAGATGAGAAGGAGCTCTACCACCGCAGCCCCTCGGGCATCCTCCAGCGATGCATCCCCATCGCCGAAGGTCAGGAACTCCTGCAAGAGATACACTCGGGGGCTTGCGGCCATCACGCAGCACCTCGAGCCCTTGTCGGGAACGCTTTCCGACAAGGCTTCTATTGGCCAACGGCGGTGGCCGACGCCACTAGAATTGTCTGCACCTGTGAAGGGTGTCAGTTCTACGCAAGACAGACCCACCTGCCCGCTCAGGCTCTGCAGACGATACCCATCACCTGGCCTTTCGCTGTGTGGGGTCTGGATCTCGTCGGCCCCTTGCATAAGGCACCCAGGGGCTACACGCACCTGCTGGTCGCCATCGACAAATTCTCCAAGTGGATCGAGGTCCGACCTTTGAACAGCATCCGGTCCGAGCAGACGGTGGCGTTCTTCACCAACATCATCCATCGCTTCGGGGTCCCGAACTCCATCATCACCGACAACGGCACCCAGTTCACCGGCAGAAAGTTCTTGGACTTCTGCGAGGATCATCACATCCGGGTGGACTGGGCCGCCGTGGCTCATCCCATGTCAAATGGGCAAGTAGAGCGTGCCAACGGCATGATTCTACAAGGGCTCAAGCCTCGGATCTACAACGACCTCAACAAGTTCGGCAAGCGATGGATGAAGGAACTCCCCTCGGTGGTCTGGAGTCTGAGGACAACGCCAAGCCGAGCCACGGGCTTCACGCCGTTCTTCCTAGTCTACGGGGCCGAGGCCGTCTTGCCCACAGACCTGGAATACGGCTCCCCGAGGACGAGGGCCTACACCGACCAAAGCAACCAAGCTAGCCGAGAAGACTCGCTGGACCAGCTGGAGGAGGCTCAGGATAAGGCCTTACTACACTCGGCGCGATACCAGCAGTCCCTGCGACGCTACCACGCCCGAGGGGTCCGGTCCCGAGACCTCCAGGTGGGCGACCTGGTGCTTCGGCTGCGACAAGACGCCCGAGGGTGGCACAAGCTCACGCCTCCCTGGGAGGGGCCGGTCGTCATCGCCAAAGTTCTGAAGCCTGGAACATACAAGCTGGCCAACAGTCAAGGCGAGGTCTACAGCAACGCTTGGAACATCCAACAGCTACGTCGCTTCTACCCTTAAGATGTTTTCAAGTTGTTCATATACCTCGCTCCCACGCAAAGTTTAGTCATCAAGGAAGGGTCAGCTTTGCCTCGGCAAAGCCCGACCCTCCCTCGGGGGCTAAAAGGGGGGGAACCCCTCTGCGTCGAATTTTTTCCTCGAAAAAAGGTCCTTTCTGCCAGAATGTCTTTCGTGCTTTTTGACTACTTCGAAAGTGGATCCTGAAAACGACGGAGTACACGTAAGCAGCCAAGGCTGACCGAGCCGAGGGACTCCTACGCCTCCGGGATACGGATACCTCACTCATCACCTTCTGCGATAAGTAACTCACGTTCGGATAAGTGATTCCACGGACCGAACAAGTCTTCACGTTCGGAAGCTCTTCTGCCGAAGCGATTGTTTGAGCCTTCTCGACTGCGTCGGGAACAGAACCCCATGGACGGGCAAGAGTGCGCGTATGCGGCAAGGCCGACCAAGCTGAGGGACTCCTAAGCCTCCGGGATACGGATACCTCACTCATCACCTTCCGTGAGAAGCAACTCTCGCTCGCGCAAAACAATTCTGTTACCAACAAAAAAGTCCAGATACTCGAAACAAGAGGAAAAGAGACGCAGCTTTACAACACGGCGAAGGTGTGTTTAGGCCTCGGCGGCCGCAGAAAACACACGCTACAAGATAATCCGATCCTGCAGGCTCGGATCTCGACGACTGAAGGGAGCAGCGGCACCCTCGGCATCGACGACACCTTCGGCGAGGTCCGACCTAGCCTCGGACGGAGACGCGGTCCGAGGATCTCCACTCTAAAGGACGACGTCATCGCCACGCCCGGGCCATCGTCGCCAGGGTCTTCTCCGGGAATCCGGCCCGAGCAGGCGGCTCGGCTGGTCAACTCCGGTGTCGGTCCCGCTAACGGACGACCCGGCTAGGCTCCGGCCAACCAGGTTTCCTTTTCGAGCCAACCCCGCCTCTGTTCATGGTGACACCGCTACCCCTGGCCTCGGCTCATCGAAGAGCGGCCGAGGGGTTCCTTTAACTAAGCTAGAGAAGCCTCGGACAACAAGGCCGACCGAGCCGAGGGACTCCTACGCCTCCGGGATACGGATACCTCACTCGTCACCTTTACACGGGGCGACTCACGCTTGGTGAAGCGGTTCAGACAACCAACAGGCGAGTCTTAGTGCTCGAAAATAAGGAAAAAACACGGCTTCGTGCCGAAAATACATACATGTTCAGGCCTCGACAGCCACAATGAACAAAAACACTGGCATTCAAAGTGCCATTACAAACGGAACTCCGGTTCCACCTCCGCAGGTACGAACAACCCCACTCGATGGGGGGGGCCTGCGGAGCAACAGAAGACCGACGAACGGCGCGTTGTCGCCCGCTCCAGCAGCGGCGACGACGACGACTTCTGCTCCGGGGGGCCGAACAGCGGCAGCGCTGACCCCAGGGCGGATGCTGCTGCCAAGAGGCCCCCGCCCATGCCCAAACTCGTGAGGCAAGGACGGGCAGAAGGCCGTAGAGTTGGAGGTCGGTCCGTGGGTGGCCCTGGCTATCTCGTCGACGGAAGAACCTCTTCCAGCTGTCGTGGCAGACGCCGGCGCCGGAGCGGCTCCGAAGCCACTCGCGTCCGAGAGCCAGGCACGCTGCAGCTGCCAGCGCCACGGACGACGACCGCCCTTTCCCTCCGATCACTGAGGGAAGGAGCGGGCCACTGCCCACGCAGGGGCCGACCCCAACTCGGCTCACTCCCCTCCCCAGCCCTGGTGATGAAAATCCTTGAGGCTGAGGGAGGGGCAGAGGCCGCAGCCCGGCTCGCTTTCCCCCACCATCAAACTGGAGGTCACCATCTTGGGTGACCGCCGGCGGAGGGGTGCAGCCGGGCTGCATGATGAAAATCCTTGAAGCCGAACGATGGCTGAAAGGTACCCACTCCCACGGAGTTGCGTCCTCCAACGACGAGGCGGAAAGACGGCGGATATCCCCCATCCGGGGGCTTGGAAGGTGGAAAGACACGATGCATAAGGGAGCGCGAAGACAGGTCGCCTTCCAAAGGGGGTCACCCTCCTTTTAAAGCCGACTCTCCCTGCTTGCGTCCCCAGCCGTCGCGGGCTGAGTCTTCTCCAACACACTCCAAGGTCCTCCCCCTACGACGCGGGGGCTGGGTCCCACACGTCATGCAAGCCGGCTCAGAGCAGAAGAAGCCAAACCGCCGTGCGCGGTGCGTACAACTACCCAGCGGTTACAAGCGACCCTCCACTTTTGCCCAGACCAGCGGGCGAAAGGGCGGGCAGCCATGCAGGCAGCATGCAACCGCGCCGAGTGGGCGCGCTTCTCCGACTCTCAACACGCCCGGCGTGGAGGCCCAGGCCCACGCGTCATGCAACCGGCGCGCCAAATGCTTCGTGCATGCAACTGCACCGCCACTTGCGCCACTACCGCGCCTCCTCGACTGCGGAACCAACACCGCGACTCGAGGCGACCCAGCGCGCGACCCAGCAGCGCCAGCCTGGCGCGACGGTCAATGCGGCCAAAAGTGGGCCGGCAGTAATGGCGGTGGCAGGCGGGCAGGAGCAGCGGCCACGTCGTCAGCCAAGCTCACGTCCCGTCCGGGGGCAGCGAGAGAACCCTCTCGCACGGCGTGAAGACAACGCGCCCGTGATCCGTTCCTCGAACGGCTCGCGCACGCACAACGACCACCCCGCCAACCACTCGCCCCGTCGCATTAACTCCGCGACGGGACAGGCGGCGCCTCTGGCAGGAGAAGCGGGCGACGCTTCGCCTTCGCCATAATGACCGCGTCAAAAAAGGTACGCCGCGTCGTTCGATTTCGTATCCTTTTCCTTTTCCCCCTTTCTCTCTCTTGCAACAGGGACCGGGAAAGGGGGATAACCCGAAAGGGATCCTTCCCTGTGAAGGAACCAGGCTCCGAGCCTCCCTACTAATCAGAGGTTCGAAGGCTGGCCCCTCGGAAGGGTTCGACAGCCTCCTCAGATCGTGTGGGCCCTACACCCACTACTGGTCAGAGGTTCGAAGGTCGGCCCCTCGGAAGGGTTCCACGGCCGCCTCAGGCTACTCGGGCTCCGCGCCCACTATTGATCAGGGGTTCGAAGGCTGGCCCCCGAAGGGTTCACAACCGCCTCAGACGCCGAGCGAGGGATGACCATGGGTACGTTCGATACATAACCAAGGCTCGGGCTATGCTCCCGAGGTACCCTAGGACATTTCCGAGACCAGCGGGAACGATCTTGTAACGGAATCCCATCAGAGGGAGGCATCGAGCCCTCGGACCCCGTCGCCAGGGGACCGGGTCCGGCAGATCACCCGCGGGTACTTTTGGGCATGCCTCTGGGCCCCTAGCCGACCCCTAACGAACGGGGCACGGACGTCCACTCGGATTACCCGCTTGCAGCTCACCGGAGACACCATGTTCGGCGCCCATCGAGGGCAACATGGCGCTTTCCCCCCTCCTCCTTGCGGAAAGGCGACGCAGGGGCGTATGTAAAAAAGCTGAGTCTGTCCCTGATCGCCCTCTCGCCCTGTGCAGAGGCTCGGGGGCTGCTCTCGCAAACCCGGCTCCGGCCGAACCGTTGACAGCGTCAACATACCAGCCCGAGAACTTGGGACCCGACCGTACACCCGGGCTACGGCCAGCTCGCATGAGGGAACGACCAGACCAGCCGCAGCGTTACGCGAGGCATTAAGACCTCGGAGGAGTGAAACCACTCCTCCGAGGCCTCGGGGGCTACACCCAGCGGGTGCGCTCGCGCGCACCCACCGGAACAAAACGCAACCGAGAAAGGCTGGTCCCCTTGCAAAAAAGTGCGACGAAAGCCTCCAAGCGAGTGCTAACACTCCCTTTGAGGCTTGGGGGCTACTGTCGGGGACCATAATTAGGGGTACCCTCAAGGCTCCTAATTCTCAGCTGGTAACCCCCATCAGCATAAAGCTGCAAAGGCCTGATGGGTCCGATTAAGTCAGGGATCGGTCCATACGAGGGACTCGATCACGCCTCGCCCGAGCCTAGCCTCGGACAAGGGCAGCCGACCCCGGAGGATCTCCGTCTCGCCCGAGGCCCCCCTCCAACGGCGAATGTGTTCCCGGCTCGCCCGAGGCCCTGTCTTCGCTAAGAAGCAACCCTGACCAAATCGCCGCGCCGACTGACCAAGTCGCAGGAACATTTAATGCAAAGGTGGCCTGACACCTTTATCCTGACGCGCGCCCCCAGTCGGCAGAGCCGAAGTGACCGCCGTCACTTCGCCGCTCCACTAACCGGCCTGACAGAAGGACAGCGCCGCCTGCGCCACTCCGACTGCGATGCCACTTAACAGAGTGAGACTGACAGGTAGTCAGGCCCTGCCGAAGGCACCATAGGAAGCTCCGCTCCGCCCGACCCAGGGCTCGGACTCGGGCTCAGTCCCGGAAGACGGCAAACTCCGCCCGACCCAGGGCTCGGACTCGAGCTAAGTCCCGGAAGACGGCGAACTCCGCCCGACCCAGGGCTCGGACTCGGGCTAAGTCCCAGAAGACGACGATCTCCGCTCCACCCGACCCAGGGCTCGGACTCGGGCTAAGTCCTGGAAGACGGCGAACTCCGCCCGACCCAGGGCTCGGACTCGGGCTAAGTCCCAGAAGACGACGATCTTCGCTCCGCCCGACCCAGGGCTCGGACTCGGGCTAAGTCCCGAAAGACGGCAAACTTTGCCCGACCCAGGGCTCGGACTCGGGCTAAGTCCCAGAAGACGACGATCTCCGCCTCGCCCGACCCAGGGCTCGGACTTGGGATCGGCCCCAGAAGACGACGATCTCCGCCTCGCCCGACCCAAGGCTCGGACTTGGGCTCGGCCCCAGAAGACGACGAACTCCGCTTCGCCCGACCCCAGGGCTCGGACTCCACCCCGGCATCAGCCAGCGATCTCCGCCTCGCCCGAACCTGGGGCTCGGACCCGACCTCGGCCACGGAAGATAGACTCGACCTCGGCTTCGGAGGAGCTTCCACATCGCCCAACCTAGGGCGCAGACCAGCCATGTCAACAGGAGGCGCCATCATCACCTTACCCCGAGCTGACTCGGGCCGCAGGGAACAAGACCGGTGTCCCATCTGGCTCGCTCCGCCAGATAGGCAATGATGGCGCCCTGCATACTCTGTGACGACGGCGGCTCTCAGCCCCCTTACGGAAGCAAGAGGACGTCAGCAAGGATTCAACCGCTCCGACAGCTGTCCCTCCGCCAGGCTCCATCGCTCCTCCGACGGCCACGACATCACACCAGCTGGGTGCCAAAGTCTCTCCGGCTGCCACAACGGCATGTACTTAGGGCGCTAGCTCTCCTCCGCTAGACACGTAGCACTCTGCTACACCCCCCATTGTACACCTGGATCCTCTCCTTACGTCTATAAAAGGAAGGACCAGGGCCCTCTTAGAGAGGGTTGGCCGCGCGGGGACGAGGACGAGGTACGCGCTCGCTTGAAGCCGCTCGCTCCCTCTCCCGCGTGGACGCTTGTAACCCCCTACTGCAAGTGCACCCGACCTGGGCGCGGGACGAACACGAAGGCCGCGGGATTCCCACCTCTCTCACGCCGGTCTCCGGCCGCCTCGCTCTCCCCCTTCGCGCTCGGCCTCGCGCTCGACCCATCTGGGCTGGGGCACGCGGCGACATTCACTCGTCGGCTCAGGGACCCCCGGTCTCGGAACGCCGACAATATTTTATTCGCATATAGCAACACGAGTTTTTTTTGCGTATTTTGTCCTTGCTCATGCGTACCCGAGAAAGTTTTGCGGTCGATCACTCATCTCAAATTGTTTCAAGTCAAACACGTTTAAGGTTTTTTTAGATATTTTTCCGAAAAAAGATAAACTTTTTTGGTATGGTTACTATATTAATTCTTTTAAGTTTTGGGACATGATATCACGACCAGAATATCACAATTACATTCTATGATGTTACCCCTATTCTTTAACATAAGCTCAAAGTATTTTTATACTTGCAAAGTTTCAATAATCATGGGTTCACAGCTCTTCTTTCTTTGTGTAGACGTATCGATTTGCAAAATGCAAGAACGCGGCTACCTCCAGAGCCGCGAGCCCGGCGAGGAGCCCGTAGAAGTAGTCGAGGTGCGCTCGGTTGAGATTGTCAGAGAACCAGCTGTCGCCTCTCCTTCTCGTCGCCCAGTCGATGACGGACACAAGGATGCTGCTGGCGTAGCTTCCCACCCCAAAGATGCTCAGGCACAACGCGAGCCCGACGCTGCGGAGAGTGTCAGGCACCTGGTCGTAGAAGAACTCCTCGAGCCCAACCTGACCCAGCACACCGGCGAGGCCGATGAGAACATACTGCGGAATCATCCACCACAAACTCATCGGCACAGCCTCGTCCGGCCGGTCGACCAGGCCCGCGTCTCTGGCCACGCGGAGCCGCCTGACTTCCACGAGCGCCGCGACGGCCATGGCGACGCAGGACGTGGCCATGCTGGCGCCGATGCGCTGGAGCATCGTGATGCCCGAGGCGTGCCCGGTGAGGCGCCTGGCGAGCGGCACGATGACGCGGTCGTACAAGGGGAGCATGACGATGAAGGTGACGTTGCTCAAGCACTGGAGCGCAGCAGGCGGCACAACGATGCCCGTCGCCGTGCCAAGGTGCCTGTCCAATATGCTGGCCTGCTTGGTGAACAGAGTGGACACTTGCGAGAAGATGGCCGCGAAGACTAAGCTCGTCAGCCATATCGGGAGCAGTTTAGCTATGACTATGAGCCCGCCGCCCTCAGGCTGTGGAGTTAGAACAAGCCTGCACAGCCAATCAAGAAACTCAGTCAGCACAAGACAACAGAATGCAGAAAAGTGTTTGCTCTTGCCCGTGTTCACCTTTCAGTTGGAGTGGCGTCCTTGCGACGGAAGACCCTGGCGGCCCACGCCCGCACGGTCACAGCGAACGTGCCGCCATCGGCGGGTTGCTTGGCACGGTATGTCCGCGTGCCAAGTAAGAAGACGGCAAGGCATAGCAGCATCGCGGTCCAGCACGCGCCGAACCCCAAGGTCCAGCCCGCGTTGTCCTGGACGTAGCTCAGCCCAGCCGACGCGATGGCGTAGCCCCAGGATATGGAGAAGTGGAACCAGTTGAAGTAGGAGCTCCGGAACGCGGGCGCGCTGGGGTTGGCGTCGTCGCTAGGCGTGAACTGGTCCGCGCCGAAGGCTTCCCCACATGGCCCGTAGAAGCCTTGCGCCAGAGCCAGCAGGTAGAGCGCGACGTAGAACAGGATCAGCCGGGCAGGAGACGCCGACGGCGACGAGATCGCCGTTGGCATCATGGATGAGGCCGTCAGCATTCCCAAGCTCTGTGGTAATTAAAGTAAGAGTATCAATTGCCAAACATGGTATCACTTATTAATGCCCGGTTCTGTAGTAGTAAGCAGGAATTCCTAAAATTTTCGACATGACAGCATGTGTGACATCTCTGATCTCACTGACAGTACTGAAAACCTTATAATTTTTACAAAAACATTGACAAATTTGGTAGTACCTCAGCCCTAGAATATACTTACTTTAGGTTTTTATCAAAGATAAAACAATTTTAATGCTGATCAAATCTATAGACAGACAATTAACATCTATAACACTAAAAAAGTTATATTGTCAAACTTTATTTTCATCATTAATCAAACGATACTATTAGGTGTCCCGTGTCTAGATATTTTCAGCTATAAATTTGGTTGATTTTGTTCGGTACATCTTTTTTTTTTGATAATGGAAACAAGAGTTCCAGCTTTAGCATGATAATGCGTACAGCCAATACAAGTCGATTATTACAACTAAGAACTGTTGCATGAATAGTGATACTAACTCAAAGGAATTAAATTACAAGACTATGACTAACACTAGCCATACTCAATTCTTGTATTTGAGCGCCATCCATGGTTTGCGAAGACTTCCATCGCCACCACTTCCAAAACGTGCGAAGCAACGAGAATTTGTTGTTGCGATTCCTCCTTTTGTAGCGGTCTCCAGAATCTTAACCAGTGAGTACATCTGAAAATAACCTGCATAATTGATGGAATTGGTTTATGATTAAAAGTCACCTCATTTCGACTGAGCCAAATAGCCCAAAATAAAGCTGCTATTCCAGAGAGTAAAATTTTTTTATACCCCGGACCCCTATTTGTTCCCCAAGACCCGATAATATGATTAATGCTAACGGGCATTTCTAATTTTAAGGCAAAGTAAATTATTCTCCATATGCTTTTGCCCATAAAACAGTCAAAAAAGAGATGGTGAATACTTTCATTTCGATTGCAAAAGCTACATGTCAAGCTACCATTCCATCGCCTTTTGGCTAAATTATCTTTAGTAAGGATTGCTCCACGACATAAATTCCACAAAAAAACTTTTATTTTCAAGGGGAGCTTAAGTTTCCAAAGCTTCTTGTTCCGTTCGTTGTTGGGAATATTCATCAACAAATGGTACATAGATTGGACCGAGAAGATTCCATTCCTTTGATCGTCCCAAACAAATTTATCTCTAGACAGAGACAGAGTAACCTCAGTTAGCAAGTTTAGCATGTTGTGCCATTCCACTAATTTATTCCCCATGATTGTACGTCGAAAAGACAAATTAAGGTTTGTATCAGAAAAAACGTATGCAACTAAGGCAGATTTGTTACGCACTATATTAAAGAGATTCGGAAATTGCTCACTAAGAGGTCGACTGGTTACCCATTTGTCCTTCCAGAATCTGGTAGCTTGACCATTTCCCACTTTGAAGTGGCCCCCTCTAAGGAGCTGGTCCTTAATATTCATTAGACCCGACCAGAATTGAGAATCCCCCTGTCTTCTAGATATTTGAGAAAGAGATTTCTCGCCTAGATATTTGTCGGGGACCATAATTAGGGGTACCCTCAAGACTCCTAATTCTCAGCTGGTAAACCCCATCAGCATAAAGCTGCAAAGGCCTGATGGGTGCGACTAAGTCAGGGATCAGTCCATTCAGCGACTCGATCACGCCTCGCCCGAGCCTAGCCTCGGACAAGGGCAGCCGACCCTGGAGGATTTCCATCTCGCCCGAGGCCCCCCTCCAACGGCGAACATATTTCCGGCTCGCCCGAGGCCCTGCCTTCGCTAAGAAGCAGCCCTGACTAAATTGCCGCACCGACCGACCAAGTCGCAGGAGCATTTAATGCAAAGGTGGCCTGACACCTTTATCCTGACGCGCGCCCCCCGGCAGAGCCGAAGTGACCGCCGTCACTTCGCCGCTCCACTGACCGGCCTGACAGAAGGACAGCGCCGCCTGCGCCACTCCGACTGCGGTGCCATTTGACAGAGTGAGGCTGACAGGCAGTCAGGCCCCGCCGGAGGCACCATAGGAAACTCCGCTCCGCCCGACCCAGGGCTCGGACTCGGGCTAAGTCCCGGAAGACGGCGAACTCCGCTCCGCCCGACCCAGGGCTCGGACTCGGGCTAAGTCCCGGAAGACGGCGAACTCCGCTCCGCCCGACCCAGGGCTCGGACTCGGGCTAAGTCCCGGAAGACGGCGAACTCCGCTCCGCTCGACCTAGGGCTCGGACTCGAGCTAAGTCCCGGAAGACGGCGAACTCCGCTCCGCCCGACCCAGGGCTCGGACTCGGGCTAAGTCCCGGAAGACGGCGAACTCCGCTCCGCCCGACCCAGGGCTCGGACTCGGGCTAAGTCCCGGAAGACGGCGAACTCCGCTCCGCCCGACCCAGGGCTCGGACTCGGGCTAAGTCCCAGAAGACGACGAACTCCGCTTCGCCCGACCCCAGGGCTCGGGCTCCGCCCTGGCCTCAGCTGACGACCTCTGCCTCGCCCGACCCAGGGGCTCGGAATCGGCCTCGGCCACGGAAGACAGACTCGACCTCGGCTTTGGAGGAGCCTCCGCATCACCCAACCTAGGGCGCAGGCCAGCCACGTCAACAGGAGGCGCCATCATCACCCTACCCCGAGCTGACTCAGGCCACAGGGAACCAGACCGGCGTCCCATCTGGCTAGCTCCGCCAGATAGGCAATGATGGCGCCCCGCATGCTCTGTGACGACGGCGGCTCTCAGCCCCCTTACGGAAGCAAGAGGACGTCAGCAAGGACCCAACCGCTCCGACAGCTGTCCCTCCGCCAGGCTCCATCGCTCCTCCGACGGCCACGACATCACACCAGCTGGGTGCCAAAATCTCTCCGGCTGCCACGACGGCATGTACTTAGGGCGCTAGCTCTCCCCCGCTAGACACGTAGCACTCTGCTACACCCCCCATTATTGTACACCTGGATCCTCTCCTTACGCCTATAAAAGGAAGGACCAGGGCCCTCTTAGAGAGGGTTGGCCGCGCGGGGACGAGGACGAGACAGGCGCTCGCTTGGGGTCGCTGTTAGAAATATGCCCTATAGATAATCATAGAGATGAGCATATTTCTTTGTATCCATGATATATATATTGCTTAATTGAATATCCATGGAAGGCACCTTGTATTGATTAGCAATTATGTGAATTGTTTGTGAGATTCTTTACTTATATGGTTATTCTAAATGATGTCCCTAGTCAGAGTCGATGACTAGCACATGTATTAGTTGATGACTACATTTCACAAGTCATGAACATGGAGATGTTAAATTAATAATGTGGGCGCATGTATGACATGAGGCTGGACCGACCCAACGTGAGATATTGTAATATAGTTCTCTTCTTGCAACATGAATATTGTATCCTTAGACCTGAGATTGTCGCATGTTCTCAAGATGTGAATTGACTTACTTAGGGACTATCAAACGCTATCCCGTAACTGGGTAGTTATAAAGGTAGTTTTGGGTTTGTCAGGAAGCATGCTATGAGGCATGGTCAGTCAAGATGGAATTTGTCCCTCTCTTTGTGAGAGAGATATCTCTGGGCCCCTCGAGTGATTGGATCAAGAAATGCATGGCCGTGCTAGGGTTAAGAGTTAACCATTGAAAGGATTCCAATTCACAGTATCGAGAAAGAGAGGTCAGCTTAGAGCCAGACCAAATATCGTGAGACAAAGGGAACAGCATGTACTTAATGTCGCAATGGTTCGTCTGATATGATCTTTACGTACACATAGGAGTTGACATGTCTTGCTAGAGGCCGCTGTCAATTATTGGGCCAAGTAAGAGTACTCGGGCTATGTCTATTTGTACGTGAACCTATAGGGTCACACACTTAAGGGGAAGGAAGCCTAATTCGGATTAGATCCGAAATTAGACTGGGCTTTAGGGTTAATGATGGGCCTCGGCGTCAGAAGCCCACCATAACGCCTATATAATGAGGGGCGGGGGCGCGGTTAAGAGATAACCTAATTCGCCACCTGCAAATCAGCAGCCGACGCTCGCCTCTCGCCCTCGCCAAGCCGCCGTCGCGAACCTAGCAGTTCGGTACGCGGCGCTTCCTCCCTGTACGTGTGGATACCTCGGAGGTGCTGCATCTGGAGCACTTGGACGAACCGTGCGAGGACGTGAAGGATGCCGGCGACTGCATGGCACTGCTCGACGCGTTCGTCTACATCGAGACGTCTTCCGCTGCTCTGCGCGTCTAGTGGTAATTCCATGACCTATAACCGTAGTAGTTCTTGGTATTATGGGGATGAAAATTTTGTTTTGCGCTAGCGTAGCCTCCCCGTAATCCTACAGCCGCTCGCTCCCTCTCCCGCGTGGACGCTTGTAACCCCCTACTGCAAGCGCACCCGACCTGGGCGCGGGACGAACACGAAGGCCGCGGGATTCCCACCTCTCTCACGCCGGTCTCCGGCCGCCTCGCTCTCCCCCCTTCGCGCTCGCCCTCGCGCTCGACCCATCTGGGTTGGGGCACGCGGCAACACTCACTCGTCGGCCCAGGGACCCCCCGGTCTCGAAACGCCGACAGTTGGCGTGCCAGGTAGGGGCCTGCTGCGTGTTGACGAACAGCTTCCCGTCAAGCTCCAGATGGGCAGTCTCCAACAACCTCTCCAACCCGGGACGGTGCTCCGTTTCGGGAGTCTTGAGTTCATGTCCCTCGACGGCGGCTACGACATGATACTCCTTCCACCGCCGCGCGACGACGACAATGGCGACCGACGACCCGCCCGCCGGCGGCGGAATCGACGACGTCTTCCCCGCGTGGTGGAAGATCGACCTTCGAGCTCATCCTGCCCTTTCCCCCGCCGACGGAGGGGAAGGCAGGGCGACCAAGGCCAAGAAGGAGGCAGCGCCTCGTTGGCTGTTGAGCGAGCCGACAGCGCCGGCACCCCAACGAGGGGCACACCGGGTATCGACTTCGCGCCTGAGTCGAAGACGAGCGCCGTCTCCCCGCGACACGCCCATCCCGAGCAAGCGGACGACGCCAGCGCGCTCGCGGAGAGCTTGCTGGACGTCATCCTCGCACCTGAGATGACGGTGCAGTCAGTCCCCGACGTGACTTCATCGCCGCTCGTCGACCAAAAGGTACCGACCGATTCCCATCCTACGTCATTTGGATTCAGCCTCAACCCGCCTAGCGACCTCGCTTTGGCGGACGCTCTCGAAAAGGCGAGTCCAAACCCTCTGGGGTTTCGCATGCGGTCGCCTTGGGACCGGCTGACGGACGTCTCGACCTACGGGCCCTCTGGGTCCGAGGAAGATGACAGGCCCAGCATCTGTTGGGATTTCTCTGGACTTGGCAACCCCAGTGCCATGCGGGACTTCATGACCGCATGTGACTACTGCCTTTCCGACTGTTCCGACGGTAGCCGCAGCCTCAGCGACGAGGACTGTGGCCCAAGCTGCGAATGTTTCCACGTCGATCTAGGGGGTCCCTCCGAAGGCAATCATCTCGGCATGCCGGAGGACGGTGATCTCCCTAGGCCAGTGCCCCGCGTCGACATCCACGGGAGCTAGCTGTGGTCCCCGTTTAGGTGGGGGGCCATGACCCACAGCTCGAGCAAATCCGCAGGGCGCAGGCCAGGTTCAACGAGGGAGCAGGGGCGCTTGAGCCGATCCGCCGGGACGTTGGCCAGGCATGGGCGGGCCAACCCCTAGCCGGAGAAATACGTCATCTGCCCCAGGGTTTCCAGCACCGCGTCGCCGACGACGCCAGGGTCAGGCCGCCACCCGCATCTAGTGGCGTCGGCCAGAACCTGGCTGCTGCAGCGATGCTTCTCCGCGCGATGCCGGAGCCATCAACCACCGAGGGCCGGCGAATCCAGGGGGAGCTCAAGAATCTCCTGGAAGGCGCCGCGGTCCGATGGGCCGAGAGCTCTGCCTCCCAAAGGCAGGGATACCCCTCGGAACCTCATGCCGCGACTTCCCGATTCATGCGGAAAGCCTCGGTCTACACCGGGCGCACGCGCAACACCGCGCCTGCGGCCCCGGGCCGCCTCGGCAACGAGCACCATCACCGCGACCGACGGGCCCACCTCGACGAGAGGGTGCGCCGAGGCTACCACCCCAGGCGTGGGGAACGCTACGACAGCGGGGAGGATCGGAGTCCCTCGCCCGAACCGCCCGGTCCGCAGGCCTTCAGCCGGGCCATCCGACGGGCGCCGTTCCCGACCCGGTTCCGACCCCCGACTACTATCACAAAGTACTCGGGGGAGACGAGACCGGAACTGTGGCTCGCGGACTACCGTCTGGCCTGCCAACTGGGTGGAACGGACGATGACAACCTCATCATCCGCAACCTCCCCCTGTTCCTCTCCGACTCCACTCGCGCCTGGTTGGAGCACCTGCCCCTGGGGCAGATCTCCAACTGGGACGACCTAGTCCAAGCTTTCGCCGGCAATTTCCAGGGCACGTATGTGCGCCCCGGGAATTCCTGGGACCTCCGAAGCTGCCGGCAGCTGCCGGGAGAGTCCCTCCGGGACTACATCCGGCGATTCTCGAAGCAGCGCACCGAGCTGCCCAACATCACCGACTCGGATGTCATTGGCGCGTTCCTTGCCGGCACCACCTACCGCGACCTGGTGAGCAAGTTGGGTCGCAAGACCCCCACCAGGGCGAGCGAGCTGATGGACATCGCCACCAAGTTCGCCTCCGGCTAGGAGGCGGTCGAGGCCATCTTCCAAAAGGACAAGCAGCCCCAGGGCCGCCCGTCGGAAGATGCTCCCGAGGCGTCAACTCAGCGCGGCGCCAAGAAAAAAGGCAAGAAGAAGTCGCAAGCGAAACGCGACGCCGCCGACGCGGACCTTGTCGCCGCCGCCGAGTACAAGAACCCTCGGAAACCCCCCGGAGGTGCCAACCTCTTCGACAAGATGCTCAAGGAGCCGTGCCCCTATCATCAGGGGCCCGTCAAGCACACCGTTGAGGAGTGCGTCATGCTTCGGCGCCACTTCCACAGGGCCGGGCCACCCGCAGAGGGTGGCAGGGCCCGCGACGATGACAAGAAGGAAGATCACCAAGCAAGAGAGTTCCCCGAGGTCCGCGACTGCTTTATGATCTACGGTGGACAAGCGGCGAATGCCTCGGCTCGGCACCACAAGCAAGAGCGCCGGGAGGTCTGCTCGGTGAAGGTGGCGGCGCCAGTCTACCTAGACTGGTCCGACAAGCCCATCACCTTCGACCAAGCTGACCACCCCGACCACGTGCCGAGCCCGGGGAAATACCCGCTCGTCGTCGACCCCGTCATCGGCGACGTCAGGCTCACCAAGGTCCTTATGGACGGAGGCAGCAGCCTCAACATCATCTACGCCGAGACCCTCGGGCTCCTGCGCGTCGATCTGTCCTCCGTCCGAGCAGGCGCTGCGCCCTTCCACGGGATCATTCCTGGGAAGCGCGTCCAGCCCCTCGGACGACTCGACCTTCCCGTCTGCTTCGGAACGCCCTCCAACTTCCGAAGGGAGACTCTGACGTTCGAGGTGGTCGGGTTCCGAGGAACCTACCACGCGGTACTGGGAAGGCCATGCTACGCGAAGTTCATGGTCGTCCCCAACTACACCTACCTGAAGCTCAAGATGCCGGGCCCCAATGGGGTCATCACCGTCGGCCCCACGTACAAGCACGCGTTCGAATGCGACGTGGAGTGCGTGGAGTACGCCGAGGCCCTCGCCGAGTCCGAGGCCCTCATCTCCGACTTGGAAAGCCTCTCTAAGGAGGCGCCAGACGTGAAACGTCATGCCGGCAACTTCGAGCCAGTGGAGACGGTTAAGGCCGTCCCCCTCGACCCCAGCAGCGACGCCTCCAAGTAGATCCGGATCGGCTCCGGGCTCGATCCCAAATAGGAAGCAGTGCTCGTCGACTTCCTCCGCGCGAACGCCGACGTCTTCGCGTGGAGTCCCTCGGACATGCCCGGCATACCGAGGGATGTCGCTGAGCACTCGCTGGATATTCGGGCCGGAGCCCGACCCGTCAAACAGCCTCTGTGCCGATTCGATGAGGAGAAGCGCAGAGCGATAGGCGAGGAGATCCACAAGCTAATGGCGGCAGGGTTCATCAAAGAGGTATTCCATCCTGAATGGCTTGCCAACCCTGTGCTTGTGAGAAAGAAAGGGGGGAAATGGCGGATGTGTGTAGACTACACTGGTCTCAACAAAGCATGTCCGAAGGTTCCCTACCCTCTGCCTCGCATCGATCAAATCGTGGATTCCACTGCTGGGTGCGAAGCCCTGTCTTTCCTCGATGCATACTCAGGGTATCATCAAATCAGGATGAAAGAGTCCGACCAGCTCGTGACTTCTTTCATCACACCCTTCGGCATGTACTGCTATGTCACCATGTCGTTCGGCTTGAGGAATGCGGATGCGACGTACCAGCGGTGCATAAACCATGTGTTCGGCGAACACATCGGTCGCACGGTCGAGGCCTACGTCGATGACATCGTAGTCAAGACGAGGAAAGCTTCCGACCCCCTTTCCGACCTTGAAGTGACATTCCGATGCCTCAAGGCGAAAGGCGTCAAGCTCAATCCCGAGAAGTGTGTCTTCGGGGTGCCCCGAGGCATGCTCTTGGGGTTCATCGTCTCCGAGCGGGGCATCGAAGCCAACCTAGAGAAGATCGCAGCCATCACCAGCATGGGGCCCATCAAGGACTTAAAGGGCGTACAGAGGGTCATGGGATGTCTCGCGGCTCTGAGCCGTTTCATCTCACGTCTCGGCGAAAGAGGTCTACCTCTGTACCGCCTCTTAAGGAAGGCCGAGTGCTTCACTTGGACCCCCGAGGCCGAGGAAGCCCTCGGGAACCTGAAGGCGCTCCTCACAAAGGCGCCTATCTTGGTGCCCCCAGCTGCCGGAGAAGCCCTCCTGGTCTACGTCGACGCGACCACCCAGGTGGTTAGCGCCGCGATTGTGGTCGAGAGGCAAGAAGAGGGGCATGCATTGCCCGTTCAGAGGCCAGTCTACTTCATCAGCGAGGTACTGTCCGAAACCAAGATCCTCTACCCACAAGTTCAGAAGATGCTGTACGCGGTGATCCTAACGCGACGGAAGCTGCGACACTACTTCAAGTCTCATCCGGTAACTGTGGTGTCATCCTTCCCCCTGGGAGAGATCATCCAGTGCCGAGAGGCCTCGGGTAGGATTGCAAAGTGGGCGGTGGAGATCATGGGCGAGACAATCTCGTTCGCTCCCCAGAAAGCCATTAAGTCCCAGGTCTTGGTGGACTTCGTGGCTGAATGGGTCGACACCCAGCTACCGACGGCTCCGATCCAACCGGAGCTCTGGACCATGTTCTTCGACGGGTCGCTGATGAAGACAGGGGCCGGCGCAGGCCTACTCTTCGTCTCACCCCTCGGAAAGCATCTACGCTACGTGCTACGCCTCCACTTCCCGGCGTCCAACAATGTGGCCGAATATGAGGCTCTGGTCAACGGGTTGCGGATCGCCATCGAGCTAGGAGTCCGACGCCTCGACACTCGTGGTGACTCGCAGCTCGTCATCGACCAAGTCATGAAGAACTCCCACTGCCGCGACCCGAAGATGGAGGCATACTGCGATGAGGTTCGGCACCTGGAAGACAAGTTCTACGGGCTCGAGCTTAACCACATCGCTCGGCGCTACAACGAGACTGCGGACGAGCTGGCTAAAATAGCCTCGGGGCGAACGACGGTTCCCCCGGACGTCTTCTCCCGGGATCTGCATCAACCCTCCATCAAGATCGACGACACGCCCGAGCCTGAGGCGACCTCGGCCCAGTCCGAGGTACTCGCCCAGCCCGAGGTACCCTCGGCACGGCCCGAGGCACCCTCAGCTCAGCCCGAGGCGACCTTGGTTCAGCCCGAGGTACCCTCGGCCCCCGAGGGTGAGGCACTGCGCATCGAGGAGGAGCGAAGCGGGGCCACGCCTGATCGGAACTGGCAGACCCCGTACCTGCAATATCTCGACCAAGGAGAGCTACCCCTCGACCGAGCCGAGGCTCGGCGGGTGGCGTGGCGCGCCAAGTCGTTCGTCTTGCTGGGAGATGAGAAGGAGCTCTACCACCACAGCACCTTAGGCATCCTCCAGCGATGCATCTCCATCGCCGAAGGTCAGGAACTCCTGCGAGAGATACACTCAGGGGCTTGCGGCCATCACGCAGCGCCTCGAGCCCTTGTCGGGAATGCCTTCCGACAAGACTTCTACTGGCCGACGGCGGTGGCCGACGCCACAAGAATTGTCCGCACCTGTGAAGGGTGTCAATTCTATGCGAAGCAGACCCACCTGCCCGCTCAGGCTCTGCAGACAATACCCATCACCTGGCCCTTTGCTGTGTGGGGTCTGGACCTCGTCGGCCCCTTGCAGAAGGCACCCGGGGGCTACACGCACCTGCTGGTCGCCATCGACAAATTCTCCAAGTGGATCAAGGTCCGACCTCTGAACAGCATCAGGTCCGAGCAGGCGGTGGCGTTCTTCACCAACATCATCCATCGCTTCGGGGTCCCGAACTCCATCATCACCGACAATGGCACCCAGTTCACCGGCAGAAAGTTCTTGGACTTCTGCGAGGATCACCACATCCGGGTGGACTGGGCCGCAGTGGCTCATCCCATGTCAAATGGACAAGTAGAGCGTGCCAACGGCATGATCCTACAAGGGCTCAAGCCCCGGATCTACAACGACCTCAACAAGTTCGGCAAGCAATGGATGAAGGAACTCCCCTCGGTGGTCTGGAGCCTGAGGACGACGCCGAGCCGAGCCACGAGTTTCACGCCGTTCTTTCTAGTCTACGGGGCCGAGGCTGTCTTGCCCACAGACCTGGAATACGGCTCCCCGAGGACGAGGGCCTACACCGACCAAAGCAACCAAGCCAGCCGAGAAGACTCGCTGGACCAGCTGGAAGAGGCTCGGGACAAGGCCTTACTACACTCGGCGCGGTACCAGCAGTCCCTGCGACGCTACCACGCCCGAGGGGTCCGGTCCCGAGACCTCCAGATGGGCGACCTGGTGCTTCGGCTGCGACAAGACGCCTGAGGGAGGCACAAGCTCACGCCCCCCTGGGAGGGGCCATTCGTCATCGCCAAAGTTCTGAAGCCCGGAACGTACAAGCTGGCCAACAGTCAAGGCGAAGTCTACGGCAACGCTTGGAACATCCAACAGCTACGTCACTTCTACCCTTAAGATGTTTTCAAGTTGTTCATATACCTCGCACCCACGCAAAGTTTAGTCATCAAGGAAGGGTCGGCCTCGCCTCGGCAAAGCCCGACCCTCCCTCGGGGGCTAAAAGGGGGGAACCCCCTCTGCGTTGAAATTTTCCTCGAAAAAAGATCTCTTCTGCCAGAATGTCTTTCGTGCTTTTTGACTACTTCGAAAAGTGGATCCTGAAAACGACGGAGTACACGTAAGCAGCCAAGGCTGACCGAGCCGAGGGACTCCTACGCCTCTGGGATACGGATACCTCACTCATCACCTTCTGCGATAAGTAACTCACGTTCGGATAAGTGGTTCCGCGGACCGAACAAGTCTTCACGTTCGGAAGTTCTTCTGCCGAAGTGATCCTTCGAGCCTTCTCGACTGAGTCGGTGATAGAGCCTCATGGACGGGTAAAAGTGCGCGTAAGCGGCAAGGCCGACCGAGCCGAGGGACTCCTACGCCTCCGGGATACGGATACCTCACTCATCACCTTCCGCGAGAAGCAACTCTCGCTCGCACAAACATCCCTGTTGCCGACAAAAAAGTCCAGATACTCGAAACAAGAAGAAAAGAGACGCAACTTTACAACACAGCGAGGGTGTGTGTTCTGGCCTCGGCGGCCGCAGGAGACACACGCTACAAGATGATCTGATCCTGCAGGCTCGGGTCTTGACGCTGGAAGGGGGCAGCAGCACCCTCGGCATCGACGACACCTCCGGCGAGGTCCGACCTAGCCTCGGACGGCGACGCGGTCCAAGGATCTCCGCTCTAAAGGACGACATCATCGCCACACCCAGGCAATCGCTGTCAGAGTCTTCTCTGGAAATCTGGCCCGAGCAGGCGGCTCGGCCGGTCACTCTGGGGCCTCGGCCAACCATCTTCCAAGGGCACCAGCCCGACCCGAGGCCTCGACTGGTCAACTCCGGCGTCGGTCCCGCTAACGGACGACCCGGCTGGGCTCCGGCCAACCAGGTTTCATTTTCGAGCCAACTCCGCCCCTGTTCATGCTGATATCGCTACCCCTGGCCTCGGCTCATCGAAGAGCGGCCAAGGGGTCCCTTTAACTAAGCTAGAGGAGCCTCAGACAACAAGGCCGACCGAGCCGAGGGACTCCTACGCCTCCGAGATACGGATACCTCACTCGTCACCTTGACACGGGGCGACTCACGCTTGGTGAAGCGGTTCAGACAACCAACAGGCGAGTCCTAGTGCTCGAAAATGAGGAAAAAACACGGCTCCATTACATACATGTTCAGGCCTCGACAGCCACAATGAACAAAAAACACTGGCATCCAAAGTGCCATTACAAACGGAACTCTGGTTCCGTCCCCGTGGGTATGAGCAACCTCGAGCCTGCGGGGCGACGAACATCGGGAGACCCGCCAGTGACCTCTGCAGCAGTAGCCATGGTCCCGGGTGGACGCGGCCGCCGGAGGGCCCTCGTTCGCGTTCCCGCTCAAGGGACGCGAACCAGCTATTAAAGCCAAAGAGCGGGCCGCTCCCAAGCGCACCGGCAGGTCCTCGCTGCCGTCCCCGCCGCGAATGCGAGGAAGAGGGCGGAATGTTGCATCCTAGTTGGGCAGCAACAGTTCGCCTTCCCCGGCATGGCTAGAGGACGTCTCCGCCGCAGGGCTGGAGGGCGATTGCCACCACCAGAAGGTGGAAGAAGAGGTGGCCCGCCGACCCGTGCAGGAGGTAGAGCCCCGGCTCGCCTCGCTCCCCGCCCCAGCGAGGATGACGAACACCCTCGACGCTGAGGGCGGGATCGAGATCACAGCCCGGCTTGCCTCTCCCCATCCAGGAGCTGGAGGTCACCGTCTTGGGTGACCACCAGCGGAGGGGTGCAACCGGGCTGTGTGATGAAAATCCTTGAAGCCGAACAATGGCTGAAAGGTACCAACTCCCGCGGAGTTGCGTTCCCCCAACGACGAGGCGGAAAGACGGCGGATCTCCCCCATCCGGGGGCTTGGGAGGTGGAAAGACACGATGCATAAGGGAGCGCGAAGACATGGTCGCCTTCCAAGGGGGTCACCCTCCTTTTAAGGGCGGTTCTCCCTACTCGCGTCCCCAGCCGTCACGGGCTGAGTCTTCTCCAACACACTCCAAGGTCCTCCCCTACGGCGCGGGGGCTGGGTCCCACACGTCATGCAAGCCGACTCAGGGCAGAAGAAGCCAAACCGCCGTGCGCGGTGCATACAACCGCCCAGCGGTTACAAGCGACCCTCCACTTTTGCCTAGACCAGCGGACGAAAGGGTGGGCGGCCATGCAGGCGGCATGCAACCGCGCCAAGTGGGCGTGCTTCTCCGACTCCCAACACGCCCAGCCTGGAGGCCCAGGCCCACGCGTCATGCAACCGACGCGCCGACTGCTTCGTGCATGCAACTGCACCGCCACTTGCGCCACCACCGCGCCTCCTCGACTGCGGAACCAATACCGCGACTCGAGGCGACCCAGCGCACGACTCAGCAGCGCCAGCCTGGCGCGGCGGTCAGTGCGGCCAAAAATGGGCCGGCAGTAATGACGGTGGCAGGCGGGCAGGAGCAGCAGTCACGTCGTCAGCCAAGCTTACGTCCCATCCGGGGGCAGCGAGAGAACCCTCTCCCACGGCGTGAAGACAACGCGCCCGTGTTCCGTTCCTCGAGCGGCTCGCGCACGCGCAACGACCGCCCCGCCAACCACTCGCCCCGTCGCATTAACTCTGCGGCGGGACAGGCGGCGCCTCTGGCAGGAGAAGCGGGCGACGCTTCGCCTTCGCCATAATGACCGCGCCAGTAAAGGTACGCCGCGTCGTTCGATTCCGTATCCTTTTCCTTTTTTCCTCTTTCTCTCTCTCTTGCAACAGGGACCGGGAAAGGGGGATACCCCGAAAAGGGTCCTTCCCCGTGAAGGAACCAGGCTCCGAGCCTCCCTACTGATCAGAGGTTCGAAGGCTGGCCCCCCGAAGGGTTCGACAGCCGCCTCAGATCGTGTGGGCCCTACACCCACTACTGGTCAAAGGTTCGAAGGCCGGCCCCCGAAGGGTTCTACGGCCGCCTCAGGCTACTCGGGCTCCGTGCCCATTACTGATCAGGGGTTCGAAGGCTGGCCCCCGAAGGGTTCACAGCCGCCTCAGACGCCGAGCGAGGGATGACCATGGGTACGTTCGATACATAACCAAGGCTCGGGCTGCGCTCCCGAGGTACCCTAGGACATTTCCGAGACCAGCGGGAGCGATCTTGTAACGGAATCCCATCAGAGGGAGGCATCGAGCCCTCGGACCCCGTCGCCAGGGGACCGGGTCCGGCAGATCACCCGCAGGTACTTTTGGGCGTGCCTCTGGGCCCCTAGCCGACCCCTAACGAACGGGGCACGGACGTCCACTCGGATTACCCGCTTGCAGCTCACCGGAGACACCATGTTCGGCGCCCATCGAGGGCAACATGGCGCTTTCCCCCCTCCTCCTTGCGGAAAGGCGACGCAGGGGCGTATGTAAAAAAGCCGAGTCTGTCCCTGATCGCCCTCTCGCCCTGTGAAGAGGCTCGGGGGCTGCTCTCGCAAACCCGGCTCCGGCCGAACCGTTGACAGCGTCAACATACCAGCCCGAAAACTTGGGACCCGACCGTACACCCGGGCTACGGCCAGCTCGCATGAGGGAACAACCAGACCAGCCGAAGCATTACGCGAGGCATTAAGACCTCGGAGGAGTGAAACCACTCCTCCGAGGCCTCGGGGGCTACACCCGGCGGGTGCGCTCGCGCGCACCCACCGGAACAAAAGCGCAACCGAGAAAGGCTGGTCCCCTTGCAAAAAAGTGCGACGAAAGCCTCCAAGCGAGTGCTAACACTCCCTTCGAGGCTCGGGGGCTACTGTCGGGGACCATAATTAGGGGTACCCTCAAGACTCCTAATTCTTAGCTGGTAACCCCCATCAGCATAAAGCTGCAAAGGCCTGATGGGTGCGACTAAGTCAGGGATCAGTCCATTCAGCGACTCGATCAAGCCTCGCCCGAGCCTAGCCTCGGACAAGGGCAGCCGACCCCGGAGGATTTCCGTCTCGCCCGAGGCCCCCCTCCAACGGCGAACATATTTCCGGCTCGCCCGAGGCCCTGCCTTCGCTAAGAAGCAACCCTGACTAAATTGTCGCACCGACCGACCAAGTCGCATGAGCATTTAATGCAAAGGTGGCCTGACACCTTTATCCTGACGCGCGCCCCCCGGCAGAGCCGAAGTGACCGCCGTCACTTCGCCGCTCCACTGACCGGCCTGACAGAAGGACAGCGCCGCCTGCGCCACTCCGACTGCGGTGCCATTTGACAGAGTGAGGCTGACAGGCAGTTAGGCCCCGCCGGAGGCACCATAGGAAACTCCGCTCCGCCCGACCCAGGGCTCGGACTCGGGCTAAGTCCCGGAAGACGGCGAACTCCGCTCCGCCCGACCCAGGGCTCGGACTCGGGCTAAGTCCCGGAAGACGGCGAACTCCGCTCCGCCCGACCCAGGGCTCGGACTCGAGCTAAGTCCCGGAAGACGGCGAACTCCGCTCCGCCCGACCCAGGGCTCGGACTCGGGCTAAGTCCCGGAAGACGGCGAACTCCGCTCCGCCCGACCCAGGGCTCGGACTCGGGCTAAGTCCCGGAAGACGGCGAACTCCGCTCCGCCCGACCCAGGGCTCGGACTCGGGCTAAGTCCCGGAAGACGGTGAACTCCGCTCCGCCCGACCCAGGGCTCGGACTCGGGCTAAGTCCCAGAAGACGACGAACTCCGCTTCGCCCGACCCCAGGGCTCGGGCTCCGCCCTGGCCTCAGCTGACGACCTCCGCCTCGCCCGACCCAGGGGCTCGGACTCGGCCTCGGCCATGGAAGACAGACTCGACCTCGGCTTCGGAGGAGCCTCCGCATCACCCAACCTAGGGCGCAGGCCAGCCACATCAACAGGAGGCGCCATCATCACCCTACCCCAAGCTGACTCAGGCCACAGGGAACCAGACCGGCGTCCCATCTCGCTAGCTCCGCCATATAGGCAATGATGGCGCCCCGCATGCTCTGTGACGACGGCAGCTCTCAGCCCCCTTATGGAAGCAAGAGGACGTCAGCAAGGACCCAACCGCTCCGACAGCTGTCCCTCCGCCAGGCTCCATCGCTCCTCCGACGGCCACGACATCACACCAGCTGGGTGCCAAAATCTCTCTGGCTGCCACGACGGCATGTACTTAGGGCGCTAGCTCTCCCCCGCTAGACACGTAGCACTCTGCTACACCCCCCATTGTACACCTGTATCCTCTCCTTACACCTATAAAAGGAAGGACCAGGGCCCTTTTAGAGAGGGTTGGCCGCACGGGGACGAGGACGAGACAGGCGCTCGCTTGGGGCCGCTCGCTCCCTCTCCCGCGTGGACGCTTGTAACCCCCTACTGCAAGCGCACCCGACCTGGGCGCGGGACGAACACGAAGGCCGCGGGATTCCCACCTCTCTCATGCCGGTCTCCGGCCGCCTCGCTCTCCCCCCTTCGCGCTCGCCCTCGCGCTCGACCCATCTGGGCTGGGGCACGCGGCGACACTCACTCGTCGGCCCAGGGACCCCCCGGTCTCGAAACGCCGAGAATATTTATTTTTAAGTAATTGTTGCCACATCCCATCCTCATTGAGTAATTTAAAGAGCCATTTGCTGAGTAAGCTTGTGTTTTTTATAGCTAGATTAGAGACACCTAAACCCCCTAACTCCTTGGGTTGACAAATGATATTCCATCTGGCCAGCCTATACTTCCTTTTACTACCTCCTCCCTGCCAAAAGAATCTAGACCGAATAACATCCAATTTCTTCAAGACGCCTGCCGGTATCTCAAAGAACGACATCATAAAGATTGGTAGGCTACTTAACACAGAATTAAGTAGGACTAGCCGTCCACCCGAAGATAGAAATTTGGCCTTCCAAGTACTAAGCCTCTTTTCAAACCGGTCTATAACCCCCTGCCAGTCACTATTTCTCAATCTTCGATGAGACATAGGAATTCCGAGATATTTGAAAGGCGTTGTCCCAATTCCACAACCAAATAAGTGTGAGTATTGCAATTCATATTCCTTAGCCAATCCATAGCAAAATAACTCACTTTTATGGAAATTAATTTTTAGTCCTGACATTTGCTCAAAAAGTGTCAATAAAAGTTTAATGTTCCGAGCATGCTCCAGGTTATGATCTAAGAACACCACCGTATCATCAGCATACTGAAGGATAGACAAACCCTCCGGAATCAAATGCGGAACAATTCCATTGAATTGATTTTCCTCTTTCGCCCTTGCGAAAAGAATTGCTAACATATCAGCAACAATATTGAATAATATTGGCGACAAGGGGTCCCCTTGACGAAGGCCCTTAAAAGTACTAAAAAATGGACCTACGTCATCATTCACTTTAACTCTAACATGGCCTCCAGAGACTATTGTATGGATCCAAGCACACCAGGAGGGAGAGAAACCCTTCATACGCATCGCTTGTTGGAGAAACTTCCAGTTGACTTTATCATAGGCCTTCTCGAAGTCTAGCTTAAGAATAATTCCATCTAATTTTTTACTTTGTAATTCGTGGATGGATTCATGAAGAATAATAACCCCTTCAAGAATATTTCGACCGCGCATAAAAGCTGTCTGAGAAGGGCAGACAATTCTATCAGCCACAAGACCTATTCTATTTGAAAGGACTTTAGTTATGATTTTGAACGAGACATTAAGTAAGCAAATAGGCCTATAATCCTGGATTTTAAATGTGTTGTCCTTCTTTGGAATTAGAGTAATTACTCCAAAATTTAAGCTATGAACCGAAAGGGAATTTTGATGAAAGTCCACAAACAACGCAAATAGATCATCCTTAATCACTTCCCAAAAAGCTTGATAAAATTCTACTGGAAAGCCATCCGGCCCAGGAGCTTTGTTATGCTCCAAAGAAAAAACCACCTTTTTAACTTCATCTATAGTAAAATTAGCAGTTAAAATTTCATTCTCAGTATCAGAGACTTGAGAAATGTCTTGGATAAAGGATTCATCCAGATCAACCGATGTTATGTCAGGCTTCCCAAAGAGATTCTTGTAATAACTCGTTATATGTGATTTAAGTTCTTCCTCATCCGCTATGCATGCACCATTCTCATCCTCCAACGAAAAAATTCGTTGCCTCCGGTGCTTGCCGTTAGCCACTAAATGGAAATATTTTGTATTATCGTCACCTTCGAGGAGATGTTTGACCTTGGCCCTCTGGAAGAGACGTACTTCTTCCTCTCTCAAGATACTGGCAAGCCTATCATTGGCAAAAGCTTTCGAGTTCAACTCGATAGGCGATAAGCAAGTAAACTCCGCCTTTTTATCGAGTTCATCAATCAATTCTAAAAGTTGTTGTTTCTCCTTTTTAATTAACCCCGTCGAGTTCTTTGCCCATCCCCTTAAATACTGTCGAAGGGACCTCATCTTGTTCTGCCATATCTGTATGGCAGATTCTCCTCTACGTTCTTGTTGCCAAATAGAAGAAACCAAATCAAAAAATCCCTCTCTAGTTAACCATCCTAATTCAAATTTAAACTCAGAGAAATTTCCCAGGCTCGTGGGGGCTTTGCCATTCAGTAATAAAGGCGTATGATCAGACCGAGATCTGTCAAGCGCCTGGACTGTGACATTAGGGAATTTAAGTTCCCACTCTGGGCTCATTAAAACCCTATCAAGCTTTTCAAAAGTGGGTGGAACCAAGCCATTTGCCCAAGTAAATTGTCGTCCCACCATTTCTATTTCTCGTAATTCTAAATTCGCAATGATAGCATTAAACAGATTAGGCCATCGAAAGCTGAAGTTTTCATTACTTTTGTCTTCCGCTCTTCGCATAATATTAAAGTCCCCCCTATAATAAAAGGATGTGTTTCGGCACCGCACACTCCTGCAACTTCAGCTAAAAAATCGTTCTTTAAATCATCTTGAGCTGGGCCATAAACAGCAAAAAGGGCCCAAATGAAGCCATCCTTTTTGTTTCGAAGTCGGAACTTGCAATAAAAATCTCCTTCATCAATAGCACCAATGTCATAAACACCTAGGTTCACCCCTAACAGCATCCCCCCGGATCTTCCTCTAGGTGGAATGAGATGCCAGAGAAAGTCGGCACCACCGCAGAAATTTCTCAAAGTAGAATCCGAGAAGGAGCTGCGACCCGTCTCCATGAGAGCAATAAAGTCGAGTCTATGATCTCGAGATAGATGAGATAAGTAATTATGTTTAGCCAAATCCCCTAGGCCTCTACAATTCCAAAAAATCCCTTTCATTTAAAACTAATTTTAGTGGGTGTGATTGGCTTCTTGGAAGGACGGTTAACCTTACCTTTTGAGAAAGCCTTATTCGATTTCTTTTTACGCGGCGCAGCAGTAAGCTCACAGCATCGATCTAAAGCACTCAACCCAGAATCATCCTCCCATCTATTAGAAATGTGAGATAACACCACATCTACCTCAGCTTCCTCATCATCCAATAAAGGATTAACGCTATGGAGAGAAGGGGGTTTTGTAGCAACCGTTAACCTATCGACCTCGATATTTTTAATAGAAGCCACAGATTGTAACACTTGATTTTCAGTACTACCAAGAGAAATCCCAATCTTTTCACACTTTGAAATTATGACTTCCGGGGCAAAAGAAATGAAGGAAGACTCACTGAATTCCAGATTACGCTTAGCTGCCATGCGCTGTGCTTTGGACAAAATATCTTCATCTGTATTAGTCCTCTTCGCACATAATCTGAAATTTCCTTGATTAACTTTTTTAGTCTTTCCTCCCTTAGAAAGAGAATAAGATGCAAGAGTGTCCTGTAATGCCACCATAACTTTATTCTCAGATTGAGCTATTAAAGAAAGAGCTTGTCTCATATAATCATTTTTCGTGTTGGCTTTAATATTAAATTCTTTACATAATACCTGGAGGACCGAACGAGGAACCTCGGCGAAGGAATTAATATGTCCCAGGTGACTGACTCTCACCTGAGTATCTGTTTCAAACGACGGATTAACTGAGAAATCAGATACCTGACAGGGAATATTGAGTAACGAAGGAGAAACAGCTAAAACATTCTGGTGATTAAGTAAATTACCAGCATATTTAATAGGATTTCCATCCACGTCGATCCCAACCTTTGGATGAGACCAGACGTCTTCTACAACCAGATTGACGACTAGACTAGCAAGAGGCATGATCTCAACCTGAGAATGAGAACTGGCAGCAAGCACTGGCGAGTGCAGCCCGTCCTCACACAGCGCCACGCTAGTAAAGGAATCGCTGCCTGGATTCAGCTCCAACCGGATATTGGAAATTTCAACATTGTTGACAGTACCTGGTGACTGACCAAGAGCACCAGATAAAAGATCGACTTCCTACTGATATGCACCAGAGGAAATAAGTGCCATCAAGGCTGCCGGATTATCCGAGATCAAACCATCTGACTCCATACCCAAAGAAGCCACCGAACCATCAAGGAGATGACAGCCTAGTTGAGACACCAATTCCAAATCACGAGGAGCCCCATCCTGAGGATGCTTAGAATCGCTTGGCAGTGAGTTATCTTCCATAACAGTATCCTCTGCTATCTCCTCTGACTGAAAGAAATCTTTTTCATGTTTCTTAGAATAGTCATCATTCTCTCCTTGCCCCTTATCATCTCCATCTCGATTACCCATGTTATCATTATCGATCCACTTCCCATCTTTGAGTACCTTATCAACTTTGAAGAAAATCTCATATAACCCTTCACCAACTACTATTTCTGTGGACTCTGGAATGTGATTCACACTGGTCACTGCCACCAAAATACGGACCACCCCCATTTTCCTGGTGTAACGCATATCGACTTTCTGAGTTGCACCCAAAATAGAACCTACTGCCCACAAAGGGAGAAAGGAGCGGATTTCAAAAGGAACCCCGTAAACATTTACCCAAACCTTCTGTAGATAAGCAATCGGCTCTATTGTCTGATTAACCTCCTGAATCACCAAGATACCTTCTCCACCCAACGTATGAACATATTTCATAGCAATCATGCGTTGGAGCTCGACTCTGCATGGAAAAGGTACCAGAAACCCGTCTGCGTGCTTCTGGACCGACCAATTCCACTTCACTGGTATAAGTCTAGAGAGTTCAGACTTGACGAGATCAGCAGAAACATTACCTTCTTTCACTGTTATAAATGCAGTGACACCATCCGACCTCGGAACTGCAGCATGTGATCCCCATGTTGGAATTTGAAAGAAACCAGACTCACCGCCCGCAAAACCGCAAAGAGCTGCCTGAGGCTTAGGACCATTGAACACCGGACACTCCTCCGGAACATGGTTATCTTCACAAATTTCGCAACAAAGCTCTTCCCGGCGTTTCTTCCCCTTGTCAGTAACCCCGGGTGCGACAACGGCAACCCGTTTTCTAGCCGCATCAGCCTGACCACCTCTGCTATGATCCACAACCGCCCTGTCATTAGAGCCAAGCGACGCTGCAGGAGCATGGAAACGTCCACCACGTCCACCACGTCCATGCCCAGAACTGCGTCCACGCACCTTCCAATTGCCCCGACCGCGAAAAGACCAACTACCAGGACCCGAGGCACGACCACGAACCTGCTGGCGCCGGTGATCAACCACTCGCCAGCCCTCTGCATCCGCCATTCCGCCGGAGAGAACACACGACTTGAGGGCGTCGGCGTGCGAACTAACTCCAGCAAGAACACCCGACTTGAGGACGTCGGCGTACGATCTGAAACTAGCAACCGGTGGCTGAAAAAAACGTGACGAGTGAACATTGCGCCTAGGTTTATCCGTGCTGTGAAGTCTCTGACGGAGAGAAAGCAGGCCCGGGTAACGGCTGGCCCAACCAGAGTATGTCGCTCCCAGACCACCCAAATCCTGGGAGGACAAGAGGCCCACAGATTCACTAGACCGGGCACCATCCCGCTGGCAATAATGCTCAGGATCGCCGAACGGCTCCCCTGGCGAAATTAACGCTTTCTGTAATTGCCGATCCTTGGAAAGAGGAAATGGGATTGAATTTGAATGACCCTGGACAGCCGGAGCTGCAACACTGACATCCATCCTCGACGCTGGCGAGCAACCTCGTCGAGGAGGACCTGCCTTTGCCGAAAGCGTCACGCGTCCGAGAGTAACGGCCGGTGACAAGCTAGGCACCGGAAATGGAGCAACGCAGGTACCCAACGCGGCATCTGGTTTAAGAGAACGTACCTGTGATTTCGACGATGTTTTCAAAAGAACCTTCCTCTCAACCGCCGAGCGAACGGGACCCCTGACCTCACGATCTGCATGCCGCCCAACAGTCCGATGATAAAATTCATCGCACCTTCTCAAATACAGCTGTCTTGCCGCTTGAATCTCCTCCTGATGGATTGCTGAACGACTACACCGCGCAAGCCGATGGGCTTCTGTCCATCGGAACCGGGGACGAGACCTCCCCAGATTCCCACCGATGAGCGCCACGGTTTGCTTGACCTGACCTACAGCTAGAGCTAGTCAAGGAAGCTCCTGCATCGGAACGGAACTGATAGACATGAAGGTCATCGACTCGAAACCTGCAGACGCCGTGCACAGTGAAAGTACACGCCAAAACTAAGCGTGAAACTAAAGACAAACGTCATACTTTTCTTTTGCAGCTTTTTTTTATGTATGTTTCTTCTCTCAACTCCCATATGTACTAAAACAAAAAAACAGTGTCAGATCAGTTTATTTTAAGGCCGATTTCAGCGATAAGAGCCTATATCTACCACCACACAACAGCTTTTATCTACCACACCATTCCAAAGCACAATCTTTACCGTTAACCTACAGTTTCCCTAACACACAACTTCAGCATTTGTTTTACAAACTTTTATTTGAAATAAAACACAACATTTTATTAAAAATAAAAATTCATCTGAACATCTAACTAAGTAAATAAAAATTATATAGTTGATAAAAACAAATACAATTACATAGTTTATAAGCCGTAATAAAATTTACATAAATCACAAAAAATAAATAAATTTACATAATATGAAAAAACAAAAGTTACATAATTCATACATGTTTTTAAAAAAATAATATTTTTAGTTTAAAGTTTTTTTAGAACATCAAAACAATGTGAAAAAAATTACACACAGTGGTCAGTACCGACCTGTTTATGGGCAGCCAGCAGCGCTATCGACCGTGGCCGGAACTGTGGTAGGCGGTACTGACCGCACGGCCCTGGGCAATACCGACGTTCGTTGGCACTGATCTAACAATGCCTTTTCTCGTTTGCTTAGGTAGCATTTGGTTTCGAAGTGTGGTGGGACAGAGTGCCTCCTCCGCTTCCAATTTGTTGTTGTTTGAATTAATTTCATATAGAATTGAGTGGTTTTAAAAATAGAAAATTATGTTCAAATGTTGAACCATTTAGCTTCCCAAAATCTTTTGGACGAAGCCGTTCCATTCTAACTGGCTCCAGAACCAAACACTATCTTAGTTTCTCATAAAAACGCTTTTGTCCGTAGTTGTATTAAACAAAACCTTAATATAGTTTGATCTAGAAGAAACATAAAATATACTACCTCTGCTCTCAAATATTTGTCGCTCGCTAGTTCATTTTCAAACTAAAACGCGACAAACAAAAAAGAACGGAGGGAATGAATGTGCGGAACCCTCAACTTCATGTAAAGTATCTAACCATGAACTTCTCTATGAGCTTCCATGTAACATCCACAACGAACCGAAATGGGCATGTTAACTTTTCTAAAAATATTTTAGGAGCAGTAATCTATAATACAAGCAGGGGCCGAGCCAAGGGGGTGAGTAAGGGCATTGGCCCTGCAAACCCTCCCATACTCGTAATCTCTACTACTCTATAAGGATATAATGTGGGCGTCCACAATGCTTCACCAAGCTCCCTCCTGCCTCCACCCCCGCGACACCTAGCCCCCAAACCGCGCCCGCTCCACGCGCGATGGCCGCTCGTCTCGTCGTGGCGCCCACCGCTCCCCCATACCTATGTGGTGCCCCCGCCTCTATCCCCCTCACACGCCCGTGTCGCCAGCACCGCGTAGGCACACGGATGGACGTGGATCTCGCCCACGCCCGCAGGCTCCAAGACCCCGTCGCGCCCTGCCCTCGCCGTGCCCGCGGATCTCGCTCCCACGTGGATGGACGCGGATCTCGCCCACGCCCGCAGGCTCCCAGTCCCCGTCGTGCCCTTGCCCCGGCCCAGAACTCACCGACTACGACGTCGTCACGGATGACTTCGCGGGCACAACCGCCTTCCACCTCTCCTCATCGGGTGCCTCGCCTCCAATTTCGATAGTTATTCGCTTGTTTTCGTATATAGCGGCTGTTGTTGCTCTTGCTCCCGCCTCACGCCATGGGATGGTGCTTATGGTATGTGCTGTCCCTAGCTGTTGTTGTAGTGGAGGTCGTGACGGGGTCGACGACTTGGATCGGGAGAGGCTCTCCTGGATCTGCGCATATGAGGGACAACAATGTGCGCCTCTTCTTCGATTTGACGCCTAGGCAATGAGATTCGTCTATTTCTCTGCGATTTCATTCCCAGTGTTCTTATGCGATTCTGAATCCGCGCCAGATTCTCATTGTCAATGAAATTTGAAGTATCTCACTGTTTTGCCCCCTAAGTTCATCCTGATCTTTAGACCCTACTCTGAATCTCGCATTGCTTCTGCATCACCTACGTCAAAATTGCTCTGACTCTGTACATTCACTTCAGTGTCTTTTTAACTGAAGTAATTTGTTTGTTAATTTGATGAATTACCCTGCCAACAAAATTTGAATTACCCCAGTGTTTAACCATCGAATTTATCCTAAACTTCAGACTCTCGGGATCTCACATTGCTTCTATATTTGCCTTCAAATTGCTCTGACTCTGTTGATTCACTTCAGTGCTATTTTAACAGAAGTAATTTGTTTATTAATTCGATGAATTTTGATTTAACTATACACTACAGGATAGTGATTTATCCACATCTAACTTATTCTCTTTAGTGTGTTTTAGGAAGAATGCTTTACAAATCCGGAGAGAAGTTCAGTACGATAGTGCAAACAGAGAGCATCAGGTACTCCTTAGGTTCCTATTGATGCTGGAATGTCCTAATGAGGTTCATCTGATGTTACTTATCCATGTTCTATTACGAACTGTATGTGTGCTATTTTCCCACAATTTTCTAATCAAAATATTCAGCACAAAAGAACGACCTCATATATGGGATATTCAATTAAGTGCCCATGAAATTTGACAAAACTAGAAAATTGAAAAATCTAGCAGGCCTGTAGATCTAAGCAAATGATATGAAGTACATGTTGTTACTTTCTCAAAATGTAGATGAGCTTTTTTTGCAAGGACTTTAGTTGAAAATTGAAAAAATCTAACATGCCTATAGATCTGAGCAAACGATATGAAGTACATGTTGTTACTTTCACAAAATGTAGATGTGCTTTTTTTCAAGGACTTTAGTTGTTATGTTGCTCCTCGTCCTTATGAGTTAACACTAAAACTTAACATGCTCGAGTTACAATTATACATCTCAATCCAGATCAGCCTTTTCATTGTTCTGGTTCTGCTCATTTATCCTTTCTAGTCACATAAATTCTTGCCATTTGACACCAGCACTAAAGAAGATAGGGAGAGTTCAATGCACGATCTTTGATTTGTTGAAACTAGAAGCGACGACTGATTGAGGCCGTTGCCATTGCACCGGTGTGCACACATTCTTTGTCAAGGCCACACATCTTGTCGATTCAACAAACCAAGTTGGTCATTTTCAGAAGGCAAGCTAAGAGCGATACCGCCACAGAAGACCATGCCCACCATATCTATATTTTATACTAATTTTTAATGTCCAAAGGACACCAAATGTTTCAATGTTAACGATACTGTTGTTATACACTGATGTTTTGTTCTTGTTTGCTTGCAACTTTTTGCAGTTGTCTGTGCTATCGGTTTGGAAAGAACATGCGGAAAACCAATCTTAGATCTTGCTTCCTTTAGGTACACCATGCATGTTATTTGGATAGCCTAATCTTTACTACTCTATAAGAGAGCAAAGTAGGCATCCACCAGCTTGCTTCACCATGGCTCCGCCCTCGCCCTCCCCTCCCCGCTAATCTTGCCGTGCCGCGGGATCCATGGCGCCGCCCTCACCCAACCCACCCCCCCCCCCACCCCCCCTTCGCTTGTCTCCACTCCCGCGATGCCCCAGCCTCAAACCGCACCGCGATGGCCGCTCATCACGCCCATCGCTCCCGCAGTTCACACCCGCGCCCCGGCTCTCCCGCCTCACCGCGCGTCCATGCCCCCACCTACCGCTCGTTGCCCACGCCCTTGGCCTGACCGCTGCGCGGTCCCCGCCCTGGCCTTCCCCTCAGCACGCTACCCCGAATCTGCACGCCCGCCTGCCCATGATGCTACTCGCTTGCCCAGCCCCCGCTCCATTCGCCTGAATCCACACGATGATATTGTGCCCCCGCCTCTTCCTCGCCCCCGTATCCCCGGCTCCAGTGTCCATGCCTAGCTCTGCCTTGCCTCTGTGCCGTCCTTCATGTGATGCTTCCCTCTGTGCAGCAAGTGATCCCCCCACATCTCCTGCGAGGCTGCGATCCGTCAGCACCTACGAGGCCTACACTGCAACACGCTCCGCCCTTCCCCCTCAGACTGAGGTGTCATGTACTGGAAATGATGATGGGCTCAAAGGAGGCATTGGGCTGGGCTAGCAGCCATGGTCCAAGTGGTATTGCAACAAGTTGTGCTAAAAAGGGAGCAGCTGCAACGAGCAGGGGATCAGAGAATCATTTGAAGAAACCTAAACTCTCTACCTCTCGACGACTATTGTTCATCTTCTCCACCCCTATCCTCTCCTCTCATGTACCCGGATCATCTTCCTTCTAGATCATTATAGCTGCTACACTTCTTTCTATTTCCCCTTACTGCTATTCCCCAAACTCTTCTCTGAATTTGTACCAGATTATATGCTTAGCGTTTTCATGTTATTGAGTTGAGTTCGTCATATTAGTGTTGTTAACAAGACTAATATGACGAACTCAACTCAATAACATGAAAACGCTAAGCATATAATCTGGTACAAATTCAGAGAAGAGTTTGGGGAATAGCAGTAAGGGGAAATAGAAAGAAGTGTAGCAGCTATAATGATCTAGAAGGAAGATGATCCGGGTACATGAGAGGAGAGGATAGGGGTGGAGAAGATGAACAATAGTCGTCGAGAGGTAGAGAGTTTAGGTTTCTTCAAATGATTCTCTGATCCCCTGCTCGTTGCAGCTGCTCCCTTTTTAGCACAACTTGTTGCAATACCACTTGGACCATGGCTGCTAGCCCAGCCCAATGCCTATCAGATTCATTCGATCCGCGGCTTCAAATTTGTCAGCGCCATGACTCTCGATGTCAAGCTCATCCTTGACGCTGTTGGCAAGCTGTTCAATGACTTCGACGCTCGTTGGGAGCGCCGTCTTCACGAGTCCGCCTCCATTCCAACCCCGGCTGTGGTCGTTGGTGACGCAGTCATCGCTGACAACTGGGGCAGCGGCTTCGACGGAGGCGAGGACCCATTCGAGCCGTACTGCGCGACGCCATCCATTGTCGCCGACAACTGGGGCGGACTCTTTGATGGCGATGGCGATAACACTGTTGCCAACTCCGAGCACCTCGACTCCGACGCCAACAAGCTGCGGCAATACGCGCTGCTCGATGTCGTCCCTGTGGATGCGCTTGCCATCTCCAACAACTCATGCAGTAGATCGGCGACGACCTTCTCAGGTTCGCCCATGACTTTCCCGACCTCCGCTCCACCTCACGATGGCGTCCCCATTCTCTCCGTCTTCACCGCTGTTGTGAATCCCGAGCACAATGTCACGTCGGACACGGTTGTGAGCTCTAGCAATACACCGACGTCTTCTTCGGCATCAGTCACCGTCGCCACCAGCAAGTTGGTGCCGCCTTCCTCAACGACTCCCACGCCATCACAGCAGGCTGCCCTCACCCTTCCTGCTGCAGTTCATGAACCCTTGGTGATGGCGCACGCCAAGTGTTCGACGCTAGGCCACAACAGAGGCGGCAACACTCTGATGTCGGCGGACATGGTGTCAGCATTAAACGTTGTGTTCTCGACCTCTTCTCTACCACATGACGTTGATTTTGCCAATCCCATCACCACTGCAGGACATCCGCTACCGAAACATACCAATTTTCTAGTTCCTGGTTGTGCCAGCGACATGCACATCCCTGCACCTGCAATCACTCCTACATCAACAACATACACTTCAGGTCCTGTCTCCACCAGCATCAACTGGGTACCATATGTTGGCCTGACTCAATTGTGTTTTGGCATCAACACCGAATTTGCGTATGATCTTTTTCAGCCATGGCCGCCACCTGTAACAATAGATAGTTGTACTGCAGAATTGTTTCTATACAGGTCTTTGGCTTCGCTAACAGTTAGGCCATCTCCAAATCGACTTCTCAATGTCAAAAATCATGAAATTCAGCTAGCAGTACAACCCAAGATTACTGGACAGATGTTCCAAATTAGAATCAAAGAAGGAAAGCTAGAAGACAGAAATGCTAAACTGAAATTATTAATACCATATTTTGGAGTGGAAGCCCTCTATGGATTACTAATATGTCGGTTGTCTTTTGCCCATGTAATTGACATGCTTTGTCTCTTCATCTACCACATGGGTATGGGGATTTTCTTTGACAGACCATGTGACTCACGTCATAACAATGTTCCAAGTCAATTAGATGTGAGAAGATTGAGCCTGAAAGACTATACTCGTTCAACTGATGAAGCAAAGTGCAGAAAGAACAATGCAGTGGCTGGATTATCACCAATCATAAGAGTGTTGTCCAAATTCTGGATTCAGTCAGCAGTGACGCTGTACTCATTTATCCAAGGGAAAATGATTCCGTTCAGACTTCTTGCTGCATGCAGACTTCCTGCTGAATATAACCAGTGCCCAGTGCTCGCAAATAGCAGGTCAATGGAAGCATGGTTCACGTCATTATACTTGCATGGTCTCATGAAATTGTCGCAGGATCGTGATACTGAAAGACAATTCAACAGTTTTTGCTCCCACAACTGGGCTGCTTGGAGGATATACGCCTGCATACCTTTCACTTGTGAATCATACCGAGAGAACAAGTTAGATTATGTTATTGAGAAGGAGTCAGGTGTAATCAGTATGCCTTTGCTGAAATTCATTAAGTCATGGCAGCACAAAGCTGTTGGTGCACCCCTTAGCAGAGCTATGGTGTTTCTTTTGCAGGAGACACAATTGGTGATACCTCTTATTGGTTGTAATTACTGGATCTATTGGGTTCTGTCAAGATACTCTAATATTGACAGAAAATACACCAGTTTTATGATGCCCAGTTCTCAAAGTCTTGATCATATTCCTGTGTTTATGTCGCTGACAACCCTTTGGCTAGTTCGAGAAGCTAAAAACAGTGCAGCAATGAACATACATTTGGGTTCTTTCAGTTGGCTCAAATTTCAATGTGATAAATTTCTCATCAGTTACTTGGCCCACGCTTGGGTGCTAGATCCAGAATATGAGCCAGCGTGGTGGGAGTTCCATGGGATCCTGGCGACCTCAACGGCAACGGCTTGGGGTCAAGCCGTATTTTTAGGAGGGGAGAATGTCATGTACTGGAAATGATGATGGGCTCAAAGGAGGCATTGGGCTGGGCTAGCAGCCATGGTCCAAGTGGTATTGCAACAAGTTGTGCTAAAAAGGGAGCAGCTGCAACGAGCAGGGGATCAGAGAATCATTTGAAGAAACCTAAACTCTCTACCTCTCGACGACTATTGTTCATCTTCTCCACCCCTATCCTCTCCTCTCATGTACCCGGATCATCTTCCTTCTAGATCATTATAGCTGCTACACTTCTTTCTATTTCCCCTTACTGCTATTCCCCAAACTCTTCTCTGAATTTGTACCAGATTATATGCTTAGCGTTTTCATGTTATTGAGTTGAGTTCGTCATATTAGTGTTGTTAACATGAGGTGACGACCGACGGGCCCGGCGAGCAGGTGGGGATCTGGAACCGGAAGGGCACGAGTAACGAAACCAGTTCCTGGACCTGGCGCGGCTAGCGACGGTCGCGGAGGCCTTCTTTCACAGCGAGATCCACCGGCGGCTGGCCGTCACTATCGCGCTCATCGTGCTTAGCTGCGTGGGGTACTTCATCCCGCTCCCCAGGTTCGGCCGCCGCCTCATCACAGACTCTTACCTGAGCTTCTCCGCACTCCCAGCAGGTCTATTCCATTCCTCCCTCGGATTACACGCTGGCGAGCTGTGCCTGGTTTTTTTGGGAATCTAATAGCCTATAATTACCTTCGTTCATATGACCTTGGCGATTTCTTCTCAGAAACGAACCTTTCTTTTTCTAGCTGGGGATTAGTCATCAAATTTCAGCATCTATTGTCATGCAGGTTTGATATTTGCCAGTGAAAAATTCTTGCATATTTTTTAGTTAATTCTTAATTATATTTACCGGTGAATAACAATCTATAATTATTTGATTTTATTATATAAACAATATCCTAGGATTAGAGGAGATTGTTGTGTTTATTTCCGTCAGGTTTCACTCTACTGCTATATGATTATTTGATTTTGTGACAATAACGAAGTACAAGGCGTCAAACACTCTATTGTCTTCCCAGATAACTGATCCATGAATAGATAAAAGATTGATGTCACCCATTTAAGTAGCATGGTTGTGTAACCATTTTGCCTATGTACAACAGAGAGTTGTGTCCTTGTAGTGTATAGCATAATGTGTTTGTTCATGTGCAGTAAACATTTCTTCTTTGTCTCTATCATCAGGAAGCAATGTCGAGGCGGCTAAGAGATGCTACAATGGAACAATCCAATAACAAAGAATATGAAGCCCCTACCTCAGTAAAGGCAAAGACCACAACTCCAAAAATTACATTTTCACGGTCCTAAATGGACTAATGACAACATTCCTTTGGATGTACTTTCTGATAAACTCACAAAAATAAGCAAGGTAAGCAATTGTAGTTTTACTTTATTAGCTCCCAGTCTTCATTTAGTGATGCTGACTTAACCAGAGTTTCTAATACAATTTCTACCAAGTTTTAGGAAGCTTTTGAACGAAGAGATTTCGTAGCAACTGTTGTAGCTAGCGCCCTGCAAGAGGCATTGATCTCTGAATCTATGATCAGGAACATATATAAATTGATGTTGCGATTACTAATCCGATATTAGCAAGATTTTTTAAAGGCATCACAAACTTGCTATGTTTTGTTCTGAATGAGTGAATATCATGTGCAGTTTTAAAGTTACGATCTATCTTCATCTCATTTTCTTTCCAATTCTAGGTCTGGGATGCAACTGATGCAAATCCAAAATTGCGTTATCCTTTTGAGCTCAACCTGTCATCTATGATATGTATTGTAACTCATCATGTTTTTACTACTTCTTGATTCAGATAGTTGCTAGCAAGACCAAGATTTACATGGTGCTTCAGCTTGTCAATGGGGGTGAACTGTTCGATAGGATTGTAAGCCCACGAATGGAACTCCTTTTACTTATTTTATCTATTCATTCTTATCTAATTCTTCACCCCTCCTGTATGAACCATATTAATCATTAATCACAGATCAAACATGAAGCTTATGGTGTCTCAGTTCACTATTTGGTTTTAACCTCTTTCTTTGTTAAGTTTTAGCTTTGATCACACCACTTGATATTTCAATTAGTTATATTAGATGTTTCGTGTAACAGTGAACTATTTCAATAGTCCTCTTCAGTTACATGCTTCGTTGCAGTGGAACAATCTAGAAGTGCAATTGCTATGCTCTACTACCACCGTATTTGATATCGTCGGTGGCGATCCAACTGACAACAAACAATTTCTTATTTCTTTTAGAAGGCCACCTAAACCACTTCAGTTTTGTTATATATGGACCACAATATGTGCGTACCAACAATCCAAAATTACTTAGTACTCGCAACTAAAAATGGAGCATGTGTTGTAACACAACTGAATGATGTTAGATGTTGAGTCACCTATTCAGTAAGAATTGTAAAACTGAAGGGTAACTATTCGCTATCCTTAATTATGTGCTCTTTCTATTCATTGTGCTAGACACATAATGTTACCAAGGAATTAATGAAGTATCACTCTCAGACTCTTGGATATGTAATTGGTGGCACTAACATGAGAAGCGACGCCAACCATCTCATAGAAGGGATCAATATCTTAATTGCCACACTGGACAGGCTTTTGGACCATCTGCAAAATACCGGGTAAATACTTTCTTGTTAGTATCATTTTTCCAAATTCCTAGGGTGTGTTAAATATTCGTGTATGATTACAGAGTACCAAAAAGGTCGTGCCCGACGACAAGCTCGCTGAGTTCTCGCTCCTCGACCCCAAGCCACCAAGAGGTGAGCAGGCGCTATCCTAAAATTGAGAAGAGCCAGGCTACTAGAAAAAGAAGAAGAGCATTATTATACAATAAGCGGGATTATATATGGACGGATCGAGAAAGCCAGCAGAGGGTTAGGAGAAAGTTAGCTTGGTCATTGTACAATGAGTATAGCTTCTTTGTACAACTCTTCCAATAGTTGCTATTCTTTATTTTTCTTTCTTCAAGGTCTAGATTATGTTGCCCTCCCTTTTTTGGTGGGGGCTTCTCGTGATTATACATAAAATGATATTTAGGGGTTTTAGGGAACCATGTATAATACCATTAGTTTATTTCAAAATAGGGGGTATAGTGACATGTTTCATATCTAGATGGTTAGTATCATCCTTTGTATACTCCTACAGGTTTCCATTAAAATTGAAAAAACTCACCTCCCACAATATCACATTTTTGAAACGGATGTAGTTTAACTGTTTAAGTGTGCATAGGATGCTCATTTGGAGAAACTGACTTGTCTATTATTTAAATTATCTATATGCATGAAGAGTGTGAAAACCACTAGGATCTATGATGAGGAGTTTGCTGATTTGGGATGGGGAAGAGGCGAAAATGAGATTGAGGATGTGTTTATCGTTGTTTTGTAGGTGAGAAATGCTTATCAATTGCTATGAGCTACTAGCTTACCACTTCTCGTAGTTTAGGTGTTTGATAAAATGCATATTTAAGGACAAATTAGTTATTATTCGATTCTTGGGCAATGGAGTGCCGTTGGTTGGTACCTACATAGCATGGTATTGGTTCTGTAGATCTAAATGAGTGTTAAGACAGACAAGATTGACCTAAATCCTTTGTTAAATATGAAAATAGAGGTGATTCAAGGTCCTATGTGTCTCGTTTGATAGTCGTCGAGAGTGTTTTGTCATGTTTCCTTTACTAAAAATGTAGTTATCTGATTAATACCAAGCATTATGTTGTTTCCTTTTGAGATAAATATTTTGTTACTGATTTTACCTTTTGTCTCCTCTTGTTTTTGTTCTAGAATCTGTAAAATGGCTAACGACGAGGACAACCATCACTTTGTTTATGACAATGGAACTGATATGTTCAAGATTCCGTAGCAGCGCACGGGCACCCAACTAGTATGAAATATAGAATTTGTCGCCTTTTTAAAGCATCAAATTCATTGATAATAATAAATTTAATGAATTTCAGTCCAAAGTTGTCACCGAATAGATATTATGTGTGTGACGAATTTGATGCTTCACCTTGAGTATACAACCATTTAGAGCCAAATACATTACCATCACTTGTTGTTTTGATAAAAATCCTTTTCAAATTATGTAAAAGTTTCATGTATCAAATGGTTTATGGATTATTAAGATTAATGATCACCTTTCTCGTCCCAACTGCCACCACCGAGCCTTTTAGCTACAAAATTTATCAAAACACATATACGAAATATAACGAGAGATGATTTTATTTGAAGTTACTTGATCATCTATATTGATATATAATTTATAGCTATAATCATCTCTCATGATATAATCGAAGCTTTAATTTGATCGATTATCGTAGAGGCAAATTATTTTTATCTATGTTGGAGTTAATTAATATACAATTATATGGTGAAAGTATTTTTTATTTATTTATTATCTATGATATACGTATGCACACATAAGTATATTGAAGCGCCCCAATCCTCTGAGACTCAAATGTGATACAATTACTAGTCCCAAGAGGCTAGTAAACACATTTATACATCAGATGATTCCAGATCTGCTTAAACGAGACAAACCTATAAAGGTGGCGATCAACTTTAAGAGTTGGTCCACAACTCGGGACATATCTTCAGAGTGGGGCTCAAGAAGCCTGATATACGCAGCGAAGCAAATCAGCGGTCCAACAGCCATAGGCAAGGTTGGGGATAGGCGTAACTCTTACCCGATCAGCGATCTTTTCTATAAAACAACAAATAAGCAAGGGTGAGTACATACGTACTCAGCAGCCCACCTTCACCCGTGGAATGGGGAAATTAGACATAATATAATGCATGGAGTATGTGGAGCTCATGATATTTTTGCAGAAAGAGCAATATTTGATGCAGGGTTATTTTGTAAAATATTTTATATTTTTTAAAGCGCATCCTCTCCTAAAAGAGCAGGAAGTTTTTCAATATAGAACAAAATCCCCTGGACTAAACCATCCAGGCATCTCAGCAATTTCCCACTAGTTTTCATTTTCAAAAACAGCTACTGGACTTCCCGTCCACCATAGCTCACGGCTCAACCGCGGACCTTTTAAAACCACTTTTCAAAAGCATTTTTGGAAAACAAAACACTAATTGTCAAATCCATGCCATGACTCATCCATATCCATGGACGCGGACTATTCGAATAGGTTTTTAAACTCTGCGCAGAGGTGTACACTTCACCCACTAGTCCGGTTTCTGCAGTCTCGCCGTCGTGAGATCCGAATGCCGAATCTCTCTCTTTCCTTGCACGTCCTTACCTTAGCGATTATACCGGAAGGAACAAGGCCACCACCATGCCCAAACCAGACAAAACATTCCCCTTCCTTATCCTCCCGGTGCTCCCCAGAAAACATAACCCTGGGGTTCGGACCTTAAAAGTTTAGATTGAGTGACTGCCCATACAGTCTCGAGTGGTTGTACTTGATAAGAGTATAGGTAAGGAGTGATGACAAACTGGTCCTTAGGCGAGAGGGACAATCCTTCATGCTCACACCTAAACCAGCTGAGCCATCACCTTAGGCCCTCCCCTAAACCAGGGAGTCCCTGATCATCCCACTCAAGGGTGATAAGGGTGACAACCCTTCATCATACCCATTTTGAAAAATATTTTCTTTTGAAAACTCACACATTTTCTCAAATCATTTGTAACAAAGGTGTCAAGGAGTATAAAGATTAATTGCGGCAAAGTTCCAAGGTTGGGTGGCCATAATAACTTGTCTCAAAATCATATCATGCATAAAATAACAGGCTGAGGGTTGTGGTTGAAAAAGCATAGGTAATTTATACATCAAAGGGATCTAGTGAGCTTGCCATGCTTAACCAGCTGTCGGGGACCATAATTAGGGGTACCCTCAAGACGCCTAATTCTCAGCTGGTAACCCCCATCAGCATAAAGCTGCAGAGGCCTGATGGGTGCGATTAAGTCAGGGATCAGTCCGTACGAGCGACTCGATCACGCCTCGCCCGAGCCTAGCCTCGGGCAACGGCAGCCGACCCCGAGGGGTTTCCGTCTCGCCCGAGGCCCCCCCCCTTTTAACGGCGAACACGTCTCCGGCTCGCCCGAGGCCTTGCCTACGCTAAGAAGCAACCCTGACTAAATCGCCGCACCGACCGGCCAAGCCGCAGGAGCATTTAACGCAAAGGAAGCCAGGCCCTGCCAAAGGCGCCATAGGAAGCTTCGCCCGACCCAGGGCTCGGACTCGGGCTAAGGCCCCGGAAGACGACGAACTCCGCTCCGCCCGACCCAGGGCTCGGACTCGGGCTAAGGCCCCGGAAGACGACGAACTCCGCTCCGCCCGACCCAGGGCTCGGACTCGGGCTAAGGCCCCGGAAGACGACGAACTCCGCTCCGCCCGACCCAGGGTTCGGACTCGGGCTAAGGCCCCGGAAGACGACGAACTCCGCTCCGCCCGACCCAGGGCTCGGACTCGGGCTAAGGCCCCGGAGGACGACGAACTCCGCTCCGCCTGACCCAGGGCTCGGACCCGGGCTAAGGCCCCGGAAGACGACGAACTCCGCTCCGCCCGACCCAGGGCTCGGACTCGGGCTAAGGCCCCGGAAGACGACGAACTCCGCTTCGCCCGACCCAGGGGCTCGGACTCGGCCTCGGCCATGGAAGACAGACTCGACCCCGGCTTCGGAGGAGCCTCCACGTCGCCCAAACTAGGGGACAGGCCAGCCACGTCGACAGGAAGCGCCATCATCACCCTACCCCGAGCCGACTCGGGCCGCAAAAAACAAGACCGGTGTCCCATCTGGCTAGCTCCGCCAGATAGGCAATGATGGCGCCCCGCTAGCCCCGTGACGACGCGCGGCTCTCAGCTCTCTTACGAAAGCAGGGCGACGTCAGCAAGGACACAACCGTTCCAACAGCTGTCCCTCCGCCAGGCTCCGTTGCTCCTCCGACAGCCACGACATCACGCCAGCAGGGTGCCAAGATCTCTCCGGCTGCCACATTGGCATGTACTTAGGGCACTAGCTCTCCCCCCGCTAGACACGTAGCACTCTGCTACACCCCCATTGTACACCTGGATCCTCTCCTTACGCCTATTAAAGGAAGGACCAGGGCCTTCTTAGAGAAGGTTGGCCGCGCGGGGACGAGGACGGGGACAGGCGCTCTCTTGGGGCCGCTCGCTTCCCTCACCCGCGTGGACGCTTGTAACCCCCTACTGCAAGCGCACCCGACCTGGGCGCGGGACGAACACGAAGGCCGCGGGATTTCCACCTCTCTCACGTCCGTCTCCGGCCACCTCGCTTTCCCCCCTTCGCGCTCGCCCACGCGCTCGACCCATCTGGGCTGGGGCACGCGGCACACTCACTCGTCGGCTTAGGGACCCCCCGGTCTCGAAACGCCGACAGTTGGCGCGCCAGATAGGGGCCTGCTGTGTGTTGACGAGCAGCTTCCCGTCAAGCTCCAGATGGGCAGTCACCAACAACCTCTCCAACCCGGGACGGTGCTCCGTTTCGGGAGTCTTGAGTTCATGTCCCTCGACGGCAGCTACGACATGATACTCCTTCCACCGCCGCGCGACAACAACAATGGCGGCCGACGACCCACCCGCCGGCGGCGGAATCGATGACATCTTCCCCGCGTGGTGGAAGAACGACATTCGAGCTCGCCCCGTCCTCTCCCCCGGCAACGGAGGAGGAGGCGGGGCAACCAAGGCCAAACGGGAGGCCGCGCTTCGTCGGCTATCGAGCAAATCGACGTCCCCAGCGCCCCAACGGGGGGCGCGTCGGGCATCGACCTCGCGTTCGAGACGAAGGCGAGCGCCGTCCCCCCGCGACATGCCGATCTCGAGCAAGTGGACGACGCCAGCGAGCTCGCGGAGGGCCTGCAGGACGTCGCCCTCGTACCCAAGACGACGGCGCAATCAGTCCCCGACGTGACTACGTCGCTCCTCGTCGACCAAAAGGTACTGACCGATTCCCATCCTACATTATTTCGACCCGGCCTCAACCCGCCTAGCGACCTCGCTTTGGCGGGCGCTCTCGTTGAGGCGGGTGCAACCCCTCTGGGGTTTCGTATGCGGTCGCCTTGGGACCGATTGACGGACGTCTCGACCTACGGGCCCTCTGGGTCCGAGGAAGATGACGACCCCAGCATCTGTTGGGATTTCTCTGGATTTGGCAACCCCAGTGCCATGCGGGACTTATGACCGCATGTGACTACTGCCTCTCCGACTGTTCCGACGGTAGCCGCAGCCTTGACGACAAGGACTGCGGCCCAAGCCGCGAATGTTTCCACGTCGAGCTAGGGGATCCCTCCGAAGGCAACCACCTCGGCATGCCGGAGGATGGTGATCTCCCTAGGCCGGCGCCTCGCGCCGACATCCCGCGGGAGCTAGCTGTGGTCCCCGTTCCGGCGGGGGGTCACGACCCATAGCTCGAGCAAGTCCGCGGGGCGCAGGCCAGGTTCGACGAGGGAGCAGGAGCACTTGAGTCGACCCGCCGGGACGTCGGGCAGGTATGGGCGGGTCAGCCCCCGGCCGGAGAAATACGTCACCTGCCCCAGGGTCTCCAGCACCGCGTCGCCAACGACGTCAGGGTCAGGCCGCCTCCCGCGTCCAGCGGGGTCGGTCAGAACCTGGCAGCCGCAGCAATGCTCATCCACGCGATGCCGGAGCCATCAACCACCGAGGGTCGGCGAATCCAGGGAGAGCTCAAGAATCTCCTGGAAGGCACTGCGGCCCGACGGACCGAGAGCTCTGCCTCCCGAAGGCAGGGATACCCCTCGGAGCCTCATGTTGCGACTTCCCGATTCATACGGGAAGCCTCGGTCTACACCGGGCGCACGCGCAACACCGCGCCTGCGGCCCCGGGCTACCTCGGCAACGAGCACCATCGTCGCGACCGTCGAGCCCACCTCGACGAAAGGGTGCGCCGAGGCTACCACCCCAGGCGCGGGGGACGCTACGACAGCGGGGAGGATCGGAGTCCCTCGCCCGAGCCACCCGGTCCGCAGGCCTTCAGCCGGGCCATCCGGCGGGCACCGTTCCCGACCCGTTTCCGACCCCTAGCTACTATCACAAAGTACTCGGGGGAAACGAGGCCGGAACTGTGGCTTGCGGATTACCGCCTGGCCTGCCAATTGGGTGGAACGGACGACGACAACCTCATCATCCGCAACCTCCCTCTGTTCCTCTCCGACACCGCTCGCGCCTGGTTGGAGCACCTGCCTCCGGGGCAGATCTCCAACTGGGATGATTTGGTCCAAGCCTTCGCCGGCAATTTCCAGGGCACGTACGTGCGCCCCGGGAATTCCTGGGACCTCCGAGGCTGCCAGCAACAGCCGGGAGAGTCTCTTCGGGATTACATCCGGCGATTCTCAAAGCAGCGCACCGAGCTGCCCAACATCACTGACTCAGATGTCATCGGTGCGTTCCTCGCCGGCACCACCTGCCGCGACCTGGTGAGCAAGTTGGGTCGCAAGACTCCACCAGGTCAAGCGAGCTGATGGACATCGCCACCAAGTTCGCCTCTGGCCAGGAGGCGGTCGAGGCCATCTTCTGAAAGGACAAGCAGCCCCAGGGCCGCCCGTCGGAAGAAATTCCTGAGGCGTCTACTCCGTACGGCGCCAAGAAGAAAGGCAAGAAGAAGTCGCAAGCGAAACATGATGCCGCCGACGCGGATCTTGTCGCCGCAGCCGAGTACAAGAACCCTCGGAAGCCCCCTGGAGGTGCCAACCTCTTCGACAAGATGCTCAAGGAGTCGTGCCCCTATCATCAGGGGCCCGTCAAGCACACCCTCGAGGAGTGCGTCATGCTTCGGCGCCACTTCCACAGGGCCGGGCCACCCATAGAGGGTGGTAGGGCCCGCGACGACGACAAAAAGGAAGATCACCAAGCAGGAGAGTTCCCCGAGGTCCGCGACTGCTTCATGATCTACGGTGGGCATGTGGCGAATGCCTCGGCTCGGCATCGCAAGCAAGAGCGCCGGGAGGTCTGCTCGGTGAAGGTGGCGGCGCCAGTCTACCTAGACTGGTCCGACAAGCCCATCACCTTCGACCAAGCTGACCACCCCGACCACGTGCCGAGCCCGGGGAAATACCCGCTCGTCGTCGACCCCATCGTCGGCGACGTCAGGCTCACCAAGGTCCTGATGGATGGGGGCAGCTGCCTCAACATCATCTACGCCGAGACCCTCAGGCTCCTGCGCGTCGATCTGTCCTCCGTCCGAGCAGGCGCTGCGCCTTTCCACGGGATCATTCCTGGGAAGCGCGTCCAGCCCCTCGGACGGCTCGACCTTCCCGTCTGCTTCGGAACGCCCTCCAATTTCCGAAGAGAGACTCTGACGTTCGAGGTGGTCGGGTTCCGAGGAACCTACCACGCGATATTGGGGAGGCCATGCTACGCGAAGTTCATGGCCGTCCCCAACTACACCTACCTAAAGCTCAAAATGCCGGGCCCCAACGGGGTCATCACCGTCGGCCCCACGTACAAACACGCGTTCGAATGCGACGTGGAGTGCGTGGAGTACGCCGAGGCCCTCGCCGAGTCCGAGGCCCTCATCGCCGACCTGGAGAACCTCTCCAAAGAGGTGCCAGACGTGAAGCGACATGCCGGCAACTTCGAGCCAGCGGAGACGGTTAAGGCCGTCCCTCTCGACCACAGTGGCGACACCTCCAAGCAGATCCGGATCGGTTCCGGGCTCGACCCCAAATAAGAAGCAGTGCTCGTCGACTTTCTCCGCGCAAACACCGACGTTTTTGCGTGGAGTCCCTCGGGCATGCCTGGCGCGCCGAGGGATGTCGCCGAGCACTCGCCGGATATTCGGGCAGGAGCCCGACCCGTCAAATGGCCTCTGCACGGATGACGCCCGGGGGCTGCCCCCCCGGGGAAAGGCCGCCTGTCATCGCCGACGTTCTGGAGCCCGGAACGTACGGGCTGGCCGGCGGTCAAGGCGGAGTCTACGGCGACACTTGGAACGTCCGATAGCTACGTCGCTTCTACCCTTAAGATGTTTTCAAGTCGTTCGTATACCTCGCTCATAACAAGTATCAGTCGTCAAGGAAGGGTCGGCCTTGCCTCGGCAGAGCCCGACCCTCCCTCGGGGGCTAAAAAGGGGGAACCCCTCCGCGTCGAGATTGGGTGTACTTTTCCGCATAAAAAATTTTCGATCCAAAAGGGGCTTTTGCGTTCTCCCGGCTATGTCAGAAGTAGGGTCCCGAGGAACGAACGTGGATACATGTAAGTGGCAAGGTCGACTGAGCCGAGGAACTCCTATGCCTCCGGGTTAGGGGCACCTCACTCATCACCTGCCACGAAAAATTACCCAACACGGGAAGCCACCCTATTATTGGCAAGCTAGGCCGGACACGCAAATTAAACGAAAGGAGAGTACGACTTCATGCAAGAAAAACAAAGTGTTCAGGCCTCGGCGGCCGGGGTAAGACGCACATTCAACAGAAACTGTTCCAACAAAGAGTTAGGCGCCGCCTTGGGAAGGAGCCGCGCCCTCAGTTCCGTCCCCGCCGTTGGTAAGGTCCATCTTAGCTTCCGACGGCGGCGCAGGGGGAAGGATCTCCGCCTCGAAGGTGGTCGCCAGCGCCGCGCTCGGACCCGCGGCGACCGCGTCGAGCCGCTGAACTTCTGCCAGGGCAGCTTCGTCTTCGTCGGGAAGACAATACCCCTCACTGACCCGTTCCAGGTCCACGACGTAATGGGAAGCGAGCACGGCGAAGGCCCGCCTAACGCCGTGGTGTAGCGCCTCGCGGACTTTGTCGCGCGCGTGATCACTCAAGGCTTGAAGGCGGCTTTGAGGGGAGCTTCCTGAAGGGACGTCGCCGAAGCCAAGGGCCCGATAAACGTCCGAGACGGCCTCGGACATGGCCGCGAGGTCAGCCTCCCTCTGCTCGGCAGCTCCGGCAAGCGCCTCGGCGAGCGCCTTGGCGGACTCGTCAAGGGCGGACTCGAGCTCTGCGAACAACCAGAAGAAAGACCTCAAGCACAAGCAGAAGAAACAGACGAGAACAAGAACCAGGGACGGCTAAGGCGTACCTCCGGCTCGGGCACGCTGCTCCGAAGCCGCGACTTGGGCTGCGGCTAGGCCGGCCGCGAGAGTCTCAGCCCGGCTTTCGGCCTCGGCAGCCCGGGCCCGAGATTGGTCCCGCTCCTCGACGACCTGGACGAACTCCGACCGCTACCGTTGCGTCTCCGCGCGCGCTGCTGTCGCCTCGGCCCTCAGGTCAGCGCAGAGCAACTGGAGGTCCGCTATCTTGGCATCCTGTTGAGAAAGGCGCGCGGTAGCCCCGGCGAGCGAGGTCCTCAGGGATCGCAGCGAGCCCCAGACATCGACCTCGCAGCGGATGAACGATGACTTGGCGGCGCTCCGATCTGTCAGATCCTAGGGGAGGGAAACAGGGCGTCACGACGAACGCCTCGCTCACAAAAAGGAAAAGGTATGCCTGAAACCGTTACCTAGAGGATTTTGGGGACGTCCCTGCAGAGAACCTCCAGCGACGACCGAAGCGACCTCACCGTTGCTTCGGCACGCTCGCGGAGCTCATCCCAGGACTGGTCCTCCTGTTCATCGTCGAGAGCGAAGACAGGGTCCGAGGCCTCGCGGGTCCGGAATCGGAGCAACTGGCGCCGGGCCTCGGGGCTCCGCCGCACAGCGACAAGGCTGCCGCCCGGCTGAGCGGATCGCGCGTCCATGCCCACCTCTTCCGAGACACTGGGTGCCGGCGCGTCAGCCACCCCGACACTGGCAGCAGCCGGTCGTTCTCCGACCGGGACGTCGGCGACTTCGGTGGCGGCAGGCGTCAGCATGGCCGGCACAACAGCCGGGCCCGGGACCACGTCGGCGCCAGCCGCCTCCCCAATCGCGATGGCCACCTCGCCAGAAGAGCCCGCCTCGGGAACCTGCTCCCCGGAGACGGGCGACGCCCGAGCCCCCTGAGGTGAAGCGCCCTGCGAAAGGGTCGACTGAACGACAAGGCCCGGGGCGGCGCTGGCCGCACAGACCGACGCCTTAAGGGCCTTCCGGGGCGCCAGGTCGGTCTGGCCATGGCTTCGCTTTCTGAATAAAAAAAGAGAAAGGGAAAATCATGGCCGAGACCTATGAATGGGAAGCCAAGACGAAGGCGTTCCGAGGTACTTACCCACTTCGGGGCATGATCCACCGCGCCTGGGGGGAGGTTTCTTGGATCCCGGCTCCCGAAACAGCCGCCGAGGTCCGCTTCGCCGGCAACTTCGACGCCACCTTTGCTTTGGACGCCCGGGGAGCAGATGACCCGGGCACGGTCGCGATGACTTGAGGGTCACCCCCATGCGCTGCCGGTACGAGCGGACGCCCTGACCTGGCCCTCCGCAGCCACCTCGGCTCCTCCAGCCGAGGGGTCAGGTGACCTATCGGGTCGCCCCCGTGCCTCGGTCCGCGACCCCGACGCCCCAACTCCGGGGACTGACGGTGTCGGCCCGCTCGGGGGCTGGCTCGACGGCTCCTGGCCACACTCCAAGCCAGGGCTGAGGCCGAGACGGGCGGCCATGTCGTCCTCCTCCTCATCATCGTCGTCATCATCATCGTCGGGTGTCTCCGGCGACGGCTCCCTTGGGAGTCCTTCCCTCTCCTGCTGGCGACGGCGCTTCTCCAAGGCGTCCCGAGCCCGCCTCCGCTCGCGGGCCCGGGCCTTCTCCGCGTCCTTCTTCTTTTTCTTCTCCTCGGCGGCGACCCGCCGCGCTGCCCGGTCCACCGCGTCCTCCGGGACCCGTGGCAGGGAGGGCTTGTGCCACCCCACCTCCTAAAGAAAGGGGGAAAGAAACCCAATCGTAAGAACCGGGAGCAACCCGGTGTATGAAGAAGGAAGGAGCGAACACTCACCAGGGTTACGCACCCCTGGTCGGGGCGCATCTGGAGCTGGGAGAAGGCGTGGGAGTCCGGCTTCCCCATCACGGCCGACACCCGCCATTGGAGGGCGTCGAAGGGAAGAGGGTCAGGGGACATTCGCGACCCCTCCCAGTCAGCCTCCGGGGTCATCTCCCATAGCGGCAGCCGCCGCTCCGCCAAGGGAATCACCCTCCGACGGTGGATGGCGGCAACCACTCCCGCAGCGGTGAGTCCCCCCTCCCGCAATGCTTTCAGGGCCTGGAGAAGGGGTTCGAGGTTCTTCTGTCTCTCGTGCGGGGTCCCATGACGCCAGGCGTCGGCGGCGGCGGTGACTACCCGCTGGGAGAACGGTGGGAGCAACTCATCGTCATTCCGGAGGTAGAACCACCGGCGCTGCCACCCCTTGTTCGAGGACGCGAGGACGGCAGGGATGTACTGCGACTCCCGCGACTGCCTCAACAAGAGGGTGCAGCCGCCGGCCCGCACCGCTGCACGGACCTTCATCTCCCTCGTCGGCAAGGCAAAAAGCTCGGCGAAGAAGAGATGAGTCCACAAATCCCAATGTGGGGCGATCCCCAAATACCCTTCGCACACCGCTACGAAGATAGCGGCCTGCGAGATGGAGTTGGGGGTGAGGTTATGCAACTCCACCCCATAGTGGAACAGGATGGCCCGCATAAAGCGGCCCGTCGGCACGCCGAATCCCCGCTCGTGGAAGGAGACGAAGCTCACGACGTACCCCGGCGGTGGGGATGGAGCGACTCCGCCCACGGGAGGAATCCATTCTGGCCGCTGCTCATCGGTGAGAGGGCGAAGCAAACCCTCGCCGACCATCTCCTCCAAATCGCTCGCCGTCACCGTGGAAAAGGGCCACGGGTCGCGCGGGGAGATTATGGTCACCCGATCAGCCATCACCAAAACGAAAGGGGTGACGGCGCAAGGGGGCAGGAAGGGCGTTTTCCTCTTCTCTGGCTAAAGTTCCTCGGGTTGCGAAAGCCTAAAGGAAGAGGCAGGAAGCGGAGCGAAAAACCGTCACCGGGCCCTTTCCGGGGTATATAAAGACCAAGGCAAAGACGGTTCCAACGTTCCGCCCGGACCGGACGCGGGATTCAAAAGCGCGAAGCGAAACGGCCGTTCCTCGAACGGCTCGCGCACGCGCAACGGCTGCCCCGCAGGCTACTCGCCCCATCGCCTTAACTCCGCGACGGGACAGGCGCCGCTTCTGGCAGGAAAAGCGGGCGACGCTTCGCCTTCGCCGAAACAACCGCGCCAAAAAAGGTACGCCGCGTCGTTCGGTTTCGTATCCTTTTTTCTTCCTTCCTCTTTCTCTATCTCTTGCAACAGGGACCAGGAAAGGGGGATACCCTGAAAGGGATCCTTCCCCGTGAAGGAACCAGGCTCCGAGCCTCCTTACTGGTCAGGGGTTCGAAGGCTGGCCCCCCGAAGGGTTCAACAGCCGCCTCAGATCGCGTGGGCCCTACACCCACTACTGGTCAGAGGTTCGAAGGCCGGCCCCCCGAAGGGTTCCACGGCCGCCTCAGGCTACTCGGGCTCCGTGCCCATTACTGATCAGGGGTTTGAAGGCTGGCCCCCGAAGGGTTCACAGTCGCCCCAGACACCGAGCAAGGGATGACCAGGGGTACGTTCGATACATAACCAAGGCTCGGGCTGCGCTCCCGAGGTACCCTAGGACATTTCCGAGACCAGCGGGAGCGATCTTCCAACGGAATCCCATCAGAGGGAGGCATCGAGCCCTCGGACCCCGTCGCCAGGGGACCGGGTCCGGCAGATCACCCGTAGGTACTTTTGGGCGTGCCTCTGGGCCCCTAGCCGACCCCTAACGAACGGGGCACGGACGTCCACTCGGATTACCCGCTTGCAGCTCACCGGAGACACCATGTTCGGTGCCCATCGAGGGTAGCATGGCGCTCTCCCCCCTCCTCCTTGTGGAAAGGCGACGTAGGGGCGTACGTAAAAAAGTCGAGTCTGTCCCTGATCGTCCTCTCGCCCTGTGTAGAGGCTCGGGGGCTGCTCTCGCAGACCCGGCTCCGGCCAAATCGTTGGCAGCGTCAACATAACAGCCCGAGAACTTGGGCCCCGACCGTGCACCCGGGCTACGGCCAGTTCGCATGAGGGAACAACCAGACCTGCTGAAGCGTTACGCAAGGCATTAAGACCTCGAAGGAGTGAAACCACTCCTCCGAGGCCTCGGGGGCTACACCCGGCGGGTGCGCTCGCGCGCACCCACCGGAACAGAACGCAACCGAGAAAGGCTGGTCCCCTTGCAAAAAAGTGCGACAAAAGCCTCCAAGCGAGTGCTAACACTCCCTTCGAGGCTCGGGGGCTACTGTCGGGGACCATAATTAGGGGTACCCTCAAGACGCCTAATTCTCAGCTGGTAACCCCCATCAGCATAAAGCTGCAGAGGCCTGATGGGTGCGATTAAGTCAGGGATCAGTCCGTACGAGCGACTCGATCACGCCTCGCCCGAGCCTAGCCTCGGGCAACGGCAGCCGACCCCGAGGGGTTTCCGTCTCGCCCGAGGCCCCCCCTTTTAACGGCGAACACGTCTCCGGCTCGCCCGAGGCCTTGCCTACGCTAAGAAGCAACCCTGACTAAATCGCCGGACCGACCGGCCAAGCCGCAGGAGCATTTAACGCAAAGGAAGCCAGGCCCTGCCAAAGGCGCCATGGGAAGCTTCGCCCGACCCAGGGCTCGGACTCGGGCTAAGGCCCCGGAAGACGACGGACTCCGCTCTGCCCGACCCAGGGCTCGGACTCGGGCTAAGGCCCCGGAAGACGACGAACTCCGCTCCGCCCGACCCAGGGCTCGGACTCGGGCTAAGGCCTCGGAAGACGACGAACTCCGCTCCGCCCGACCCAGGGCTCGGACCCGGGCTAAGGCCCCGAAAGACGACGAACTCCGCTCCGCCCGACCCAGGGCTCGGACTCGGGCTAAGGCCCCGGAAGACGACGAACTCCGCTTCGCCCGACCCAGGGGCTCGGACTCGGCCTCGGCCATGGAAGACAGACTCGACCCCGGCTTCGGAGGAGCCTCCACGTCGCCCAACCTAGGGCACAGGCCAGCCACGTCGACAGGAAGCGCCATCATCACCCTACCCCGAGCCGACTCGGGCCGCAGAAAACAAGACCGGTGTCCCATCTGGCTAGCTCCGCCAGATAGGCAATGATGGCGCCCCGCTAGCCCCGTGACAACGGCGGCTCTCAGCTCTCTTACGAAAGCAGGGCGACGTCAGCAAGGACACAACCGTTCCAACAGCTGTCCCTCCGCCAGGCTCCGTTGCTCCTCCGACAGCCACGACATCATGCCAGCAGGGTGCCAAGATCTCTCCGGCTGCCACATTGGCATGTACTTAGGGCACTAGCTCTCCCCCCGCTAGACACGTAGCACTCTGCTACACCCCCATTGTACACCTGGATCCTCTCCTTACGCCTATAAAAGGAAGGACCGGGGCCTTCTTAGAGAAGGTTGGCCGCGCGGGGACGAGGACGGGGACAGGCGCTCTCTTGGGGCCGCTCGCTTCCCTCACCCGCGTGGACGCTTGTAACCCCCTACTGCAAGCGCACCCGACCTGGGCGCGGGACGAACACGAAGGTCGCGGGATTTCCACCTCTCTCACGTCCGTCTCCGGCCACCTCGCTTTCCCCCCTTCGCGCTCGCCCACGCGCTCGACCCATCTGGGCTGGGGCACGCGGCACACTCACTCGTCGGCTTAGGGACCCCCCGGTCTCGAAACGCCGACACCAGCGAAAGGATGAGAGCTCGCGAAACTGGCTTCTGGCTCCACCGTCTGGCGTAGACTGTAGATCCGGCCTTCACGAGACGGCACAAATGCTCCGATAACTATGCAACATGAACAAGCAAACATACAAACTAGCAAGTATATCAACAAATATTTAGTATAGTGGTCAGAATGGCGATATATGGATGGGTAGAGTCTTGGGCAGAATCTGTGTCAAGTGGTGTTGTGATATTACTGGTGGTGGAGTTGAGGTGCTTACGAGGAGGGTGGATTAAACGCAAAGCGACACTATGCGCGTAGCCGGCAGAGCGGGGTAACTGAGTGGGTGGGGGTTTGCCTTGGCTAAGGGTGTTGAGTGTGTGGAGATGGAGAGGGTAACTGGGTCTATTTATAGCTGGGCGTATGTGGTGTAGTACAGTAGAGTTCACTGTTGGTGAGAATAGTGGCGAATGAATCATCTGACTTAGTCTAAACAGGGAAATTATAGGTAGAATATGAGACAAGAACATTTTGGGAGTTTTCTGGAATATGAACCATGCTTAAGGGATGACATGGTTGGATATGGAATAGTTTGATAAGAATTTAGAAACAAGAATTATTGGAATCTGAGTTTGGAAGTGTGGTTCGAATGAATCTCAAAGTTAAGCGTGCTCAACTTCGAGAAATCTAGGATGGGTGACCAGATGGGAAGTTCTTACTGGAAGGAAGATCAAAGTCACCGGAGTTCGTATGACTGGAATAGTGGTCTGGCAGGTCTTATGTGAGCTAGACAGCATGATATATGAGCAGTTGAAATTCGGGGTGGTTGGATGATCGATGAATAGTAACGATAAAATAGTAACGCCAGATAGCATCGATGAATAGTAATGATAATGAATAGTAATGTGAATAGTAACGATGATGAATAGTAATGGTGAATAGTTCGTATGAACGAACGATGAATGATGAATACGGACTGCGAACGATGAATAGGGACTATGAATGATGAATAGGGACTATGAGCGAACGATGAACGATGAATAGGGACTATGAACGAACGATGAACGATGAATAGGGATTATGAACGAATGATGAATAGTTCGTATGAACGAACGATGAACGATGAATAAGGACTATGAATGAACAATGAACGACGAATAGGGACTATGATCGATGAATAGGGACTACGAACGAACGATGAATAGTCGTATGAATGAACGATGAACGATGAATAGGGACTATGAACGAACGATGAACGATGAATAGGAACTATAAACGAACGGACGAACGATCGAATGATCGGACGAACGAACGATCGGAATTTCGGCAGCATAACGACTGGACAAAGATTATTTGGACGAACGAACGGACGAACGATCGAACGATCGGACGAACAGACGAACGAACCATGAACGATCGGACGAACGATCGAATGATCAGACGAACGAACGAACAAACTAAGAACAGGTGGACAAACGATCGAAGAACGACTGAACGATCCTTGTGTTAGTGTGTGCTTGTGTGGGAGTTGGAGTGGGCGTGTGGGGGGGAGGGAGAGAGTTGCCATGAAATGGCTTGGGGTGGCTTGAGAGGAGGCCCTTGCACCTCTATTTATATGCTAGGTGGGGGGATTAGTGGGAGGATGCGAGGATTAGTGGGAGATAAGCGGGTATTAGTCTTGTATAAGTGAAATTAGCTTGTAGAGCTCACTGTATGACACAGGAGGCGTACATAGACGTATGAGCATGAGGAAAATTATGTAGAAAATATTTGTAGGGACTTTAAAATGATTCTGAAGGTATTTCTCAGGAGAAAAATATTTGGAGAATTATCGGCGGAATATTTGGGCAGTATTTCTAAAAAGAATTTGAAGGGGATCACTAGGGAAATATTTGTAGGATATTTTGAGGAGGATTTTGGAGAGAATATAGACCACTATATTTTATTTGTTTAGATTAACTTGCAAATAAACAATTTGAAATGAAATTTAAAATTCATTTTGAATTTAGAGCAAGTTTGAGTTAAAATTCAAGATTTGATTTTTTGGGGTGCTACAGGTCTACCCCACTTAAAATGAATCTCGTCCTCGAGATTCGGCTTAGAAGGGTTATGGGTATAGCTTTACTTCAGCTACATATCTTCATTATGCAGACTCTTCGAGGAGATGGAACTTCAACAAAATCTGGCCTTTGTGGAGCATCCGGTTGCTGATTGCAAACGCTGATTCTGGCTACTCAAAGATCATCTTCAGGCTTCTAGCTTTCGCTTGGCAGCTAGCTTATTGAGGAAGCATCGAGGCCAACACACAAACCTTTCTCTTGCGAACTCCCACATGGATTCCTTCCTTGATTGGTCTTCTGGTGCTTCATCTACAAAACTTGGGTGACCACTTCTCATCCAGAAACTTATATGCTTGGATGATCTGGTCCTCCATAAGCTTGCTACATGCCTTCTTTTTCTCCATAGCAGGAACCTTACTGGAACACTACCCCACTTAAAAAGAATGAGGGTAGAACTCTTGAATCTTGAGGATTTGAACTCCTTGAAGTACCTCATAACACGGGTGTTACGGGGCCTTCTTCTGCTGTTGTTGCTTGAGCAGGCTGCTGAGAGATGACTGACACAGGGTTGATTTTGGGAGAACCTTCTTCTTATCTTCTCTTCGCTATTTTCTTTTCACTTTTCACTGCCTCTTTCTTTCTCTTTGTTCTTCCCACTGGAGGATTCTATCAAAGAGTATTACCATCATACAAAGGAGGAAACCAAAGACTATGAACCATGTACAACAGTCTTCAACCCAAGAATCACCAAGCATTGTGATCTTAGGGGCGAGGGAGTGGAAAATGGAGTTGCTTGCGATTTGGCAGAGGGGATCTTATCAGGTGTGTGCTTTGAGCGGAATAGGAACCGAGGGAGTTGGTGGGGGAGTTTTATAGGTGAGCGGTGGTGTTTGGTTGTGGAGTGGTGGTGACGGAGCAAGTGACACGTGGTAGTAGGCGCGATAGAGGGGAAGGGGGCTTGTTGCCGACGATGATGGTGGCGGTGGGTGCGCTGCAAAGGGGCGTGGGGCTATGGTAGTGCGCATGGAGGCGGAGCACGGGTGCGGGGGGCATGAGTGAGTGGTGGGGTTAATGACCCTGATGTTTGTGGTTTCTGGTTCCAAGAATCTTTGCCTCTCTGTATGGTAATAACTTCTTCTGTCCTCTTTTTTTGTTTACTTTGACTCAGGGGCAGTGCTTTGATTCTCACGGTCGGTGCTTTTTAACTGAGCGACTGGACAGGTTCCTTCTATAGCTTATTCCAAGCTTCAAGGGTAAGCTTTACGGTATCTTCTTGGGTAAGGTGCTTTTCTCTTGAGATGGGTTAAGATGAGAATGGAAGCATAAGGCAAGGATTAGCTCTCATTTGTGATCTATGTTTTTAGAGAAAACCTTTCTTAAAAAGAAATAAAACACAAGAGCTCAGCAATGATAAGACCAAACAAATCAAATGTTTCAAATAAGGGAAGAATATAGTTTTTCAAAGCACGTACTACTTGGATTCGGGGGCTAAGCATAACTACTATTGCTCAGCTTCTGAACTGAGAACTATGATAAATGCGACTTATGAGCACTAACATTAAAGCATCACATATGCACTCAAAAGAGGGGCAAACATCAAGCATAAATTATTTTGAAATGCCCTAGGGGGCCACACAAATATAATTTTGCAAAACACGAGTCTACACGATTACCTCTCATACATGCAGGGCTCTAGCCAAAGTGAAGAAAAAACTTCAGTACCCAATGCATGCAGAGGACTGGGCATAACTAACTTCAGACCAACCAGCTTCTCTTTTGGCGAGGCTGGCACACAACTTCAATCTGAGACATCTCCTGGATGGGTCAAGAGGGAGCTGATGTTGATGACTTCTTCTGGCGGTGACTGAGATGGCAGGACGGGGTCAATCTCTTCTTCAAGCGGAACTGGCTCTTGTAGCTCCTCAGAGGGCGGCAGTGCTGGTGGGGTGCTTGCAGGTTCTTCTTTGATCTCAAGGGAGGGTGCTCGAATCTTCTTCATGGTGAGGGGCTCAAACAACTACAGCGGTGGATCTTGGGAGGATTCGGGGAGCTCTTGCTTATCCATAGCCTGAGGGGAGATTGGCATTCCTTCCAAGACTATGGCTCCTACCGGGAGTTCCCAAGCCTTCTTCTCTCCTCTGACAGAGACTGGGTGACCTTCAAGAATCTGGGGATCTTCAGCTCTCATAGGTTGAACTGGGTTGGATGAAGCGGGCTCTTGGATCCGCAGGGCTCTACGTTGGTTGTGGGTTACCAAGTAGGCCTCCATTAGCTTCTAGATGTGCTCGTCTTTGGCTTGCTTCAGGGCTTCAACAACAATGGCTTCACGACTTTCCAAGGCAGTTGTACGGACTTGAGCTGTGGTGAGATCCACATGGAGCTTACGGTTGCGCTTCTCTGCATCTTCTGCTCAGGCAATCATCTGACGGTGGTGCCGAGACAAGAAATCATACTGTGCATCCAGGGTGAGCAGGTATGCAGTGAGGTACACAAATGTGGGGTCGTCCTCAAGCAGCAGCTACCCTTCCAATGCACGCACCCTAGCCATCCAAACAGGCGGTCTCTCTGAAAGGGCGGAAAGAATCTGAGCGGGGTGTCGGCCACTTCTTCTTCATAGATTTGACACAGGGCCCTCAATGCCTTGCGAGCGACAACTTGGCAGGTGTCTCTGAATATGTGCCCTGCAGTAGTGACACTCCATTCCACATGGTGCGAACTGGGTCCAATGTATATAGTCACGACACACTTGTCTGTGCCATGCTCGACGAATTCATGACCATCATACTCTGGCTAGCTCCTGATACCGAGGCAAACTGTGCAAGCTCTCAGCAACTTAGGGAATCCATCTTTATTCTGGCAAAAGCTGGTTTGGTAGCGGACCTCCATCTGACTTCTAAGAGAAGGAAAGGGGGAAACAGTTTTGAAATGGAGGGATGAGAGCAAGATTTTTTTAGAAAATAGTTTTGACTCAAAAACTTTTGGATCAAGGCTAAGGGTTACGTCCTGCGGCCAACCTAACAGCTCCGATACCACCTGAAGCGCCCCAATCCTCTGGGACTCAAATGTGATACAATTACTAGTTCCAGGAGGCTAGTAAACACATTTATACATCAGATGATTCCAGATCTGCTTAAATGAGACAAACCTATAAAGGTGGCGATCAACTTTAAGAGTTGGTCCACAACTCGGACATATCATTAGAGTGGGGCTGAAGTAGCCCGATGTCGACGTTTCGACCCCGGGGGTCCCTGGACCGACGAGTGAAATTGTCGCTGCGTGTCCCAGCCCAGATGAGTTGGCGCGAAATGGAACACAAGGGGGGAAGAACGTGGCTCATGTTATCCTGCGCCAAGGGGGGATGTGCTTGCAGTAGGGGTTACAAGCGCTCGCGAGGGAGAGAGAGCGAGCCTGCTCGTCAGCCCGTGCTCCCGCGCGACCACACTCTCGTACGAGGGCCCTGGCCCTTCCTTTTATAGATGCAAGGAGAGGGTCCAGGTGTACAATGGGGGTGTAGAAATATGCTAACGTGTCCGGCAGAGAGGAGCCAGAGCCCTATGTACATGCCAACGTGGCTGTCGGAGAGGTGCTAGAGCCCTGTGTACGCGGTGTCGTGGCCGTCGGAGGAGCGTTTGAGCCCTGTAGAAGCACAGCTGTCGGGGCTGCTGGGACCTTGCTGACGTCTCCTTGCTTCCGTAGGGGGCTGAGAACCGCCGTCGTCATGGACGCACGCGGGGAGCCATCATTACTTGTTACCGGGGCGAGCCTGGATGGGACGCCAATCTTGTTCCCCCATAGCCTAAGCTAGCTAGGGGTAGGGTAATGATGTATCTTCTGTGGCGTGGTCGGTCCGAGCCCAAGGTCGGGCGAGGCGGAGACTCCTCCTGAGGCCGAGGTCGGGCGAGGATGCGATTCCTCCCGAGGTCGAGGTTGAGGCTGAGCCCTGGGGTCGGGCGAGGCGGAGACCACCTTCCAAGGTCGAGGGTGAGGTCGAGCCCTGGGGTCGGGCGAGGCAGAGACCACCTTCCGAGGCTGAGGGCGAGGCCGAGCCCTGGGGTCGGGCGAGGCGGTGGCCACCTTTCCGAGGTTGAGGGTGAGGCCGAGCCCTGGGGTCAGGCGAGGCGGGGACCTCCTCCTGAGGCCAAGGCCCAAGGTCGGGAGAGGCGGAGCTTCCTGTTGCGCCTGAGGCTGGACTTAGCTATTGTCAGCCTTACCCTGGCGAGTGGCACAGCAGTCGGAGAGGGGCGAGCGGCGTTGTTTTCCTGTCAGGTCGGTCAGTGGAAGGGCGAAGTGACTGCGGTCACTTCGACCTTGCCGACTGAGGCGCGTGTGTCAGGATAAGGTGTCAGGCGATCCTCGCATTGAATGCGCATGCGATGCGGTCGGTTGGTGAGGCGATTTGGCCAAGGTTGCTTCACAACAAAGCCTGTCCGAGCTGGGCTTCGGGCGAGTTGAGGGCGCGCCCGTTGCTTGAGGAGGCCCTCGGGCGAGGCGTGAATTTGCCTGGACTACTGTTCCCGTCCGAGGCTAGGCTCGGGCGAGGCGAGATCACGTCCCTTGAGTATACGAAGCCTTGTCCTTAATTGCGCCCATCAGTCTCTGCAGCTTGTGCTGATGGCGATTACCAGCCGTGTTTAGGAGTGTTGGGGGTACCCCTAATTACGGTACCCGACACCCAATATACGCAGCGAAGCAAATCAGCGGTCCAACAACCATAGGCAAGGTTGGGGACAGACGTAACTCTTACCCGGTCAGCGATCTCCTTTTCTGAAAAACAACAAATAAGCAAGGGTGAGTACATACGTACTCAGCAGCCCACCTTCACCCACGGAATGGGGAAATTAGATATAATGCATGGAGTATGTAGAGCTCATGATATTTTTGCAGAAAGAGCAATATTTGATGCAGGGTTATTTTGTAAAACATTTTATATTTTTCAAAGCGCATCCTCTCTCAAAGGAGCAAGAAGTTTTTCAATATAGAACAAAATACCCTGGACAAAACCATCCAGGCATCTCAGCAGTTTCTCACTGGTTTTCATTTTCAACAATAGCTACTGGACTTCCCGTCCACCATAGCTCATGGCTCAACCGCGGACCTTTTAAAACCACTTTTCAAAAGCATTTTTGGAAAACAAAACACTAATTGTCAAATCCATGCCATGACTCTTCCATATCTTAGGATGCGGACTATTCGAATAGGATTTTAAACTCTGCGCAGAGGTGTACACTTTATCCACTAGTCCAGTTTCTGCAGTCTCATCGTTGTGAGATCCGAATGCCGAATCTCTCTCTTTCCTTGCACGTCATTACCTTAGCGATTATACCGGAAGGAACAAGGCCACCACCATGCCCAAACCGGACAAAACATTCCCCTTCCTTATCCTCCCGGTGCTCCCCAGCCATCATAACCCTGGGGTTCGGACCGTACAAGTTCAGATTGAGTGACTGCCCATACAGTCTCAAGTGGTTGTACTTGATAAGAGTATAGATAAGGAGTGATGACAAACCGGTCCTTAGGTGAGAGGGACAATCCTTCATGCTCACACCTAAACCATCTGAGCCATCACCTTAGGCCGTCCCCTAAACCAGGGAGTCCGTGATCATCCCACTCAAGGGTGATAAGGGTGACAACCCTTCATCATACCAATTTTGAAAAACATTTTCTTTTGAAAACTCACATCTTTTCTCAAATCATTTGTAACAAAGGTGTCAAGGAGTATAAAGATTAATTGCGGCAAAGTTCCAAGGCTAGGTGGCCATAATAACTTGTCTCAAAATCATATCACGCATAAAATAACATGCTGAGGGTTGTGGTTGAAAAAGCATAGGTAATTTATGCATCAAAGTGATCCAGTGAGCTTGTCGTGCTTAACCGGCGAAAGGGTGAGAGCTCGCGGAACTGACTTCTGGCTCCACCGTCTAGCGTAGACTTGTAGATCTGGCCTTCACGAGACGGCACGAACGCTCTGATAACTATGCAACATGAACAAGCAAACATACAAACCAACAAGTATATCAACAAATATTTAGTATAGTGGTCTGAATGGCGATATATGGATGGGTAGAGTCTTGAGCAGAATCTGTGTCATGTGATGTTGTGATATTACTGGTGGTGGAGTGGAGGTGCTTACCAAGAGGGTGGATTGAACGTAAAGCGACACTATGCGCATAGCCGGCAGAGCGGGATAACTGAGTGGGTGGGGGTTTGCCTTGGCTGAGGGTGTTGAGTGTGTGGAGATGGAGAGGGTAACTGGGTCTATTTATAGCTAGGCGTATCCGCGTATGTGGTGTAGTACAGTAGAGTTCACTTTTGGTGAGAATAGCGACGAATGAATCATCTGAATTAGTCCGAACAGGGAAATTATAGGCAGAATATGAGACAAGAATATTTTGGGAGTTTTCTGGAATATGAACCATGCTTAAGGGATGATATGGTTGGATAGGGAATAGTTTGATAATAATTTAGAAACAAGAATTATTGGAATCTGAGTTTGGAAGCGTGGTTCAAAAGAATCTCAAAGTTAAGCGTGCTCGACTTGGAGAAATCTGGGATGGGTGACTAGATGAGAAGTTCTTACTGGAAGGAAAATCACAGTCACCAGAGTTCGTATGACTGGAATATTGGTCTGGCAGGTCTTAGGTGAGCTAGACACCATGATGGATGAGCAGTTAAAATTTGGGGTGATCAGATGATCGATGAATAGTAGCGATGGATAGTGATGGTGAAATAGTAACGGCAGATATCGACGATGAATAGTAATGGTAAATAGTAACAATGTATAGTAACGATGATGAATAGTAGCGATGAATAGTACTGGTGAATAGTCGTATGACCGAACGATGAATAGAGATTATGAACGAACGATGAACGATGAATAGGGACTATGAACGAACGATGAACGATGAATATGGACTATGAACGATGAATATGGACTATGAATGAACGATGAACGATGAATAGGGACTATGAACGAACGATGAACGATGAATACGGAATATGAACGAACGATGAATAATTCGTATGAACGAACGATGAACGATGAATACGGACTATGAACGAACGATGAACGATGAATACACACCATGAATGAACGATGCACGATGAATAAGGACTTTGAACGAACGATGAATAGTTCGTATGAATAAATGATGAACGATGAATAGAGACTTTGAACGAACGACGAACGATGAATATGAACTATGAACGAACGAACAGACGAACGATCGAATGATCGGACGAATGAGCGATCGGAATTTCGGCAGCATAACGACTGGACAAAGATTATTTGGATGAACGGACGGAGCTAGAGTTGGTGGAGTGGAGACATTTCGCCGAAGTTCCGTGTGAGACTAAACACTTTATTTCACCAGCATTTTGTCCATGCCTTAGGATTTTTTTGTCCTAATTAAATAAAATTGGGCCAGGCCCAACTAAAATCCAACATCATGTTCTTTTAACATAAGCGAAGTATTTTTTATACTTGTAAAGTTTCAAGAATTGCAGATTCACAGCTCGGCTTTTTTTGTGTAGACGTATCGATTTGCAAAATGCAAGAAGACGGCTACCTCCAGAGCCGCGAGCCCTGCCAGGAGCCAGTAGAAGTAGTCGAGGTGGGCTCGGTTGAGATTGTCAGAGAACCAGCTCTCCCCTTTGACCCTCGTCGCCCAGTCGATGACGGACACAAGCATGCTGCTGGCGTAGCTTCCCACCCCAAAGATGCTCAGGCACAGCGCGAGACCGACGCTGCGGAGAGCGTCGGGCATCTGGTCGTAGAAGAACTCCTCGAGGCCAACCATACCCAGCACCGCGGCAAGGCCCATGAGAACGTACTGCGGAATCATCCACCACAGGCTCATCGGCAGAGCCACGTCCGGCCGGTCGACCAGGCCCGCGTCTCTGGCCACGCGGAGCCGCCTGACTTCCACCAGCGCCGCGACGGCCATGGCGACACAGGACGTGGCCATGCTGGCGCCGATGCGCTGGAGCATCGTGATGCCCGAGGCGTGCCCTGTGAGGCGCCTCGCCAAGGGCACAATGACGCGGTCGTATAAGGGGATCATGACGATGAAGGTGACGTCGATCAAGCACTGGAGCGCCGCGGGCGGCACGACGAGACCCGTCTCCGTGCCAAGGTGCCTGTCCAATGTGCTGGCTTGCTTGGTGAACAGAGTGGACGTCTGCGAGTAGATGGCTGCGAAGACTAAGCTCGTCAACCATATCGGGAGCAGCTTAGCTATGAGTCCGCCCTCACCCTCAGGTTGTGGAGCTAGAAGCAGCCTGCACAATCAATAAGCTTCGTCAGGACTCAGGACAAGACCCCTCTGTCTGTGATGTAGACGTACACGTAGCTGCAATACAACAGAACCGTGTTTGCTCGTGTTCACCTTTCATCAGTTGGAGTGGTGCCACTCCGACGGAAGACCCTCGCGACCCACGCCTGCACGCCATCGATGGGTTGCTTGGCGGCACGGTACGTTCGCGTGCCAAGTAAGAAGACGACAAGGCATAGCACCATGGCGGTCCAGCACGCGCCGAACCCCAAGGTCCAGCCGGCGTTGTCCTGGACGTAGCTCAGCCCAGCCGTCGCGATGGCGTAGCCCCAGGACATGGAGAAGTGGAACCAGTTGAAGTATGAGCTCCGGAGTGTGGGCGCGCTGAGGTCGTCGATGTCGCTAGGCGTGAACTGGTCTGCTCCGAAGGCTTCCCCGCATGGCCCAAAAAAGCCTTGCGCCAGAGCCAGCAGGTAGAGCGCGACATAGAAGAGGGTGAGCCGGGCAGGAGACGGCGACGGCGGCGAGCTCGCGGTTAGCATCATGGATGAGGCTGTTAGCATTCCCAAGCTCTGTAATCATTGAAGTACATTGTAGAAGAGTGTCAAGGTGAATTGCCAAACATGGTTGCAATTGCTTGCCTATGAGGATATGACTATGAGTACCATATTCAGGATGTGATCCTAGAGTAGGAATTTCCTAGTTCGTGGGCGTGAAAGTACAAATTCCGACATGAGAACAAGTGACATCTCTTATCTTCTTGCTATTCAATTTTAAGTAGCAAGGGAATTCCTCCCTTATGGATCCCCTTTAATTCACTTATCACCAAACCAGTCCTAAGAGCAACTCCAATAGTTCTCGAAAGAACTTCTTAAATTGATGATTTAGAGAAATAGTAGTAAATCTGCTCTCCAATAGCTCCTGAAATGAACTTAATAAATTTATCAAGTTTCTATCCTATCTTATTTTGTCAATACATTTAGCTAGAGTATTCCAACTCCTGATACCTCCCGAAAATCAATATGGCGCCAAATTTTGCTATCCCCGCGTATTCTAGATGCATAAAAAATAGGTGCGAATTAGGTTTCTTGTTCGTCTCGCCACGAGAGCAGTCCCAGCCACCACATAGGACATAGCTGGCCCTGCCGCTAGGGCTCTCTCCTCGACGCCGGCAAGGCCATTTTCCCCTCCCCCTCCCCTCGTTGCTAGGGCCCTACCTCCCCACTGCCGCTAGTTCTCCCTCCCTGTCGCCGTGAGTTCTCCCTGTAGTAGCAGTTGCCGTGAGAACATCCGCTCGACGCTACTGCAGTTTGGAGGGTCTTCTTCTTTGTGAATGGTGAATAAAGTTCAATGCTTATTGTTCCACTATATCTTCAGGTTGAGCTACCTGTGTAATTTTGGTCTAAATTTTGAAAGATGTCTTATAGTCGAGCCGGCTGTATAATTTTTTGTCTGAATTTTGAAAGATGTCTTCCAGCCGAGCTGGCTATATAGTTTTTGGTCTGAATTATGAAACATGTCTTCCTGTTGACATAAGTAGGCATTCTGGGAAATATAGGAAATCTGCATCGAAAGCAACATCAATGTCATTTTGTAGCAGGCAACAGGGTTGTAGTCACATGTGGAGGTGAAAGTAAATCTATGTTTCTGACTTCCTTGGGAGTTGATCGAGTTATCAACTACATGTGGAGGTGAAACTAACAAACTTCCTTTCGTATATGAGAATCAGTAGGAGGAGAAACGTTTGAAGTGTGTCTAAATACCCTAGCAGTCTAAGGGTGTCTCATTGTAATTGGTATGATCTCTCAGGTAGGGCTGGAAACGAGCCGAGCCGAGCTCGGCTCGGTGCGGCTCGGTGACTGAACGAGCTCGGCTCGGCTCGGCTCGTCCATTTCACGAGCTGGCGAAAGAGGCTCGGCTCGGCTCGACCTTGGCTCGCGAGCCGGCTCGGCTCGGCTCGCGAGCCATATTCTGGTACTTATCGTTGCATTATTTGGTGAATTAACATTATATATTCATCATCAAAGACTAAAAATGATCTATTATCCATAAAATTATCTAATATTCATTATTATTCCATAAATTGATCATTTTTGCAAGGCTCGCGAGCCGGCTCGCGAGCTGGCTCGGCTCGGTGCAAAAACGAGCTCGAAGAAGAGGCTCGGCTCAGCTCGTTCGAGGCTCGCGAGCCGCTCCGAGCCGAGCCGAGCCGCACCGAGCTCGAGCCGGCTCACGAGCCTCGAGCTAATTTTCCAGCCCTACTCTCAGGTATGGTTTTCAGTTTTGCAGGCTCTGATCTTGCATTCATCGATTTATAATATGCTCTGAGTGGTGACTCGAGTGGATAATGCAGAATAAGTCAAAATTATTATGTGCTTCACCAAAAAAATGCATATTAAAAACATCGAAGAGTCGTCATATAACTATATCGAAGAGTCCTCATAAATCTTGTATTCATCGATTTATAATATTTTTGGTCTCTGCCGGCGCAGTACCACTGAAAGTAATAAAATCTTTGGGCCCACAAATGGATTTAAAAATTGAATTAGTGCCTACGTATAGAGAGAACTGTTGGAGATAAAAGGATTTTTTACTTCCAAACCATATTTATCAATTTCGTAAACAATCATTTAAGAAGCTATTCTTTCGGGAACTAGTGGAGTTGCTATAAGAGTCCAAAGTTTTTAGACTCTATAAAACTAAAACCAAATATATGATATGTGACCTCAACACTAATACTTATAAAGAAGATGTAATTTTATAAAGTCAAGTAGTGTCTAGGGAAGGATGCATTTCGACGTTTATAATCTATGCTATATAGAAATGAGAATATTGATGACGAAATTAGCCGTAGAATCCAAACAGGATGGAATAAGTGGTGCATGCATCTGACATCCTATGTGATAAAATGGTAAGTTTTTCACGATGACAATTAGACCCACTATATTACACGGTGTAGGATATTGGTCGACATGTTCAATAAATAAGTGTTACAAAAATATGTATGTTGTATTAGATTTGGAACCCTAGTCCCTACATTGCCTACAACAAGTCCAGAACAAAGATATACTTGACATGATAGGAACAATGGCTATCTATATGTGTTTGAATATCTTGACTTGTGACTTCAGTTAAGTTTCAAGTCTAATCTAATCTAACTTGCTGGTGACTAAACATCTTTATTCTTTTGAACATCTACAACTCATAAAATAACATTGAAAGTATCGTGTGTATGCTATTTTTAGTGGTCCCACGATATAGGCAATGTTCACACTTTAAAGCTGTCCGTAGCGTAGCAGACCGTATAAAATAAAGGATTTACACTGTAGAGATGATACTATTTATAGAATAAAATTTAAAATAAAGATAGAATAGGATAGCTGTTCTACTGTTGACAGCCCAATAACGGGAGCCTCTTTAATGTGCGTGAGGTTACCAACTGCGAAGACGGCAACGTTGATGTTACCTCATTTCAGGGCTATTTTTATTAAAAAAAACTTGGATGAAATATCAGTTTCTAACAAATACTCATATACACACGATATTGGTATTACTATACCGCGCGCCTATATATATGGCTATATCTATATAGTGTAAAAAAGAAAAAGAAATGTATACTATTAAAAACGAAAGAATTAAAAAATAACTCTCAATTTGTTAGAAACCCTTGGATATATGTCTCAATATCTTGAAATCAATGGTGTACGGCGGTGGGTCGCACGGAACTCTTACGATTACTGTATGACATCTTAGTCGTTCCTGCCATTCAATTCTCTCCGGCGCACCCTCTCATGTCACGTGTCTTCTTTTTTGAACAACAACAGATCTATTTGCCCCCTCTCACCCACGCCAATTTCTCTCCTAGGATTATATCACGGAAAAAAGATTGCATGGCAGGAGACAATTTCTCTCCTATCAGCTCTTAGATCAGCACCATCGTCCCGGCATGGGAAAAAGATTTGCATGGCAAGAGACAGTTTCTCTCCTATTAGCTCCTAGATCAGCACCATCACGGCTTGCCTTAATCGTCGCCGGCCGGATGCAAAAGATGAAAAGAAATGCCAAGAAGGCAACAACCAAGATGTGAGAAAACAAATACTCATCTCATTTTAACTTAAAATAAGATTTGATTTTTTTATCTTAGATTATAAGATATTTTTTATTTTTAAATATAATTATCGTGTATCTATATATAGCGTATACCAAGCATATAACCAAATAAGCTCATGTTTTATAATTTGTAATCGATAGTACTTTCTTTGGAATGCAAACTGACCAGAAGATAGAGCACGCAGGCGGCGAGGATAGCTCGATACCGGCCAAGCCGCGAATCAGCGACGAGAGCGCCGACGAGCGGTAGCACCTGCACGGTTCCGGACCACGCGTTCACGCCGGCGGCCGCGGCAGCCGTGGACATGCCGAGTGGCCCGGTGAGGTACGTGATCAAGTTGGCCGACACGCCGACGAACCCAATACGCTCAAAGAACCCCATCACTGCATATATATATATGGTAGCATAGCAACAGCCAACAGCAACGGTGACAGTGAAGCATGAAAACCTGCGGACGAACTAGGAAATTTGGAGACTTGCAATCTGCATGATTACCGATGATGAAGAGGGCGGCACGCCAACCGCCACGCCCACCGCCGGGTTTGGATGTGACGGGCGACCCAGCAGGTCCGGACAGAAGCTCGCCGGCGCCGCCGGACTCCATTCGTATCCCCGCGGCGCGCCTCCGCAACGATAGGAGCACGTCGAACCTTTTGCGGCTTCAATTCGTCTCGTGGCTAATGGCCGCAGCAACGGCTGGAGTATTTATTCCAGCGCCCTACTGGCTATTACTGCCGTCAGTGAGTGTTTCTCGAAAAAAAAAAAACACAATGATGGAGATGAGTTCAGCTATATATGCAAACCAAGGCTCAAGGGAAAATCATGTTATGTCAGTGCGCATAATCGCACTCGTGTCATATGCATGCCCACATATCCAGGCCTACATGTGGGTGCCCTAATTCGCAACCAGCTGTGTTCTGATCCTGACATCTTCAACTCTTTTGTAGGTGTACCAAACGGTCAAACGTGCTACGACCGGCCGGTAGCAGACAGCAGCTAAACATTCCTTAATTAAGGCTAGTTTGGAAACTTATTTTTCCGAGATATTTTTATTTCCCTAGAGAAATTAGTTCATTATTCCTTAGCAAAATATAAAATCCCTTAAGAAAATGAAGTTTCCAAACTAGCCTTAAAAATAGTACTCCATCCTTTTTTTATTTGTTGTGTTTTAGTATAAAAATAAACTAGTGGACGACAAATATTCGAGAATGGAGGTAGTACTTTCTGTGTCAAGCTATGACCAGCAGATGGCAGACAACAACTAAACTTTCCTTAAAATAGTATTGTGTGTGTCTTTTGGAGCATTATGCATGGAATAATGCAAATATGATCAAATATAATACATAGAATTTTACAGTTGTTAATCGGCAATCTTCACTATACGAAGAGAGTTTACATAATACATAAAATACAATGAGTCAGTCTATTTTTCTGTACGACCTACAAGATGTATATATAGTGTTGGCGAGCATCTTTAGATCAGGCTAGATGACTCGCTCCGGATGACTCACTTGTCTTCAACCGCAACGCTCGACTCGCTCGCATCTGCTCTCGCCATGCACGCTACGCCAATGACAGTAGATAGCTAGCTCGACTTCGTGTGTGCTCTGTATAAATGTAACATCCCAAGAGTTAATACATACAGAACATTCCTCCCGGTGTTGTCCTCTTCCATATAGACCGAACAGACTGCAAATTAATATGAAAACAAATCCCCGCATGACTCACACGTTAGAATTCATATCATATTCCAATAGACTCAACCTCAAGACAAATTATATCTTGTAGCAAATTAAGTATTATCAATCAACTCACTTCCATAATAAATTATCACGGACATCGAAAGTCCACTAGTAGAAAAAGGCTCAACACCTGCGGGACGATATATTTTTACAGACGGATCCGGTTATCCACCGACTGTGCTATTTCTAGTGGCGGTTCCTTAAGAAAACCGCCACTAGAAATCGTATTTCTACTGGCGGTTCCTTAAGAAAACCGCCAGTAGAAATCCATGATTTGTAGTGGCGGTTTTCTTAAGGAACCGCCACTAGAAATTATTTTTATCCTTAATTTTTCGAGTTTTTCAAACGACCTCGTATGACAAAACCACCAAAATAAAAGTTGTAGATCTCTAAAAGTTATGAAACTTTGTAGTTGACAACTTTTTTATTTGAACTCATTTCGGTTCTCAAAAATTGAATCTAAGTATGTCAAATTTAAAATTCAAATTTTGCAAACTACCTCGGATAAAAAAAGTGTCAAAATAAAAGTTATAGAACTTCAAAAGTTATTTATCTTTGTAGTTGACAACTTTTTTATTTGAATTCGTTTAGAGTCTCAAATAAGTAATTTACACTCAAATGGTTGTAATATGTGGAGAAAACAACTACAAATTAGACATAAGGCATGTCATAGACGGAGTGGTAGTGGAGGGTACGCGCGAGGGGTGAGGTCTACGGTTCGATTACTAACAACCGCGTAGCACGCGAATTTTGCGCGAAAAATGCCGCGACTTGCACTGGTGGTCCTAATACAAATAAATTTTTTTACTATTTTTAAAATCTGTTTTATGTTTCCTGGAAACGATTTGCACTGGCGGTTTTATTACGTCGACCGCCAGTGAAAATCGATTTTCACTAGCGGTCTTCAGTTACCCGCCTGTAAAAATGATGATTTTTACTGGCCCCTAGCACTGGCGGTTACGATAAACGCCACTAAAAATAGGTTTACGACCGCCAGTATAGATCTTCTCTGTACTAGTGGTCACTAGGACTTAAACTATAATATCAACTAAGCCAAAGCAAAGCTTAAACTTAGCTTCATGAATAGGCTTTATCAACATATAGTAGGATTATCATGCATGCGTACTTATTGTTGGGATAAAGGCCGAACTAGACCCAACTTGATAAGCGGCCACAGTTGACCCTAGACTAATCTTGTCTATGAATGCGGGAGTCGAATGCCACTTTCGGAGGTAAAGACTTTGCTATGCCCGCGCAGGTAACACACACTCTTGCGATATGGGGCTTTGCTAATACTATGTCATATTCGAAGGCCTCGAAGGTATGGGCCTATAACAAGGGCTCAATTTTCCGAAAGGCGAAGGCACTCAAGGATCTGCCATCATCAACGACCTAAGAGAAGGTTGTGTCAGTCGGGGTGGAGCCCTCAGGCGAAGGGCCACTGACCCTCTTGTTGTGGGCCCAGGAGGCGGTCCGAGACACTAATCACAAAGACTTTAAGACAATGGTCTCAAGACGAGTGCCCCAAGACGAAAGTTTAGAGACGAAGGCCTCCCAAGACTTAAGGCTAAAAGGCTGAGTACAAGCAAATAAGGCATGGTGGGCCGCCCTAGGCGAGCCAAGAAGGCCCACCCGTCAGCCTCCTCTATGGGTAAAAATTCTAGTGTAATTAGATCGGGATCGATACTGTTTTGTAATTATATTGTTGTATTGTATATTCTGAGAATGTAGCAAGTAACGAGGGGTATGAGAATTACTTAGGCCCTCATCTCCTTGGTTTCCCTATGAATACTCCATTCGCCCCCTGAATAGGACACGCATAACAAGACATTTGAGCACCCTAGCTTCCTGTTTTGTTGAGCATTGTTGCCTCGCTTGCTACTGAGTGCTTGGGCCCACATGTTAGAACCTAACATTTGGCGCCCATCATTTTTGCTTTGACAACCAATCACACGATGGATCTCAATAAGATGAACACTAGGTCAAACTCCACCCCCTGGACAAGGTACATAAGACAGTCTCCATCAACAAATCCAAGAAAGCTAAGGTCACATTTGTTGATCGATCCCACCAGCCCCTGCGAAGGCGGGCTTCATCACCATTAACGAGCCAGGCATAGAGAAATTGAAGGACTAGTGAGGCGACTAGAGGGGGTGAATGGGAGCCACTAAAAATTCTCGACTTGAGAGCACGTGACTTCGATCCAAAAACTTAAACCTAAAACCTGATACACCCAGCCCAGGTGGGGTTGGTCGAGGCCCAACAAATTAGGGTTGCCTAGAGCCCAACAGTTCATTAAGCACACTGTTGGAACTTGCTCTCAGTTGCAAGGGGATCCAACGGGGGTGAACAGTGACGTTAACAGGGTTCTCGCGCGAGATGGCAATAGCTCTGTTAATCTAGCCTCTCAAGGGCACTGTGCGGGGGTATTTATAGGTATCCGAGTGCCCAGCGTCTTGTGTTAAGGACGCATGTGCCCTCAGACACCTAGGTTATCCCCAGAATATTCCCATAAAGCGGGGTTACAGACTGTAATTACAGAGGCGCCTTTACAAATTAGGCCCGTAACTCGCAGTGGCCACGCAGGGCCTGTTACAATGGGCCGGATCACCCGTGGGCCTCCATGCTGGACGAAGCCGCACGGTGGGATGACCTCGTTGTAGGTCTTCGCCCGATGTCGAATGGAGCGAAGGATGTCCTCGCCCGTTGTCTTGTCTCCGTTGGACCGGCGACCACGGCGAAGGCCTCGAGCGAAGGGTGGTGTCTTCGCCTTCGCCCCAACATTTGCCCTCCGAGGGACAAGTTCGACTAAGTCATCTGGTGCCGAAGACGTCGCTAGATGGTGGAGACGTTGCCCTCGCTCGAAGTGGTTCCGCGGGGGTTTTTGACATGACCATTGATTGACACCGTACTGTTGGAATGCGGGCTTCCCGAAGCGTCGCGCCCTGTGTATAAAAGGGGGCGGGGGCGACGCGTTTTGAAGTTTATCCTTCCGCGCTCCGTGAAAACCCTAGCCGCCTTTTCCACCGTCTTGCTGCTCGTCTGCCCTCCTTGCTCCTGTTCGCCGGAGATCTGTCTCGAGTGAAGCAAACCGCCCGCCGCCGCCGACGGTACGTAGCGATGCCGACCTCTTCTTCTTCCGCTGCCGCTACGCCGCCGGCCGACGCATCGTCTGAGGAAACGCTGAGTAGTTTGGCGGCGGAGGAGTTGCGCGCCGGCGATACGGTGGATTTTGGTGTGTCGCGGATGTCGTCGGTCCGCGTGCAAGATATGCAGCGACTGGGTTACTTTGGCAGCGGAGTCGCTCGTGTCCCGGGGACGGAGGAAGTCCCCATGCCGAAAGGTGAGTTGGTTGTGTTCGAGGCGTTCTTCGCTGCCGGTCTCCGCCTGCCTGCGCACCGATTTGTTGGGGAGGTTCTGCGCAGATTCAACGTTCAGATCCATCAGCTGACTCCGAATGCCGTGGTGGCACTGTCGAAGTATGTCTGGGCGACGACTTAGTACGGCGGACAGCCATCAGTCGAAGTCTTCGCGAAGTACTATTGCCTGCACTGGCAGAAGAGGATGATTGGGGATGAAGTTGCCCAGTTTGGGTCCTGTACATTTACGCCGAAGACCGACAAGACCACGATGGAGGTAGTGGAGTTAGTTCCCTGCGCCCGCAACAAGTGGGGCAATTGGCAAGATTTTTGGTTCTACGTCGCGGAGGGTACCGTCGAAGACCATCCGGGGCTCCCCGTGTCCGAGATGTGCTCACATTTCTACTTAGCATACCCGCCTTTTGAAGTGGCAGAGGAGGATGCGGACGAAGGGGCCCTTCGGTGCGCCGCCGGCCTGAGCAGCGGGCGCGATTTGGTTGAGGAATTTATTGCGTACGGGGTATGGCCTTTGGCGCATGGCTGGGCGTTGGGCGAAGTGTGCCCTCGCCGGATGCCTTCCCATGGTGGGAAGCTGGTGCGAAGTCCTGTCTTCGCGCTGGATCTGCATAGCCGTGATCCGGCTGCCTTTGTGCGTGAGGCGGAGGATGGGGCGGTGCGGATCGTTGGTCAATACGTGCCGAGGACAGAGGGCCAGCGCAGCTGGGATATCCGCGGGTCGAATGACCGTTTGAACAGGGTTTTTGAAATGAATCGACTGCCGTATGGTGGTTATCCCGGCCAGGATGATGTGGATCGTCGTGGGAAGAAACCGGCGGTAGAGTCTGGAGACGACCCCGCGCCGGCGGCCGCCCCGTCCTCGAAGAAGAGGAAACTAGGTACTGCTGTGGGAGGACTTGGGGTTTCCGATGGTTTTGCTAGAGAATTGATGAGGACATGCGCGGCCCCGGGGGGAAGGATGTCTTCGCCCGAGCTCCGGGAGTCTTCGACGCGGATGCTGAGGGTTACCAGGGGTTGGTGGCCTAGGAATGTTCCTATCCCCCGCGCGGCCGGCGAAGACTTTTTTACATCTCGCATGGTTCGTGAGTGGAAAGTGTTTCCTTACGGGCGGAATATTGCTGTTGTTGTGTCGGCAGTGATGGACAAGGATCGCCAAGGAGCTGCACAGAAGCGCCAGGCGGTCGTCAGGCTTCATGAAGCCAGGCTGAAGAGGCAGCGGGGGGCTGCGAAGGCTACTGCCCCCGGCGGAGGCCTACCGCCGCTGGCGGCGAAGTCGGCCATCCCTGCATCCAGCAGGGCGCCGGAGGCTGCGGCTGCCGCCGGTGGTTCCAAGACTGCGAAGGCTGCACCGGCGTCCGGCAGGGTGCCGGAGGCCATGAAGGCGGCCCGAGGGTTGCCGCCGCCGGGCAAGCGCGTCGCCGACTTCGCCACCGACATTAGTGTGGAAGACTATCTTGTTGGTAAGTCGCTGGCTCGGTTTTTATTTTTATTTTTTTTAATTTGTTGATACGTCGCAGGGTTGGACGAAGGCCAACTTGTCGTTGATCCGCCTGCCGCGGCGACCACGGCAGTTGCCGTAGTGCCAAAGGCGAAGGGTGGTGCTCTTAGTGCTGGCGGCGAGATGCCGGCACTTGCTGCTGTCAGGGACGAGGCGGGCGCTGTGTCCCGCGGGCTGAAGGAGGTGAAGGAGGCACTAAGTCAGGTACATTGAGCTAGACTTCGGTTCGATTTTATATATATATATATATTTATTTTTATTATTATTATTATTATTATTTTTTGGCTTCATTGGGGCTGTGGTCTTACGTGCGTTTTGCAGGCGGCTGACTTCGCAGACCGCGCGGCGTCGGGGGCCTTCACGGCGGTTGTGTCTGCCGAAGTCGAGAGACTTCGGATGCAACATGCCGACGCCGTCCGGGAAAAATTGGCCGCCGACAGTAAGTGCCGCAAGCTGGCGGACAAGGTGGCCGCGCTGGTGGGGGAGAAGACTGACCTCCGGCGCCAGCTGGCGGAGGAGAGGAGGGAGGCCAATGAGGCCCTCGCCAAGGCGCAGGCTGCGCAGGCGGAGGCCAATTTGGCGCGGGTGGAGGGCGGTCTTGCCAGGGAGCGCGCCGAGCAGTTGGAGGAGCGGCTCCGTGCCCTGCAGAGCCGTGTGGAGAGGGCCGAAGCCGCGACGCGCACGGAGGTTGAGCGGACTCGCAAACAGCTTATGGATTCATACCATGAGCTGGGCGCGTGGACCGCTGAGTTCGAAGTGCCGGACCGAGAGCCCGGACTTCGCTGCCTGGAGTGGGTGCAGGAGGAGTTGCAGGCGCTCCCCACCATCGTGGAGGGGTTTATGTCTTATGCTTCCCTGGTCACCTGCGAGGGGGCGATGAACGCGCTCTCTCGCGAAGGGTACCGGCATTATGAAGTCTTCGACCAAGCTGATGAAGATTTCGAGCGTGATATCTACAAGGTCGAGGACTCTATAGTGAAGGAATCCGCCGGAGCCCTCTACGACCGGATGTGGGGCCCCTACGGTCGAGAGGTGGTCAGGGAACGGGCCGAGACGGCGAGGGGTCAGGTAATGTTTGGCTTTTGTTTGGTGTTTGTTGGATGTGGGCTATGTATAGGTTTGCTGAATTTGTGTGCTGTGTCTCAGGCGGCGCGTGGTGAGAGGGTGGATGACTTTAGGGCTTTGAACAGCACGCTGCCTGACCCGGAGTCGAACCCGGCGGAGGCCGCCCTGGAGCCGCTCCCGGAGACCGCCGAAGGCGCCCCTGATGCCCCCGCAGCCGCTGCGGCCGGCGAAGGCCCACCCCCGGAGACCGCCGAAGGCGTTCCTGATGCCCCCGCAGCCGCTGCAGCCGGCGAAGGCCCGCCGCCAACTGCTGCGCCGAGGGTTGAAGATCCTGCGACGGTGGCGGCGGAGGCGACGGCGGAGGCTCCCGCGACGGCTGGGTCTTCGCAGGTGGCGTAGTGGGTGTGGGTAGTTAGGGAATTTTGGATATGTTGCTGAATCTTGGTTGCTGCGCAGGTTCAAGATTTTGGGCCTGCGCACGCAACCGCCACTACTAATTTTTTGGCGGCTTCGATCGTGGATGATGGTAATAAATTGGATGGGTCTATATCTAAGTTTTCTGATTTTGGCGACTCTGGGAGCTTGGTTGAGTGGACTGAGGAGTCGTCGGATGAGGACTTGGACTATTTTGCGGCCTTGGATGTGGCAGCGGCGGAGGCTTCACCGCGCACTGCGGATGCAGAAGATGTGCCTGGTCCCAGTACTGGGTGTAGGCGGCGAAGGGCGGTTGCGAAGCGTAGAGTGAGTGGGGCGGACAGCAGTCGGCTTCGTGTGAGTAGGGCCGGCCGGCAGGAACTGTTGTCCTTGCCGGCCACCGTGAGTACAGGTGAGGGGGAATTGCGGAGTCTTTTTGCGGTGAGGAGCTTAGGATAATGTTATTCAACTATAGGGAGATGGGGATTATTCCGAAGGTTGAGCCGATGTAGAGTGTGATGCCCTCGCTTGTACATGTGCAGTGGCTTGTATGATGAAGTTGTGTACCCTCGCACATTTGGCTATGCTAGCGAAGGCGTTACGTACTTGGTCAGGCGTAATTGTTATTGTGCTAGCCCGGCTGCGCCCGTAGGCGACTTCTGCACAGATAGTCTCCGCGGTAGACTTCGGTTTTTCGCACTTGTTGTGCTAACCCAGCTGCACCCTTAGGCGACTTCTGCACGGTAAGTCTTCGCGGTAGACTTCGATTTTTCGCACTTATTGTGCTAATCCGGCTGCACCCTTAGGCGACTTCTGCACGGTAAGTCTTCGCGGTAGACTTTGATTTTTCGCACTTATTGTGCTAATCCGGCTGCACCCTTAGGCGACTTCTGCACGGTAAGTCTTCGTGGTAGACTTCGATTTTTCGCACTTATTGTGCTAATCCGGCTGCACCCTTAGGCGACTTCTGCACGGTAAGTCTTCGCGGTAGACTTCGATTTTTCGCACTTATTGTGCTAATCCGGCTGCACCCTTAGGCGACTTCTGCACGGTAAGTCTTCGCGGTAGACTTCGATTTTTCGCACTTGTGGTGCTAATCCGGCTGCACCCTTAGGCGACTTCTGCACGGTGTTGTCGCACGCGAGGGTGGCTAGCGCTGAGCCTCGCGGTGACTGCGTATTGGTCGAATGTCGAAGACCGTCGTCGCGGTCTTTTTTCGACGCATGTTTTTGCGGGGGATTTTTCACTTGTATATTACATGGCTCCGCCTCGTTAAAAACCTCACCCCCCGGGAGGAAAAGAGTGCGGGCCAGAATAAAATTGTTTTTGCGAATTACAAGGGCGAATCGGCCCTGATGAGTCAAACAAAAAATTTGCGGAGGTTGTCGATGTTTGAGGAGTGCTCCAGGTCTTTGTCGCTTGGCGTTGTGAGCCTGTAAGCGCTGGGGGAAGCTTTCGTCTTGACTATGAAGGGGCCCTCCCACCTGGGCTCCAGCTTGCCCTTGGACTCTGTCCGAGCTGTTCGGACGAGTACGAGGTCCCCTTCGCTGAATTCCCTTGGGATGACTGCGTGGTCGCGCCATGCTTTTGTCTGGGCTTGGTATTTGTTTAGAGCCTGTAGGGCGAAGACTCGGTCTCCATCGATGAGATCCTTTGAAGTGGGCTCGTCCACATCGGGGATGGCTGAAGGAACTGTTCGTGGGGACCCATGTTTTATTTCTTGTGGGGTCATGGCCTCCGATCCGTATAGAAGGCGGAAAGGAGTGAACCCGGTCGCCCTGCACTCAGTCGTGTTTAGTGCCCAGACCGCCTCGGGTAACAAATCGGCCCACTTGCCCTTTTTTCGTCGAGGAGCATCTTTTTGACAGTTGTGAAGATTTTTCCATTGGCGCGTTCCACAACTCCGTTGGACTGCGGGTGATAGACTGAAGCGAAGGCAAGCTTGGTGCCGATGGAGAAGCAAAAATCCTTGAAGTCTTGGGTGTCAAACTGCTTGCCGTTGTCGACTGTTAGTTCGGACGGTACTCCGAAGCGGCAAACAATGTTTTGCCAAAAGAATTTTTGGGCAGTCTTTGATGTTATTGTGGAGACAGCCCTTGCCTCGATCCATTTGGTGAAGTATTCGACAGCGACGAAGGCGAACTTAAGGTTCCCCTGAGCCGTGGGTAGGGGCCCGACGATGTCTAGGCCCCAGCGCTGGAGAGGCCATGTGTGGGCGATCAGCTTTGTAAATTGCGAAGGGCTGCCTGATCGAGGGGAAAACTTCTGGCAGGCTTCGCAGGACCTTGTGACCCGATTTGCGGCACAGATCATTGCGGGCCAGTAGAAACCTTGGCGGATCACCTTAGCAGCTAGGGCCCTTGGCCCTGCGTGAGAGCCGCAGGTACCACTGTGGACTTCGCGTAGGATCTGGACACCTTCGGTTTCGGTGATGCATTTGAGCATTGGCTAACTAACCCCCTTTTTGTAGAGTTGGCCCTCAATTAGTGCGAAGCCCTGGCTTCGATGTTTGAGGCGCTTGGCCTCGTTGATGTCGGTTGGGTGATAATACCCCTGTAGGAACAGAGTTATTGGTGCCCGCCAGTCTTCGGTCATGATAAGGTTGGCTATGCGGTGACCCTCGCTGTCATTGGTTATTTGGAGCCCTTCGAGGCTCCGGACGGCTGGTGTGCCGATGACATGGTAGAACACGTCGGAGGGCAGGGACTCGCCTCTGGCGGCAGCCTTGGCCAATGCGTCGGCCTCTTCGTTCTTGGCCCGGTCCACATGCTGCAAAGTGAATCCCTTGAATTGTCTCTCGAGACTTCGGATGGCCGCGAGGTATTGCATGAGTGTGGGGTCCTTTGCTGCATAGTCTTTCTCGACCTGGCCGGCAACTACCTTGGAGTCTGTTCTGATGATGCAGGTGGTGACCCCAAGGGCCCTCAGTTTGCGGAGACCGAGGATGACTGCTTCGTATTCTGCTATGTTATTTGTGCATCTGTCGGATTCCAGAGCGAAGCTGAGGCGAGCCGCATATCTGTGCTTGACTCCGGTTGGTGAGGTGATGACTGCCGCAGCACCTGCCCCCGCGTGGCACCATGCGCCGTCGCAATGGATCGTCCAAACCTTCTCTGCGGACGGGTCCGGCTGTGTTATTGGCCCAGTCCAGTCGACGACGAAGTCTGCCAGGACTTGTGACTTGATGGCTGTCCTGGGCTCGAAATTGATGTGGTAGCCGGAGAGTTCGGCCGCCCACTTGGCAATCCTCACCGATGCTTCCGGGTTTCTGAACAATTCGCCGAGTCCCCTGTCTGAGGGGACCCGGACCTTGAATGCTTCAAAATAATGGCGCAATTTGCGCGAAGACATAACGACTGCGTAGGCAATCTTCTCCAGCTCTATCATGTTACATTTGGACGGCGTCAGCACTTCGGAGACGTAATAAATTGGGCACTGCCTGCTCACGCCCTCAACTGTCTGCTCCTGCACCAGTGCCGCGCTGACCGCATGCGGCGAAGCCGCAATATAGAGCAACAGAGGTAGTGAAGAGTCGGGGCTTGTAAGGACTGCCAACTCCGACAGGTACTATTTTAATGAGGCGAAGGCCGCTGCCTGCTCTGGTCCCCAAGCGAAGTCTTTTGCGCCACGGAGAGTTTTGAGGAAAGGGAGACTTCGCTCAGCAGATCTGGAGATGAATCTGTTGAGGGCGGCCAATCTCCCCGTCAAGCGCTGGACGTCTCTGGCAGACTGTGGCGGCGTCATGTTTATGATGGCTTGAATTTTGGTTGGGTTGGCCTCGATACCGCGGTGTGATACCAGGTAGCCCAATATTTTGCCTTGGCGAACACCGAAGACGCACTTTTCCGGGTTTAGGCGGAGTCGTGCGTCTCGCATGTTCGCGAATGTCTCGGCGAGGTCAGTGAGATGGTCCGCCTTGCTCTTGCTGGCGACGACGATGTCGTCCACATATGTGAATATATTTCTGCCAACTTGCCCGTCGAGCACTGTCTTGGTAAGCCTGGAGAAGGTGGACCCGGCGTTCTTGAGTCCCTCCGGCATTCTGATGAAGCAATATGTGCCGAAGGGTGTTATAAAGCTGGTGCTAGCCTTGTCTTCCTCTTTCATGTATATCTGGTGGTAACCGGAGAAGCAGTCGAGGAGTGACATGACTTCGCATCCGGCCGCGCTATCGACTATTTTGTCGATCCGCGGCAGCGGGAAGTTGTCCTTTGGGCAGGCCTTATTGAGACAGGTGAAGTCGATGCACATTCGCCACTTCCCGCTCTTTTTCTGCACCATCACAACGTTGGAGAGCCACGTGGGGTAAGCCACCGGCTCGATGAATTTGGCTTCCAGGAGGCGGTGCACTTCTGCCTTGGCGGCCTCTGTCTTCTCGTCGGACATCTTGCGAAGCCGCTGTTTTTTCGGCCTCACCGAAGGGTCGATTCCCAAGCTGTGCTCAATTATGGATCGGCTGACCCCGACCAGGTCGAGGGCTGACCAGGCAAAGACGTCTTTGTTCTTGGACAGGCAGCAGAGGAGCTTCTCCTCTTCATGCAAAGTGAGGTCTTCGCTGATAGTGACTGTCTGCTTGGGCGTGGCCTGGTCGAGGGGGACAGTTTTGGTCCCGTCGTTGCTCTGCAGCTGTGCCTTGTCGTGCTGTTTATTGGTTGGGCTGGCGGGCGCGGGGACCTCGCGCTGGGCCGTGAGGCAGTGCACGTTTCTCTGACCGGGCACGAAGTCCCGCTCTATGTTGCGCGCAGTCTGTTGATTGTCGTAGATCGTAATAACGCCTAACGGACCTGGTATCTTCATACATAGGTACAGTCCGTGAATGGCAGCTTCGAACTTATTGATGGAGCCCCGGCCCATGATGGCATTGTACGGATATACCATATCCACAATATCAAAGGTCACTTGCTCACTTCGGGCATTGGGTGCTACACCGAAGGAGAGAGGCAGCTCTATTTTGCCGACAGGAAAGGTGCCCTTGCCGCCGAAGCCATACAGCGGGTTGTTCGAAGGCTTGAGCAGGCTGTGGCTTATGCCCATGCGATCGAAGGCGTGGAGGAAGATGATGTCCGCCTGACTGCCATTGTCGACTAGGTCTTTGTGCAGGTCCCAGCCTGCCACGCTGCAATTGATACCCATGGCGTCGCTGTGGGGGGCGCTACGCAGGTCGACGTCTCGTGCGTCGAAGGTTAGCGGTATGTGGGACCACTTTGTCTGCACGACTGGGCCAGTGATGGCGACGTGGTTGATGCTGCGGTAGTGGTCCCGCTTCTGCCGCTTTGTGTCGAAGTCGGTGCTGGACCCCCCAGTTATCATGTGAATGACTCCGCGATACGGCTGATCGGCGAAGTCTTCCTGCTTTGGGGCGTGGGGGATGTTTTGATGTTGTTGGTGTGGTGGTGGGGGTGGGGGAGGTACGATTTGTACTTCCTGATGGTGTTGGTAAGCGTGGTGCGGTGGATGCGGGGCGGGGGCGTGGATATATGGTGGAGGGGGTTGCTGGTAAGTGTGCGCGACAACTCTGGGGTTGTCGGCTGGCTGCGCCTGTGCCATCCTGTCTTTGGTGGCCTTCGTTTCTGGGCAGTCTTTGGTTTGGTGGGCGCAGTCTTCGCCATGGAAGAGGCAGTAGAATCGGCGCGGCGGCTGCGCACGCCCCCGACCCCTGCCGCGAGTTCCATTTCCGCGGCCCTGGGGGGATATTCCTGGCGACGAGGGGCATCAGTAGCGGGGTGCTGGTTGGCGATGTTGTGCACTTGCTGTTGATTGCGGCCGTCTCGACCGGAGTCTTGCTGCGGAGTCCTCGTCCATGTGCGGCTGGACTGTGGAGCATCTTTGGGCTTCCTTTGGGACTCAACCTTGCGCTGGTGGAGCTCTTCGGATTTGGCGTATTTTTCAAACAGCTGATATAATTCCTGGAGGTTCTTGGGCGGATCTCTGATGCAGTGGCTATAGAGGACGCCGGCGCGAAGGCCACTGATAGCGTAGTGGATAGCGATCTGGTCATCGACTGAGGGCAGCTGTGACTTGAGTGTTAAAAATTTGCGGTAATACTCCCGCAGAGTCTCCTTTTCCAGCTGCTTGCAGAGCGAGAGTTCGGCCAAGGCGTCGGTGTCTGGGCGGTACCCTTGGAAGTTGAGCAGGAACTTGTCCCGGAGGCTTCTCCAGGAATCAATGGACAGCGGAGGCAACCTGGTGAACCAGGTGAGAGCTGGGCCTTCGAGGGCGATGATGAAAGACTTGGCCATTGTGGCGTCGTCCCCTCCGAAAGATGCAACGGCGACCTGATAACTCATTATGTATTGTGCTGGGTCGGTGCTGCCGTTGTACTTGGGATAGGTCCCTGCCCGAAAGTTAGCGGGCCAAGGCATCACTTGCAGGTGTGGCGCCAGGGGACTTCGCTCGTCGAGGTAGTTGACCCCTTGGAATGGCGCGGCGTGCGGGAAGGTGTGGTCGCGCTGGGGGAAATGCAGGTCTTCCGGTTGTGCGCGCTGTTGCAGGGGTGGCCCATGCTGCAGGTCGAGGTGTCCCTCGCGCGTGTCTTCCAGTTGTGCGCGCTGCTGCAGGGGTGGCCCATGCTGTAGGCCAAGGTGTCCCTCGCGCTGCATCAGCGCGATCTCCCGCTCGAGGTCCTGGGCCTTCTGCTCTTCGCCGCGTATCATTTGCCGCACTTTGGCTAGTGCGGACACGCGCTGGTGCTTGGCCTCCAGTATCTCTTTCTGCCTCTGGAGATTGCAGTTCTTGAGGCGTAGGGCGCGCAGCTGTAGCTGTTCTTCCGCTGAGACGCCGAGGACTTCACCGTCCTCGGTGAGGTCCGCGCCCTCCAGTGGGGCGAAGCCTGGGAGTGGTTGCGATTGTCCTTCAGGGCCGCAGGTGCGGAGAGTGTCGTCTTCGCAGGTGCAGAGAATGTCGTCTTCAGTGGCCTCTTGGTGGGTGGATTGGGTGAGGGCGAGGGCCTTGCCCTTTCTTGCGGCAAGTAGTGCTGCCTTCGCAGCCTCGTCAGCCTTCGAGTTAGCTTTCTTGGGTGCCATCGCGGGTGGTTTTTTCGTAGCACGAACGGTGGGCGCCAAATGTTGGAACTTGCTCTCAGTTGCAAGGGGATCCAACGGGGGTGAACAGTGACGTTAACAGGGTTCTCGCACGAGATGGCAATAGCTCTGTTAATCTAGCCTCTCAAGGGCACTGTGCGGGGGTATTTATAGGTATCCGAGTGCCCAGCGTCTTGTGTTAAGGACGCATGTGCCCTCAGACACCTAGGTTATCCCCAGAATATTCCCATAAAGCGGGGTTACAGACTGTAATTACAGAGGCGCCTTTACAAATTAGGCTCGTAACTCGCAGTGGCCACGCAGGGCCTGTTACAATGGGCCGAATCACCCGTGGGCCTCCATGCTGGACGAAGCCGCACGGTGGGATAACCTCGTTGTAGGTCTTCGCCCGATGTCGAATGGAGCGAAGGATGTCCTCGCCCGTTGTCTTGTCTCCGTTGGACCGGCGACCACGGCGTAGGCCTCGAGCGAAGGGTGGCGTCTTCGCCTTCACCCCAACACTCACCCAACTTAGGGAAAGGCCCAATCGCCCCAAAAGACTAGTCCAATGGGGGAATGGTGGCTCTCCCTTTTAAGGTGGCTTCCTCGTTCCAAGTTAAGTGAGGTGGGATAATTCTGAGGCTCACACGGTCGTCGTCCTAATACAATTGGGCGAACTGAGCCAATTGGGCGAACTGAGCCAATTGCGCCTTTGCCAACGGGTAATAGTGGAGGATGTCCTCATCAATCCCACCTTCTTAAAGTGGGCCCTAGCTCGGATAACAGATGATACACCCAGCCTAGGTGGGGTTGGTCGAGGCCAAACAAGTTAGGTTGTCCGGAGCCCAACAGTTTATTAAGCAAACCCAACTCAGGGGAAGGCCTAATCGCCCCAAAAGACTAGTCCGATGGGAGATAGCTGGCTCTCCCTTTTAAGGTGGCTTCCTCCTCCCAAGTTAAGCGAGGTGGGATAATTCTGAAGCTCACACGGTCGCTGTCTGACTACGATTGGGCCAACTAGACCAATTGCGTCTTTGCTAACGGGTAATAGTGGAGGATGTCCTCATGAAAACCTCTAGGGACTCAAAGCAGCAGATCAGAGTTCAATGCAAATCGGTGTTGTTTGATTGTACCAAAAACCTGTAGACAAGCAAACCTAAATTCCTGTGAAAAATTAGAGTCAAAAATGCCAGGGAGTTGGAGCGGCAGTGTTGCAGGACAGTCCGACAATGCCGAGGTGCCGACAGTGCCGCGCACACGGGCGACAGTGTCGAGCAGATAAAATTGCCAAGAATAGGCTCAAACTTTGCAGATATTTTGCGCGGAGGGGGAGATATCCACTGTTGAAGTAACAACTCGAGCAACTCAGCGATCAAAGCGCAGAGTCAAAACCCCGAGAAGAATGTGGTTTTGTTGGGGTTTTCTCAAAATGAACTTGTTTAGCATATTGCTAAATATCTATTAGAAGTAAAAAATAGCTTGGTCTCCAACAGTTCTGAATATTTAGGGAGTAGTTCAATTTTGAATCTAGTTTTAGTGGACCCATTTTCTTTTTTTGAAGTTACGTGCGCTAGTGAAGAATCAGACCAATACTTCTGTCCCTAACGGCCTGCCTCTCCTTAGAGGTAGCGTGAGCACCGACAGTCAACAACTTCATTTGACATAACAAGTTGAACTAATCACAACTCCAACAAATGTCTCCTAGGAGCTAGTAATCAAGTTAGCGCCTTGTACCTATCTGCTACATCCAACAGTGGAGGAGGCAGACATAGAGTTAGCACATCGGACCTGGCAGGGCGGCACACCTAGCTTGGCAGCGGGGTCGAGTCCCGAGGAGATCAATTGTGGAGTAGAAGGCTTGTTTGTCTAACGACGCGTCAGAGCTACTTTGGTGGCGGGGTCGAGGGCAAAGGACATGGGGGCGGAGGAGAAGACCAGTCGTCACAACCAGTGGGGAAGCGTCGATCTGGCGGCAGAGGAGAAGCTTGTGTCATACGCGTCGAATGTAGCTACCTTGCTGTGCGAAAAAGGAGTAAAAAATAAGAGTGCGCTAGACCTGGCTAACTCGCTACATGGGAAAGGGGGGAAATGAGCACGAGGGTGGGAAGCTGCATTTCAAGAGTGCCTGTCGAGTTGCTAAATCTAGAGAGAAAATAAGGTTCGATAGCAAGTAACTCAAATCTATTTAGAGAAATATTGGAGAAGCATTTTTATATTCACGTTTTAGATTAGATTGAAGATTTAGAGAGCTGTTTAGACAAATATTAGTGTTGATTTAAGAGGGTCTAGTGTGACTGGAGGTTCCTGCAGAATAGCACCAAACGTATGCAGAATAGCACCAAACGTAGGCAGGAAGGTCGTCGACCCATAGATGAGCAAACAGGCTGCCCGGCATGGCACGGCCCAGGCCAGCCACGACCTAAATAGGCACGGCACGACAAGGCCCACGGGCCTACTAGGCTAGGCCAGCACAGTCCTGCGTGCCTCGCCAGGGGCTCAGGCATTGCCCTTCGGGCCGTTTTTCGGGTCGGGCCAGCCCAAAAAGCCCTGGCCCAAAAAAGTGTCGGGCCAGCCTAAAGCCCAGTAACAGAAAAAACACAATTTGAACAAAAACATGCACAATTCAACATTCAACACAATTTGAACAAAATGTACACAAATATTGAGCTGTTAGTGCAATTGCGCCTCATTAAAAACCTTCCTAGGTAAAACTCACACCTCGTGAGAAACCCTAGGGTACCGTTCGTTGTCGTTGTCGTCATCCATGTCCCCCTTCTCGGCACCGTACATCAACGGCCCTAGTGGCACTAGCACGACCACGACGTAGTCGGCCGGCGACCTACCAAAGCCCACAAGCAAGCAGCGAAGAGGAGATTAGGGTTAGGGTTAGGGATTGCTGACTGGGGAGGGAGAGCCGGAGAGGGACGTACCTGCCAAGCCGGAGCCCGGAGCCGGAGACGAGGGTCAAGTGCACGATGACACGCGACGAGTCGACAACCGACAATGACGTGATTTGGGTTAGGGATTTCTGGATTGGGGAGTGACCGAGGGAGATCCGGAGAGGGGCGAGCCGCACGGAAGGAGAGTAGGAGACCCGCCGATGTCGCCGATGATGAAGATCTGGCAGGGGCGACGGCGCGGCGGGCGGACCGCGGACGAGCGAATCGAGTGGGGAGAGGTTGAGAGGAGCAGAGCAGGAGAAGCCGTGTGGGAGTAGGACACCGAGAGTCTGGGACGTGATGGGGGAGGCCGGGCCTTATGCCCCGCACCCCGACACCGGCCCGGCCCCATGCCTGCCGTTTTCTGGCGGGCTAGGCCAGGCCATCCGGCGGGCGCTGTCGACAGCCCAGGCACGAACCCAGCTGGGTCGTGTCATGCTTGAGCCGGGCCTCGGGCTGCATGCTCATGCATGCGTCGACCTGATCCACCAAGATTTTTTTGCTTGCCTCGCATTATCTTGTAAATAAGTACTCCATCCAAAAATAGTAGTTGTTTTAGGAAATTAGTAGGTTCATATAATTCTTGATATACTATGTGTTTTCGTGTGTGTGTGTGTATATATATATATGTATATATATATATATATATATATATTGTATATTAGGAGCCCTGGGCTTCCAATAACTAAAGGAAGCCCGGGCCAGACAGTGCAATCCGGTCGAGCCGGACCACATCCGGATGCCTATAAAACAGGACCCGGAGTGCTAGGGTTCAGTTTTTCACGCCCCATCTCGATTCATTAGCGACGACGGTTGCCCGATAGCGCGCGCGGCGGTGGACCTCAGCCAGTGGCTGCGGTGGCCGTGGCTCCCCGACCTCGACATGCGGTGGCGGCGGTTCCCTGGTTGGCGGTGGCGGCCCCCGATCCAGAGGGCGAGTGGCGGCGGATCCCAGGCCAGTGGCCGCAACTCCATTACCTCGACGCGCGGTGGCGGAGGTTCCTCGATCCGCAGCGAGGCCCTTGTGCAGGCAAGCGGCGGTGTCCCCGAAGCCCCGAGGAGGCGGCACTTCCAAGGCCGGCGAGCAAGCGACGCCCGTCGACGTGCGAGTAGCGACGGCGACGCATGAGGCGCGATGTTCGAGCGAGCGACGTCACGGAAGGGGCGAGATGCGCGCAGCGATGATCGCGCGTGACATCCTCCGATCCGGCGCATTTTTCTTTTCGTTTATTGTGTTTTATGCCTACCACATGTATTATTTACGCTAAAAACTGTATGATTTTATGCTTTAACACAGAGTTCGTATATCAGTTTACTGCATGCATATTGGAAAGGCAATTCCTTGATTTATGCTGTTCTTAATTTGCGCGCATGCAATGGAAACTCCCACGATTTTGCCATAATTTTTGGATCTGTATAAAAATAGAAACTGCATGCATGCGGCTGCTATGTTTTTCGGATCTGTCATAAAAATAGGATCGTAATAACAACCTACTAAAGCTATCAACCTCTAATTGACTCGGTATTTACGCTTATAATTGAGGGATTTTATGCTCAAAACTTAAGGTTTTTACGCTCCACCCGGAGATGCGTCCACCAGTGAACAACATGCCAGATTTTTTACGCAGTGTAAGGAATTGCATAAATACCTACACCGTGTAGTATAATTTGTTTCAGTATACATCATAAATTAGTTCTAATGCGTTTAGTTGCATGGCTGTTGGAGGGATCCTATATTTATGAAGGAAATAAAACATTAAATGTGTTTTTTTGTTTCTATGCATGCAATTCATTTCCTTTCATTGCATATTCTTTCCATCATAAATTCGTGTGCATGCAGCCTGTAGCAGATTTTTACGCAGTATACCGAATTGCATAATTATCTACACAGTGTAGCATATTTAGTATCAGTATATAGCATAAAATGGTCATTACGAGTTTTAGTTGCATGTCTGTTGCAGCGATCCTAAATTTATGGAGGAAATAAAGCATTTAAAATAGAAACCACCACACATATCTTTCCTAAATTTACGTGCATGCAAGGGAACGTGTTTGACTCATGCATGCATTTTGCCATAATTTTAGGATCTGTATAACCGCATGCATGCGGCTGCCATGTTTTTTTGGATCTGCCATAAAAATAGGATTGTAATAACAACCTACTAGAGCTATCAACCTCTCACATTGGCTCGGTATATACGCTTATAATTGAGGGATTTTATGCTCAAAACTTAAGGTTATTACGCTCCAACCCGGAGGTGCGTCCACCAGAGAACAACATGCCAGATTTTTTACGCAGTGTAACGAATTGCATAAATACCTACACCATGTAGTATAATTTGTATCAGTATATATCATAAACTAGATTTAATGTGTTTTAGCTGCATGGCTGTTGGAGGGATCTTATATTTATGAAGGAAATAAAATATTAAATACGATTTTTTGTTTCTATGCGTGTAATTCATTTCCTTTCATTGCACATTATTTTTATCATAAATTCGTGTGCATGCAGCTGGTAACAGATTTTTACGCAGTATATCGAATTGCATAATTATTAACATAGTGTAGCATATTTAGTCTCAGTATATATCATAAAATGGTCCTTACGCGTCTAGCTGCATGGCTGTTGCAGCGATCCTAAATTTATGGAGGAAATAAAAGATTTAAAAACAGAAACTGTCGCACATATCTTTCCTAAATTTATGCGCATGCATTAGATCGTGTTTGACTCATGCATGCATTCCTTTTTTTTGCGCTAACAGACGTGGGGCAGGTGGCGCACCCGACAGCCTGTTTGGGCGCGCTGGTTGAACCAGTTTGCAGGGGTGGTCGGCCTGGGCTTCCTTTAACTATTGGAAGCCCAGTGTTCCCGTTATACCTGCTATATATATATATATATATATGAATAGATTTATGATCATCTATTTAAATATTGACTTAAAAACCAAAAGCTAAAACACTATTATTTTGGAGTGGATGAAGTATTTGTATAGGGCTCCTGCATAGAATTTTTTTTCCCAATAAACGCTAGCACTGCCGGTTGCTAACAAACCGGCACTATTATGCCGATTGCCGACCGTCCGTAAAAGTCAGTTTAGTGTCCAGGTTTAGCGTACAAAAGGTTTTTTCGTTCTCTTTCTCTACACCTCAATCATATTGTATCGCCATTCACAGCACGGTAAAAGTCACGTCTACTGATCTACATGGCAGCAGCATTATTGTCGTGAGACATCCTCTTCTTGTACACGTAAACGCGCGAGACGATGATGAAAGCAGCCAACTCCACGGCGCAGAGCCCGGCGAGCAGCCAGTAGAAGTAGTCGAGGTGCGCGCGATTGAGGTTGTTGGAGAACCAGCTCGCTCCGCTCTTCTTGGTGGCACCGTCGATGGCGGAGATGATGAAGCTGCTGAACAAGTGTCCTACGCCGAAGATGCTGAGAAAGAAGGCCAGCCCGAGGCTGCGCAGCGCGTCGGGGACCTGGTCGTAGAAGAACTCCTGCAGGCCGATCATGGCGAACACGTCCGAGAGCCCGAACAGCACGTACTGCGGGACCATCCACCACAGGCTCATCGGCAGCGCCGCCTTGGGCTGGTCCACGAGCCCGGCGTCCCTCGCCACGGCGAGCCGCCGCATCTCCACCAGCGCCGCCACGACCATGGCAACCAGGGCCAGGACGAGCCCCGTGCCGATCCGCTGCAGCATGGTGATACCGGACGAGAGGCGCGTAAGCCGCCGCGCAAGGGGCACGAACGCGCGGTCGTAGACCGGGATGAAGGCCATGATGGTCACGCTGATGAACGTCTGCAGCGCCGCCGGCGGCACGCGCAGAGTCGAGCCGACCCGCCGGTCCAGCGTCGCGGCCTGCTTCGTGAAGAACGTGGACGACTGCGAGAAGATGACGGCGTAGATGATGCACGTCGCCCAGATGGGGAACAGGCGCAGCACGCCTTTCACTTCTTCACGGTGCCCGGCGTCGTCGCTCGCAAGAGTGCTGCCAAGATGATGATCAAACGGTTTTCTTTCACTGTATAGACTAACTAACACTGTTACACTGGTGTGCGTCGACCTCGAGAACCAAACAAGGACGAAAACACATAGAAATTACCCGTCATGTTGTCTCGATTTGGAGCCTTTGATGAGCGCAACGAAAGCTGTGGCGAGGCGAGCAAATGGGCTCGATTCAGTATACGTGTAGTAGCGGTAATTCCTGGTACCGAGCAAGAACATGAGGAGCGCGAAGAGCATGACGAGGCAGGGGACGCCGAAGCCGAGGCCCCAGCCGACGTTGTCCTGGATGTAGCTGGACACCATGGTGGTGACGGCGGTGCCGGAGCACATGCCGAAGTACCACCAGTTGAAGAAGGAGCTCCTGGACGCGGACTCCTTTGGGTCGTTCTGGTCGAACTGGTCCGCGCCGAACGCCTGCGCGCAGGGCTTGTGCCCGGCCTCCGCGAGCGCCACCAGGTACAGGGAGACGTAGAAGACGCCCACTTGCACGGGGGGCGGGGAGCAGGCCAGCGGTCTGGAGGCGGAGGCGTAGCTGCTGCAGCCGTCGTGGTGGAACGCCGGGAGCGCGGAGACGGTCAGCATGCCCATGCTCTGCAGCGACGACAGTGAAGCGAAACGGGTCAGGCGATCACGACTCGCAACGTGGCCGCGGGGTTTGCTCGACGCCACAAGAAGAGCGAAGCGCAGTCTTTGTACGAGACGCGCGGAAGCCACGAGCCCAGCCGAAGTGGACGCACTTTTCATGCGAAAGGCGAAAGCGCGCTCGTCTCGCGGCCGAATGGGAGGGAGACGTCGAAAGGCAACGATCCGGGGCAGGGGAGAGAAGAGAACCGGGAGTGAAGAGAAAGAGGAGCTGACCACGACGAAGAGGAGGGAGGCGAGGACGATGGTGCGGTACCGCCCGAGCCAGGCGTCGGCCACACACGCCATCAGCAGCGGCAGCATGGTCGCCACCCCGCTCCACGCGTTGATCGCAGCCGCCGCGCCCGCGGTGGATTCCCCGAGCGGCCCCGTCAGGTAGCTGATCAGGTTCGCCGACACCCCGTGGTACGCGAACCTCTCCGCTATCTCCACCCCTGCACCCATCCGACCCCTCTCGATTAGTCAACCCCGGCCCGCGCCGCATCAGTGTGTGCGCGCGTGCCCAGCGAGGACAGGGGGCGCCGTACCGAGGACGAACATCGCGGCGGACCATCGGCCGGTGCCGGACCGGGACGCGGGGCGCCCGCGGAAGTCCACCGCGCCGGCGACGGCGCCGTCGGAGCAGGGCAGGAGGAGAGTGTTTGCGTCCATTGCCGCGCCCCCCTGCGCCACAGCTACGTGTGTGTGTGTGTGTGTTGTCAGGTGTGGCGACAGGCTGCGCGGATCATCTCCATATACTGGTGCCGCTGGCGAAGAGGATCAGACCGGCTCGCATGGCGCCGAACGACTTTCCAACAACGGGGTAGGGGGGTACAGGACACCCATGACATTTGTTTCTTTTTTTTCCCTGGCAACTTGCGTACCACTATGGTCTATGGTTACAGTATCTTCTCTGAGATCATTACCCTCTAGATGGCTGCCTACCCTTACCAGTGACGCCTGGCGGCTGGTGGCATTGCACCGGAGCACGAAGAAGCGGATGAACGGACCGCAGCTAGCTCGGTGCGGCCCAGCCTACACCATGTGACAACGTCTGCACAGCGCACACTGCAGTTTCGGAGGCTCACACGCCAACGATCTTTTCTTTTGGTTTTGGATTATACTAACCAAGAAAGAGATGTTCTTTCCGCGTCTGTTAAGATGTTGGAGGAAGGGGACAGGCGTAGAGGCGATCCACCTGACCTAGGATTTTGTTGCGAGCCCGCTTGGCCGGTTGCGGCGGGTGGAATCGCGCGGGGCTGCCGGTATGATCCTGGATTTCCTGTGAACCGTCGCTGCCGACGAGTTGGGTTCCTTGGCAGGACTGCTTCTGAAAGGGATGTGAGTTCAGGCATCGGGCCCCGGAACTCTGATGTGGGGAAATAATCCTTGGACATTTGAACTCATGCATATAATAATGACTGCATGTACACTGCTACAAGTAGTGCTAAATGGGCTTTCACTGTCGGGTTGGCAGCGCAGATCGCTGGAGTGTTCACAGGTTAGGGAACCTGACGGCACCTGGCTCTTGCTTCCTGGTTCCTAACCCGGCGAACTACGGTATGCGCAGCGCAGCGCAGCGCAGCGCAGCGCAGCAGATCCCATGCGTGTGCCGGCAGCGGCGCGGCGCACGCCCACACGCGCGCGCCGGCGGCGCCCCGCGTGCTCGGCGCGCGCCTCACCTGCCGCGAAATGGCATGGGCACGCCGCACGCCACCTCGGACACGTTCGCCGCTTACGTAGCTGCCCCTGCCCGCCTGCCCCGACGAGGCGACGACAGATGCACAGTACTACTGTGTCATTTGCGAAATCCAGTTGAGCGATCTGCACGTCACCTGTTGCTGCACCAGCATGTGGCTTTCTACTGAGCTAGCGCGGCCGGTGATGTAAAAATTCGCGTAGGCGTGTTGTTCACAACCTCGTTTGCCGGTACGACAACTTCAATCGACTCATCTATAGCACAAATTACACCTTTGGAAATATGTTTACATATTGAAGTTTCCGTCCCGACAGATGAGGTTGTGAACCACACGTGTGTCGACATGGATATCTATCTCAAAACATTTTTACGATATGTGATTTTGATATAAAGTTTGCTGGGCTCAACACATGACACATGGATCCTCAATCACGCGTTAACAAATTTTGATGATCATTTTCAAAAAAAATGTATTGATTATAATTTCAATCCCCATTTTATGTTTTTTGTATGTTAAACTGTGCTGATTGTGTTATGCATGTTCATGAGAATGGGATATTTCAAAAACGTGTTCTGTTCTGTTGGTATCCATCCATTGAAATACTTATGCTTTTTTTTTTTTGAAACCTCTAGCTTTTGAATTGTCCAGGACATTCTTCCAAAACAACGATATCCAATATGATCCTTTGAATTTATGGCACTTGTTACATTTGCAAGCTTGGTGTGCTTATTTAACTTTATTTCCTAACAAAAGTCTGCATCTCCAGTTTTCTATAAAATGTTAAGATTCTGTTTTCTGTTTGATCTGTCCAGGGTTGTTGAGTATATGGTATTTTTATGCTGGGGTTAGTTTCTTGATGCGCACAAAGTAGTGTCTCCTACCACTCAACCACACCCATTTGCAGCTTCCATGACCCAAAAAAAAAACGATTAATTGTCATGGGCTGGCACTCCAAGTGGTGAGCTAATGCGATCTGGAACTGATGCTGATGCTAATTCCTGTGCTGGCAGCTGGATAATAAGCATACATTTTATTTCAAAGAAATAATCTAGATTGGTTGATTAAAACACACAACAATCGATCAATCAAACCACTTCTACCTCATGCATTATATCTAGAAATAATTTAGCCATAGTTTAGCTTTAGATGTAGTTCCCCAACCTCAATCTACACCTCTCTTCAGCTCTACGTTATCTACGCCAAAGCAACCCCAAGAACTTTCCTCTCCGACAGGATCCCTCTCGGAAGACGAAATTTTGGTTTTATCAGTTCTCCACACCATCGCAGATGGCCCGCTGCTAACAGAGAGGACCCAAAGGTCCTACATATTGCGTGCAAGCCCTAGTATTCGTTAGATGTTTGGCCAAAAAAAAGCTAACAGATAGGTTTATATGCTGTCTTTTTTCGATAAAGGAAGCTTTACTAATCTTAGATAATTACATCAAGACGATACATGTTTACATTCTGTCTGATGGATGTGTTTGAAGTTGCTCCTTTTATTTATTTATTTATTTGAACGAAAAGTTGTTCTGCTCCTTTTAGTTGGTAGCCTGTTTCTCAGCTCAACCCTGCATTCGGGTGTTGACTTTAGCAACAAAAAAAAAAGGGAGCCACGCGAAAGTTATTTGCTAGTTTTTTCAAGAATCATTTACATAATATTAACAAAGTTTGCACTGAAACGAAGTCTGCAACCATTCGGCTACTAACACGTACAACTTGTTTCCTCTAATAAAGACTTCTTTCACAGCTCGCTCTTGATAGAATTTGTTAGCCCCAATAAAACATTTTCCCTACTGCTCCTTTTTGCAGTAACATGCTATTTTATCTCTGCTATAACCATTGTTCCAGCTTGTCTAGTATGCCATGGAATGAACAGCCCTTCAAACTCTTTAGAAGCTACTCAGCTTCGAGCTCAGAGGGGAAAAACCGGTGTGGAGCTGTAGTAGCTTGCCTATCTCGGACGTCAAAGGTAGCCCCTTCTCAATTTCGAAAATTTCCTGTTTTTCGCTGGGGGGCCGAAATTTTTTCTTTTACGAAACTGTAAACCCTTCTCGGCGCTCAATCAAGGTTGGACAAAAACTATCTGGCAGGACAAGCCATCGCTTGATAAATTTACTGGCATACATCTGCCTATCCCCATGTAGTGTATCAGCAGTTTAGCACGCATTCAATTAGCAAGCAAATCATTAAAAGAGCACTGATACTTGAACCAGTACCTGGTTTGATTACTCCAGTTGTCAAGTCGTATTTTTTTCCTATTATCTATATATCAACATTTGCTATTACTGTACCTTAAGCCTTAAGATAATGAACGAATCCTCTTTCAGCTTTCCCATATGAAGTCAATTTTCATTGGTTTTTTGTGGTGCATCCTGTTTAGGGCCTGTTTGAATTTTCCACTCTAAACTTTATAGTTAAAACTCTAAATAAGCGGTCTAAAGTTGGCTCTAAATTTTAGCCTACCTTATATTAGAGTTTAATATAAGGTAGGCTAAAGCTTCTAGAGCTCCAAACAAATCCTTAATATATTGGTGTGAATTGTTAACATGTGGGTTATTCATGATTCTCAACGTATTGGTGGCTATGCTTCTGCCTATGGATAGATCCATTCCATATACTTCTTCGGATGTTAATTTTTTTGTCTTCTTTTTTCAATTGCGAATAAATAGGATATAGATGTGCTATGTAAAATTTTTTTAGTATTGAGCTTGTTAAGATTTATAAAAAAAATAAACCTCAAATTTGTCTTATATATTCTCAAATGATATGATAGATATAAAATTATGGACTTGGTTAATTTTCACCTTTTTGTTGTAGGGAGCAAATAATGTAACAAAAAATTATTCTTGTTTTACATAATGTGTTTACTAACATAACTAAAGATTAGTACTAAATTTTATGCATACTATTTTAAAATATTAAATTTATCCTATGGAGTGGCTTTTGACTAAATTTTATTGGCCATTTTTTAACGTTTGACGAAGATGCAATGGCCCCATCTCCTATACCTCTTCCTATTTGGAGATTATAGTTGCCTTACTTAAATTGAAGATCCTTAGGTTATAAGCAATTGAAGAGTTGATGCATTGCTGTTCTTTTCCATCTAAGTGTTGCAGGACTGAAATGATTATTGCTCCAGCGACCATCTTCTTTTGTATAGAAGGTAATTCGCATAGTACCACAACCTAGCCTTTTCTAAACAAAACATTTTTATTTGCATGTACACATCATAAATCCATAATGTTACATATAAAAACAACAGACCAAGTCTGCCCAACAATTCGAACATTGTGTTTAAAATAATGTGAAAGGTTAGTTAAAGGTGCCTTGGTCACTCCTTATTGCAATTTAGTGATCTTGCTACGCAGCAACACAGGGCTTGAGCAGAGCAACAGCTTCCTTTAATTTTGACATCGCAGTCTGAAGTGTAGTTAGGGATGCAGCATATGAAATACGAATGCACTTGTCATCCCCAAATGCGTCACCAGGGACAAGGGCAACCTAAAGTGCAATCCACAAATAGCAGTTATGTTATTTCAACATTATTCACAGATGAATGCATAGAAATAAATTGCTGGTTCACACCTGTGCTTTCTCTAATAGGAAGATGCAAAGGGACTCGGAATTCTTGATAGTGCCAAACCCCTCTACTTCAGACCCATAGTAGGCGCTGAAGTCAATGAACAAATAAAAGGCACCCTGCAAATTGATAATTAGGTTTGGATTTTCTTTATCATTTAGCCATTTTATACAAGTGTGGAACTAGGTTTCAGAAGAACCATCGTAATATCTTCTTTTACCTGAGGTTCTGATATTTTCACACCAGGCAGTTCCTTGAAATTTTTCACAAGATAGTCACGGCGTTCCTGGAATGCTTTGACCATAGTTGATACTGCTTCACCACCAGCATAGCCAAGATTCAGAGCGGCAACCCCTGCCTTCTGTGATATGCTGCTGGCACCTGAGGTGAACTGCAGAAAACACGTGGGACATTGGCATCAAGACGATAACAACAATACTTGACTGAATTTGCAGAAGAGAAGCTAGACTGTTAGAGCAGGCAATGCTACACAAGAAATAGTTTTGCATACTTAGGCTATCTCCAGTAGCTTACTCATCTTCATCCTTATATTCAAACTTTACTCTATGAATAATGTAGTCTACAGTGTAAAACAGTGTTTTGAGTGACCATATATGTGAACTGCTGGAGACGATCTTACAAATATTAGTTTTACTAGAAGTGCAGTACCACATCACTTAACCTTTAACATATTAGAGATAAAGAAACACTGGAAATGAATCGTTTCACCTGGCTTTGGATCTTTCCACATGCTGCAACAAAATGTTTAGGGGCTGCAAGGTAACCAAGACGCCAACCCGTCATTGCAAAAGCCTGTAAAAGTTCCATCATCAAATATTTCAGAACTTAGTTATATTACTTAATGTCCAAGTTTTGGTTTTGGAATAAATTAGGTATCTAGTTCTGAAAAGGTGCATTCTAATATTTATGACAAGGGCAATAAATAAAGCTAATAAAGTGCACAAGCATTTCAGGAGAGGGGGTAACAAAGTAAAGAGCAAATATATCTACCTTAGAAAAACCATTTACAGTTAATGTTCTTTCCCACATTCCAGGTAGTGAAGCAAAGCTTGTGTGTTTTGCAGGCTGATAGATAATATGCTCATAAATTTCATCAGATAAAACCTGCAAAACATAAATAAAATGATATTTCATGATGCTCAAGTGAAATTTAAAGGTTGGTTAGAAGTTCCATATAGACCAAAGAAATTACCAAAAGCCTCGGATGCTTCTTGACTATATCAGCTATTTTCTCAAGCAACTCCTTTGGATATACTGACCCTGTTGGATTAGATGGAGAGCAGAGAATTAAGAGCCTCGATTTCTCATTGATCTTGTCGGTAAGCAACTCTGGCCTTAACAAGAAATTCTCTGATATGTTTGTAGGAAGAATCACTGGAGTCGCATCAGCCAGTCTAGCCATCTCAGGATAACTGACCCAATATGGGGCTGGAATCAAAACCTGAAACAAAGGGATCCCTTGACATTGTTAAGCTAAACATCAGCACCGAATATTCTAATGCTACAAGCAATAATCATCTGAGGACATGCCACCAATATCTGTCATCCTGACCATTAATTATTCTGCATAATGTGGTAATCTGCTAGTGCATAAATTGCTCTGGTGATGTGAAACAAAAAAAAATTGTCCTACAATTATATAGCCATATCAACAAAACCCTAATGTCGACCGACGATCATCCACAAGTCACATACCTGCACAATCACATAGTCTAATTCCCAGAGGCTGCATTTTCAAATCCCAAGACAAGGTTCGGTTTAGACATCTGTCATTCTAAAATTAGACCAAAAAACATAATCCTCGACAACTTCCCAAAGCATGACCTAGGAAAAATGGTACTTGTGCTCACATATATAGATTCTAATATAGCATCAGCAGTAGAAGTTTGATGCACTACGGTGTAGCAGGAAAAAGTGGTCACCTCATCACCAGGTGAGCAAACTGCAAGCACAGCTTGTGTGATGCATTGCTTAGCTCCATTGCTCACCAGCACCTCATCTGGGAGGTAGGATACCCCGTTCTCCTCTGTACAGTCATAATTAAACACGAAGTCATTCAGTTTCATCGATCGAAAGGTAGCTCTGCGAAAACAGACGTCCGTTCATAACTTCATACATCCACACACCCTGGAGTTTAGTACAAATAGCCTTCCTCAGCTCCAAAGTCCCAGCATTAGGAGTGTATCTTGTATAACCATTCCTAATTGCATCCATCCCGGCCTGGATAAGGTAACTAGGTAAGCAACAAGAATGTTTACCTGAAATAACCCAATTTGATAACAAGACACATTCTTGCTGAATATCTAAATCAAGTGTTCAACTAGAAAGATTATGTTTTATTTAACAACTGCATTCAGTGTTATTCTCACTGTAGGAAATTATACCGCGGGCTAATTGCACCCCTCACCTCCGCGATCGCGGGCGGCGTGTCGAAGTCTGGCTCCCCCGCGGCTAGACCGATAACCGGCACGCCGGCCTGCCGCAGCGCCATGGCCTGATCGGTGATGGCCATGGTTTTGGACGGCCGCAGCGCGCTCACCCTTGGGCTGATGGACGTGTCCACTGCCTCCTCCCGCACAATCGCCATCCTGGTCCTCGCCGCGTGTTTTGTCCTCCCGGACGCTCTGCGGACGCAGCCATCCATGGAAGCGAACAGTTCCCCGGTAAGTTCACTCATTCAGATCCAAGAAACGGAAGCAACCAACCGATCGCGGCAAAAAACGAACGAACGTGTATCTGATGGACACTTTGCTGAGATGGCTGCTCACCAGATGAAGCAGACGGAGTTCGGACCGGAGGAGGCGGGTTTGGCGAGGGTGAAGGAGGAAGGGCCTGACGAGGAGGCGGCTGCTAGCTGCTGGGGGTCTGGGGGCTCAGCTTTAGCAGCAGTGGGACTGACGTTGTTTGAGTTGTCATCTGACGAGTAGTGTACAATCGTCAGACGAGGACTACGGTGCTGGATGGTTGGTAGGCATGGTAGGTAGGTGTTAGACGTCTGAGAGCAACTCCAAAAGAATGTTAAAAATTTTACCCTAAAACTGATTATTAAGAGTAGGCTAAAAAATTTTAAGAGTGAATTATGATAGGTACTCCAACAGTTCCTTTAAATGTGACATGTGGCGCAATCTGTATAGTCGTCGAGAGGCTGTGGATTATCTGATACGTTGAAGAATGGATTGGGGAGAGATGAAACACACCAAAATATGAGGGAGAGTAGGTTATGGATGTGGGACGCTGATTTTTTGGGGAAAGGACGAGGGAGCTGTTAGAGTAAGAAAAACCGCTATTCTAAACTAATATCTGTTTTAGGTTAGTTTACACGTTATTTTCTTTTGGAGTTGCTCTAATGTCTTCGATCTCTTCTTTGCGTTTTCTCTCCTCCAACTGCTACCATAGTCCCAAGAAACTCAGCTAGGGATGGCAATTGGACCCGTGGGTATGGATACCCACGGGTTTCGTACCCGATGGATATGGATACGGGTTGAAAAACTTACCCGTGGATCCTGTCGGGTCGGGTACCCGAAATACGTCGGGTAGGGTACGGATAATATATTTTACCCATGGATATCCACTGGATACCCGAAACATTAATTCATAATTTCACAGTTGTGTCTTCTGCCCATGAACCAAAGCAAAAAAGCCCAAAGGCCACCAACACCGAAGCACCCAACCTAAGCGTCGTGTCCCTGTTGGCTCCTGCTAGCCTGGTACTCCTGATTCCTATTCTCCTAACCGACTAACCCTAAGAGGCTGAGACGTGCGTCCCTGCCCTCTGGCATCCCAACGCCACAACCCCAGCGACCTAGCCGGCAAGCAGCATATCCACTGGATATCCGATACCCGACGGGTACCCGGTGGACATGGATATAGGTCCATTTTTTTACCCGATTAGCTTGGTGGGTATGGATATTTGTATAACGGTCGGGTATGATATCGGGTCGGGTATTATTATACCCGAACACAACCCGACCCGCTGCCATCCCTAAACTCAGCTGGTCGGGCAATCCATTGCCTCACCGTGTTTGGCATTCAGTCAGAGGAGCCACGAGAATTTTCTGTATCCATTGCCGTTGTCAGGTCAGGTGCGGTAGCGAAAAAAAAAATACTGCAGAGTAGCAACCCTGTGCCGTGTTCCGAGGCCTGCTTCACTTTCTTTTACATTCGTTTGATGCAAACTCCTAGCGCGCCCATATTTTGGGACAAGTGAGGATTACTTGCTAGTTAATTGATGCAGCTGTAACCCAGCAATGTAGGCTGTGGGCCGTGGCTATGCCTATACTAATATACCATCACCATTCACCAAGGGGTATACCGTATACGTGGCCAATGGCGCCGGCCGGTAGGGGTGGACAAAAAAAACCAATACCTGTTATTTAAACCCGAACTACTCAAATCTGCACCAATCTACTCGAACCCAAATTACACAAACACTAGTTCCAATACTAGATCTGAAAACCCGAAATTATATTAGATAAATCACGAAATTATATTGGGTAAATCAGGTAACATGCCCCGGTACTCAGATTACTCGAAATTATATGTTTTGACAATATAACAATAAACACCATATACAATATATATTACATATTTATATGTACAAATATGACGTAATAAACAACACACAAGTCTTAATTTAGAGCAAACTTAGCAACTTACATAAATTTTAGATCGCTAAACTCAAAAAAGCATAGGTGAAAAAAAATACGAAAGCGAAAACCATTAGACCTGAAATCCATAGCGTGTGTTTGGTTAGTGGGTTGATGCGGGTTGGAACGGTTTCGACCCATAACAATCCGTGTTTGGTTTCGACCCACAACAACCTGTGTTTGATTCAAAAGGCTCGCGGGTTAGGTTGGTTCTGGATCAAAATACTTTTTGAAAATGTGGGTTCTAAGAATTTCTCAAAAACAACAAGCAAACCATTTCGACTCACTTTCTCTCCACCCTCCCGTCACTCATAGGTTATCCACTCGAGACTAGCACAGGTGCGTGTTACCACTGCCGGCCTGCTGGGACGAGGGACCCTTGCCGAACTACCCTCTGACGTTAATCCCCCCGCCAACCTCCCGTTGTCAGTCCCCCACTGGCCTGCCCTCTAGCGTGCTTGCCTCCGTCAGCGCCGTCAAACTCCCCCACCGGCTTGCTGCGCCTCCCAACGTCAGTCCCCCGCTGGTCAGTCCTCCGATGCCGGCGTGTTCTCCAGTAGGCACAACCCGCGAGCCTTGTTAGTGCCGTCATCGCCTAGACAAGCCTGCTAGTCATGGCAAATGTTACAAATTCACTGAAATGCATCTTAATGTTGTTGGGATGTTCCTTTAATTATGACTGAAATACAACAGTGAGACATCATCACTAAAAGTTTATGACTTGGTTAATAATGGTTTTAATTTATGTATATCTTGTGCTTATGGATTTCTCAAATATTAAGATAGTGTCGTTTTCATTTATTTTAAATGTTGTCATCTTATTGAATTGAAGATATCATTCTAAGTATGGTAATATGACCAGGAAGATGGCCATATTCAGTTTATATCTTATTCATCCATCATCACGAAACAAACAAGAGATGGTGCAGCTCTAACCCACTTTAACCATATATCAAATAAAAAACTAGGTTCAACCTGTCACTGAAACCAAACAAGGAACGAGTCCGGCCCAACCCAGAAAAATGGGTCGGCTCCTATCCGACCCACGTCGTTCCGAAACCAAACACATGCTAAAAGCCCCACTCTCAAACTGTCCCGCTCCTAATCCATGCTCGCTCGTCCTCTCGTGGTTGTAGCTGTTCTTATGGCCTATGTCGCGATATTTATAAAGATGAGATATTTATATAATTGTTTTATTGATGTTGTAACTTAATTATTTACCATTATATTATGTTGAACCTAGTGATACATTAAACTTGAAGAACTCTAATCGGGATTACCCAAACTCGAACCCGAAATTTCGGGTAGCGGTTTTCAGGTAACTCGAATGTCCCGACCCGTATTTTTCAGGTAACTCGAATATCCACCTTTACCGGCCGGGCCGACTTAATCAGGCGGAGACACAACATAGATAAATGGAAGATATCGTCTCATCTGTGGGAGCTCAAGTACGACCTGATTAGTTTTAAATGGGTCGTGTCGAGTGGTCCAAGACCCCCCTTGTAACAGAGCTCGAAAATAACTTATTTTTCCTTTTTGTTTATTTTATCCATTTTTAATAGAACTAAAAATAGCTTGAAAGTGGGGGTTGAGTTGGTCATAGTTATATATATGGTGGGCTAGATTAGGACAAGTAAGGTCGGCCCCCAAACGGGTTGTGTTGGGTCATGCTCGGTCTGATGGGCTATATGTGCCTAGCATCGGTAAAAGTTTCCATGCCCGGTAACATGATCTGGATGTCGCCTAGAAGGGGTGAATAGGCGAATAAAATTTAACCCGAAAACTTAGAAATCTTAACTCGAAGACTGAATCAAAGCGGAATGAAGATCACCTGGAGTAGGTAGCAACGGGTACTTTAAAATAACTTATACCAAAGATAAGTATAGAAGTGTAAAGGATAAAACAATCAAAGTAGAGAACAAGAGAGCAGCACAACACAGAGCACGCAGGACACAATGATTTATCTCGTGGTTCGGCCAAGCCTGAAATGCTTGCATAGTCCAGGTCTTGTCCATATACTCAAACCAATATAGAGATCATATTATATCTGTCGGGGACCATAATTAGGGGTACCCTCAAGATTCCTAATTCTCAGCTGGTAACCCCCATCAGCATAAAGCTGCAAAGGCCTGATAGGTGCGATTAAGTCAGGGATCAGTCCATTCGAGCGACTCGATCACGCCTCGCCCGAGCCTAGCCTCGGACAAGGGCAGCCGACCCCGGAGGATTTCCGTCTCGCCCGAGGCCCCCCTCCAACGGCGGACACATCTCCGGCTCGCCCGAGGCCCTGCCTTCGCTAAGAAGCAACCCTGACTAAATCGCCGCACCGACCGACCGAATCGCAGGAGCATTTAACGCAAGGGTGGCCTGACACCTTTATCCTGACACGCGCCCCCCGGCAGAGCCGAAGTGACCGCCGTCACTTCGCCGCTCCACTGACCGGCCTGACAAAAGGACAGCGCCGCCTGCGCCACTCCGACTGTAGTGCCACTTGACAGAGTGAGACTGACAGGCAGTCAGGCCCTGCCAAAGGCACCATAGGAAGCTCCGCTCCGCCCGACCCAGGGCTCGGACTCGGGCTAAGTCCCGGAAGACGGCGAACTCCGCTCCGCCCGACCCCAGGGCTCGGACTCAGGCTAAGTCCCGGAAGACGACGAACTCCGCTCCGCCCGACCCCAGGGCTCGGACTCGGGCTAAGTCCCGGAAGACAGCGAACTCCGCTCCGCCCGACCCAGGGCTCGGACTCGGGCTAAGTCCCGGAAGACGGCGAACTCCGCTCCGCCCGACCCCAGGGCTCGGACTCGGGCTAAGTCCCGGAAGACGGCGAACTCCGCTCCGCCCGACCCAGGGCTTGGACTCGGGCTCAGCCCTAGAAGACGACGAACTCCGCTTCGCCCGACCCCAGGGCTCAGACTCCGCCCTGGCCTCTGCCGAACGACCTCCGCCTCGCCCGACCTAGGGGCTCGGACTCGGCCTCGGCCATGGAAGACAGACTCGACCTCGGCTTCGGAGGAGCCTCCACGTCGCCCAACCTAGGGCGCAGGCCAGCCACGTCAACGGGAAGCGCCATCATCACCCTACCCCGAGCTGACTCAGGCCGCAGAGAACAAGACCGGTGTCCCATCTGGCTAGCTCCGCCAGATAGGCAATGATGGCGCCCCGCATGCTCTATGACGACGGCGGCTCTCAGCTCTCTTACGGAAGCAGGAGGACGTCAGCAAGGACTCAACCGCTCCGACAGCTGTCCCTCCGCCAGGCTCCGTCGCTCCTCCGACGGCCACGACATCACACCAGCTGGGTGCCAAGATCTCTCCGGCTGCCACATCGGCATGTACTTAGGGCACTAGCTCTCCCCCGCTAGACACGTAGCACTCTGCTACACCCCCATTGTACACCTGGATCCTCTCCTTACGCCTATAAAAGGAAGGACCAGGGCCCTCTTAGAGAAGGTTGGCCGCGCGGGGACGAGGACGGGACAGGCGCTCTCTTGGGGCCGCTCGCTTCCCTCACCCGCGTGGACGCTTGTAACCCCCTACTGCAAGCGCACCCGACCTGGGCGCGGGGCGAACACGAAGGCCGCGGGATTTCCACCTCTCTCACGCCCATCTCCGGCCACCTCACTTCCCCCCTTCGCGCTCGCCCACGCGCTCGACCCATCTGGGCTGGGGCACGCAACGACATTCACTCGTCGGCTTAGGGACCCCCCCGGTCTCGAAACGCCGACAGTTGGCGCGCCAGGTAGGGGCCTGCTGCGTGTTGACGAACAGTTTCCCGTCAAGCTCCAGATGGGCAGTCTCCAGCAACCTCTCCGACCCGGGACGGTGCTCCGTTTCGGGAGTCTTGAGTTCATGTCCTTCGACGGCAGCTACGACATGATACTCCTTCCACCGCCGCGCGACAACGACCATGGCAGCCGACAGCCCGCCCGCCGGCGGCGGAATCGACGACGTCTTCCCCGCGCGGTGGAAGAACAACATTCGAGCTCGCCCCGTCCTCTCCCCCGCCAACGGAGGAGGAGGCGGGGCAACCAAGGCCAAGCGGGAGGCTGCGCCTCGTTGGCTGTCGAACGAGTCGACGTCCCCAGCGCTCCAACGGGGGGGCGCGTCGGGCGTCGACCTCGCGTTTGAGACGAAGGCGAGCGCCGTCTCCCCGCGACACGCCAATCCTGAGCAAATGGACGACACCAGCGCGCTCGCGGAGAGCTTGCAGGACGTCGCCCTCGTACCTGAGACAGCGGTGCAATCAGTCCCCGACGTGACTGTCGCTGCTCGTCGACCGAAAGGTACCGACCGATTCCCATCCTACGTCATTTGGACTCAGCCTCAACCCCCCTAGCGACCTTGCTTTGGCGGGCGCTCTCGTAGAGGCGAGTTCAAACCCTCTGGGGTTTCGCATGCGGTCGCCTTGGGACCGGCTGACGGATGTCTCGACCTACGGGCCCTCTGGGTCCGAGGAAGATGACGACCCCAACATCTGTTGGGATTTCTCTGGATTTGGCAACCCCAGTGCCATGCGGGACTTCATGACCGCATATGACTACTGCCTCTCCGACTGTTCCGACGGTAGCCGCAGCCTCGACGACGAGGACTGCGGCCCAAGCCGCGAATGTTTCCACGTCGAGCTAGGGGATCCCTCCGAAGGCAACCATCTCGGCATGCCGGAGGACGGTGATCTCCCTAGGCCGGTGCCTCGCGCCGACATCCCACGGGAGCTAGCTGTGGTCCCCGTTCCGGTGGGGGGTCACGACCCACAGCTCGAGCAAGTCCGCGGGGCACAGGGCAGGCTCGACGAGGGAGCAGGAGCGCTTGAGCCGATCCGCCGGGACGTCGGGCAGGTATGGGCGGGCCAATCCCCGGCCGGAGAAATACGTCACCTGCCCCAGGGTTTCCAGCACCGCGTCCCAACGACGTCAGGGTCAGGCCGCCGCCCGCATCCAGTGGGGTCGGTCAGAACCTGGCTGCAGCAGCGATGCTTCTCCGCGCGATGCCAGAGCCATCAACCACCGAGGGTCGGCGAATCCAGGGAGAGCTCAAGAATCTCCTGGAAGGCGCTGCGGTCCGACGGGCCGAGAGCTCTGCCTCCCGAAGGCAGGGATACCCCTCGGGACCTCGTGCCGCAACTTCCCGATTCATGCGGGAAGCCTCGGTCTACACCGGGCGCACGCGCAACACCGCGCCTGCGTCCCCGGGCCACCTCGGCAACGAGCACCATCATCGCGACCGTCGGGCCCACCTCGACGAGAGGGTGCGCCGAGGTTACCACCCCAGGCGTGGGGGACGCTACGACAGCGGGGAGGATCGGAGTCCCTCGCCCGAACCACCCGGTCCGCAGGCCTTCAGCCGGGCCATCCGACGGGCGCCGTTCCCGACCCGGTTCCGACCCCCGACTACTATCACAAAGTACTCGGGGGAAACGAGACCGGAACTATGGCTCGCGGACTACCGCCTGGCCTGCCAACTGGGTGGAATGGACGACGACAACCTCATCATCCGCAACCTCCCCCTGTTCCTCTCCGACACCGCTCGCGCCTGGTTGGAGCACCTGCCTCCGGGGCAGATCTCCAACTGGGATGACCTGGTCCAAGCCTTCGCCGACAATTTCCAGGGCACGTACGTGCGCCCCGGGAATTCCTGGGACCTCCGAAGCTACCGACAGCAGCCGGGAGAGTCTCTCCGGGACTACATCCAGCGATTCTCGAAGCAGCGCACCGAGCTGCCCAACATCACCGACTCGGATGTCATCGGCGCGTTCCTTGCCGGCACCACCTGCCGCGACCTGGTGAGTAAGTTGGGTCGCAAGACCCCCACCAGGGCGAGCGAGCTGATGGACATCGCCACCAAGTTCGCCTCTGGCCAGGAGGCGGTCGAGGCCATCTTCCGAAAGGACAAGCAGCCCCAGGGCCGCCCATCGGAAGATGCTCCCGAGGCGTCTACTCCGCGCGGCGCCAAGAAGAAAGGCAAGAAGAAGTCGCAAGCGAAATACGACGCCGCCGACGCGGACCTTGTCGCCGCCGCCGAGTACAAGAACCCTCAGAAGCCCCCCATAGGTGCTAACCTCTTCGACAAGATGCTCAAGGAGCCGTGCCCCTATCATCAGGGGCCCGTCAAGCACACCCTTGAGGAGTGCGTCATGCTTCGGCGCCACTTCCACAGGGCTGGGCCACCCGCGGAGGGTGGCAGGGCCCGCGACGACGACAAGAAGGAAGATCACCAAGCAGGAGAGTTCCCCGAGGTCCGCGACTGCTTCATGATCTACGGTGGGCATGCGGCGAATGCCTCGGCTCGGCATCGCAAGCAAGAGCGCCGGGAGGTCTGCTCGGTGAAGGTGGCGGCGCCAGTCTACCTAGACTGGTCCGACAAGTCCATCACCTTCGACCAAGTTGATCACCCCGACCACGTGCCGAGCCCGGGGAAATACCCGCTCGTCGTCGACCCCATCATCGGCGACGTCAGGCTCACTAAGGTCCTTATGGACGGGGGCAGCTGCCTCAACATCATCTACGCCGAGACCCTCAGGCTCCTGCGCGTCGATCTGTCCTCCGTCCGAGCAGGCGCTGCGCGCTTCCACGGGATCATTTCCGGGAAGCGCGTCCAGCCCCTCGGACGACTCGACCTTCCCGTCTGCTTCGGAACGCCCTCCAACTTCCGAAGGGAGACTCTGACGTTCGAGGTGGTCGGGTTCCGAGGAACCTACCACGCGGTACTGGGGAGGCCATGCTACGCGAAGTTCATGGCCGTCCCCAACTACACCTACCTGAAGCTCAAGATGCCGGGCCCCAACGGGGTCATCACCGTCGGCCCCACGTACAAACACGCGTTCGAATGCGACGTGGAGTGCGTGGAGTACGCCGAGGCCCTCGCCGAGTTCGAGGCCCTCATCGCCGACCTGGAAAGCCTCTCCAAAGAGGTGCCCGACGTGAAGCTCCATGCTGGCAACTTCGAGCCAGTGGAGACGGTCAAGGCCGTCCCTCTCGACCCCAGTGGCGACACCTCCAAGCAGATCCGGATCGGTTCCGGGCTCGACCCCAAATAGGAAGCAGTGCTCGTCGACTTTCTCCGCGCAAACGCCGACGTCTTTGCGTGGAGTCCCTCAGACATGCCCGACATACCGAGGGATGTCGCCGAGCACTCGCTGGATATTCGGGCCGGGGCCCGACCCGTCAAGCAGCCTCTGCGCCGATTCGACGAGGAGAAGCGCAGAGTGATAGGCGAGGAGATCCACAAGCTATTGGCAGCAGGGTTCATCAAAGAGGTATTCCATCCCGAATGGCTTGCCAACCCCGTGCTTGTGAGAAAGAAAGGGGGGAAACGGCGGATGTGTGTAGACTACACTGGTCTCAACAAAGCATGTCCGAAGGTTCCCTACCCTCTGCCTCGCATCGATCAAATCGTGGATTCCACTGCTGGGTACGAAACCCTGTCTTTCCTCGACGCCTACTCAGGGTATCACCAAATCAGGATGAAAGAGTCCGACCAGCTCGCGACTTCTTTCATCACGCCCTTCGACATGTACTGCTATGTCACCATGCCGTTCGGTTTGAGGAATGCGGGCGCGACGTATCAGCGGTGCATGAACCATGTGTTTGGCGAACACATCGGTCGCACGGTCGAGGCCTACGTCGATGACATTGTAGTCAAGACGAGGAAGGCTTCCGACCTCCTCTCCGACCTTGAAGTGACATTCCGATGTCTCAAAGCGAAAGGCGTCAAGCTCAATCCCGAGAAGTGTGTCTTCGGGGTGCCCCGGGGCATGCTCTTGGGGTTCATCGTCTCCGAGCGGGGCATCGAAGCCAACCCGGAGAAGATCGCAGCCATCACCAGCATGGGACCCATCAAGGACTTAAAAGGCGTACAGAGGGTCATGGGATGTCTCGCGGCCCTGAGCCGCTTCATCTCACGCCTCGGCGAAAGAGGCTTGCCTCTGTACCGCCTCTTAAGGAAGGCTGAGTGCTTCGCTTGGACCCCTGAGGCCGAGGAAGCTCTCGGGAACCTGAAGGCGCTCCTCATAAAGGTGCCTATCTTGGTGCCTCCAGCTGACGGAGAAGCCCTCTTGGTCTACGTCGCCGCGACCACTCAGGTGGTTAGCGCCGCGATTGTGGTCGAGAGGCAAGAAGAGGGGCATGCATTGCCCGTTCAGAGGCCAGTTTACTTCGTCAGCGAGGTACTGTCCGAGACCAAGATCCGCTACCCACAAGTTCAGAAGCTGCTGTATGCAGTGATCCTGACGAGGCGGAAGTTGTGACACTACTTCGAGTCTCATCCGGTAACTGTGGTGTCATCCTTCCCCCTGGGGGAAATCATCCAGTGCCGAGAGGCCTCGGGCAGGATTGCAAAGTGGGCGGTGGAAATCATGGGCGAGACAATCTCGTTCGCCCCTCGGAAGGCCATCAAGTCCCAGGTATTGGCGGACTTCGTAGCCGAATGGGTCGACACCCAGCTACTGACGGCTCCGATCCAACCAGAGCTCTGGACCATGTTTTTCGACGGGTCGCTGATGAAGACGGGAGCCGGCGCGGGCCTACTCTTCATCTCGCCCCTCGGGAAACACCTACGCTATGTGCTACGCCTCCATTTCCCGGCGTCCAACAATGTGGCTGAGTACGAGGCTCTGGTCAACGGGTTGCGGATCACCATCGAGCTAGGGGTCAGGCGCCTCGACGCCCGCGGTGACTCGCAGCTCGTCATCGACCAAGTCATGAAGAACTCCCACTGCCGCGATCCGAAGATGGAGGCCTACTGCGACGAGGTTCAGCGCCTGGAAGACAAGTTCTACGGGCTCGAGCTTAACCACATCGCTCGGCGCTACAACGAGACTGCGGACGAGCTGGCAAAAATAGCCTCGGGGCGAACAACGGTTCCCTCGGACGTCTTCTCCCGGGATCTGCATCAACCCTTCGTCAAGATCGACGACTCGCCCGAGCCTGAGGCGCCCTCGGTCCAGCCCGAGGTACCCTCGGCACAGCCCGAGGCACCCTCAGCTCTGTCCGAGGCGCCCTCGGTTCAGCCCGAGGTACCCTCGGCCTCCGAGGGCGAGGCACTGCACGTCGAGGAGGAGCGGAGCGGGGCCACGCCTGATCGAAATTGGCAGACCCCGTACCTGAAATATCTCCGCCAAGGAGAGCTACCCCTCGACCGAGCCGAGGCTCGGCGGGTAGCGCGACGCGCCAAGTCGTTCGTCTTGCTGGGCGATGAGAAGGAGCTCTACCACCGCAGCCCCTCGGGCATCCTCCAGCGATGCATCTCCATCACCGAAGGTTAGGAACTCCTACAAGAGATACACTCGGGGGCTTGCGGCCATCACGCAGCGCCTCGAGCCCTTGTCGGGAATGCTTTCCGGCAAGGCTTCTACTGGCCAACGGCGGTGGCTGACGCCACTAGAATTGTCCGCACCTGCGAAGGGTGCTAATTCTATGCGAAGCAGACCCACCTGCCTGCTCAGGCTCTGCAGACGATACCCATCACCTGGCCCTTTGATGTGTGGGGTCTGGACCTCGTCGGTCCCTTGTAGAAGGCGCCCGGGGGCTACACGCACCTACTGGTCGCCATCGACAAATTCTCCAAGTGGATCGAGGTCCGACCTCTGAACAGCATCAGGTCCGAGCAGGCGGTGACATTCTTCACCAACATCATCCATCGCTTCGGGGTCCCGAACTCCATCATCACTGACAACGGTACCCAGTTCACCGGCAGAAAATTCTTGGACTTCTGCGAGGATCACCACATCCGGGTGGACTGGGCCGCCTTGGCTCATCCCATGTCGAATGGGCAAGTAGAGCGTGCCAACGGCATGATTCTACAAGGGCTCAAGCCTCGGATTTACAACGACCTCAACAAGTTCGGCAAGCGATGGATGAAGGAACTCCCCTCGGTGGTCTGGAGCCTGAGGACAACGCCGAGCCGAGCCACGGGTTTCACGCTGTTCTTCCTGGTCTATGGGGCCGAGGCCGTCTTGCCCACTGACCTGGAATACGGCTCCCCGAGGACGAGGGCCTACAGCGATCAAAGCAACCAAGTTAGCCGAGAAGACTCGCTGGACCAGCTGGAAGAAGCTCGGGACAAGGCCTTACTACACTCGGCGCGGTACCAGCAGTCCCTACGACGCTACCACACCCGAGGGGTCCGGCCCCGAGACTTCCAGGTGGGCGACCTGGTGCTTCGGCTGCGGCAAGACGCCCGAGGGAGGCACAAGCTCACGCCCCCCTGGGAGGGGCCATTCGTCATCGCCAAAGTTCTGAAGCCCGGAACGTACAAGCTGGCCAACAGTCAAGGCGAGGTCTACGGCAACGCTTGGAATATCCAACAGCTACGTCGCTTCTACCCTTAAGATATTTTCAAGTTGTTCATATACCTCGCACCCACGCAAAGTTTAATCATCAAGGAAGGGTCGGCCTCGCCTCGGCAAAGCCCGACCCTCCCTCGGGGGCTAAAAGGGGGGAACCCCCTCTGCGTTGAAATTTTCCTCGAAAAAAGATCCCTTCTGCCAGAATATCTTTCGTGCTTTCTGACTACTTCGAAAAGTGGATCCTGAAAACGACGGAGTACACGTAAGCAGCCAAGGCTGACCGAGCCGAGGGACTCCTACGCCTCTGGGATATGGATACCTCACTCATCACCTTCTGCGATAAGTAACTCGCGTTCGGATAAAGTGATTCCGCGGACCGAACAAGTCTTCACGTTCGGAAGCTCTTCTGCCGAAGCGATCCTTCGAGCCTTCTTGACTGAGTCGGTGACAGGGCCTCATGGACGGGTGAAAGTATGCGTAAGCGGCAAGGCCGACCGAGCCGAGGGATTCCCACGCCTCCGGGATACGGATACCTCACTCATCACCTTCCGCGAGAAGCAACTCTCGCTCGCACAAACATCCCCGTTACCGACAAAAAAGTCCAGATACTCGAAACAAGAGGAAAAGAGACGCAACTTTACAATGCAGCAAGGGTGTGTGTTCTGGCCTCGGCGGCCGCAGAAGGCACACGCTACAAGACAATCTGATCCTGCAGGCTCGGGTCTTGACGCTGGAAAGGGGGCAGCAGCACCCTCGGCATCGACGACGACTTCGGCGAGGTTCGACCTAGCCTCGGACGGCGACGCGGTCCGAAGACCTCCACTCCGAAGGACGACGTCATCACCACGCCCGGGCCATCGCCGCCAGGGTCTTCTCCGGGAATCCGGCTTGAGCAGGCGGCTTGGCCGGTCACCTCTGGGGCCTCGGCCAACCATCTTCCAAGGGCGCCAGCCCGACCCGAGGCCTCGGCTGGTCAACTCCGGCGTCGGTCCCGCTAACGGACAACCCGACTAGGCTCCGGCCAACCAGGTTTCATTTTCGAGCCAACTCCGCCTCTGTTCATGCTGATATCGCTACCCCTGGCCTCGGCTCGTCGAAGAGCGGCCAAGGGGTCCCTTTAACTAAGCTAGAGGAGCCTCAGACAACAAGGCCGACCGAGCCGAGGGACTCCTACGCCTCCGGGATACGGATACCTCACTCGTCACCTTGACACGGGGCGACTCATGCTTGGTGAAGCGGTTCAGATAATCAACAGGCGAGTCTTAGTGCTCGAAAATGAGGAAAAACACGGCCCCGTGCCAAAATTACATACATGTTCAGGCCTCGACAGCCATAATGAACAAAAACACTGGCATTCAAAGTGCCATTACAAACGGAACTCCGGTTCCCCCTCCGCAGGTACGAACAACCCCACTCGATAGGGGTGGGCCTGCGGAGCAACAGAAGACTGACGAGCGGCTCGCTGCCGCCCGCTCTGACTACGACGACAACGACCCCCGCTCCGGGTGGCCGAACTGCAGCAGCGCAGGCCTCAGGGTGGGCGCTGCTGCAATCTTGCCCTCGCCCACGCCGACGCTCGAGGGGTGAGGACAAGTACAAAGAGCCGGAGGCCCGAAGCGCGGATGGTGGCGGTGATCCCGTCGGCGACGGGGACTTCTCGAACCGCCTCCGCCTCGGCACCGACGACAGGGGCCATCAGCCCTCCGGCAGATCCCCACTCAAATCCTCCCGGACGAGTGGGGCGCCGGCCTCCGCGTGAAGATGCCACGCCGGTGCAAAGGCAGGACCACCCCAGAACACGAACGCCGCCCTAGCAGCGCGCGACATCTGGGGTGGACCTCCCGTGCACACGGCGCGACAGCCGCCCTCCGGCAGGAGGGGCCGCCGGGAGCCAAAGCCGACGAGCCCGACACGCTAGAGGTGACGACGCCCGCCGTCGGCCAGCCCCACGTTGTCGAAGTCCGGGCCGCCCGCAGGGCCAGTGAGCGCCCTCTCCCTCGAACGTTGCGGGAGAGGGTGACCCACGAACCCGCGCGGGAGGTAGAGCGCCGGCTCAGCCCGGCCCCCACCCCAGCGAGGATGATGAACATCCTTGAAGCTGAGGGTGGGACTAAGATCGCAGCCCGGCTTGCTTCACCCCACCCAGGAACTGGTGGTCACCGTCTTGGGTGACCGCCGGCGGGGGGGGGGGGGGGTGTACAGCCGGGCTGGCTGATGAAAATCCTTGAAGCCGAACGATGGCTGAAAGGTACCAACTCCCACGGAGTTGCGTTCCTCCAACGATGAGGCGAAAAGACGGCGGATATCCCCCATCCGGGGGCTTGGAAGGTGGAAAGACGCGATGCATAAGGGAGCGAGAAGACATGGTCGCCTTCCGAAAGGGGTCGCCCTCCTTTTAAAGGCAACTCTCCCTACTTGCGCCCTCAACCGTCACGGGCTGAGTCTTCTCCAACACGCTCCAAGGCCCTCCCCTGCGGCGCGGGGGCTGGGTCCCGCATGTAATGCAAACCGGCTCGGAGCAGAAGAAGCCAAACCGCCGCGCGTGGTTGTAACACCCGGGTTTTAGGGGTCCAAAAGCCCGGGCGTAAACATAATCACCAGGTGTGCTGGGACCAAGTCTCACACATATGATGAATCATGGCACAGGATCGAATGTCACATCTTTACTACATAACAGGAGTTCTATACAAAATAAGTAAATAATTACATTATAAGGAGACAACGGTCCAGCAACCCAAAGTTGACTGGGAGACGACGACCTAGACCTCTCACGAACACATCGCAGCATCCTCCAAGCGCCTCATCCTGCGGTACCTGTTCTTGACCTGTGGGGGGCGTGTGAGACAGCAAGAGTGAGCTCACATACGTTCATCGCTCAACAAGTTGTGGGGAATAATGTGAATGAACTCGCCAAAGGTGGGAGTTCATGTGAAGTGTAAGGCTTACCAAAGAGGATGGTTAGAGCTGAGCATTGCTTTTAAAGTTGGTCAAAATTTTCTAAGCAATTACTAAGTATAAGTAAATACCAACCCAATTAAGCAGTAGAACAAAAGTAACAACATCACCTGCGATGCAATGCATATGACAAATTGAATTTAGTTCCATAAATTAATCATGTGAGGGTCCGAGCCGCTCATGACCGTGAGCATGGCTAGTATACCAGTTTTACACTCTGCAGAGGTTGCGCATCTTTACCCACAAGTCATGTTACCCATCTGCCAAGGGATCGCGACTTCCCATACACCTCTACCGAGGAGGCGAGGCAGGGTAACACTACGAGGCCTTTACAAAGTTCCACTAGCTTCAGAAAACCCGCTACAGTTTATAGGAAGCTCCAATGCAGGAATCCCTTGCAGGACCGCCATCGCAGCAAAATCCTCCCGAGGGCCTCCCTACACTGACCACTCCCCTACTGCCCTTGCCCCTTTCGGGTAAGGTAGTCTTCCACTAGCTTTCCTAATTAATCAGCCAAGGGGTCCCATTCCTCCCTTGTGGTAGCACTGTTTTCCCGGGTGGTCGCTCCATGTTCCAATTAACATAATGATCTTATCATGAATAGTAGTAATAAACAAATAATAAAAGTGTGATCATGAATAATGTATCTTCATACCCAAAACCACATAAAGCACTAGCAAGTACTACCCAAAAAGTTCAGTGGTAAACAAGGTATAAAGATAATCAAACTAGGGTAACCTATTGGGTCCCATCAAAATTAACCTATGCAGATCATTATGATTAATCAGAACATGAGTAGGTAAAAAGAAGTGATCAAGGGCACAACTTGCCTGGGACTTGAGATTCCAGGTACCAGGATGATCTTCAGGTGACTCGTAACCTCGCTGCTAGTCGTAGCAATACAAACAAACATGGTATGGGCAAAATTAACATCACACCAAACATAAGAACAAACTGCATAATAATATTCTACGCTGCGTAGCGAGCTCGTAGGAACAAGAATTACTAAATTCAGAGTTTGGTTGAAGAGGAAAAGTTTTCGGATGATCAATGTGATTAACCAATTAGTTCTAGGTCTTTATGTTGATTTTATAAATCATGTGATAAAGATATTAAATGAATAACTTTAATCTATATCATACTTTAGTAGTAATAATATTTTAGTTACATTATAATCATAGATAGACTAATTTTGATTGGTAGGAATAATCTAATAAGCATATATTAAATATTTATTTTTGGAAATATGTTATTTGCTAAAATAATGCTACGGAAGTGTAGACATTGTTATTGCGAAACTAACGCATCCGAAACGGTGTAAAACGGAGTTAAATCACAAAAGTTATGGGTTAAATAAGTTTTAGATTATTTTGATATCTATTTTGCATTAAAAATAAACTCTAGGGACTAGAGTGATAAAAACAGGACCTATAAGCAATACCTTTTGTGTTGATGTGGACTGCGAGTTCTATTTCATAAAAGTCTAGGGACTATTTAATACAAGAATATGGCGAAATGATTTAATATTAGGCTCGGACAGCACGCGATACGTGTGAACGATGCGCGACAACATTCGTGAATAGCGCGATGACGACGAGCGCAACACGCGGGAATCACTAACAGATATCATGTTTATACTAAACAAGTTTTAATAAACAAAAAAAACATTCGAATTGATATTAACCACATTAACAGGTATTTATAAAGCGCATATCAAAACTATAACTTAGTTTTAACTAAATCTACATTTTAATAATCCTCGAGTGAACAATTAATTAATTAATTAATTAATCAAAACATGTGTCGTGACAAAATAATGTTTCTAATAAGTAGGCGATATTATTACAAATCTAACTCAACTGGAACAATTTGAAATAGATCTACAACGCAAATATATTACGTAAATAATATTTCACGGATTATAGACGACGTGGCATGATCTCGTTGGCTAGAGTCCGGCCACACAATGGGCTACATGGCTGTCGAGTCGTGTACAGGGTACAGACGAACTCGGCCACCAGTGTAGATATGTTCTGACCGTGATGCATAACCAGGAAAACAACAAATATAGGAGTCGTACCTATGGCGAGGGCAATGGCGATGTTGTCCAGGGTATCGCTGAGAGCTCGGTGGAAAGAACTATTCTCCGTTGATGAACTCGCACGCGCTCCAGGTGAACGACGACTAGCCACGGCCGCCCACCGAGATAGAACAATGGCATGACTAAAGTTTCCCTCGCAGCTACACCTTCCTGGCAATGGTGGCAGGTGATGTCGAGCTCTCTATGTCTTCGGATATGGCGAGGCTCTCAACGTTCTCGTGATCGGCCCAGATGGAGAACCTGAGGTACGGGGTTGGGTTTTATATTCCCCACGGCCAGGGGAGATCTGCCCTGGGACGTTACAACAGACGGCAATCTCGGCGGAGGTTGTTTTAGTGGTCAAGCGTGCGCGGTGTTCGGACTTCGGCATGGTTTGTTACGATAAGGAAGGAAGACACGGTTCTGAACGAGCAAGGCGCAGAGCTTCGTACGTGATCCTGTGGTCCACATGTCGGCGACGACGACTACCTAGAAGTAGACGTGTGCATGGAAATACGACTGCATGTGTTGCTTGCTTGATGTCACACTTGTGTCATGCTGACATCATGTGCGGCAAGAGGATTAAATAAAGGAAAAGAAGAGATGTGGCTATGGGGAATATGGCAATGGTGCTGGGCCGAGCGCCACCACAGGTAAATCTTCCTTCATTTTTTTCTTTTTATTTTCTGTTTCCTTTTTTTTGTTTCTTCCATGTTTTTAAATTTCAATTACAATTTCAAATTTGGACCTAGTTTTCAAGATTCCACTTCATTTTTATGCACGAACAAACTCCAGGATGAGATGCATAAGTATAAGTTTTACTTTTTTAGTTACTTTATTCATTTAGTAAATATTTCCAAATATGAAGTACACACATTCTAAGAAAATCTTATTTTGACTGTGTAGTCAATTTAAAATTTCATGCACAAATTAATATTCATGTCTTATTTACTTTAGGAGAAAGTAATGTACAATATTTATCAAGATTTACTCAAATATTTTGGACCAACTTTTATGAATCCCAAAGTTAGGATTTTTGGATGCTACAAATTCTACCCCCCTTAACAGCAATCTCGTCCTCGAGATTTGTAAGAAAAGTGATATAAAAGAATTGGTTTGTAATTCAGCTTTATGTCTATAATTGGTTCAAAAATCCAGAGTCTCATTTTTTTATAGTCAATAGTGGGTGATTAGAAGAGTATAGGTATCCAGCTACTTATTATGTAGGACATGGGCTGAACAGGTTGAGGTAAGAAAGATTATGACCAGGAAAAGACTTCATCCAAAATGTTTATGTCTTGATTCATCTCGAGATCCGCTTTGACTATTATATCCTTCCTTGTCGAGGTTGATCTCCTCCCCTCTTTTGGTCTTGGTGTCTCCATCCGAGCTAGGGAGATATAGTTAAGATAGCGGGGGTATATGGGTAGGACAACATCTTGTTTATCAATAGGTTAGCATAGATGGAGTATGTAACCTATTGGCAATGTATGGCTGAGTTGATCTGAGGCACTAACTTATGCCCAAAACATGTTTATAGGGTTTAATCTATTTCACCAGTATTAACTAACCTATTTATGTAACTCACTTTATATTAGATCATATTAGGTTAGATGAGATCTAGATTAGATTGGTATGACTAGTTTGACTAGATATGATCTAATTAATTTGCATTAGATCATGGTTGTGAAACTAGGGTGGATAAGTATGCTTATTAGGATAAGACGGATCCATAAAGATAAGATAGAATCTTTTGAGGCCAGTTAGTTCTATTAAGATGAGATAAAATCTTTTCAAGATAAGATGAGTCTATTAAGATAAGAGAGTATCTTTTAAGATAAGATGGACCAATTAAGATAAGAGAGAGTCTTTTAAGATGACGGATCTATATAAAATAGATACACTTTAATGGAGGATAAACCAGGTTGTTTAGTTATCTTATGAATTTTATTTATTTATATTTATACCTATATGTATATGCAGATGTAATTATGGACATTACTCCACAACTCATCCCACTCAATCAAAGATCCAAATCAAACAAGTATCATAAGAACAAGCATTCAAGCATATCAATATTTACTAAAATAGTTTTGATTTTTTTTTGTTCCTACGAGTAGGTCTCCTATTTCTAAAGGTCACTTTAGGCACAGGATTTCAAAGTGTGAAATCCACTTTTGTCTTTAGAAAGAAAAGGTAAGAATAATCAGAGTAAAGCGGAAATAGATGAGGAAATATTAAGAAAAGTTCAGAAAAGAATTAGAGTAGCAAAGGTAAGTAAATATTGGTTGTCCAGTTCTACCTAGGTTTCGTCCTACAGTCAACATTCCTCTGATACCACTTCTGTAACACCCGGGTTTTAGGGGTCCAAAAGCCCGGGCGTAAACATAATCACCAGGTGTGCTGGGACCAAGTCTCACACATATGATGAATCATGGCACAGGATCGAATGTCACATCTTTACTACATAACAGGAGTTCTATACAAAATAAGTAAATAATTACATTATAAGGAGACAACGGTCCAGCAACCCAAAGTTGACTGGGAGACGACGACCTAGACCTCTCACGAACACATCGCAGCATCCTCCAAGCGCCTCATCCTGCGGTACCTGTTCTTGACCTGTGGGGGGCGTGTGAGACAGCAAGAGTGAGCTCACATACGTTCATCGCTCAACAAGTTGTGGGGAATAATGTGAATGAACTCGCCAAAGGTGGGAGTTCATGTGAAGTGTAAGGCTTACCAAAGAGGATGGTTAGAGCTGAGCATTGCTTTTAAAGTTGGTCAAAATTTTCTAAGCAATTACTAAGTATAAGTAAATACCAACCCAATTAAGCAGTAGAACAAAAGTAACAACATCACCTGCGATGCAATGCATATGACAAATTGAATTTAGTTCCATAAATTAATCATGTGAGGGTCCGAGCCGCTCATGACCGTGAGCACGGCTAGTATACCAGTTTTACACTCTGCAGAGGTTGCGCATCTTTACCCACAAGTCATGTTACCCATCTGCCAAGGGATCGCGACTTCCCATACACCTCTACCGAGGAGGCGAGGCAGGGTAACACTACGAGGCCTTTATAAAGTTCCACTAGCTTCAGAAAACCCGCTACAGTTTATAGGAAGCTCCAATGCAGGAATCCCTTGCAGGACCGCCATCGCAGCAAAATCCTCCCGAGGGCCTCCCTACACTGACCACTCCCCTACTGCCCTTGCCCCTTTCGGGTAAGGTAGTCTTCCACTAGCTTTCCTAATTAATCAGCCAAGGGGTCCCATTCCTCCCTTGTGGTAGCACTGTTTTCCCGGGTGGTCGCTCCATGTTCCAATTAACATAATGATCTTATCATGAATAGTAGTAATAAACAAATAATAAAAGTGTGATCATGAATAATGTATCTTCATACCCAAAACCACATAAAGCACTAGCAAGTACTACCCAAAAAGTTCAGTGGTAAACAAGGTATAAAGATAATCAAACTAGGGTAACCTATTGGGTCCCATCAAAATTAACCTATGCAGATCATTATGATTAATCAGAACATGAGTAGGTAAAAAGAAGTGATCAAGGGCACAACTTGCCTGGGACTTGAGATTCCAGGTACCAGGATGATCTTCAGGTGACTCGTAACCTCGCTGCTAGTCGTAGCAATACAAACAAACATGGTATGGGCAAAATTAACATCACACCAAACATAAGAACAAACTGCATAATAATATTCTACGCTGCGTAGCGAGCTCGTAGGAACAAGAATTACTAAATTCAGAGTTTGGTTGAAGAGGAAAAGTTTTCGGATGATCAATGTGATTAACCAATTAGTTCTAGGTCTTTATGTTGATTTTATAAATCATGTGATAAAGATATTAAATGAATAACTTTAATCTATATCATACTTTAGTAGTAATAATATTTTAGTTACATTATAATCATAGATAGACTAATTTTGATTGGTAGGAATAATCTAATAAGCATATATTAAATATTTATTTTTGGAAATATGTTATTTGCTAAAATAATGCTACGGAAGTGTAGACATTGTTATTGCGAAACTAACGCATCCGAAACGGTGTAAAACGGAGTTAAATCACAAAAGTTATGGGTTAAATAAGTTTTAGATTATTTTGATATCTATTTTGCATTAAAAATAAACTCTAGGGACTAGAGTGATAAAAACAGGACCTATAAGCAATACCTTTTGTGTTGATGTGGACTGCGAGTTCTATTTCATAAAAGTCTAGGGACTATTTAATACAAGAATATGGCGAAATGATTTAATATTAGGCTCGGACAGCACGCGATACGTGTGAACGATGCGCGACAACATTCGTGAATAGCGCGATGACGACGAGCGCAACACGCGGGAATCACTAACATATATCATGTTTATACTAAACAAGTTTTAATAAACAAAAAAACATTCGAATTGATATTAACCACATTAACAGGTATTTATAAAGCGCATATCAAAACTATAACTTAGTTTTAACTAAATCTACATTTTAATAATCCTCGAGTGAACAATTAATTAATTAATTAATTAATCAAAACATGTGTCGTGACAAAATAATGTTTCTAATAAGTAGGCGATATTATTACAAATCTAACTCAACTGGAACAATTTGAAATAGATCTACAACGCAAATATATTACGTAAATAATATTTCACGGATTATAGACGACGTGGCATGATCTCGTTGGCTAGAGTCCGGCCACACAATGGGCTACATGGCTGTCGAGTCGTGTACAAGGTACAGACGAACTCGGCCACCAGTGTAGATATGTTCTGACCGTGATGCATAACCAGGAAAACAACAAATATAGGAGTCGTACCTATGGCGAGGGCAATGGCGATGTTGTCCAGGGTATCGCTGAGAGCTCGGTGGAAAGAACTATTCTCCGTTGATGAACTCGCACGCGCTCCAGGTGAACGACGACTAGCCACGGCCGCCCACCGAGATAGAACAATGGCATGACTAAAGTTTCCCTCGCAGCTACACCTTCCTGGCAATGGTGGCAGGTGATGTCGAGCTCTCTATGTCTTCGGATATGGCGAGCTCTCAGCGTTCTCGTGATCGGCCCAGATGGAGAACCTGAGGTACGGGGTTGGGTTTTATATTCCCCACGGCCAGGGGAGATCTGCCCTGGGACGTTACAACAGACGGCAATCTCGGCGGAGGTTGTTTTAGTGGTCAAGCGTGCGCGGTGTTCGGACTTCGGCATGGTTTGTTACGATAAGGAAGGAAGACACGGTTCTGAACGAGCAAGGCGCAGAGCTTCGTACGTGATCCTGTGGTCCACATGTCGGCGACGGCGACTACCTAGAAGTAGACGTGTGCATGGAAATACGACTGCATGTGTTGCTTGCTTGATGTCACACTTGTGTCATGCTGACATCATGTGCGGCAAGAGGATTAAATAAAGGAAAAGAAGAGATGTGGCTATGGGGAATATGGCAATGGTGCTGGGCCGAGCGCCACCACAGGTAAATCTTCCTTCATTTTTTTCTTTTTATTTTCTGTTTCCTTTTTTTTGTTTCTTCCATGTTTTTAAATTTCAATTACAATTTCAAATTTGGACCTAGTTTTCAAGATTCCACTTCATTTTTATGCACGAACAAACTCCAGGATGAGATGCATAAGTATAAGTTTTACTTTTTTAGTTACTTTATTCATTTAGTAAATATTTCCAAATATGAAGTACACACATTCTAAGAAAATCTTATTTTGACTGTGTAGTCAATTTAAAATTTCATGCACAAATTAATATTCATGTCTTATTTACTTTAGGAGAAAGTAATGTACAATATTTATCAAGATTTACTCAAATATTTTGGACCAACTTTTATGAATCCCAAAGTTAGGATTTTTGGATGCTACAAATTCTACCCCCCTTAACAGCAATCTCGTCCTCGAGATTTGTAAGAAAAGTGATATAAAAGAATTGGTTTGTAATTCAGCTTTATGTCTATAATTGGTTCAAAAATCCAGAGTCTCATTTTTTTATAGTCAATAGTGGGTGATTAGAAGAGTATAGGTATCCAGCTACTTATTATGTAGGACATGGGCTGAACAGGTTGAGGTAAGAAAGATTATGACCAGGAAAAGACTTCATCCAAAATGTTTATGTCTTGATTCATCTCGAGATCCGCTTTGACTATTATATCCTTCCTTGTCGAGGTTGATCTCCTCCCCTCTTTTGGTCTTGGTGTCTCCATCCGAGCTAGGGAGATATAGTTAAGATAGCGGGGGTATATGGGTAGGACAACATCTTGTTTATCAATAGGTTAGCATAGATGGAGTATGTAACCTATTGGCAATGTATGGCTGAGTTGATCTGAGGCACTAACTTATGCCCAAAACATGTTTATAGGGTTTAATCTATTTCACCAGTATTAACTAACCTATTTATGTAACTCACTTTATATTAGATCATATTAGGTTAGATGAGATCTAGATTAGATTGGTATGACTAGTTTGACTAGATATGATCTAATTAATTTGCATTAGATCATGGTTGTGAAACTAGGGTGGATAAGTATGCTTATTAGGATAAGACGGATCCATAAAGATAAGATAGAATCTTTTGAGGCCAGTTAGTTCTATTAAGATGAGATAAAATCTTTTCAAGATAAGATGAGTCTATTAAGATAAGAGAGTATCTTTTAAGATAAGATGGACCAATTAAGATAAGAGAGAGTCTTTTAAGATGACGGATCTATATAAAATAGATACACTTTAATGGAGGATAAACCAGGTTGTTTAGTTATCTTATGAATTTTATTTATTTATATTTATACCTATATGTATATGCAGATGTAATTATGGACATTACTCCACAACTCATCCCACTCAATCAAAGATCCAAATCAAACAAGTATCATAAGAACAAGCATTCAAGCATATCAATATTTACTAAAATAGTTTTGATTTTTTTTTTGTTCCTACGAGTAGGTCTCCTATTTCTAAAGGTCACTTTAGGCACAGGATTTCAAAGTGTGAAATCCACTTTTGTCTTTAGAAAGAAAAGGTAAGAATAATCAGAGTAAAGCGGAAATAGATGAGGAAATATTAAGAAAAGTTCAGAAAAGAATTAGAGTAGCAAAGGTAAGTAAATATTGGTTGTCCAGTTCTACCTAGGTTTCGTCCTACAGTCAACATTCCTCTGATACCACTTCTGTAACACCCGGGTTTTAGGGGTCCAAAAGCCCGGGCGTAAACATAATCACCAGGTGTGCTGGGACCAAGTCTCACACATATGATGAATCATGGCACAGGATCGAATGTCACATCTTTACTACATAACAGGAGTTCTATACAAAATAAGTAAATAATTACATTATAAGGAGACAACGGTCCAGCAACCCAAAGTTGACTGGGAGACGACGACCTAGACCTCTCACGAACACATCGCAGCATCCTCCAAGCGCCTCATCCTGCGGTACCTGTTCTTGACCTGTGGGGGGCGTGTGAGACAGCAAGAGTGAGCTCACATACGTTCATCGCTCAACAAGTTGTGGGGAATAATGTGAATGAACTCGCCAAAGGTGGGAGTTCATGTGAAGTGTAAGGCTTACTGTAACGCCCCGAATTTTTGCAGTTGAATTTTTTCTTTTCTTTACTCGCCAAAATTCGGGCGTTACCTTTTCTTTTTCTTTTTCCCCTCGCTAAACCTTGACCCTTTTCCAAAGTTCTAAGCGGGATTCGGTTTGGAATTCCCGTGTAAGGAAAAACCCTAAATACTTTATGTTGTTTGATGCACCATGCCGAACCTTGCATTTCTTTTGATTGCTTTGAAAGCGCAATTGCATTCATGTAGAAAGATCGGATTTCGAAAATGTGGAGAAGATCTTTTCTTTCTTTTTTCTCCCTCTCTTTTTCTCTCCTCTTTTTCTCTCCCTCCCGCGCCGTGGGCCGACCCCGGCCGGCCCAGGCCCCTGCGCGCCCCCCCTCTTGGGCCTGGAAGGCCCAGCCGCCCCCCCCTCTTTCCCTTATTCCCTAACCCTCTCCCTCTCCCCCCCTCATTTTCTCCCTCCCCACCTAAGCCGCCGCCCCTACCCCCTACCCGCCCCCTGCCCTAGGTAGCCGCCGCCGCCCCCTGTTTGCCGCGCCGCCCCCTGCCGCCGGCCGCCCCTCGCCGTCGATCCCCGACGCCGGTAAGCCCCCCCCTCCTCCCTCTCTCCCTCTCTCCCCTCTCCTCCCTCCCCTTCCCCTCGCCGCTCGGCCCCATGGCCGGTTCGGCCGCCCGCCCCACCCCGCCGGCTCGGCCACTCGGCCGTCCCGCGCCCTGCCCCGCGCCCTGCCCCGCGCCCTGCCCCGCGCCCCTGCGCGCCCTGCGGCTCGGCCGCCCGCCCCCTGCTCGGCCGGCTCGGCCGCCCCCTGCGCCGCCCGCCCTCCCCAGCCCGACCCCCCCCCCCCGCGCGCCCGCCTGGCCGCCGGTTCAACCGGCCGGCTCAGCGGCTCAGCCGCCCGGCCAGCCCCGCCCACGCCCGCGCCCCGCCTAGGGCCGGTTCAACCGCCCTAGGGCCGGTTCAACCGCCCCCCCCCCTTCTGTTTTTTATTTTTTTTTATTTAATTTTATTTACTTTCTGTGATCATAATTACTGTATTTTAAGTAGGCTAATCACTGTTCATGCTATGGGAAAATAGGAAGTTTAATTTAAAATTCCGTTATGTTATGGATTCACGTAGTTAATTGTTTACCCTGTGCAATGTTGATCAACTAAAAGTGATTAGGTTTCCATCATATATATAAATATATATAACAGAATTATGTTGTTAAAAACCAATTGTGTCATTAGTGTATAAAATTTAACCCCCCGCGAGACCTTTCCCGTTTCTTTCTAACCATAACAAATGCGTTATCGAACGTCATACTTGATGCATATTCGCTTTATTTGTTATCTTATATGGTGTACTGTTCTTTTGTATTAAATATGTGGATGTATGTATGTGTGTTTGCGCTCGCATAGAGAACGATCCGGTCGAAGAGCCCGAGGAATTCGCAGGAGAAGCCCCTGAGCAGCAGTCGTTTGGTGGAGGCAAGTGTCCTTTGACCTATCTCTGTCCTATTCATTCTTTAATTCACCTCCCGCATTACACATTTATACCTAAGGATTGACTAGCTTTTGTTATCCATGTCCTTGTTTACCTATTTGGGTCGGATTATTACTACTTAGTCTGATGCTATTGCTCAACTCTAATCAATGAACATGATGTGATTATCTATGATACGCTGTTTTCCCTTCTCTTATTATGATGTTGTACTTGTGGTATTCAAGGGGGCTCGAGCGGTTTCTCGAGTGCCTCTCCGTAAGGACCTGTTCTATGGATGACCGCCCGGGAAAACAGTGCAACCATGAGGGTGGAATGGGGTGCCCTTAGCTGAATAATTAGAGGATCCGGGGTGTAGTTCACTTAGCCGTCGTGCCGTCAATGGGGCTCGGTGTATGCGGCTCGCTCTGCCAAGGTTGATTTGTCCCTTGGGGAGGAGTGCGGTGCATTTAGGAAACCTAACGGGTGGCTACAGCCCCGGGGAATCTTTGTAAAGGCTTCGTAGTGAATCCTTGGCCATTCACCTCGGGAGTGAATAAGGGTCTTGCAAGCCCGGGCCAGAGAGGGAATCACGGCTTGTGGGTAAAGTGCACAACCTCTGCAGAGTGTTATGAAACTGATATATCAGCCGTGCTCGCGGTTATGAGCGGCCAAGGGAGCTCCAGTGATTAGTGGTACTTGATAAGAGACCTTTTGGTTTACAGGTGGCAATGAGATTGATGGTTTTGGTTATGACTATGGTGCTGGTAAGTGGTATTCTTTCCGTTTGGAAAGGGTACATCGGGTTAATAACTTGGGTTAATGCTAAAACTTGGCTTTCTACTAGTAAATAATAATCTGACCAACTAAAAGCAACTGCTTGACTTATCCCCACATAAAGCTAGTCCACTACAGCCAAACAGGATGCTTGCTGAGTATGTTGATGTGTACTCACCCTTGCTCTACACACCAAACCCCCCCCAGGTTGTCAGCATTGCAACCACTGCTCAGGAGAAGATGAAGCTGTGGAAGGAGACTTCCAGGAGTTCCAAGATTACGACGAGTTCTAGGTGTGGGTTAGCGGCAACCCCCAGTCGGCTGCCTGTGAAGGCCGCGTTATCTACGTTTCTCTTCCGCACTTTGATTTATTGTAAGAACTATATGGACGTCTCAGACGTATGATGTAATCGACTATTTCCCTTATTAATACTATTTTGAGCACTGTGTGATGATGTCCATATTATGTAACTGCTGTGTACGTGAATAACTGATCCTGGCACGTACATGGTTCGCATTCGGTTTGCCTTCTAAAACCGGGTGTGACATAAGTGGTATCAAAGCCGTGCTGACTGTAGGACCGCTAACCTAGAGTAGAATGGCCGTTCTAAGGATTATAGACCTCTGTCTCTTCCTTGACTTTGACATCCCTTCAAAAGTTGGTCCTACTGACCAAACCTATGTTCTACTACATATTATACCTTGCTGAAAATTATGTTTTATTCTGATCCTTCATTTATTTATGATTCATTACTTGCTGGTCATATTAATTCTGTTCTCACCCTTTTGCTTGCGATGTCTTTTGTAGATGGCTCGACTTAGACACACTGCACGAAAGTCAGTCATCCCCTTCTTACCCTCCCGCCTTGCTGAGCGTCCGCTTCGCCGTCCTGTGGCCGGACAGTCCAGCCACTTGGAGAGACTACACCATCGCCTGCGTGAGGAGCAGGAACGTCGACGACAGGAGCAGCAGAGCTCTTCCTTCTCGCTCCACCAGGAGATAGAGTCTGTGAGGAGCTGCTCCCCTGTGCTTCCTCTGGAGCCGCCCCCTGCACCACCACTGGGCGCCCCAGCCTCTGGAGTAGCTGCTGGAGGAGACCCAGACGACGGAGGAGGCGACGACAGCTCGAGCCACGACACCGACTTCTCTGCTAACCCTGAGCCGGAAGGATGGGTTGCTCGACCCATCACTCGCGACGCTGCTCGCGGGTGTCACTTCCATGATGCGCTCGACACCCTGCTACGTCGGGCATTTGACCGGCATACTTGGTCCGTCGAGTATCGCTGTGTGGTCTACCAGCATAGTCGCGGGGTCTACCCGGACCGCTGGGAGGCAACTTGCTTGGTGCGCTGCCCGGAGGACAGTCTCCAGGGTGCAGAGGCCTGTTCAGAGCACTATTCTATCTCTGAGCGGGACTCAGCTGAGGCAGCCATGCAAGATGCTGCACGGCGTGCGCTTTCGCACTACTGCTCGGTTTTCGGTGGGGCAGCTGACGGTCTTGACCTGAAGTATTACCCCCGCCGTTCATCTGGCAGCACAGGAGGCGTGATTGTCTCACCTGTCGGTGAGGGCAATCCTAGGTTGAGCAGCACAGTCAACCTAGCCGCCGTGCTAAACACGGAGCTGGACCATGCATTAGACGAGCTGAGTAGGGCTCGTGCTGAGATCGCCCTGTTGCGGGCTGAGCGCGCGGAACGTCGTCACCTGGACGGTGGTTCCCCCGCTCCCGTCGGGACTCAGCACCCGTACCGCTCACCTCAGCGTGGACACCAGTCTTATGGCAATCCCGCCTGCAAGACCAAGATAAATCTAGAACCATAGATCGTTAGAGTTGGATCTTGTAATTAATACGAAATAAATATATACATGGAAGCTTCAGTCTTAGCGTTAGTCTCGGTCTTAGTTAGTTTTAGTTAGACAGGGTAGTTTGCTATATCCTGTGCATTTATGTTTGTCATGATGAACTATGTTTGATTTGGATCTTTGTAATGATTGTCACCAGAGTGTGGGTATCCCCTGCATTTTGGTTTACATACTATGTCAATAAAGTTAGTTATATAGTTGGGAAACCCATTATTCTCCTTTCCTCTTTATCTGAGAAGCTGTGTGGTCTGTGTTGGAGATCAGTGAAGATGCTCATCTGTTCAGTGCTGTTGGAGAATTCTATACTCTTTTCTTATGCTGCAAGCTTTGCCAGATCAGTTCTGATGTGTGGTTGCGTTCTGCAGATGTCAGAGAACAGGCGTAGAGGAGGAAGGCGTGCTCAGCAGGAGCGAGCCGCTCCGCAGGATGAGGTGCCCCAGCAGCAGCACCTGCCGCCCCCGCCCCCGATGTCGATCGAGCAGATGTTTCTGATGCAGACTCAGGCAGTTCAAGCCATCGGTCAGACTCTGGCCGCCATTCAGCAGCAGCAGCAGCAGCAACAGCAGCAAGCACCACCCCAGCCTCAGATGCCTCAGATGCCTAGAGACAAGCGTGCTGAATTCATGAGAGGTCATCCACCAACGTTCGCTCACTCTTCTGACCCCATGGATGCTGAAGATTGGCTGCGCACTGTGGAGCGGGAGTTGCATACAGCTCAGTGCGATGACCGGGAGAAAGTCTTGTATGGTCCCCGTCTGTTGAGAGGAGCAGCCCAGTCATGGTGGGAGTCTTACCTCGCCACCCATGCCAACCCCGACACCATTACCTGGGAAGAATTCCGAGGTAGCTTTCGTCAGTACCATGTGCCTGCAGGTCTGATGACAGTGAAGAAGGAGGAGTTCCTGGCCCTTAAGCAAGGGTCATCATCTGTCAGTGAGTATCGAGACAGGTTTCTGCAATTGTCTCGCTATGCTCCTGAAGATGTCAACACCGACGCCAAGCGACAGTACCGTTTCCTGAGAGGCTTGGTTGACCCTCTGCAGTATCAGCTGATGAATCACACCTTCCCGACATTCCAGCACCTGATTGACAGAGCAATCATGACAGAAAGGAAGCGCAAGGAGATGGAAGATCGTAAGCGCAAGATCAGTGGACCCCAGCCTGGAAGCAGCAGCCGTCCCCGTTTCTCAGGCAATCAACCTCAGCAGTTCAGGCAGAACCAGCGTCCATCTCAGCAGCATCAGCAGCGTCAGCAGTATCAGCAGTTCCAAAGGCAGTATCCTCAGCATCAGTACCAGAATCGTCAGAGCAATCAGTCAGGAGGAGGTCAGTTTCAGAGGCAGAATCAGCAGACACCTCGTCTTCCTGCCCCAGCAAATCAGCAGAACAGTCAGGCAGCACCAGCTCAGGTTGGAAACAGAGCATGTTTCCACTGTGGAGAGCAAGGCCACTGGGTGATGCAATGTCCGAAGAAGGCAGCCCAGCAGCAGTCAGGCCCCAATGCCCCAGCAAAGCAGAATGTGTCTCAGCCTGGAGCAGGCAATCGCTCTCAGCCGCGCTATAATCATGGAAGATTGAACCACTTGGAAGCTGAAGCAGTTCAGGAGACCCCCGACATGATAGTAGGTATGTTCCCAGTCGACTCCCATATTGCAGAAGTGTTATTTGATACTGGAGCAACACATTCTTTCATTACTGCATCATGGGTAGAAGCACATAATCTTCCAGCTACTACCATGTTAACCCCCATTCAAATTGACTCAGCCGGTGGTAGAGTTCGAGCTGATAACATTTGTTTGAATATAAGTGTGGAAATAAGGGGGATAGCGTTTCCCGCCAACCTTATAGTAATGGGTACTCAGGGAATAGATGTCATCCTAGGGATGAATTGGCTAGATAAGTATCAGGCAGTTATCAGTTGTGATAAAAGGACAATCAAGTTGGTGTCCCCACTAGGAGAGGAAGTGGTGACCGAGTTAGTCCCGCCTGAGCCAAAGAAAGGAAGTTGTTATCAGATAGCTGTCGATAGCAGTGAAGCAGATCCAATTGAGAGTATTAAGGTTGTGTCCGAGTTCCCAGATGTGTTTCCAAAGGATTTACCGGGTATGCCACCAGAGCGGAAAGTTGAGTTTGCCATAGAGCTTCTTCCTGGAACCGCCCCCATCTCTAAGAGAGCTTACAGAATATCTGGACCAGAGTTGGTTGAGCTTAAGAAGCAGATTGATGAGCTGTCAGAGAAAGGTTACATCCGGCCAAGCACTTCGCCTTGGGCCGCCCCTGTCTTGTTTGTGGAGAAGAAAGATGGCACCAAGAGGATGTGTATTGATTATCGAGCTTTGAATGAGGTCACGATCAAGAACAAGTATCCTTTGCCCAGAATAGAAGATCTGTTCGACCAGTTGAGAGGAGCCAGTGTGTTCTCCAAGATCGATCTGAGGTCAGGTTATCATCAGCTCAGGATCCGACCTTCGGACATTCCGAAGACGGCATTCATTACCAAGTATGGTTTATATGAGTTCACAGTGATGTCTTTTGGTTTGACCAATGCGCCAGCATTCTTTATGAACTTGATGAACAGTGTATTCATGGATTATCTTGATAAGTTCGTGGTGGTATTCATTGATGACATTCTGGTTTATTCTCAAAGTGAAGCAGAGCATGCAGATCATTTGAGGATGGTATTGCAGAGATTGCGAGAGCACCAGTTGTATGCAAAGTTGAGCAAGTGTGAGTTCTGGATCAGTGAAGTCCTGTTCTTGGGTCACATAATCAACAAAGAAGGATTGGCTGTGGATCCGAAGAAAGTGGCAGACATTCTAAACTGGAAAGCGCCAACGGATGCTCGAGAAATCAAGAGCTTCATTGGAATGGCCGGATATTATCGGCGATTCATTGAAGGGTTTTCGAAGATTGCGAAGCCAATGACAGCGTTGCTAGGCAACAAGGTTGAGTTCAAGTGGACCCAGAAATGCCAAGAGGCCTTTGAAGCGCTGAAAGAGAAGTTGACTACAGCGCCTGTCCTAGTCTTGCCTGATGTGCACAAGCCCTTCTCGGTGTATTGCGATGCTTGTTACACAGGTTTGGGATGTGTGTTGATGCAAGAGGGAAGAGTTGTGGCTTACTCGTCCCGACAGCTGAAGGTTCATGAGAAGAATTACCCAATCCATGATCTAGAGTTGGCAGCAGTGGTTCACGCACTGAAGACATGGAGGCACTATCTGTATGGACAGAAATGCGATGTTTACACAGACCATAAGAGTCTGAAGTACATATTCACTCAGTCAGAGTTGAACATGAGGCAACGAAGATGGTTAGAATTGATCAAAGACTATGAGTTGGAGATTCATTACCATCCAGGCAAAGCGAACGTAGTGGCAGATGCTTTGAGCAGAAAGAGTCAAGTCAATCTGATGGTCGCTCGCCCGATGCCTTATGAGTTGGCCAAGGAGTTTGACAGGTTGAGTCTCGGATTTCTGAACAATTCGCGAGGAGTCACGGTTGAGTTGGAACCTACCTTGGAGCGCGAAATCAAAGAAGCGCAGAGAAATGATGAGAAGATCAGTGAGATTCGGCGATTGATTCTAGATGGCAGAGGCAAAGATTTTCGAGAAGATGCTGGAGGTGTGGTATGGTTCAAAGACCGCTTGTGTGTTCCCAATGTCCAGTCTATTCGGGAGTTGATTCTTAAGGAAGCTCATGAGACAGCTTATTCGATTCACCCTGGCAGTGAGAAGATGTATCAGGATCTGAAGAAGAAATTCTGGTGGTACGGAATGAAGAGGGAAATCGCAGAGCATGTGGCTATGTGCGATAGTTGCCGAAGAATTAAGGCAGAACACCAGAGACCTGCTGGATTGTTGCAACCGTTGCAGATCCCTCAGTGGAAATGGGATGAAATTGGTATGGATTTCATAGTCGGATTGCCTCGCACTCGAGCCGGCTACGATTCCATTTGGGTAGTAGTGGACCGTTTGACCAAGTCAGCCCACTTCATACCTGTCAAGACCAACTACAACAGTGCAGTATTGGCAGAATTGTATATGTCTCGGATCGTTTGTCTTCATGGTGTGCCAAAGAAGATAGTGTCAGACAGAGGAACGCAGTTCACCTCTCATTTCTGGCAGCAGTTGCATGAAGCCTTGGGCACGCATCTGAATTTCAGTTCAGCTTATCACCCGCAGACAGATGGTCAGACTGAAAGAACCAATCAAATCCTTGAAGACATGTTGAGAGCCTGTGCGTTGCAAGATCAGTCCGGATGGGATAAGCGATTGCCTTATGCAGAGTTTTCCTATAACAACAGTTATCAGGCCAGTTTGAAGATGTCACCGTTTCAAGCGCTGTATGGAAGGAGTTGCAGAACTCCGTTGCAATGGGATCAGCCTGGAGAGAAGCAGGTGTTTGGGCCAGATATTCTGCTTGAAGCCGAAGAGAACATCAAGATGGTCCGAGAGAATCTGAAGATAGCGCAATCGAGGCAGCGAAGCTATGCAGACACAAGAAGAAGAGAGCTGAGTTTCGAAGTCGGAGACTTTGTTTATCTGAAAGTGTCACCGATCAGAGGAGTCAGAAGATTCGGAGTGAAAGGCAAGCTAGCACCCCGCTACATTGGTCCGTATCAGATTCTTGCAAGACGAGGAGAAGTGGCTTATCAGCTCAGTTTGCCAGAGAATTTGTCTGCTGTGCATAATGTCTTTCATGTGTCTCAGTTGAAGAAGTGCTTGCGTGTGCCGGAAGAGCAGTTGCCAGTGGAAGGTCTAGAAGTCCAGGAGGACTTGACCTATGTTGAGAAGCCAGCTCAGATCCTTGAGGTTGCAGATAGAGTCACCCGAAGGAAGACCGTCAGAATGTGCAAAGTCAGATGGAATCACCACTCTGAGGAAGAAGCAACCTGGGAGCGTGAAGATGATCTGATGGCCAAGTACCCAGAGCTCTTTGCTAGCCAACCCTGAATCTCGAGGGCGAGATTCTTTTAAGGGGGATAGGTTTGTAACGCCCCGAATTTTTGCAGTTGAATTTTTTCTTTTCTTTACTCGCCAAAATTCGGGCGTTACCTTTTCTTTTTCTTTTTCCCCTCGCTAAACCTTGACCCTTTTCCAAAGTTCTAAGCGGGATTCGGTTTGGAATTCCCGTGTAAGGAAAAACCCTAAATACTTTATGTTGTTTGATGCACCATGCCGAACCTTGCATTTCTTTTGATTGCTTTGAAAGCGCAATTGCATTCATGTAGAAAGATCGGATTTCGAAAATGTGGAGAAGATCTTTTCTTTCTTTTTTCTCCCTCTCTTTTTCTCTCCTCTTTTTCTCTCCCTCCCGCGCCGTGGGCCGACCCCGGCCGGCCCAGGCCCCTGCGCGCCCCCCCTCTTGGGCCTGGAAGGCCCAGCCGCCCCCCCTCTTTCCCTTATTCCCTAACCCTCTCCCTCTCCCCCCCTCATTTTCTCCCTCCCCACCTAAGCCGCCGCCCCTACCCCCTACCCGCCCCCTGCCCTAGGTAGCCGCCGCCGCCCCCTGTTTGCCGCGCCGCCCCCTGCCGCCGGCCGCCCCTCGCCGTCGATCCCCGACGCCGGTAAGCCCCCCCCTCCTCCCTCTCTCCCTCTCTCCCCTCTCCTCCCTCCCCTTCCCCTCGCCGCTCGGCCCCATGGCCGGTTCGGCCGCCCGCCCCACCCCGCCGGCTCGGCCACTCGGCCGTCCCGCGCCCTGCCCCGCGCCCTGCCCCGCGCCCTGCCCCGCGCCCCTGCGCGCCCTGCGGCTCGGCCGCCCGCCCCCTGCTCGGCCGGCTCGGCCGCCCCCTGCGCCGCCCGCCCTCCCCAGCCCGACCCCCCCCCCCGCGCGCCCGCCTGGCCGCCGGTTCAACCGGCCGGCTCAGCGGCTCAGCCGCCCGGCCAGCCCCGCCCACGCCCGCGCCCCGCCTAGGGCCGGTTCAACCGCCCTAGGGCCGGTTCAACCGCCCCCCCCCTTCTGTTTTTTATTTTTTTTTTATTTAATTTTATTTACTTTCTGTGATCATAATTACTGTATTTTAAGTAGGCTAATCACTGTTCATGCTATGGGAAAATAGGAAGTTTAATTTAAAATTCCGTTATGTTATGGATTCACGTAGTTAATTGTTTACCCTGTGCAATGTTGATCAACTAAAAGTGATTAGGTTTCCATCATATATATAAATATATATAACAGAATTATGTTGTTAAAAACCAATTGTGTCATTAGTGTATAAAATTTAACCCCCCGCGAGACCTTTCCCGTTTCTTTCTAACCATAACAAATGCGTTATCGAACGTCATACTTGATGCATATTCGCTTTATTTGTTATCTTATATGGTGTACTGTTCTTTTGTATTAAATATGTGGATGTATGTATGTGTGTTTGCGCTCGCATAGAGAACGATCCGGTCGAAGAGCCCGAGGAATTCGCAGGAGAAGCCCCTGAGCAGCAGTCGTTTGGTGGAGGCAAGTGTCCTTTGACCTATCTCTGTCCTATTCATTCTTTAATTCACCTCCCGCATTACACATTTATACCTAAGGATTGACTAGCTTTTGTTATCCATGTCCTTGTTTACCTATTTGGGTCGGATTATTACTACTTAGTCTGATGCTATTGCTCAACTCTAATCAATGAACATGATGTGATTATCTATGATACGCTGTTTTCCCTTCTCTTATTATGATGTTGTACTTGTGGTATTCAAGGGGGCTCGAGCGGTTTCTCGAGTGCCTCTCCGTAAGGACCTGTTCTATGGATGACCGCCCGGGAAAACAGTGCAACCATGAGGGTGGAATGGGGTGCCCTTAGCTGAATAATTAGAGGATCCGGGGTGTAGTTCACTTAGCCGTCGTGCCGTCAATGGGGCTCGGTGTATGCGGCTCGCTCTGCCAAGGTTGATTTGTCCCTTGGGGAGGAGTGCGGTGCATTTAGGAAACCTAACGGGTGGCTACAGCCCCGGGGAATCTTTGTAGAGGCTTCGTAGTGAATCCTTGGCCATTCACCTCGGGAGTGAATAAGGGTCTTGCAAGCCCGGGCCAGAGAGGGAATCACGGCTTGTGGGTAAAGTGCACAACCTCTGCAGAGTGTTATGAAACTGATATATCAGCCGTGCTCGCGGTTATGAGCGGCCAAGGGAGCTCCAGTGATTAGTGGTACTTGATAAGAGACCTTTTGGTTTACAGGTGGCAATGAGATTGATGGTTTTGGTTATGACTATGGTGCTGGTAAGTGGTATTCTTTCCGTTTGGAAAGGGTACATCGGGTTAATAACTTGGGTTAATGCTAAAACTTGGCTTTCTACTAGTAAATAATAATCTGACCAACTAAAAGCAACTGCTTGACTTATCCCCACATAAAGCTAGTCCACTACAGCCAAACAGGATGCTTGCTGAGTATGTTGATGTGTACTCACCCTTGCTCTACACACCAAACCCCCCCCAGGTTGTCAGCATTGCAACCACTGCTCAGGAGAAGATGAAGCTGTGGAAGGAGACTTCCAGGAGTTCCAAGATTACGACGAGTTCTAGGTGTGGGTTAGCGGCAACCCCCAGTCGGCTGCCTGTGAAGGCCGCGTTATCTACGTTTCTCTTCCGCACTTTGATTTATTGTAAGAACTATATGGACGTCTCAGACGTATGATGTAATCGACTATTTCCCTTATTAATACTATTTTGAGCACTGTGTGATGATGTCCATATTATGTAACTGCTGTGTACGTGAATAACTGATCCTGGCACGTACATGGTTCGCATTCGGTTTGCCTTCTAAAACCGGGTGTGACACTTACCAAAGAGGATGGTTAGAGCTGAGCATTGCTTTTAAAGTTGGTCAAAATTTTCTAAGCAATTACTAAGTATAAGTAAATACCAACCCAATTAAGCAGTAGAACAAAAGTAACAACATCACCTGCGATGCAATGCATATGACAAATTGAATTTAGTTCCATAAATTAATCATGTGAGGGTCCGAGCCGCTCATGACCGTGAGCACGGCTAGTATACCAGTTTTACACTCTGCAGAGGTTGCGCATCTTTACCCACAAGTCATGTTACCCATCTGCCAAGGGATCGCGACTTCCCATACACCTCTACCGAGGAGGCGAGGCAGGGTAACACTACGAGGCCTTTATAAAGTTCCACTAGCTTCAGAAAACCCGCTACAGTTTATAGGAAGCTCCAATGCAGGAATCCCTTGCAGGACCGCCATCGCAGCAAAATCCTCCCGAGGGCCTCCCTACACTGACCACTCCCCTACTGCCCTTGCCCCTTTCGGGTAAGGTAGTCTTCCACTAGCTTTCCTAATTAATCAGCCAAGGGGTCCCATTCCTCCCTTGTGGTAGCACTGTTTTCCCGGGTGGTCGCTCCATGTTCCAATTAACATAATGATCTTATCATGAATAGTAGTAATAAACAAATAATAAAAGTGTGATCATGAATAATGTATCTTCATACCCAAAACCACATAAAGCACTAGCAAGTACTACCCAAAAAGTTCAGTGGTAAACAAGGTATAAAGATAATCAAACTAGGGTAACCTATTGGGTCCCATCAAAATTAACCTATGCAGATCATTATGATTAATCAGAACATGAGTAGGTAAAAAGAAGTGATCAAGGGCACAACTTGCCTGGGACTTGAGATTCCAGGTACCAGGATGATCTTCAGGTGACTCGTAACCTCGCTGCTAGTCGTAGCAATACAAACAAACATGGTATGGGCAAAATTAACATCACACCAAACATAAGAACAAACTGCATAATAATATTCTACGCTGCGTAGCGAGCTCGTAGGAACAAGAATTACTAAATTCAGAGTTTGGTTGAAGAGGAAAAGTTTTCGGATGATCAATGTGATTAACCAATTAGTTCTAGGTCTTTATGTTGATTTTATAAATCATGTGATAAAGATATTAAATGAATAACTTTAATCTATATCATACTTTAGTAGTAATAATATTTTAGTTACATTATAATCATAGATAGACTAATTTTGATTGGTAGGAATAATCTAATAAGCATATATTAAATATTTATTTTTGGAAATATGTTATTTGCTAAAATAATGCTACGGAAGTGTAGACATTGTTATTGCGAAACTAACGCATCCGAAACGGTGTAAAACGGAGTTAAATCACAAAAGTTATGGGTTAAATAAGTTTTAGATTATTTTGATATCTATTTTGCATTAAAAATAAACTCTAGGGACTAGAGTGATAAAAACAGGACCTATAAGCAATACCTTTTGTGTTGATGTGGACTGCGAGTTCTATTTCATAAAAGTCTAGGGACTATTTAATACAAGAATATGGCGAAATGATTTAATATTAGGCTCGGACAGCACGCGATACGTGTGAACGATGCGCGACAACATTCGTGAATAGCGCGATGACGACGAGCGCAACACGCGGGAATCACTAACAGATATCATGTTTATACTAAACAAGTTTTAATAAACAAAAAAACATTCGAATTGATATTAACCACATTAACAGGTATTTATAAAGCGCATATCAAAACTATAACTTAGTTTTAACTAAATCTACATTTTAATAATCCTCGAGTGAACAATTAATTAATTAATTAATTAATCAAAACATGTGTCGTGACAAAATAATGTTTCTAATAAGTAGGCGATATTATTACAAATCTAACTCAACTGGAACAATTTGAAATAGATCTACAACGCAAATATATTACGTAAATAATATTTCACGGATTATAGACGACGTGGCATGATCTCGTTGGCTAGAGTCCGGCCACACAATGGGCTACATGGCTGTCGAGTCGTGTACAGGGTACAGACGAACTCGGCCACCAGTGTAGATATGTTCTGACCGTGATGCATAACCAGGAAAACAACAAATATAGGAGTCGTACCTATGGCGAGGGCAATGGCGATGTTGTCCAGGGTATCGCTGAGAGCTCGGTGGAAAGAACTATTCTCCGTTGATGAACTCGCACGCGCTCCACGTGAACGACGACTAGCCACGGCCGCCCACCGAGATAGAACAATGGCATGACTAAAGTTTCCCTCGCAGCTACACCTTCCTGGCAATGGTGGCAGGTGATGTCGAGCTCTCTATGTCTTCGGATATGGCGAGGCTCTCAGCGTTCTCGTGATCGGCCCAGATGGAGAACCTGAGGTACGGGGTTGGGTTTTATATTCCCCACGGCCAGGGGAGATCTGCCCTGGGACGTTACAACAGACGGCAATCTCGGCGGAGGTTGTTTTAGTGGTCAAGCGTGCGCGGTGTTCGGACTTCGGCATGGTTTGTTACGATAAGGAAGGAAGACACGGTTCTGAACGAGCAAGGCGCAGAGCTTCGTACGTGATCCTGTGGTCCACATGTCGGCGACGGCGACTACCTAGAAGTAGACGTGTGCATGGAAATACGACTGCATGTGTTGCTTGCTTGATGTCACACTTGTGTCATGCTGACATCATGTGCGGCAAGAGGATTAAATAAAGGAAAAGAAGAGATGTGGCTATGGGGAATATGGCAATGGTGCTGGGCCGAGCGCCACCACAGGTAAATCTTCCTTCATTTTTTTCTTTTTATTTTCTGTTTCCTTTTTTTGTTTCTTCCATGTTTTTAAATTTCAATTACAATTTCAAATTTGGACCTAGTTTTCAAGATTCCACTTCATTTTTATGCACGAACAAACTCCAGGATGAGATGCATAAGTATAAGTTTTACTTTTTTTAGTTACTTTATTCATTTAGTAAATATTTCCAAATATGAAGTACACACATTCTAAGAAAATCTTATTTTGACTGTGTAGTCAATTTAAAATTTCATGCACAAATTAATATTCATGTCTTATTTACTTTAGGAGAAAGTAATGTACAATATTTATCAAGATTTACTCAAATATTTTGGACCAACTTTTATGAATCCCAAAGTTAGGATTTTTGGATGCTACAGTGGTGCACACAACCGCCCAGCGGTTACAAGCGACCCTCCACTTTTGCCCAGATCAACGGGCGAAAGAGGCGGGCAGCCATGCAGGCATGCAACCGCGCCAAGTGGACGCGCTTCTCCGACTCCCAACGCGTCCAGCCTGGAGGCCCAGGCCCACGCGTCACGCAACCGGCGCGCCGGATGCTGCATGCAAGCAACTGCACCGCCACTTGCGCCACCACCGCGCCTCTTCGGTTGCGGAACCAATACCGCGACTCGAGGCAACCCAGCGCACGACCCAGCAGCGCCAGCCTGACGCGACGGTCAATGCGGCCGAAAGTGGGCCGGCAGTAATGACGGTGGCAGGCGGGCAGGAGCAGCGGTCACGTCGTCAGCCAAGCTCACGTCCCATCCGAGGGCAGCAAGAGAACCCCCTCTCACGGCGTGAAGACAACGCGCCCGTGATCCGTTCCTCGAATGGCTCGCGCACGCGCAACGGCCGCCCTGCCAACAACTCGCCCCGTCGCATTAACTCCGTGGCGGGACAGGCGGCGCTTCTGGCAGGAGAAGCGGGCGACGCTTCGCCTTCGCCGTAAAAACCGCGCCAAAAAAGGTACGCTGCGTCGTTCGATTTCGTATCCTTTTCCGTTTTTCCTCTTTCTCTATCTCTTGCAACAGGGACCGGGAAAGGGGGATACCCCGAAAAAGATCCTTTCCTGTGAAGGAACCAGGCTCCGAGCCTCCCTACTGATCAGGGGTTCGAAGGCTGCCCCCCTCGAGGGGTTCAACAGCCGCCTCAGATCGCGTGGGCCCTACACCCACTACTGGTCAGAGGTTCGAAGGCCGGCCCCCCTGAAGGGTTCCACGGCCGCCTCAGGCTACTCGGGCTTCGCGCCCATTACTGATCAGGGGTTCGAAGGCTGGCCCCCGAAGCGTTCACAGCCGCCTCAGACGCCGAGCGAGGGATGACCAGGGGTACGTTCGATACATAACCAAGGCTCGGGCTGCGCTCCCGAGGTACCCTAGGACATTTCTGAGACCAGCGGGAGCGATCTTGTAACGGAATCCCATCAGAGGGAGGCATCGAGCCCTCGGACCCCGTCGCCAGGGGACCGGGTCCGGCAGATCACCCGTAGGTACTTTTGGGCGTGCCTCTGGGCCCCTAGCCGACCCCTAACGAACGGGGCACGGACGTCCACTCGGATTACCCGCTTGCAGCTCACTGGAGACACCATGTTCGGCGCCCATCGAGGGCAACATGGCGCTTTCCCCCCCTCCTCCTTGCGGAAAGGCGACGCAGGGGCGTATGTAAAAAAGCCGAGTCTGTCCCTGATTGCCCTCTCGCCCTGTGCAGAGGCTCGGGGGCTGCTCTCGCAAACCCGGCTCCGGCCGAACCGTTGACAGCGTCAACATACCAGCTCGAGAACTTGGGCCCCGACCGTGCACCCGGGCTACCGCCAGTTCGCATGAGGGAACAACCAGACCAGCCGAAGCATTACGCAAGGCATTAAGACCTCGGAGGAGTGAAACCACTCCTCCGAGGCCTCGGGGGCTACACCCGGCGGGTGCGCTCGCGCGCACCCACCGGAACAAAATGCAACCGAGAAAGGCTGGTCCCCTTGCAAAAAAGTGCGACGAAAGCCTCCAAGCGAGTGCTAACACTCCCTTCGAGGCTCGGGGGCTACTGTCGGGGACCATAATTAGGGGTACCCTCAAGATTCCTAATTCTCAGCTGGTAACCCCCATCAGCATAAAGCTGCAAAGGCCTGATGGGTGCGATTAAGTCAGGGATCAGTCCATTCGAGCGACTCGATCACGCCTCGCCCGAGCCTAGCCTCGGACAAGGGCAGCCGACCCCGGAGGATTTCCGTCTCGCCCGAGGCCCCCCTCCAATGGCGGACACATCTCCGGCTCGCCCGAGGCCCTGCCTTCGCTAAGAAGCAACCCTGACTAAATCGCCGCACCGACCATCCGAATCGCAGAAGCATTTAACGCAAGGGTGGCCTGACACCTTTATCCTGACACGCGCCCCCCGGCAGAGCCGAAGTGACCGCTGTCACTTCGCCGCTCCACTGACCGGCCTGACAAAAGGACAGCGCCGCCTGCGCCACTCCGACTGCAGTGCCACTTGACAGAGTGAGACTGACAGGCAGTCAGGCCCTGCCAAAGGCACCATAGGAAGCTCCGCTCCGCCCGACCCAGGGCTCGGACTCGGGCTAAGTCCCGGAAGACGGCGAACTCCGCTCCGCCCGACCCCAGGGCTCGGACTCGGGCTAAGTCCCGGAAGACGGCGAACTCCGCTCCGCCCGACCCCAGGGCTCGGACTCGGGCTAAGTCCCGGAAGACGGCGAACTCCGCTGCGCCCGACCCAGGGCTCGGACTCGGGCTAAGTCTCGGAAGACGGCGAACTCCGCTCCGCCCGACCCCAGGACTCGGACTCGGGCTAAGTCCCGGAAGACGGCGAACTCCGCTCCGCCCGACCCAGGGCTTGGACTCGGGCTCAGCCCCAGAAGACGACGAACTCCGCTTCGCCCGACCCCAGGGCTCGGACTCCGCCCTGGCCTCTGCCGAACGACCTCCGCCTCGCCCGACCCAGGGGCTCAGACTCGGCCTCGGCCATGGAAGACAGACTCGACCTCGGCTTCGGAGGAGCCTCCACGTCGCCCAACCTAGGGCGCAGGCCAGCCACGTCAACGGGAAGCGCCATCATCACCCTACCCCGAGCTGACTCGGGCCGCAGAGAACAAGACCGGTGTCCCATCTGGCTAGCTCCGCCAGATAGGCAATGATGGCACCCCGCATGCTCTGTGACGACGGCGGCTCTCAGCTCTCTTACGGAAGCAGGACGACGTCAGCAAGGACTCAACCGCTCCGACAGCTGTCCCTCCGCTAGGCTCCGTCGCTCCTCCGACGGCCACGACATCACACCAGCTGGGTGCCAAGATCTCTCCGGCTGCCACATCGGCATGTACTTAGGGCACTAGCTCTCCCCCGCTAGACACGTAGCACTCTGCTACACCCCCATTGTACACCTGGATCCTCTCCTTATGCCTATAAAAGGAAGGACCAGGGCCCTCTTAGAGAAGGTTGGCCGCGCGGGACGAGGACGGGACAGGCGCTCTCTTGGGGCCGCTCGCTTCCCTCACCCGCGTGGACGCTTGTAACCCCCTACTGCAAGCGCACCCGACCTGGGCGCGGGGCGAACACGAAGGTCGCGGGATTTCCACCTCTCTCACGCCCATCTCCGGCCACCTCACTTCCCCCCTTCGCGCTCGCCCACGCGCTCGACCCATCTGGGCTGGGGCACGCAGCGACATTCACTCGTCGGCTTAGGGACCCCCCGGTCTCGAAACGCCGACAATATCCATTTGCTTTGTCTCCTTTGATGTCTTGATTAACTGATAGATGATCTTTTGTCGTTTGATTTTCATGAAATATCCCATCTACATGTATCCAAATGACCTTACTTATGGGATATCCTCATCATTGATTAATGTTGATCCTTTATACTTCTCTAATATGATCAATCCGTGTATATGCGGCATTTTCATATCAAACCATTTCTCTTGACTATATTCAATCATGATCGCTTTTTCAACTTTCCTGTTCAACACTTCGCCAACTGATTAGTCCTTTAAGTGTGTTGTTATTCAAATCACCAAAACCCACAAAAGGGATGGATGCACTTTCAATCTCCCCTTTTTTGGTGATTGATGACAACACATTTAAAGCTTACATAAGATTTGAAAAAATAAGGTTTTGAATCGTATGATATAATTTTCTCCCCTTAAATATGAGCATTTTAGAGCATATCAATTTTGGACTCAAATGTCAAAAGCACATATTTGAGTTAAACCGTGGAGACAACTTATATCATACTATTTATGGGTGCACCGTGTCATAAAATAAATGTGATGCTCATGACATACTATGCACTCATTAATTCCCCATATTTTACTTTTTACTTCTGATTCTCCCCTTGGTTAATTATTTCTCCCCCTTTTCACACTTCTTCTTACATTTAGTTACATAAGATTGAAAAGTAAGATTTAATGCACCATTTCTCTCCCTTTCACTACAGAAAAAACAAGAAAAACATTGGTCGTTTTAAGAACGTCGGTACCGACGTTCTTAAATAGGTTAAAAATGTTTGTTTATGTCAGCTGACGGTCTTAGCGTTAAGAACGTCGGCCCACATACAGGCCGACGTACTTAAACTTAAGTACATCGGCTCTCTCATGGCCTACGTTCTTAGTTCATTTAAGAACCACGTTCTTGGCTTCTCTTCTCTCTTTCACTCTCTTGTTCTCGTGCGCCTATGACCTAGCCGCATCCACCGCGCCAGCCACAACCACCGGACACGTCGTGAACTACCGCCTCTGTCGCGCCCGCCCGCCACCGGATGCGCCACCATGAGCGAACACGCTGCCAACCAACGCCTACACCACGCTGCCACCGCCTTAGCCCGCCACGCCCGCACCACCAGATGCACCGCCACCACCGGTGAACGCGCTGCCACCGCGCACTGGACGTCGTGCCTCCAGTGAGTCCCATTTCATACTCCATATTTTTACAAAAATAAGTGAATGTAAGTTGCTCAAGTTTCATGATTCATGGATATGTATTATTTACCTAGTTAGTCATAGTCTTTAATTTCAAATAGTCTTCAATTCCACATGTTGTTTGAAATTTAAATAGGTGGATATGCATTGTTCTAAAGTTATACATGTAGTTAGAAATTTACTTAGCTAGGTAGTCATAGTCCCCAATTTCACATGTAGTTAGATATTTACTTAGGTGGATATGCAGTATTCTCAAGTTACACATGTAGTTAGAAATTTGACTAGGTAGTTAGTATATATATTATGTTTTTAGTGAGAGGACCTATGAATTGGTCATTGGTGATGTTGAATTGGTCATTAACTAGAGAACTTATGTACTCATATTGAGTCATAGAAATATGATATACTACACCAGGTGTACAAAACTCAAGGGGTCATATCGCCACCAACGTACTCGCTTCCCTGCCTAGATTAAGGTGATCGCTACATTTGTTGCTAATATTGTTAATTTTTCAGCATTTGTTCACATTTATTCTGTCATTGGTACAATTACTTAGGTGTAGGACACACACACTTAGAAAACGTACGTGTCACCCGTTCGAGAACGACACATCTCACATTTACTTGTGAGATGTGTAGTCTAAATTATCCAGCGTATTTTGGACAGCCTAAGAATGGCGGCTAATGCAGGTTATTTGGTCTGTGACACATGTACGTTACGTTTGTGATTTCGGTAGTGTAACTCTGTTGTTCTCGGCATTCAGAAAACAGAGGGGTTATGCTGCCGAAATCATGAGCGGAAGGTACACAAGTCAGACCAAATAACACACAACAGGTGCCATTCTTAGGTGGGTTTAGGACCTATCCTCTTCCTATTAGGATTTGTAATTGTGAATTGGTTAATAACACTGCACACTGCACATGTTTGCCATGCATGACGCTGATATATGTTTTTCCATTAGCTTTTTGAAAATGAGTGACGATCGAAAAAGGGTTATGTATGATGGATTCAATAGGGACACTCTGGGGCACTCTAATGCATGGATTAAGGTTGCTGATAAATTCGTGGTGCGTGCATTTGCTGGGGAGCCTCGTGTGGTGAAATGTTCGTGTACTAGGTGTCGAAACATGACCTGATTAGACAAGTTTGACCTCTCCATTCATTTTTGCAAATATGGCTTTAAGCCACACTATCTGCTATAGCGCGAGCATGGAGAGGTGGATGCCCTTCCGGAGACGAACACAGACGAGGACATAGACCGAATGGAGGACATGCTAGATGACATCCGACATGAGTATCCAACACTAGAGACCGACTGACCCCGCCGGAGGAAGTGCAGTAGTTTTACAAGTTGTTAGAAGCCTCGGATGCAAAAGTGCACGAGGGCACTAACGTGATCGTACTTTAGGTCATAATACGACTTATGGTGATCAAGTCAAAGTACAACTTCTCAAATAACTGCTACAACGATATCGTGAAGCTGATTATTGATCTCCTCCCGGCTAACCAAAAGATGTTAGAGAACTTGTATGAGTCTAAAAAGATTGTCTCGGGTCTCGGCATGAACTATGAGAAGGTTGATGCGTGCGAAAATAATTGCATGTTGTTCTGGAGGGATCACGAGAATGACACCCATTGCATGGACTACAACAAGTGAAGGTATGCAATGGTAGTGGACAAGGAAGGGACTGAGGTTATTACAAAAGTCCTAGTCAAGCAGTCGTGGTACATGCCTACTACTCTGTGGCTTCAACAGTTGTTTCTAAATCAGGATACAACGAAGCAAATGAGATGGTATAAGGAAGGAGATCGTCAGGACCAAGATATGGATATCATGGTGCATCCATCAGATGGTGAGGCATGGCAGACACTTGATCGTTTTGATCTAGAATTTGCAAGGCACCCTAGAAGTGTTTGTCTTGGTTTGTCGACGGATGGATTCACTCCTTTCAGCAGAAGTTCCACTCCGTACTCATGTTGGTCGGTTTCGATGATGCCCTATAATCTTTGTCCTACCAAATGCATGAAAGAAGAGGTCATGTTTCTCGCTCTAGTTATTCTAGGCCCTTAGGATCCGTGTATGAAAATCATTGTATTTATGCAACCGTTGATCGAAGAGTTGTAAGTGTCGTGGCAAGGGGTGGAGGATTATCATAGCCATCTAAATTATAGATTTAATCTATGAGCGACATATCTATAGTCAATTTATGATCTATTGGTATATGCCATGTTGGGGGCCTTCAGCTTACGAAGGTCCTCAAAAACAGGATTTAACAGTATTTCTGGAGCATAATGTGTGAACAGGTACCTTCGGACTCGAGTCGGAATCACAGTAGGAGAAGCCTAAAACAATACGAAGGTTGATACAGCGCCGAAGATGTGAGCGGGAAAGCTTCGGCGTGCTAGCAGAAAATGAAACCGACTTAAAGATGAAAAGGCTATTCAGACCTCGGTGGATTACTATAGAATTATTACCAAATGTAAAGGGCATGAATGTAATTTTGTATGGGCTGTGTCCCATGTCTATAAATAGGTGAACAGTACCCCCATACTGTTCACACGGATTTTGGCATTTGCTTTTGCATCACACCTGTATTTTCATCTCCTTCCAAGCTGAAAGGTACATTTGTAATTCGATGTCATTGTTGTTTCTTCGCAATAATAATAAGTTGATAATAATATATAATTATCTATGTTATCCTTCATATTTCTTGTGATTCATTCTTCATCATCGTATGCTGTGTTTATGAAGGTACGTCCTTCATAACCTTCGTCCGAAAATCATTATATCCTAAGGGAAATAATGCTTCGAAGGACGAAGGACTTTATCGATTAACATTTTCTGTGTTGCCTTGTTCTTAACTCATAGCATTTGAGAACAAGTCCCCAACATTGGCGCCCACCTCCGGTGAAATCACTTCCACTCTTTGAGTTTTTGAACACCTTCGGCGATCATAAACCTTCGATATGGCGCCGAAGAAAGCTTCAGCAACTGGGACTGCAGCTCTCCAACCGCTGGACCACAATCAGGAGACTGTCTCCCTTCGGGAGGCCCGAAGCCAGAAAAGGAAGGCTATTAGCCCGACACCGCCAGAGGATGAGATAGACCAAGAAATCAGAGACATGGAGATGCTTCATCAACAGGTGCAGAGGAAGAAGGAAAAGATGGCCAGGCTAGCTGAACTGCAAAGGCAGATAGACGAAGCCTCTGAAGAAGTTCGTCATCTTACTCAGGATGAGCAACACCGAAGGCCTCAGCACCAAGACCTTCATCAGGAGGGTTTCCTCAATGAAGATGACTGGTATGACAATTTCCATCATGGGAATTTTGTTTTTGATGATGCTTCTCCTCTGTCCGCTGAGCTGCAGGCTACACCTTGGCCTTTGTCCTACAAGCCGCCTCAGCTTCCCATATTTGATGGCCACTCAGACCCGAAGCAGTTTTTGATGAGCTACGAAGCAACAGTATCTTCGTATGGTGGCAATGCTGCAGTCATGGCCAAATCTTTTGTTATGGCTGTCAGGAGTGTTGCTCAAACCTGGTACTCCTCCCTTCGACCAGGAACGATCACTTCATGGCAAAAGCTGAAGGACTTATTGTTAACAAGCTTCCAAGGGTTTCAGACGAAGCCGGTCACTGCTCAAGCTCTATTCCAGTGCACCCAGGATCACGAAGAGTACCTTCAGGCGTACGTCCGGAGGTTCTTGCGTTTGAGGGCACAGGCACCAACAGTGCCCAACGAAATTGTCATTGAGGCCATGATCAAGGGGCTTCGGCCAGGACCTTCAGCTCAGTACTTTGCTAGGAAGCCTCCTCAAACTTTGGAGAAGCTGCTCCAGAAGATGGACGAGTACATTCGGGCCGATAATGATTTTCGCCAAAGAAGGGAGGAGGCTTTCAGGTTTTCTGAAATGACCAGGGGCTTCGGAGGAAGATTCTATCCGAGGCACGTTAGGTCAATCCATAACTCTACTCAAAATGATGACAGGGGAAGCCAGCAGCAAAGGCCACAGTGCTCCTCACAGGCTTCGGGGCAACAGCAAGGCTCCTTCCGACCACCAGCTCCAAGAGGCAGAGGCGCCAGGGGCTTCGGCGGAAGATTTGGAGATCAACCAAGAAGAATTTTTTGCTTATTCTGTGGTGAGAACAAGGGCCATACCACCAGGATGTGCCATGTTACCATCCAGAAGCAAAAGGAAATAGCCGAAGCTGCAGCACAACAGGCTCAGCCGAAGCAGGTCATGCACACTGCTTCGTATCATTCGCCTTACATCCCAGAATATGTAGGCAACCACCCTGCAGTTTCTGTTGCTTCGGCGAGTCAACCTCAAGCTTCTTGGCAACAGCCTCCGCCTCCACTACCGCTGCAACAAGGACAACAGCCAGAAGGGAGCCAATATGGCCCACACCAAAGGGACTTCAGAGAACAGTCCGAAGCTCGCACAGTCAACAGCACTGTGCCAGAGTCGAAGCACATCTATTGACAAATATCCTACCTTGATAGCAGTCTTTTTTCATTCAGTTTTATTTTCTGTGTAATAAAGGACATTTTTCAAATTTCATGTAATGGTTTCGTTCTTTGCCACAAGGAAAATATATTTTCTTCACAGGCTTAAGTCGTTGAAGCTTAAAGATTTGCGATAACAAGGAGGACCTTCGAATTATCAAAAATTTCTTCGAAGCAACAAAAAGTCGTTCTAAGGAACGCAGAGTAAGTTTGCCGAAGTCACAAAAAGCCGTTCCAAAGGGAGCGCAGTGTAAGTTTTTTGCTCCAAAGTCGTTCCAAAGGGAATGCAGAGCTTACAGCGAAAAGTCAACGCTGATACCGCCTAAGTAAAAGGCGAAGCGCGAAAAGTCAACACGAATACCGCTGAAAGTAAAAGGCGAAGAAGCTCCTAAGGGAGGCTTACAGCGAAAAATAAACGCTGATTCCGCTGAAGTAAAAGGCGAAGAAGCTCCTAAGGGAGGCTTATAGCAAAAAGACAACGCTGATTCAAAAAGATTATGTGTTTTATCGCAGGAATGTGTGTGTATCTTCGGAATAAACATCACCTTACATAACATAACATCATCGCATCATTTCGCATAGCATAAGCATCATACATCATGCTGCATATGGCACAAGAGGCGGACACAATATCGATCTTCAGAAGAATGTTTTGAAAAAGGGGAAAAATCATGCTAAGCCACAAGGAGATAAACTATTGATCTTCGGAAGTGTAGCTTCGGAAAATATCTTCACGAAGCTTGGATATTATTCATCAGAACACTACGGATATTGTTGTGACAAATAAAAATTCTTCTTCACGAAGCATGAAAAGAAGGGAAGGTGTTTTTTCGTCAAAGACTCAAAAACGGTACGTGTGTAAAATTTCATGCATCGTAAAGAATTGAACAATAAAAACAGGTATATTACATTCAGGGTTACAAAATGTTACACATATTACATTTCAGAAGTTTTTATAATGATACTTAATCCTCTCTCAAAACAACTTCTGCAGCTTCGTTCAGGAGCCGATTAACAACTTCATCCATGATAGCCTCAGCCATCTTTTTAATTTCGTCGTCTCCTTTCGGGTGAGGGCTCGGAGACGCTTTAGCAGGATCTGAAGGAGGACATGATACAACTACATTGCTATTACAAATTGCGAACGAAGTTTAAAATCGAAAATTACAACACAATAAAAACCATTAATTAATACCTATTTGCCCTTCGAGCTCTGCGCTTTTTTCAGCAGCCTCAGCTACTTCTCTAGCATCGTGAATGCCCTTTTCGCTTTTTCGAATAATTTCTCGGGCCATTTCTCGGCCACCATTATCCCAGACATCGGTGAAAAATTTTCCACCAACCATGCTAGCTTCGGCCGAAGGATCTCTTGCATCTTCGAAGGACAAGGCAGCTTCGGATTGCGCTAAAATCTTTACATGCTCGCGGCCCTTTTTCTCCAAAATGGTGGCAATTCCCCTGGCACCCGAGAAAGCACATATGTCTCCGCGGCTATTTAAAATTTCCTCGAAGACCTCAGCTTCGTGATCGATCCATTCGATGGGACCTTCGGGGTTGCCTCTTGTAAAGTTTTCTTCGCTTGAGAATGCGCCGACGCTGGCGAAGCTAGCTTTCAACTTCTTGACACACTCCATAGATTTGTTGTAGCATCTTTTCTTGGACGAACGAAGCTCTTCAACAGTTACCTCTAAATGATTTGCCCATTGGTCGCTAAGTTCTCGCTTCGTTTCTTCAAGAATGCGTTCCTCTTTGGCTCTGGCCAGTTGTCTTCGAAGATCTTCAATTTCACGCTTCTGAGCCTCAGCTTGACCTTTAAAAGTAGCCTCGTCTTCTTTTATTCTATTTATCAATGAATGTAATATTTTATCTTTTTCGAGACCTTCGTTCCTTAGTTCAATTACTTCGGAACGAAGGTTGCTCAGGGCAATAGCGCACCCTTCGTCTTCGGCATCTTTTTGGGCCCTGAGGGCATTGCTAAGTATAAGGCCCTGCAAGGAAGAATGTGTGTGCGTCAATAGATTTAAGCAAACGAAAAATTTTGGTCTCAAGAAAAAGTACAAAGATCTTATTTTTTGTACCTTTAAGCTATTGTATGCCAGGCTGTCGGCCAGATCGTTTTTCGACAGCATCGAGAGCCCGTCTTCTAGTGTTGGGAATCCGAAGCTCTTGCTTATCTCCCGACAGACAGAAATCTCCTTGCTGTCAGGGAGACAATACAAAAAGTCCTCTTCTCCACTGCCGTTGAATATTAACGCCCCCTTTCGATACTTCAGTTTTTGGGCGTAAAGCTGGGCCTCTTGCTTTTCTTTTTCTGATAATTTTTTCCCCGAAGCATGACGAACAATATAATCAAGGACTTTGGGGGATGCTTCGGGGGCAACAACACTGATTTCTTCAGCAAGAATTGGCTCCGTTATTCTTTCTTCCTCGGTTTTCAAGGATTTTACTTTCGTGGGCTCTGAGGGCCCAGCTTCGGCTTCAGTTTCTTGCTCTAGAGCCTTAGTATCAGAAATTTCAGATTTCGCTTCGGAAGTTGCAACAGTCTTCTTCGGAGTTGTGCTTGAAGACTTAATTGTTTCCAGGACATCTAACACATTGACCATTCTCTTCCTTTTCGGAGTCACCGTTTGCCCCTTTTGGATTTTTATTGTCTCAACATTTGCTGAAGGACTTAAAACTTCTGATATTTTTGATTCTTCAGTTGATCCTTTTGCTTCTTTCATTTTTTCTGACGATGGCGCTTCGGCCATCTCTTTGGTTTCTGATAACAAAATCTTTGGTTTTTCCAATTCTGTTTTTGTTGGCGCTTCGGCCGTTTCTGCGACTTCTGGCAGCAAGGTTGGCTTGATTGGCTTTTCAGCTTCGGTGGCCGAAGAGGTCTCTTCGGCGAACTCAGGCACCGAGGCTGGTTCAATATAGCGTGGCCGATGTGTGAGGACCTTTATCCTTTTCCTTTTCGGTGCTGGCTCACTAGAAGCAGTTGCAGCTTCTTCTTTCGCAGAGGTTGTGCTTTTTCTTTTCTGCCCTCGAATGGGATAATGATAATCAGGGTAGACAAACCCGATTGCGTCAAACACCCGGTTCAGTCTTTTCTTTTTTTGGCCTCCGAAGGCTGCTGACAATGCAGTATCTTCGGCCTTCGAGTAAGCCCCAAGCAGTTCATCACTTAAATTTTCAATGCTTTTTAGCCAGTCATCATCTGGCTCAACGAATTTATCTCCGAACTTGAAAGTATATTTCAGCCTGATAAGTCCATCTTCGTCAGCCTCCTTTATGGTTTCTTGTGGCATTTCCCATTTCTCCGCGAGCGGCCATACTCTGAAGGCAATATGCTCTTGTACCAAATCTCTCGTTCCAATAAAAGAACAAATAACACCGAAGGCTCTCTGGCATTCTTCGGCAGCTTCATTCATTTCAACCTTCGGCCTCCGCAGGCCGAAGCTTTGCCAAATAGGGCGCATAATTATACCTTTAATATCTTCCCGTGCTGTCAAGTCATTCTTCACATAAAACCATTCTGTCATCCAGTCGCCGGGCCATCTCTTCCGAAAGGTTGGCATGGGACAGCTTGACCCAGACCGAGAAACGAAACTGTAGCAGCCAAAATTATTGTGATACTGTTCCTTACCCCAGGGTTTTGTCTCGTATGATAATTCGTGTATGTTGCAGAAGCTTTTCGCATCAGGTTCCAGAACTTGGCTTCTCACGGCCCACACGAAGATATTCAGCCTTATAATTGCTTCGGGGGTAAGTTGATGAAGATAGACTTCAAACATTTTCAGCACTTCTACGACAAAGCTGCTCAGAGGAAATCATAGTCCAGCTTTCAAAAAGCTTCGGAACACTACGACTTCATTTTCCTCGGGGGTCGGGCAAGTTTTCTCTCCTTCGTCGACCCTCACAATGGATAAATCCCGGAAGTATCTTCCCCTCATGTTGACAAGATGATTTTCTTTGATACCTGACTTGCCAAAAACTGAATGGCTTGGTCGCCAGGGGCGATCTTCGGAATCTTCATCACCACTATCTACATCATAACTGTCGCTGTCATCAGTATCTTCAGACAAACCTTCTAAAATCTCTTTGGTGATTTTTTCTGTATTGGTCTTCGATATTGCTATAAGAAACCCCAGATTCTTCTCTTCATCAAGACTCAGCTTCATCTCGGCAGCAGCCTTCTTATCTTCAGACATCTTCGGAAGCACTAAAAAACCGTTTTCAATGCCGAAGCTCCAAAACTTAAAAGCTAAGAAAATCTTGGTGCACAAGAGCTAAAAATTGAGTGAGCGGGAGCAGATGGCAAGAGAGCGTGCCAAATGAGCTTGCGGTATGATCTTATTTATACGCCCAGTGCGTTGAAAATTGAAAGACCCCGCCTGTCAGTGAATGTTGCTATTCTAGCAAGGGGAAGGTGTTTTTTCGGACCTTCGGCTTAAAAGCCTTCGTCCATGTCGCAATCTAAATTTATTATTTTAAAACAAATTAATATTGCGAGGGGCTACTGTTGGGGGCCTTCAGCTTACGAAGGTCCTCAAAAACAGGATTTAACAGTATTTCTGGAGCATAATGTGTGAACAGGTACCTTCGGACTCAAGTCGGAATCACAGTAGGAGAAGCCTTAAACAATACGAAGGTTGATACAGCGCCGAAGATGTGAGCGGGAAAGCTTCGGCGTGCTAGCAGAAAATGAAACCAACTTAAAGATGAAAAGGCTATTCAGACCTCGGTGGATTACTATAGAATTATTACCAAATGTAAAGGGCATGAATGTAATTTTGTATGGGCTGTGTCCCGTGTCTATAAATAGGTGAACAGTACCCCCGTACTGTTCACACGGATTTTGGCATTTGCTTTTGCATCACACCTGTATTTTCATCTCCTTCCAAGCTGAAAGGTACATTTGTAATTCGATGTCATTGTTGTTTCTTCGCAATAATAATAAGTTGATAATAATATATAATTATCTATGTTATCCTTCATATTTCTTGTGATTCATTCTTCATCATCGTATGCTGTGTTTATGAAGGTACGTCCTTCATAACCTTCGTCCGAAAATCATTATATCCTAAGGGAAATAATGCTTCGAAGGACGAAGGACTTTATCGATTAACATTTTCTGTGTTGCCTTGTTCTTAACTCATAGCATTTGAGAACAAGTCCCCAACATGCCATTTGGTGCGAATGGTGTGTCCATGGTACGTTGCATTATCAAATATGTATGAGTGAGTCGCAAACATATAGGTTAAAGCATGAAAAAAGGAAACATTTTTTGATGTGCACCGATGTTTCCTTCCCACAAATCATCCTTTTAGAAAAGATACAAAGTCATTTCGGAAAGGCAAGATGGTTAAAGAATGTCCTCCGAAGTGACAAACAGGTGAAGATATCATGACACAACATCGTGACTTAAAGCCGGCAGGAGGTGGGTTTAAAGGGTACGGTAAAGAACACAAGTGGACGCACATCTCCTTTCTCTGGGAGCTACCGTACACGAAGGCATTATTGATCTTACCCCATAACATAGATTTGATGCATCAGGAGTGTAATGTTGCTGAAAGCATCATAAGCATGTGCTTCGACTTCATTGGTCAATCCAAAGATAATATCCAAGCAAGAAAATACTTAGCCCTTCTTTGTGATCGCCTGCTCCTCGAGTTAAAAAGCAATGCAAGTGGAAAGGAGAAAAGGATGCAAGCTCCCTATTGTTTGAAGCAGAAAGAATGATAAAAGATACTTGCATGGTTGACAACATTGAAGTTCCTAGATCGCTATGCGACAAATATAAAATGGCCAGTTAACCTTGACACTAGTAAACTAATTGTATTGAAGAGTCACGATTACCATATTTTGATAGAAAGAATCTTGATGATAATGTGTATCAAGAAGATGGTGATCAAAGAAATAGTGATGAAGATGATGATATTGTATCTGAGGGAACAACCCTTGATGAATTAGTTTCTCGACCTGTCGAACCTATAGAGTTAATGGACGAAGAACCAGGTCCTCTAAATGCAAAACATTGAAAGTCAACAAGACTTCCTGAAAGACTAATTAATGCACGTGTCAGGGAAGAGGATTCTGATGCTGATGATTTTTTATTAATACAATTTATGTATGTTTATTACTATAATTTATGTCATACACATGTTTTAAACTTATTTTATAATTGAATCATTTATACTAACTATTGTGTGTAAATTGTGCAGATGTTGAGGGTGTTTGGTAAGGGGAAAGGGAAGAAAAGGGGTGAAGGCTCCTACAGGTCCACTCGATCCAGGTCGAGTAGGGAGGTTGATCCTTATGTTGACACCCCCTCTTCCTTGTTTATGGTACTAGATCTTAATGTTGTTTGTATCTTAATTATATTTGATAGATAGTAGTTTGTATCTTAATATTGTTTCCATCCACAGGGCACCACATCTATTTGACAGAGGCTAGAGCAGCTCATCTCGCCACTTTTGGTCCAGCAGCGGTCGTCGGCAGAGGCCACTGCGACACATGATGCTGCCGTTGCAGATGATGATGCAGATCAGGTGGCAGTAGATGAGGCGGAGGCAGATGAAGTGGAAGCCACAACCACTGGCAACATTATGTATTTTATGCTTAATTAACACCTTCAAAATTTATTTATTAGTTTTATTTTCAAATAACAAGTTTCATTTGTGCAAGTTTCGTTGGTCCCTAACATTGAAGCCTCTGATGGAATTCGAGCAGCGACAAATAATAAATCTGAAGGGGGCAGGAGTTGGGATTTGTTGTAGATTCTTCTACTCAGGGATGGTGACTGAGGCCGGTGGGACCATAGCGGCTACTGTCTGGAGCCAAAAGCTAAATGGCTGCGGTAGGTCCCATGCAGATGCCATGTGGGAAAACTTGTGGGTTAGTTATTCTCCCTCTTTATTTTTTATCGTATTTCGCTTTGATGGTAATAAACAATAATTTGTCTATATTGTAGGAATAATATCGCTTGCTTGATGATATGGGCCTTGATGATCGGCACACACGGTCAGTTTTTAACATCACTGCCTAAAGAATTGTGAAGGGCATGATGTATGAATCACGAGTCAAGGTGCTGGTCGTGTGGCATAAACGCCAGAAGACAAACATGAGTAGAGAGGTGGCTAAGAAGATACACCTGACAGCTACATAGTACGGGGAAAGTGAGGTGGATTGGCTAAGCCAACACTCGGATGCTTTGCTCTAGTTGTGCGATTACTGGGCTTCGAACGAGTTCAGAGCTCGATCAGATAGAAACCATGGCAACCGATTGAGTAAGCCTGGTCTCCACCACTGTGAATCATCTAGGCCCCTTAGTGATGTTTTGGTAATTAATGACAACTGTTTGTGGACTAACGGTTCTTGGAGAAATAAGAATGCAGGGTTGGACCACGTAGAACAGAAAATCTTGGAGATTTATAAGCATTGATTGTGGATCAAGTGAAGGCAAAGGTATAACATAGGTTTTGTTTTTGTCGGTCTCTAGGAGTTTAGAGAAGATACTTGACCGGATTAGTAGGCTAGACAGTCGTACTATTAAGAGGGGTCAATGACTTTGATCTGTGTAAAACTTAGTGCCTCATAGAGCATCTAGTGGTTGCATTTGCATCAGGACTAACAACGCTTCCAATTTCAAGAGTTAAAAATCTTTTCAAAAGCGTGTTTGAAAATTGCTAAGTCTTGGGATAGGCGGACCGTCCGCGATCCTGCAGTGGGGTCCGGAGTATGTTTACTTCGGACTGGTCCTGTTCATTTGTACTGTGGACCGTTCAGCCTTGTAGGGCAGAATGTCCGCAGGTGCCAAATTGGTTTGGGCAAGGACTGTGTGGTTTTTGGGATTTGTACTACGGACTGTCCGGAGGATAAGCCCGGACAGTACTAACTCCCAGGTCACGGACCGTCCGGCCTTGTAGGGCGGACGGTCCACATGTGTTTGAAAGGGAATTAGGCTTACACCTATTTCCTAATTAATTTTGGTGGTTGAATTGCCCAACACAAATAATTGGACTAACTAGTTTGCTCTAGTCTATAAGTTATACAGGTGCCAAAGGTTCACACTAAGCCAATAAAAAGACCAAGAAATGGGTTCAACAAAGAGAGCAAGGGATAACCGAAGGCTGCCCTGGTCTGGCGCACCGGACTGTCTGGTGTGCCACCGGACAGTGTCCAGTGCACCAGGGGACTTCAAGCTGAGCTCTTCACCTTCGGGAATTCTCATAGGCGTTTCGCTATAATTCACCGGACTGTCCGGTGCACCACCAGACAGTGTCCAGTGCCCCAGGAGAGAGCAACTCTGAACTCGCAAGCTTTGGGAATTCGCTCCGCTATAATTCACCGGACATGTCCGGTGCACACCGGACTGTCCGGTGAGCCAGCGGAGCAACGGCTACTTCGGCGCAACAGTCGACTGCAACGCATTAAATGCGCGCCTGCGCGCGTAGAGGACAGAGCACGCGGGTGGCACACCAGACAGTCTACAGGACTTGTCCGGTGCGCCACCGGACAGCCAGGCGGGCCCACAAGTCAGAGCTCCAACGGTCGGAACCCAACGACCTGGTGACGTGGCTGGCGCACCGGACTGTCCGGTGTGCCATGCGACAGCAGCCTCCACCAAACGGCTAGTTTGGTGGTTGGGGCTATAAATACCCCCAACCACCCCACATTCAAGTCATCCAAGTTTTCTATCTTCCAACTACTTACAAGAGCTCTAGCATTCAATTCTAGACACACCCAAGTAATCAAATCCTCTCCCAAATTCCACAAAAGCTTTAGTGTTAAGTGAGAGAGATTTGCTTATGTTCTTTTGAGCTCTTGCGCTTGGATTGCTTCTTTTTCTCATTCTTTCTTGCGATCATCTCAATTGTAAACAAGGCAAGAGACACCAATTGTGTGGTGGTCCTTGCGGGAAGTTTGGTTCCCAATTGATTTGAGAAGAGAAGCTCACTCGGTCCGAGGGACCGTTTGAGAGAGGGAAAGGGTTGAAAGAGACACGGTCTTTGTGACCACCTCAACGGGGAGTAGGTTTGCAAGAACCGAACCTCGGTAAAACAAATCCGTGTGTCACACTCTTTATTCGCTTGTGATTTGTTTTGCACCCTCTCTCTCGGACTTGTTTCTATTTCTAACGCTAACCCGGCTTGTAGTTGTGATTAAGTTTGTAAATTTCAGATTCGCCCTATTCACCCCCCCTCTAGGCGACTTTCAATTGGTATCAGAACCCGGTGCTTCATTAGAGCCTAACCGCTCGAAGTGATGTCAGGAGATCACGCCAAGAAGGAGATGGAGACCGGCGACAAGCCCACTACAAGCCACGGGAAAGCTTCATCGGAAGAGTCCCGCAACAAGGGGAAGGGGAAGGAGAAGAAATCCTCTTCCCACAAGTCGCATCGGAGTGGCGACAACAAAAAGAAGATGAGGAAGGTGGTCTACTACGAGACCGGCACTTCATCACCTTCCACCTCCGGCTCCGACGCGCCATCCATTACTTCTAAGCGCCATGAGCGCAAGAAGTTTAGTAAGATCCCCTTACGCTATCCTCGCATTCCTAAACATACGCCTTTACTTTCCGTCCCATTAGGCAAACCACCAACTTTTGATGGTGAAGATTATGCAAGGTGGAGTGATTTAATGCGATTTCATCTAACCTCACTCCACAAAAGTATATGGGATGTCGTTGAGTTTGGTGTACAGGTACCATCCGTAGGGGATGAAGATTATGATGAGGACGAAGTGGCCCAAATCGAGCACTTCAACTCCCAAGCCACATCTATACTCCTCGCCTCTCTATGTAGAGAGGAGTAGAACAAGGTGCAAGGATTAAAGAGCGCCAAGGAAGTTTGGGACGTGCTCAAGACCGCGCACGAGGGAGATGAGCTAACTAAGATCACCAAGCGGGAGACGATCGAGGGGGAGCTCGGTCGCTTCCGTCTTCGCCAAGGGGAGGAGCCACAAGACATGTACAACCGGCTCAAAACCTTGGTAAATCAAGTGTGCAACCTCAGGAGCAAAAAATGGGATGACCACGAAATGGTTAAGGTTATTCTAAGATCACTTGTTTTCCTTAACCCTACTCAAGTCCAATTAATTCGTGGCAATCCTAGATATACTCTAATGACTACCGAGAAAGTAATCAGGAATTTTGTGAGCTTTGAGTTCATGATCAAGGGCTCAAAGAAGATCAACGAGCTTGACGGTCCCTCCACGTTCGAAGCACAACCGGTCGCATTTAAGGCGACGGAGGAGAAGAAGGAGGAATCTACATCGAGTAGAACACCCATCGACGCCTCCAAGCTCGACAACAAGGAAATGGTGCTCGTCATCAAGAGCTTCCGCCAAATCCTCAAGCAAAGGAGGGGGAAAGATTACAAGCCCCGCTCCAAGAAAGTTTGCTACAAATGTGGTAAGCCCGGTCATTTTATTGCTAAATGTCCACTATCTAGTGACAATGACAGGGGCGATGACAAGAAGGGGAGAAGAAAGGAGAAGAAGAGATACTACAAGAAGAAGGGCGGCGATGCCCATGTTTGTCGCGAGTGGGACTCCGACGAAAGCTCTAGCGACTCCTCCTCCGACGAGGATGCCGCAAACATCGCCGTCACCAAGGGACTTCTCTTCCCCAACATCGGCCACAAGTGCCTCATGGCAAAGGACGGAAAAAGGAAGAAGGCAAAATCAAGATTCTCCACAAAATATGAAACCTCTAGTGATGAGGATAATGCTATCAATGAGGAGGATAACTTACGCATTCTTTTTGCCAACCTCAACATGCAACAAAAAGAAAAACTAAATGAATTAATTAGTGCTATCCATGAGAAGGATGATCTCTTAGACACCCAAGAGGACTTCCTTATTAAAGAAAATAAGAAGCATGTTAAAGTTAAAAATGCTTACGCTCTAGAAGTAGAGAAATATGAAAAACTTTCTAGTGAGCTAAGCACTTGCCATGAGACTATTGACAACCTTAGAAATGAAAATGCTAGTTTAATTGCTAAGGTTGATTCAAATGCTTGTAATGTTTCAATTCCCAATCTTAGAGATGATAATGTTGATTTGCTTGCTAAGATTGAAGAATTAAACAAATCTCTTGCTAGCCTTAGGATTGAAAATGAAAAATTGTTTGCTAAGGCTAAAGAATTAGATGTTTGCAATGCTTCCATTTCCGACCTAAAAATGATATATTGCATGCTAAGGTTTTAGAATTAAAATCTTGCAAACCCTCTACATCTATCGTTGAGCACACTTCCATTTATACTAGATGTAGAGACATTAATGTTGATGCTATTCATGATCACATGGCTTTAATTAAACAACAAAATGATCACATAGCTCAACTTAATGCTAAGATTAATGAGCATGACTTAGAAAATGAAAAATTTAAATTTGCTAAAAGCATGCTCTATAATGGGAGACGCCCTGGCATTAAGGACGGCATTGGCTTCCAACAGGGAGGCAATGTCAAACTTAATGCCCATCCTAAGAAATTGTCCAACTTTGTTAATGGCAAGGCTCCCATGCCTCAGGATAACGAGGGTTACATTTTGTACCCTGTCGGTTATCCCAAGAGCAAAATTAGGAGAATTCATTCTAGGAAGTCTCACTCTGGCCCTAACCATGCTTTTATGTATAAGGGTGAGACATCTAGTTCTAGGCAATCAACCCATGCAAGATTGCCTAAGAAGAAAACTCCTAAGGCATCAAATGATTCTAGCATTTCATTTAAAACTTTTGATGCCTCTTATGTCTTAACTAACAAATCCGGCAAGGTAGTTGCCAAGTTTGTTGGGGGCAAACACAAGGGTTCAAAAACTTGTGTTTGGGTACCCAAAGTTCTTGTTTCTAATGCCAAAGGACCCAAAACAGTTTGGGTACCTAAAACCAAGAACTAAACTTGTTTTGTAGGTTTATGCATCCGGGGGCTCAAGTTGGGTAATCGACAGCGGATGCACAAACCATATGACAAGGGAGAAGGAGATGTTCTCCTCCTACGAGAAAATCCAAGATCCCCAAAGAGCGATCACATTCGGGGATGGAAATCAAGGTTTGGTCAAAGGACTGGGTAAAATTGCTATTTCACCTGACCATTCCATTTCCAATGTTTTTCTTGTAGACTCTTTAGATTACAATTTGCTTTCCGTTTCTCAATTATGCAAAATGGGCTACAACTGTCTATTTACTGATATAGGTGTCACTGTCTTTAGAAGAAGTGATGATTCAATAGCATTTAAGGGAGTGTTAGAGGGTCAGCTATACTTAGTAAACTTTGATAGAGCTGAACTCGACACTTGCTTAATTGCTAAGACTAACATGGGCTGGCTCTGGCATCGCCGACTAGCACATGTTGGGATGAAGAATCTTCATAAACTTCTAAAGGGAGAGCATGTTTTAGGATTAACAAATGTTCATTTTGAGAAAGACAGGATTTGTAGCGCATGCCAAGCAGGGAAGCAAGTTGGTGCCCATCATCCACACAAGAACATCATGACGACTGACAGGCCACTGGAGCTCCTACACATGGATCTATTCGGCCCGATAGCTTACATAAGCATCGGCGGGAGTAAGTACTGTCTAGTTATTGTGGATGATTATTCTCGCTTCACTTGGGTGTTCTTTTTGCAGGAAAAATCTCATACCAAGAGACCTTAAAGGGATTCTTGAGATGGGCTCAAAACGAGTCCGGCTTAAGGATCAAGAAAATTACAAGCGACAACGGGACGAAGTTCAAGAACTCACAAATCGAAGGCTTTCTTGAGGAAGAGGGCATCAAGCATGAGTTCTGTTCTCCCTACACGCCACAACAAAATGGTGTAGTGGAGAGGAAGAATAGAACTCTATTGGACATGGCAAGAACCATGCTTGATGAGTATAAGACTTCGGATCGGTTTTGGGCCGAGGCGGTCAACACCGCCTGCTACGCCATCAACCGGTTGTATCTACACCAAATCCTCAAGAAGACATCATATGAACTCCTAATCGGTAAAAAGCCCAATATTTCATATTTTAGAGTCTTTGGTAGCAAATGCTTTATACTTGTTAAAAGAGGTAGAAAATCTAAATTTGCTCCTAAGACTGTAGAAGGCTTTTTACTAGGATATGATTCAAACACAAGGGCATATAGAATCTTTAACAAGTCCTCTAGACAAGTTGAAGTTTCTTGTGACGTTGTGTTTGATGAAACTAACGGCTCTCAAGTAGAGCAAGTTGATCTTGATAAGATAGGTAATGAAGAGGCTCCATGCATCACGCTAAGGAACATGTCCATTGGGGATGTGTGTCCTAAAGAATCCAAAGAGCCTCCAAATGCACAAGATCAACCATCCTCCTCCACGCAAGCATCTCCACCAACTCAAAATGAGGATGAGGCTTAAGTTGATGAAGGAGAAGATCAAGAAGATGAGCCACCTCAAAATGACGGCAATGATCAAGGGGGAGATGCAAATGATCAAGACAAGGAGGATGATGAACCAAAACCGCCACACCCAGGAGTCCACCAAGCAATCCAACGAGATCACCCCGTCGACACCATCCTCGGCGACATTCATAAGGGGGTAACCACTAGATCTCGTGTTGCTCATTTTTGTCAACATTACTCTTTTGTTTCCTCTATTGAGCCACATAGGATAGAGGAAGCACTTCAAGATTCGGATTGGGTGGTGGCAATGCAAGAGGAGCTCAACAACTTCACTAGGAACGAGGTATGGCATTTGGTTCCACGTCCTAATCAAAATGTTGTAGGAACCAAATGGGTGTTCCGCAACAAGCAAGATGAGCATGGTGTGGTGACAAGGAACAAGGCTCGACTTGTGGCCAAGGGATACTCCCAAGTCAAAGGTTTGGATTTCGGTGAAACCTATGCACCCGTAGCTAGGCTTGAGTCAATTCGTATATTATTAGCCTATGCTACTTACCATGGCTTCAAGCTTTATCAAATGGACGTGAAAAGTGCCTTCCTCAATGGACCAATCAAGGAAGAGGTCTATGTTGAGCAACCTCCCGGCTTTGAAGATAGTGAGTACCCTAACCATGTTTATAAACTCTCTAAGGCGCTTTATGGGCTCAAGCAAGCCCTAAGAGCATGGTATGAATGCCTTAGAGATTTCCTTATAGATAATGGCTTCAAAGTCGGTAAGGCCGATCCTACACTCTTTACCAAAACACTTGAAAATGATTTGTTTGTATGCCAAATTTATGTTGATGATATTATATTTGGGTCTACTAACGAATCTACATGTGAAGAGTTTAGTAGGATCATGACACAAAAATTCGAGATGTCTATGATGGGGGAGTTGAAGTATTTCTTGGGATTTCAAGTAAAGCAACTCCAAGAGGGCACCTTCATTAGCCAAACAAAGTATACTCAAGACATTCTAAGCAAGTTTGGGATGAAGGATGCCAAACCCATCAAGACACCCATGGGAACCAATGGACATCTCGACCTCGACACGGAAGGTAAATCCGTAGATCAAAAGGTATACCGGTCGATGATTGGCTCTTTACTCTATTTATGTGCATCTCGACCGGATATAATGCTTTCCGTATGCATGTGTGCAAGATTCCAAGCCGACCCTAAGGAAGCTCACCTTACGGTCGTAAAACGAATCTTGAGATATTTAGTTTATACTCCTAAGTTTGGGCTTTGGTATCCTAGGGGATCCACATTTGATTTGATTGGTTATTTGGATGCCGATTGGACGGGGTGTAAGATTAATAGAAAGATCACATCGGGGACTTGCCAGTTCTTGGGAAGATCCTTGGTGTCATGGGCTTCAAAGAAGCAAAATTCTGTAGCTCTTTCTACCGCCGAAGCCGAGTATATTGTCGTAGGACATTGTTGCGCGCAATTACTTTGGATGAGGCAAACCCTTAGGGACTATGGTTACAAATTAACCAGTGAAATCCGCATGGCGGATAATCCCGTTGAGCATAGCCGCACTAAACACATAGCCATTCGGTATCACTTCTTAAGGGATCACCAACAAAAGGGAGATATCGAGATTGCATATATTAACACTAAGGAACAATTAGCCGATATCTTTACCAAGCCACTTGATGAACAAACTTTTAACAAACTTAGGCATGAGCTAAATATTCTTGATTCTAGGAATTTCTTTTGATGTCTTGCACATATAGCTCATAAGTATACCTTTGATCATGTCTCTTTTATATGCCATGACTAATGTGTTTTCAAGTAAATTTCAAACCAAGTCATAGGTATATTGAAAGGGAATTGGAGTCTTCGGCAAAGACAAAGGCTTCCACTCCGTAACTCATCCTTCGTCGTCGCTCCGAGCAACTCTCCATCTTTGGTATAATCTTCACTCATGTTTTATTTGCCAAAGGGGAGAAAGTAGTTTTACGAAGGGCTTATATTTCACTCAAAGTATCCATTTTTGGCGATTCATGCCAAAGGGGGAGAAAGTATTAGCCCAAAGCAAAAGGACCGCACCACCACCCTTATTTTAAAAAACTATGATTTTAAAAGAGTTTTTTCAATTTGGTATCTTATTGTGTTCAAAAGGGGGAAAAGTAGCATTTTCAAATTGATATCTTAAAACCCTCTTGAACACTAAGAGGAGATTTCATTGAGGGGGAGTTTTGTTTAGTCAAAGGAAAAACATTTGAAACAGGGGGAGAAAATTTCAAATCTTGAAAATGCTTCGCAAAATCTTATTCATTTACCTTTGACTATTTGCAAAAGAACTTTGAAAAGAATTTGCAAAAATAAAACATGTGGTGCAAGCGTGGTCCAAAATGTTAAAAAGAGAGAAACAATTCATGCGTATCTTATAAGTATTTATGATTGGCTCAATTCCAAGTAACCTTTGCACTTACATTATGCAAACTAGTTCAATTATGCACTTCTATACTTGCTTTGGTTTGTGTTGGCATCAATCACCAAAAGGGGGGAGATTGAAAGGGAATTAGGCTTACACCTATTTCCTAATTAATTTTGGTGGTTGAATTGCCCAACACAAATAATTGGACTAACTAGTTTGCTCTAGTCTATAAGTTATACAGGTGCCAAAGGTTCACACTAAGCCAATAAAAAGACCAAGAAATGGGTTCAACAAAGAGAGCAAGGGATAACCGAAGGCTGCCCTGGTCTGGTGCATCGGACTGTCCGGTGTGCCACCGGACAGTGTCCGGTGCACCAGGGGACTTCAAGCTGAACTCTTCACCTTCGGGAATTCTTAGAGGCGTTTCGCTATAATTCACCGGACTATCCGGTGCACCACCAGACAGTGTCCGGTGCCCCAGGAGAGAGCAACTCTGAACTCGCAAGCTTCGGGAATCCGCTCCGCTATAATTCACCGGACATGTCCGGTGCACACCGGACTGTCCGGTGAGCCAGCGGAGCAACGGCTACTTCGCGCGCAACGGTCGACTGCAACGCATTAAATGCGCGCATGCGCGCGCAGAGGACAGAGCACGCGCGGGTGGCACACCGGACAGTCTACAGGACTTGTCCGGTGCGCCACCGGACAGCCAGGCGGGCCCACAAGTCAGAGCTCCAACGGTCGGAACCCAACGGCCTGGTGACGTGGCTGGCGCACCGGACTGTCTGGTGCGCCATGTGATAGCAGCCTCCACCAAACGGCTAGTTTGGTGGTTGGGGCTATAAATACCCCCAACCACCCCACATTTAAGTCATCCAAGTTTTCTATCTTCCAACTACTTACAAGAGCTCTAGCATTCAATTCTAGACACACCCAAGTAATCAAATCCTCTCCCAAATTCCACAAAAGCTTTAGTGTTAAGTGAGAGAGATTTGCTTGTGTTCTTTCGAGCTCTTGCGCTTGGATTGCTTCTTTTTCTCATTCTTTCTTGCGATCATCTCAATTGTAAACAAGGCAAGAGACACCAATTGTGTGGTGGTCCTTGCGGGAAGTTTGGTTCCCAATTGATTTGAGAAGAGAAGCTCACTCGGTCCGAGGGACCGTTTGAGAGAGGGAAAGGGTTGAAAGAGACCCGGTCTTTGTGACCACCTCAACGGGGAGTAGGTTTGCAAGAACCGAACCTCGGTAAAACAAATCCGTGTGTCACACTCTTTATTCGCTTGTGATTTGTTTTGCACCCTCTCTCTCGGACTTGTTTCTATTTCTAACGCTAACCCAACTTGTAGTTGTGATTAAGTTTGTAAATTTCAGATTCGCCCTATTCACCCCCCCTCTAGGCGACTTTCAGTGTTAACTCCTCTTGGTTAGAGCTCTGGTGCTCCAAGTTGCCAGGTCGCGGACGGTCCCGCCAAGGTGGGTAAACTGTCCGGACCTCACTTTTCTGATAGCTCTGATAGATTTCAAACAGGAAAAAATAGTCGTTATGTGTACGGTGGACCGTCCGGCCCTAGGGCGCGGACCGTCCGCGTGTGCGGAGAATGTGTGTTGTTTGCACATAACGGTTGGATTTGAGTGGTGTGCTATAAATAGAATGGGAGCTCGTGTGTGAGGGTTCTCTTGGCCATTCCTTACACACATTGAGCTCATTTGTGATCCTCCCACTCATTCTTTCACACTCTTTGCTTGAGATTGCATTCTAGTGAGAGATTGAGAGTTCCTAGTGCATTTGCATCCATTGGTGATTCTTGAGGCACTAGGTGGTACACTGAGCAAGCGTCATCGGCTTGTTACTCTTGGAGGTTGCCGCCTCCTAGACGGCTCGGGTGTTGTCTCCGTCGAGCTCTCCAAGAAGATTGTGGAGAAGCCGCGGTGTCGATTGTGAGGGGTTCGCGCCTACCTCGCCGGAGCGGCAAAGGTGACATTAGTGGAAACGAGGTATTGAGTGATTTCTTGTCCACTTGGCTCAAAGATCAAGCCGTGTCTTGATAGAGGAGCAAGTGAGAGCTCGAAGTCCACCTCAACGTGGATTAGGGGTGATCGGCAAATCACCGATAACATGGGATAAAATTCGGTGTCTTTATTTTCTTGCATTACTTATTGTCGTGCAAGTGATTAGTATTTTGTATATTGTTCTTCAAGTATACAATCACCTTAGTTGTTTCTCATAGATTATTTACTTGTTATCACTAGAGAATTTATACCTCTTGTCATATAGATTAAATTTCTCTAGTGTTTTTGAATTTAGTCAAAACCGTCTATTCACCCCCCCTCTAGCCGGTGTCCTAGATCCTACAAGTGGTATCGGAGTCGAGGACTCCATTGTTTGTGGATCTAATCATCCTGGAGTGGGACAAAATGGCTAGTAACAACAATGTGTACATTGGGAAGCCACCGCATTTTGATGGGAATAACTACGACTATTGGAAAATAAGAATGTCAATGCATCTTAGAGCAATGAGTGGAAAATTTTGGCCAATTGTCAAGGATGGGTTTGTTGTGTTGAAAGAAGATGAACCATCGGCTAGTGACAATGAAAACATTCTTACAAATGATCAAGCCATGAATGTATTCTATGATGCTCTTGATATAAATGAGTTCAAACGTATCAAGAATCTCACAACCGCTCATGAGATTTGGATTAAGCTAATGGAAATTCATGAAGGAACTACAATTGTGAAAAGTGCCAAGCTATATGTGTGCAAAGGAAAATTTGAGCAATTCATTATGAAAGAAGATGAAAGTGTATCCGATATGTTCAACCGATTAAATGAGATAGTGAATGAACTCAAGGGACTTGATTTTAATGTACCGGATGTGGATTTCACTCATAAGTTTCTTAGATCTCTTCCGGAGAAGTATGAGACCATTGTTACCATGTTAGTAAGAAGTGATCTATCTACAACTTCTCCAACTGAAGTATTGGGGGAAATTCTTACTAAAGATATATTCAAGAAATCTCAAGCCGATGCTATAAGTTTGGCAAAGAAAGTGAAGAATGAATCAATCGCTCTCAAAGCTAAAGCTTCTAAGGCAATTGAAAAAGAAGATAGTGATGATGAAGAAAATGAATCAATCGCCCTATTTGTAAAGAAATTCAACAAATTCATGAAGATGAAGAGAGGTCAACCTAGAAGAGGCCAAACATCAAGAAGAAATGCTTTCGATGATAGAAAATGTTTTGAGTGTGGGGAACCCGGTCACATTGCCATGAATTGCCCTAACAAGAAGAAGACGGGCAAAGATGGAGATGATAAGAAGAAGAAGAAATTCTACAACAGGAAGAAAGATGGCAAAGCCTACCTAGTTGAATGGGATTCGGATGATAGCTCGGATGATGATGATGATGACACCTCATCCAAGCTTAATGCCGGGATTGCCATCAAGGAAGCTCCTTCACTTTTCTCATCCCCTCATTGTCTCATGGCAAAGGGAGAAGCTAAGGTAAAAATCATCACCGATTTAAATGATATAAATGATGATGATGATGATGATGATGATGGCTATTCATATGATGATCTTGTTAGAATGTTAGGTGAGGCCGATGACTACATGCACTAAGAAAAAGAAAAATTTAAGACCTTGAAGGAATTGTATAAAAACCTCCAAGTGTCTTTTGAGGAGCTCAAGACCTCTCACAACGATCTAAAAGAGAATTGTGAGAAGCTTGTGAAAGCTCAAAACTCATCTATTGTGCATGAAGTTGTGGTGGTCACCGAGGATGTTGGAGTCACTTATGACTTACTTGATAGTCCTACAAGTGAACCACTACCTACTAACTCTATTTGTGATAAATGCAAAATTTCTCTTATGAATGATAATATTGCTCTTGATGAATCACAAATCATTGTTGAGAATGAAGTGTTAGTAGATAGAGTAAATGCTCTAACTCATGATCTAGAGAAGGCATATGGTGGAAAGGCTAAATTGGATTTCATATTGGGAAGTCAAAGGTGCTCACTTAATCGTGAGGGTCTTGGATATGTTCCCAAGAAAGGAAAGAATGCTTTTATAAAGCAAAAGACATTGTTTGTGAAAGAATGTGACAAAGTGTGTCACAAGAAGGGACATATTAAGAAGAATTGTCCTAAGCTCAAGAATGTATTCTCCACTTGTTTTGAGCATTGCTATGTTCTTTCTCATAATGCAAAAGGTGTTCATGTTAAATTTGTTGGTACTTCAATTGTTGGCAACAAAAAGAAAGCTATTTGGGTGCCAAAGACCTTGGTCACTAACATCCAAGGACCCAAGCAAGTTTGGGTACCTAAAAGAGATTGATTTTGTTTTGTAGGTGAACTACAAGGCGAGAGGGAATCATTGGGTGTTGGATAGTGGATGCACTCAACACATGACCGAAGATATGAAAATGTTCACCCAAATGAGTGAGGAAGATTTCTCAAATTATGATAGTATCACATTTGGAGATAATCGCAAAGGAAAGGTTAAATGCTTGGGTAAAATTGCTATTTCGAATGATCATTCCATATCAAATGTGCTCTTGGTTGAGTCTTTGAATTTTAATTTACTATTCGTAGCTCAATTATGTGATTTAGGATTTAGTTGCAATTTCACCATTGATGATGTTATTATCTCTAGTGTTGATGGTAGCAATCTTAAGTTTAAAGGTTTTAGATATGAAAATCTTTACCTTGTTGATTTCTCATCTAGTGAGGCAAAGCTCACAACTTGCTTATTCTCAAAGGCTTCACTAGGTTGGTTATGGCATAGAAGACTTGGTCATGTTGGAATGAAGCAACTCAATCATTTAACCAAACATGATTTAGTCCGTGGCTTGAAAGATGTGAAATTTGAGAAGAACAAATTGTGTAGCTCTTGTCAAGTCGGGAAGCAAGTGGCAAATACTCATCCAAATAAAAGTCAAATGTCTACTCATCGACCGTTGGAATTACTTCACATGGATTTATTTGGGCCAACATCGTTTGTGAGTATTGGCGGTAATTCCTATTGTCTTGTGATTGTGGGTGATTATTCTAGATTCACTTGGGTTTACTTTCTTCGGGATAAATCTAATGTGTTTGAAACATTCAAGTCATTTGCTATATTGGCTCAAAACCAATTTGATTTTGATACCAAGAAAGTTAGAAGTGATAATGGGTCGGAATTCAAAAATGCAAGAATTGATAAATATTGTGATGACAAGGGTATTAAGCATGAATTTTCTTCCAAATATACTCCAGAACAAAATGGTATTGTTGAAAAAGAAAGAACATGACTCTCATTGATATGGCAAGGTCTATGTTAGCGGAATATAATGTGTCGGATTCTTATTGGGCCGAAGCAATAAACACTGCATGTCACTCATCAAATAGGCTATATTGTCACAAGCTTTTGAAGAAAACTCCCTATGAATTGCTCATTGGTAGAAAGCCAAACATCTCATATTTTAGAGTATTCGGTTGCAAATGCTATATTTTGAGAAAGGGAAGCCGGCTCTCTAAATTTGAGAAGAAATGTGATGAGGGTTTGCTACTTGGATATTCATCAAATAGTTAGGCTTATAGAGTTTTCAACAAGACTCATGGCATTATTGAAGAAGCATATGATGTTGAGTTTGATGAAACTAATGGGTCTCAAGATGAAAGTGATAATCTTGATGATGTTGGTGGAACTCAATTGAAAAATGCTATGAAAACAATGGCCATTGGTGAAATAAAGCCGAAGGAAGATGATAATGAAAATAGTGTGGTTGTCGTTCCATCCTCTTCAACCCTAAATGAAGAAAATCACCAAAGTCAACAAAATGATGAAATTATGGATACTCATGATCAAGATACTTCAAGTCATTTGGTTCCTACTCATGCTTCAACTAGCAATTATCAAACGGTATCAAGAATTCATCATTCTATTGTGAAGGATCACAAGGCAAGATTAGTTGCACAAGGGTATACTCAAATAGAGGGATTGGATTTTGGTGAGACATTTGCTCCCATGGCAAGATTGAAAGCAATCCGGATCCTTCTTGCTTATGCTTGTGCTCGTAATATCAAGCTCTACCAAATGGATGTAAAGAGTGCCTTTCTAAATGGTAAGATTAGTGAACTAGTTTATGTTGAACAACCTCCCGGTTTTGAGGACCCTAAAAGACCTAACCACGTGTTCAAGCTTTCTAAAGCTCTCTATGGGCTTAAGCAAGCCCCACACGCTTGGTACGAAAGGCTTAGGGATTTCTTGCTTTCCAAAGACTTTAAAATTGGGAAGGTTGACACTACCCTATTCACTAAAAGAATTGGCAAAGATTTGTTTGTTTGTCAAATTTATGTTGATGATATTATTTTTGGATCTACTAATGAATTGTTTTGTGAGGAATTTGGAAAAATGATGTCAAAAGAATTTGAAATGTCTATGATAGGAGAATTGAGCTTCTTACTTGGTCTTCAAATCAAACAATTGAAAGATGGAATCTTTATAAGTCAATCAAAATATTTGAAGGATATGCTCAAAAAGTTTGACTTAGAGAATGCAAAGCCTATCAAGACTACTATGGCAACAAATGGTCATCTAGACTTAGATGAAGGAGGTACTATGCACTACACGACGGTTGATCTTTAGCGACCCTTATTAGGTACCAACTGTTGGTTGCTAAAGGTTAGGGACCGACGGTCAGTCGCTAAATCCTTTTGTAGCAACGGTCGGTTGGTTGCTAAAAGTCTAGAAATGTAACAACTTATGGTTGGTCGCTATAGATGTCGTCGGGGACTAGCGGTGGGTCGCTATAGAGCAAGGATCACTATCAAATCTTATAGCCTGAACGTACCTGTATAGATGTTAGTGACTAAAAATTAATTAAAACAAGTAAACATTGATCGCTAAATTGTGTGGTGATTTATTCCTTTTTAATATTGCTTGTATGTTTATTTCATGGTCTGTTTATGTATGGACATGACTATAGTATGCAATTGTGTTCTTTGTGCTTATATGATATTAGATTCGAGTTGAAAGTCGTTTCAAATGTTTATTATTTATTTGCATTTATAATAATTTATTCAAATGCTTATTATTTATTTGGTAAATTTTTTATGCATTTTTGAGTAATTTAAAAATGCATTTCGAAATAAATAAAAAAAGAAAACCCTCCCTAACCCTAAGGCCCACTAGGGGCCCATCTACCTAACTCTCCCTCCCACGCCGTCCCTGTCTCCTCCCGACATCGCCGTCGTCGCCCCCTGTAACACGTGATAGCTGTGAATGTAAAGGTCACTAATTTTTAATCAACCTCGTTTATCACGATTTTGATATCGTGTCTGCCTCCCTCTGTCTAAATTTTTCCAAATCTATTTCTTTTAAAATTTAGCCTTTGGTAATCTTCGGAACATCGAATCCAGTATCATTTGGGTTGAGCCCTCGACGTCTTGCCTAAACTATAATTTTTCCGTCACTCCACTACCGTGTGTCCGACATGCTAGTGTCATGGTGGTTCTTGGGCTCGCGGGCTGTTGTTGTGATCATCTTCTAGAGTTTTCAATTGTATCCCGTTTAAACACTAGTTTTGGAGTTCAGACTTTAATAACCTTTCGGGATGTCGAGTTTATGTTGGTTCAAGTTAATCAATGAAACGAATACGAATTTGGCAATCTCAACTCAATAATGTTATTTTGTCCTGAACAAATTAATTAGAACCGAAGCCGAATGATTTCAAATCAGTTGGTTGTTCTATTTCGTAATCTGGAAAATGAAATTGGGATCCTAAGTATATTTTGGGTTGGCTCAATTGAACTCTCACAAACCTTAGAGTTTGAAATGTGTTTATGATTAACTCTTGTGAACTTTTACAAAATTTAGGAGTTAGATATTTGCACATAATGTTTGTTGAAAGAAAATAGAGAAAAGGTGGGAATAATCCTTCTCTCCCTTCCTTATCCTCTCCCCACGCCCCTCTCCCTGGCATCTTCCCACCGCCGCCCCTCTCCCTGGCATCTTCCCACCGCCGCCCCTCTCATCTCCCTCACGCCCTCTCTCTGGTGCTGCAGCTCGCCCCCTTCTGCTCACCATCTCCTCCCTGGTTCCCATGGCGCCCTCCCCTTCTTGGTGGCCGACGCCCCTCCCTCCATGGAGCTCGCCTCTGCCATGACTGCCCTCTGCCCCCTCCCTTGCTGTTCTTATGGCAGCCCCTCTCCATGCCAAGCTCGCCCTCCTTCTGTGCCTAGCCCTAGCTCGCCCCAGCCCCTCTCCCTGGCTGCCCTTGCTCTGTTTTCTCCCAGCCCTAGTCGAGCTCGCCCCTGCCCTAAGTTCTCAAGGCAGCCCCTCTGTGTTTTCCATGGCCGACACCCTCCCCATCTTTTGTAGGTGAGCCTATGTCCCTTGCTGCGGATTATGTTGTGCATATGTGAGTAAGTGCTGAAATATATATGTTCATGTGTGCAGATTGGAAGAAAGGATTCCTGTTTGTGTGAGAAGAAGCAAATCCCAGCATAACGCATGCTAGGTGTTCGACGAAATGTTTGAATTGGGATTGTCGTTGATATTGTGGATCTGAGTCGTGCTTTGTATTGGTGAGCCGATTCCTTGCTCTTATTCTTTGGTTCTATGCCTGAAGTGATTAGATGTATTAAATACGATGAATCTCTTGTTTCTAGCACAGGTGTGTCGTGGTGAATATCTCTAGATCCGCGACTATGTCTGTGTGTTTTGTTCTATGGTGACGTCAGGAAAGTATCTTTCCTCTCTTTCCCTTGTCTTTGTGATGCTTTGTTGTATGCCATATGTTTGGTGAATGAATATGTATAGAAGGATTAAATTGTTTAGGCATATGCATAGCATGAATAAAATGAGTTCTTCTTGTGTGATGATATACTGTATGGAATGTGCTTGATTGGATATATGTGTATGCAAAGTATGATTAATTAGTTCTTTGTTTGCATGAAGTGAGAGTAGATTTAAAAATACTAGGTTATATGAAGTGAATGGATTCATGGTTATAATGTATAAGTAATCTATATATGTGATTAGGAAGTGTCAAGCATGAAAGTTGTAGAAGTAAATATGAACCCAATTGGAATGTTTGCTGTTTGGACTGCGTGTACAGTTTTGATTGTGCAACTAATCTAGTGAAGCAAATCATATTTCCTGTGAAAATGTTATATATAAAAGTTGTAGATAACCTCCTTATCTTGCTCATGCTAAAATTTCATTACCATTGGCCCAATAATCTGAAAGTTTTGCTTCTCCCAAGTTCAGTATCAGAATCTGTCCAGATTCTATACAGATTTCGAAAATGGCCTTGTTTGCCCAAGTTAAACTTAGAATCAGTTCTTATAAATTATAAAGAAGTTGTAGTACTTTTCTTAAGCTTTCCAACAAATTTTGGATCACCCTTTTTGGTGGTATAGAAGTCAAGTTATGGTTGATTGAAATGTGATGACTGAATCTGTCCAAATCTGGACAGCAATATTTGTTTGTATTGACTGACTTTGATATATATTGAATCAACCTAAGATGTTTATAAATGAGTTGTAGACAATTTTATAAGCTTTCTAGAAATTCTTGGATCACCTGTTTTGGATGCCTAAATCTCCAGTTATGGAGTTTTGAAGTGAGTAGTCGAATTCCGTCCAAATCTGGACAGCATTATCATTTAATACTGATTGACCTTTTTAAGTGTCTAATCTCATGGTGATGATAATACCAAAGTTGTATAGGATTTCTTAGGCTTTCCAGAAAGTCTTAGTTCACTATTTTTGGATGAATATTTTGTGAGTTGTGAACAAAACAATTGACTACTGTGTGCTGTCCAGAAAATCTGCAATTGAGCACTTGATTTTGTTCTTGTTTGGCTAAGTAGGAATAATTAGTTTTTGATTCTTGAGTGATGAAGACTTGTGGCATTTGAAATGTTTCTCCAAATGTTTTGTTGCATATGGTTGAGATTTTTCTTTCTTAATGTGTGCTCTAAACCTATTAGTTTGGGAAGTGATGTGCCTGCACTTAGAGGGATCATCGTGATTTTGTGCTCGTGGTAGTATACAACAAAAACATGTGCTTTTATCTTAACGTCTGTTTGGTATATATTGTGTGTTTTTGTGAGAAATATATTGCAAAATCTCTCTCTCTCTCTATATATATATATATCTACACCTGACTCTACAATATATAGGACATCGCTCGAATTGTTTATATGCAGGAATAGGTTGTACAAATAATTTGAAATTGACATTAACCACTAGGTGGCCACCCATCATTGTTTTTTACCATAAGGAGTCTCATTTTCCAGTTCTTACGGAATATACAAATTTATCTGAATTTCGATTGTTTTTCTGCTTGTGAACCTTTTAGGTTCTGCACAACAGGACTTCCTAGCGATGTCACCGTTGAGGTTGGGGATATGTCTTTCCACCTTCACAAGGTACTGTCCTTTTTTCTGTGGATGTCTATAAGCCATTAAGTATGCATTTACTGTTAATGAGTCCTACAATTGAAACTCTTTAGAGTTTTATTTGTTTAAGTCAGTAGCTACGAAAAACTGTCAAGATACTGGAAAACTGTTCAAAGTGCATGAGAGACGAATAAACTTTATGTAACATGCAAAAGTTATCCATTTAGATCCTATAAGAACAAATAAACAGTTCCTTGGTTTGAATGAATCTCTTGTCATATTCTGGATTCCTGTATTTTCCTGGTGTGTGCAAGAAATAAAGCAAAAATGGTTCCCTTTTGCTGCTTGTTCCTGTCTAGCAAATGTTCTCTGTCCATATCCTGTTGCAACAATAAATAGTTCCTTGCTTTGAATGAAACTTTCATCATACTTTGTTTGACTTGGTGTTTCCTATGTAAAGCTTCTTCTACTGGCATTTATGAAAGAATATGAAAATGGTTATAACCTTTTATTTCTGTTCCAATGCTTTTGCTTCACTTTCTTGCCTTGTATGCCTTTAATTAACCTTTTTACATGTTGATTATTTCCTCCATAACAGTGTCTGTTTCATTGCAGTTCCCTTTACTTTCAAAAAGTGCCTTTCTTGAACGGTCAATTGAAGAAAATTCTGACCAAGAAGAATGCATCATCAAACTAAATGACATTCCTGGGGGTGCCAAGTCATTTGAGCTAGTTGCAAGGTTCTGCTATGGTGTGAAAATAGAGCTTTCACCTGCAAATGTTGTCTACCTACGGTGTGCCTCAAAGCATCTAGAAATGATTGAAGAAGTAGCTGAGGAAAATCTAATTTTGTGAATATATAATTGTGATGCTTTTGTGAATATATAATTGTGGTGCTTTTGTATTTATGTGATGGATCTATGACTGTGGTATACTGATTAACTGTGTATGTCTTTATGATTTGTGTATAAAAATATGTGATTTGTGGTGCTTAATTAAATGTATATTATTATTAATAACAACTGTAAAAAGGGCGACTTTCTGTTGGTTGCTAAATGTATAGTATGACGACTTACAGTTGGTTGCTAAATCTATAGTACAACAACCCACGGTTGGTCGCTAAATATACAATATTAGTAACGGACGGTCGGTCGCTAAAAAGATGTCGGTCGCTAAAGCCTTTAGCGACGGCACTTACAGCGACCATCCTTATGGGTCGCTAAAAGTTTTTAGCGACCAACCGTAGGTCGCTGAAGGCCGTTTTAGCAACCAACCGTAGGTCGCTGTAACTGAACCGTCGTGTAGTGATGGTTGATCAAAAACTTTTTCGCTCAATAATTAGTAGTTTACTTTATATTACCGTATCTAGGCCCGATGTTATGTTTAGTGTTTGCATGTGTGCTCGATTTCAAGCTTCATATAGAGAGATTCACTTGAAGGCCACAAAAAGAATTCTAAGATATTTGAAGTATACTCCCAATATTGGTCTACGGTATCCCAAAGGTGCTTAATTTGAATTAATTGGATATTCGGATTCGGATTATGCGGAGTGCAAAGTTGATAGAAAGAGCACCTCCGGTTGTTGTCAATTTCTTGGAAGATCTCTTGTTTCATGGTCTTCTAAAAAGAAAAATTTTGTTGCTCTTTCTACCGCCGAGGCGGAATATATATCGACCGGTAATTGTTGTGCTCAATTATTATGGATGAAACAAACTCTATTGGATTATGAGATCATTTTTAAGAATGTGCCTCTCATGTGTGATAATGAGAGTGCGATAAAATTGGCTACAAATCCGGTCCAACACTCAAGAACTAAGCATATTGATATACGACATCACTTCTTGAGGGATCATGTTGGAAAGGGAGATATCTCTATATATTCAATTGGCATGGATGATCAATTGGCCGATATATTTACAGCCGTTGGATGAAACGAGATTTTGCACATTAAGAAGTGAAATGAATGTGATAGATCTCTCAAATGTGGCTTGAGATTGAACACACATGTGTAGTATTGCATTTCGCTTCTAAATATGCTCTCTAGGCAATTTATTGGGTATTTTTGATGAATTTTTCATTCTCGATTGATCTAAATAGTTTTATATGAAAATGTGTATTTCTCAAATACATAATGTGTATATGCATGCATACTAACCCTTGGATCGGTCAAAATATCCATATATGAGCATCAAATCAGATTTGAAATTCAAAATCAGAAAATGGACAAAGTTTGAAGTTTTGAGTATCAGGTCGCGGACCGTCCGCCTATGGACCGCGGACCGTCCGCCTATGGACCGCGGACCGTCCGCCGTATCAGGATCTGGACAGTCCGAGTCAGCAGAGCAGACTGTCTGAATTACCAGGGAGCGGACCGTCCGCCATCCCTGCGTGGACCGTCTGCGACAGGCAGTTAAGTTGGGCAGAGGCAGTCAACTTGTCACTTTCATCCGTTGCCTTCTCCTCTCACACTCTCCACACGTCTAAAGGAGACCCTCGTCGATTGTGAGTGGACCGTGAAGGGAACTTGCGCACGGACTGTCTGGAAGCTTGTTGGAAGTTCAACAATCATGTCTTCATCTCGGTATTTTCAAAATCTCTTGGATTTCATCTGATTTCTTCAAATTTAGGGATTCTTCGGATTTTCTTTCTGATCTAGAATTGAGCAATGGATTCACAAATCTGATTGGTGGAATTGCTAGTGCTACTCATTATGAATGTTGTGCAAAAATTTGAACGAGTTTGGATGGTTATTTTCTGTTGAATCGTTGATTGAATGATTGGGGCGGCTAGGGTTCTAGAGAATCGCCCTTAGACGGTCGCGGACCGTCCGCCAGGTGGGTGTGGACAGTCTGGCCCCTAGCGCGGACAGTCCGGATCCTGACAGAAAGTTGCACTTTCTTTCTCTATGATTGTGGCGTTATCAACAATTCACCTATGGTTATTTCTCACATCTATTGCAGTGGTTTGGGTGGTCTTCGAAAGAAGCTTGCTGGTCGTTTCAAATCAAAGCGCCCTCGTGCAGACGATGCAAACTATAATCCAACCACAGACTCAGAGGCCCAATCTTCAGCTGGGGGTAGCGTCTCTATGGACACAGAAGATGTTCCGCACACTCATCCTAACTATCCGATTGACATCACAGGATGGACGTATCCAAAGAGGAGATTCTCTATGGCAGAATATTGCTCCAGGAGGACTGTCAATCAATATGGTCTGCCCTCAAACACCAATATTCAATTCTTTCACACTCAGCTCCAATTTGATGTCTTTTGGGGCACACTGATGGATACCAACTTTCACAAGCATCAAGTGATAGATTGGACTTTTATGCTGGGACAATCAGTTATGGAGGACCTGATTCCAAAATTTGAGGCATGTGGTCTCTATCACTTTATGAGTCAGAGAACTGATTTCAGTGAGATGGCTGCAAAGAAATTCCTAGCCACTGCTGAGATTGATATCGATAAGGAATCCATCACATGGATGACTGGTTTCAAGAGGTATTCTGCAACATTTGCTGAATTTGCTACTGCAAACAGTCTGGATTATAATACAATTTCAGCTGGGATTGATTTGTACACTAAAGATAACTTTGAAGAATTTGTGCAATTCTATGAGCCAGCAAGGCTGGGAATTCCTAGAAGGTTTGGTGAGACAGCAGGACTGAGGCATCATCCTGCTGTGATTAACAAAATTACCAGAGTCACAATTTTTCCCAAGAGTGGAGACAAGAGCAAAATTAGAGACAAGTTCTGGAACATTATCCACCATGTCATTAATGGTGAGGTAATGAATGTTGTGCTATTCATGATGAGACAATTAAATGACCTCAAAATGGACAAAAACCAGAACTTAGCCTATGCTCCATACATTATGGCTCTCATTAAAGCCAAGACCAGATTTGAGGGGCACTGTGAGATAGTTCACACACCTTTTAGGCCCTTCAAGAATGAGATTGGGTTCCTCACCAGGCCTCTTACTCCCTTCCCAGATGATGAGGAAGAAGCTGGTTATGATACAGGAGAAGCTCCTGAAGCTGATGCAGAGCAGATGCCTCCTCCTCCACCTCCTCCACAGCCTCTGCAGTACTGGTAGCCTGGTCCAGGCTATTTTGACCCTTACTTTCAGAACATGCAGCAAGGGCTTCAGACCCACATGGATGGCCGCTTCCAGGGAATGATGACCCATATGGACCAGCGCATGGATGCCATGCAATCTCGCTTTGATGATAACTTGGATGCGATAAACTCTGAGCTTTCTGAATTTCGTAGTCATATCCAAGATCATGTCAATGATCCCATCATGAACAGACTAAACAACATGCAACAGAGTTTTCAGGACAACATGGGGGCTCTATCTAGTCAGTTTGACAATCTCTCTACTAATGAAAGCATGCAAGATATAAGTCAGAGGCAGCAGCAGCTCCAGTAGGACTTTGGGCAGTTCTCCTCTCTCTTTGACACCTTCAGCACTCACTATTATAGCATGTATCCTCCACCTGGTGGTCAGTGAGGCCCCTCCTTTGTGGCAATTGTTGCCAAAGGGGGAGAGAAGAGAAGAGAAGTTGTCATATTCAGGGGAAGCTCGCTCATGTGGACATTGAGACTATGCATGTGTCAAGCGTCCCGATCCTTTGGGACTCAAATGTGATACAATTACTAGTCTCAGGAGGCTAGTAACCACATTCCTTACTTCAAATAGTACAGAGTTCGAATAAAAGTTATTACAGTACCAGAGTAAAAGCTCGAGAGAGAGACAGAATTACAAAACGCAGTAGAAGATAAACTAGCCCAAGCCACAGGCAGAACAAGGTGCAGACACAACCCCCTTTAATCAAGCATAGCAGAAAAGAAGTCTTCAGCTGCTGAAAAATATAAATAAATCTGGGTGAATACACTAGGTATTCCGTAAGCCCATCCTGCCCGTAAAGAGAAAGGGACCTATATAATACATGCTTCATATGGTGGAGTTGAAGTCAGTCTTCTTTTTCCAGAGAAAGGCAATACTTTGATGGTTTTTCACAAAGAAGGAAATAGCACATTTTCACACTCAACCACCACTGAGCTTCCCGCTCCCGTGGCATTGTTTTCATTTCCAAAAACACACCCACTCACACATTTCCCTGTTCCCGGAGTTTATAAAACACTAATTGTCATACCACACCAGACTCGTCCATTCCAGTGGACACGGACTATTCGAATAGGTTTGAACTCTACGCAGAGGGGTACACTTTACCGACTAGTCCGATTTCTGCGATCCCACCGTCGTGAGACCCGAATGCCGAATCTCTTTCTTTCCTCGCACGTCCTTACCTTAACGGTTATACCGGAAGGAGTCAGGCCACCGCCATGTCCAAACCGGACAAAACATTCCCCCTCCTTATCCTCCCGGTGCTCCCCAGCCTTCATAACCCTGGGGTTTGGACCGTACGAGTTTAGATTGAGTGACTGCCCATACAGTCTCGAGTGGTTGTACTTGTCATGAGCACATGTAGTGAAGGATGACAAACCGGTCCTTATATGAGGGGACAATCCTTCTGCTCACATCTAACCCGGCTGAGCCATCACCTTAGGCCCTCCCCTAAACCAGGGAGTCCCTGATCATCCCACTCAAAAGGTGATGAGGGTGAATACCATTCATCATACACCTTTTTGAAAACATCGTTTAGTACAGACACTGCCCTTTTCTCATCCACATTTTGTACTCAAAAGATGTTTGTTAATGCAGGCTCACAATGCAAAAGATCCATCCCTTAATCCCGGCTTAGGTAGTGGTAGAAAGAATAGGTAATTTATGCATCAAGGGAAGAATGAACTTGCCTTTGTCGAAGTTCTCCTGGCACAAAAGATCTATTTCGGAGGGGTCGGGTTCCTGCCCTTCTTCCGGAGCTACAAATTCTGGAGGATCTGATCCCTCTTCTTCTAGCAAAAATAGGTAATGAACAGTACATCAATCATGGTGACTTGGTGGGGTGTGCCAATTGTTAGACATTATTATTTTGTGCCCTATAATTTATTTAGACTATTTTCGGTGCATAAAATATCAATATATACACATATATATAAAAATAGGAAAAGGAAAAGGAAAAAGAAAAAGGAAAAGGATTTCCTAGCTAGCTGGGCCGGGGGGAATTCGGCCCAGCCGAGCGCGGGCGCGTGCGGGCGCGCGGGCAGGCGGCCCACTTGGCCTGCCAGCGGGGGAAAGGCGCGGAGACGGCGTGGGGACGACGTCGTGGGTGTGGGCCCACGTGCTATAGGGAGGGGAGGGGATGGCGTTAGGAGGGGGTGATGGGGGGCGAATCGGTCGGAGCCCGACCACCGGTGAGGTCCGCGACGGTTCTCCGTCGTGTCCCAGTTCTGTGATGACGGAGTGGTGGCAAGGCACGGGTGGGGGTAGGGGATTACGGTGGTGGGGCCAATTTGGCTGGAGGGCGCTTGGGACGACCGATCCACGGCGAGGTGGCGGGCGCCCGTGGCGGCGGGATCGCCGGTGAGGCTGTCGGGCGTAATAGGGAAAGGGGATGGGTGTGTTGTGCTCGCGAGGGCACGGCGAAGCTCAAGAGCTACAACAATTGGACTAGAGCTCGGGCAGGCGGTGAAGGGATGGCTCGGGCTGGCGCAAGGGGACAGGGACGCAAGGTGCCAACTGTGCTGGCGAGCGAGTTAATGGCGAGACGACGGGGCGGTGGCGACCGGCGACGACCGTGTCGTTAGCCCGGTCACGGGCATGAGGAAGGTGCTGACAAGCGGGACCCGCTTGCTAGAGAGAGAGAGCGGTTGGGAGGGAGCGAGGGCGAGTGCAGCTGACGGGTGGGGCTGGGCTGGCAGCGGGAGAGGGGGCGCGGGAGAGAGTTGGGCCGGAAACGGCCCAACCGAGGGGGGGAGGATTTTTCCTTTTTCCTTTTCTATTTATATTTCTATTTCTTATTTCTATTTCTTTTGTCTCCTTTTCTTTTGAACAAATAATTAGCTAAATAATCTTAGGTGCTAAAAAAATATTCTATGTGAGGTGCTTCTAACAATCATAGTGTATGCATATGATGAGATGTCCTATGAGGTGGAGTCGAGGGAAAAATCAAGGAGGGGGGTTAGAAGATTAGGATTTCTAACCTTGGGGTTAAATTTTGGGATGTTACAATGTGCATGTTTACCATTTTATGTCTTATGCACTTGGTATTGGTTACTATTTGAACTTTATGTCTTATGCATATTGGTGAACTTTGTCTTATGCCTGTGGACAACTATCTGTAATATTCTGTGGGTTGAACTATGTGTGTTAAATCTTATGTTTAAATTAGTTCGAATTATTCTGTGAATGGTTGATCGAGGAGTGATTAAATTTGATGTGCTTACTTTACATATTACTTCTTGTATGCCTCGATAACCATGACTATAGGAAGATCTCCATCAAAACTCCGATCGATTATGTGTGTTGTATCTTCAACTAGAAATATCATACACACACATAGGGGGAGCTATTCCTACATTCTGAGTTTTATTGGGATTTATCTATCTATGGGACTGAACTTCAAATCAAGATAAGTCTTATGAAACTCATCTATAAAATTCTTCTTATACTTAAGGTATGAGGGAGATTTGAAAAACAAAACTTCCCTTGGATACAATGTGTAGTGTTGTCATCAATTACCAAAAACGGGGAGATTGTGAATCATCTAGGCCCCTTAGTGATGTTTTGGTAATTAATGACAACTGTTTGTGGACTAACGGTTCTTGGAGAAATAAGAATACAGGGTTGGACCACGTAGAATAGAAAATCTTGGAGATTTATAAGCATTGGTTGTGGATCAAGTGAAGGCAAAGGTATAACATAGGTTTTGTTTTTGCCGGTCTCCAGGAGTTTAGAGAAGATACTTGACCGGATTAGTAGGCTAGATAGCCGTATTATTAAGAGGGATCAATGACTTTGATCTGTGTAAAACTTAGTGCCTCATAGAGCACCTAGTGGTTGCATTTGCATGAGGACTAACAGCGCTTTCGATTTCAAGAGTTAAAAATCTTTTCAAAAGTGTGTTTGAAAATTGCTAAGTCTTGGGATAGGCGGACCGTCCGGGCCATGTGGGCGGACCGTCCGCGATCCTCCAGTGGGGTCCGGAGTATGTTTACTTCGGACTGGTCCTGTTCATTTGTACTGCGGATCGTCCGGACCTTGGGGCCGGATTGTTCGCAGTCCTGACCAGAGAAGGCTGCTCTCGGCACAGTCCTTGTATTATTGAGAGGACCGTCCGGCCTTGTAGGGCGGACTGCCACAGGTGCCAAATTGGTTTGGGCAGGGATTGTGTGGTTTTTGGGATTTGTACTATGGACTGTCCGGAGGATAAGCCCGGACAGTACTGACTCCCAGGTCACGGACCGTCCGGCCTTGTAGGGCGGACGGTCCGCATGTGTTAACTCCTCTTGGTCAGAGCTCTGGTGCTCCAAGTTACCAGGTCGCGGACGGTCCGGCCAAGGTGGGCGGACTGTCCGGACCTCACTTTTCTGACAGCTCTGACATATTTCAAACGGGAAAAATAGTCGTTATGAGTACGGTGGACCGTCCGGCCCTAGGGCACGGACCGTCCACGTGTGCGCAGAATGTGTGCTGTTTGCACATAACGGTTGGATTTGAGTGGTGTGCTATAAATAGAAGGGGAGCTCGTGTGTGAGGGTTCTCTTGGCCATTCCTTGCACACATTGAGCTCATTTGTGATCCTCCCACTCATTATCTCACACTCTTTGCTTGAGATTGAATTCTAGTGAGAGATTGATAGTTCCTAGTGCATTTGCATCCATTGGTGATTCTTGAAGCACTAGGTGGTACACCGAGCAAGCGTCATCGGCTTGTTACTCTTGGAGGTTGACGCCTTCTAGACAGCTCGGGTGTTGTCTCCGTCGAGCTCTCCAAGAAGGTTGTGGAGAAGTCGTGGTGTCGATTGTGAGGGGTTCACGCCTACCTCGCCGGAGCGGCAAAGGTGACATTAGTGGAAACGAGGTATTGAGTTATTTCTTGTCCACTTGGCTCAAAGATCAAGCCATGTCTTGATAGAGGAGCAAGTGAGAGCTCGAAGTCCACCTCAACGTGGATTAGGGGTGATCGGCAAATCACCGATACCACGGGATAAAATCTGGTGTCTTTATTTTCTTGCATTACTTATTGCCGTGCAAGTGATTAGTATTTTGCATATTGTTCTTCAAGTATACAATCACCTTAGTTGTTTCTCATAGATTGTTTACTTGTTATCACTAGAGAATTTATACCTCTTGTCATATTGATTAAATTTCTCTAGTGTTTTTGAATTTAGTCAAAACCGTCTATTCACCCCCCCTCTAGCCGGTGTCCTAGATCCTACAACCACTTTGGGCTAATGGTCACGCCGGCAAGGCTAAACGTCCGATAAGTTAAATGTTTGTCAATTCTATTTCTTAAACAAATCTGTGGACATGTAATCTTATATTACAGGCTTCTCAAGATGGCATCGAGCCTACCATTGTCCAGACGTATGTCGTGGGGCACAACGGTCCAGATCCGGATCACACAGAGATTCTTTGCGACGAGAATGCGACACAAAAGTGGGTACGTCCGAATACCGACTCGAAACTCTAACATTGCTTTTCAATTAAAATCAATGTTTTGCAGGGTCGCTATATTGAAACCATGCTAGAGAAACATGGACCAGACCTCGACTAGATGATAGTTGACTTCGACACGACCGACGACTTATGCGGCTGGTGGAGGCGTGCGACATGGGAGGTACTTTGTATTGTTGATTCATTTTATTTTGATAACTGTGATTCTACCCTATTATATATATATATTATAACACTATGTATAGATTTCCTATCGACGACAGCGTTGTGGACCGCTAAAGTTATAGTAGGAAGTCATCCTCCTCTCTCGGGACCAGTCGGCCTCGCCGATCATCTGCCCAAGAGGAGGAGATGCAACAAATGCGACAACATATGCAAATGATGCAATCACAACATATGCATATGTGGATGCATCAATAGGTAATAGCTCGACTTCAATTTAGTTATTTGTCAATTTTTTCAAATGATTCTAAATGCACAATTGGTAATTTGTTTACTTGTAGATGTACGGTAGTGGAGTACCTCAGGCCTCAGCAAGGCATTACTCCGACTCCACAAGCAAACCCCGCGTCTTCGCATGGTGATGCATCATAGGTAAACTTGTGCAACTTTATCAAATTAGAGTTCTAAATCATAAATATGACACTTATTGTCTTGGTACAGGGTTCTGGGACAGGCCCCCAGAACCAAATGATGTCCCAACAATGTCGTGGGTATATGCTTCGCAGATGATGCCTCAAATGCATACGCAGATGCCGTCTCAGATGCCTACACTGATGTCAGCGCAAATGACACTGTTGATGCTGCCACCACAGATGTCATGGGGATATCCTGCTATTGGTCCGTCACAAAAAATGCCTTGGGGATCTGCTCCATGGCCGACACAGCCACATTCATCACCTGGAGTGGTAAGTTAAGTCTACTTTGAGCTTTAGTTAACTAAAATGTAGTAAATCAAGCTAAATCTATATAGTAACATATGTACGACATCTTTTGTAGGGTTTGGGTTCACGTCCTACTCCGGACAATGCTACAAACTTCGTTGACCAGATCTTCAACACGACCAACTTGTGTCCCGACGACCCACCTCAAGCTTGATGGACTTGTAGACTTGTAGACTTTTTATGTGATGTTTGGATCTGTTTATGCGATGTTTGAACTTGTGTCGTGTGGACTTACGAACTATTGTGTATATTTGTGTGTGAACTTGTGTTTGAAACTTGTTTGGACTTATGTTTTGGACTATTGGGCATATATGTATGCAGGTTTTAAAATATAAACCTTGTTCTAGAGACTTCCCATCTGAGGAGGGTGCCAGACAATGGTTTATATTTTAAAAATGATAATAAGAATAAGAACGTCAGCCAAGCTAACGTTCTTAAGTCCACGTCAGCTAACTTAAAGCCACATGGCAACACCCGTGGTTGGCTGGACGGCTATTTAAGAACGTCGTCTACCGTGGCCAAGGTACTTGTGCATTAAGTACGTCGACCCTCCGACGTTCGTATGGCCACGTGGCTCGCCCACGGACCCCGACCGAGTGCCACATGGCTCATAGTTAAAAGCGTCGGCCTCTTGGTACCGACATACTTAAGGCAGTAAGAACGTTAGTTTTTTCATGGCCGTCGTTTTTAATTTAAGAATGTCGGCCCCGACGTTCTTAGTTGTTTAAATACGTCGAATACAATACGGCCAGGAACCGATGTTCTTACTCTAATAGGCCGACGTTCTTAGGTTAAGAACGTCGGCAGCCGATGTTCTTAACCTAAGAACGCCAGCCTATTAGAGTAAGAACATTGGTTCCTGGCCGACGTTTTTTCTTGGTTTTCCTATAGTGTTTGTCATAAATCTCCAAAAAAGATATAAAGGATATAAAGGAAAAAAATATGATTAGGCAAGATTTGAACACACTATCATGAAAAAGGTCCTTAGATGCACAAAGGTAATAGAGGAGTGAAATGAAGTGATGTACCTTCGTGTTTTATCTTTTCAAGGGGGTCCAGACTTGTGTTGAATTTATAATTCATTTGCAAGCTCTTGTTATCATAGTTTGATATAGATCTAAGATATCAAATGAAGATTGTCATACTAATTGTAAGATAAATCTTAATACCTGGAGTCTATATGTAACCTAGCATTTTCTTATCACAACAAGAGATAGCACGAAAATTGTGCAAGTATAGATTCTACAACTAGTGATCATGTATAAAAAAAATACCAATTGAAAACCACAAATTGATACAATCTGGTAGATAACTAGCATATTAAACTAAGTTCTCGTATTTTAGTACATACATATGATTATACATATTGAGAGTACTTATTTACAATTTAAAGTATATTTAGCATAAAAGGAGTATCAATTGAAGATAATCATGCAACAAGGAATATATGTACTATTTAATCAATCAAGTTTTAGATAGGAGAATTTATAAGTTATGCTACTTTAGATATTTAAAATCTAAAAGAATATGATACATATTTACTAAACTTGGACGACGTCGGAGTAGCATAGTATATTGTGTGTACTTACTATATGAATTTCTGCTGATGTACTTCGATGAGCATGGTATATTGTGTGTACTTACTATTTGAATTTTAAACTCTAGAAGTTTGTTCTCTAGATCCATGAATCAGCATAATATGAACAGTAAAATGCTTTGCTTGAAATATAAAACTAAAACGAATGCACTTCTGTTAGTAGAAATCAAAGTATTCAGTTCTTAGCTATGAAACAGATGGTCGCCATTTCAGTTTGCATACTTTCAACTGAACTACTTTGTTTGCATACTCGTCTACAAATTCTTTTTGCTGAAACAGCCTCCTACACTATGTGCATATTAAATAATTATGTCATGTTAATTCTCTTAAATGATATGTCGTGTCATCAAAAAATCTGATGTATCACACTATTAAATATATATATGAAATCACCATAAAACCACTATTATGAATAGGCTAAGTCTGTTTTCTGTTGAAGTCAGTCTAACTTAATAGACAAGGACATGCTGGCTTAATCCAGGCGACGGGCGCAACAGAGTACTGACCCGTGGAGGCAGAAAGCAGGCGGCACAACATCAGTAGTTCCGACGTCTACAGATCTCATCTTCTCATCTCAATCGAGGATTTCATGATATGTCATGTCATCAATCAATCGTAATAGTCAGGACTGAGCCCTTGTGTCGCTTCGCCCTCGCCTTACGAGTTATACGAGAGCAATGAATATAGCTATGCAGTACGATTGTGTTTAAGATTGGTAAAGTTGGATCATTAGATAAACCTTTAAAAACATTTAGATAAATTATTTTGTTTATTAAGCTATCTCTAGCATAAATCATTTTGTTTATTAAGTTATCTCTAGCAGTTTTATTCATCTCTGTCCTGTATTCAAACTCCACTCCACGAACCATATAGTTCATAGTGCAAAACAATATTTTAATAGTACAGTCTACGGTATAAAACAGTTATATTTTTAAAACTATTTAAATTGGTATATTATAAACTACGGCACCACCTACATATATGGGGAGGGGGCCAAGATCCGATGCACATGTGCTCCCGAGGGCCGGGCCTGACCATCAACATACTGGAGAACCAGATTTTTGACATATTGTCAGCGCTAGAGGCATCGCACCGATTCAACCAAATGAACCAGCAATCCTTGCATATGTATGCAGAAAATTGGGGCTATCTAGAAGTCCTTGATCATTATTAATGACCACAAACGGAGGTACACTTAAGAAAGTTAAAGGCATAGCCTAAAATGGCTCTTGAACAGAGGATGAACCAAACTAGCATCATGCAACAACATACATAAAGGTTGACAGTGCCGCGGTGTAGTCATCATCGATGGCGGCATCCATCAGCTATCACCGTTCTGCTGCCCATAACTGCAAGATCCTGAAGGCGGGAAGGAGAAGGGGTTCTCAGAGATGTCAAATCCAGGGCGAGTGAAGTCGTCAAACGCGCCAAAGCAATTATCAAAGCTCAGCGGCGAGAGATAACCACGCACGTCATCAGCCATTTTCATGTCGAGGTTCAATAAACCATCAGACGAGCTACACGGGAAGCTATACACCATGCTCCTCGCCATTTCATTCGTTGGTTCGCCGTCCTGAGGCTGCTCTGAACCTTCTGGTACATCCCCGTCTTCCACGGGGAGCGCAGGTGTGTGGCCTTGGAAAAGCGCAACATGTCCAAAAAGCTTGTCCTTCCTGGAGAAGGTCGTTCCGCAAGAACAGAGCCACTTGTCACGACCACAGTGCTTCTCATGAGTCTTCAAGTCCGCGATGACAGAGAACTTCTTGGTGTTGCAACGGCTGCAGGTGTAGCTCTTGTCACAGTGGCTTCTCTTGTAATGGTTCTTCACACACAAGATTGTTTTGAGAGGCTGGAACTTCCTGTGCTCCTTGTTCCGTTTGCAACCCACAAATGGGCATGAGTACCTTGTAACCGGTGCATGATCTGCACCATAATCTTTTGTGGGTTTGGCAAGAGCAGCTGGAGTCTTGTACTCATCTCCATGGCCCCTCATGTGCATCCTTAGGTTAGCATCTCTTTTGAAACCCTTACCACAGATCAAGCAGAAATGAGTATGTGGTGCTAAAATCTCCTCCTTTTCCAGTTGCAAGATTACATATGAACCAGGGGGGAGATTCTCTCCCTCACCACCATCGTCACTCTCCTTCACATCATGGTCCTCCATCGGAGTCAGTTCAGACCCTTCCCCACCACAGGGATTTGGGCATTTGATCAGCTCATCTCTTTCAGCTTGACTAGTATTAAGGGTATTCATCAGCTCCTCATAATCAGAAGTTTTTCCTGTGTCAGGAATATCGGTCTTGCTGTCTACGCTTGGTCGCTGATTAGCATTCATGCCAAAGCCCGTAGGAGAACCAAGAGTGTTGCCAAGCTGCCTGACTGCTGGATTGCTGCTAAGAAGTGGGTTCTTCATTGAAGGGAGCAGCGAACCCGCAGTAGATATGAGCTGGATTATAATGCTAGTGAGGTCAGCGGTTATGAGCTGCTGCTTTGCAGCTACCTCACAGGAACCACCAGCTACTTGGTTCTCTCGGTTACTCATGGACTGCACAATATCCTTTACCTGCTTGATCTTCTGCTCAAGGAAGGTTAGGTTGCTCACTATTGCCTGTGGGTTCCAATCTGTATTCTGTGAAGGATTTGATTCAAAGTTGTTGCCAAATTTAGCTTCATTGTCATTAGGAAGATACAAACTAGAGGGAGGCCCAAAAAATGGAGGAATGCCTGGCAAAGATTGACCAGGTCTTGGAAAATAGAACTGCTCCACTAAATTGGGGCGGAGAGTCTGTTGGTTAGGGTCAGCATTCCTTGCCATGCTGCTTGCCATCGATGAAGAAGCTTTCATGGCGGCTTCCAAACTTGACATCCCGCCTTCCATTTCGATCCAACACCACTCGAGTTCTGCTTCAGTATGCTCTTCTACTTCAGGAGGTACAATCACCGGGCATAGAATTGTTCTATTGGGTGAGTATGTAACTCTGCAACAGAGAGATTCAGAGATTATAAGCCGCAGAACGTTAGATTCAACATGTCATAGACAAAGATGGAAGGAAGCTATGACTCAAATGGCCCTTCTCATATCAAATAGGGAAGGTATATAATTTTTCAGGAACCAAGTGGGAAGTTAAAACGATGTCAGATCCCCTGGCCGCCGGCGAGTCGCCGAGGCATGAGGCCGTTCCGTCGACGGTGAAGACGCCGAGGTCAGGGACTCCGACGCGCCAAGGTAAGTTTTCCCAGGACGAATCCCAGGTCCGTACACAGGTTTGGGTGGATTATGATTTCTGTTATTTTCTCCACAACCTTCTCCAATCGGTTACAAGTTTATATAGTCAGCTATTAACCGGCTAATCATCTAGCTGCTAGAACCTTCTTAGGCTATATTGGCCTAGATCTACTGGTACACGAATTTTCTGATTACAACTATCACTTCTCCCCTTTTCTTCATATGCTGCTGCTACTAGGCACATTCCTAGAGTCATGACAAACGATAGTAGGTTCACCAGCTAGCCAAGCTTACTTGTCCGGATAATAACGATAGTCTTAGGCCCTGTTTGAATTCAATAGAGCTAATAGTTAGCTGCTAAAAAACACCCTCAGCTATAGTGCAGCTAACGATTAACTGCATTGCACCTCAACTACCCATTAGTCCATTAGCTGGTTCAACCTAGGTAAAATTAGCTAATATTTAGCCAGCTAATTTCCCTAGAGTTTTTTTTAGCTAGCTAACTTTTAGCTCTAGTGCATTCAATCAGGCCCTTAAACCAGTGGCGGAGCCGCGGAGCGCTGGAGCTCCTGCCTTTTCAGGAAAGAACTTTTCTTCTTCTTTACTGATAGGTAACTTCTCATAGATCTTCTTCACTAATAAGATAATCTAATCTGAATACTGACATATCTATGGCCAGAAGGGAAGCACATCCCAAAAGGCCAGACCTCAGCAATATTTAGTAAATAAAGGAGCATGGTACCTAGTTGAGGCAAACAGAAGGATGGATGAAAACTTCAAGACACGCAACCCAAAGGTCGATCAAAGAGTTGAGTCGTGAGAGGATTATGACTGTTCAGTTCAATCAAAAGACCCTAATGAGATCAAATCAAAGATCCCAAATCTCCTAATAATCAAATAAAGGTTCAGTAAACAACTTCCCTTGTTTGTCCCCACTATGAATTTCAAGAACAGGAAGCAGATCAACCCAACACAAAGAACAGAGATTCCAGATCACGAGATATCAAATCCTCACGCTGTCATGCATCGTCCTTTCCCCATACCTCAAGATGCTATTCCGCCAAAAAAAAGGAGATATTTTATCGTTTATCTTTATCAGATGCCCTGGGCCCAGATCAGACAAAGCAGGCAACAGTAGAGGAAATCATCACAGGGAGGACAAGCAATACAGAACCCAAATTACCGTCGCCGGTGCTTGAATACATGTTCTTGTTTGAATCCAGCGTGACGGAATTACGGAAACAGGAAGAGAAGTTCGTAGATAAACAATTCGGAAGTGGACTTACCTAGCAGCAGGATGGAATTGCGGCTCCCGGCCGAGAAAATGGGAGCCTCTAAGGCAGGTGCGGTGGGTTTATAGGAGGAAGGAGCCCCGAGCCTTCCTGTCTGCTCCCACCTCGTTGACCCCTCCCATCTCCTCTCCTCCCCTCTCGAGGTCCGGTGCGGACTGCGGTGCGCCCCCACCAACCCAGCGCGGCGCCGTGACGTGCTCCAGCTGCTTCTACTATCCCGTTTGGTGTGGGTCCATGAGGTCAGACTCGCCATCAGCGTCAGTTCTCCAGCGCCGCACGGGAAGCACAGATAAGAAAAGAGAGGAGGGGTGCGCCGGTGGCTCAAGTGACAAGTGAGGCGTTGCGTCGTCAGATCATGTGCGGAGCGGTGGGTCCACTCCCCGATTCGAGGGAGACAATTGTATTTTTAGCAGGGATGTAATTAGATTGAATATGGACGGATACCGAATCATATTTATTTTTATATTTTTATTTAGATCCGAATTCAAATACGAATAGCTTCGGATATAAATATGAATATTCTCAGATACAAATATAGATAGTTATGTATCGAATACGGAACTAGTCAGACACGAATATTATCGGTAACGATTTTTTGTCAGATACCGTGTAAAACATCATTCCACACATATCACGGTTGTAATCATTTATCCACTCCTTAAGTCCAAATATTTTTTACATTATATGTGTACATATGTCGAGTTTTTGTAAAAATTCATGAATTTTAGGTTGTGTGTATTATTAATTTATTTTGCATAAAATCATCAAAATGCAAATAAGTTACTAAGATTAATAAAAATTCTATAAGAATACAAACTCAAGTCTCCACGTGAAAATGGTAAAGTGAAGTATTGATTATGTTGAAACTTTGATAATTAGAGTGATTTCACGTGTAATTCACGCAACAAGTGAAATAAAAGAAACACTAGCATATTGTAGATTTTATGGTCCAAAATTTTTGTAGGATTATACGTGGACATATGTTATGTCTCTATAAAATTTTATGAATTCATGAGGCTATTCGTGTATTATTAATTTCTTTCTAAAAAATCAATAAAATGCACACAACTATCCGGATATCCGAGAAGATTTATGTGATAAGATATCCGGATATTCGATATCCGACGGATATTAGACATATTGTATTCGAATTCGATATCCGAACAGAATATCGGTATTCGTATCAGTTATTCGAAAAAGTCCGGATATCTGAAAATTTCATCTGAACGAGTGTTCGCCATCTTCGAATCTGGATCCGGACGGATATTTTCAGAACCATATTGCATCCTAATTTTTGGAACTACAAACATGGTGTTTCGCACTAATACCATCCTAAATAATTGTTTTGCGGAAATGGGATTAAAAACATCTTTTAATTGATTATACTACCATGTATCGTAATTGTTTCCTTTTTCTAATTCATCTCTAAAGGAAATAGGTGACGCCTAAGAGGGGGTAAAATAGGACTTCTAAAACTTTCTCTAAACTAGGCCGCAAATAAATCCTAGAGCAAAACCTATACAAATAAATAATTTATAATGTGCAAACTGATTTTGTATAAGTGTTGCTATCTCTGCCACAATGTCTAAGTTTCAATCTTAGACAATCTAAGTATAAAGACAATAAAAGGGAATTAGGCTTACATCTTTTTTCTAATTGATTTTGATGGTTGAATTGCCCAACACAAATAATCGGACTAACTAGTTTGCTCTAGTCTATAAGTTTTATAGGTGCCAAAGGTTCACTATAAGCCAATAAAAAGACTAAGAAATGGTTCAAACAAAGAGAGCCAAAGACATCTCAAAAGGCACCCTGGTCTGGCGCATCGGACTGTCTGGTGCACCACCAGACAGTGTCTGGTGCACCAGGGCACTCAACGCTGAACTCGCTACCTTCGGGAAATTCAGAGGGCGCTCCGCTATAATTCACCGGACTGTCCGGTGAAGCACCGGACAGTGTCTGGTGCCACACCGGACTGTCCGGTGTGCCAGCGGAGCAACGGCTACTTCGCGTGCAACGGTCGACTGCAACGCATTTAATGCGCGCCTGCGCGCAGAGGACATAGCACGCACAGTTGGCGCACCGGACAGTCTACAGGACCTGTCCGGTGCACCACCGGACAGCCCAGAGGCCCCACAAGTCAGAGCTCCAACGATCGAACCCCAACAGTCTGCTGACGTGGCTGGCGCACCGGACTGTCCGGTACGCCATGCGACAGCAGTCTTCCAACGGCCATTTTTGGTGGTTGGGGCTATAAATACCCCAACCACCCCACATTCAATGGCATCCAAGTTTTCCACCTTCAACACATTACAAGAGCTATAGCATTCAATTCTAGACACTCCAAAGAGATCAAATCCTCTCCCAAGTCCAAAGACAACTCAAATCAATAGTGGCTAGTGAGAGAGTGATATTTGTGTTCATTTGAGCTCTTGCGCTTGGATTGCTTCTTTCTCTCATTCTTTCTTGTGATCAAACTCAATTGTAACTAAGGCAAGAGACACCAATTGTGTGGTGGTCCTTGCGGGAACTTCGTGTTCTGTTTGATTGAGAAGAGAAGCTCACTCGGTCTAAGTGACCGTTTGAGAGAGGGAAAGGGTTGAAAGAGACCCGGTCTTTGTGACCACCTCAACGGGGAGTAGGTTTGCAAGAACCGAACCTCGGTAAAACAAATCATCGTGCCTCGCTCTTTATTTGCTCACGATTTGTTTTGCGTCCTCTCTCTCGGACTCGTTTATATTTCTAACGCTAACCCGGCTTGTAGTTGTGCTTAAGTTTATAAATTTCAGATTCGCCCTATTCATCCCCCCTCTAGGCGACTTTCAATCGGTATCAAAGCCCGATGCTTCATTAGAGCATAACCGCTCGAAGTGATGTCGGGAGAATCCGCCAAGAGGGAATTCGGGACCGGCGAGAAGCCCGCCACAAGCCATGGGAAGGCTCCATCCGGGGAGTCCGCCAACAAGGTGAAGGGATCCCCTTCACACAACAAGTCACGTTGGAGCGGTGACAAGAAGAAGAAGATGAGGAAGGTGGTCTACTACAAGACCGACTCCTCGTCGCCATCCACCTCCGGCTCCGACACGCCGTCCATAACTTCTAAGCGCCATGAGCGCAAGAAGTTTAGTAAGATCCCCCTACGCTACCCTCACATTTCTAAGCGTACTCCATTACTTTCCGTCCCATTAGGCAAACCACCTATGTTTGATGGTGAAGATTATAATATGTGGAGTGATAAAATGAGGCATCATCTAACCTCACTCCACACTAGCATTTGGGATGTTGTTGAGATTGGAGTACAGGTACCATCACCAGGGGATGAAGACTATGATTCGGACGAGGTCGCCCAAATCCGACACTTCAACTCTCAAGCCACCACTATACTCCTCGCCTCTCTAAGTCGAGAGGAGTATAACAAGGTGCAAGGATTAAAGAGCGCTAAGGAGATTTGGGACGTACTCAAAACCGCGCACGAAGGAGACGAGGTGACCAAAATCACCAAGCGGGAAACGATCGAGGGGGAGCTCGGTCGCTTCCGGCTTCGCCAAGGGGAGGAGCCACAAGACATGTACAACCGCTTGAAGACCTTGGTGAACCAAGTGCGCAACCTCGGGAGCACTAATGTGATGACCATGAGATGGTCAAGGTTATTCTAAGATCCCTCGTTTTTCTTAACCCTACTCAAGTTCAATTAATTTGAGGAAATCCTAGATATACACTAATGTCTCCCGAGGAAGTAATAGGGAATTTTGTGAGCTTTGAGTTGATGATCAAAGGCTCAAAGAAAATCATCGAGCTAGATGGTCCTCCGCGCCCGAAGCGCAACCGGTTGCATTCAAGGCAACAGAGGAGAAAAAGGAAGAGTCTACATCAAGTAGACAACCCATCGACGCCTCTAAGCTCGACAACGAGGAGATGGCACTCATCATCAAGAGTTTCCGCCAAATCCTCAAGCAAAGGAGGGGGAAAGATTACAAGCCTCGCTCCAAGAAAGTTTGCTACAAGTGTGGTAAGCCCGGTCATTTTATTGCAAAATGTCCACTATCTAGTGACAGTGACAGGGGCGACGACAAGAAGGGCAAGAGGAGAGAAAAGAAAATGTACTACAAGAAGAAGGTCGGCGATGCCCATGTGTGTCACGAGTGGGACTCCGACGAGAGCTCCTCCGACGAGGACGCCGCCAACATCGCCGTCACCAAGGGACTCCTCTTCCCCAACGTCGGCCACAAGTGCCTCATGGCAAAGGACGGCAAAAGGAAGAAGGTAAAATCAAGATCCTCCACTAAATATGCTTCCTCTAGTGATGAAGATAATTCTAGTGAAAATGAGGAGGATAACTTGCGCACCCTTTTTGCCAACCTAAGCATGCAACAAAAGGAAAAATTAAATGAATTAATTAGTGCTATTCATGAGAAGGATGAACTCTTGAACACCCAAGAGGACTTCCTAATTAAGGAAAATAAGAAGCATGTTAAGGTTAAAAATGCTTACGCTCTAGAAGTATAAAAATGTGAAAAACTATCTAGTGAGCTAAGCACTTGCCATGATACTGAAGCGTCCCGATCCTCTGGGACTCAAATGTGATACAATTACTAGTCCCAGGAGGCTAGTAAACACATTTTTACATCAAATGATTCCAGATCTGCTTAAACGAGACAAACCTATAAAGGTGGCGAACAACTTTAAGAGTTGGTCCACAACTTGGGACATATCATCAGAGTGGGGCTGAAGCAGCTCGATATACGCAGTGAAGCAATTCAGCGGTCCAACAGCCACAGGCAAGGTTAGGAACAGTCGTAACTCTTACCCGATCTCCTTTTTCTGAAAAACAACAAATAAGCAAGGGTGAGTACAAACGTACTCAGCAGCCCACCTTCACCCGCGGAATGGGGAAATCAGATATAATGCATGGAATATGTGGAGCTCAGGATATTTTGCAGAAACAACAATATTTTATGCAGAGTTGTTTTGAAAAATTTTTTGTATTTTTGCAAAGCGCATCCTCTCCAAAAGGAGCAGGAAGTTTTTCAGTATTATAACAAAATCCCCTGGACTAAACCATCCAGGTATCTCAGCAGTTTCCACTGGTTTTCATTTTCAAAAACAGCTACTGGACTTCCCGTCCACCATAGCTTACGGCTCAACCGCCGAACCTTTTTAAAAACCACTTTTCAAAAGCATCTCTTTTTTTGGAAAACAAAACATTAATTGCCATACCATACCAGACTCGTCCATTCCTGTGGACACAGACTATTCGAATAGGTTTTCAAACTCGGCGCAGAGGTGTACACTTTACCCACTACTTCGGCTCTGCGATCCCATGGCCAATGAGACCCGAATCCGACTCTCTTTCTTTCCCCACACGTCCTAACCTTAACGGTTATCCGGAAGGAGTTAGGCCACCACCATGTCCAAACCGGACAAAACTTTCCCCCTCCTTATCCTCCCGGTGCTCCCCAGCCTTCATAACCCTGGGGTTGGACCGTACGAGTTCAGATTGAGTGACTGCCCACACAGTCTCGAGTGGTTGTACTATTAAAGAGTACAAGTAGTGAAGATGACAAACCGATCCTTATATGAGGGGACAATCCTTCTGCTCACGCCTAAACCAGCTGAGCCAACACCTTAGGCCCTCCCCTAAACCAGGGAGTCCCTGATTATCCCACTCACAAGGTGATAAGGGTGAAAACCCTTCATCACACACATTTAAAAAGCATTTTCTTTTGAAAACTCACACCTGTTCTCAAATCATTTCAAACATATATATCAGGGATTGATTGCGGCAAGCGGCTGGGTGGCCATAATAACTTGTCTCAAAATCATATCATGCATAAAATAACAGGCTGAGGGTTGTGGTTGAAAAATCATAGGTAATTTATGCATCAAAGGGATCCAGTGAGCTTGCCGTGCTTATCCGGCGAAGGGGGAAGGAGAGCTCGCGGAACTGGCTTCTGGCTCCACCGCCTGGCGTAGACTTGCAGATCTGGCCCCTACGAGATGGCACGAACGCTCTGATAACTATGCAACATGAACAAGCAAACATACAAACAAGCAAGTATACCATCAAATATTTAGTATAGTGGTCAGAATAGCGATATATTGATGGGTAGAGTCTTGAGTAGAATCTGTGTCATGTGGTGTTGTGATATTACTGGTGGTGGAGCGGAGGTGCTTACCAGGAGGGTGGACTGGAGGCGAAGCGACACTATGCGTGTAGCCGGCAGAGCAGAGTAACTGAGTGGGTGGGGTGTTTGCCTTGGTTGAGGGTGTTGAGTGTGTGTGGAGAGGGAGAGGGTAGCTGGGTGTATTTATAGCTGGGTGTATGTGGTGCAGCACAGTGAAGTTCACTGTTGGTGAGAATAGTGACGAATAAATTGTCTGACTTAGTATGAACAGGAGAGTTATAGGCAGAATATGGGACAATAGTATTTTGGGAGTTTTCTGGAATATGGGCCATGCTTAAGGGATGACATGGTTGGATGGGGAATAGTTTGATAAGAATTTAGAAACGAGGATTATTGGAATCTGAGTTTGGAGGCCTGGTTCGAAGGAATCTTAAAGTTAAGCATGCTCAACTTGGAGAAACCTGGGATGGGTGACCAGATGGGAAGTTCCCTACTGGAAGGAAAATCACAGTCACCGGAGTTCGTATGGCTGGAATATGGGTCTGGCTGGTCTTAGGTGGACTGGACAGCATGATGTATGAGTAGTTGAAATTTGGGGTGATCGGCTAATCGATGAATAGTAACGATGAATAGTGACGACGAAAAAGTTACTAGATATCATCGATGAGTAGTAACGATGATGAATAGTAACGATGATGAATAGTAACACTAAATAGTAACGATGGTGAATAGTGTCAGTGAATAGTAATGGTGAATAGTGATGGTGAATAGTCGTATGAACGAACGATGAACGATGAATAGGAACTATGAATGAACGATGAACGATGAATAGGAACTATGAACGAACGGACGAACGATCGAATGATCGGACGAACGAACGATCAGAATTTCGGCAGCATAACCACAGGACAAAGATTATCTGGAAGAACGATGAATAGGGACCATGAACGATGAATAGGAACTATGAATGAACAATGAACGATCGAATGATCGAACGAACGAACGATCGGAATTTCGGCAGCATAACGGTAGGACAAAGATTATTTGGATGAACGAACGGACGAACGATCGAGTGATCGGACGAACGAACGATCGGAATTTCGGCAGCATAACGGCATGACAAAGATTATCTGGAAGAACGATGAATAGGGACTATGAACGAATGATGAACGATGAATATGAACTATGAACGAACGATGAACGATCGAATGATCGAACGAACGACTGGAATTTCGGCAGCATAACGGTAGGAAAAAGATTATTTGGACGAACGAACGGACGAACGATCGAACGATCGGACGAACGGACGAACGGACGAACGAACCATGAACGATCGGACGAACGAACGAACAAACTAAGAACAGGGGACGAACGATCAAAGAACGATCGAACGATCCTTGTGCTAGTGTGTGCTTGTGTGGAACATGGAGTGGGTGTGTGTGGGGGGGGGAGAGTTGCCATGAAATGGCTTGGGGTGGGATGAGAGGAGGCCCTTGCCCCTCTATTTATAGCCATGGTGGGGGGATTAGGGGGAGGGATGAGAGAATTAGTGGGAGGATGAGAGGATTAGTGGGAGATTAGCATGTATTTGTCTTGCATAAGTGAGATTAGCTTGTAGAGCTCACCGTATGACACTGGAGACATACATATACGTATGAGCATGAGAAAAGTTATGAAGAAAATATTTGTAGGGACTTGAAAAATGATTATGAAGGTATTTCTTAGGAAGAAAATACTTGGAGATATATTGGTGGAATATTTGGGCAATATTTCTGGAAAGAATTTGAGGGGGGTCACTGAGGAAATATCTGGGCAGTATTTCTGAAAAGAAATTGAGGGTGATCACTGGGGAAATATTTGTAGAATATTTTGAGGAGGATTTTGGAAAGAATATAGACCACTATATTTTATTTGCTGATATCAACTTGCAAACAAACATTTTGAAATGAAATTTGAAATTCATTTTGAATTTAGAGCAAGTTTGAGAAAATTCCAAGATTTGAATTTTTGGGATGCTACAAATCTACCCCACTTAAAATGAATCTCGTCCTCGAGATTCGGCTTAGAAGGGTTATGGGTATAGCTTTACTTCAGCTACATATCTTCACTTTGCGGACTCTTCGAGGAGATGGAACTTCAACAAAATCTGGCCTTTCAGGAGCATCCGGTTGCTGATTGCAAGCGCTGATTCTGGCTACTCAAAGATCATCTTCAGGCTTCTAGGTTTCGCTTGGCAGCTAGTTTATTGAAGAAGCATCGATGCCAACACGCAAACCTTTCTCTTGCGAACTTCCACATGGATTCCTTCCTTGATTGGTCCTCTGGTGCTTCATCAACAAAACTTGGGTGACCACTTCTCATCCAGAAACTTATATGCTTTGATGATCTGGTCCTCCACAAGCTTGCTATAGGCCTTCTTCTTTTTCTCCATAGCAGGAACCTTATTGGAACACTACCCCACTTAAAAAGAATGAGGGTAGAACTCTTGAATCTTGGGGATTTGAACTCCTTGAAGTACCACATAACAAGGGTGTTACGGGGCCTTCTTCTGTTGTTGCTGCTTGAGCAGGCTGTGGAGAGATGACTGACATAGGGTTGATTCTGGGAGAACCTTCTTCTTATCTTCTCTTCACTATCTTCTTTTCTCTTCTCACTTTTCACTTTTCACTGCCTCTTTCTTTCTCTTTGCTCTTCCCACTGGAGGAGTCTATCGATGAGTATTACCACTACCGGAATCCGTGCCTTTGCCGAGTGCCGAAGGCTTTGCCGAGTGTTTTTTATCGGGCACTCGGCAAAGCAGAATTTGCCGAGTACCGCCCTCGGCAAAGTTCTGCGCTCGGTAAAGAGTTAGTTTACCGAGTGTAGAACACTCGGCACATCCAAGCACTCGGCAAAGACTGCTTTGCCGAGGGTCAAGCACTCGGCAAATACGGCTCTCGGCAAAGGGCCGTTAGCGGCCGTCTACAACTGACGGCCGTCAGTCTTTGCCGAGTGTCAAATATCTGGCACTCGGCAAACAGGGTCTTTGCCGAGTGTCCTATGTAGACACTCGGCAAATCATTTTTTTATTTTTTTTATTTTGGTCACCAAACTTTTTGTGGTATGTTCCAACACTATGTAGACCAACATGTACCATTTTGGGACAATTATAACAGTGTTTTCTATACCTAGTACATTTAGTTTGTTTATTTGAATTTCTTCGGAAAATTCAGATTTGAACTGCAGGTTACTCGAAACTTGGAAAACCGTGCATGCAAAAATGATATTCATGCTACTTAGCACAAGTTACGACCGATTTCAGGAGCGGACCGGAAACTTCGAGCACCATGCTCACTCAACATGACCGTAAACTTGCCATCCAGGTGTTTAAAAATTGTATAAAACATAAACAAAGTCAGAAAATCATGAAACCTGTCCACGTGTCATGATATCATATGTAGAGGCTGTGATAAAAATTTGAAAAAGTTTCGAGAAAGTTGTAACGCACTATGTGTACAAACCTAAGAGATCCACATTGAAACTCTATGATTTCATGTGTGGTTCTCTTAGGTTTCTACACATAATGTCTCACAACTTTCTCCAAACATTCTCAATTTTTTATCACAACCTGTACATATGATATCATGACACGTGGACAAGTTTCATGATTTTCTGACTTTGTTTGTGTTTTATACAATTTTTAAACATGTGGATGGCAAGTTCACGGCCATGTTTAGTGAGCATGTTGCTCGAAGTTTTCGGTCCGCTCATGGAATCGGTCGTAACTTATGCTAAGTAACATGAATATCATTTTTTCATGCACGGTTTTCCAAGTTTTGAGTGACCTGCAGTTCAAATTTGAATTTTCCGAAGAAATTCAAATAAACAAACTAAATCTACTAGCTATTTCAAACTCTGTTAAAATTGTCCACAAATGATACATGTAGATCTACATAGTGTAGGAACATACCACAAAAAGTTTGGGAGACAAAATAAAAAAAATACAAATGCACTTTGCCGAGTGTCTAGGGATGACACTCGGCAAAGACTTCTTTGCCGAGTGCTAGATGTGTGACACTCGGCAAAGAGGTAGTAAAGAACCTTTGCCGAGTGCCGCAACGGGGGACACTCGGCAAAGAACTCTTTGCCGAGTGCCGCCGATCCGGCACTCGGCAAAGAATATTTTAATATTTTAAAAAAATCTTTGCCGAGTGCCGGATCACGGGCACTCGGCAAAGAAACAAACTTTAACCGGCCGCGCGGCCGGCTTTCTTCTTCCTTCTGGCTTTGCTTCTTCTTAATTTGTTCCCGCGCCTCTCACCGCCGCCGTCTTCCCACGCGCGCTCGCTGCCGTCGCCTGCCCTCGCGCGCCGCCGTCTTCCCGCGCCTCTCACCGCCGCCGTCTTCCCGCGCCTCTCACCGCCGTCGCCTGCCCTCGCGCGCTCGCCGCCTGCGCGCGCTCGCCCTCAACGCCGGCCGCGCCGCCGCCCTCAACGCCGGCCGCGCCCGGCCGCCCGCGCCCCACCGCCGCGCCCCACCGCCTCCGTTCGCCCGCCTCCAAGGTAAACACTGTTGTCTAATTTGTTGTCTAATTGTCTAATTGTTGAGTCTCTCAAGGGCATGACAAGGAACTTGAAGTGGTAGTGGTGGGTATAGAATGTCGTCTTCTGATGTCCATAGGATGCATCCTCACATGGTGATAGCCGAACGACAAGTATAGCTTTGTGAAGTATTTGACACCATAGAGCTCATAGTGTAGATCATCGACCATAGAGATTGAGAACTTATCCATGGATGTCTTGTCATTTAGCTCACAGTAGTCAATGCAAAACTTTTAGCAGCCCTTTGTGTTCTTGACTAGAAGCACCGGTGCAAGAACGGAGAAGTGCTTGTCCGAATGGGTATGGCAGTGCACTACCGCTCGAGCTCGTTGTTCTATGCCTGGGACGAGGGCAAACCCACCCAGGTCGATGTTGAAGCAGCTGATGGACTGATGGTAAAATCCTCCTAACCTATGCGCATAGCCATGTTACTTTCCACGCTCTCGTAGGGACCACGATCACCATGGCGGTACGGACTAGGAGCGCTGGCTGGCTGGTAGCCTTGAACTGGAGTTGGCGTTGGCGCTCGAGCGTTGTGGCCGCCATGTTGGTACGGGCTCGGGGCGCAGGACACCTGGCTTGCAGGAGCCGGAGCTGGAGCAGCGTGGACGCCACTGATGTACGGGCTCGGCGCGCTGGCAGGAGCAGGCACCGGAGCGTTGCCCGGATGGTCAGCATGAACTGGTACCGGTGCCGGAGAGTTGTGCCCGCCATGGTTGTCGGGACTAGGAGCTCCGGTCGGCTGGCCGTGGTGAATAGGAGCTGGCGCCGGGGCGTGATAGCGAGGTTGAGGGTGATGGCGGTGATGTCCGTGAGGACCTGGCGCCGGTGCCAGGGAGTAATGATCGTGGTGGTGATGAGGACCCGGCGCCGCTGCATGGTGGTGAGGGCCAGGTGCGTGATGGCCGTCAGCCGCGACCATCAGCAGGATCGCCATCATCATGGCCATCGGTGCGATCGGCGTGGCCATGGCGACAAACTGCAATATTACGGCTGCAACTGCAATATTACGGCGACGACTAATAGACTTGTTATTTGCAGGTTTTTGTATTAATAGACTTGTGTTTCTTTTTTACAGAGAAGATACTTGTCTTCCTAGCCGCTGCGGGTCTGCCTGCACCGCGTCGCGTCGCCACTGCACCGACCCGCCACAGCCCCACTAGCCTGACTCCACCGCCACCCTAGGTATAACCTCTATTTCCGCATCATGGTCGTAGATCACGTAACCCAGTTAGGCGTCTCCCGTTCGAAAGTGATACGGTGTAGATATGCAGATCTTTGCATATCTACAAATGTATCAGTTTCGAATTGTCCACGTTTTTTGGACAGCCCGCGGTTGCGTAGATGGTGTTAGTTTCCATGCTCTACTCCGGTCCGAGAAAGAGTTTCGGCGTCACCTCCCTGTTGTTCTCCGGACAGTACACTCTCCCTGCCAGGACGTGTATCCGGAGAACAGCGGGGAGGTGCTGCCGAAATTCTATCTCGGATCGGAGTAGAGCATGGAAACTAACTCCATCTACGCAACCGCGGGTGGGATTAGGACCTATCCTCACCTATTAGAAGGTAGGAACGTAGTGTACATGCATTACATGTCTATATTAAACTATACTCGGTTATATATGTTAGAGGATGGAGGACCGTGAGTGGATGTACACGGGCCGCGTTCGACGTAATGATGTCACCCCAGAATGGATTAGGAAGACCGATGCTTTCGTGGAACGGGCATATGGCGAAGCTGCTAAAGGAGCTAGCCTAGTCCCTTGTCCGTGCAGCAAATGTGACAACCGGAAAAGAAAACCAAAGAAGACCATGGTAGAACATATTTGGAAGAATGGATTTATGCCGGACTATACTCGGTGGATCTTCCATGGTGAAGCGCATCGCACGAGAGAGGAGGTGGTCAGACAACGCGTCGAGGATTACGATGCTGATGCCGGGGTAGCAGACATGTTGAACGACTATCACGAGGCACAGTTCGCCGAAGGACGTACGGAGGACGAGCCAGAGGCGACCGCAAAGGCATTCTACGACATGTTTGACGCGGCACAGAAACCCCTTCACGGCAAGACAAAGGTTTCTCAACTGGATGCCATTGGGCGTATAATGGCGTTGAAGTCGCAGTATAGCATGAGTCGAGACGCCTTCGATGGTTTGTTGACAGTTATTGGCAGCCTGCTTCCGGAGGATCACGTTCTGCCAAAGAGCATGTACGAGGCACAGAAACTCCTTCGTGCACTCAAGATGACGTATGAGCAGATACATGCTTGTCCGAAGGGCTGCGTCCTATTTAGGAAAGAACACACTGAGGCAAAGTACTGTCCTAAGTGTAAATCGTCTAGGTTCATGGAGGTAGACTCTGGTGATGGACAGAAGAGGCAGCTCGACATCCCCGTGACAATCCTACGCCACCTTCCGTTCATACCGAGGATCCAGCGTCTATACATGACAGAGGAATCCGCGAAACAGATGACATGGCACAAAAAAGGCAAACGATACAATCCTGACAAGATGGTTCACGCATCCGATGGTGAAGCATGGACCCACTTTGATGCCATTCACCATGAGAAAGCCAAAGAGGCTCGACATGTTCGTGTTGCGCTGGCCACAGATGGGTTCAATCCCTATGGAATGACCGCTGCCCCATACACATGTTGGCCCGTGTTCGTTATCCCCATCAATCTCCCCCCCGGCGTATGCTTTCAAAGACAGAACATATTCGTGTCGTTGATAATTCCTGGACACCCGGGGAATAAAATGGGCGTGTACATGGAGCCTTTGATTGATGAATTGGTCCGTGCTTGGGAGGAAGGGGTATGGACGTACGACCGAGCTACGAAGACAAACTTCAAAATGCATGTTTGGTACCAGTACTCCATGCATGACTTTCCGGCGTACGGGCTATTTTGCGCCTGGTGTGTTCACGGTAAGTTTCCATGCCCAGTTTGCAAGGAAGCTCTTAGGTTCATTTGGTTGAAGAAGGGTGGCAAATATTCGTCATTCGATAAACATCGACAATTTCTCCCTCCTGACCATGCATTCCGACAAGACATCAAGAACTTTACGAAAGGTGTTGTGGTGACAGACCGCCCACCTGCAATGATGACTGGTGCCGAAGTTCGCGAACAGATAGATGGTCTCGTGGCCAACCCAGAAGGTGGTTTTGTGGGATATGGTGAGCAACATATGTGGACACATAAGTCGGGCTTGACTCGGCTCCCCTATTATGATGACCTGCTCCTTCCACACAACATTGACGTGATGCACACTGAAAAGAATGTCGCCGAGGCACTTTGGGCGACAATTATGGAGATTCCTGATAAGTCAAAGGACAACGTAAAGGCAAGAGTGGATCTGGCAGAGTTATGTGATAGACCAAACCAAGAGATGAAGCCGCCTAGTGGTGGTAAGACATGGAGAAGGCCTAAGGCCGATTTCGTCCTGAGCAGGGCCCAGAGGAAGGAAGTACTACAGTGGATCAAGATGTTAATGTTCCCTGATGGGTATGCAGCTAACCTTAGTAGGGGGGTGAACTTATCTACTCTGCGAGTCTTAGGGATGAAGAGTCATGACTTCCACATATGGATTGAACGAATTCTTCCGGCGATGGTTCGAGGCTATGTCCCTGAGCATGTCTGGCTAGCGCTTGCAGAGTTGAGCTATTTCTTTCGCCAGCTTTGTGCAAAAGAGTTAGCTCGGACCATGATTGCAGACTTGGAAAGGATGGCACCCGTGTTACTGTGTAAGCTGGAGAAGATCTTTCCACCCGGCTTCTTCAATCCGATGCAGCATTTGATTATTCATCTCCCATATGAGGCACGAATGGGGGGGCCCGTGCAGGGACGTTGGTGCTATCCAATCGAGAGATGTCTAAAGAGTATCCGAAAGAAATGTAGAAATAAATGCAAAATCGAGGCTTCCATTGCAGAGGCATACATACTGGAGGAGGTGTCAAACTTCACAACAACTTACTATGGTGACAAACTGCCGAGCGTGCATAATCCACCCCCTCGTTACAATGATGGCGGCAATGAATCGAACCTCAGCATTTTTCGAGGGCAACTCGGAAGCGCGAGTGGTTCGACCACCAAGACCCTGAGACATGAAGAGTGGCGCCATATCATGCTATATGTATTGACCAACCTTGAAGAGGTGACGCCATACATGGAGCAATTTATTCATGAATTCTGGCGTCGATCAAGGGACCCAACTCCACAGGAATATGATACCCTTCTTAGAAAGGGTGCGGGAAATGGATTGCCCGATTTCATTTCCTGGTTTAAACATAAGGTACGTGCTTAGTTTGTTATTCCAAATTGCTCTTACGTGCGAATAATATAACAATCTAGCGTGTTTGAACTTGCAGGGCCAAAGAGAGCCGTCTATGAGTGCCGAGTTGAGACAAGTAGCCAATGGCTTTGCCTATAGGGTCAGGAAATTTTCTGGGTATGACATCAATGGATACCGTTTTCGCACAACAAGCTACGACCAAAGTCGGCCCAATCGAAAAACCACGTGTTCTGGAGTCTTTACGCCCGGGCTTGACGAGGTCGAGTATTATGGAAGAATTGAAGAAATATATGAACTCAATTTTTATGGTTCCAAACCTCTTACTCCAGTGATATTCAAATGTCATTGGTTTGACCCTGAAGTTACGAGACGGACACATTCTAATCTTGGGATAGTCGAAATTCGACAGGATTCCACCTTAACAGGAGACGATGTCTACATTGTGGCCCAACAGGCCACACAAGTGTATTATCTTCCATATGCGTGCCAAACGAAACAACATCTTAAGGGTTGGGATGTTGTGTATAAGGTATCACCGCACGCTAAATTACCTGTTCCAAACGATGAAGATTATAACTTAGACCCGGACACATATGACGGAGAGTTCTTCCAAGAAGATGGGCTCGAAGGGCAATTTGAGATAGACTTAACCGAAGCGATCGGAATGGAAGTAGATATTGAAATGGTTGTTGATGACGAGGATGATGAGGTGCAAAATGAGAATGACTTAGAAATACTTGAAGGCAATGCCAATGACGAAGTTGCGCCTTCAGATGATGTTGACTATGAAATGGTTGATAGTGATGATGACACTTATGATCCGGCTAACCCGGACACATATGAAGATTATTTTTAATCGATGTAATGCTATATTTCATTTATTTTGCATATGTTTCTAAATACATATTTTTTTATCTGTGCTTAATTGTTTACTCTTAATTGCAGGTTGTTGGACAAAGATGGTGGGCGGTGGGACGAGGACGAGGAGGGGGAGGGGGAGGAGGAGCACCCGTAGGACGGAGGAGGAGGCGCAGCAGGACGACGCTGTACAGCAGCAGGTGGAGCAGCAAGCCGCTGTCGATGCGGCACAGCGGGACGACGACGATGCGGCGCAGCAGGACGACGACGACGACGCCGCCGCTCAGCAGGGCGTCTCAGGTTCTGGCTCCTCAGGTTCGAGGAGTACCTACCTGCGAGGTCCCGCGAGCCTACCTAAGCGACCCATTCTTCGTGACAGACGTCCCCTCATACGACCCGATGGAGAGAGGTAGGTAACTTTAGATGTTGTTGCTGCTTTTTCATATTATATGTTCAAATTAATAATAGAAACTAATACTTCATCTTAATCACTTCGACAGGTCTTGGATGGTTTTGGAGACTGCAGGGGGTCACGGCCGCAACCCCAATGGCATCCTCGGCCTTCTATGCCGGGAACACTTCCCTGGGCTTGTCGAGTACGCCGGAGTGACGAGCCCAGCGTACACCTTCGACCACTACGCCGTCGCCCCCGATGCAGTAGATCGGGACGGCAGACAATTCAACAACAAGGCGGAGCGGGTCAAGCAAGAGCTGTGGGTAAGTCTTTCTCGCACTATATTGTTTAATAAGTCGCATTTGTTGCATATTCTTTAAATAATGTATGGATACATCGTCTTTGTATGTAGGATTTCTTCAGGTGCGATGCTGGATACGAGGCCAGGGCGGATGTGGTGTCTACGACGTGCTGTAAGAAGCTCGTCGTGGACATGCACTACGAGGCGCGCATCCAGGCCATCGTCACTTACCACGGCTCCGTCCTTGGGGAGAAGGTGACCAAGAAGGACGCCCGAACCATGTCATTGACTGCGGACCAGTACTTGCAGGTAAATACAAAACTTTATTATTGGTACTAAATATGCTTATTCTTATCTTCTGATATGCGGTGTACTTATATTTTTTTAGATGATTCCTCATTGGTGCGCCGCGCATCCTGAGTGCTGGGAGAAGATGGTGCAGAGGTGGTGCTCGGCTGAGTGGGACGAGGCGCACAACGCTAGCCGGGAACGGCGTTTGCTGATGCAAGGTCCCTCCCACCATCAAGGCAGCCGCAGCCTGGGCAAATACGCGGAAGCATGGGTACGCGCTCTTTTTTATTTAGGTATATAACTTTCGATTAGACATGATTTCTAACCATATCGTTGGTTTTCTCGCAGTCGGCGGCACATGGTGGCGCGCCTTGCTCCACGTTCTCGGCATATGCCATGGCCCACAAGGGGAAGGCGACGTCCGACGTCACCTACAACCCGGATGACGGGCCCGAGGCGTACACCAACCCCGCCATCCACAGCCGACTCAGTGAGTACACCGCAATGGCCAAGGAGGTCCATGGGCCAGATTACGATCCGAGGACCGAGGACATCGACGGAGATGTCCTCATGAGGGTCGGAGGAGGCAAGAGGCATGGGCGGTACTGGATTGCCGACGGGGCAATCGACTCGTCCTCCACTCCCACTCTCTCTCAGGTGCGAGCAAGGAGCACGAGCGCGAGCCCAGCCATACGACCTCGGCAGGACACCTCACAGCATCGTATCCAGCAACTCCAGGTTATTCCTTATCTATTCATCGTTCATTAATTTTTATATATCTTCTCTTTGCATTATCGTAACATTAGGGCGAAATATTACAGACTCAGCTAGATGATGAGAGGAGGCAACGTGAGGAGCTGGAGAAGAGGATGTCGGATTTGTTCGCGTACGTGCAGAGCCTTGGCGCCGCACAGGGTCATGCTCCACCACCTCCGTTGTTCCCTGCAACTGACCCTGCTGAGTTCACTACTCCTGTGAGTATCAAAATTTTAGTACTGCATGATATATATTCATATGTTCTCACACATACAATCTATTCTCTGTGCAGCGTCAATCGGCGGCGTCGAACAACCCTCATGCTTCGTCCAGCCCTTCGCCGAACCAGTCCAGATGCCCACCTCGTTGATGATCCAGACTTGGTCTTGTGAGTGTTGGTGATGTTTGGCTAGACTTGGTCTTGTGAGATACTTGGTGATGTTAGTGATGATCCAGACTTATATCTGTTTTGTGATGATCCAAACTTATATTTGTGAGTGTTGGTGATGTTAGTTATACTTGGTCTTGTGAGATACTTAATGAGACTTATGTGCTGTGAAACCTGATTTATGTGGTGATATTTGTGATATATATGGTGTTGATGATAAATGTGTTGATTCTGTGATGCGAATGATATATAATGTGATGTGAATGATATATATCTTTTGTTTGTTTGGATGGAACAGCAAAAACAAATAAAAAAGGGACATCCTGGTCACTTTGCCGAGTGTAACACTCGGCAAAGGTCGCTTTGCCGAGTGCTATGACCATGGCACTCGGCAAAGAAGGAAACCTGGGAACCGGTAAAGCCATCTTTGCCGAGTGCTGACCATGGCACTCGGCAAAGAAGGAAACCTGGGAACCGGCAAAGATGTCTTTGCCGAGTGCCGTTGCCAAGGCACTCGACAAAGGGACTGGCAAAGGGGCCCACTGGAGGGTTCTTTGCCGAGTGCCAGTCCACCAGACACTCGGCAAAGAAACCTCCTTTGCCGAGTGCCTACTAGGGCTCTCGGCACAGAGACTGGCTGTGGGGTCCACTAGACCAGTCTTTGCCGAGTGTCGCCGTTGGCACTCGGTAAAGGATCCGTCACCGTCACTTGGCGCCGTGACGGTGACTTTTCTTTGCCGAGTGCCAAATGGCACTCGGCAAAGTCTTTGCCGAGTGCCCGACAAAAAGTACTCGGCAAAGAAGCTGTTGCCGATGTACAGTTCGCCGAGCCTTCTTTGCCGAGTGTTACACTCGGCAAAGGCTTTGCCGAGTGTAAAATAGCCTTTGCCGTGTGTTTAGAACACACGGCAAAGAAGCTGATTCCGGTAGTGTACCATCATACAGAGGAGGAAACCAAAGACTATGAACCATGTACAACAGTCTTCAACCCAAGAATCACCAAGCATTGTGATCTTAGGGGCGAGGGAGTGGGAAAATGGAGTTGCTTGCAATTTGGCAGAGGGGATTTTATCGGGGCTGTTTTTGCTTTGTGCGAGATGGGAGTTGAGGGAGCTGGTGGGGGGTTTTATAGGCGAGCAACACTGATGGTGGTGCTCGGGGGGTGTGGAGTGATGGTGATGGAGCAGGTGACACAAGGCAGCAGGTGCGACAAGGGGAAGGGGGGGTTGTTGCCGGTGACGATGGCGGTAGTGGGTGCGCTGCAAAGGGGGGTGGGCGGCGGTAGTGCGCTGCAAAGGGGGCGTGGGCGGCGGTGCTAGTGCGCATGGAGGCGGGCACACGTGCGGGGGCACAGGTGAGTGGTGGGGTCGATGACCCTTATGTTTGTGGTCTCTGGTTCCAAGAATCTTTGCCTCTCTGTATGGTAATAACTCCTTCTGTCCCCTTTTCCTGTTTACTTTGACTCGGGGTAGTGCTTTGATTCTCACGGTCGGTCCTTTTGACTGAGCGGCTGGACTGGTTTCTTCTGTAGCTTATTCCATGCTTCAAGGGTAAGCTTCCCGGTATCTTCTTAGGTAAGGCACTTTTCTCTTAAGATGGGTTAAGATGACAATGGAAGCATAAGGTGAGGATTAGATCTAATTTGTGATCTATGTTTTTAGAGAAAACCTTTCTTAAAAAAAGAAAACACACAAGCTCAGCAATGATAAGCACAAACAAATCAAATGTTTTGAATAAGGGAAGAATAGAGTTTTCCAAAGCACGGACTACTCAGATTCGGGGGCTAAGCATAACTACTATTGCTTGGCTCCTGAATTGAGAACTATGCTAAATGCAACTTATGAGCACTAACGTTAAAGCATCACATATGCACTCAAAAGAGGAGAAAACATCAAGCGAAATTCATTTTGAAATGCCCTAGGGGGCCACACAATTAGAGTTTTGCAAAACACGAGTCTACACGATTACCTTTCATACATGCAGGGCTCTAGCCAAAGTGAAGAAAAACTTCACTACCCAATGCATGCAGAGGACTGGGCATAACTAACTTCAGACCAGGCAGCTTCTCTTCTGGCAGGGCTGGCACACAACTTCAATCTGAGACATCTCCTGGATGGGTCAAGAGGGAGCTGATGTTGATGACTTCTTCTGGCAGCGACTGAGATGGCAGCACGGGGTCGAACTCTTCTTCAAGCGGGACTGTCTCTTGTAGCTCCTCAGAGGGCGGTGGTGCTGGCGGGGTGCTTGCAGCTTCTTCTTTGATTTCACGGGACGGTGCTGGAATCTTCTTCATGGTGAGGGGCTCACACAACTCCGGCGGGGGATCTTGGGAGGACTCGGGGTGCTCTTACTTATCCATAGCCTTAGGGGAGACTGGAATTCCTTCCAAGACTATGGCTCCTTCTGGGAGTTCCCAAGCCTTCTTCTCTCATCTGATAGAGACCGTGTGACCTTCAAGAATCTGGGGATCTTCATCTCTGATAGATTGAACTGGGTTGGATGAAGCGGGCTCTTGGATCCGCAGGGCTCTACGTTGGTTATGGGTTACCAAGTAGGCCTCCATCAACTTCTGGATGTGCTCATCCATGGCTTGCTTCAGGGCTTCAACAGCAATGACTTCACGACTTTCCAAGGCAGCTACACGGGCTTGAGCTGAGGTGAGATCCACATGGAGCTTACGGTTGAGCTTCTCTGCATCTTCTACTCGGGCAATCATCTGACGGTGGTGCCGAGCCAAGAAATCATACTACGCATCCAGGGTGAGCAGGTATGCAGTGAGGTACACGACTGTGGGGTCGTCCTCAAGCAGATGCTGACCTTCCAATGCACGCATCCTGGCCATCCAAACAGGACGGTCTCTCTGAAAAGGCGGAAAGAATCTGAGCGGTGTGTCGGCCACTTCTTCTTCATAGATCTGACATAGGGTCCTCAATGCCTTGCGGGCGACGACTTGGCAGGTGTCTTTGAATCTGTGCCCCGCAGTAGTGACACTCCATTCCACATGGTGCAGACTGGATCCAATGTATACAGTCACGACACACTTCTCTGTGCCATGCTCGGCGAATTCACGACCATCATACTCTGGCTGACTCCTGATTTCGAGGCGAACTGTGCATGCTCTCAGCAACTTGGGGAAACCATCTTCATTCTGGCAAAAGCTGGTTTGGCAACGAACCTCCATCTGACTTCTGAGAGAAGGAAAGGGGGAAACATTTTTGAAATAAAGGGATGAGAGCAAGAATTTTTTTAAGAAAATAGTTTTGACTCAAAAAACTTTTGATCAGGCTAAGGGTTACGTCCTGCGGCCAACCTAACAGCTCTGATACCACCTGAAGCGTCCTGATCCTCTGGGACTCAAATGTGATACAATTACTAGTCCCAGGAGGCTAGTAAACACATTTATACATCAAATGATTCCAGATCTGCTTAAACGAGACAAACCTATAAAGGTGGCGAACAACTTTAAGAGTTGGTCCACAACTTGGGACATATCATCAGAGTGGGGCTGAAGCAACCCGATATACGCAGTGAAGCAATTCAGCGGTCCAACAGCCACAGGCAAGGTTAGGAACAGTCGTAACTCTTACCCGATCTCCTTTTTCTGAAAAACAACAAATAAGCAAGGGTGAGTACAAACGTACTCAGCAGCCCACCTTCACCCGCGGAATGGGGAAATCAGATATAATGCATGGAATATGTGGAGCTCAGGATATTTTGCAGAAACAACAATATTTTATGCAGAGTTGTTTTGAAAAACATTTTGTATTTTTGCAAAGCGCATCCTCTCCAAAAGGAGCAGGAAGTTTTTCAGTATTATAACAAAATCCCCTGGACTAAACCATCCAGGCATCTCAGCAGTTCCCACTAGTTTTCATTTTCAAAAACAGCTACTGGACTTCCCGTCCACCATAGCTCACGGCTCAACCGCCGAACCTTTTTAAAAACCACTTTTCAAAAGCATCTCTTTTATTTGGAAAACAAAACATTAATTGCCATACCATACCAGACTCGTCCATTCCTGTGGACACAGACTATTCGAATAGGTTTTCAAACTCGGCACAGAGGTGTACACTTTACCCACTAGTTCGGCTCTGCGATCCCATGGCCAATGAGACCCGAATCCGACTCTCTTTCTTTCCCCACACGTCCTAACCTTAACGGTTATCCGGAAGGAGTTAGGCGACCACCATGTCCAAACCGGACAAAACTTTCCCCCTCCTTATCCTCCCGGTGCTCCCCAGCCTTCATAACCCTGGGGTTGGACCGTACGAGTTCAGATTGAGTGACTGCCCACACAGTCTCGAGTGGTTGTACTATTAAAGAGTACAGGTAGTGAAGATGACAAACCGATCCTTATATGAGGGGACAATCCTTCTGCTCACGCCTAAACCAGCTGAGCCAAACCCTTAGGCCCTCCCCTAAACCAGGGAGTCCCTGATTATCCCACTCACAAGGTGATAAGGGTGAAAACCCTTCATCACACACATTTTGAAAAGCATTTTCTTTTGAAAACTCACACCTGTTCTCAAATCATTTCGAACATATATATCAGGGATTGATTGCGGCAAGCGGCTGGGTGGCCATAATAACTTGTCTCAAAATCATATCATGCATAAAATAACAGGCTGAGGGTTGTGGTTGAAAAATCATAGGTAATTTATGCATCAAAGGGATCCAGTGAGCTTGCCGTGCTTATCCGGCGAAGGGGGAAGGAGAGCTCGCGGAACTGGCTTCTGGCTCCACCGCCTGGCGTAGACTTGCAGATCTGGCCCCCACGAGATGGCACGAACGCTCCGATAACTATGCAACATGAACAAGCAAACATACAAACAAGCAAGTATACCATCAAATATTTAGTATAGTGGTCAGAATAGCGATATATTGATGGGTAGAGTCTTGAGTAGAATCTGTGTCATGTGGTGTTGTGATATTACTGGTGGTGGAGCGGAGGTGCTTACCAGGAGGGTGGACTGGAGGCGAAGCGACACTATGCGTGTAGCCGGCAGAGCAGAGTAACTGAGTGGGTGGGGTGTTTGCCTTGGTTGAGGGTGTTGAGTGTGTGTGGAGAGGGAGAGGGTAGCTGGGTGTATTTATAGCTGGGTGTATGTGGTGCAGCACAGTGAAGTTCACTGTTGGTGAGAATAGTGACGAATGAATTGTCTGACTTAGTATGAACAGGAGAGTTATAGGCAGAATATGGGACAATAGTATTTTGGGAGTTTTCTGGAATATGGGCCATGCTTAAGGGATGACATGATTGGATGGGGAATAGTTTGATAAGAATTTAGAAACGAGGATTATTGGAATCTGAGTTTGGAGGCCTGGTTTGAAGGAATCTTAAAGTTAAGCATGCTCAACTTGGAGAAACCTGGGATGGGTGACCAGATGGGAAGTTCCCTACTGGAAGGAAAATCACAGTCACCGGAGTTCGTATGGCTGGAATATGGGTCTGGCTGGTCTTAGGTGGACTGGACAGCATGATGTATGAGTAGTTGAAATTTGGGGTGATCGGCTAATCGATGAATAGTAACGATGAATAGTGACGACGAAAAAGTTACTAGATATCATCGATGAGTAGTAACGATGATGAATAGTAACACTAAATAGTAACGATGGTGAATAGTGTCAGTGAATAGTAATGGTGAATAGTGATGGTGAATAGTCGTATGAACGAACGATGAACGATGAATAGGAACTATGAACGAACGATGAACGATGAATAGGAACTATGAACGAACGGACGAACGATCGAATGATCGGACGAACGAACGATCAGAATTTCGGCAGCATAACGGCAGGACAAAGATTATCTGGAAGAACGATGAATAGGGACCATGAATGATGAATAGGAACTATGAATGAACAATGAACGATCGAATGATCGAACGAACGAACGATCGGAATTTCGGCAGCATAACGGTAGGACAAAGATTATTTGGATGAACGAACGGACGAACGATCGAGTGATCGGACGAACGAACGATCGGAATTTCGGCAGCATAACGGCATGACAAAGATTATCTAGAAGAACAATGAATAGGGACTATGAACGAATGATGAACGATGAATAGGAACTATGAACGAACGATGAACGATCGAATGATCGAACGAACGAACGATTGGAATTTCGGCAGCATAACGGTAGGAAAAAGATTATTTGGACGAACGAACGGACGAACGAACCATGAACGATCGGACGAACGATCGAACGATCGGACGAACGAACGAACAAACTAAGAACAGGGGACGAACGATCGAAGAACGATCGAACGATCCTTGTGCTAGTGTGTGCTTGTGTGGAACACGGAGTGGGTGTGTGTGTGGGGGGGGAAGAGAGTTGCCATGAAATGGCTTGGGGTGGGATGAGAGGAGGCCCTTGCCCCTCTATTTATAGCCATGGTGGGGGGATTAGGGGGAGGGATGAGAGAATTAGTGGGAGGATGAGAGGATTAGTGGGAGATTAGCATGTATTTGTCTTGCATAAGTGAGATTAGCTTGTAGAGCTCACCGTATGACACTGGAGGCATACGTATACGTATGAGCATGAGAAAAGTTATGAATAAAATATTTGTAGGGACTTGAAAAATGATTATGAAGGTATTTCTTAGGAAGAAAATACTTGGAGATATATTGGTGGAATATTTGGGCAATATTTCTGGAAAGAATTTGAGGGGGATCAGTGGGGAAATATCTGGGCAGTATTTCTGAAAAGAAATTGAGGGTGATCACTGGGGAAATATTTGTAGAATATTTTGAGGAGGATTTTGGAAAGAATATAGACCACTATATTTTATTTGCTGATATCAACTTGCAAACAAACATTTTTAAATGAAATTTGAAATTCATTTTGAATTTAGAGCAAGTTTGAGAAAATTCCAAGATTTGAATTTTTGGGATGCTACAGATACTATTGTCAACCTTAGAAATGAGAATGCTAGTTTAATTGCTAAGGTTGATTCAAATGTTTGTGATGCTTCAATTCCCAATCTTAGAGATGATAATGTTAAATTACTTGCTAAGATTGAAGAATTAAATGTTTCTCTTGCTAGCCTTAGAAATGAAAATTTAATTGCTAAGGCTAAAGAATTAGATGTTTGCAATGCTTCCATTTCTAACTTTAGAAGTGAAAATGACATATTACATGCTAAGATTGTTGAACTAAAATCTTGCAAACCCTCTACATCTACCGTTGAGCATGTTTCCATTTGCACTAGATGTAGAGACATTAATGTTGATGTTATCCATGACCACTTAGCTTTAATTAAGAAACAAAATGATCACATAGCTCAACTTAATGCTAAGATTAATGAGCATGACTTAGAAAATGAAAAATTTAAATTTGCTAGAAGCATGCTCTATAGTGGGAGACGCCCTGGCATCAAGGATGACATTGGCTTCCAAAAGGGGGACAATGTCAAACTTAATGCCCCTCCTAAAAGATTGTCCAACTTTGTTAAGGGCAAGGCTCCCATGCCTCAGGATAACGAGGGTTACATTTTGTACCCTGTCGGTTACCCCGAGAGCAAAATTAGGAGAATTCATTCTAGGAAGTCTCACTCTGGCCCTAATCATGCTTTTATGTATAAGGGTGAGACATCTAGTTCTAGGCAATCAACCCGTGCAAAATTGCCTAAAAAGAAAACTCCAGTTGCATCAAATGATTCTAAAATTTCATTTAAAACTTTTGATGCATCTTATGTTTTAACTAACAAATCCGGCAAGGTAGTTGCCAAGTATGTTGGGGGCAAGCACAAGGGATCAAAGACTTGTGTTTGGGTACCCAAAGTTCTTGTATCTAATGTCAAAGGACCCAAAACCATTTGGGTACCTAAAATCAAGAACTAAACTTGTTTTGTAGGTTTATGCATCCGGGGGCTCAAGTTGGATCATCGATAGCGGGTGCACAAACCATATGACATGGGAGAAGAATGTTGGGACTATGCTTCGTCGCCGAAGGTCTTGTAGGGAGAAACAGCTTCGGCTGAAGCTGTCCGCATGTGATGACCGAAGGTTCCTCTGTATGAAGCTTCGGAATTACAAACCGACTTAAGAGTAGAATGACCTTTTAGTCCATAAATGTTTGAGTCGCTGTTGTAATTCCTTATGAGGGACATAATTGTAATTCCTCACAGGCTGTGTCCCGTGCCTATAAATAGTGAACAGTATTCCTTTACTGTGGACGGATTCCTGTAATTGCAACCGCATCATTCGGGAATCAATCTTTGTCAAGGCAAAGGTATAATTGTATCCAATGCTTAAATATATTAAATCAATTTAATATGAAAGTAATGTTGCTCATTTGTAATTTATTTACCTTTGACGCTTCATATTCTATATTACTTTATTCAATCTATTACGAAGATTTAACCTTCGTAATTGTATTGCCTTTAACCTTCGTCCAAAGTTCATTAATCCTTAAGGGAATAATGCTTCGTTGGACGAAGGGCATCAACATTTAACACTTTGTGTTGCCTTGTTCTTAATTCATAGCATTTGAGAACAAGTCCCCAACATTGGCGCCCACCTCCGGTCAACTCACTTCCACTTTTTGAGCTGATGGCTTCGATTAGCGATCAAGCTAGAGCTGCTTCGGCCCCGAAGCTGGTGCTCCCGATAACAGGTGGTTCATGCTCAGAGCCAGCCAACAAAAAGCAGAAGAAAGAGGCGCAGAGAAGGGTACAACATGTTGGAGTGCAGGGACCCTTCATCAAGTCAAGATGGTCCCACATTCCAATCACCTTCTCCCAAGAGGATCTTCAACTCAAGGATTTTCCTCACAACGATGCTATGGTTATTTCTTGCGTTATCAAAGGGTTTCTGGTCCACAATGTTTTGGTTGATACAGGCAGTGCAGCTGATATTATATTTGCTAAGGCCTTCAGACAAATGCAAGAGCCAGAAGATAAGATCCATGATGCTACACACCCTCTCTGTGGCTTCGGAGGAAGACATATTGTAGCACTGGGCAAGATCACCATGCCAGTGACCTTTGGATTCATCAACAACACCAGAACTGAGCAAGTTGTGTTTGACATTGTTGACATGGAATACCCTTACAATGCAATTATTGGTCGTGGCACCCTCAATGCTTTCGAAGCAATTCTTCATCCTGCTTATCTTTGCATGAAGATACCTTCGGATCAAGGACCCATTGCTATTCATGGAAGTCAGGAAGCTGCCAGAAGGGCCGAAGGAAACTGGACTGACTCAAAAGCAATCCATAATATAGATGGAGCTGAAGCTTGTGAATAGTACAAATTCAGAAGGGAGAAAGCAGCTTCGGCAGATCAGCCGAAGCCCATGCTCTTATGTGAGGACATAGCAGAGCAGAAGGTGCTGTTGGGCTCCCAATTATCCGAAGAACAGGAGAAAACCTTGATAAGGTTTTTGTTCAACAACAAAGATGTTTTTTGCATGGTCAGCTAATGATCTTTGCGGAGTTAACAGGGATGTTATTGAACACTCGCTCAATGTTGACCCATCCTTCAGACCCAGAAAGCAGAGGCTTCGGAAAATGTCTGATGACAAGGCCGAAGGAGCTCGGAATGAAGTCAAAAGACTCCTCAGTGCAGGAGTTATCAGAGAAGTAAAGTACCCAGAATGGCTAGCTAACACTGTTATGGTAAAAAAGGCCAATGGCAAATGGCGAATGTGTATCGATTTTACGGATCTCAACAAGGCCTGTCCGAAGGACGAATTCCCATTGCCAAGGATAGACTCCTTAGTTGATGCAGCAGCTTCGTCAGAGCTTATGAGTCTTTTAGATTGTTATTCAGGCTATCATCAAATTTGGATGAAGAAGGAGGATGAGCCGAAGACCAGTTTCATAACCCCTAGTGGAACATATTGTTACCTTCGGATGCCTGAGGGGCTCAAGAACGCTGGAGGAAGTTTCAGCAGAATGACTTTGAAGGTTCTTCAGTCTCAGATAGGCAGAAATGTGCTAACTTATGTTGATGATATCATTGTAAAAAGCACGAAACAAGAAAATCACATTGCTGATTTGCAGGAGACCTTCGCCAGTTTTAGACAAGCTGGTCTAAAGCTGAATCCAGAAAAATGTGTCTTCGGAGTAAAGAAGGGGAAATTTCTTGGATGCTTGGTTTCAACAAAGGGAATTGAAGCTAATCCAAGTAAAATTGAAGCTATACCTCGAATGGAGCCACCAAATACAAAAAAGGGGGCCCAAAGATTGACGGGGAGGTTGGCATCTCTCAATAGATTCATATCCAGATCAGCAGAGAGAAATTTACCATTCTTCGAAGTGCTGAAATCAGCCGAAGTCTTTCAATGGGGACCAAGCCAACAAAAAGCCTTCGAGGAACTGAAGCAATATTTGATGGATCTAACAACATTAACTCCACCAACACCAGAGGCTCCTTTGTTATTATATGTGGCAGCTTCGCACTCAGCGGTAAGTGCAGCACTTGTCCAGGAGAAGCTTGATGGCCAAGTCAAGAAGCAAGTACCAGTATATTTTGTATCTGAGGTTCTTAGTGTATCAAAGAAAAACTATACAGAATTGGAGAAGGTGTTATATGCTGTTTTGATGGCATCCAGGAAGCTTCGGCATTACTTTCAAGCATACAATATTGTTGTTCCTTCTTCGCAACCGTTGAAGGATATTATGAGAAATAGAGAAGCTACTGGACGGATTGGAAAATGGGCTGCAGAGCTCAATGAATTTTGCATTGATTATGTGCATAGATCTTCGATCCAGTCTCAAGCGCTGGCAGATTTCATTGCCGACTGGACGCCAGGGGCTCAGGATGAAGAAACAAATAAAGATGCCGAAGTATGGACAGTGTTTTGCGATGGGTCTTGGGGAACCTTCGGAGCAGGAGCAGCTGCTGTGTTGGTCTCACCATCCAAAGTTAAAACTTGTTATGCGGCAAGACTCGATTTTAGTTGCACAAACAATATTACTGAGTACGAAGCCCTGCTTTTGGGTCTTCGGAAGTTAAAAGCAATGGGAATCAGAAGGGCCATTCTTAAAACTGATTCCCAGGTTGTTTCGGGTCATATTGACAAGAGTTGTAAGGCTAAAGATCCGAAGCTCGAAAAATATCTAGACACGGTCCGAAGGATTGAAGCCTCCTTCGAAGGATTTTCTGTCAAAAATATTCCTCGAGGAGAAAATGAGCATGCTGATTTGCTAGCTAAGTCAGCGGCACAGGAGCTGCCCTTACCTTCGGATGTGTTCTTCGAAACAATAAAAGCACCTTCAGTGGAGCTTCTTGAAAGAGCAGTCCTCAATATATCTCCTGTTTATAGTGAAGACTGGAGAACTGAGATCATCTCTTACCTTTAGGGTAACTTCCTTTCAGATGACGAAACTTATAACAGGAGGATAGAGGCAAGAGCTCGTCCATATGTCATGATAAAAGGGGAGTTGTACAAGCATGGAGTTTGTGCTCCATTACTCAAGTGTTTGTCCAGAGCCGAAGGCATAGAATTGATGAAAGAAATACATGCAGGCCTGTGTGGATCTCACATTGGATCTAGGCCGTTACTTGGAAAAGTTTTTCGTCAAGGGTTTTATTGGCCGAAGGCAGCTTCGGATGCAGCGGAATTAGTTCAAAAGTGCGAAGGATGTCAGAAATGTGGAAGAGATCAAAAACAACCTTCGTCTCTAACTCAGCTGATACAACCCATCTGGCCATTGCAAAGGTGGGGCCTTGACTTGTTAGGTCCGTTACCACCGGCCCAAGGAAACTTAAGATATGTTGTAGTGGCCGTGGAATATTTTTCTAAATGGATTGAGGCAAAGCCTTTAGCCATAATAACTTCGGCCACCATTCAAAAGTTTTTCTGGCAGAATATTGTTTGTCGTTTCGGAGTACCAAAGGCCATCACTGTAGATAATGGAACACAGTTCGACTCCGAAGATTTCAGACAATTTTGTGATCAAATTGGCACGAAGATCCATTTTGCATCAGTTAGACATTCGGAGTCAAATGGACTTGTTGAAAGAGCTAATGACATCATAATGACAGGAATAATGAAGTTAATCTTCAATCAACCCAGGGGAAAATGGCCAGATCAATTAATCAAAGTGGTGTGGAGCCACAATACAACAACATCAAGGTCAATAGGCTTTACTCCATTCAAATTATTGTTTGGTGATGAAGCAATAACTCCGGAGGAAGCTAAAACTGGATCAATAAGAGTAGTAGCTTCGACAGAATCAGATTCCGAAGCTGATCATTCTGTGGAAAAAGATGCTATAGAAGGGATCAAGCTTCAAGCTGTGGAGAACATCAATAAATATCAAGCCGAAACAATCAAATGGCGTGATAGAAAGGTTCGGCTAAAGAATATTGAGCCAGGACATTTGGTGCTTTGGAGAGTGGCTAACCCAGATACAGTGGGCAAGTTGCAGTTGAAATGGGAGGGACCTTTTTTGGTAGTATCTTCGTCAAGACCCGGTTCATACAGATTGAAGGATATGGACGGCAACGACATTCCTAGATCTTGGAATGCGGATGAGCTTCGGCGATATTATGTATAACTTGATGTAATTTTTTTATATATTTTTTATTTTTCTTTTATGGCACCCTTTTCCTTTCTGAAGGGGGAGAAAGGTTTTTAATGGGGCCATCACATGTAATTTCTTTTTTATTTCAGTTCTATAAGAGCAAAATCCCCCAGAGATGTAAATGTAAAAACTGAGAACGCACCATCGAGTGCCGAAAATAAAAAAAGAAACAGGGAAGAAGCTCGAAAGCCGTCCCTAAAGGGATGCGGAGCACGACGAAGCTACTAAAGAAGTCGCTCCAAAGGGGGCACAGTGTAAGTTTTTTGCTCAAAAGTCGTTCCAAAGGGAATGCAGAGCTTACAGCGAAAAGTCAACGCTGATACCGCCGAAAGTAAAAGGCGAAGAAGCTCCTAAGGGAGGCTTACAGCGAAAAGTCAACGCTGATACCGCCGAAAGTAAAAGGCGAAGAAGCTCCTAAGGGAGGCTTACAGCGAAAAATCAACGCTGATACCGCCGAAAGTAAAAGGCGAAGAAGCTCCTAAGGGAGGCTTACAGCGAAAAGTCCGCGCTGATATGTGATTGTTTCTAAGGAAATAACGGTTATGATTACGGCTTCGGATATGTGTTTGGACATTCATTTGCACACCACATTACATCATAACATTTGCATTCATAAACATTCATCCAGGCATATGTAGGATAACCATCATCATAGCATAAGTGGTTGCTTCGGCAAAAAGGAAAAAAAAAACTGTCTTTTGTACTTCGTCGTATACGAAAAGAAGAGCTTCGGCAGAAAGGAAAAGCTGCTTTATGCTTCGCTGTGTACGAAAAGAAGGGAAGGTGTTTTTTTCGCCTTGGGCTCAAAAAGATAATTTCGTCCACATCAAAGCACCTCATACATTAATGGAAGGGTAAGAGCATATTACAAGGTATGAACAAAATTCATTAAAAACAGTTTAGCCATATTTACAAAAGTTATTTCAAAAGTTTCTTGAGTTTTTCTGCAGTCTACTCCTACTGATCTTCATGGGGCCTCAGCTTCGGCGTCATACTCTTTAAGCATCGGTCTCGGCTTCGTCACCCTACATGAATTAAGTTGTTGTGAGTCAAAACCAAGTTTGAAGGAAAAGGTAAACACAAGGTATGATTTCTTACTGGTTCAAGATGACTCCGAGCTTCGTCTCCAGCCTTTTCTCGCCCGCCTTTTGTCCATATCATCTTTACAAATCTATTAGAAATGCTTCGGGCGAGGTCAGGAATGTCATCTAAAATTGATGGTGATAGAGTGAAATTGGGCCTATTAACAATTTTTCCATGGTCGCAGCCAGTTTTCAGAAAAGCTGCAGCAGTGCCCCGAGAAGCTACCCAGGCACAGAAGTCACCGTGCCCGGCTATAACTTCGTCAAGCTCATCAATTTCACCCTCAATATGTTCGAAGGTCTTTTGTAAATCTTCAGTTGACGGGGTGAATTTCTCACTGCTAGCCCCAACTGAGTGGAATATCTTTCTCAGTCGTTGAATACATTTATTGCTAAACTCCAAACATTTGTCTTGAAGGCTTGCCAATAATTTTTTCAAATCTGAATTTTGTTGGACTTCGGCTTCAAGTTTCGCATTAAGTTCTTGCTTTTCTTGTTCAAACTGTTCAGATTGGCAGAGAAGCTTCGTATTCAATTCTGCTATTTTAGCTTCGGCTTCTGCCAATAAGCCTTCAGTTGTCTGAAGCTCGAAGTTTTTCTTTTCAATAGTAGTTGATTGCTCTTTTATTTTGCTCTCTAAATTTCCAATTATAACCTCGTGTTTTTTGTCTTCCAGATCCTGCTGCATTTTCAAAGCCTTACTCAACAGCATACTCTGCGCATAAACAACCTTCGTTAGAAATGTCTTAATTATTAAAAACAATAAAAGTCAAGGGAAAAGTAGTTCACCTTGAAATTGGAATAAAATAAACTACCAACGATATGTTGTTGTCGGTAGCGGCTAATATCCGTTTCCAGCTTCGGAAAACCGATACTCTTTGATAGAGTACCGATAATCTTAGCTCCAGTTTGATCCCGGATACAGCCTAATTTTTCATCGTCAATACCTCCAAAGAGGAGCGCTCCTGGTTTATATCCGCAAGATTTGGCATATTCTTTAAGCTCTTCTATTTCGGTTTTTGACAATTCTTGTCCAACTAAATTTTGAAACATGAAGGTTTCATCCTCTAAAGTATCGTCAGCTATTTCCTTTCCCAGACACTGCGGCCATGGTCTCTTCGGCGGCAGTAGTAGCTTCTTCTGTGGCCATGTCTAGCAGTATTTTGTCGATATGTTCGATTGTGGTTTCCAAGTTCAAATCTTTGGCTGAGGTAGCTTCGGTAGCCGCGATTTTCGAAGGTGCGACTTCAACATTTGATATTTCCTCAGTCGCTGGTGTCTTCCGAGCTGAAGCTCTCGGTGGTGTCTTGTCAATGACTTCGGTCACTGCGATGATTCTTTGTCTCTTTGTTTTAGTTGTTTTCTTCGTTTTTTCGGGCTCCTTTTCCTTCTGAAAAAACTTTGTCAGTTGAGGCCCTAATGGACTTAGCTTCACAGGCAGGGATTCGGTCATTACCTTCAAAATCTCTTCCACGTCAGTGGCAGAGCGTGATGCGGGAGTCTCTTCTTCGTCAGATACTTTTCGCTTCGGAGATGATACTTTTCTCTTCTTCAGAATATTCTTCTCTTTTGGTGGTTCTTTCTCATCTTCATTTAAAGCTTCGGCTACCCTTCTCCTTTTCAGGCCTTCGACAATTTTATTCAGTTGTTCGTAGTCAGGGTTTCAAAACCCAAGGCGTCCAGCACTCGATTCAGTCTTCGCTTCGGACGGGTACCGAAGGCCGCAGTCATCAACTGATCTTCTTTTTTGGAGTAATTACCGAGTATTTCATTGCACATTATTTCAATTGTTTCCAGCCACTCTTGGCAAGGTGTTCTAAAGTATTTCTTAAACTTGTAATAGTAAGGTAACCGCACAAGTTCCCCTTCTTTCTTCTCCCCCTCTAGCTTCGGCATTTCCCATTCTTTTAAAGTAGGAAAAACCCTGAAGGCCAAAAACTCTTGAACCAGGTCCCTAGTGCTGATATGTTCTGAAACAATTTTAAACTCAGCCAGTGCAGCCCAAGTGGGACCTTCTAATGACATTTGGCATCGCGGTCTTGTTTCTCCGAAGATCAATTCAAGAGGGCTTTGTACCAGCTTCTCTTTGTCTTCGTCAACTTTCACATAAAACCATTCTGACTTCCAGCCTGCCGGCCATTTGCTTCGGTAGCTGATTACAGGAAACCTTGTGGTTTTCCGATAGGCAAAATTATAGCAACCAAAGTTATCATGCAATCCATCTTTTCTAGCCTTCGTCTGGTAATGCAGCTCATGAACTCGACAAAAGCTGTCGGCAAACGGCTCCACCGTCTGGCTTCGGAGGGCCCAGATATAAACACTAACCTAACGATAGCGTTAGGAGTCAGCTGATGAAAGTAGATCCCAAACTTCTTCAATACATCTGCAATAATCCTATGAAGGGGGAATCTCAACCCAGCCTTTAGAAAGCTCTTGAAAATGACTATTTCATCCTTCTCTGGCTTCGGGGTAGTTTCTTCCCCCCCTTAGCGAAGTAGCTTCTTCTCACTCTCACTGAAATAACCCGACTTCACCATCTTGGAGAGATCAGCCTTAGAGACAGTTGACTTTCCGAAGTCCAAGTGGCTGGGCTTACTTGGCATGGCAATATGATAATCATCTTCGGAATCAGTTTCCTCAATATTTCCTTCCTCCGCGTCGGCAGCAACTTCGGAGATGGGGACAGTCTGCTCTGTCTCAGCGGTACGGATTCCTTCTGAGGTTACCAGTCCGGATCGTTGCATCGCTTCGGAGATGGGAACAGTCTCCGATCCTTCAGCTTCGCCTCCCTCACGCTCAACCCTAGCGGTAGAACGCACTCTGGCCATTTAATTCTGAATTTTTTGGGAACTAAGTACTTTTTCTTCCGAAGCTTTTTCTTCTGACGAAGTAGGCTTCAAACTGGAGCTTCGTTTGATTCCGAGAGTCAAGCTTCGGCTATGGTTAAAAATTTTGGCAGCAAAACAGTGCGAATAGCAATGAATGCTGTGGTAACTTCACACCTATCCGTCTGTTTATATAGTGATGCAGGTAAGAAGGTGAATCGCCAGGATTTTTACACCAGGCGAACAGCTGCTTGCACCCACTGCAAGGTGGGACCGCTACGCGCTCGGAAACTAAATCGTTTCTCGACAACGAGCTCAGGGAAGGTGTTTTTCGGACCTTCGGCTTCCCGAAGCCTAAGAGACTTTTTTCACGGATCAAGCTCGTTACGAAAAACGATCTAGCACCGTGAAGGGGCTACTGTTGGGACTATGCTTCGTCGCCGAAGGTCTTGTAGGGAGAAACAGCTTCGGCTGAAGCTGTCCGCATGTGATGACCGAAGGTTCCTCTGTATGAAGCTTCGGAATTACAAACCGACTTAAGAGTAGAATGACCTTTTAGTCCATAAATGTTTGAGTCGCTGTTGTAATTCCTTATGAGGGACATAATTGTAATTCCTCACAGGCTGTGTCCCGTGCCTATAAATAGTGAACAGTATTCCTTTACTGTGGACGGATTCCTGTAATTGCAACCGCATCATTCGGGAATCAATCTTTGTCAAGGCAAAGGTATAATTGTATCCAATGCTTAAATATATTAAATCAATTTAATATGAAAGTAATGTTGCTCATTTGTAATTTATTTACCTTTGACGCTTCATATTCTATATTACTTTATTCAATCTATTACGAAGATTTAACCTTCGTAATTGTATTGCCTTTAACCTTCGTCCAAAGTTCATTAATCCTTAAAGGAATAATGCTTCGTTGGACGAAGGGCATCAACATTTAACACTTTGTGTTGCCTTGTTCTTAATTCATAGCATTTGAGAACAAGTCCCCAACAAAGAAGATGTTCTCCTCCTATGAGAAAAACCAAGATCCCCAACGAGCTATCACATTCGGGGATGGGAATCAAGGTTTGGTTAAAGGATTGGGTAAAATTGCTATATCACCTGACCATTCCATTTCCAATGTTTTTCTAGTAGATTATTTAGATTATAACTTGCTTTCAGTTTCGCAATTATGTAAAATGGGTTACAACTGTCTTTTTACGGATTTAGGTGTTACTGTCTTTAGAAGAAGTGATGATTCAGTAGCATTTAAGGGAGTGTTAGAGGGTCAGCTATACTTGGTAGATTTTGATAGAGCTGAACTCGACACTTGCTTAATTGCTAAGACTAACATGGGCTGGCTCTGGCATCGCCGACTAGCACATGTTGGAATGAAGAATCTTCACAAGCTTCTAAAGGGAGAACATATTTTGGGACTAACAAATGTTCATCATCCACACAAGAACATCATGACGACTGACAGGCCACTCGAGCTCCTACATATGGACCTATTCAGCCCGATTGCTTACATAAGCATCGGCGGGAGTAAGTACTGTCTAGTTATTGTGGATGACTATTCTCGCTTCACTTGGGTGTTCTTTTTGCAGGAAAAATCTCATACCCAAGAGACCTTAAAGGGATTCTTGAGACGAGCTCAAAACGAGTTCGGCCTAAGGATCAAGAAAATAAGAAGCGACAACGGGACGGGGTTCAAGAACTCTCAAATTGAAGGCTTCCTTGAGGAGGAGGGCATCAAGCATGAGTTATCTTCTCCCTACACGCCACAACAAAATGGTGTAGTGGAGAGGAAGAATCGAACTCTATTGGGCATGGCAAGAACCATGCTTGATGAGTACAAGACTTCGGATCGGTTTTGGGCCGAAGCGGTCAACACCGCTTGCTACGCCATCAACCGGTTGTATCTACACCGAATCCTCAAGAAGACATCATATGAACTCCTAACCGGTAAAAAGCCCAATGTTTCATATTTTAGAGTCTTTGGTAGCAAATGCTTTATTCTTGTTAAAAGAGGTAGAAAATCCAAATTTGCTCCTAAGACTGTAGAAGGCTTTTTACTAGGATATGATTCAAACACAAGGGCATATAGAGTCTTTAACAAGTCCTCTGGACAAGTTGAAGTTTCTTGTGACATTGTGTTTGATGAGACTAATGGCTCTCAAGTAGAGCAAGTTGATCTTGATGAGATAGGTGATGAAGAGGCTCCGTGCGTCGCACTAAGGAACATGTCCATTAGGGATGTGTGTCCTAAGGAATCCAAAGAGCCACCACATGCACAAGATCAACCGTCTTCCTCCACACAAGCATCTCCACCAACTCAAGATGAGGATGAGACTCAAAATGATGAAGGAGAAGATCAAGGAGTTGAGCCACCTCAAGAGGAGAGCAATGATCAAGGGGGAGATGCCCATGATCAAGATGAGGAAGATGAAAAAGTTCCAAGACCACCACACCCAAGAGTCCACCAAGCAATTCAACGAGATCACCCCGTGAACACCATCCTCGGCGATATTCAAAAGGGGGTAACTACTCGATCTCGTGTTGCTCATTTTTGTGAACATTATTCTTTTGTTTCCTCTATTGAGCCACACAGGATAGAGGAAGCACTACAAGATTCGGATTGGGTGGTGGCGATGCAAGAGGAGCTCAACAACTTCACTAGGAATGAGGTATGGCATTTAGTTCCACGTCCTAACCAAAATGTTGTGGGAACCAAGTGGGTTTTCCGCAACAAGCAAGATGAGCATGGTGTGGTGACAAGGAACAAAGCCTGACTTGTAGCCAAGGGATACTCACAAGTCGAAGGTTTGGATTTCGGTGAAATCTATGCACCCATAGCTAGGCTTGAATCAATTCGCATATTACTTTCCTATGCTACTTACCATGGCTTCAAGCTTTATCAAATGGACGTGAAAAGTGTCTTCCTCAATGGACCAATCAAGGAGGAGGTCTATGTTGAGAAACCTCCCGGCTTTGAAGATAGTGAGTATCCTAACCATGTTTATAAACTCTCTAAGGCGCTTTATGGGCTCAAGCAAGCCCCAAGAGCATGGTATGAATGCCTAAGAGATTTTCTTATCACTAATGGCTTCAAAGTCGGAAAAGCCGATCCTACTTTATTCATTAAAACTCTTGACAATGATTTGTTTGTATGCCAAATCTATGTTGATGATATTATATTTGGGTCTACTAACGAATCTACATGTGAAGAATTTAGTAGGATCATGACACAAAAATTCGAGATGTCTATGATGGGGGAGTTGAAGTACTTCTTGGGATTTCAAGTGAAGCAACTCCAAGAGGGCACCTTCATTAGCCAAACAAAGTATATTCAAGACATTCTAAACAAGTTTGGGATGAAGGATGTCAAGCCCATCAAGACACCCATGGGAACCAATGGGCATATCGACCTTGACACGGGAGGTAAATCCGTCGATCAAAAGGTATACCAGTCAATGATAGGTTCTCTACTCTATTTATGTGCATCTCGACCGGATATCATGCTTTCCGTATGCATGTGTGCAAGATTCCAAGCCGACCCTAAGGAAGCTCACCTTACGGTCGTGAAACGAATCTTGAGATATTTAGTTTATACTCCTAAGTTTGGGCTTTGGTACCCTCGAGGATCCACATTTGATTTAATTGGTTATTCGGATGCCGATTGGGCGGGGTGTAAGCTTAATAGAAAGAGCACATCGGGGACTTGCCAGTTCTTGGGGAGATCCTTGGTGTCTTGGGCTTCAAAGAAGCAAAATTCCGTAGCTCTTTCTACCGCCGAAGCCGAGTATATTGCCGCAGGTCATTGTTGCGCGCAACTACTTTGGATGAGGCAAACCCTTAGGGACTATGGTTACAAATTAACCAAAGTTCCTCTTCTATGTGATAATGAGAGTGCAATCCGCATGGCAGATAATCCCGTTGAGCATAGCCGCACTAAACACATAGCCATTCGATATCATTTTCTTAGGGATCACCAACAAAAGGGGGATATCGAGATTGCTTACATTAACACTAAAGAACAATTAGCCGATATCTTTACCAAGCCACTAGATGAACAAACCTTTAACAAACTTAGGCATGAGCTAAATATTCTTGATTCTAGGAACTTCTTTTGATATTTTGCACACATAGTTCATAAATATGCCTTTGATCATGTCTCTTTTATATGCTATGACTAATGTGTTTTCAAGTGAATTTCAACCCAAGTCATAGATTGAAAGGGATTTGGAGTCTTCGGCGAAGACAAAGGCTTCCACTCCACTCCACTCCATCAAATTACTCACCCTTTGCCATCGCTCCGAGCAACTCTCCAACCTTGGTATAATCTTCACTCATATTATGTTCGCCAAAGGGGGAGAAAGTAGTTAAAAGAGGGCTTATATTTCACTCAAGTATCCGTTTTTGGCGATTCATGCCAAAGGGGGAGAAAGTATTAGCCCAAAGCAAAAGGACCGCACCACCACCAATTTTCAAAATTGAAATTAAGAAAAGGTTTTAAAATGATGAATTTTTCAATTGATAACTTATTCAAAAGGGGGAGAAAGTAGTATTTTCAAATTGGTGTCTTAAAACCCTCTTGAACACTAAGAGGAGAATTTTATTAAGGGGGAGTTTTGTTTAGTCAAAGGAAAAGCATTTGAAACAAGGGGAGAAAATTTCAAATCTTGAAAATGCGTCTCAAAATCTTATTCATTTACCTTTGACTATTTGCAAAAGGATTTTGAAAAGAATTTACAAAAGAATTTGCAAAAACAAAACATGTGGTGCAAGCGTGGTCCAAGATGTTAAATATAAAGAAACAATCCATGCATATCTTATGAGAATTTATATTGTCTCAATTCTAAGTAACCTTTGCACTTATAATTATGCAAACTAGTTCAATTATGCACTTCTATATTTGCTTTGGTTTGTGTTGGCATCAATCACCAAAAAGGGGGAGATTAAAAGGGAATTAGGCTTACACCTTTTTCCTAATTGATTTTGGTGGTTGAATTGCCCAACACAAATAATCGGACTAACTAGTTTGCTCTAGTCTATAAGTTTTACAGGTGCCAAAGGTTCACTATAAGCCAATAAAAAGACCAAGAAAGGGTTCAAACAAAGAGAGCCAAAGACATCCCAAAAGGCACCCTGGTCTGGCGCACCGGACTGTCCGGTGTGTCACCGGACAGTGTCCGGTGCACCAGGGCACTCAACGCTGAACTCGCTACCTTCGGGAAATTCAGAGGGCGCTCCGCTATAATTCACCGGACTGTCCGGTGTGCCAGCGGAGCAACGGCTACTTCACGCGCTACGGTCGACTGCAACGCATTTAATGCGCGCCTGCGCGCGCAGAGGACAGAGCACGCGCAGTTGGCGCACCGGACAGTCTACAGGACCTGTCCGGTGCACCACTGGATAGCCCAAAGGCCCCACAAGTCAGAGCTCCAATGGTCGAACCCCGACGGTCTGCTGACGTGGCTGGCGCACCGGACAGTGTCCGGTGGCGCACCGGACTGTGTCCGGTGGCGCACCGGACTGTCCGGTGCGCCATGCGACAGCAGTCTTCCAACGACCATTTTTGGTGGTTGGGGCTATAAATACCCCAACCACCCCACATTCAATGGCATCCAAGTTTTCCACCTTCAACACATTACAAGAGCTATAGCATTCAATTATAGACAGTCCAAAGAGATCAAATCCTCTCCCAAGTCCAAAGACAACTCAAATCAATAGTGGCTAGTGAGAGAGTGATATTTGTGTTCATTTGAGCTCTTGCGCTTGGATTGCTTCTTTCTGTCATTCTTTCTTGTGATCAAACTCAATTGTAACTAAGGCAAGAGACACCAATTGTGTGGTGGTCCTTGCGGGAACTTCGTGTTCTGTTTGATTGAGAAGAGAAGCTCACTCGGTCTAAGTGACCGTTTGAGAGAGGGAAAGGGTTGAAAGAGACCCGGTCTTCGTGACCACCTCAACGGGGAGTAGGTTTGCAAGAACCGAACCTCGGTAAAACAAATCATCGTGTCTCGCTCTTTATTTGCTCACGATTTGTTTTGCGCCCTCTCTCTCGGACTCGTTTATATTTCTAACGCTAACTCGGCTTGTAGTTGTGCTTAAGTTTATAAATTTCAGATTCGCCCTATTCACCCCCCTCTAGGCGACTTTCAGACAAGATTCAAGCACCTCGGTCGAGTAACTCCGTAGAGAGTCGTGGGCCTTCTCCACGTGCAAGTGGTGCTCTGCTTCCGGCTCCCATCGGACGCTCCCCGCCGTCTCCACTAACGAGCTTCTGGCCGAAACGCCGCGAGCCTCGTTCCCTCCGGTACACGGTGGTGGTCATGACACAAACTCGGTTGTCACGGTCTCGCAAGACTCTCGCCCCACTCGGTACGATTACAACGGCTCACGCAAGAGCCGAGGAGTTGTGTGGTTTTTCTAAACTCACTCAACTAACTAGGGTTCACCTAGAGCAATCGCTAAAGCGGTCTAACTAACCTAAGCACTTCGCAAAGCACCTACGCTAATCACCGAGCGATTCTATTAAGCACTTGGGTGTATGAGCACTTGAAAATGTCTACAATATGCCTTGGTATGTTTCTTGGGCTCTCACACCTCCAAATGGCCGGTTAGAGGGTATTTATAGACTCACCCACACTTCTAGCCGTTGGACAGAAAGCGACAGCTTTCTGTCGATGGGCACATCGGACAGTCTGGTGCTTACCGGACATACACAGTTCATTGTCCGGTGCCCGCCACGTCAGCCGACGTTGGGGTCTGTAGCAGTCGATCGTTGGATACGACCGTTGCCCAGACTGTCCGGTGCACACCGGACAGTCCGGTGCTACAACCTGAGAGTGCCCGTTGTGGGCGTCTCTGCACAGACTGTCAGGGTGTCCCACCAAACAGTACGGTGCGCACCGGACAAGTTACTATTTACTATCCGGTGCGCTAGCAGGGCACTGGCTGACTGCCCACTTCATGGATTTCTTCGCTGATTCTTTGGGCTTCTTTTGTTCTTGAGTATTAGACTTCTAAGTTGTCTTCTTTTGAGGTATTGCATCCTCAGTGCCTTAGTTCAATCCTCTTCGCATCCTGTGAACTACAAACATAAATACTAGCAAACACATTAGTCCACAGGTTATGTTGATCATCAAACACCAAAACCTATTGAGCCAAATGGCCCGGGATCCATTTTTCTTACAATCTCCCCCTTTTTGGTGATTGATGACAACACAACCAAAGCAAGCAAATATAACAAACATTTGAATGAAAATATGCAATCTACTTGATAGGATCCATGATTGTTCCCACAATGTTATATTATGGACTTAAGCCTCCCCCTAAATCCATAATTCACTTGCTTCATGTTTTAGACCAAAAGACCAAAACCACTTGCAAGATCAAAATTTTAATTTGGTGGTGTTTGGTGTTTGATATCATTTTCATTGCTTTGGTCCCTACAACTTCTCCCCCTTTGGCATCAACCACCGAAAAGGAAGACATTAAAAACATGTAGGAAGCAAATAGAACTTGCCCTCTTAAAAAATTTAACAATTTAAGCACTAAAAGATTACTCCCCCTAAACGAGTGTTCTCCTTTTGGAATAAATTTCTCCCCCTTTAGAGACAAAGAAATACTCTCCCTGACAGAGATCTTCTACTTAGGAAAAAGCATGTGAGTAATAGAGGAACAAGACATGATTTGATTAGATTAACTTCCCTTATGCATAGGTGTTGGGGGCCTTCGTCCTCCGAATGTCCTCAAAAACGTAATTTAACAATGTCTTCCAAGCATGGCTTATGGACAGGTACCTTCAGACTCAGGATAAAAGCATATACGATGAGAAGAGCATGATCGTGACGAAGGTTGCCGTTGCTCCGAAGCTGCGCGCAAGGAAGCTTCGGCTCAATCGCAGAAAAAGGAACCGACTTAAAGGGGAAAAGGCTATCTAGTCCTCATAGATTTATCTATAAGTCAATAATGAATGTAAAGGGCATGAATGTAATTTCTCATAGGCTGCGTCCTGTGCCTATAAATAGATGAATAGTACCCCCGTACTGTTCACGCTGACTTGTACTTGCTTTCGCGTCACGCTTGTACTTTCTTGCCTTCTGTCAAGCTGAAGGTACTTTTGTAATTCAGTATTGTTCCTGCCTTTCCATGATTATATAATTAAGAATGAATTAATAATGTTATATGATTGTTTATGTTGTCTCATATATGTCATATGCTTCTTCTTTTATTTAACATATACTGCGATGATGAAGGTATGTCCTTCATGACCTTCGTCTAAAGATCATTATATCTTAAGGGAAATAATGCTTTGAAGGATGAAGGGCATTAACATTTAACATCTTGTGTTGCCTTGTTCTTGATTCATAATATTTGAGAACAAGTCTCCAACATTGGCGCCCACCTCTGGTGAACCCTTTTTCGACCACCTTCGGCAAGCACTGACCTTCGTCATGCCGCCGAAGAAAGCTTCAGCACCAGGGACCGCTGCACTGCAGCCGCGGGACCCAAACCAAGAAACTCTTTCTCTTCGAGAGGCTCGAAGCCAGAAGAGGAAAGCTACCAGTCCAACACTCCAGGAAGAGGAGTTGGACCAAGAGATCAGAGATATGGAGATAATCCATCAGCAAGTTCAAAGGAAGAAGGAGAAGATGGCGCGATTGGCTGATCTACAAAGGAAGATCGATGAAGCCACTGAAAAAGTACGTCATCTTGTCCAAGATGAACAAGATCGAAGGCCCCAGCACAGGGAGCTTCGTCAAGAAGGCCTATTCAACGAGGATGCATGGTATGATGATTTTCATCATGGTGCCTTTACTTTAATTTGATGATGCTTCTCCCTTAGCAGCAGAACTGCAGGCTACCCCATGGCCCCCATCATACAAGCCACCTCAGCTCCCCATGTATGATGGACACTCAGATCCAAAGCAGTTTCTGATGAGCTACAAAGCAACTATATCTTCGTATGGGGGCAACACTGCAGTCATGGCAAAGTCCTTCGTCATGGCAGTCCGGAATGTAGCCCAAACATGGTATTCTTCTCTTCGGCCAGGGACTATCACGTCGTGGCAGAAGCTTAAGGATATGTTGGTTACCAGCTTCCAAGGCTTTCAAACAAAGCCGGTCACAGCCTAGGCTCTGTTCCAATGTATGCAAGACCACGAAGAATACCTTCAGGCCTACGTACGAAGGTTTTTGCGACTAAGGGCATAAGCACCTACAGTGCCCAATGAGATTGTTATTGAGGCCATGATTAAGGGCCTTCGGTCAGGACCTACGGCTTAGTACTTCGCAAGGAAGCCCCCGCAAACTCTGGAGAAGCTGCTTCAAAAGATGGATGAGTACATCCAAGCTGACAACGACTTCCGCCAAAGAAGGGAGGAAGCTTACAGATTGTCTGAAATGACCAAGGGCTTCGGAGGAAGAATCCATCCGAGGCACGTTAGGTTAATCCATAACTCCACTCAAGGTGATGACAAAGGAAGTCAGTCCCAGAGGTCACAATTTACCTCACAATCTTCGGGGCAACATCAAAGCTCCTTCAGGCCACCAGCTCCAAGGGGCAGAGGCGCCAGGGGCTTCGGAGGAAGGTTTGGGGATCAGCCTAGAAAGATTTACTGCTTATTATGTGGTGAGGACAAGGGACATACTACAAGAATGTGCCATGTCACCATTCAGAAACAAAAGGAAATAGCAGAAGCCGAAGCCTGGCAGAACCAGCCGAAGCAGGTTTTACACACTGCTTCGTGTCACTCTCCTTACATACCGGAGTATGTGAATAATCATCCTGCAGCTTCTGTCACTTCGGCTAGCCATTCACAGGCTTCCTGGCCACAACTCCCGCCTCTGCCACCACTACAACCGACCTATTCTCGAAGCCAGCAGCCAAAAGGGCGTCATCACTCTCAACAGCAACGGGAATTCAGGGAGGAATCCGAAGCTCGCACAGTCAACAGTACTGTGCCAGAATCAAAACACATCTATTGAGAGATATCCTACCTCTGAAACATTTTTACGTTTATTGTCATTTTGTTTTTAATAAGGAACAATCAATGTAAACTTAGTTTTAATTCCTTGTAATAGCTTCGTTCTTGTTATAGTGAAAAATATCTTCTCCACAGACTCACGAAGCTCAAAAATTGCTGAAGCTCAAAAGTCGTTCCTAAGGGAATGCAGAGCTAGAAATTGCATTGCAAGTTTCACCGAAGCTACAAAAAGTCGTTCCTAAGGAGCGCAGCGTAAGTTTGCCGAAGCTACAAAAAGTCGTTCCTAAGGGAGCGCAGTGTAAGTTTTCTGCTCAAAAGTCGTTCCAAAGGGAATGCAGAGCCAAATATCATCGAAATATAAGGCGAAGCGCGAAAAGTCAACGCGAATACCGCCGAAATAGAAGGCGAAGAAGTTCAAAAGACGTTTCTAAGGGGATGCAGAACTTACACCGAAAAATAAGCGGTGAAGCCGAAAAATAAACGGCAAAGAGATTTTGATCGTTCCTAAGAGGACGCAGAGATTGTGTTTCAGCATGGGTATGTGTCTTCGGCATTAGCATCATTCTTTGTACCATATCATCGCATCATATCGCATAGCATCACATCATACATCATATCACATCAATGACATGAATTGGAAACGAAGCCGATCTTCGGAAAATGCTTTACAAAAATGAAAAGGTGCTAAGGCACAAAGTAAGCTGAGAATTACAGCTTCATCAGTTCTGATGTGGAAGGAGGGATCTATTTTCTACGAAGCATTGTTGTTTTTACAAAGTTTGGATGTTCTTTACAAAGTATGGATGTTCTTACGAGGCACAAAAACTCTTCTTTATGAAGCATGAAAAGAAGGGAAGGTGTTTTTTCGCCGAAGGCTCAAAAACGGTATGTATACAAAGTTTCATGCATCGCAAAGAACTGAATTACAAACAACTTACATGTTATATTCAAAATTATAAACATCAGATATTACAGACTTAGTTCAGCAAATGTTACATTAATATCCTAGAAATGTTTTTACAATAACTGTTATTCTTCCTTCAGAACTTTCTCTGCAACTTCGTTAAGCAGTTTGGTAACAACTTCGTCGACAATAACTTCAGTCATATTAATGATTTATATTGCTTTCTTCGTTTCTGGGTCGGCCAGTGGGTCGAATGGCTCTGGTGGAGGAGGTAGTTCAGCTGCGGTAGAAAACATCAATTAGTTCGAAGTCACAAAAATAAACGACCAAGCTAAAAGCCATTAAGTGATACATATCCGTCTCTCGAGTTCTGCAGCTTTCTTAGCTTCTTTCGTTGCTTCTCGAGCATCATGAATATCTTTTTCGCTCTTCTTCATTATTTCATGAGCCATTTCTCGTCTGCCATTTTCCCAGATATCAAAATTTTCCACCTATTAAACTTGCTTCGGCCGAGGGGTCCTTCGTGTCATCCACGGAGAAGGCAGCTTCGGCCTGGGCCAAGGTTTTAACATGATCGCATCCCGCCTTCTCCAAGATGGCTGCAACTCCTCTCGCACCAGAGAATGCGCAGACGTACCCACGATCGCTTAAGATTTCCTCAAAAGCTTCTGCTTCACCACTGATCCACTCGATAACGCCCTCAGGGTCGGCTCGTATGAAGTTGTCTTCGTTTGAATAGGCGCCCACGTTGGCGAAGCTAGTCTTCATCTTTTTCATGCACCCCACAGATTTTTAAAACACCTTTCCTTGGATGCGCGAAGCTCTGCAACTGTTTTTTCTAAATAATTTTTCCAATATTCACTGGCATCTCGATTAGCTTCAGCAACATCGCATTTTTCTTTGGCCTCAGCTAATTGTCTCCGAAGGTCTTCAATTTCACTCTTTTGGGCCTCAGCTTGAGCTTTGGAACTAGCTTTGTCTTCTTTTATTTTGTTTACCAATGAAGTTAATATTTTATCCTTTTCGAGGCCTTCGTTCCTTAGTTCAATCACCTCTGAACGAAGGTTGTTCAGAGCCATTGTACACCCTTCATCTTCGATGTTTTTCTGTGCTCTGAGGGCATTGCTAAGGATCAAGCCCTGCAAGAGGAGTACAACATTAAGAATAAATAAATGAAGTAATTCGTTTTCAAATACAAAATTGATTTTCATACCTTTATGCTATTATATGCTAGACTGTCAGCCAATTCATCCTTTGACAGTACTGAGAGGCCATCTTCTAGCTTCGAAAATCCGAAACTTCTTCCTATCTCCCGGCTGAAGGATATCTCTTTGTTATCCGAGAGACAGTACAAAAAATCTTCTTCCCCGCTGCCATTAAATACCAATGCCCCCTTCGAGTATTTCAGTTTTTGGGCATAATGTTGAGCTTCTCGTTTTTCTTCTTTAGAAAGTACCTTTCCCAAAGCATGGCGGATGATGTAATCAATGCTCTCTTTCAGAGCTTCGGGAGCAGGAGTAGCAACCTTTTCAGGCGAAACTTGCTCTGTGGCCTTTTCTTCTATTGCCCTTTCTTCAATTTCCGAAGGTTTTTTCTTGGCGAGATCTGAAGGCCCAGCTTCGGCACTAGCTTGGATTACTGCAGCTTCAATTTCGGTCGGCTTTGTTTCAGCTTTGGTTTGCATTTTTAAGCGTCGGCGATTTTCCCTAAAGGAGTGGAGTTTAAAGCCTTTACTGTTTCTAACACATCTAGCACATTTGCCATCCTTCTTCTTTTGGGAGTTGCCACAAAACCTTTTTGTGCCTTCAACACTGTTACTTCTGTCGAAGGGCTTAAAATTTCTAACATTTTTGTTCCTTCATTTTTTGGCTTTTCGGCCTTATCTTTATTAGTCTTCGACTCAGCTGGCTCACCTAAGGGTAGCTTCGGCATTATAGCTGGATCTTCAGCCTTCTGCGTAGGAAGAATGGGCTCTTTTGGTTCAGCAGCTGAAGAAGTCTCCCCACCAAACTCAGGCACCATGGCCGGTTCAATATAACGTGGCCGGTGGGTAAGGACTTTCAACTTTTTGCTCTTCGGCGCAGACTCATCTGGAGTGGCCGAAGCAGTAGTCTTGGCCGAAGCAGCGGTTTTCCTCTTCTTTCCTCGTCCCCGCAGCGGGTAGCAGTAGTCGGGGTAAACAAAACCAATGGCATCAAAAACTCTGTTCAATCTCTTTTTTCCTCGGCCCCCGAAGGATGTGGATAATGCATTATCTTCTGCTTTGGAATATGGCCCAAGCAGTTCATCACTTGTAACTTCGATGCATTTCAACCAGTCATCGTTTGGTTCGTCGAACTTATCCCCATATCTGAAGGTGTATTTCAGTCGAACCAGGTCACCTTCGCTAGACTCGGTGACAGTCTCCTTTTGGCATTTCCCAGTTCTCTACAAGCGGCCATACTCTGAATGCTATATGTTCTTGAATCAAGTCTCTTGTACCAATGAAGAAGCATACAGTACCAAAGGCCTTCTGGCATGCTTCGGTGGCTTCATCGATTTCAACCTTCGGCTTTTGAAGGCCGAAGCGGGACCATATGGGACGCATAATAACCTCCTTAACATCCTCCCTCGCTACCAAATCGTTCTTCACATAAAACCATTCCTCCATCCAATTTCCCGGCCATCTTTTCCGAAATGTTGGCACTGGGTAGCTTGAGTTGGGACGGGCGATAAATCCATAACAACTGAAGTTGTTGTGATACTGTTCTTTTCCCGTGGCCTTCGTTTCATACATAAGTTCATGCATGCTGCAGAAGCATTTTGTGCTTGGGTCTATACCTTGGCTCCTTGCCGCCCAGACGAAGACTGCCATCCTCAATATAGCTTCGGGGGTCAGTTGATGAAGGAAAATTTGGAAGGTTTTCAACATTTCAACTACAAACCTGCTCAGTGGGAAACGAAGCCCAGCTTTAAAGAAGCTTCGGAAGATCACAACTTCATTCTCCTCAGGCGCAGGAGTGTTATTGTCTTCGCCAGCCCTCACAATAGATATATCTTGAAAGTACCTCTCCCTCATGCTCTCAAGGTGACTTTGCTTGATGGTCGACTTTCCGAAAATTGTATGGCTTGGCCTCCACGGTCGATCTTCGGAATCTTCACCCCCACTTTCTGCATCATAGTTGTCAATGTCACCAGTGTCTTCAGACAGGCCCTCCAATATCTCTTTTGTAATCTTCTCTGTATTTGATTTTGCCATTGATTCTAAAAACCCAGCTATATAAGGATTCACAACCTTCTTCTGCTCAAAGAGCTTCTCCTCTTCGGTTAGCTTTGTCTCAGCAACAACCTTCTTGTCTTGAGACATCTTTTCCTCGAAAATGACAAAAACGTGTCCTTCAAACCGAAGCTTAGAAAGCTTGAGAAACTAAGCAAGCGTTGGTGAGCAAGGGTTATAAAATTGAGCAAATAAAGCAAGTGGCACAAACAACGTACCAATGTGGTCAGGTGAGTTCTTATTTATACACTCGACGCGCCCCGAGTTGGAGGGTCCCGTCTGTCATTGACTGTTACTATTCTAGCAAAGGGAAGGTGTTTTTTCGGACCTTCGGCTTAAGGCCTTCGTCCATGTCGCAGTCTGAATTCGTTATCTTAAACAAATTAATACTGCGAGGGGCTACTGTTGGGGGCCTTCGTCCTTCGAAGGTCCTCAAAAACGTAATTTAACAATGTCTTCCAATCATGGCTTATGGACAGGTACCTTCGGACTCAGGATAAAAGCATATACGATGAGAAGAGCATGATTGTGATGAAGGTTGTCGTTGCTCCGAAGCTGCGCGCAAGGAAGCTTCGGCTCAATCACAGAAAAAGGAACCGACTTAAAGGGGAAAAAGCTATCTAGTCCTCATAGATTTATCTATAAGTCAATAATGAATGTAAAGGGCATGAATGTAATTTCTCATAGGCTGCGTCTTGTGCCTATAAATAGATGAACAGTACCCACGTACTATTCACGCTGACTTGTACTTGCTTTCGCGTCACGCTTGTACTTTCTTGCCTTCTGTCAAGCCGAAGGTACTTCTGTAATTCAGTATTGTTCATGCCTTTCTATGATTATATAATTAAGAATGAATTAATAATGTTATATGATTGTTTATGTTGTCTCCTATATGTCATATGCTTCTTCTTTTATTTAACATATACTGCGATGATGAAGGTATGTCCTTCATGACCTTCGTCTAAAGATCATTATATCCTAAGGGAAATAATGCTTTGAAGGACAAAGGGCATTAACATTTAACATCTTGTGTTGCCTTGTTCTTAGTTCATAATATTTGAGAACAAGTCTCCAACAATAGGTAAAAAAATATGATTTAACAGCATATGCATTTATAGCAACATGGGAAGTATAGGATGTGAAATATAGTCTAATCAAATATTGGGGAAGACATGTAATTGATACCAAATGTAGTCTCAAAGATACCAATTGAAGGCCAATTGTAAACTTGTGAGACATAAGAATACTTATATATTTGCAGTGGAAGCTTATTATCTTTCTTCAGGGACTCCATTTTCCTTCAATGAGACTACTACATATAATAGACTTAAAAACATGTATTAGTCTCAAAGACTTAGATTATAGAGTAATCTCCCCCTGAAATTGTGCATACAAGTTTTGAATACTTGTAGGAGACTTGCACTTTGATTTTGATATCAAGGGGGGCAAATTATCTATAATCCGAGCATTGGCACATATAAGTTAAATGATACCAATTGAAATACAACTGAAGTATTATACCACTTGTAGTATACGTCATATGAAAATATCAATTGATGTATCATTTTCTTAGGAATGTTAAATAACCTATGTGTCGTGCTTAACATTTTAAACCATGTAGGTTTGCTCAAGAATATGAATTGAAAGTGAGCAATCCTACCATATGATTAACCTAGTATGCATGTATTTATGAACGAAAGTAAATACCAATTGTAGCACTAGGTATGAAAGGTAAAAACTAGATATTAGAAAATAGATACACATATCTAAAAATAATAAATACAATAAATCTAGTTACCTTAGTCACGGGTGGAGAATTTGGGTCCAAAGTATTCACTAACCCACTTGGCAATAGACTTGATCCATTATGATGCATCCCATGATATACATCCCAATTTTGCCAGGTCTCCAAATTCCCCGAAGTCATTCGGACTCCTCACTTCCCTCTCGGGATCCAAACCTTCTTGGTGCTTTTATGGTTGAAATAATTTCCTTTGGCACTCAGATGCGTTTGGCCCCTTTCCCTTCGTTGGCTTGCTTGTTAGCCTTGATTGCTATCACATGTCCATTCTTATTCTTTTTTATCAAGTATGGTGTAGCGGCCTTTTTGTCCACCTTGTTGATGTAGGTGTTGGAGATTTTGCTTGTTGACTTTTGCTTGAGTTTTTGCTTATCCCCAGTCTTCGCCTTGCATTGGAAAGACTATAGCCTACAAACCACAGTTTTGCCCTCCTCAGGCTTTTTCACTCCTACAGTGGTGTTATCCTGTGGAGGTTGGATTTGTTTGGCTTTGCCTTTCTTGTCATATAAAGTCTTGCCAAGGCGAGCCACCTCTTACTTTAATTGCTCATTCTCCATTGCAATCTCATCCGAACATGTTTCTATAACAACATTCTTAACAAGAACTTGATTGCGGGGGTTAGAATCATCAATCAAATCAAAGCAAAAAGTAGAAGCATCTTTCTTAATAATTTCAGGTATTTCAACCAAAGATACTTCTGGGGTGCTACCAATATTTTCTAGCTTAGTAGTTAACTCATCATTGGGTATGCTAAGAATTTCCATTTTTCCTAGCAAATTTTCAATGGTTTCTTTTGAGCTAGCTAACTTAGCCTTAAGTTTTTCATTCTTTTTAATAAAGCCATCATCGGTAGCTGTGAATGGAGCACTAGACTCTAATTGTTCAATTTTAGTTGATAGTTCACAATTAAAATTTGCAAATGTTTCAAAATTTTCTAGCAAACCTTTATAATCATTTTGTGAGCTAATCAACTTATTTTTCAAAGTTTTAAGTTGAGCCTTTTGCTTAGTGCGAACATCCTGAAAAAATTTAACGGCTTCCGTAAGCTCATCCACGGAGGGCTTTCCCTCAACTTCATCAACACTACTGCTTTCATCACTAGAGAATGGAATACTTATTTTACCTCTTGCCATAAGGCACTTGCGTGATGACCGTGATGAGCGTGATTGTGAATCATCTAGGCCCCTTAGTGATGTTTTGGTAATTAATGACAACTGTTTGTGGAGTAATGGTTCTTGGAGAAATAAGAATGCAAGGTTGGACCACATAGAACAGGAAATCTTGGAGATTTATAAGCATTGGTTGTGGATCAAGTGAAGGCAAAGGTATAACATAGGTTTTGTTTTTGCCGGTCTTCAGAAGTTTAGAGAAGATACTTGACCGGATTAGTAGGTTAGATAGCCGTACTATTAAGAGGGGTCAATGGCTTTGATCTGTGTAAAACTTAGTGCCTCATAGAGAATCTAGTGGTTGCATTTGCATGAGGACTAACAACGCTTCAAATTTCATGAGTTAAAAATCCTTTCAAAGGCTTGTTTGAAAAGTGCAAAGTCTTGGGATGCGCGGACCGTCCGGGCCTTGAGGGCAGACCGTCCGCGATCCTCCAGTGGGGTCCGAAGTCTGTCCACTTCGGACAGGTCCTGTTCATTTGCACTGCGGACCGTCCGGGCCTTGGCGTCGGACCGTCCGTAGTCCTGTCAAGTGGAGTCTGCTCTCGGCACAGTCCCTGAATTATAGTGCGGACCGTCCGGCCTTGATAGGCGGACCGTCCGCAGGTGCCAAATTTGGTTTGGGCAGGGACTGTGTGGTTTTTGGGATTTGTACTACGGACTGTCCGGAGGATAAGCCCGGACAGTATTGTCTCCTGGGCTTGGACCGTCCGGCCTTGTAGGCGGACGGTCCGCTTGTGTTAACTGCACTTGGTTAGAGTTCTGGTGCTCCAAGTTGCCAGGTCGCGGACGGTCCGACCTAGGTGGGCGGACTGTCCGGACCTTACTTTTCTGACAGCTCTGACAGATTTCAAACGGGAAAAATAGCCGTTATATGTACGGTGGACCGTCCGGCCCTAGGGCGCGAACCGTCCGCGTGTGCGCAGAACTTGTGTCTTTTGCTCATAACGGTTAGATTTGAGTGGGGGACTATAAATAGAAGGGGAGATCGTGTGTGAGGTCTCTCTTGGCTATTTCTTGCATACATTGAGCTCAATTGTGATCCTCCAACTCACTCTCTCACACTCTTTGCTTGAGATTGCATTCTAGTGAGAGATTGAGTGTTCCTAGTGCATTTGCATTCATCGGTGATTCTTGAGGCACTAGGTGGTACACCGAGCAAGCGTCATCGACTTGTTACTCTTGGAGGTTGCCGCCTCCTAGACGGCTCGGTGATTGTCTCTGTCGAGCTCTCCAAGAAGATTGTGGAGAAGCCGCGATGTTGATTGTGAGGGGTTCGCGCCTACCTCGCCGGAGCGGCAAAGGTGACATTAGTGGAATCGAGGTATTGAGTGATTTCTTGTCCACTTGGCTCAAAGATCAAGCTGTGTCTTGATAGAGGAGCAAGTGAGAGCTTGAAGTCCACCTCAACGTGGATTAGGGGTGATCGGCAAATCACCGATACCACGGGATAAAATTCGGTGCCTTTACTTTCTTGCATTACTTATTGTCGTGCAAGTGATTATTATTTTGCATATTGTTCATCAAGTATTCAATCACCCTAGTTGATTCTCATAGATTGTTTACTTGTTATCACTAGAGAATTTATACCTCTTGTTATATTGATTAAATTTCCCTAGTGTTTTTGATTTTAGTCAAAACCGTCTATTCACCCCCCTCTAGCCGGTGTCCTAGATCCTACAAGTGGTATCAGAGCCAAGGACTCCATTGTTTGTGGATCTAATCATCCCGGAGTGGGACAAAATGGCTAGTGACAACAATGTGCACATTGGGAAGCCACCGCATTTTGATGGGAATAACTACGACTATTGGAAAATAAGAATGTCAATGCATCTTAGAGCAATAGGTGGAAAATTTTGGCCAATTGTCAGGGGTGGATTTGTTGTGTTGAAAGAAGATGAACCATCCGTTAGTGACAATGAGAATATCCTTACAAATGATCAAGCCATGAATGTATTCTATGATGCTCTTGATATAAATGAGTTCAATCGCATCAAGAATCTCACAACCGCTCATGAGATTTGGATTAAGCTAATGGAAATTCATGAAGGAACTACAATTGTGAAGAGTGCCAAGCTATATGTGTGCAAAGGGAAGTTTGAGCAATTTATTATGAAAGAAGATAAGAGTGTATCCGATATGTTCAACCGGTTAAATGAGATAGTGAATGAACTCAAGGAACTTGGTTTTAATGTACCGGATGTGGATTTCACTCATAAGTTTCTTAGATCACTTCCGGAGAAATATGAGACCATTGTGACAATGTTAGTAAGAAGTGATCTATCTACAACTTCTCCAACCGAAGTATTGGGGGAAATTCTTACTCAAGATATATTCAAGAAATCTCAAGTCGATGCTATAAGTTTGGCAAAGAAAGTGAAGAATGAATCAATTGCTCTCAAAGATAAAGCATCTAAGGCAATTGAAAAAGAAGATAGTAATTGTCGGGGACCATAATTAGGGGTACCCTCAAGACTCCTAATTCTCAGCTGGTAACCCTCATCAGCATAAAGCTGCTAAGGCCTGATGGGTGCGATTAAGTCAGGGATCGGTCCATTCGAGCGACTCGATCACGCCTCGCCCGAGCCTAACCTCGGACAAGGGCAGCCGACCCCGGAGGATTTCCGTCTCGCCCGAGGCCCTGCCTTCGCTAAGAAGCAACCCCGACTAAATCGCCGCACCTACCGACCAAGTCGCAGGAGCATTTAATGCAAAGGTGGCCTGACACCTTTATCCTGACGCGCGCCCCCCGGCAGAGCCGAAGTGACCGCCGTCACTTCGCCGCTCCACTGACCGGCCTGGCAGAAGGACAACGCCGCCTGCGCCACTCCGACTGCAGTGCCACTTGACAGAGTGAGATTGACAGGCAGTTAGGCCCTGCCGAAGGCACCATAGGAAGCTCCACTCCGCCCGACCCAGGGCTCGGACTCGGGCTAAGCCCCGGAAGACGGCGAACTCCGCTCCGCCCGACCCAGGGCTCGGACTCGGGCTAAGTCCCGGAAGACGGCGAACTCCGCTCCGCCCGACCCAGGGCTCAGACTCGGGCTAAGTCCCGGAAGACGGCGAACACCGCTCCGCCCAACCCAGGGCTCGGACTCGGGCTAAGCCCCGGAAGACGGTGAACTCCGCTCCGCCCGACCTAGGGCTCGGACTCGGGCTCAGCCCCAGAAGACGACGAACACCTCTTCGCCCGACCCAGGGGCTCGGACTCCGCCCTGGCCTCTGCCGACTACCTCCGCCTCGCCCGACCCAGGGGCTCGGACTCGGCCTCGGCCATGGAAGACAGACTCGACCTCGGCTTTGGAGGAGCCTCCACATCGCCCAACCTAGGGCGCAGGCCAGCCACGTCAACAGGAGGTGCCATCATCACCCTACCCCGAGCTGACTCGGGCCGCAGGGAACAAGACCGGTGTCCCATCTGGCTAGCTCCGCTAGATAGGCAATGATGGCGCCCCGCATACTCTGCGACGACGGCGGCTCTCAGCCCCCTTACGGAAGCAAGAGGACGTCAGCAAGGACCCAACCGCTCCGACAGCTGTCCCTCCGCCAGGCTCCATCGCTCCTCCGACGGCCACGACATCACACCAGCTGGGTGCCAAAATCTCTCCGGCTGCCACATCGGCATGTACTTAGGGCGCTAGCTCTCCCCCGCTAGACACGTAGCACTCTGCTACACCCCCCATTGTACACCTGGACCCTCTCCTTACGTCTATAAAAGGAAGGACCAGGGCCCTCTTAGAGAGGGTTGGCCGCGCGGGGACGAGGACGAGACAGGCGCTCTCTTGGGGCCGCTCGCTTCCCTCTCCCGCGTGGACGCTTGTAACCCCCTACTGCAAGCGCACCCGACCTGGGCGCGGGACGAACACGAAGGCCGCGGGATTCCCACCTCTCTCACGTCGGTCTCCGGCCGCCTCGCCTCTTCCCCCCTTCGTGCTCGCCCTCGCGCTCGACCCATCTGGGCTGGGGCACGCGGCGACACTCACTCGTCGGCCCGAGGGACCCCCCGGTCTCGAAACGCCGACAGTTGGCGCGCCAGGTAGGGGCCTGCTGCGTGTTGACGAACAGCTTCCCGTCAAGCTCCAGATGGGCAGTCTCCAGCAACCTCTCCAACCCGGGACGGTGCTCTGTTTCAGGAGTCTTGAGTTCATGTCCTTCGACGGCAGCTACGACATGATGCTCCTTCCACCGCCGCGCGACAACGACAATGGCGGCCGACAGCCCGCCCACCGGCGGCAGAATCGACGACGTCTTCCCCGCGTGGTGGAAGAACCACCCCCGAGCTCGTCCCACTTTCTTCCCCGCCGACGGAGGGGAAGGCGGGGCAACCAAGGCCAAGCGGGAGGCAGCGCCTCGTTGGCTGTCGAGCGAGTCGACGGCCCCAGCGCCCCAACGGGGGGGCGCGTCGGGCATCGACCTCACGTTTGAGACGAAGGCGAGCGCCGTCTCCCCACGACACGCCGATCCCGAGCAAGCGGGCGACGCCAGCGCGCTCGCGGAGAGCTTGCTGGACGTCACCCTCGTACCTGAGACGACGGTGCAATCAGTCCCCGACGTGACTATGTCGCCGCTCGTCGACCGAAAGGTACCGACCGATTCCCATCCTACGTCGTTTGGATTCAGCCTCAACCCGCCTAGCGACCTCGCTTTGGCGGACGCTCCCGTGGAGGCGAGTCCAAACCCTCTGGGGTTTCGCATGCGGTCGCCTTGAGACCGGCTGACGGACGTCTCGACCTACGGGCCCTCTGGGTCCGAGGAAGACGACGAGCCCAGCATCTGTTGGGATTTCTCTGGACTTGGCAACCCCAGTGCCATGCAGGACTTCATGACCGCATGTGACTACTGCCTCTCCGATTGTTCCGACGGTAGCTGCAGCCTCGACGACGAGGACTATGGCTCAAGCCGCGAATGTTTCCACGTCGATCTAGGGGGTCCCTCCGAAGGCAATCATCTCGGCATGCCAGAGGATGGTGATCTCCCTAGGCCGGTGCCCCGCGTTGACATCCCACGGGAGCTAGTTGTGGTCCCCGTTCAGGCGGGGGGCCATGACCCGCAGCTCGAGCAAATCCGCGGGGTGCAGGCCAGGCTCGACGAGGGAGCAGGAGCGCTTGAGCCGATCCGCCGGGACGTCGGGCAGGCATGGGCGGGCCAACCCCCGGCCGGAGAAATACGTCACCTGCCCCAGGGTTTCCAGCACCGCATCACCGACGACGTCAGGATCAGGCCGCCCCCCGCATCTAGTGGGGTCGGCCAGAATCTGGCTGCAGCAGCGATGCTTCTCCGCGCGATGCCGGAGCCATCAACCACCGAGGGTCGGCGAATCCAGGGGGAGCTCAAGAATCTCCTGGAAGGCGCCGCGATCCGACGGGCCGAGAGCTCTGCCTCCCGAAGGCAGGGATACCCCTCAGAACCTCATGCCGCGACTTCCCGATCCCGGGCCGCCTCGGCAACGAGCACCATCACCGCGACCGTCGGGCCCACCTCGACGAGAGGGTGCGCCGAGGCTACCACCCCAGGCGTGGGGGACGCTACGACAGCGGGGAGGATCGGAGTCCCTCGCCCGAGCCACCCGGTCCGTAGGCCTTCAGCCGGGCCATCCGACGGGCACCGTTCCCGACCCGGTTCCGACCCCCGACTACTATCACAAAGTACTCGGGGGAGACGAGACCGGAACTATGGCTCGCGGACTACCGTCTGGCCTGCCAACTGGGTGGAACGGACGACGACAACCTCATCATCCGCAACCTCCCCCTGTTCCTCTCCGACACCGCTCGCGCCTGGTTGGAGCACCTGCCTCCGGGGCAGATCTCCAACTGGGATGACCTGGTCCAAGCCTTCGCCGGCAACTTCCAGGGCACGTACGTGCGCCCCGGGAATCCCTGGGACCTCCGAGGCTGCCGGCAGCAGCCGGGAGAGTCTCTCCGGGACTACATCCGGCGATTCTCGAAGCAGCGCACCGAGCTGCCCAACATCACCGACTCGGATGTCATCGGCGCGTTCCTCGCTGGCACCACCTGCCGCGACCTGGTGAGCAAGTTGGGTCGCAAGACCCCCACCAGGGCGAGCGAGCTGATGGACATCGCCACCAAGTTCGCCTCTGGCCAAGAGGCGGTCGAGGCTATCTTCTGAAAGGACAAGCAGCCCCAGGGCCGCCCATCGGAAGATGCTCCCGAGGCGTCTACTCAGCGTGGCACCAAGAAGAAAGGCAAGAAGAAGTCGCAAGCGAAACGCGACGCCGCCGACGCGGACCTTGTCGCCGCCGCCGAGTATAAGAACCCTCGGAAGCCCCCCGGAGGTGCCAACCTCTTCGACAAGATGCTCAAGGAGTCGTGCCCCTATCACCAGGGGCCCGTCAAGCACACCCTTGAGGAGTGCGTCATGCTTCGGCGCCACTTCCACAGGGCCGGGCCACCTACGGAGGGTGGCAGGGCCCACGACGACGACGAGAAGGAAGATCACCGAGCAGGAGAGTTCCCCGAGGTCCGCGACTGCTTCATGATCTACGGTGGGCATGCGGCGAATGCCTCGGCTCGGCACCGCAAACAAGAGCGCCAGGAGGTCTGCTCGGTGAAGGTGGCGGTGCCAGTCTACCTAGACTGGTCCGACAAGCCCATCACCTTCGACCAAGCTGACCACCCCGACCACGTGTCGAGCCCGGGGAAATACCCGCTCGTCGTCGACCCCGTCATCGGCGACGTCAGGCTCACCAAGGTCCTTATGGACGGGGGCAGCAGCCTCAACATCATCTACGCCGAGACCCTCGGGCTCCTGCGCGTCGATCTGTCCTCCGTCCGAGCAAGCGCTGCGCCCTTCCACGGGATCATTCCCGGGAAGCGCGTCCAGCCCCTCGGACGACTCGACCTTCCCGTATGCTTCGGAACGCCCTCCAACTTCCGAAGGGAGACTCTGACGTTTGAGGTGGTCGGGCTCCGAGGAACCTACCACGCGGTACTGGGAAGGCCATGCTACGCGAAGTTCATGGCCGTCCCCAACTACACCTACTTGAAGCTCAAGATGCCGGGCCCCAACGGGGTCATCACCGTCGGCCCCACGTACAAACACGCGTTCGAATGCGACGTGGAGTGCGTGGAGTACGCCGAGGCCCTCGCCGAGTCCGAGGCCCTCATCGCCGACCTGGAAAGCCTCTCCAAAGAGGTGCCAGACGTGAAGCGTCATGCCGGCAACTTCGAGCCAGTGGAGACGGTCAAGGCCGTCCCCCTCGACCCCAGCGGCGACGCCTCCAAGAAGATCCGGATCGGTTCTGGGCTCGACCCCAAATAGGAAGCAGTGCTCATCGACTTTCTCCGCGCAAACGCCGACGTCTTCGCGTGGAGTCCCTCGGACATGCCTGGCATACCGAGGGATGTCGTCGAGCACTCGCTGGATATTCGGGCCGGAGCCCGACCTGTCAAGCAGCCTCTGCGCCGATTCGACGAGGAGAAGCGCAGAGCGATAGGCGAGGAGATCCACAAGCTAATGGCGGCATGGTTCATCAAAGAGGTATTTCATCCCGAATGGCTTGCCAACCCTGTGCTTGTGAGAAAGAAAGGGGGGAAATGGCGGATGTGTGTAGACTACACTGGTCTCAACAAAGCATGTCCGAAGGTTCCCTACCCTCTGCCTCGCATCGATCAAATCGTGGATTCCACCACTGGCTACGAAACCCTGTCCTTCCTCGATGCCTACTCAAGGTATCACCAAATCAGGATGAAAGAGTCCGACCAGCTCGCGACTTCTTTCATCACGCCCTTCGGCATGTACTGCTATGTCACCATGTCGTTCGGCTTGAGGAATGCGGGCGCGACGTACCAGCGGTGCATGAACCATGTGTTCGGCGAACACATCGGTCACACGGTCGAGGCCTACGTCGATGACATCATAGTCAAGACGAGGAAAGCTTCCGACCTCCTTTCCGACCTTGAAGTGACATTCCGATGTCTCAAGGCGAAAGGCGTCAAGCTCAATCCCGAGAAGTGTGTCTTCGGGGTGCCCCGAGGCATGCTCTTGGGGTTCATCGTCTCCGAGCGGGGCATCGAAGCCAACCCGGAGAAGATCGCAGCCATCACCAGCATGGGGCCCATCAAGGACTTAAAAGGCGTACAGAGGGTCATGGGATGTCTCGCGGCTTTGAGCCGCTTCATCTCACGCCTCGGCGAAAGAGGTCTGCCTCTGTACTGCCTCTTAAGGAAGGCTGAGTGCTTCACTTGGACCCCTGAGGCCGAGGAAGCTCTCGGGAACCTGAAGGCGCTCCTCACAAAGGCGCCTATCTTAGTGCCTCCAGCTGTCGGAGAAGCCCTCTTGGTCTACGTCGCCGCGACCACTCAGGTGGTTAGCGCCGCGATCGTGGTCGAGAGGCAGGAAGAGGGGCATGCATTGCCCGTTCAGAGGCCAGTTTACTTCATCAGCGAAGTACTGTCCGAAACCAAGATCCGCTACCCACAAGTTCAGAAGCTGCTGTATGCAGTGATCCTGACGCGGCGGAAGTTGCGACACTACTTCGAGTCTCATCCGGTAACTGTGGTGTCATCCTTCCCCCTGGGGGAGATCATCCAATGCCGAGAGGCCTCGGGTAGGATTGCAAAGTGGGCGGTGGAAATCATGGGCGAGACAATCTCGTTCGCCCCTCGGAGGGCCATCAAGTCCCAGGTCTTGGTGGACTTCGTGGCCGAATGGGTTGATACCCAGCTACCGACGGCTCCGATCCAACCGGAGCTCTGGACCATGTTTTTCGACGGGTCGCTGATGAAGACGGGAGCCGGCGCAGGCCTACTCTTCATCTCGCCCCTCGGGAAACACCTACGCTATGTGCTACGCCTCCATTTCCCGGCGTCCAACAATGTGGCTGAGTATGAAGCTCTGGTCAACGGGTTGCGGATCGCCATCGAGCTAGGGGTCAGGCGCCTCGACGCCCGCGGTGACTCGCAGCTCGTCATCGACCAAGTCATGAAGAACTCCCACTGCCGCGACCCGAAGATGGAGGCCTACTGCAATGAGGTTCGGCGCCTGGAAGACAAGTTCTACGGGCTCGAGCTTAACCACATCGCTCGGCGCTACAACGAGACTGCGGACGAGCTGGCTAAAATAGCCTCAGGACGAACAACGGTTCCCCCAGACGTCTTCTCCCGAGATCTGCATCAACCCTCCGTCAAGATCGATGACTCGCCCGAGCCTGAGGCGCCCTCGGCCCAGTCCGAGGTACCCTCGGTCCAACCCGAGGTACCCTCGGTCCAGCCCGAGGTACCCTCGGCACAGCCCGAGGCACCCTCAGCTCGGCCCGAGGCGCCCTCGGTTCAGCCCGAGGTACCCTCGGCCTCCGAGGGTGAGGCACTGCGCATCGAGGAGGAGCGAAGCGGGGCCACGCCTGATCGAAACTGGCAAACCCCATACTTGCAATATCTCCACCAAGGAGAGCTACCCCTCGACCGAGCCGAGGCTCGACGGGTGGCGCGACGCGCCAAGTCGTTCGTCTTGCTGGGCGATGAGAAGGAGCTCTACCACCGCAGCCCCTCAGGCATCCTCCAGCGATGCATCTCCGTCGCTGAAGGTCAGGAACTCCTGCGAGAGATACACTCGGGGGCTTGCGGCCATCACGCAGCGCCTCGAGCCCTTGTCGGGAATGCTTTCCGACAAGGCTTCTACTGGCCAACGGCGGTGGCTGACGCCACTAGAATTGTCTGCACCTGCGAAGGGTGTCAATTCTATGCGAGGCAGACCCACCTGCCCGCTCAGGCTCTGCAGACGATACCCATCACCTGGCCCTTTGCTGTGTGGGGTCTGGACCTCGTCGGCCCCTTGCAGAAGGCGCCCAAGGGCTACACGCACCTGCTGGTCGCCATCGACAAATTCTCCAAGTGGATCGAGGTCTGACCTCTGAACAGCATCGGGTCCGAGCAGGCGGTGGCGTTCTTCACCAACATCATCCATCGCTTCGGGGTCCTGAACTCCATCATCACCGACAACGGCACCCAGTTCACCGGCAGAAAGTTCTTGGACTTCTGCGAAGATCACCACATCCGGGTGGACTGGGCCACCGTGGCTCATCCCATGTCAAATGGGCAAGTAGAGCGTGCCAACGGCATGATTCTACAAGGGCTAAAGCCTCGGATTTACAACGACCTCAACAAGTTCGGCAAGCGATGGATGAAGGAACTCCCCTCGGTGGTCTGGAGCCTGAGGACAACGCCGAGCCGAGCCACGGGCTTCACGCCGTTCTTCCTAGTCTACGGGGCCGAGGCCGTCTTGCCCACAGACCTGGAATACGGCTCCCCGAGGACGAGGGCCTACAGCGATCAAAGCAACCAAGCTAGCCGAGAAGACTCGCTGGACCAGCTAGAAGAGGCTCGGGACAAGGCCTTACTACACTCGGCGCGGTACCAGCAGTCCCTGCGACGCTACCACGCCCGAGGGGTCCGGCCCTGAGACCTCCAGGTGGGCAACCTGGTGCTTCGGCTGCGACAAGACGCCCGAGGGAGGCACAAGCTCACGCCCCCCTGGGAGGGACCATTCGTCATCGCCAAGGTTCTGAAGCCCGGAACGTACAAGCTGGCCAACAGTCAAGGCGAGGTCTACGGCAACGCTTGGAACATCCAACAGCTACGTCGCTTCTACCCTTAAGATGTTTTCAAGTTGTTCATACACCTCGCACCCACGCAAAGTTTAGTCATCAAGGAAGGGTCGGCCTTGCCTCGGCAAAGCCCGACCCTCCCTCGGGGGCTAAAAGGGAGGCAACCCCCTCTGCGTTGAAATTTTCCTCGAAAAAAGATCTCTTCTGCCAGAATATCTTTCGTGCTTTCTGACTACTTCGAAAAGTGGATCCTAAAAACGACGAAGTACACGTAAGCAGCCAAGGCTGACCGAGCCAAGGGACTCCTACGCCTCCGGGATACGGATACCTCACTCATCACCTTCTGCGATAAGTAACTCGCGTTCGGATAAAGTGATTCCACGGACCGAACAAGTCTTCACGTTCGGAAGCTCTTCTGCCGAAGCGATCCTTCGAGCCTTCTCGACTGAGTCGGTGACAGAGCCTCATGGACGGGTGAAATTGCGCGTAAGCGGCAAGGCCGACCGAGCCGAGGGACTCCCACGCCTCCAGGATACGGATACCTCACTCATCACCTTCCGCGAGAAGCAACTCTCGCTCGCACAAACATCCCTGTTACCGACAAAAAAGTCCAGATACTCGAAACAAGAGGAAAAGAGACGCAGCTTTACAACACAGCGAGGGTGTGTGTTCTAGCCTTGGCGGCCGCAGAAGGCACACGCTACAAGACAATCTGATCCTGCAGGCTCGGGTCTTGACGCTGGAAGGGGGCAGTAGCACCCTCGACATCGACGACGCCTTCAGCGAGGTCCGACCTAGCCTCGGACGGCGACGCGGTCCGAGGATCTCCACTCTGGAGGACGACGTCATCGCCACGCCCGGGCAATCGCTGCCAGGGACTTCTCTGGGAATCCGGCTCGAGCAGGCGGCTCGGCCGGTCACCCCTGGGGCCTCGGCCAACCATCTTCCAAGGGCGCCAGCCCGACCCGAGGCCTCGGCTGGTCAACTCCGGCATCGGTCCCGCCAACGGATGACCCGGCTAGGCTCCGGCCAACCATGTTTCATTTTCGAGCCAACTCTGCCCCTGTTCATGCTGATATCGCTACCCCTGGCCTCGGCTCATCGAAGAGCGGCCAAGGGGTCCCTTTAACTAAGCTAGAGAAGCCTCAGACAACAAGGTCGACCGAGCCGAGGGACTCCTACGCCTCCGGGATACGGATACCTCACTCGTCACCTTGACACGGGGCGACTCACGCTTGGTGAAGCGGTTCAGGCAACCAATAGGCGAGTCTTAGTGCTCGAAAATGGGGAAAAAACACGGCTCTGTGCCAAAATTACATACATGTTCAGGCCTCGACAGCCATGATGAACAAAAACACTGGCATTCAAAGTGCCATTACAAACAGAACTCCGGTTCCCCCTCCGCAGGTACGAACAACCCCACTCGATAGGGGAGGGCCTGCGGAGCAACAGAAAACCGACGAACGGCGCGCGCCCGACCCGAGGCCTCGGCTGGTCAACTCCGGCATCGGTCCCGCCAACGGACGACCCGGCTAGGCTCCGGCCAACCAGGTTTCATTTTCGAGCCAACTCTGCCCCTGTTCATGCTGATATCGCTACCCCTGGCCTCGGCTCATCGAAGAGCGGCCAAGGGGTCCCTTTAACTAAGCTAGAGAAGCCTCAGACAACAAGGCCGACCGAGCCGAGGGACTCCTACGCCTCCGGGATACGGATACCTCACTCGTGACCTTGACACGGGGCGACTCACGCTTGGTGAAGCGGTTCAGGCAACCAACAGGCGAGTCTTAGTGCTCGAAAATGGGGAAAAAACATGGCTCCGTGCCAAAATTACATACATGTTCAGGCCTCGACAGCCATGATGAACAAAAACATTGGCATTCAAAGTGCCATTACAAACGGAACTCCGGTTCCCCCTCCGCAGGTACGAACAACCCCACTCGATATGGGAGGGCCTGCGGAGCAACAGAAGACCAACGAACGGCGCGCCGTCGCCCGCTCCAGCAGCAGCGACGACGACGACTTCTGCTCCGGGTGGCCGAACAGCGGCAGCACTGACCTCAGGGCGGATGCTGCTGCCAGGAGGCCCCCGCCCATGCCCAAACTCGTGAGGCAAGGACGGGCAGAAGGCCGTAGAGTTGGAGGTCGGTCCGTGGCCGGCCCTGGCTATCTCGTCGGCGGAAGAACCTCTTCCAGCTGCCGTGGCAGACGCCGGCGCCGCGAGCGGCTCCGAAGCCACTCGCGTCCGAGAGCCAGGCACGGTGCAGCTACCGGCGCCACGGACGACGACCGCCCTTCCCTCCGATCACTGAGTGAAGGAGCGGGCCATCGCCCACGCATGGGGCCGACCCCAACTCGGCACACTCCCCTCCCCAGCCCTGGTGATGAAAATCCTTGAGGCTGAGGGAGGGGCAGAGGCCGCAGCCCGGCTCGCTTTCCCCCACCATCAAGCAGGAGGTCACCATCTTGGGTGACCGCCGGCGGAGGGGTGCAGCCGGGCTGCATGATGAAAATCCTTGAAGCCGAACGATGGCTGAAAGGTACCAACTCCCACGGAGTTGCGTTCCTCCAACGATGAGGCGGAAAGACGGCGGGTATCCCCCATCCGGGGGCTTGGAAGGTGGAAAGACACGATGCATAAGGGAGCGCGAAGACATGGTCGCCTTCCGAAGGGGGTCACCCTCCTTTTAAAGGCAACTCTCCCTACTTGCGCCCCCAGCCGTCACGGGCTGAGTCTTCTCCAACACGCTCCAAGGCCCTCCCCTGTGGCGCGGGGGCTGGGTCCCACACGTCATGCAAACCGGCTCAGAGCAGAAGAAGCCAAACCGCCGCGCGCGGTGTGCACGACCGCCCAGCGGTTACAAGCGACCCTCCACTTTTGCCCAGACCAGTGGGCGGAAGGGGTGGGCAACCATGCAGGCGGCATGCAACCGCGCCAAGTGGACGCGCTTCTCCGACTCCCGACACGCCCAGCATGGAGGCCCAGGCCCACGCGTCACGCAACCGGCGCGCCGGATGCTTCATGCAAGCAACTGCACCGCCACTTGCGCCACCACCGCGCCTCCTCGATTGCGGAAACCAATACCGCGACTCGAGGCGACCCAGCGCACGACCCAGCAGCGCCAGCCTGGCGCGGCGGTCAATGCGGCCAAAAATGGGCCGGCAGTAATGACGATGGCAGGCAGGCGGGAGCAGCGGTCACGTCATCAGCCAAGCTCACGTCCCATCCGGGGGCAGCAAGAGAACCCCCTCTCACGGCGTGAAGACAACGCGCCCGTGATCCGTTCCTCGAACGGCTCGCGCACGCGCAACGGCCGCCCCGCCAACCACTCGCCCCGTCGCATTAACTCCGCGGCGGGACAGGCGGCGCTTCTGGCAGGAGAAGCGGGCGACGCTTCGCCTTTGCCGTGATAACCACGCCAAAAAGGTACGCCGCATCGTTCGATTTCGTATCCTTTTCCTTTTTTCCTCTTTCTCTCTCTCTCTTGCAACAGGGACCGGGAAAGGGGGATACCTCGAAAAGGATCCTTCCCCGTGAAGGAACCAGGCTCCGAGCCTCCCTACTGATCAGAGGTTCGAAGGCTGGCCCCCCGAAGGGTTCGACAGCCGCCTCAGATCGCGTGGGCCCTACACCCACTACTGGTCAGAGGTTCGAAGGCCGGCCCCCCGAAGGGTTCCACGGCCACCTCAGGCTACTCGAGCTCCGCGCCCATTACTGATCAGGGGTTCGAAGGCTGGCCCCCGAAGGGTTCACAGCCGCCTCAGACGCCAAGCGAGGGATGACCATGGGTACGTTCGATACATAACCAAGGCTCGGGCTGCGCTCCCGAGGTACCCTAGGACATTTCCGAGACCAGCGGGAGCGATCTTGTAACGGAATCCCATCAGAGGGAGGCATCGAGCCCTAAGACCCCGTCGCCAGGGGACCGGGTCCGGCAGATCACCCGCAGGTACTTTTGGGCGTGCCTTTGGGCCCCTAGCCGACCCCTAACGAACGGGGCACGGACGTCCACTCGGATTACCCGCTTGCAGCTCACCGGAGACACCATGTTCGGCGCCCATCGAGGGCAACATGGCGCTTTCCCCCCTCCTCCTTGCGGAAAGGCGACGCAGGGGCGTATGTAAAAAAGCCGAGTCTGTCCCTGATCGCCCTCTCGCCCTGTGCGGAGGCTCGGGGGCTGCTCTCGCAAACCCGGCTCCAGCCGAACCGTTGACAGCGTCAACATACCAGCCCGAGAACTTGGGACCCGACCGTACACCCGGGCAACGGCCAGCTCGCATGAGGGAACAACCAGACCAGCCGAAGCATTACGCGAGGCATTAAGACCTCGAAGGAGTGAAACCACTCCTCCGAGGCCTCGGGGGCTACACCCGGCGGGTGCGCTCGCGCGCACCCACCGGAACAAAATGCAACCGAGAAAGGCTGGTCCCCTTGCAAAAAAGTGCGACGAAAGCCTCCAAGCGAGTGCTAGCACTCCCTTCGAGGCTCGAGGGCTACTGTCGGGGACCATAATTAGGGGTACCCTCAAGACTCCTAATTCTCAGCTGGTAACCCCCATCAACATAAAGCTGCTAAGGCCTGATGGGTGCGATTAAGTCAGGGATCAGTCCATTCGAGCGACTCGATCACGCCTCGCCCGAGCCTAACCTCGGACAAGGGCAGCCGACCCCGGAGGATTTCCGTCTCGCCCGAGGCCCTGCCTTCGCTAAGAAGCAACCCCGACTAAATCGCCGCACCTACCGACCAAGTCGCAGGAGCATTTAATGCAAAGGTGGCCTGACACCTTTATCCTGACGCGCGCCCCCCGGCAGAGCCGAAGTGACCGCCGTCACTTCGCCGCTCCACTGACCGGCCTGACAGAAGGACAGCGCCGCCTGCGCCACTCCGACTGCAGTGCCACTTGATAGAGTGAGACTGACAGGCAGTCAGGCCCTGCCGAAGGCACCATAGGAAGCTCCGCTCCGCCCGACCCAGGGCTCGGACTCGGGCTAAGCCCCGGAAGACGGTGAACTCCGCTCTGCCTGACCCAGGGCTCGGACTCGGGCTAAGTCCCGGAAGACGACGAACTCCGCTCCGCCCGACCCAGGGCTCCGACTCGAGCTAAGTCCCGAAAGACGGCGAACTCCGCTCCGCCCGACCCAGGGCTCGGACTCGGGCTAAGTCCCGGAAGACGGCGAACACCGCTCCGCCCAACCCAGGGCTCGGACTCGGGCTAAGCCCCGGAAGACGGCGAACTCCACTCCGCCCGACCCAGGGCTCGGGCTCAGCCCCAGAAGACGACGAACTCCGCTTCGCCCGACCCAGGGGCTCGGACTCCGCCCTGGCCTCTGCCGACGACCTCCGCCTCGCCCGACCCAGGGGCTCGGACTTGGCCTCGGCCATGGAAGACAGACTCAACCTCGGCTTCGGAGGAGCCTCCACATCGCCCAACCTAGGGCGCAGGCCAGCCACGTCAACAGGAGGCGCCATCATCACCCTACCCCAAGCTGACTCGGGCCGCAGGGAACAAGACCGGTGTCCCATCTAGCTAGCTCCGCCAGATAGGCAATGATGGCGCCTCGCATACTCTGTGACGACGGCGGCTCTCAGCCCCCTTACGGAAGCAAGAGGACGTCAGCAAGGACCCAACCGCTCCGACAGCTGTCCCTCCGCCAGGCTCCATCGCTCCTCCGACGGCCACGACATCACACCAGCTGGGTGCAAAAATCTCTCCGGCTGCCACATCGGCATGTACTTAGGGCGCTAGCTCTCCCCCGCTAGACACGTAGCACTCTGCTACACCCCCCATTGTACACCTGGACCCTCTCCTTACGCCTATAAAAGGAAGGACCAGGGCCCTCTTAGAGAGGGTTGGCCGCGCGGGGACGAGGACGAGACAGGCGCTCTCTTGGGGCCGCTCGCTTCCCTCTCCCGTGTGGACGCTTGTAACCCCCTACTGCAAGCGCACCCGACCTGGGAGCGGGACGAACACGAAGGCCGCGGGATTCCCACCTCTCTCACGACGGTCTCCGGCCGCCTCGCCTCTTCCCCCCTTCGCGCTCGCCCTCGCGCTCGACCCATCTGGGCTGGGGCACGCGGCGACACTCACTCGTCGGCCCGAGGGACCCCCCGGTCTCGAAACGCCGACAGTAATGATGAAGAAAATGAAAGTGAGAGTGATGGTGATATGGCTCTATTTGTAAGGAAATTCAACAAATTCATGAAGATGAAGAGAGGTCAACCTAGAAGAGGTCAAACATCAAGAAGAAATGCTTTCAATTATAGAAAATGTTTTGAGTGTGGGGAACCCCGGTCACACTGCCATGAATTTCCCTAACAAGAAGAAGAAGAGCAAAGATGAAAGTGATAAGAAGAAAAAGAAATTCTACAACAAGAAGAAAGATGGCAAAGCCTACCTAGTTGAATGGGACTCGGATGATATCTCGGATGATAATGATGATGACACCTCATCCAAGCTTAATGCCGGAATTGCCATCAAGGAAGCTCCCTCACTCTTCTCATCCCCCCATTGTCTCATGGCAAAGGGAGATGCTAAGGTAAAAATCATCACCGATTTAAATGATATAAATGATGATGATGATGTTGATGATGATGGCTATTCATATGATGATCTTGTTAGAATGTTAGGTGAGGCCGATGACTACATGCACAAAGAAAAAGAAAAATTTAAGACCTTGAAAGAATTGTATAAAAACCTCCAAGTGTCTTTTGAGGAGCTCAAGACCTCTCACAATGATCTAAAAGAAAATTGTGAGAAGCTTGCGGATGCTCAAAAATCATCTATTGTGCATGAAGTTGTGGTGGTCACCGAGGATGTTGGAGTCACTTATGACTTACTTGATAGTCTTACAAGTGAACCACTACCTACTAACTCTATTTGTGATAAATGCAAAATTCCTCTCATGAATGATAATATTGCTCTTGATGAATCAAAAATCATTGTTGAGAATGAAGTGTTAGTAGATAGAGTAAATGCTCTAACTCATGACCTAGAGAAGGCATATGGTGGAAAGGCTAAATTGGATTTCATATTGGGAAGTCAACGGTGCTCACTTAACCGTGAGGGTCTTGGATATGTTCCCAAGAAAGGAAAGAATGCCTTTATAAAGCAAAAGACACTGTCTGTGAAAGAATGTGACAAAGTGTGTCACAAGTGTCACAAGAAGGGACATGTTAAGAAAAATTGTCCTAAGCTCAAGAATGTATCCTCCACTTGTTTTGAGCATTGTTATATTCTTTCTCGTAATGCAAAATGTGTTCATGCTAGATTTGTTGATACTTCAACTGTTGGCAACAAAAAGAAAGCTATTTGGGTGCCAAAGACCTTGGTCACTAACATCCAAAGACCCAAGCAAGTTTGGGTACCTAAAAGAGATTGATTTCCTTTTGTAGGTGAACTACAAGGCGGGAGGGAATCATTGGGTATTAGATAGTGGATGCACTCAACACATGACCGGAGATATGAAAATGTTCACCCAAATGAGTGAGGAAGATTGCTCAAATTATGATAGTATCACATTTGGAGATAATCGCAAAGGAAAGGTTAAAGGATTGGGTAAAATTGCTATTTCGAATGATCATTCCATATCAAATATGCTCTTGGTTGAGTCCTTGAATTTTAATTTACTATCCGTAGCTCAATTATGTGATTTAGGATTTAGTTGCAATTTCACGGTTGATGATGTTATTATCTGTAGTGTTGATGGTAGCAATCTTAAGTTTAAAGGTTTTAGACATGAAAATCTTTACCTTGTTGATTTCTCATCTAGTGAGGCAAAGCTCACAACTTGCTTATTCTCAAAGGCTTCACTAGGTTGGTTATGGCATAGAAGACTTGGCCATGTTGGAATGAAGCAACTCAATCGGTTAACCAAGCATGACTTAGTCCGTGGCTTGAAAGATGTGAAATTTGAGAAGAACAAATTGTGTAGCTCTTGTCAAGCCGAGAAGCAAGTGGCAAATACTCATCCAAATAAAAGTCAAATATCCACTCATCGACCTTTGGAATTACTTCACATGGATTTATTTGGGCCCACATCGTTTGTGAGTTTTGGTGGTAATTCCTATTGTCTTGTGATTGTGGATGATTATTCTAGATTCACTTGGGTTTATTTTCTTTGGGATAAATCTAATGTGTTTGAAACATTCAAGTCATTTGCTATATTGGCTCAAAATCAATTTGATTTTGATATCAAGAAATTAGAAGTGATAATGGGTCAGAATTCAAAAATGCAAGAATTGATGAATATTGTGATGACAAGGGTATTAAACATGAATTCTCTTCCAAATATACCCCGGAACAAAATGGTATTGTTGAAAGAAAGAATAGGACTCTCATTGATATGGCTAGGTCTATGTTAGCGGAATATAATGTGTTGGATTCTTATTGGGCCGAGGCAATAAACACTGCTTGCCATTCATCAAATAGACTATATTGTCACAAGCTTTTGAAGAAAACTCCCTATGAATTGTTCATTGGTAGAAAGCCAAATATATCATATTTTAGGGTATTCGGTTGCAAATGCTATATTTTGAGAAAGGGAAGCCGACTTTCTAAATTTGAGAAGAAATGTGATGAGGGTTTTCTTCTTGGATATTCATCAAATAGTAAGGCTTATAGAGTTTTTAACAAAACTCATGGTATTATTGAAGAAGCATATGATGTTGAGTTTGATGAAACAAATGGGTCTCAAGATGTAAGTGATAATCTTGATGATATTGGTGGAACTCAATTGAAAAATGCTATGAAAACAATGGCCATTGGTGAAATAAAGCCAAAGGAAGATGATGATGAAAATAGTGTGGTTGTCATTCCTTCCTCTTCAACTCTAAATGAAGAAGATCACCAATGCCAACAAAATGATGAAATTATGGATACTCATGATCAAGGTACTTCAAGTCATTCAGTTCCTCCTAATGCTTCAACTAGCAATTATCAAACGGTATCAAGAATTCATCATTCTATTGTGAAAGATCACCCGGTTGATCAAATTGTGGGTGACATTAGTAAGGGTGATCAAACTCGCTCTCGCATAGCTTTATTTTGTGAACATTTCTCTTTTGTATCATGTATGGAACCTTACCGTGTAGATGAAGCTCTACTTGATGTTGATTGGGTGAATGCAATGCATGAAGAATTAAAATAACTTCACTCGAAATGAAGTTTGGGAGCTTGTTGAGAGACCAAAGAACCATAATGTTATTGGTACAAAATGGGTATTTCGCAACAAGCACAATGAAGATAGGGTCGTAGTAAGAAACAAGGCAAGATTAGTTCCACAAGGATATACTCAAATAGAGGGATTGGATTTTGGGGAGACATTTGCTCCTGTGGCAAGATTGGAAGCAATCCGGATTCTTCTTGCTTATGCTTGTGCACATAATATCAAGCTCTACCAAATGGATGTAAAGAGTGCCTTTCTAAATGGTAAGATCAGTGAACTAGTGTATGTTGAACAACCTCCCGGTTTTGAGGACCCCAAAAGACCTAACCACGTGTTCAAGCTTTCTAAAGCTCTCTATGGGCTTAAGCAAGCTCCACGCGCTTGGTATGAAAGGCTTAGGGATTTCTTGCTTTCCAAAGACTTTAAAATTGGGAAGGTTGACACTACCCTATTCACTAAAAAAATTGGTAAAGACTTATTTGTTTGTCAAATTTATGTTGATGATATTATCTTTGGATCTACTAATGAATTGTTTTGTGAGGAATTTGGAAAAATGATGTCAAAAGAATTTGAAATGTCTATGATAGGAGAATTGAGCTTGTTTCTTGGTCTTCAAATCAAACAATTGAAAGATGGAATTTTTATAAGTCAATCAAAGTATTTGAAGGACATGCTCAAGAAGTTTGGCTTAGAAAATGCAAAGCCTATCAAGACTCCTATGGCAACAAATGGTCATCTAGACTTAGATGAGGGAGGTACTATGGTTGATCAAAAACTTTATCGATCAATAATTGGTGGTCTACTTTACATTACCGCATCTAGGCCCGATGTTATTTTTAGTGTGTGCACGTGTGCTCGATTTCAAGCTTCACCTAGAGAGATTCACTTGAAGGCCGCAAAAAGAATTCTAAGATATTTGAAGTATACTCCCAATATTGGTCTATGGTATCCAAAAGGTGCTCAATTTGAATTAATTGGATATTTGGATTCGGACTATGCGGGGTGCAAAGTTGATAGAAAAAGCACCTCCGGTTGTTGTTAATTTCTTGGTAGATCTCTTGTTTCATGGTCTTCTAAAAAGCAAAATTCCGTTGCTCTCTCTACCGCCGAGGCGGAATATATATCGGCTGGAAATTGTTGTGCTCAACTGTTATGGATGAAACAAACTCTACTGGATTATGAGATTATTTTCAAGAATGTGCCTCTTATGTGTGATAATGAAAGTGCGGTAAAATTGGCTACAAATCTGGTCCAACACTCAAGAACTAAGCATATTGATATACGACATCACTTCTTAAGGGATCATGTTGGAAAGGGAGATATCTCTATATATTCCATTGGCACGGATGATCAATTAGCCGATATTTTTACAAAGCCATTGGATGAAACGAGATTTTATACTCTAAGAAGTGAAATGAATGTGATCGATCTCTCAAATGTGGCTTGAGGTTGAACGCACATGTGTAGTATTGCATTTATGTTCTAAATATGCTCTCTACGCTATTTATTGGGTATTTTTGATGAATTTTTCATTTTAAATTGATCTAAGTAGTTTGATATGAAAAATTTGCATTCCTCAAATCCATAATGTGTATATGCATACATACTAACCCTTGGATTGGTAGAAATGTCCATATATGAGCATCAAATCAGATTTCAAATTCAAAATCAGAAAGTGGACAGAATTTGAAAAATTGAGTATCAGGCCGCGGACCGTCCGCAGTATCAGGATCTGGACAGTCCGGTCAGAAACGCAGACACTCTGAAGTTATCAGGGCGCAGACCGTCTGCGACAGGCAGTGAAGACGGGCAGAGGCAGTCAACTTGTCATTTCTGCTCATTGCTTCTCCTCTCATCCTCTCCACTCACCAAAAGGTCACTTTTGTCGATTGTGCGTGGACGGTGAAGAGAAGTTGCGCACGGACAGTCCGAACGCCTGTGGAAAGTTCAACAAACATGTCTTCATCCCGGTATTTCATAATCTCATGGATTTCATCAAATTTCTTCAAATTTGGGATTATTTGGATTTTCTCTCTGATCTAGAATTGAGCAATAGATTCATATATCTAATTGGTGGGATTATTAGTGCTACTCATTGTGAATGTTGTGCAAAAATTTGAACAAGTTTGGATGGATATTTTCTGCGAAATCGTCGTTTCAATGATTGAGGTGACTAGGGTTCTAGAGAGTCACCCCTGGACGGTCGCGGACCGTCCGCCAGGTGGGCGCGGACCGTCCGGACCTGTGGCGCGGATAGTCCGGCCCTCTAGCGCAGACAGTCCGGACCCTGACAGAGAATTGCACTTTCTTTTCTCTATGATTGTGGCATTATCAACTATTCACCTATGGATGTTTCTCACATTTATTGCAGTGGTCTGGGTGGTCTTCGAAAGAAGCTTGCCGGTCGCTTCAAATCAAAGCGCCCTCGTGCAGACGATGCTGACTACACTCCAACCACTAACTCAGAGGCCCAATCTTCAGCTGGGGGCAGTGTATCTATGGACACAGAAGACATTCCACATATCCATCCTGACTATCCAATTGACATCACAGGATGGACATTTCCAAAGAGGAGGTTCTCCATGGCAAAATACTGCTCCAGGAGAACTGTCAATCAATATACTCTGCCATCAGACACAAATGTTCAATTTTTCACACTCAGCTCCAATTTAATGTTTTTTGGGGCACATTGATGGATACCAACTTTCACAAACATCAGGTGATGGATTGGACTTTCATGCTGGGACAATCAGTTATGGAGGACCTGATTCCAAAGTTTGAGACATGTGGTCTGTACCACTTTATGGGTCAGAGGACTAATTTCAGTGAGATGGCAGTAAAGCAATTCCTGGCCACAGCTGAGATTGATATAGATGAGGAATCCATCACTTGGATGACTGGTTTCAAAAGATATTCTGCAACGTTTGCTGAATTTGCAGCTGCCAACAGTCTGAATTATGGTACCATTTCAGCTAGGATTGATCTCTACACTGAAGACAACTTTGAAGACTTTGTGCAATTTTATGAGCCAGCAAGGCTGGGCATACCTAGGAGGTTTGGAGAGACAACAGGACTGAAGCATCATCCTGCTGTGATCAACAAAATTGCAAGAGTCACAAATCTTCCCAAGAGTGGGGACAAGAGCAAAATTCAAGACAAATTCTGGAACATTATTCACCATGTCATGAATGGTGAGGTAATGAATATTGTGCTTTTCATGATGAGACAGTTAAATGATCTAAAAATGGACAAAAACCAGAATTTAGCCTATGCTCCTTACATTATGCTCTCATCAAAGCAAAGACAAGATTTGAGGGCCCTGTGAGATCGTTCATACACCATTTAGACCCTTCAAGAATGAAATTGGATTCCTCACCAGGCCACTCACTCCCTTCCCAGATGATGAGGAAGATCCTGGTTATGATGCAGGAGATGCTCCTGAAGCTGAGGCAGAGCAGATGCCTCCTCCTCCACCTCCTCCTCAGCCTTAGCAATACTGGCAGCCTGGTCCAGGCTATTTTGACCCATATTTTCAAAACATGCTGTCGGCGTTTCGACCCCGGGGGGTCCCTGGACCGACGAGTAAAATTGTCGCTGTGTGTCCCAGCCCAGATGGGTTGGCGCGAGATGGAACACAAGGGGGAAAACGCGGCTCGTGTTATCCTGCGCCAGGGGGATGCGCTTGCAGTAGGGGTTACAAGCGTTCGCGAGGGAGAGAGAGCGAGCTTGTTCGTGAGCCCGTCCTCCCGTGCGACCCTCCCGCATGAGGGCCCTGGACCTTCCTTTTATAGATGCAAGGAGAGGGTCCAGGTGTACAATGGGGGTGTAGCTATGCGCTAACGTGTCCAGCAGAGAGGTGCTTGAGCCCTGCGTACATGCCAACGTGGCTGTCGGAGAGGTGCTAGAGCCCTGTGTACGCGGTATCATGGCCGTCGAAGGAGCGCCCGAGTCCTGTAGAAGCACAGCTGTCGGGGCTGTTGGGATGTTGTTGAAGTCTCCTTGCTTCCGTAGGGGGCTGAGAGCCACCGTCGTCATGGACGCACGCGGGGAGCCATCATTACCTGCTACCGAGGCGAGCCTGGATGGGACGCTGGTCTTGTTCCCCCGTAGCCTGAGCTAGCTAGGGGTAGGGTAATGATGTATCCCCCGCGGCGCGGTCGGTCCGAGCCCAAGGTCGGGCGAGGCGGAGACTCCTCCTGAGGCCGAGGCTGGGGTCGGGCGAGGGCGTGATTCCTCCCGAGGTCGAGGTTGAGGCCGAGCCCTGGGGTCGGGCGAGGCGGAGACCACCTTCCGAGGCCGAGGGTGAGGCCGAGCCCTGGTGTCGGGCGAGGCGGAGACCTCCTCCTAAGGCCGAGGCCCAAGGTCGGGCGAGGCGGAGCTTCCTGTTGCGCGTGAGGCTGAACTTGGCTGTTGTCAGCCTCACCCTGGTGGGTGGCACAGCAGTCGGAGCGGAGCGGGTGACGCTGTTTTCCTGCCAGGTCGGTCAATGGAAGGGCGAAGTGACTGCGGTCACTTCGACCTTGCCGACTGAGGCACGTGTGTCAGGATAAGGTGTCAGGCGATCCTCGCATTGAATGTGCCTGCGATACGGTCGGTTGGTGAGGCGATTTGTCCAAGGTTGCTTTACAACGAAGCCTGCCCGAGCTGGGGTTCGGGCGAGACGAGGGTGCGTCCGTTGCTTGAAGAGGCCCTCGGGCGAGGCGAGAATTCGTCTGGGACTACTGTTCCTGCCCGAGGCTGGGCTCGGGCGGGGCGAGATCGCGTCCCTTGAGCAGACGAAGCCTTGACCTGAATCGTGCCCATCAGTCTCTGCAGCTTGTGCTGATGGTGATTACCAGCCGTGTTTAGGAGTGTTGGGGTACCCCTAATTACGGTACCCGACACATGTAGCAAGGGCTTCAGACCCACATGGATAGCCGCTTCCAGGGAATGATGACACATATGGACCAGCACCTGGATGCCATGCAATCTAGTTTTGATAATAACTGGGATGCGCTAAACACTGAGTATTCTGAATTTCGCAGTCACATTCAAGATCATGTCACTGATCCTATCATGAACAGACTCAACAACATGCAACAGAGTTTTCAGGACAACATGGGAGCTCTGTCTAGTCAATTTGACAATCTCTCTACCAATGACAACATGCAAGAGATCAGTCAGAGGCAACAACAACTCCAACAAGACTTTGGACAGTTCTCCTCTCTCTTTGACACATTCAGCACTCACTACTATAACATGCATCCTCCGCCAAGTGATCAGTGAAACCTCTCCTTTGTGACAATTGATGCCAAAGGGGGAGAGAAGAGAAGAAAGAGAAGAGAAGTTGAAGTTGTCATATTCAGGGGGAGCTTTTTATGTGGACATTGAGACCGTGCATGTGCATGTTTACCATTTTATGTCGCATGCATTATTTTATGTCTTATGCACTTGGTATTGGCTACTCTTTGAACTTTGAACTCTATGTCTTATGCTTGTGGACAACTATTTGTAATATTCTGTGGGTTGAACTATGTTTAGTTCAAATTACTCTGTGAATGGTTAATCGAGGAGTGATTATAATTGCTGCGCTTACTTTACATATTATCTCTTGTATGCCTCGATAACCATGACTGTAGGAAGGTCTCCATCAAAACTCTGATCTATTATGTGTGTTGTTCTTCAGCTTGAAATATCATGCACACACATAGGGGGAGCTTTTCTTACATTCTGAGTTTTACTAGGATTTATCTATCTCTCGGACAGAACTTCAAATCAAGATAAGTCCTATGAAACTGATCTCCAAAATCCTTCTTATACCTAAGGTACGAGGGAGATTTGGAAAAACAAAACTTCTCTTGAATATATTGTGTAGTGTTGTCATCAATTACCAAAAAGGGGGAGATTGTGAATCATCTAGGCCCCTTAGTGATGTTTTGGTAATTAATGACAACTGTTTGTGGACTAACGGTTCTTGGAGAAATAAGAATGCAGGGTTGGACCACATAGAACAGGAAATCTTGGAGATTTATAAGCATTGGTTGTGGATCAAGTGAAGGCAAAGGTATAATATAGGTTTTGTTTTTGTCGGTCTTCAGAAGTTTAGAGAAGATACTTGACCGGATTAGTAGGTTAGATAGCCGTACTATTAAGAGGGGTCAATGGCTTTGATCTGTGTAAAACTTAGTGCCTCATAGAGCATCTAGTGGTTGCATTTGCAAGAGGACTAACAACGCTTCAAATTTCATGAGTTAAAAATCCTTTCAAAAGCTTGTTTGAAAAGTGCAAAGTCTTGGGATGCGCGGACCGTCCGCGATCCTCCAGTGGGGTCCGAAGTCTGTCCACTTCGGGCAGGTCCTGTTGATTTGCACTGCGGACCGTCCGGGCCTTGGGTCCGGACCGTCCGCAGTCCTGTCCAGTGGAGGCTGCTCTCGGCACAGTCCCTGAATTATAGTGCGGACCGTCCGGCCTTGATAGGCGGACCGTCCGCAGGTGCCAAATTCGGTTTGGGCAGGGACTGTGTGGTTTTTGGGATTTGTACTACGAACTGTCCGGAGGATAAGCCCGGACAGTACTATCTCTAGGTCTCGGACCGTCCGGCCTTGTAGGCGAACGGTCCGCTTGTGTTAACTGCACTTGGTCAGAGCTCTAGTGCTCCCAGTTGCCAGGTCGCGGACGGTCCGGCCAAGGTGGGCGGATTGTCCGGACCTTACTTTTCTGACAGCTCTGACATATTTCAAACGGGAAAAATAGTTGTTATATGTATGGTGGACTGTCCGGTCCTAGGGCGCGGACCGTCCGCGTGTGCGCAGAACTTGTGTCTTTTGCTCATAACGGTTAGATTTGAGTGGGGGACTATAAATAGAAGGGGAGATCGTGTGTGAGGTCTCTCTTGGCTATTCCTTGCATACATTGAGCTCAATTGTGATCCTCCAACTCACTCTCACACTCTTTGCTTGAGATTGCATTCTAGTGAGAGATTGAGTGTTCCTAGTGCATTTGCATTCATCGGTGATTCTTGAGGCACTAGGTGGTAGGCCGAGCAAGCGTCATCAGCTTGTTACTCTTGGAGGTTGCCGCCTCCTAGACGGCTTGGGTGATTGTCTCCGTCGAGCTCTCCAAGAAGATTGTGGAGAAGTCGTGGTGTTGATTGTGAGGGGTTCGCGCCTACCTCGCCGGAGCGGCAAAGGTGACATTAGTGGAATCAAGGTATTGAGTGATTTCTTGTCCACTTGGCTCAAAGATTAAGCCGTGTCTTGATAGAGGAGCAAGTGAGAGCTTGAAGTCCACCTCAACGTGGATTAGGGGTGATCGGCAAATCACTGATACCACGGGATAAAATTTGGTGCCTTTATTTTCTTGCATTACTTATTGTCGTGCAAGTGATTATTATTTTGCATATTGTTCATCAAGTATTCAATCACCCTAGTTGATTCTCATAGATTGTTTACTTGTTATCACTAGAGAATTTATACCTCTTGTTATATTGATTAAATTTCCCTAGTGTTTTTGATTTTAGTCAAAACCGTCTATTCACCCCCCTCTAGTCGGTGTCCTAGATCCTACAGTGATGAGGATCGGTGGTTGTGCGTCCTTGGAAGTTCATCTTCGCTTGAAGAATCATCCCAAGTTTTGACACTTATAAGAGCCATGTCTTTGCTCCTCCCCTTTTTGGGTTCGGCCATATTTGGATAGTTGTCCCTGAAGTGGCCCTTCTCCCCGCATGCGAAGCATCCTCTCTTTCTTTGCTTTTTCCTATCAATGTTAAAGAGAAGATCCTAGACCTGCAGAGGCACACCCATTAGATTAATCATGTGGATCATCCTCGTTACCTTTCCGACGCGACAGATTGTTTCTTCGTCCTCGGAGGATGATGTTGATGGTTGATTATCTTCATCATCATCACTTTCTTCTTCTTCCTCTTCTTCACTTGAGGAACTTGGAGTGGGAACCTTCATTTTACCCTTCCTTTCATCACATGCAAAAGCATATGGCCTTGAGAAAGTTGGCTTCTCTTGTCAACCCATTTTTTGCGACATCTCAAATGTCGCAATTTTCCCAATCAAAATGGTCGGGGTCATTGTACTCAAGTCCTTCATGTTGTGAAGAATAGTGATGGTGCTCCCATATCTTTGTTGTGGTAGTAGGGAGATAATCTTCCTCATAATGTCTGCATCACCTAGCGTATTAATGTCAATAGAATTGAGCTCATTGATTATTAGATTCAAACGAGAATACATATCTCTAATAAGCTCATTATCCTTCATACCAAAAGAATTATACTCATTTAAGACTAGGCAATGTTTTTGCTCACGGACACTCAAGAAACTATTAAAGAAAGAAATGGTTAGAGGTTTGAAGGATATTGTCTTAAAAAGATAAGCTTTGTAGTGCATGCTAAGCCCACAAGCAAGTTGCAAATATACATCCTACAAAAGTATTCATGTCAACATCAAGGCCACTAAAGCTTCTATACATGGATTTGTTCGGTCGGTCCAACATCATATGCAAGTGTAGGTGGCAACCTCTATTGTCTTGTGATTGTGGATGAATCACTTATGGCTTGTTTGGGAGCAAGAATACCGGAGAGAATAGAGGGGCTAAAATCCCCTTGCTATTAAAAAATCTAAAATTCCCTTGCTATTCAATTTTGAATAGCAAGAGTATTTTAGCCCCTTCAATCCCCTCTAGTATCCTTGCTCCCAAACAAGCCCTTAGGTGTTTTTCCTTCAAGAGAACTCCAAAATTACATCAATATTCAAGAGATTTGCTAAGAAAGCATAAAATGAATTTGATTGTAAGATCAAGATGATTAGAAGTGATAATGGAAAAGAGTTTGACAACATAAACATTCAAGAGTATTATGATGAGATTGGAATCAAACAAACGTCAAGATAGTGGTATCACAGGTCTAATAAGACCATTAACAATTTTTGGTTTAACTAAAATGTTGAGGATAATTGTAATTATGCAAAGTTTAAGAATGGAAGATTCAATTTTCTTGTGTTATATGTGGAAAATATCTTGTTCGTGAGGAGTGATAAGAATCTGCTATTATTGATCAAAAGGTTTTTATCCTCTCATTTCAATATGTGGATGATGTCTTAGGAATTGAGATTCATCGAGATAGAGCAAAAGAGGTATTAGGTCTATCGTAAAAGACATACATACAAAATGTTGTTAAGAAATTCAGTATGGATGCATGTAACTACACACATGCCCTAGTGATCAAGGGTGATAAGTTGAGAAATGATTAGGGCCCCATGAACCATATATGAGATTGATCGAATGAAATAATTTCCATATATTTCAACTACCGAAAGCATAATGTATGCTCAAAAGTTTATTCACTCTGACTTGGTTTTCATAATATGGATGCTTAGCAGATTGCAGAAGAATCTAGTGATATAACACTACAAAGTTGTTAATGAAGTCTTACAATATTTGCAAGATATAAAATGCCTCATAATAACATATAGAAAATTGAGTAGCCTTAAGAAAAGATTATATGATACTTAGACTCAAATTATACAGGGTGTGAAGAAGATAGAAAGTTCATGTCATGTTACATATTCACACTCATGGGAGGAGTCATATCATGCAAAAGCTCGAAGCAAACTAATATACGCTGAGTTTATTGCATGTCATGAAGCAACAAGGCATGTTATGTGGCTTTAAGAAGTTTTTAAAGTGGTAGACAACATAATGAAACCATTGAAGCTATATCACGATAATGAATGGGCAATATTTTACTCCTATACCAACAAGTCAAGTGTTATTGCCAAACACTTTGACATTAAGTATTACATTTTAAAGGAGAAAGTACTATATCAAAAAATTGAAATTGAGCATATCAGTACATAACAAATGCTTATATATCCGCTCACTAAAGGGCTTCTGAAAGCATCTAAGTCCCTGGTTAGTTTTAGTTATTAATGACAATGTAAGATTACTTGTGACTAACGTGTGTTTTGTAGAGCAAATGGTAAGTTAGGTACAATGCAGGAAGTTGTGTTACAACCGTGAAAACAATTCCTCAGATTAGAACTTGAAGCGACGGCTGAAAAAGGCGAATCAAAAGATGAAGGTATTTATATCCTAAGTGTCGAAGGAGTTATGGAACGCTTGGTATAGAGTTAGGACTTCTATTTTTATTTTAGTCGTACTATAAAGAGGGGTTGTGGATGATTAGTTTGACCAAGAGATAACTAGTGTAGTGTTGGTGCATGTTCACACTCACAACTAGTGCTAGGTGTCACTCTAGAACTCACTCACAAGTTAGAATCAAAAATAGTTTAGATAATCTTAAGAAAATAAAAGGTGTTGTTGTCTTAGGGGCACCGGACTGTCCGGTGGTCCCCCTGGACAGCAGGCCCGATAGTGCCCGAGAAGCGAACCCTGAGTGAACAGAAACCCGAGAACGCACTGTTCGAACAGTTGATTTTTAGCCCATCACCAGACTGTGTGGTGTGCACCGAACTGGTACTATGATGTGTCCGGTGCAACTCAACAACAATGGCTAGTTGTCAGAACTAGAAGTTGGTAGTGCACAGTTGGTGCATCGGACTGTCCAGTGTGCCCATGCGCAGAGTTTGTTGCAACAGCTAGTTTTTGATGGGTGGGGTATTTATACCCCTCCATCAGCCATAATAAGTGTCTTGCTGCCCCAACCACCTATAATTTCTTGCTAGAGCATTGCAAGTCCATAAAGCCTAGTGAGATGATTAGCAAAATCATAATCCCATGTTAGGACCTCATTAGTGCGTATGAGAGCCACCTAGAGCGCACACCGCATGCATTATGCTTTTCTTGGTCAAGTGAAAGTCTATGGCTTATTACTCTTGGTGATCGGCATCACCTAGATGGCTTGGTGGCGATCAGGAGCTCGGTGATCACCCCACAGGATTTGTTGGTGACCTGACTCGATGATTGTACGTGATCGGGAGGGATCCACCGCGCCGAAGAGACAAAGGATGATCTCATAGTGAGCACTTGGTTCTTGCAAGGACCAAAGGGGAGCGATACCCTTGTGCGGGTGCTCCAACGAGGAATAGTGGAGAGTGCCGACTCTTCGATATCTCGGAAAAAATGGAGGAGTCTTCTTGTCCCTACTTTACTTTCCGCATTTTACTTTGTGTATTTGCTTTGCTAGTATTTGCCATAATGACTTAGGGTTGTTCTCCATTTCATACTTTTACCTTTTGCTAGTATATTGGGTGAAATTGGGCTCTTGTTTAGGTTTAATATTTTGTAAGAATTTTAGAAAAGCCCAATTCACCCCACCCCCTCTCTTGGGCATCATGATCCTTTCAGCTTCCATCCAACATATTTAAAAAACACGTAGCCAATATGGATTTAATGGATCAACTATGATTCTAGATTAAGGGCTCATCAATGCAACCATCTCCCTCAATGGCAAGTATTTGCTTTGAGATAAAAATGTGTACTATAGTTATTGAGTTCAGGAGCGCATGACTGATTACTATAACACTTTAGTTTTGGTGTATTGATCTATTGAGGAGTAGAAATTGTAAGCTAATAGATTAAGCAGTTAAGAAATTAAGTTCTAAATATATGCGAATAAGCATGATATCATTGTGGAAATGTTGGGTTAATATTATTTGGGCTCGGTTGGACTGGGTCGTAGAACCGAGCCAAACATCTCTCTCATAACCTAATCTGGGACGCAACAATCTCGCCCATACACACACTAACGAGATAAATCTATCTCCGCGCGGAAACAGAGGGAAGGCCACCACCACTGCTAACTACATCGACCATCGAAGTCACCTTTCCATGACGACTCCTCTTAATTGCGAAGGTATACTCCTTGATTCTTCATTTTATAGTGGATAAAATAACGAGCTAAGATCCTTTATACATAGATACCAGAACTATATTTTAATATATCATAGTTAAAATTACACCTTAAAAGTCATTAATAATCAATAGCATTATGCTAATTCTGCTTGACAAAGCACTAGTTTATTGCAATCGGTGGTCACTAAATCAACTCTCATCCTCATGAACGCTTGCCATGCATGCTACTCCTCTCTTAGGCACATGAGAGAATTTAGAGTTTGTTTGTAATTGTTTGCTTTACTTTTTCACTCTAGTCTACAAAATATAGGGGTTGTTTGGTTTCTCTAACTAAAGTTTAGTTCATGATGTTTGAATATCATTTATGAGTATTAAATATAATCTTAGTTAGGTTTAATAAATTTGTCTCACTTTTAGTCTTCATTTGTGTAATTATTTTTATAAAACTTTAGTTGGTAGAACTAAACATTCTCATAAATGTATCTTGATAAACTCTGTTTTAGGAAAAAAAAAGACTAGAACAGTATCTAAGAGGTCTTATAAAACTCTAGGTTTTTTAAAAAAAGTTGCTCTATAGCAGAGTGTGTGAAATAAAGTTGGTGGAAAATCTTAAATAACTCTTAATCCTTAATAATGAAGTTTTCGACAGCTAGAGTTGGAGATTGTCTGCAACGGTTTCTCCTAAATTTCACCGTTATACTCCACTTTTGTGTCACGTCATCTAGATTATATCCTTACTTTTCTCTCTCCCGCACCGGTTCTCCCTAAATTTTTCATATACCTCACTACAATCATAAAATACAATTTCCTATATCTCACGTGCACACAAAACAATAGCTAATTGTGTTTAGAGTTGCCCCTAGATCTTAGGAGAGAGGACGTGGTCCCCTTATACTGTACCCCATTTAGAGGACCACGTTGCGGCACTTAGTGGGCAAGCGTAGCCCCTACGGGAGCTACCGTGCGAGGGGAGGAGGCTACGATGGTGCAGCTAGTCTAAGGCTTAGAAGACCGTGTAAATAGACGTGCAAAATACTATTTTATATTTAGACGATATTGTATACAGTGTGAAACTTAAAATAAAGAGTGAAATAAGAAGTGTGATAGGTAATATGCTCTAGATAGTCTAAGGCTATCCGCAAGCGTTACCCCTAAATTTTTCCCTCTATATCACTTTTTTTGGTCACATCATCAACATTTTACCCCTATTTTTTCATCTCCCGCAGCGATTCCCCCTAAATACTCCCTCTATACCCCACTACAACTATAAAATATCATTTTCTATATCTATTATCAATTTTTTATCTACTAACAATTACTCGTGGACCTACAGCACAGTGTTGGTGGATAAACAGTGACACGCTATATCTGGGGGGAGAGATGATGGAGCCGGCGCTTAGGGACACTGTAGGGACAGCGCTGGGGTCATAAAGTGTCACATGCAGGCGCCATAAAAGGGGAGGAGATGCCTAGCGTTCACCGCTGGGCGCAGCCTAAGGCTGCGAATGCAACGGTGCAGATCACGCAATCCAGTCCTGACGACGACACACGCGCGCCACAATGGCACGGCCCTAGAAGAACCACACGCGCATCCTTTTGACATCACCAGTGAGGTCACACAGGGAAAAAAACAAAACAGATCCACACAGAGAACACCGGGGCTCTGCTCCTCCAGCAGTCCAAATCAGTACCGGGTGGCCAGTGTCCAGTGGCCCCACCCCCTCCTCTACTTAAAATAGGGTCGGCCATCCTCTCTCTCGCTTGAAGACTTTGCGAAACGCAACGTGCAGTAGTACACTTGACAATTCGAGGAGCTATGGTGTCAGCGTCGTGGGCCTCTTTTATTATTATCGAGAGCAAGACAATTTCCACCACGGATTGTGGTTGACCACAGAATTTGATAACATTCTGAAATGTAGTGCAAATTGCAAGGGTGAAGCAATATCTTAGAGGAAGACAGCGAATTAGCAGGTGAGCAACTGTCTAGAGAAAGTCCAACTGACTTGCGTAACCCACAAATAAATATGAGACTTATCCTGCAAAGAGTGGTCAAGTTGATCTCCGAAACTTATTCAAAACTCAAGGTCAATCGTCACAGGGGAAGAGTTAATATCTTAGAGCTAGTCTAAGAACTTTATTTTTTCAAGAGATTTTTATTGAAAATGAACCTATTTATTAAAATTCTTTGGAAAAATAGGATTGTCACACTAGCCCTATGAATCCAGGGCACACATGCGTGCAAGCCAGAGCACCAAAGTGAAATAGGGAAAAGCTGAGAGAGATTCCAGTGGCACGGAAACGTGCACGTACCAAGCCGCAAAGATTTACTAGATCATTGCAGATTTGAAATGGTCGCTGTGACCGTAATGCCGTCGCCACATCAAAAGGTACTGCTCTTTCCACCCACCAACAAAAAAGTAGTAATAAATTAAAATTAAAATTCCCGCCTCAACTATCTGATAGTTTTTACCGTTCATTCACCACACGTTTCGCATCCTTTGGATTAAAAATAATGTTAAGCTCGACAGATGCCAAACAGCAAATCCAGCCAGATTTACCGAGTAAAATTACACAGATGCTTATCCTGCGTATTATTTTGTTGTAAATACAATACAAATTACAAAGTATCAGTTTATCCAGGCGCCCCCAATGTTTGCTGATGATCGGTGATGATACTGTACACAGGAGCTGTGACGACCCGGGGAAAAATGGCCTTCGTAGCTCAGAGGATGTTGCATGATGTAATTGTAATAACATAATATAAGTATGATTCATTTAGCTCGCAACGGATTCCTGGACTTTTTCCGGAAGGTGATGAAAGCTAGGGAGCCAAGCAGCGGCCAGGATGTTACAAAAGCAATGTAGGCAAGCAACCAGACTGACCTCCCTTGGTATCGAGTCAGTTGGCTCATAGATCTCTTGACAGGAGCAATTATCTCATGAAGCTTATTGCTGTGGATGTCATCACCTTGCTGTTTTACTGGCTCTGCAGGGCTGTCGTTTCCCACTCCAATGGAGTTTTCATTATGGTTCAATGCAGATACCACATTCTGTTGTCCACCGCCCGCCTCGTTACTTAATTGTTCATCAGCTGCATGGTTCAAAGGTGACCCGTCATTGCTAGGGCCATCTTTTGTTACCGCAGCTACCATTCCATCTTCCATGAGATTAACATACGGACTCTTATCAATGGAGGATTCCAAAGACGAGAGCAAAACATGATCATTTGCCTGTATTTAATCATGAGATGAAATATTTTAGTGAACATACAGAAAAGATCAGCATTCAAGAAGGCAAATTTCATTGATGAATTAGTGTCCTGCACACCTTCTGCCTATGCATGTAGGAGCTGTCATGAAGAGCAGAAAGGAACTCAGAAGTAGCTCCAACCCACCTACAAAATATATCAGATGACATCAAATTCAGATTATCCATTAACAGAAGATATATGTGCTGTAATACTGAATGTTGACAGCATGTAACTTTCTGATTTATAGAAGACATACCATAGTCTCCGCGCAGTTAGTCCTTGAAAGAATGCAAGATGACCACCATTTGGAGTAGTTGCTAAAACAATGTTCTTATTGGCCCTAAATCAAATCAAGACGCTTCTGATTAATACATTCTTATGGGCCATAAATCAAATAAAGATCCTAGTGATGAATTAAAGATTAATACATAGACAGAACTGTTCAGAAATGAGGAGCATGAGTTCCACAAGAAAAATTCACCTGCATTCATCCCAAGGAATAGCCTCCCTTGTGCAAAGAGGATCATCCAAAGCATTGATACAAAGCAAGGGAACTGACACATTTCCGACGTAACTAGCACTACTGCACCGGCGATAGTAAGTATCCACTGTCTGCAAGGGGGAAAAAGATCACTGCACACGATCAGATATATTCAAAATTTTCAACAATATCAGCCGTTACAGCAGTACTTGAAATATTATTTGTTTATAATAGAGAAGTGATTGCCATAAAAGCAAATGATAGAGGGTACCTCATATCTTGAGACAACACAAGTAGCATGGTGGTCAAACTCTCGGATAGATCGTGACTGCCAAATTAGAGAGAGAAGAAAAATGAACAGTGTGATATCATACAGTCATCAAGAGCCCATCAATAGAAACAACAAATTACTCTAATCTAAGAATTCAAAAGGCTACATAATTAGTCAAACAATTGGCATCTTGAAGATTACCCTTTTCATAACACAGACTAGCAAACCACAAGACTAATCAAGAGGGCATGGAACCTTTTTTTTAAAAAAAATTAAAGAGGTTTAGGTTTATAAAAAATGTAAATACTATATAAACAGTTTGATACCAAGAAATATTGCAGGGTATGGAGTCAAACCTTTTTAATACCTTCCCAATTTGCAAGTCGGGCCAAGACAGGTTGATGTCTGCAAAAAGGCAAAGGTTAATGTGTCCTCAATAGTGAATAATGACCATGCTCTTATTATTTGTGACAGTGCTAGGTGGGTGGATTGAGTCCACCATTTGTGCATTTACTTGGAATTTCCATTCCTAGAAGGCAGAATGCAGTTATATTGTCATAATGCCTCTGACTGCTGTGCAAGAATTTTTACTATAGTGAAAGCAGCACTGCAGCAGCAAGCAAAGGATAGAAAACAGATAGCACAAGTAACCCGTGCAATCAGGCATGGAGGATCCACATATCTAGCGCCTCTTAGTTTCAGGAGAATACTCAGCTGCTTGCAAAAAGAGGACTGTCCCACCCTAATTCTTGCCCACTTTCTGATCAGGCTGTGGAGACAATTCAACACTGTCTGGCTACTTGCATCTTCACTAGAGAAATCTGGTTTCTCTTATTCTCTAAATTGGGTCTACAAAGTCTTGTTCCAGAAGCTGACGACTCTTCCTTTTATTGTTCTCGTTTTTGCCTTGGATCCTCTTCTTTTGCATGAGATAGAAATAAGGAATTCCAGAAATCGAGGCTTTTTCTCACTTGATGGTAAGAAATCCCAGGATCTAGAAATTCATTTCGTACAATTGAACCTTTTCAAACTGTTTCTTTCTGAGAACCAAAAAAACTTGTGCCAAAATAACAGATGCGAAGAAAAACATATTAGATGGTGGAGCAGAATCACTGCTCTCATCTGTTGGAGTCTAGGCTTTGGTCGTTTTTCTTTGGTGTAGTTAGTCATGGATGAGTTTTTGTACGCTTGTTGGTGGCCGCAGTAAGGAGGCCTCTAGTTTTGTACTGGTCCGTTAGGACCCTTTTTCTCCTCTTAATATAATGTCACGTAGTCCTCCTGCGTTTCGGAAAAAAAAGGAGAATACTCAGCTAAGTTGGTTTATGAGGGTCTATTCAGTGTGCTGTCCTGTTTAGGCCATGGGAGCCAATAGGGAAACCATGGGCAACACACAAATGCCATTTCTTCATGTGGTTGGTCGCACATAACAGGTGTTGGACTGCTAATCGACTTGCATGACGGGGTCTAATACACCATGCTCGATGCCCAGACTGTGATCAGGCTGAAGAGACGATCCATCATCTGCTCATCACCAGTGTCTTTGCATAACAGTTCTGATTCAGCCTGCAGGTCCTTCCACCGCAGCCTGGAGAGACGTCCTTTGATGACTGGCATGTCTAGAGCTAATGATATGGTCACCGTCCAGGCACAGCAAGGCCACTTTGGAATCATCTCAACAGATGTGTCTTTGATGGAGCTCCACCAAACGTTGCTGGAGCTTTTTTTGCTCACCAGCAAGGAGATGCAGTTGTGGTATGGCTGGGACTTGTGGTAGTTCCTACCTGGATGCTCTAGCACCAGGAGGCTGTTAGGTGCTTAGGTCAAGCGCTTTTTTATTTATAGTAAAGTGTGCCCATGTAATCTAAGAAACTTTGGGGCGTGGGTGACTGTAAGAGCTCCTACCACCCTTTTATTCTTCTTTATTTAATTAGTATAATGATACACAGCTCTCACAAGTCACAAGCAGAAAGCATATAAGAACACTCTTAGATATGTTCAGTTTCAGGCTCTAGACAGGTATTAGAATCATTACATTTGAATATTCCAACCATCCAGAAATACTTTGACCATGGAAATATATCGCATTTACTTGTACATCGCCCTATAAAACTATGGTCCAGTCACTTTTTGTTCACAACTACTCCCTCCGTTTCAATTTATAATTCGTTTGACTTTTTTAACATAAGTTTGGCCGGCTCGTCTTATTCAAAAATATTCATAATTATAGTTAATTTTTGTTGTGATATTGTTTAGCATATAATATACTTTAAATGTGGCTTTGAATTTTTTATTTTTTGCAAAAAAAATGAATAGGACGAGCCGGTCAAACGTGGCACAAAAAAGTCAAACGAATTCTAATTTGGGATGGACGGAGTATTACACAATACAAGACCTTTCCAAGCATATATACTGCTATGCTCAAGAGATAAATTGAAGTTTCCAGATTCCGGTGTACCTTTTAAGATGTGGCGATTCTGTAGAATAAAAGTAGAGTCTCGTATAAATGTATAGAGTGTACACAGTTTAGTGAGGAAAACTTACAATTTTGCATAGCCCTTCAGACCAATTGCAAGTGCTTTGTCGTAAATACGCTGTACAAGCTTGCGGGAAATAAATCTGTCACCTATCTACAAAATTGAAGTGAAATGAGAAAACAGAGTGAGGATAAATGCCAGTTTGGTGTTATGGCACTGTGCTATTCAGACAACTGCATAAGCTTTGTTACAGAGAATTGTTGCTCATATCAAGGACAAGGTTACAATTGGTTAATATATCAAGAAACATTTTTATTGAACATGTATTAAGAACTGCTATAGCCAAAATACTTTTTAAGTGTGACAACCTAAATTTGCAGGGAATCTAAACTTGGATGAACACTCAAGATGAATCCATGGGTAAGTACCACAATGAGTTGTAATACATTGACAAAAAAGACATGTTTGATTCCTGAAAGGTAAATAGGCTTACACATTTTCCTATATAAATTTTGGTGGTTGAATTGTCCAACACAAATTGATTGGACTAACTAGTTTGCTCTAGATTATGAGTTCTACAGGTGCCAAAGGTTCAACACAAACCAATATAAAGTCCAACAAAGGGTTCAAATAAAAAGAGCAAAAGACAACCGAAGTGTGCCCTGATCTGGCGCACCGGACTGTCCGGTGTGCCACCGGACAGTGTCCGGTGCACCAGGGAACCCAACTCCAAACTTGCCACCTTCGGGAATTCTGGGAGCCGCTCCGCTATAATTCACCGGACTGTCCGGTGCAGCACCGGACTGTCCGGTGTGCCAGCGGAGCAACGGCTACACAGCGCCAACGGTCGTCTACAACGGAACAGTAAAAGTGAACAGTGCGCGCCTGCGCGCGCAGAAGTCAGAGCAGCGCCAGAAGGCGCACCGGACAGTGAATAGTGACTGTCCGGTGCACCACCGGACTGTCCGGTGGCCCAGTTGCCAGAAGCTCCAACGGTCGGAACCCAACGGCTTGGTGAAGTGGCTGGCGCACCGGACAGTGTCCGGTGCGCCATACGACAGAAGCCTTCACCAACGGTCAACTTGGTGGTTGGGGCTATAAATACCCCCCAACCACCACACTTCAATGCATCCAAGTTTTCAGCCTTCAAACCTCATATAAGAGCTCTAGACTTCATTCAAAGACACAAACAAGAGATCAAATCCTCTCCCAAGTCCAAAGATCATTCCAATCAAATAGTGACTAGTGAGAGAGTCAATTGTGTTCATTTGAGTTCTTGTGCTTGGATTGCTTTTCTTCTTCCTTCTTTCTTGTTTCCAACTCAATTGTAATCAAGGCAAGAGACGCCAATTGTGTGGTGGTCCTTGTGGGGACTTAGTGTCCCGATTGATTGAGAAGAGAAGCTCACTCGGTCTAGGTGACCGTGTGAGAGAGGGAAAGGATTGAAAGAGACCCGGTCTTTGTGACCACCTCAACGGGGAGTAGGTTTGCAAGAACCGAACCTCGGTAAAACAAATCACCGTGTCATCCGTCTTATTTGCTTGTGATTTGTTTTCGCCCTCTCTTTCGGACTCGATTATATTTCTAACGCTAACCCCGGCTTGTAGTTGTGCTTAAAGTTTGTAATTTTCAGATTTGCCTATTCACCCCCCCTCTAGGCGACTTTCAATTCCTTTGTATAGTTTTCTTGAGCACAGCAAGAGTTAGTAGAACTGAAACCGTAACCCTAATCAGGGTTGGGTGTTGTATTTATAATAGAGTTGTTGGGCCTAAGCCCATTACACAAGTCCCCATTACAAGGAAAACACGGTTACTCTAACTCCACCCCCCCCCCCCGGCAGTCAATGCTCTAGCCACGAGAGATGTTGAGGCTGGACCAAAAATCCTCAAAAACACCTAGGCAGGCCCTTGATGAAGATGTCGACGAACTGAGAAGTGGTCGGGACATGGAGAACTCGCACATCCCCAATGGCAACACGCTTGCGGACGAAGTGGAGGTCGAGCTCGACATGCTTCGTGCGCTGGTGTTGGACGGGGTTGGTGGAGAGGTACATGACGTTGATGTTGTCATAGCAGACAAGTGTGCTCCGCGACAGCAGACTATGGAGCTCCTAGAGCAGCTGACGAGGCCATGCTGCCTCGACGACGCCGTTAGCCACAACACGGTACTCGGCCTCGGCGCTGGAGCGGGATACGACTGGCTACCGCTTCGAAGACCATAAGACAAGATTGTCGCCAAGGAACACGGCGAAACCGGAGGTGGACCGACGGGTGTCGGGACAACCGGCCTAGTCGGTGTCGGTGTAGACGACGAGGTCGGTAGTTGCAGATCGTCGAAGGAGGCCAAAATCGGTGGTGCCCCGGAGGTACTGTAGGATCTGCTTCATAGCGATGAGATGTGGTTCCCGTGCGGCGTGCATATGGAGGCACACCTACTGGACGACGTAGGTGATGTCAGGGCAAGTGAAGGCGAGGTACTGCAGGGCCCCGGCAAGACTCCGATAGCTGGTCGGATAAGCCACCGGAGGTCCGTTGTCGGAGGAGACCTTGCCCTGAGTGTCCACCAGAGTCATGCAGGGCTTACCATTAGCCATGCCAGTGCGCTCGAGGATGTCGACGGTGTGCGGACGCTAGTGGAGTAATAGACCCTAGGGCCGACGCTAGACGGTGATCCTCATGAAGTGGTGTAGCTCACCAAGGTCCTTCATCGCGAACTCCTGTCGGAGTGAGGAGATGATGCGTCGCAAGAGGTCGGGGGAGGAGGTCGTGAGGACGATGTCGTCGACGTAGAGGAGGTATGTAGTATCTAGGCCGCGATGAAAGACGAATAGGGAGGTGTCTGCCTTCGCCTCGACAAAGCCCTGTGAAATCAAGAAGGTGACAAAGCGGTTGTACCCCGCTCGGGGGTGCCTGCTTGAGGCCGTAGAGGGATTAGTTAAGCTTCTAGACCATGTCAGGGTGTGTCGGGTCCACAAAGCCGACCGACTGAGTGCAATACAACGTCTTCGTCAAAGTGACATGGAGGAAGGAATTCTTGACGTCGAGTTGATGCACTTGTCAGGCCCGTGAGAGAGCCAGAGTCAAAACAGTCCGGATGGTACCAGGCTTGACCATGGGGCTGAAGGTCTCGTCATAATCCACCCCAGGACGCTGGGTGAAGCCCCGCAAGACCCAGCGAGCCTTGTATCGATCCAAGGTGCCATCCGCCTTCAGCTTGTGCTTGAAGATCCATTTCCCGGTGACCACAATGGTGCCAGGTGGAGGCAAAGGCAGTGGAGGCAAGGGCGTACGGTGTGGCAACATGGACGGAGGAAGGTGGTTCAGGGAAGCGAATGGAATATAAGGGACCGGAGCTGTCGCAGCGAGCAACTACAGCACGATTAGTAAGATCCCGTATGGTGAGCCCCTAGGGATCGAACTCCATAGAGCAGCGGTTGTCAGTGGTGAAGCAACGGATCGAGAGAAGGTTCTAGATGATGTTGGGGGCAACAAGAATGTTGATGAGGTACAAGGGACCAGGAAGTACAATGTCACCTACTGAGGTGACAAGCAGAGTCAATCCATTACCGACAATGATGGAGGAAGGAAAGGTGGGGCTAGGAGGATGAGGTAAAGAGAAAAGTCTTGGGTCAGGAGTGGTATAGAACGAGACGCCAGAGTAGGCAACCCAGTCGGTGGGATGAGAGGGGGGCAAGGATATGGGGAGGATGAGAGAGTCTAAGTTGGTGCCCCCACAGGACCACCGGAAGGGGTGCTGGGGCCAGCAGTGGTGAGCATGCTGATGGCAACCAGGGATGGCGAAGAAGACGAGGCATCGGTCATCATGGAGATGATAGTAGCACTGGGGAAAACAAGCGGCCCAGTAGTGTGGCGGTCCGCCTGGGGTGAAGCTCGACGTAGTGGCGGGAGAACCAGGTTCATGACCGGATCAAAGGTCACGAGTGTGCCCTATAGAAGCGGGTCTGCATGAAGGAAGATGCGCACACGGCAGGGGAAAGGAGGCATGAAAGCCGGGGGGTTGTGGCCATATGAGCAAGGCCAAGGACGTCGATGGGCGCGATCGCGCCGCTGTGGAGGGTGGCTGCTACGGGAACAAAGAGCCCAGTCAGAGACGAGCAGATGACCGGTACGAGCGACGGGGGGGGTCAAACGTCGCGCATGGGGAGAAGATAGGCGCCATCGCGCGGTATAGGATGCTGCTAGGGGCAGATAGGGACTGTCCCGCACAACCACCAGCGTCGACATCGCTCAGGACCACTCCGGTAGCGGCAGCGAAGAAACCAGGGAGGCCGAGCCCAGCGTAGGGGAGCTCGTCAGCGTTTGCAGCCCACGGTGACGTAGTGGAGGAGGTTGTTGTGCCGGCGAGAAAAACGGACGCAGGCGCGTGCACATGGAGGACGCAGCGACCGGACGCGCTCGCCGGTGTAGAGGACAGGGCAACGGGGCCGGCTAGGACGCTGCTTCTCCCGTGCGCGCGCTGGTGAAGAGCGGTCATCACAATGAGGGAGACGACCAGCGGTGAACGACCAGCCGCCATGGCACACCACCAGTCAAAGAAGGTGTCGGCTATGGAGGTATGGTAGGCCGAAGAAGAGGAGGGAGCGGCCTTCGGGCCGGCCGATGGCGCCGGGAGGCGCGGTGGCGACGGATCGGGGGTGGGCGGCATGGTGTCCTGACAGCTTCACCTCCGACGGTCTAAGGCGGCAATGCACGCTTCCTGGGCGGCGGGCCCAACATGGTGCGAGGCAGTGGACGGCGCCACCAGGGCAGGCGGCGAAGGCACGAGTTGTGGTGGGGAAAGCCGACGACCTGGCCTAGGGGTGGCCGACGGTTGTGGGGGTGGGAGGGAGGAAGAGAGAGAAGGAAAACCTAAACCTAGCTATGATACCAAGTTAGTAGAACTAAAACCCTAACCCTAATCAGGGTTGGGTGTTGTATTTATAATAGAGTTGTTGGGCCCAAGCCCATTACACAAGACCCCATTACAAGAAAAACACAGTTACTCTAACAGCAAGCAAGCATTTCCTTGCTTTTGAGGGAGAGCCAAATGAACCATTATTCAGTAGTAGCAAACAGACATGGACCACCAACAACGCTAGGAACAGTTGGAAAAAAAGAAACCAAACAAGATCTTAAGTCATTTAGGCACTTCAGCATTTGGAGCAATGCAAAAGTGAACTGAAGTTCTTAAGACACAACTTAATAAAAGATCCTACATCATAAGCATTCAAGTTTTCCTGGTGAGTATCGATCGAGCAACTAACCAACAGATCCCATGGAGAACAAATAGATACTGCACCCGCTATAGGAGTATTCTCGCCTTCTTCTCCAAGATACTTGACCTGTAAAAAGACGTGGAATAAATATGTATTGTTTTTGTCATGTTCTGAAATCAACTTATGCACTGTCACAAATCTTCTTTCTAGAGTATTGCCATTGGTGGGGTGAGGAATTGGAATAATGATGATGAACGTCATGGGATTCATCAGTACACAACGTTAAAAAGTACTCCCTCCGTTCCAAAATAGTATTAGTTTTAGCTCTTAGTTTTTATGTCTATATTCAAGTGGATGATGATGAATGTAGACAAGTATATAGAATATATACACAAGTATTGTATGAATCCATTAAAAAGTCAAAACGAATTTTGTTTTGGGACAAAGGGAGTACAAGATTAATCACAAGTCTGACCATGACTATCAGATGACTGGCCATCAATAGTGAATGCAAATGTAGTACCAGGAACAGATCAAAACCCAGCCAAAATTACACATCAACAAGGCTAAAACAGTGGAGTGAGCTCAAAGAAAGTAGAGGAAGACTAAGCAGGTTGATGAATGGGGCTGGGCTACAAGGTTTCTTAAACCTTCACCAAATTTCATTTAAACCCACTGCTTTACTAAAAATACGGTTGAATTGCAGAAATAGTGGATAAATCAAGAACAAATACAACTGGTTCAGTACTTTTAAAAAAGTATTAATCACAATTCACATAATTTAATATATGAAAATAAAGACTTCGAAGAATGAACTGTATCAAGTAGTTTCTTGTAAAAATAATTAAGCTCATTCTGATCTTGGCCTAGTTAGAAAACAAGTCCCAATTGAAAACCTGAGTCAAACTTCAACTTAAGCTTGTATATGTATGTCTCTTTAGCAAGAAACTACTACCATCCATAAAAAGACAACCTTGTGCAAATTCTAGCTAACAGTACAAATAAACTTCAACAAACACTTTTTCATATTTGGTAGCAGGAAATAGCAGATGTCAGGATATTTGGGTTCAAATAATGAAACATGCAGATTGGGGGAAAAAAGATTATGCCAAGCAGAAAGATGCATACCACAATATTGGCACCTATGCTTGTACCAATGCAAAACAGTGTGGTTTTCGGATATCTGTGATGCAGGTGTGTAATGACCTCTCGGACATCTTCTGTCCAACCACCATTGTAGAAGCAATCTGACTGCCAAAAGGAAACCAAAATTACACACTCAGTGGCGATGGATACTGAAAAAATCGTTTGGTGCGTCAGAAACATGATGCAGTGTAAACAGCAACTATGATTTAATGTGGAATTTATCATTTTGTACCATAATTGGTGAAAATCAGATATATGGCTAACAAAAGCAACAGATCTTGGCAAAAATATTGAGCATTACATTTTGAACCCAAACAGGGATCATGAGTGTTCAAGAAAGTTTAAATGGTATAGTAAGTGAATTTTAAATACTTGGTGTTTCAGTTTAGATAACTTACAGTAATGGACACACCACCAAGACCTCTGTGGTTGCTTACAACAACATTCCATCCTTTGCTTGCCATGGAGTAAACCAAGTGTTTTACATACTACAGCAAGTGATTACATCTTTAGAATGACTAGCAAATATAGAAATAAGTTATACAACAGAAATACAAAGAGCTCTTCAAATATGCAAATACAATACAGAAATAAGTCAACATCAGAAAAAATATAGAAACTAACAGCAGCAGCAGAATCGCTAGTTAATCCAGGAACCACAACTACAAGGGGTGTTGAAGCGTCTTTCGAAATGAATCCATCTGCAACTGCAAAATAACTGAAGAGATCAGACAATACATCATATCACATATATATTACACAGAATCTGGGACTCTACCTTCCAAATCAGATGCGAACAGCCAATCCAAAGCAATGGTTCCACCATCACGAACAGTGTACAACTGTCTGCAGTGCAGAAATTTTAATCAGTGCACTGCTAACTGAGAAAGGAAGAAAGATTTTTTGTTTGCTCCACTAAAAAATAAGCATATATCCTGAAGAACTTAGTTAAGGGGTTTAAACTCAGTTCTATTGTGCATTTGTGCTCCTTGTCAGGAAGCACACAATTAGTTTCAATAAGAAATACAAACTATTCCTATTGAGCTTTCTTTCTTTTTCTTTTCATTAATGCAAGGTCCATATGAATTATGAAACCATAAAATTTCCCTAAACACCAATGGAGTGACTAAAATGATCTTGACACGTTGATGAATTCATCCATGGAGCTGAAAAGGTGAAGGCAAGAATGCCCAGAAATCCTTGCAGCGCTCAAGCCGCTCATATAAGCTTATTGTGACATGCATATACCACTCCACAGCAAAATAGAAGCATCATGGACTTATTGACATTAGATCTTACTCCAGTTTCAGATGTGTTTTTTATGATTCTTGTTTTGTCAAACTTTTTAACTTGACCATAAATATATAAGAAAAAGGCCAATGTTATTAGATTTAAGGTAAAAGGTACTCCCATACTATATAATAATTCATTTGTAGTAGTCACATATTTCCAAAAAAATGCTGGGCAAAGTGTCATACTGAAGATCGTGTCGATGTCATAAACAAATTATAATTATATTGCAATATGGCCATGGGACGCTACCATATTTGAAAGAACAAACTCTTGATAGTGTCCATTGTTCATCTAAATGGCTACAGTGAATAAGGGAAAACTGCACAATGTATCTCTCTCCTGGGTAACGAATATAACCTCTTGTATGTGAATGAAGGCGGCGTCCCGTAAATGCCCAGGAACAATGTCTGCAAATGCGGGCTCGCCAGCCATGGTGTCGCCAGATACCTGCATAATTAATACCACAAATCCATATCACCCCCAGCTTAAACTATTCATCACACAGTGGAAATAATCCATCGCGTGTTTCAGAAGTCAAAACACAACATTGCAAATTCCATCACAGTTGACCAAACACGCCCAATGCTGGTACTACCGCTACACTACGACGATCCGGCCTAGAGGGCCCATAGCCATACCTGCCGTGGAGCAAGCGGCACTTGGACGCGACGCGGTGGTAGATCTCCGAGGCGGGGTGGAAGGTGAGCTCGACGCGGCCGCCCCGGAAGCCGCGGAGGATGTCGCCGATAACATGGAGCTCGAGGAAGCGGTACAGAAAGACGGACACGACGATGATGGCGGCCAGCGCGTAGCGCTCTGCGGGCACCATCGCCGCCGCGCGGAGCAGCAGCTCGACGGGCGACTCGCCTGCGGCGACGGCCTCCGACATCCTTCGCTACGCCCGCCTTGGCGTTCTGCGATTTTGGAGCGGCGCTCCTCTGCGTAAGGAACGAGGACAAGATGCGGCCGGATGCACGCCCCGGTCAACGTCGCGCGCTCGTCGAGGTCAGTAGGTCACCTCGCCGGCGCGCCGGGGCGACCGGTGCGGTGGGAGTTATGAAGCGGTTCGAGCGGCTATTCTGAGGTTCGGCGGACCACGCGATTCACACCGTGGACGGACCGGCGGAGATGCAAAGAGCGCTTTCCTGGTCCCCTGGCCTGGACGATTATTACGCCCTTGTCTTTTGAAGTGACGGTGGCGCGGGTGGGGCATGCATGTCGGGGCCACAACGTTGACGTCGTCGGGCTCGGCCGCTCGGGGTCGGGGACTCGCGAAGCGGGACGACGTGAGCTACCAGGAGATCCGATGTTCGGGCCCACTCTACAGAGGCCAGCGTCCACGTTCGTAGGTGTGTGCGGCCAAGACGAGCGGTTGTCCGGTTGAGCAGCCGTCCACGTGAAGTTCCACTGTGTCAGAACTCAGAAGTCGTAAAACATAATTGCAATTCTATTTGTTAGAGTCAGTATGGTATTCTAAAAAGATACGCTATGTATATGTACTATTATGCAATAAAATAACAGAATGTATAGGTGCAAGTGCAAATTATTTGTTAATCATATATATATATATACACACACGAAATAAAAAGAATAAAGATTTGCGTCTTTTTATTGTACATGATTGTATCTAACTTTTCTCCAAATATATGCGAACGGGGGAGGAAAATGAATAGTATCAATATTACGTCAAACTAATCTATACTACCAAAACATATTATACTCTATCTGTTCGTTAATATATATCGTTAGTTAGCACAAATTTAAACTACTTGATGACAAATAAATAAAAATGAAAATAGTATAATATATTGTGAATAATCGTGTTCTACATTTTTTTCTATCACTCGGTATGATACTACCCTACTTCAGTTTTCCGTCCACCGTACTGCCCATCTTATGCCTAATTCAATGGTTCTTCTCTTAAGTTTGTCTATCTAAGGGTCTGTTTGTTTACCCCCAGATTATATAATCTGGATTAAATAATCTTAAAAGGCAAATAAACAGTCCAGCTTATTTGTCCAGATTATATAATCTAACCCCTTGGATTATGATAATCCATAAGCAAGTGAGGAGGTACTTATTTCAGATTATTTTTTCCCCACTTTCCCACTATTCTTTCAAGTTTCCTAGAAATTACCCAACATTGTCATTATAATCCACCGAATCGTTTTTTTGCGCCTATCGGATCGGAGAAGCCCGCCGCCCAACAGAAACACGCCGCCTAGCCCCCACCCCCCGCGCCCCGAGGCACAGGATCCCGCCGCCTGGCACTGCCGACGGGACGGACGGGACTGCGTACGGGGCAGCAGATTCCCGCCCGCCGCTCCGACGCGTCCCGCGCGCCAGAAGGCTCCGCGTGGTCGACGGGACGCGTCCTGCGCCCCACGGCACAGGATCCCGCCGTGCCGACGGGACGGACGTACGGCGGGGGCAGCCGATTCCCTTCGCAGATCAGCTGGGGCGCCTAATTTTTCTCTACAACTGTCCTGCCGAGATCCAGAGTGCGACCATCTGCTACAATGCTACTCTATCTACAGGTGTATTGTGATAGATCCTCCGTCGGAACCAGCAGACATATGTGATGGTCATTGCTAATTTGTAGACATCTGTAATGGTCATATGTGATATGCTTGTACATATATTTTCGTAGGAGTGCCGAAAGGACTTATTGTTGCGGGATGGCCGGGTTCCGCACATGATATGAGGGTGTTCAATAATGCTCTAACAAAATATGCCACTATTTTTCCACATCCTCCACCAGGTATCATATTGTTTATTATATAATTTCAATTTATAAATTATTATGGTCTACTCTCATATGTCGGTGTATTTTTAGGTAAATATTATCTTGTTGACTCAGGATACCCTAATCGATCTGGATATCTAGCACCATACAAAGGAACAAAATATCATTTACCTGAGTATCGAGCGGGTCCCCGACCTAGCGGAAAAAAGGAGACATTTAACTATTTGCATTCATCTCTGCGTAATGTGATTGAACGCTCATTTGGTGTTTTGAAGATGAAGTGGAGAATTCTGTTACACCTACCAGTTATCCTATGGCCAAACAATCCAAAATAATACATGCATGTATGGCTCTTCATAATTTTATTCGTGACAGTTCTTTGGCAGATAAAGAATTTGACCGTTGTGATGAAGATGAAGATTATATGCCAATGCCATCATCTCAGCCTAGTACTAGTCAATTTGGGGATGAAGAAGGTGACATGAATGCCTTCCATGATAATATTGCTAATGCAATATTTGCCAATGTCAATTGAATTATTTTTTTCAAATTATTTATGTAATAAATTATGAATACTCAGAAACGTTTGTTACATTGTTCATCTCATATAGGAGTTTCAACCTAGTACAAATATAGAGGGCATTCTTGTCTTCCTCATACAAAAGAATCCTATTAACAACTCAAATAATCTGGGTAAACAAATAGGACTACTCAGATTATATAATCAAGATTATATAATCCAGATTATATAATCCTCCAAAAATAATCCAGATTATATAATCTATGGGGGTAAACAAACAGGCCCTAAGTCTACATGTCATCTTGTCTCAAATTGTTTCACTACTATTATGGCTCCACAATGACGTAGTTGTTGGAGTCTTCTTCCCCGCCGAAGGTCCTCAAGACAAAAACACCTTCGGCAAAATAATACAGAGGCCCGCCGAAGCTATCTTCAGCTTCGGTTCAGCTATCATCAGTTTTGGTTCAGCTTCTTAAGACGAAGACCTTGCGTAGAAACAACTATGTAGAACGCTGAAGCTATCATCAGCTTCGGTTTAGCTCAAGCAGAAAAAGAAAAGACCAGATAGACCTTAATAATCCAGGTTGTCTGTAAATAAATGTTAAGGGTCATGAATGTAATTTTACCTGGACTGCATCTCGTGCCTATAAATAGATGAACAGTAGCATCGTACTGTCCACGCTGAATTGTAATCACTCTCTCGCGTCTTCACCTTCGAGTAAGCCGAATGTATCAATGTAATATTAATACTGTCAATATTCATACATGTTTTATGAAATGCAAATATGTGTGAATTAATGAAATGCAGTTACTGTCTTCATTCTTTTACATTCACATTCACATATTAAATGATGAAGGTAAGTCCTTCTTGACCTTCGTCTGATGAGCATTATTCTCACGTGTAGATAATGCTTCGGAGGACAAAGATCCATGATAATTAACAATTGTGTTGCCTTGTTCTTTATCTACAACATTTGAGAACAAGTGACCAACATTGGCACCCACCATCCGGTGAACTCACTTCCACGACTGCGACAATGGCTTCGCAAGGCAACCAAGCTGTGGCACTTTTGGCTACAAAGCTGGTGCTCCCAATCATAGGCGGCTCAAGTTTTGAACCAGCCAATAAGAAGCAAAAGAAGGAGGCACAGAGAAGGGTACAACATGTTGGAGTGCAAGGACCCTTCATCAAGTCCAAGTGGTCTCATATACCAATCACCTTCTCTCAGGAAGACCTTCAGCTCAAGGATTATCCTCACAATGATGCAATGGTTATATCTTGTGTCATTAAGGGGTTCCTGGTTCACAATATCCTTGTAGACACCTGCAGTGCAGCAGACATCATCTTTGCAAAAGCTTTTAGGCAAATGCAAGAGCAGGATGACAAAATACATGATGCAGCACACCCCCTCTGTGGCTTCGAAGGAAGGCAGATAGTGGCACTCGGCAAGATAACTATGCCGATCACCTTCGGCTATGTTCACAACACAAGGACAGAGCAGGTTGTCTTCGACATTGTTGATATGGAGTATCCCTACAATGCAAATATTGGGCGAGGAACATTAAATGCCTTCGAAGCAATACTGAAAGTCGCCTAGAGGGGGGTGAATAGGCAAATCTGAAATTTATAAATTTTAAGCACAACTACAAGCCGGGGTTAGCGTTAGAAATAAAGTCGAGTCTGAGAAGAGGGTGAAAACAAATCAACCAACGAAATAGAGCGGATGACACGGTGATTTGTTTTACCAAGGTTCGGTTCTTGCAAACCTACTCCCCATTGAGGTGGTCACAAAGACCGGGTCTCTTTCAACCCTTTCCCTCTCTCAAACGGTCACCTAGACCGAGTGAGCTTTTATCCTTAATCAACGGGTCACTTAGACCCCTTACAAGGACCACCACAACTTGATGTCTCTTGCTTGATTACAAGTTGCTTGAGAACAAGAATGGAGGAAGAAGAAAAGCGATCCAAGCGACAAGAACTCAAATAAACACAAAAACTCTCTCTCACTAGCCACTATTTGTTTGGAGTGATTTTGGACTTGGGAGAGGATTTGATCTCTTGTTTATGTCTTGGAGTGAAGTCTAGAGCTCTTGTATTGAATGCAATGGCTGAAAACTTGGATGCCTTGAAGTGTGGTGGTTGGGGGTATTTATAGCCCCAACCACCAAAATGGTCGTTGGGGAGGTTGTCTGTCGATAGGCGCACCGGGCAGTCTGGTGCGTCAGCCACGTCACCCAACCGTTAGGGTTCTGACGGTTTTGACCGTTGGAGCTCTGACAGATTGGGGCGCCGGACAGTCCGGTGCCGCACCGAACAGTTACTGTTCACTGTTCGGTGCGCCTTATGGCGCTGCTCTGACTCTGCGCGCGCTGTCCGCACACTGTTCACGTTCACTGTTCACTTTTGCAGACGACTGTTGGCGCAGTAGCCGTTGCTCCGTATGGCACACCGGACAGTCCGGTGCCACACCGGACAGTCCGGTGAATTATAGCGGAGTGGCTTTTCTAGAAACCCGAAGGTGGCGAGTTGAAGTTGATCCACCCTGGTGCACCGGACAGTCTGGTGCGCTAGACCAGGGCAGCCTTCGGTTTCTTTTGCTCCTTTCTTTTTGAACCCTAACTTGGACCTTTTTATTGGTTTGTGTTGAACCTTTAGCACCTGTAGAACTTATATTCTAGAGAAAACTAGTTAGTCCAATTATTTGTGTTGGGCAATTCAACCACCAAAATCATTTAGAAAAAGGTTTGACCCTATTTCCCTTTCAATCTCCCCCTTTTTGGTGATTGATGCCAACACAAACCAAAGCAAATATATAAGTGCAGAATTGAACTAGTTTGCATAAGGTAAGTGCAAAGGTTGCTTGGAATTAAACCAATTTAAACTTTCATAAGATATGCATGGATTGCTTTCTTTCTTTTAATATTTTGGACCACACTTGCACCACTTGTTTTGTTTTTGCAAATGTTTTTTGGAAAATCTTTTTCAAAGTCTTTTTGCAAATAGTCAAAGGTATATGAATAAGATTTTTAGAAGCATTTTTAAGATTTGAAATTTTCTCCCCCTGTTTCAAATGCTTTTCCTTTGACTAAACAAAACTCCCCATTGATGAAATTCTCCTCTTAGTGTTCAAGAGGGTTTTTACCATTTGAAAGAAGATCAAATATTTTAGATACTAAGTTTTTGAAAAAGCTCCTCCTTAAAATATAGATATCAAATGAGATAGAATTTCTTAGAGGAATACTAATTTGAAATATACCAATTGAAAACAACTTGTTTCGAAAAATTGTGAAATTGGCGTGGTGGTGCGGTCCTTTTGCTTTGGGCTAATACTCTCTCCCCCTTTGGCATTAATCGCCAAAAACGGAGTCTTTAGAGCCCTTTTTACTTTCTCCCCAATGGTATGAGTAATAAGAGTGAAGATTATACCAAAGTGGAGAGCGATGCAGAGTGACGGCGAAGGGTAAATGATACCGATAGAGTGGAGTGGAAGCCTTGTCTTCGCCGAAGACTCCATTTCCCTTTCAATCTATGACTTAGCATAAGAATTTTCTTGAAAACACATTAGTCATAGTACATGAAGGAGACATGATCAAAGGTATATAAATGAGCTATGTGTGCAAAGGATCAATCAAAGTTTCGAGAATCAAGAATGTTTAGCTCATTCCTAAGTTTGGTAAAGGTTTTCTCATCGAGTGGTTTGGTAAAGATATCGACTAATTGTTCTTTGGTGCTAACATAAGCAATCTCGATATCCCCCCGTTGTTGGTGATCCCTCAAAAAGTGATACCGAATGGCTATGTGCTTAGTGCGGCTGTGTTCAACGGGATTATTCGCCATGCGGATTGCACTCTCATTATCACATAGGAGAGGGACTTTGGTTAATTTGTAGCCATAGTCCCTAAGGGTTTGCCTCATCCAAAGCAATTGCGCGCAACAATGGCCTGCGGCAATGTACTCGGCTTCGGCGGTAGAAAGAGCTACTGAGTTTTGTTTCTTTAAAGCCCAAGACACCAGGGATCTTCCCAGAATCTGACAAGTCCCTGATGTGCTCTTCCTATCAATTTTACACCCTGCCCAATCAGCATCTGAATAACCTATTAAATCAAAGGTGGATCCCTTGAGGTGCCAAAGACCAAACTTAGGTGTATGAACTAAATATCTCAAGATTCTTTTCACGGCCCTAAGGTGAACTTCCTTAGGATCGACTTGGAATCTTGCACACATGCATACGGAAAGCATAATATCCGGTCGAGATGCACATAAATAGAGTAGAGATCCTATCATCGACCGGTATACCTTTTGATCTACGGATTTACCTCCCGTGTCGAGGTCGAGATGCCCATTAGTTCCCATGGGTGTCTTGATGGGCTTAGCATCCTTCATTCCAAACTTGGTGAGTATATCTTGAGTGTACTTGGTTTGGATGATGAAGGTGCCCTCTTGGAGTTGCTTCACTTGAAATCCTAAGAAATACTTCAACTCCCCCATCATAGACATCTCGAATTTTTGAATCATTATCCTACTAAACTCTTCACAAGTAGATTTGTTAGTAGACCCAAATATGATATCCTCAACATATATTTGGCATACAAACAAATCATTTGCAATGGTTTTAGTAAAGAGTGTAGGATCGGCTTTACCGACTTTGAAACCATTAGTGATAAGGAAATCTCTTAGGCATTCATACCATGCTCTTGGGGCTTGCTTGAGCACATAAAGTGTCTTAGAGAGTTTATACACATGGTTAGGGTACTCACTATCTTCAAAGCTGGGAAGTTGCTTAACATAGACCTCTTCCTTGATTGGTCCATTGAGGAAGGCACTTTTCACGTCCATTTGATAGAGCTTAAAGCCATGGCAAGTAGCATAGGCAAGTAATATACGAATTGACTCAAGCCTAGCTACGGGTGCATAGGTTTCACCGAAATCCAAACCTTCGACTTGTGAATATCCTTTGGCTACAAGTCGGGCTTTGTTCCTTGTCACCACACCATGCTCATCTTGCTTGTTGCGGAATACCCACTTGGTTCCTACAATATTTTGGTTAGGACGTGGAACTAAATGCCATACCTCATTCCTCGTGAAGTTGTTGAGTTCCTCTTGCATTGCCAATACCCAACCCGAATCTCTTAATGCATCTTCCACCCTGTATGGCTCAATAGAAGACACAAAGAGTAATGTTCAAAAAAATGTGCGACACGAGATCGAGTGGTTACCCCCTTATGAATATCGCCGAGGATGGAGTTCACAGGGTGATCTTGTTGTATCGCTTGATGGTATCTTGGGTGTGGCGGTCTTGGACCCTGATCATCTTCCTTGTCTTGATCATTGGCATCTCCCCCTTGATCATTGTCCTCCTCTTGAGGTGGCTCTTCTTGATCTTCATTTTTATTATCTTGAGCTTGATCCTCATCTTGAGTTAGTGGAGATGCTTGCATGGAAGATGATGGTTGATCTTGTGCTTGTGTGGGCTCTTCGGATTCCTTAGGACACACATCCCTAATGGACATGTTCCTTAGCGCGACGCATGGAGCCTCTTCATCATCTAGCTCATCAAGATCAACTTGTTCTACTTGAGAGCCATTAGTCTCACCAAACACAATGTCACAAGAAACCTCAACTAATCCAGTGGATTTGTTGAAGACTCTATATGCCCTTGTGTTTGAATCATATCCTAGTAAAAAGCCTTCTACAACCTTAGGAGCAAATTTAGATTTTCTATCTCTTTTAACAAGAATAAACCATTTGCTATCAAAGACTCTAAAATATGAAACATTGGGCTTTTTACCGGTTAGGAGTTCATAGGATGTCTTCTTGAGGATTTGGTGAAGGTAGAGACGGTTGATGGCGTAACAAGCGGTGTTGATTGCTTCTGCCCAAAACTGATCCGAAGTCTTGTACTCATCAAGCATGGTCCTCGCCATGTCAAGTAGAGTTCTATTCTTCCTCTCCACTACACCATTTTGTTGTGGTGTGTAGGGAGAAGAGAACTCATGCTTGATGCCCTCATCCTCAAGAAAGCCTTCAATTTGAGAGTTCTTGAACTCCGTCCCATTGTCGCTTCTAATCTTTTTGATCCTTAAGCCGAACTCATCTTGAGCCCGTCTCAAGAATCCCTTTAAGGTCTCTTGGGTTTGAGATTTATCCTGCAAAAAGAACACCCAAGTGAAGCGAGAATAGTCATCCACAATCACAAGACAATACTTACTCCCGCCGATGCTTATGTAAGCTATCGAGCCGAATAGATCCATGTGGAGTAGCTCAAGCAGCCTATCGGTCATCATGATGTTCTTGTGTGGATGATGGGTACCAACTTGCTTTCCTGCTTGGCATGCGCTACAAACCCTGTCTTTCTCAAAATGAACATTGGTTAGTCCTAGAATGTGTTCTCCCTTTAGAAGCTTGTGAAGATTCTTCATCCCAACATGGGCTAGTCGGCGATGCCAGAGCTAACCCATATTAGTCTTGGCAATTAAGCAATTGTCGAGTTCAGCTCTATTGAAATCAACTAAGTATAGTTGACCCTCTAACACTCCCTTAAATGCTACTGAATCATCACTTCTTCTAAAGACAGTAACACCTACATCAGTAAATAGACAGTTGTAGCCCATATTGCATAATTGAGAAACAGAAAGCAAATTGTAATCTAAAGAATCTACAAGAAAAAAATTGGAAATAGAATGGCCAGGAGATATAGAAATTTTACCAAGTCCTTTGACCAAACCTTGATTTCCATCCCGAATGTGATAGCTCTTTGGGGATCTTGGTTTTTCTCATAGGAGGAGAACATTCTTTTCTCCCTAGTCATGTGGTTTGTGCACCTGCTATCAATGATCCAACTTGAGCCCCCGGATGCATAAACCTACAAAACAAGTTTAGGCCTTGTTCTTAGGTACCCAAATGGTCTTGGGTCCTTTCACATTAGAAACAAGCACCTTGGGTACCCAAACACAAGTCTTGGAGCCCTTGTGTTTGCCCCCAACATATTTGACAACTACTTTGCCTGATTTGTTAGTTAAAACATAGGATGCATCAAAAGTCTTAAATGAAACATTAGGTTCATTTGATGCAATAGGAGTTTTCTTTTTAGGCAATTTAACATGGGTTGATTGCCTAGAACTAGATGCCTCATTCTTATACATAAAAGCATGATGTGAAAAATTATGAGGTTTCCTAGCATGAATTCTCCTAATTTTGTGCTCGGGATAACCAGCAGGATATAAAATATAACCCTCGTTATCCTGAGCCATAGGAGCCTTACCCTTAACAAAGTTAGATAATTTCTTGGGGGCATTAAGCTTGACATTGTCTCCCTGTTGGAAGCCAATGCCATCCTTAATGCCAGGGCGTCTCCCACTATAGAGCATGCTTCTAGCAAATTTAAATTTTTCATTTTCTATCTCATGCTCATTAATTTTAGCATTAAGTTGAGCTATGTGATCATTTTGTTGTTTAATTAAAGCTAGGTGATCATGGATAGCATCAACATTAATATCTCTACATCTCATGCAAATAGAAACATGATCAGCGGTGGATGTAGAGGGTTTGCAAACATTTAATTTATCAATCTTAGCATGTAACATGGCATTCTCATTTCTAAGATTGGAAATAGAAACATTGCAAACATTTAAATCTTTAGCCTTATACATTAATTTATCATTCTCAATCTTAAGACTAGAAAGTGATTCATTCAACTTGTCAATCTTAGCAATTAAACTAGCATTATCATTTTTAAGGTTGACAAGAGAATCATCACAAACATTTAATTTCTCAACCTTAGCAATTAATTTGGCATTTTCAATTCTAAGGTTAGAGATAGTGTTATGGCAAATGCTAAGCTGACTAGTTAATTTTTCACATTTTTCTACTTCTTGAGCATAAGCATTTTTTTACTTTAACATGCTTCTTATTTTCTTTAATAAGGAAGTCCTCATGAATAACACTAATCAATTCATTTAACTTCTCCTTTTGTTGCATGTTAAGGTTGGCAAAAAGTGTAAGCAAATCATCCTCATCATCACTAGAGCTGGCCTCATCACTAGATGTTGCATATTTAGTAGAAGCTCTAGATTTTACCTTCTTCTTTTTGCCGTCCTTTGCCATGAGGCACTTGTGGCCGACGTTGGGGAAGAGGATGCCTTTGTTGACAGCGATGTTGGCGGCGTCCTCGTCGGAGGAGGAGTCGGTGGAGCTCTCATCGGAGTCCCACTCCCGGTATACATGGGCATCGCCTCCCTTCTTCTTGTAGTATCTCTTCTTCTCCTTCCTCTTTCCCTTCTTGTTGTCGCCCCTGTCACTATTACTTGATAATAGACATTTAGCAATAAAATGACCGGGCTTACCACACTTGTAGCAAACTTTTTTGGAGCGGGGCTTGTAATCCTTCCTCCTTTGCTTGAGGATTTGGTGGAAACTCTTGATGATGAGCGCCATTTCCTCGTTGTCGAGCTTGGGGGTGTCGATGGGGAGCCTACTTGATGTAGACTCTTCTTTCTTCTCTTCCGTCGCTTTGAATGCGACGGGTTGAACCTCGGGTGTGGAGGTGGCGCCTCGCTCGATGATTTGTTTGGAGCCTTTGATCATCAACTCAAAGCTGACAAACTTTCCTATAACCTCCTCGGGAGACATTAGCTTATATCTAGGATCACCACGAATTAATTGAACTTGTGTAGGATCAAGAAAAACGAGTGATCTTAGAATAACCTTGACCATTTCATGGTCATCCCATTTTGTGCTCCCGAGGTTGCACACTTGATTCACCAAGGTCTTGAGCCGGTTGTACATGGCTTGTGGCTCCTTCCCTTGGTTGAGCATGAATCGACCGAGCTCCCCCTCGATCGTTTCCCGCTTGGTGATCTTGGTCACCTCATCTCCTTCGTGTGCGGTCTTGAGCACATCCCAAATCTCTTTGGCACTCTTCAACCCTTGCACCTTATTATACTCCTCTCGACTTAGAGAGGCGAGGAGTATAGTGGTGGCTTGGGAGTTGAAGTGCCGGATTTGGTCGACCTCCTCCGAATCATAGTCCTTGTCCCCTTCCTTCGGTACCTGCGCTCCATACTCAACAATATCCCATATGCTTTTGTGGAGTGAGGTTAGGTGATGTCTCATTTTATCACTCCACATAGAATAACCTTCACCTTCAAAAACCGGTGCTTTGCCTAATGGGATGGAAAGTAATGGAGTGTGTTTTGAAATACGAGGATAGCGGAGGGGCATCTTACTATACTTCTTGCGCTCATGGCGCTTAGAAGTGACAGACGTCGATTCAGAGCCAGATGTGGAGGGTGACGAAGAGTTGGTCTCGTAGTAGACCACTTTCTTCATCTTCTTCTTCTTGTCACCTCTCCGTTGTGACTTGATGGAGGAAGAGGATTCCTCCTTGTGCTTGTGGCCGGACTCCCTCGAGTGGGTTCTCCCTGAGCTTGTGGATTTGTCGCCGCCGGTCCCAATCTCCCTCTTGGTGGATGCTCCCGACATCACTTCGAGTGGTTAGACTCTAATGAAGTACTGAGTTCTAATACCAATTGAAAGTCGCCTAGAGGGGGGTGAATAGGCAAATCTGAAATTTATAAACTTTAAGCACAACTACAAGCCGGGGTTAGCGTTAGAAATAAAGTCGAGTCCGAAAGAGAGGGCGAAAACAAATCAACCAACGAAATAGAGCGGATGACATGGTGATTTGTTTTACCAAGGTTCGGTTCTTGCAAACCTACTCCCCGTTGAGGTGGTCACAAAGACCGGGTCTCTTTCAACCCTTTCCCTCTCTCAAACGGTCACCTAGACCGAGTGAGCTTTTCTCCTTAATCAACGGGTCACTTAGACCCCTTACAAGGACCACCACAACTTGGTGTCTCTTGCTTGATTACAAGTTGCTTGAGAACAAGAATGGAGGAAGAAGAAAAGCGATCCAAGCGACAAGAACTCAAATGAACACAAAAACTCTCTCTCACTAGCCACTATTTGTTTGGAGTGATTTTGGACTTGGGAGAGGATTTGATCTCTTGTTTATGTCTTGGAGGGAAGTCTAGAGCTCTTGTATTGAATGCAATGGCTGAAAACTTGGATGCCTTGAAGTGTGGTGGTTGGGGGGTATTTATAGCCCCAACCACCAAAATGGCCGTTGGGGAGGCTGTCTGTCGATGGGCGCACCGGACAGTCCGGTGCGCCAGCCATGTCACCCAACTGTTAGGGTTATGACGGTTTGGACCATTGGAGCTCTGACAGATTGGGGCACCGGACAGTCCGGTGCCGCACCAGACAGTTACTGTTCACTGTCCGGTGCGCCTTCGGGCGTTGCTCTGACTTTGCACGCGCTGTCCGCGCACTGTTCACTGTTCACTGTTCACTTTTGCAGACGATCGTTGGCGCAGTAGCCTTTGCTCCGCATGGCACACCGGACAGTCATGTGAATTATAGCGGAGTGGCTTTTCTAGAAACCCGAAGGTGGCGAGTTGGAGTTGATCCACCCTGGTGCGCCAGACCAGGGCAATTTTTGGTTTCTTTTGTTCCTTTCTTTTTGAACCCTAACTTGGACCTTTTTATTGGTTTGTATTGAACCTTTGGCACCTGTAGAACTTATATTCTAGAGCAAACTAGTTAGTCCAATTATTTGTGTTGGTCAATTCAACCACCAAAATCATTTAGAAAAAGGTTTGACCCTATTTCCCTTTCAAATACTTCATCCAGCGTATTTGTGCATAAAGATACCATCAGACCAAGGCCCCATAGTTGTGAATGGGAGTCAAGAGGCTGCTAGAAGGGCCGAAGGGAACTGGACAGATTCAAAGGCTATCCACAACATAGATGAAGTCGAAGCTCATCAGCAGTACAAACACAAAAGAGATAAGGCTGCCTCAGCAGACCAACCGAAGCCCATGCTTCTGTGCGAGGACATAGCCGAGAAGAAGGTGTTGCTGGGATCACAACTGTCTAATGAACAAGAAAAAAACCCTTTTGAAGTTTCTATTCAACAACAAGGATGTCTTTGTATGGTCAGCCAATGATCTCTGTGGTGTCAATAGAGATGTCATCGAGCATTCACTTAAGGTAGATCCGGCTATCAGACCAAGAAGGCAGAAGCTTCAGAAGATGTCCGATGACAAAGCCGAAGGTGCACAAAACAAAGTCAAAAGGCTTCTGAGTGCCGGAGTAATCAGAGAGGTAACATATCCAAAGTGGATGGCCAATACTGTAATGGTTAAGAAGGCTAATGGAAAGTAGATAATGTGCATTGATTTCACAGATCTTAATAAAGCGTGTCCGAAGGATGAGTTTCCTTTACCCAGAATAGACTCTCTAGTGGATGCAGCAGCTACTTCGGAGCTAATGAGCCTATTGGATTGTTATTCAGGCTACCATCAAATTTGGATGAAGAAAGAAGACAAACCCAAGACAAGCTTCATAACCCCCAGTGGAACTTACTGCTACCTTCGGATGCCTGAAGGGATCAAGAATGCTGGAGGAAGCTTCAGCAGGATGACTGCCAAAGTCCTCCACTCCCAAATTGGCAAGAATGTGCTGACTTATGTTGATGATATCATAGTCAAAAGCACGAAGCTAGAAAATCACATTGCTGATTTGCAAGAAACATTTGCTAATTTTAGAAGAGTTGGTCTCATGCTAAATCCAGGAAAATGTGTTTTTGGAGTGAAGAAGGGAAAATTTATTGGTTGTCCGGTATCAACAAGGGGGATCGAAGCCAATCCAAGTAAGATAGAAGCTATACTTTGGATGGGGCCACCGAAGTCATGAAAATGTGTTCAGAGTTTGATAGTAAGGATGGCATCACTGAATAGATTTATTTTAAGATCAGCAGAGAGCAACTTGCCATACTTCGAAGTGCTGAAGTCAACCAAAGTCTTCCAATAGGGACCAACTCAGCAAAAAGCCTTCGAAGAACTGAAGCAGTATTTGATAGAATTAACATCCTTAACCCCACCTTCGTCAGGAACTCCATTGCTGTTGTATGTAGTTGCTTCCCACGCTGCGGTTAGTGAAGCGTTGGTGCAAGAAAAGTAGGATGGCCAGGCAAAGAAGCAAGTGCATGTGTACTTCGTCTCCGAAGTACTTAGCCCATCAATGAAAAATTACACAGAGTTGAAGAAGGTACTATATGCTATACTGATGGCTTCCAGAAAGCTTCAGCATTACTTCCAGACGTACCATATCATAGTACCTTCTTCACAACCTCTCAAGGATATAATGAGAAACAGTGAAGCCACATGAAGAGTTGGAAAGTGGGCTGCAGAGTTGAATGAATTCACTATTGATTATGTTCATAGATCTTCGATCCAATCTCAAGCGTTAGCAGACTTAATTGTTGATTAGACGCAAGGGGCTCAGGATGAAGAGAGAACAACGATACCGAAGCTTGGACAGTATTTTGTGATGGGTCATGGGGAACCTTCAGCGCAGGAGCAGCGGCCGTTTTAATTTCACCGTCAAAAATCAAAACCTGTTATGCAGCAAGGTTGGACTTCAACTTCACAAATAACATTGCAGAGTACGAGGCCCTTCTCTTGGGGCTTCGAAAACTTAAGGCAATGGGAATAAGAAGGGCAATTCTCAAATCTTACTCACAAGTCATTTTGGGTCACATTGACAAAACTAGTAAAGCAAGGGACCTGAAGCTCGAGAAGTGTTTGGACACAGTCCGAAGGATGGAAGCCTCTTTCGAAGGTTTCTCTGTCAAAACATTGCAAGAGGAGAAAATGAACATGCAGACTTATTAGTTAAGTCAGTGGCACAAGGGCTTCCGTTACCTTCAGAGGTATTTTTCGAAACAATAAAAGCACCTTCAGTCGAGCTCATGGAGAGAGCAGTGCTTACAATCTCGCCAGTGCACAGCGAAGATTGGAGGACTGTGATTGTATCTTTCCTCTAAGGAAATTGTCTTTCAGATGATGAAGCTTACAACAAAAGAATGGAAGCAAGAACAAGACCCTATGTAATCATAGAGGGAGAATTGTACAAACAAGGAGTCTGCTCTCCATTACTAAAATGTTTGTCTAGAACCGAAGGTCAAGAGCTGATGAAGGAGATACATGCAGGACTGTGTGGAGCTCATATTGGGTCTAGGCCTTCGTTGGGGAAGGTTTTTAGACAAGGATTTTATTGGCCGAAGGAAGCTTCGGATGCAGCAGATTTGGTTCAAAAATGTGAAAACTGCCAGAAGTGTGCCAGAGACCAGAAACAACCTTCGTCTTTAACCCAACTAATTCAGCCCACCTGGATACTGCAAAGGTGGGGCCTAGATTTGCTAGGCCCACTTCCACCAGCACAAGGAAACTTGAAATATGTTGTGGTAGCAGGGGAGTACTTCTCGAAGTGGATCAAAGCTAAGCCCCCAGCTACAATAACTTCGGCCACAGTCCAGAAGTTCTTTTGGCGGAATATTGTTTGCCGCTTGGTTGTGTCAAAGGCTATCACGGTTGATAACGGAACTCAATTTCATGTCGAAACGTTCAAAGCCTTTTGTGACCAGATCGATACAAAAATACACTTTGCATCAGTGAGACATCCGGAATCAAATGGACTGGTAGAAAGAGCAAATGGAATCATAATAATAGGGATAATGAAGTCAATCTTTAACTAGCCAGAGGAAAATGGTTAGATGAATTAATAAAGGTGGTGTGGAACCACAACACTGCTGTCTCAAGGTCAACGGGTTTTACCCCGTTCAAGCTTCTGTTCGGTGACGAAGCAATAACACAGGAAGAAGCAAGAAGGGGCTCAATAAGGACCTTAGCTTCGGCAGAAGATGAAGAGAATTGCAAAATAACAAAAGACACCATAGAAGGGATCATGCTCCAAGCAATAGACCACATCAATAAGTATCAGGCCAAAACAATTAAATGGCGTGATCGAAAGGTACTGAAGAAGATCAGGCCAGGGCACCTAGTGCTTCGGAGGGTGGCTGAAGCGTCCCCAATCCTCTGGGACTCAAATGTGATACAATTACTAGTCCCAGGAGGCTAGTAAACACATTTATACATTAGATGATTACAGATCTGCTTAAACGAGACACACCTATAAAGGTGGCGATCAACTTTAAGAGTTGGTCCACAACTCGGGACATATCATCAGAGTGGGGCTGAAGCAGCCCGATATACGCAGCGAAGCAAATCAGCGGTCCAACAGCCACACACAAGGTTGGGAACAGTCGTAACTCTTACTCGATCTCCTTTTTCTGAAAAACAACAAATAAGCAAGGGTGAGTACAAACATACTCAACAGCCCACCTTCACTCGCGGAATGGGGAAATCATATATAATGCATGGAATATGTGGAGCTCAGGATATTTTGCACAAACAACAATATTTTATGCAGGGTTGTTTTGTAAAACATTTTGTATTTTTCAAAGCGCATCCTCTCCCAAAGGAGCAGGAAGTTTTTCAATATAGAACAAAATCCCCTGGACTAAACCATCCAGGTATCTCAGCAGTTTCCCACTGGTTTTCATTTTCAAAAATAGCTACTGGACTTCCCGTCCACCATAGCTCATGGCTCAACCGCCAGATCTTTTAAAAAAACCACTTTTCTCAAATGCACCCCTTTTTTGAAAACAAAACACTAATCGCCATACCACACCAGACTCGTCCATTCCTGTGGACACAGACTATTCGAATAGGTTTTCAAGCTCTGCGCAGAGGTGTGCACTTTATCCACTAGTCCGGCTCTACGATCTCAGGGCCAATAAGATCCGAATCCGAATATCTTTCTTTCCTCGCACGTCCTAACCTTAACGGTTATACCGGAAGGAGTCAGACCACCGCCATGTCTAAACCGGACAAAACATTCCCCCTCCTTATCCTCCTGGTGCTCCCCAGCCTTCATAACCCTGGGGTTGGACCGTACGAGTTCAGATTGAGTGACTGTCCACACAGTCTCGAGTGGTTGTACTTATCATGAGTACAGGTAGTGAAAGATGACAAACCGGTCCTTATATGAGGGGACAATCCTTCTGCTCACACCTAAATCAGCTGAGCCATCACCTTAGGCCCTCCCCTAAACCAGAGAGTCCCTGATTATCCCACTCACAAGGTGATAAGGGTGAAAACCCTTCATCATACACATTTTGAAAAGCATTTTCTTTTGAAAACTCACACCTTTTTTCAAATCATTTGTAACAAATATATCAAGGATTGATTGCGGCAAGCGGCTTGGGTGGCCATAATAACTTGTCTCAAAATTATATCATGCATAAAATAACAGGCTGAGGGTTGTGGTTGAAAAATCATAGGTAATTTATGCATCAAAGGGATCCAGTGAGCTTGCTGTGCTTATCCGGCGAAGGGGAAAGGAGAGCTCGCGAAACTGGCTTCTGGCTCCACCGCCTGGCGTAGACTTGCAGATCTGGCCTCCACGAGACGGCACGAACGCTCCGATAACTATGCAATATGAATAAGCAAACATACAAATCAGCAAGTATGCCAACAAATATTTAGTATATTGGTTAGAATAGCGATATATGGATGGGTAGAGTTTTGAGTAGAATCTGTGTCATGTGGTGTTGTGATATTACTGGTGGTGGACTGGAGGTGCTTACCAGGAGGGTGGACTGGAGGCGAAGCGACACTATGCGTGTAGCCGGCAGAGCGGAGTAACTGAGTGGGTGGGGTGTTTGCCTTGGCTGAGGTTGTTGAGTGTGTGTGGAGAGGGAGAGGGTAGCTGGGTGTATTTAAGCTGAGTGTATGTGGTGTAGCACAGTGAAGTTCACTGTTGGTGAGAATAGTGATGAATGAATCGTCTGACTTAGTATGAACAGGAGAGTTATAGGCAGAATATGGGACAAGAGTGTGTGTGGAGAGGAATAGTGATGGTGAATAGTTCATATGAACGAACGATGAACGATGAATAGTGACGATGAACGATGAATAGGAACTATGAACGAATAGACGAACGATCGAATGATCGGACGAACGATTGATCAGAATTTCGGCAGCATAACGACAGGACAAAGATTATCTAGAAGAACGATGAATAGGGACTTTGAACGATGAACGATGAATAGGAACTATGAACGAACGATGAACGATCGAATGATCGAACGAACGAACGATCGGAATTTCAGCAGCATAACGGCAGAAAAAAGATTATTTGGACGAACGAACGGACGAACGAACGGACGAACGAACCATGAACGATCGGACGAACGATCGAACGATCGGACAAACGAACGAACAAACTAAGAACAGGGGGACGAACGATCGAAGAACGACCGAACGATCCTTGTGCTAGTGTGTGCTTGTGTGGAACATGGAGTGGGTGTGTGTGGGGGGGGGAAGAGAGTTGCCATGAAATGGCTTGGGGTGGGATGAGAGGAGGCCCTTGCCCCTCTATTTATAGCCATGGTGGGGGATTAGGGGGAGGGATGAGAGGATTAGTGGGAGGATGAGAGGATTAGTTGGAGATTAGCATGTATTTGTCTTGTATAAGTGAGATTAGCTTGTAGAGCTCACCCTATGACACCGGAGGCATACGTATACGTATGAGCATGAGGAAAGTTATGAAGAAAATATTTGTAGGGACTTGAAAAATGATTCTGAAGGTATTTCTCAAGAGGAAAATATCTGGAGATATATCGGTGGAATATTTGGGGCAGTATTTCTGGAAAGAACTTGAAGGGGATCAGTAGGGAAATATCTGGGCAGTATTTCTAGAAACCATTTGAGGGGGATCACTGGGGAAATATTTGTAGGATATTTTGAGGAGAATTTTGGAGAGAATATAGACCACTATATTTTATTTGTTGATATCAACTTGCAAACAAACATTTTGAAATGAAATTTGAAATTCATTTTGAATTTAGAGCGAGTTTGAGAAAATTCCAAGATTTGAATTTTTGGGATGCTACAAATCTACCCCACTTAAAATGAATCTCGTCCTCGAGATTCAGCTCAAAAGGGTTATGGGTATAGCTTTACTTCAGCTACATTTCTTTACTTTGCAGACTCTTCGAGGAGATGGAACTTCAACAATATCCGGCCTTTGAGGAGCATCTGGTTGCCGATTGCAAATGCTGATTCTGGCTACTCAAAGATCATCTTCAGGCTTCAACTTTCGCTTGACAGCTAGCTTATTGAAGAAGCATCGATGCCAACACGCAAACCTTTCTCTTGCGAAATCCCACATGGATTCCTTCCTTGATTGGTCTTCTGGTGCTTCATCAACGGAACTTGGGTGACCACTTATCATCCAAAAACTTATATGCTTTGATGATCTGGTCCTCCACAAGCTTGCTACAGGCCTTCTTCTTTTTCTCCATAGCAGGAACCTTACTGGAACACTACCCCACTTAAAAATAATGAGGGTAGAACTCTTGAATCTTGGGGATTTGAACTCCTTGAAGTACCTCATAACAAGGGTGTTACGGGGCCTTCTTCTGCTGTTGCTGCTTGAGCAGGCTACGGAGAAATGACTGACACAGGGTTGATTCTGGGAGAACCATCTTCTTATCTTCTTTTTACTATCTTCTTTTCACTGACCCTTTCTTTCTCTTTGCTATTCCCACTGGAGGATTTTATCAAAGAGTATTACCATCATACAGAGGAGGAAACTAAAGACTATGAACCATGTACAACAGTCTTCAACCCAAGAATCACCAAGCATTGTGATCTTAGGGGCGAGGGAGTGGAAAATGGAGTTGCTTGCGATTTGGCAAAGGGGATTTTATCGGGAGTGTGCTTTGCTTGGGATGGGAACCGAGGGAGGTGGTGGGGGGTTTTATAGGCGAGCAGTATGCGAGGTGGTGCTCGGGTGCGGAGTGGTGGTGATGGAGTAGGTGATACGAGGTAGCGGGTGCGACATGGGGAAGGGGGGGCTATTGCCGGCGATGATGTCGACGGTGGGTGCGCTGCAAAGGGGGTGTGGGGCGGTGGTAGTGCGCATGGAGGCGGGCACGCATGCGGGGGGGGGGCATGGGTGAGTGGTGGGGTCAATGACCCTGATGTTTGGTGGTCTCTGGTTCCAAGAATCTTTGCCTCTATGTATGGTAATAACTCCTTTTGTCCTCTTTTCTTGTTTACTTTGACTCAGGGGCAGTGCTTTGATTCTCACGGTCGGTCCTTTTGACTGAGCGACTGGACTGGTTTATTCTGTAGCTTATTCCAGGCTTCAAGGGTAAGCTTCCCGGTATCTTCTTCGGTAAGGCACTTTTCTCTTGAGATGGGTTAAGATGGGAATGGAAGCATAAGGTGAGGATTAGATCTAATTTGTGATCTATGTTTTTAGAGAAAACCTTTCTTAAAAAGAAAGAAAACACACAAGCTCAGCAATGATAAGCACAAACAAATCAAATGTTTTGAATGGGGAAAGAATAGAGTTTTTCAAAGCACGGACTACTCAGATTCGGGGGATAAGCATAACTAATATTGCTTGGCTCCTGAATTGAGAACTATGCTAAATGTAACCTATGAGCACTAAGGTTAAAGCATCACATATGCACTCAAAAGTGGAGAAAACATCAAGCGAAATTCATTTTGAAATGCCCTAGGGGGCCACACAATTAGAGTTTTGCAAAACACGAGTCTACATGATTACCTCTCGTACATGCAGGGCTCTAGCCAAAGTGAAGAAAAACTTCACTACCCAATGCATGCAGAGGATTGGGCATAACTAACTTCAGACCAGGCAGCTTCTCTTCTGGCAAGGCTGGTGCACAACTTCAATCTGAGACATCTCCTGGATGGGTCAAGAGGGAGCTGATGTTGATGACATCTTCTGGCGGCGACTAAGACGGCAAGACAGGGTCGAACTCTTCTTCAAGCGGGGCTGGCTCTTGTAGCTCCTCAGAGGGCGGCGGTGCTGGTGGGGTGCTTGCAGCTTCTTCCTTGACCTCAAGTGACGGTGCTGGAATATTCTTCATGGTGAGGGGCTCAAACAACTCTGGCGGGGGATCTTGGGAGGATTCAGGGTGCTCTTGCTTATTCATAGCCTTAGGAAGACTGGCATTCCTTCCAAGACTCTGGCTCCTTCTGGTAGTTCCCAAGCCTTCTTCTCTCCTCTGATAGAGACCGGGTGACCTTCAAGAATCTGGGGATCTTCAGGTCTCACAGATTGAACTGGGTTGGATGAAGTGGGCTCTTGGATCCGCAGGGCTCTACGTTGGTTATGGGTTACCAAGTAGGCCTCCATCAACTTTTGGACGTGCTCATCCTTGGCTTGCTTCAGGGCTTCAACGACAATGACTTCACGACTTTCCAAGGCAGCTACATGGGCTTGAGCTGTGGTGAGATCCACATGGAGCTTACGGTTGCGCTTCTCTGCATCTTCTGCTCGGGCAATCATCTGACGATGGTGCCGAGCCAAGAAATCATATTGCGCATCTAGGGTGAGTAGGTATGCAGTGAGGTACACGACTGTGGGGTCATCCTCAAGCAGCTGCTTCCCTTCCAATGCACGCATCCTGGCCATCCGAACTGGACGGTTTATCTGAAAGGGTGAAAAGAATCTGAGCGGTGTGTCGGCCACTTCTTCTTTATAGATCTGACACAGGGTCCTCAATGCCTTGCGAGCGACGACTTGTCAGGTGTCTTTGAATCTGTGCCCAGCAGCAGTGACACTCCATTCCACATGGTGTGGACTGGATCCAATGTATAAAGTCACGACACACTTCTCTGTGCCATGCTCAATGAATTCACGACCATCATACTCTGGCTGGCCCCTGATTCCGAGGTGAACTTTGCATGCTCTCAGCAACTTGGGGAAACCATCTTCATTCTGTCAAAAGCTGGTTTGGCAACGAACCTCCATCTGACTTCTGAGAGAAGGAAAGGGGGAAAGCATTTTTGAAATGAAGGGATGAGAGCAAGAATTTTTTTAAGAAAATAGTTTTGACTCAAAAACTTTTGATCAGGCTAAGGGTTACGTCCTACGGCCCACATAACAGCTCTGATACCACCTGAAGCGTCCCCAATCCTCTGGGACTCAAATGTGATACAATTACTAGTCCCAGGAGGCTAGTAAATACATTTATACATCAGATTATTACAGATCTGCTTAAATGAGACAAACCTATAAAGGTGGCGATCAACTTTAAGAGTTGGTCCACAACTCGGGACATATCATCAGAGTGGGGCTGAAGCAGCCCGATATACGCAGCGAAGCAAATCAGCGGTCCAACAGCCACAGGCAAGGTTGGGAACAGTCGTAACTCTTACCTGATCTCCTTTTTCTGAAAAACAACAAATAAGCAAGGGTGAGTGATAGTCGCCTAGAGGGGGGTGAATAGGGTGAAACTGAAATTTACAAATATAAACACAACTACAAGCCGGGTTAGCGTTAGAAATAAAAACGAGTCCGCGAGAGTGGGTGCAAAACAAATCTCAAGCAAATAAGGAGTGTGACACAAGGATTTCTTCTACCGAGGTTCGGTTCTCGCAAACCTACTCCCCGTTGAGGTGGTCACAAAGACCGGGTCTCTTTCAACCCTTTCCCTCTTTCAAACGGTCCTTCCGACCGAGTGAGCTTCTCTTCTCAAATCAAAACTGGGAACAAAACTTCCCCGCAAGGGCCACCACACAATTGGTGCCTCTTGCCTTGATTACAATGGAGTTTTGATCACAAGAACAAGTGAGAAAGATAAGAAGCAATCCAAGCGCAAGAGCTCAAAAGAACACGACAAATCTCTCTCGCTAATCACTAAAGCCTTGTGTGGAATTGGAGAGGATTTGATCTCTTTGGTGTGTCTAGAATTGAATGCCTAGCTCTTGTAAGTGGTTGAGAAGTGGAAAACTTGGATGCCATGAATGGTGGGTGGTTGGGGGTATTTATAGCCCCAACCACCAAACTAGCTGTTTGGTGAGGCTGTCTGTCGAATGGTGCACCGGACAGTCCGGTGCACACGGGACATGTCCGGTGCGCCAGCCACGTCACCAAACCCGTTGGGATTCGACCGTTGGAGCACTGTCTTCTGGGCCCGCCTGGATGTCCGGTGGCGCACCGGACATGTACTGTAGAGTGTCCGGTGCGCCACTACGCGCGTGCCTGATTTCTGCGTGCTCTGGCGCGCATTAAATGCCGTTGCAGGTGACCGTTGGCGCGAAGTAGCCGTTGCCCCGCAGTTACACCGGACAGTCCGGTGTACACCGGCCATGTCCGGTGAATTATAGCGGAGCAGCCGTTGCAGTTTCCCGAAGCTGGCGAGTTACTGAGGCCGCTCTTCCTTGGAGCACCGGACACTGTCCGGTGTACACTGGACAGTCCGGTGAATTATAGTGGAGTTGCCTCTGGATTTTCCCGAAGGCGACGAGTTTGCGCTGGAGTCCTCTGGTGCACCGGACATGTCCGGTGGCACACCGGACAGTCCGGTGCGCCACACCAGAGGTGCCTTCGGTTGACCTTTTGCTCCAATACTTGGTCTTTTTAATTGGCTTGTTGTGAACCTTTGGCACCTGTATAACTTATATACTAGAGCAAACTAGTTAGTCCATTAATTTGTGTTGGGCAATTCAACCACCAAAATTATTTAGGAACTAGGTGTAAGCCTAATTCCCTTTCAATCTCCCCCTTTTTGGTGATTGATGCCAACACAAACCAAAGCAAATGTAGAAATACAAAATTGAACTAGCTTGCATAATGTAAGTGTAAAGGTTGCTTGGATTTGAGCCAATATAACTAATCATAAGATATGCATGGATTGTTTCTTTGTTTTTAACATTTTGGACCACGCTTGCACCACATGTTTTGTTTTTGCAAATTCTTTTGTAAATCCTTTCAAGGTTCTTTTGCAAATAGTCAAAGGTAAATGAATAAGATTTTACGAAGCATTTTCAAGATTTGAAATTTTCTCCCCCTGTTTCAAATGCTTTTCCTTTGACTAAACAAAACTCCCCCTAAATGAGATCCTCCTCTTAGTGTTCAAGAGGGTTTTGATATATCATTTTTGAAATACTACTTTCTCCCCCTTTTGAACACAATAAGATACCAATTTGAAAATACTCTTTGAAAAACTAAATTTTTGAAATTGGTGGTGGTGCGGTCCTTTTGCTTTGGGCTCATACTTTCTCCCCCTTTGGCATGAATCGCCAAAAACGGAATCATTAGAGCCCTTTTATTACTCTCTCCCCCTTTGGTCATAAATAAATGAGTGAAGATTATACCAAATTTGGAGTCCTTTTGCTTTGTGCTCATGCTTTCTCCCCCAAGAATGGAGAGTTGCTTGGAGTGACGGCGAAGGATGAGTTACGGAGTGGAAGCCTTTGTCTTCGCCGAAGACTCCAATTCCCTTTCAATACACCTATGACTTGGTTTGAAGTGGACTTGAAAACACATTAGTCATAGCATATGAAAGAGATATGATCAAAGGTATGTAAAATGAGCTATGTGTGCAAATCAACAAAAGAAGTTCCTAGAATCAAGAATATTTAGCTCATGCCTAAGTTTGTTAAAAGTTTGTTCATCAAGTGGCTTGGTAAAGATATCGGCTAATTGATCTTTAGTATTAATGAATGAAATCTCGATATCTCCCTTTTGTTGGTGATCCCTAAGAAAATGATACCGAATGGCTATGTGTTTAGTGCGGCTATGCTCGACGGGATTATCGGCCATCTTGATTGCACTCTCATTATCACATAGCAAAGGGACTTTGGTTAATTTGTAACCGTAGTCCCGCAGGGTTTGCCTCATCCAAAGCAATTGCGCGCAACAATGGCCTGCGGCAATATACTCGGCTTCGACGGTAGAGAGAGTGACCGAATTTTGCTTCTTTGAAGCCCAAGACACCAAGGATCTTCCCAAGAACTGGCAAGTCCCCGATGTGCTCTTCCTATTGATTTTACACCCTGCCCAATCGGCATCTGAATAACCAATCAAATCAAAAGTGGATCCCCTAGGATACCAAAGCCCAAACTTAGGAGTGTAAGCCAAATATCTCAAGATTCGTTTTACGGTCGTAAGGTGAGATTCCTTAGGGTCGGCTTGGAATCTTGCACACATGCATACGGAAAGCATAATATCCGGTCGAGATGCACATAAATATAGCAAAGAACCTATCATCGATCGGTATACCTTTTGATCGACGGATTTACCTCCCTCGTCGAGGTCGAGATGCCCATTGATTCCCATGGGTGTCTTGATGGGTTTGGCATCCTTCATTCCAAACTTGCTTAGAATATCTTGAGTATACTTAGTTTGGCTAATGAAGGTGCCCTCTTGGAGTTGCTTCACTTGAAATCCCAAGAAGTACTTCAACTCCCCCATCATAGACATCTCGAACTTTTGTGTCATGATCCTACTAAATTCTTCACATGTGGACTCGTTAGTAGACCCAAATATAATATCATCAACATAAATTTGGCATACAAACAAGTCATTTTCAAGAGTTTTAGTGAATAGAGTAGGATCGGCCTTTCCAACTTTGAAGCCATTAGTAATAAGGAAATCTCTAAGGCATTCATACCATGCTCTTGGGGCTTGCTTGAGCCCATAAAGCGCCTTAGAGAGTTTATATACATGGTTAGGGTACTCACTATCTTCAAAGCCGGGAGGTTGCTCAACATAGACCTCTTCCTTGATTAGTCCATTGAGGAAGGCACTTTTCACGTCCATTTGATAAAGCTTAAAGCCATGGTAAGTAGCATAGGCCAATAATATACGAATCTACTCAAGCCTAGCTACGGGTGCATAGGTTTCACCGAAATCCAAACCTTCGACTTGGGAGTATCCCTTGGCCACAAGTCGAGCTTTGTTCCTTGTCACCACACCATGCTCATCTTGCTTGTTGCGGAAGACCCATTTGGTTCCTACAACATTTTGATTAGGACGTGGAACTAAATGCCATACCTCATTCCTAGTGAAGTTGTTGAGCTCCTCTTGCATCGCCACCACCCAATCCGAATCTTGTAGTGCTTCCTCTACCCTATGTGGCTCAATAGAGGAAACAAAAGAGTAATGCTCACAAAAATGTGCAACACGAGATCTAGTGGTTACCCCCTTATAAATGTCGGCGAGGATGGTGTCGACGGGGTGATCTCGTTGGATTGCTTGGTGGACTCTTGGGTGTGGCGGTCTTTGTTCTTCATCCTCCTTGTCTTGATCATTTGCATCTCCCCCTTGATCATTATCGTCATCTTGTGTGGTTCATTTGCTTGATCTTCTACTTCATCAACTTGAGCTTCATCCTCATTTTGAGTTGGTGGAGATGCTTGCATGGAGGAGGACGGTTGATCTTGTGCATTTGGAGGCTCTTCGGATTCCTTAGGACACACATCCCCAATGGACATGTTCCTTAGCGCGATGCATGGAGCCTCTTCATTACCTATATCATCAAGATCAACTTGCTCTACTTGAGAGCCGTTAGTCTCATCAAACACAACGTCACAAGAAACTTCAACTTGTCCAGTGGACTTATTAAAGACTCTATATGCCCTTGTGTTTGAATCATATCCTAGTAAAAAGCCTTCTACAGTCTTGGGAGCAAATTTAGATTTTCTACCTCTCTTAACAAGAATAAAACATTTGCTACCAAAAATTCTAAAATATGAAATATTGGGCTTTTTACCGGTTAGGAGTTCATAAGATGTCTTCTTGAGGATTCGGTGTAGATATAACCGGTTGATGGCGTAGCAGGCGGTGTTGACCGCCTCGGCCCAAAACCGATCCGAAGTCTTGTACTCATCAAGCATGGTCCTTGCCATGTCCAATAGAGTTCGATTCTTCCTCTCCACTACACCATTTTGTTGTGGCGTGTAGGGAGAAGAGAACTCATGCTTGATGCCCTCCTCCTCAAGAAAGCCTTCGATTTGAGAGTTCTTGAACTCCGTCCCGTTGTCGCTTCTAATTTTCTTGATCCTTAAGCTGAACTCGTTTTGAGCTCGTCTTAAGAATCCCTTTAAGGTTTCTTGGGTTTGAGATTTTTCCTGCAAAAAGAACACCCAAGTGAAGCGAGAATAATCATCCACTATTACAAGACAATACTTACTCCCGCCGATGCTTATGTAAGCAATCGGGCCGAATAGATCCATGTGGAGTAGCTCAAGCGGCCTGTCGGTCGTCATGATGTTCTTGTGTGGATGATGGGCACCAACTTGCTTTCCTGCTTGGCATGCGCTACAGATACTGTCTTTCTCAAAATGAACATTTGTTAGTCCTAAAATGTGCTCTCCCTTTAGAAGCTTATGAAGATTCTTCATCCCAACATGGGCTAGTCGGCGGTGCCAGAGCCAACCCATGTTAGTCTTAGCAATTAAGCAAGTGTCGAGTTCAGCTCTATCAAAATCTACCAAGTATAGCTGACCCTCTAACACTCCCTTAAATGCTATTGAATCATCACTTCTTCTAAAGACAGTGACACCTACATCAGTGAAAAGACAGTTGTAGCCCATTTTGCATAATTGAGATACAGAAAGCAAATTGTAATCTAATGAATCTACGAGAAAAACATTGGAAATAGAATGGTCAGGAGATATAACAATTTTACCCAAACCCTTGACCAAACCTTGGTTTCCATCCCCGAATGTGATAGCTCGTTGGGGATCTTGGTTTTTCTCATAGGAGGAGAACATCTTCTTCTCCCCTGTCATATGGTTTGTGCACCCGCTGTCGAGTATCCAACTTGAGCCCCCGAATGCATAAACCTACAAAACAATTTTAGTTCTTGACTTTAGGTACCCAAACGGTTTTGGGTCCTTTGGCATTAGAAACAAGAACTTTGGGTACCCAAACACAAGTCTTTGATCCCTTGTGTTTGCCCCCAACAAACTTGGCAACTACTTTGCCGGATTTGTTAGTCAAAACATAAGATGCATCAAAAGTCTTAAATGAAATGCTATGTTCATTTGATGCACTAGGAGTTTTCTTCTTAGGCAACTTAGCATGGGTTGGTTGCCTAGAACTAGATGTCTCACCCTTATACATAAAAGCATGATTTGGGCCAGAGTGAGACTTCCTAGAGTGAATTCTCCTAATCTTGCTCTTGGGATAACCAGCAGGGTACAAAATGTAACCCTCGTTATCCTGAGGCATGGGAGCCTTGCCCTTAACAAAATTAGACAATCTTTTAGGAGGGGCATTAAGTTTGACATTGTCTTCCCTTTGGAAGCCAATGCCATCCTTGATGCCAGGGCGTCTCCCTCTATAGAGCATACTTCTAGCAAATTTAAAATTTTCATTCTCTAAGTTATGCTTGGCAATTTTAGCATCTAATTTTGCTATATGATCATTTTGCTGTTTAATTAAAGACATGTGATCATGAATAGCATTAATATCAACATCTCTACATCTAGTACAAATAGATACATGCTCAACGATAGATGTAGAGGGCTTGCAAGATTTTAATTCTACAACCTTAGCATGTAACATGTCATTCTTAGTTCTAAGGTCGGAAATAGTAGCATTGCAAACATCAAAATCTTTAACCTTAGCAAGCAATTTTTCATTTTCATTTCTAAGGCTAGCAAGTGAAATGTTCAATTCATCAATCCTAGCAAGCAAATCAACATTATCATCTCTAGGATTGGAAGTTGAAACAATACAAACATGAGAATCAACCTTAGCAATTAATTTGGCATTTTCATTTCTAAGGTTGGCAATAGTGTCATGGCATGTGCTTAGCTCACTAGATAATTTCTCACATTTTCTATTTCTAGAGCATAAGCATTTTTAACCTTAACATGTTTCTTATTTTCCTTAATTAGGAAGTCCTCTTGGGAATCCAAAAGGTCATCCTTTTCATGAATAGCGCTAATTAATTCATTTAATTTTTCCTTTTGTTCTATGTTAAGGTTGGCAAAAAGGGTACGCAAGTTATCCTCCTCATCACTAGCATTATCATCACTAGAAGACTCATATCTAGTGGATGATTTGGATTTTACCTTCTTCCTCTTGCCGTCCTTTGCCATGAGGCACTTGTGGCTGACGTTGGGGAAGAGGAGTCCCTTGGTGACGACGATGTTGGCGGCGTCCTCGTCGGAGGAGGAGTCGGTGGAGCTCTCGTCGGATTCCCACTTGCGGCACACGTGGGCATCGCCGCCCCTCTTCTTGTGGTACCTCTTCTTTTCTCTCCTCTTGCCCTTCTTGTCGTTATCCCTGTCACTGTCACTTGATAATGGACATTTAGCAATAAAGTGACCGGGCTTACCACACTTGTAGCAAACCTTCTTGGAACGGGATTTGTAATCCTTCCCCTTCCGTTGCTTGAGGATTTGGCGAAAGCTTTTGATGATTAAAGCCATCTCCTCATTGTCGAGCTTTGAAGCGTCGATTGGTTGTCTACTTGGTGTAGACTCCTCCTTCTTTTCCTTCGTTGCCTTGAATGCCACCGGTTGTGCTTCGGATGTGGAGGGATCATCAAGCTCGTTGATCTTCTTTGAGCCCTTGATCATACATTCAAAGCTCACAAAATTCCCGATAACTTCCTCGGGAGTCATTAGAGTGTATCTAGGATTACCACAAATTAATTGAACTTGAGTGGGGTTAAGGAAGATGAGTGATCTAAGAATAACCTTAACCACCTCGTGGTCATCCCATTTCTTGCTCCCGAGGTTGCGCACTTGGTTCACCAAGGTTTTGAGCCGGTTGTACATGTCTTGTGGCTCCTGCCCTTGGCGAAGACGGAAGCGACCGAGCTCCCCCTCGATCGTTTCTCGTTTGGTGATCTTGGTGAGTTCATCACCCTCGTGTGCGGTCTTGAGTAGATCCCAAATCTCCTTCGCATTCTTCAACCCTTGCACCTTGTTATATTCCTCTCTACTTAGAGAGGCGAGGAGTATGGTTGTGGCTTGGGAGTTGAAGTGCTCGATTTGGGCTACTTCATCCTCATCATAGTTTTCATCCCCTACGGATGGTACCTGTGCACCAAACTCAACAACATCCCATATACTTTTGTGGAGTGAGGTTAGATGAAATCGCATTAAATCACTCCACCTAGCATAATCTTCACCATCAAATGTTGGTGGTTTGCCTAATGGGACGAAAAGTAAGGGTGTATGTTTAGGAATGCGAGGGTAGCGTAGGGGGATCTTACTATACTTCTTACGCTCTTGGCGCTTTGAAGTGACGGATGCCGCGTCGGAGCCGGAGGTGGATGCCGATGAAGAATCGGTCTCGTAGTAGACCACCTTCCTCATCCTCTTTTTCTTGTCCCCACTCCGATGCGGCTTGTGGGAAGAGGATTTCTCCTTCTTCTCTTTGTGGTGTGAAGAATATCTCTTCTCCTTCCCTTTGGAGGAGTCCTTCTTCTTCTCCTTCCTCTTGGTGCGGGACTCTTCCGATGAAGTGCTTGTAACACCCCAGGTGTTACTCAGGTTGTCCACCCCAGGGTTACCCCCTTTCTACCCATTATCACATGAAGATTGAATTGGGCAATGTATACCAAACTTGGGATTCTAGGTCCTAAGCAAGTGTAATCCACCTTGGATGTCATGCCCTAGCTTATCATGCACATCTAAGTGGGGATCTCCCAAAACCCTAAAGCAAAACCCCCATAGGCAATGGGAACCCTAATTGAAGCCATGATCAAAAGATCATGTAAACATTATGATCATGGTTTGGGCCAAATAGAAAAGTGTAATATACTTAATAACCTACAATTAATAGTAAGGAAGTACCCCCAAAAAGTTTTCAGAAAAACCCTAAACAGTTCACCTAAGATTTAGCACAAGGGGGAATTCAGTTTTTGCCTAAGTACAAAAACTAACCCTTGCACAAAGACTCCACATGTTCACCTTAATCCCCTTTTCAAAACCTTTCGACCCAATTGACAAAATGGCGCCAAATTAACCCTAGAACACCCTAGAAAGAGATGACACCTACCCTAGGGCGCTAGACACGACTTGACACCCCTTTTGTCTCGGTTCGGGCTTGGCTGACACAGCAAACTTCTCCCCTCTCTATCTCCCTACCCCGACCATATCTCGACTTGGAACTCACAGCGAAAAGATAGGATTTGGAGCAGAGAAGCGACCGTACACAGTGACTTTGCCAAGATACGCACGCTATGGCGCTCTAATCGGCCGTTGAACCATGGCAGAAGCAAGCTTCCACGTGTTCGACGCGAGCTGGCATCCGGGGGCGCGCTCAGAGCACGCCCGTGCGCGAACCCCCGCGGCCGCCCGTGACCACGCCCGCGCCACGGCTATAAAGCCCGCCCCAGTGCTTGGCTGCCTTCCCCGTTACCTCCTCCGTACCTCACCGGACTTGCCCGAGACAGCCATTAACTCCGGCGACCTCCCCGCGACCCGCCAGTGCCGCCCGAGAGCAACCACCGTGGCCAGCCCCTCTCCCGTCCTCCTCCGTTCGATCCAGGCCCTCAGTTAGCTTCCTGGTGAAGCCGTGAGACTTGCTCAAGCTTGACCCGGGGACCCTCGTCACCGGAATAGCCCAATCGCGCTCACCGGAGTTCAAGAACCCGCCGGCGCACGTGGACCGGGTGAGCCGCTGCACCGTTTTCCAATTCTTTGCGCGCATGGCCTCTGTGTCACCCCGTGAAGCTCCTCGTGCACCCTAATTGAACTATACCGCCGTGGTTTGGCCGGAGCAGGAGCCGCCGCCGACCCCCGCCGCCTGTGCTCGTGGCCAGAGTAGCTCCGACCACCTCCGACACCGACCCGCACACCGACGTGACCGTCGCAACCTCCCGGACGTCACTGACCACCCCGCCGGAGCTCTACTGCCGCCGGTAAGCCCCACCGCCGTAATCTATGCCGCGGGTACTGTTTCAGCCGGTCAGGGAGCGCGGGTTAGATTTTAGTTAAGTCCAGGGGGCTTTGCGCAATGTCAGTGACCCAAGCCAATAGTGGACCAAGGGCTGTTCGGTGAGAAAAGAAAAGGAAAAAAACCCCAGGGGCCTCAGCGTAAACCTGTTTTCTTTTTCCATTTTCGAATTTATTTTCTTTTGGTTATAATAGATAGCTAAATAAATGCATAACTTGAAGAATAATCATCCAAAAATGTTCAAACCAATTTTGCTAGATTCTGGAATTTATGAACTATCAGATAAAAATAATAGAACCCATGGCTCCTGTATTTCTTTCTGAAGTTTTGAATTAAATAAGAAAACTACTCAAAACTCAATATTAGAAGGAAAAATAGGAATATTGTTTGACCAGGGTTAGAAAAATTTTGAGAAACTTATATCTACCTACTAGACCAAGTAAAAATGTTAAACCTCTCTGTCTACTCCATTTAAATTAGTTTTACCCCTTGTTCTATAATATGCTTAAGGATAAGAAAAATAGAAAATATAATTAAATTAATGAACCAGAGAGTACCTCTATTTTTGTTAGGTTACTTCTTCAATATAGTTCACTGGAAAAATATATCATACCCTGTTTTAGTGTAAAATAAGTAAGATCTCTTTTATTTTAATAAAACAAGTGAAACTTAGAAAAATTCTACAAAAATAACCCCAAGGTAAAAACACCCCCACCCTTGGGATAACTATTGTTGTATTAGAGAGAACTTAGGAAAAATGTGAAATCTGCTGTTTGGCATTTTTCAAATAATAATGTAGTAGAAAGTGCCTTTTTTTGACATTAAACTTAAGAAAATCATAACTAAATAACCACCCCTTAGTTTTCTGTGATTTTTAGCCCAGAGGCCTATTATTATCATAGGATGCCAACAAAAATAACCTTTAGGACAGAGCCTACCCCTAACTAAGAGGTGTAGTGTAAAATGGCCCATTTTGCCCAACTATTGTTATTTTTGTTTAAAGCCTAGCTTTTGTACTTTGAGCCTCAAATTCTTAAAACAAGCTAAAATAACAAGTGACAACCCACTGTAATTTTTACAGAATTTTTGGAAATTATTAAAACCCTGTTGTAGTTCAAACCTACCCTAGGAACCCTAAATGAAAATTAAGGAAAGGAAAATGAATAATGTAAATTAATGTTAGCCTAAAACCTTTGTAATCTGTCCACAAAAATGTATCAAGGCAATACCAATCCACCATGTTATCCTAAAAGGAAACCTAAGCTTAAAAGGTAATAAGTCTATGTCTATGTATACCACTAGAAGCCCCACAGAACCAGGAAACCCTAAGTTAATTCTTAACTTAGTTTCTTTAGTAATGTTCTTAATCTTGCATAATCATGACATACATGTTCATTGCATTTCGATAGACTGTAATCTTGCTGACGGAGAGTACATCCTCGTGCCGGAGCAAGGAGCTGCTCAGGAGGTAGCCCCAGATCCAGCACCCGAGCCTACACCAGAGGACCTGCCAGCCACTGCTTTGGAAGGCAAGCCCCGGTTTTATGCATAACCGTTATATATGCTATTTTACTACACTTAATGTTTGTAGGCTTGTACTGTGCACTTAAGTGTAGGAGTTGCCTGAAACCCTAGTTGCATGAACTCAGGATTCCTTTGAGATGGATACTAGTATGCTAGGTCGAGTAGCTGCTTTATTAATTAGGGATCTCGGTAGAAGTCGAGTGATTTTTCTAGCACTCGCGCGAGGTCAGGAATTGGTTGTATCCATTTTGATATCATAATGATGGTGGTCTGTGGACAACGGTCCATGGGGATGCGTTGTCTACGAGATGAAAATTGGAATAAGGATTAAGGTGTGGTACCGTGAGTCAAGCGTTTGAACGTACTAAGCACATGCTGAGAAATATGGTAAATCGGTAAGCCTAGTACCTGAGTGAACCTGGCAGTGGACATATCCCCTCACGCGACCTGAGACGAGGTCTCCCATTCCGGTTATGGTGGGTACAAGTGCGGTCACTGCACGACGGCAGTCGGGGTCAGTGAGGCATTGTACGCCAAGGCGGTGAGCCCTGATCTGCTGACGGGGAATCGATGGGGACGGTTGATATGTGTGGGGACGGAGTGCCCCTACATGTCGTGTGTTTAGGTTTACCTTGCAAGGATAAAAACTCGATTCGAATCGTCTGCTTCTCGCAGCTAATGAGACTGCTTGATCCATGCTGCTACATTGAGTAATAAGTGGAAATGAGGTGACTGACAAAAGATGTTGTTTGATAAAAATGTTTGATACCATGTATGATTAGCTAGGTACACATCTAGTTTAAAAGGATCATACTAAAACTTGAAAAGCTAAAACTTGTTTTTAGACTCAGCTAGTGCTTTTGGCAAACCAAACCCCTCAGCCAAACAGCTGCATGTCTAGAGGTAGAGGAGTAGACTCCTCACACCGGGTAAGTCTAGCTGAGTATTAGTATACTCAGCCTTGCTTGTGGCATAATTTTTTACAGGTTCTTTGGAGGAGATGGTTGCTGGGATAACTTGGCCGTCCACCTTGCCACCGGGTTGGACTATTGAGTGGGACCCTGCCTCGGCTGAGGAGGAGCATGAGGAGTGATGGGACATGCTTCCCCATCCCTCTGTTTAATTATCGTTAGTTTTATTCCGCTGCATTTCGAACAATGATGGTTACTTTTGCAAAACTCCGATGATGATGATGGTGATGTAATAATTTAATACTCTGACATGTATGGTTTTATGCTTTATTGTATTTGCTCTGTGACTCACCTTCGAGTGAGATTGTGGTACTTGATCCTGTCAGTGGCCGTGTCGGACTAGATCCGAGGGATTGACGGGTTATTCCTATTTAAGTGTGGTCTAGCCTCTAAGGCGGGACTTAGGCACTTAAGTTGGAATAATTCGGGCAGTTCCGCCACAGCTGGTATCGGAGCTTGTACCACCACAGAGGAATCAATAAAATGTAAATACCATCAAATTTTCTAAATAAAACTTGATAGAAACGAGGTTGGATAGATAGTAGGACGAGCAGGATAGACCTAGGACGTGAAGCCTTAGGGTAATAGAAGGGTAACTAGGTGGCTAAGTAACTAGGCCCTACAGGCCACTTTTACAGGATGGGAGTTCTTCCCTATTCCTTTTATCTTGTTGTGAGGTCGTTCAGGACGAGCATGCATGCATTTATAACTAAGCAATGGATAACTGAGTAATGGACTTAAAAACAAGATAACAACCAACTAGGTCCCTAGTGCCTTTTCACTTAACTAGAGAAAGGCTGAGTTTTACTTTTCCTTGTTCTTTTTATAATTCTTTTTCTTTTACTTACGCTTAACCGTACACAGATGACTTCCCACGGATCCTCCGATGATGGAAATGCACTGACCCACACTGACGGACTTGCACGAGAGGGCTTTCCCCGCATTTTGTGGGAGGTACTTCAGGGGGCCGGATACACGACACCCCCTCAGTACGCGGTGCAGCAGTTCGAGAAGCACCGAGTGCCTCGCTGTCGGGTGAGGATGACCTTGGAGCCTCATCCCCTGCAGCCAGGATGGCGCTCCTTGGACTCAGAGTCTTTCGGATACCGAGCAGAGGATACGATCGAGGCGATCGCTCTGCATGGATTGACTACTTTCTGTGGATTCCATCCCTTGGAGCTGGCTACCCACCCCATTGGCTTGTTCCCCGCTGAGAAGGAGGACGACCCAATGTGGAAGGATCGGGTGGAGCATGCCAAGGATATCTGGGCCATCTACCCAGGACAGACTGCGCACTTGACCGTACGGTGCATGAATGCGCTGTACCGTCTGCAGGTGATGCGCGGTGAGGCGATGTCCCATCTGATGGCACTGCTGGAGGCAACAAAGATCACGTTGGATAACAGAGAGGAACTCGTGGTTGATTTATCTCAAGAGATGGTGGAGAAGGATTTGCAGGTGGAGCAGCTATCCACTGATATTCAGGAGTTGGAGGAGCTGGTAGGCACCAGGGAGAACACCATCGAGGTCCTAGAGGATCAGCTCATTAACACTCAACAGCAGCTTGCTGAGGCTAACGAGCACCTGGACATGCATCACCAGGAGATCCAGGACCAGGAGGCCAACGAGGACGTCGACATTGAGGGAGGAGATGAGCCTGCCTCCAGTGTGGACACTGCTGGCTCGGGAAGACCACCTTCCCCCGAGTCGAGTGTTGCTTCGTTCGCTCACTAGGTGTCCATGGTAGGCTTAGAAGTTGGATAGTCGGACTCCTCGCAGCTAGCTTAGCTTTTGCACCCTTGGGGTACTAGGCTAGATAGAGTTGAGTCATTTTTGGGACAATTGATGTAATCATGTTAAACTCTCTTGGGAGCTTGTTTGATGGATGCTATTATCAGTTTAAATTTGGAAGGAAGAATTTATGCCTCTTAAAAATCCCTTTTGTTGGAGTCGGAGTCTATCATGCTGTTTTAATTTTTTCCCCCGTAATAAATCTTGAAAATGGAACTATGGTGTTAAGTCAGTATGTGGCTTTTCAGATGGCCGGGAGGCAGCGTCGTGGCCAGAACGAGCGCGTTCCTCCACCGTCGCCACCACCTCCCACTCTGCAGGAGATCATGGCTCAGCAGAATGAGATCCTGAGGCAGCTGGCTCAACGTCAGCCACCACCCCAGCATTATGGTGGTGGAGACCACCAGCGTCACCCCGCGGCGGCCACCTATCAGGAATTCCTTAGCACCCAGCCTCCATTGTTCACCAGGGCGGAGGACCCACTTGACGCAGATGTGTGGCTGCGAGTGGTGGAATCCAAATTCCCACTGCTCCATGGAGTTTGCTCAGAGGTCACCAAAGTCAGGTTCGCCACCCAGCAGCTTCGCGGACCTGCAAGGACTTGGTGGGATCATTTTCTTGCTATGCAGCCAGAGGACCGAGAGGTGGAGTGGAGGGAGTTCAAGGCAGCTTTTAGAGGACACCATATACCAGCCGGGATCATGGACAGGAAGCTTAATGAGTTTTTGGCACTCACTCAGGGCAACCGGACAGTGTTGCAGTATGCCCAGGCTTTTAATGATTTGTGCCAGTATGCGGGATATCATGTAGATACAGATGAGAAGAAGAGGGATAGGTTCAGGAGGGGGCTCAGCACTAAGCTCCGGGATCGTCTCAACACCGTCAGGGCCAACAGCTACAATGAGTTGGTCAACATGGCTATCTCCCAAGAGGACTGTATTACAGCTAGGCAGGCAGAGAAGAAGAGGAAGACCCCTGTGGCAGGACCCTCAGCTCAGCCACAGCGCTTCCGGATTGTGTCCGACACCCAGGGCAGGGGATCCCAGCAGCAACAAGGGCGATGGGTGATCCGACCTCAGCAGCAGCAGCAGCCGGCACCCAACCGCACCCAATTTCCAGCTCAGAGGGGCAGTCAGCAGCAGCAGCAGTACCGCCAGGCAAATGACAACAGATGCTTCACCTGTGGCAACACGGGGCACTATGCCAAGAATTGCCCCAGGAATCAGCAAAGGCAGGGGCAGAATGCTAATCAGAACCAAGGCAAGAGGCAGAAGGTGCAAGTGAGGCAGGGCAGGCTGAACTTCACCACCATGGCTGATATTCCAGAGGGAGCACCCGTCATGACTGGTATCTTTACAGTTTTGAATTATCCTGCTATTATTCTATTTGATTCTGGTGCATCGCATAGTTTTATCAGTGCAAAATTTAGTGCCAAGTGCCAATTGCCTTTTCACCACACCAATGGAGGTATCACAATTTCAACCCCAGGAGGCAGGGTTGCCACTTACCAAATTAACAAGAATGTGCCTATAAAGTTTGGTAGTCTGATAATTAAAACCAACCTTCTCATTTTGGGTTTGGAGAGTGTGGAGATCATATTGGGAACTGACTGGTTAACCAGAAATCAGGCGGTGATGGATATTGCGGCTAGAGCCATAGATGTGCACTCACCAACTTGTGGTGAGACCACACTATATTTGCCTGACCAGGGTTGTACCCGATCTTGTGCCTTTGTGATGATAGAATCCCTAGTGGAAAAGATCCCAGTGGTCCGTGGCTATCCGGATGTTTTTCCGGAGGAGTTGCCAGGGATGCCTCCTGACCGAGATATTGAATTCGCCATTGAATTGCAACCCGGGGACCGCTCCTATCTCCAAGAGACCCTATAGGATGCCTCCCGCGGAATTAGCAGAATTGAAGAAACAATTGCAAGAGTTGTTGGACAAGGGGTTTATTCGTCCAAGCACTTCACCATGGGGATGTCCAGCATTATTTGTGAAGAAAAAGGATGAGAGTTTGAGGATGTGTGTTGACTACCGTCCTCTCAATGCGGTGACTATAAAGAACAAATACCCGCTGCCCCGCATTGATGTTCTGTTTGATCAGTTGGTTGGAGCCAAGGTATTCTCCAAGATAGACCTTCGCTCAGGATACCATCAGATCAAGATCCGTGCTAGCGATATTCCCAAGACGGCTTTCTCTACCAGATATGGACTGTATGAGTTTCTGGTGATGTCTTTTGGGCTGACCAATGCCCCGGCTTATTTTATGTACCTGATGAATTCAGTGTTTATGCCAGAATTGGATAAGTTCGTGGTCGTTTTCATTGATGATATCCTGGTCTATTCCAAGAATGAAGACGAACATACTGAGCACCTGCACATCGTGCTTCAGCGGCTGCGCGATCACCATCTTTATGCTAAGTTGTCTAAGTGTGAGTTTTGGCTGAAGGAGATCAAATTCTTGGGTCACACAATTTCTCAAGATGGGATATCAGTTGATCCTGAGAAGGTACAAGAGGTAATGGACTGGAAACCCCCGACTACAGTGAAGCAGATTCGGAGTTTTCTGGGATTGGCAGGGTATTATCGACGATTTATTCCGGATTTCTCCAGAATTGCCAAGCCAATGACTGAACTGTTGAAGAAGGGAGTCAAATTTGAGTGGAGCCAAAAGTGTGAAGATGTCTTTCATACCTTGAGGCAGCATTTGACAACAGCCCCAGTGCTGGCCCAACCTGACAACACCAAGCCATTTGAAGTTTATTGTGATGCTTCTGGTACTGGTTTGGGATGTGTCTTGATGCAAGAGAACAGAGTGATTGCTTATGCTTCCCGGGCACTCAGGCCCCATGAGCAGAACTACCCTACACATGATCTAGAATTGGCAGCTGTAGTTCATGCTCTAAAGATATGGAGACACTACTTGATGGGAGCTCACTGTAACATCTATACTGATCACAAGAGTCTCAAATACATCTTCACTCAGGCAGATCTGAACATGAGGCAAAGGAGATGGTTAGAGTTGATCAAGGACTATGATTTGGAGGTGCATTACCACCCAGGGAAGGCCAATGTTGTGGCAGATGCCTTGAGCAGAAAGGCCCAGTGTAATTGTATGAGCATGGATGTAGGAGTGACCACCCTGTGTGATGAGTTGTGCAGATTGAACTTGGAAGTTGTTTCTGCGGGTGACCTAAGCTATATCTCGGTGGAACCCACATTACAAGAACAGATAGTCAGGGCACAGGTTGAGGATAAGGGTGTTCAGGTCATCAAAGATATGATCAAGCAAAAGGCAGAAAAATACAAGTGTTTCCGACAGGATAGCAAGGGAATTCTATGGTTTGGAGATCGATTGGTTGTTCCCAAGGACCCTGAGCTCAGAAAGAAGATACTGGATGAAGCTCACCTTTCCAAATTCTCCATGCACCCTGGTAGCAACAAGATGTACCATGACCTCAGATCTTTATATTGGTGGACTAGAATGAAAAGGGAAATTGCCAAGTACATATCCGAGTGTGATACTTGCCAGAGGATAAAGGCTAGTCACTTGAAGGCAGCAGGCCCTTTGCAACCCTCCCCATACCATCTTGGAAATGGGAGGACATTTGCATGGACTTTATAGTGGGATTACCCAATACTTCCAGGCACCATGATTCTATTTGGGTTATCGTGGACAGGTTGACCAAGACTGCTCATTTCTTGCCAGTGCATACCACCCACAGGGCAGAGAAGTACGCTGAAATTTATGTTGATCAGATAATAAGGTTGCATGGTATTCCCAAGACCATTGTATCTGACAGAGGAGCACCATTTGTGGCACGATTTTGGGAGCAATTGCAAGAGTCACTTGGGACCCATGTCATCCGAAGCTCAGCATATCACCCTCAAACAGATGGCCAAACAGAAAGGGTGAATCAGATTTTGGAAGACATGTTGCGAGCATGTGCACTACATTATGGGAAGGATTGGGATAAGTGTCTGTCTTTGGCGGAGTTTTCTTACAATAACAGTTATCAATCCAGTCTGAAGATGGCACCTTTTGAGGCATTATATGGGAGAAGGTGTAGGACCCCACTGAATTGGTCTCAAGCAGGAGAAAGGGAAATTATTGGGCCAGGCTTGGTACTCGAGGCAGAGGCAAAAGTCAAAGTTATTACCAAGAACTTGGAAGCTGCTCAGGCCAGGCAAAAGAGCTATCATGATAAGAGGCGAAAGCCTCTACAGTTTGAGGTGGGAGATCATGTCTATCTTAAGGTATCACCCACCAAGGGTGTTCAGAGATTCGGGATCAAGGGCAAGTTAGCTCCTCGCTATATTGGACCCTACGAGATCAAGGAAGCTTGTGGACCCGTAGCCTATCAAGTGGAATTACCACCTCACATGTCGTCAGTTCACAATGTGTTCCATGTATCTCAGCTGCGGAAATGCGTTCGCCTACCCACTGAAGTGCTACCAGAACCAGACATTGATATAGAACCAGACTTGTCCTACCAAGAGTACCCCGTCAAGGTATTAGATCAGAAGGAAAGATCAACTCGGGCAAGGTCGGTCAGACTGTATAAGGTTCAGTGGAGTCACCATTCGGCAGAAGAAGCTACATGGGAGACTGAGGATTTTCTACGCTCTCGCTTCCCCGACTTTCTACCCAAAGGAGTCGGTATGTAACCCCAAAACCCCACCGCCACCTGCCCTTTGAAATCAATTATAAGAAAAACTTAGATAACAAGGATAGTCTAAGTTGTGGATTTAAATTAAGAAGGGCTTCCTTCTGAAGTTGCAAAGAGGATGACATTCGAAGAGCAGTAAATAAGAGAAACTTATGTATAAAGGGGAAAACACCACCAGCACACCTTCGAACATCCCTCCAAAGGGCTCTACCTGAAATCTCGGGGCGAGATTCCTTTAAGGGGGGAGGGCTGTAACACCCCAGGTGTTACTCAGGGTGTCCACCCCAGGGTTACCCCCTTTCTACCCATTATCACATGAAGATTGAATTGGGCAATGTATACCAAACTTGGGATTCTAGGTCCTAAGCAAGTGTAATCCACCTTGGATGTCATGCCCTAGCTTATCATGCACATCTAAGTGGGGATCTCCCAAAACCCTAAAGCAAAACCCCCATAGGCAATGGGAACCCTAATTGAAGCCATGATCAAAAGATCATGTAAACATTATGATCATGGTTTGGGCCAAATAGAAAAGTGTTATATACTTAATAACCTACAATTAATAGTAAGGAAGTACCCCCAAAAAGTTTTCAGAAAAACCCTAAACAGTTCACCTAAGATTTAGCACAAGGGGGAATTCAGTTTTTGCCTAAGTACAAAAACTAACCCTTGCACAAAGACTCCACATGTTCACCTTAATCCCCTTTTCAAAACCTTTCGACCCAATTGACAAAATGGCGCCAAATTAACCCTAGAACACCCTGGAAAGAGATGACACCTACCCTAGGGCGCTAGACACGACTTGACGCCCCTTTTGTCTCGGTTCGGGCTTGGCTGACACAGCAAACTTCTCCCCTCTCTATCTCCCTACCCCGACCATATCTCGACTTGGAACTCACAGCGAAAAGATAGGATTTGGAGCAGAGAAGCGACTGTACACAGTGACTTTGCCAAGATACGCACGCTATGGCGCTCTAATCGGCCGTTGAACCATGGCAGAAGCAAGCTTCCACGTGTTCGACGCGAGCTGGCATCCGGGGGCGCGCTCAGAGCACGCCCGTGCGCGAACCCCCGCGCGCCCGCGGCCGCCTGTGACCACGCCCGCGCCACGGCTATAAAGCCCGCCCCAGTGCTTGGCTGCCTTCCCCGTTACCTCCTCCGTACCTCGCCGGACTTGCCCGAGCCAGCCATTAACTCCGGCGACCTCCCCGCGACCCGCCAGTGCCGCCCGAGAGCAACCACTGTAACACCCCTGGTGTTACTATAACTAAAACTTGAGCATGACATCATAAGCATTGGCATTGCATATGTGTGACACACCTAGAGTGCATTCACTAGGCAAAAATTTCAAACAAGTTGTATTGTTTTAATGTTTTTGCAAATGGAACCCTGGTTAATGGACTTAACCCTAAATAGTAGTTAAAGGGGTACAACTTAACCCAAGTTAAGAAAACCTAAAGCTTTAGGGTAAAAGTCATAAAATGACCCTAAAAATAAACTTGAATCACTTTTGTACCCCTGAGATACCAGAAACCCTAATTGGAACCCAGGAAAACCCTAAAACCAAACCCCAAGGGCTTATAGGCAAAATTAGTCCACTTTTGGACTAAAGTGCAAAAACCAAGCCAAATAAGTATCTTAAGTCCTTTGGTTCACAAATATGTGGACTTGAAAGCAAAACCCTAAGTTTTGGGTTTATTTGCAAAAAGTACCACTTGACCTCTATATAGTCTAAGTCTGGATTTCAGTGATATTGGCTCAACTTTGGAGCCTTGTATCTTTCAGAATATAGGGTTTTTGCCCTAGGTCACCACATAAAGTTTGTAGCTCAATCATAGGAGAACAACTTTGCTTAAGAGTGTAAGCATAGTTGTTAATAGTAAATTGGAGATAATTAAGCTCAAAGTCAGGCTGTCAGGTAATCACTGGACTGAATCTTCAGTAACAGTGTGATGGGGTAAACTTTGAGCCCGATTTTGAATAGAATTTGGTAACTATTTTATGGTAAGCTCCATGGCAAAGTTGAAGATGGACTATAGGTCTATAAACTTGATGCAGAGAATTGAATCGGTTACCACAGCAAATTTGGAGAAAATTCAAGTTGAACATCGTCTGTCAGGTGCTCTAATTGATGGCCCCCATGGTACAGTGACCAAATGGATCAGCTCGGCCGCGGCAGAGAATCTCACCGCCGGCGACCCTTTTTGCGCCAAAATTAGTGCCGCCGCCGTTCTGATTCGAGGGCAGTAGGGAGTGGATAGCGTCGGGGAGGGGTCGCTCGTACGTGGCACCATCCCTTGAACTCGGCCGGAGTTACTCACCGTCGGCCGCCGTGACTCAGTGGAATTCCGCCGCGGTGGCGCGCATGCCGTAGTTCTCTCTCCCTGTGCCTTTTACCGACGTGGTCGACATGCCTTAGTGATGCTCTTCTCGGCCGTGAGGTGACCACTGGGCCGGCGCAGCTATAAATAGCCATGCTTCGCGGCGAGGTATGAGCATCGCGCACACCATAGGTTGAATCGAAGCAGAAATTCGTGCTGTTCTCTTCCCCCTCGACCCAAATTGATTGTGCGCAGTAAAACTAGAACCCCTTAGGCCCGTATAGCCCCAAGCCCAGCCCTCAATTTCACTCGTGAACACCGCAGCGCCATTTTCCCCTAAATCGGTTCGCCGCCCCGTGAAGAACAGCTCGTTCGTGGCCAAACCACTCTGGTAAGGTTCTGCCTAAATTGAGTGTTGTTTCTGCAACTCCATAAGCTTGTGATGCTCACCGACCCGTTAAATCGAACTAGACCACTCCCAATCCGCGGGAACGTATACTCCCGTGCTCGGTTTCTGCCGTGCACATGGACAAGCCGTTCTCAGGGTGTTCGTGCCAAATTGTTAGGTGTCCCGTGGTCCCTGGTAGTCGCTAAAGCCTCCCCGATGGTTAGTCCGGGCAGTCGTCGCCGGCCATGGCCGGTACAGACCTCGTCGGTGATGAACGGGGAGCGCGCCGTGACCAGGGGTACTCGTGGAGAAGAATTAGAAACCCGAGGGCATTTCTGCAATCTGTCAGTGACTTAATACAATAGTGAATAGACCTATTTCTGTTTAGCCGTTAAGTTGAGGACCTTGCTGCAAAGTTGCCAACGCGGGCGTGGGCGCGCCCCGGTTTCACGTGCTGTTGGGCCTCCTAGTTTGAATTTGGCCCAGTACTGTTTAGAGTTTTTCCTTTTCTTTTTCAGTGGAACTTTAAAAATCTGTAGAAAATTATAAAAAAATGATAAAATTGTGAAACCAATTTTCCTAGGTTTGTTATTTTCTCTAGAATTTAATAAAAATAAGTTTGTGATTTTTAGTGAAAGTAAGAAATTTTAGGGTATTTAAAGTAGCTAAAAGTCTTGGTTATAGATTTTTAGAAAATAATTGATAAGTCCTAAAATGCTCAAAATTTTTATATGAGTGTTATATACTATTTAGAGACCTTGGGTAGAGTTTGAATTGATTTGGACCTTGTTTGATCACCAAACCCCAAAACACCCCCCCTGCCCTATGAACTCCTTTACCGACTCCGGAAACCCTAAGTTCCCGGGACTCCGTGAAGGCAAGTTGTATTCAAGACTTAACTAATAAGTTTATGTTATCTTTGCATCCTCATGAGCATCCCATGGCATCCATTCTTATACTTGTGAATGGTTATGATTAGAACGAGAAGAAGAGGTAGAAGTAACTGAAGAGCAAGTACAACCACCTTTGGACAATCAGGCCGGAAATAGTTTCTACTTCGACATTTGTGGATCCAAGCCTGAATCACCTGTGAACGAAGGCAAGCCCCGGTGCATTTGCCACCTCCCTTGCTATTTCAAAATCTTTCTCACTTGATTGCTGCATTAGGTGCTAGGAGTTGCTTGATAAAACCATTCCTGCATTACCTTCCTTGAATTTGATTACCTTCCTTGATCACCTGTTTTACAAAAGCTTTTTAATGCTTAGCCTTGCTTTAGAAAAACAAAAGGTTTTGTTTTTACAAAATATGATGTGGCAAAAGTGGGTGGGAAGTTTTTCGAAAATAAAACTTGATGATGGATCTATCAAAGGCCTTGATAGGTTCAACATCGGAAAAGATGTACCTCTGCCAGGTACCAACTTTGGGTTTGAAATGATTAAGCTAAGACCGGGCGGGTGACTTGCACGAGAAGAGAGTCTCGGTGTAGTGTCTCCGTCTGAGTCGATTAAGGACCGTCTCGATGTAGGCTTGATGATCGAGGACCCTTTTACTGGTCACATGCCTCGTCATGGGTAAGCCTTGCCTCGGGCAGACTAAGGCCGGAATAAGACAACACGAGATGGGCGTGGAGCGGTGGCGAGAGTAGCGTGTACCCTCCGTGGCAAGAGGCTGGACGGTGGTGTATCTGTGCTCTCGGTCTGCGTGAACCTGATCCGGTCTTAAGAACCCCGGTGGCGGGTTGACATATGCAAGGGTTAAGTGCTACATATGTCGTGTGATTGGAGATCCTCAGCTGAGTATAATCGATTCGGATCGCCGTACCTTCGCGGTTATGAAGACTTGGTCACTGCCCTACACGTAGCATTCTACTAAAGATGATGGGTCTTTGTTAAGAAAATTGGCTAGTATAGGTAAAGTGATTGAACTAGGGTAGAAAGAACTCTAGTGCAGGTAATTTTACTTAACTTGACAAATAAAACTGGATTTTTAAGGATCCACTTTTAGTAAGCATTTCTGCAAAACAAAGTCCTTGATTATTGAGAAGCCTTACCTTGACTCCCATATAACCAGCATACCCTTGAGAGTCTTTTCTTTAGTCGGGTAAGACTTGCTGAGTATTCCATACTCAGGGTTCATCCCTTCGTTGTTTTTAGGTGAGGAAGTAGCAGACTTTTGCTGCTTCTGTGCCAAGGTGGTTCCAAAAGAAGAAAATCAAGACTGAAGTGCGGGAGGACTCGGTCCTCCACTTAAGATCTTTTGCTTTTAGCTTCTCGGGAGGAGTTTGTGCCTCCCTGGTTTGTATAATACTACTACTCTGCACTCACTTTTAGACTGGTCTGTAATAACATAACTCAAGCTTGCTTTTGAAATAAATGTAAGATTATGTAATTCGCTTCCGCATTTCTTTATCTCCGATGTTCTGTAATATCTGCTAGACGGGTGAGACGTTCCTGGTGAGGTAAGGAAAGATACCGAACTTGTCAAGTAGTTCAGGGGCACCTACAGGGTTGTCTGATGTCCGTTGGACAAGGACAACTGTAGGTGGGCCTAATTACTTGGGAGGTTCCGTCACAGCTGGTATCGGAGCGTAGCCCTTCTTGGCAGATATTATGGGGCATTTTCAAAAGAATTTCCAAAGTCTTACCTAGAAATTCTTTTCTCTTCTTACCTAAGTATTCTGAAGAAGTCTATCTTAAAGACCAGATAGGAAGAGTGCAACATATAGAAGGTTGAATCGACTAAGGTTGATTCTGTAATTATACATGCATCATGCTAAGAATCATACTAATAACATTTTCCCCCTTAGAAAAGATGCCGCCACGTACCAGGCTAACGGCACGCAAGTCTACGGGACCAATTGGGGTGCCTCGGCATCAATTGGCTCCCCGACATGAAAGCAGCAGTAGTGGAAGTAACGACCCCATCGGAGACCTTGAAGCTCGTGTGAGTCGACTTCAAGCAGCGCTGCAACATAGGACTGATGCTTGGGTCGCTGACGGAGATAGAATCAACGAACTGAGAAGGGACATCCGACACTTGCAGGATCAACTCGCTGATCGAGACTTAGCACTTGACTGGGCCGTACAGTCTCGTTTGCTAATGTGTGCTAAGGAAGCAAGGGCTCAGGCCCGAATTAAAGAACTTAGCTCGACTGTCGATGACCTGCAGGTTTACTGCAATACGTTGCACGAGGAAGTCCATGTATTATACTCACAACTACACCCAAGTGAGCCTGCACCACCTGCTGAGGCAGAAGCTGGACCATCTCACGTTGCGGGACGTGCGCTGGGTGGGGAGTTAGACCTTTTTGAGCCTCCTCCTTCTTTAAGGTTGGTTGATGTCTGGACTCCCACACCTGACGATGAAGCCGCCAAGACTGATGGCAAGCAGGAATAAAGGTGTAATAGAAGTAGAGTAGTGTATGGTAGGGTATTGTAGGGTGTACTGTTGTAAGGTATTGTAGGGTGTACTGTTGTATAGTGGGTATTGTATCCTGTTATGTAATATCGAGTCTGTATCATTACTTTTTATAGTAATGTAAAATGGAAGGTTTTCTCTGGCACATTATGTTTACTTCAAATGTTTTTGCCACAGATGCCGACCAGGACTCGAGGACAGGACGCAGCAGGAACGTATGGGGGACGGGATACTACCCCAAACCCACCTCCAGTTCCTCCCACGTTAGCCGAGGCGATTGCCGCCTTGGTGAATGCCACCGCCGATAATACCCGCTTCCTTAGGGAAATGGCGGGTCAGCAACAATTCCAGCAGCAGGCGGGAAGAGGTTATCCGCAGGGTCCCCGTGAAACCACCTATCTGGATTTCTCGGAAACTCGTCCACCTCTATTCGTCAAAGCAGAAGATCCCTTAGAAGCGGACGAGTGGTGTTGGGGACTTGTTCTCAAATGCTATGAGCTAAGAACAAGGCAACACAGAAAATGTTAAACGATAAGGTCCTTCGTCCTTCGAAGCATTATTTCCCTTAGGATATAACGATCTCCGGACGAAGGTCATGAAGGACGAACCTTCATCATCACAGTATACAAAAGACGAAGCATATGAAACATAAAAGATAACATGAATAATCATATAACATTATTCATTTAACTTTATTATCTTATCCTAGAGTAATAGAAACAATATTGAATTATAAATGTACCTTCGGCTCGGAAGGGGATGAAAATACAAGTGTGGCTCAAAAGCAAATGCCGAGTCAGCGTGAACAGTACGGGGGTACTGTTCACCTATTTATAGGCACAGGACGCAGCCTGTGAGGAATTACAAGTATGCCCCTTATAAAAACTTACAACATTGACTCAGACATTTATGGACTAAAAGGTCATTCTATCTTTAAGTCGGTTTGCAATGCCGAAGCTTTACGAAGAGGAACCTTCGGCTATCTTATACAAACGGCTTCATCCGAGGATCGCTTCTCTCTATAAGACCTTCGGCGACGAGGCATGGACCCAACAGTAGCCCCTTTCGCGGTGCTAGATCGTTTTTCGTAACGAGCTTGATCCGTGAAAAAAGTTTCTTAAGCTTCGGAGCGCCGAAGGTCTCAAAAACACCTTCCCTGAGCTCGTTGTCGAGAAACGATTCAATTTCCCTGCGCGTGGCGGCCCCACCGTGCAGAATTACTGTTCAGTCTTTGCGGCCCACCGTACAGCGAGTGCGAGCGGGTGTCCGCCTGGTGTAAAACTTCTGGCGCTTCGCCTTCTTACCTGCGGCACTATATAAACAGACGAGTATGTGTGAAGTTACCACAGCATTTACTGCTATTTGCACTGTTTTGCTGCCAAAATTTTTAACCATCGCCGAAGCTTGTTTGTCAGAATTGAACGAAGCTCGATCTTGAAGCCTGCTTCGGAGAAAAAAGTATTAAAGTTTCACAAGTTCATAGTTAAATGGCCAGAGTCCGTTCTACAGCTAGGGTTGAACGTGAGGGGGACGAAACTGAAGCTTCGGAGACCGTCCCTATCTCCGAAGCCATGCGACGATCCGGGCTAGTGACTTCGGAAAAGGCTCTTATTGATGATGTAGAACGAACAATCGCTGAAGCAGAAGGAGAAGATGCTGAGGAAACTGACCCCGAAGATGATTATCACCTTGCTACGCCAAGCAAACCCAGCCATTTGGACTTCGGGAAATCTACTGTTTCGAAGGCTGATTTGTCCAAGATGGTAAAGTCAGGCTATTTTACTGAAAATCAAAAGAAGCTATTACGCTTCGGGGGAGAAGAGACTACCCCAAAGCCGGAAAAAGATGAAATTGTTATTTTTAAGAGCTTCCTAAAGGCTGGATTAAGATTCCCCCTTCATGGGATTATTGCAGAGATATTAAAGAATTTTGGGATCTATTTTCACCAGCTGACCCCCAACGCTATCGTTAGGCTCAATGTTTATATCTGGGCACTCCGAAGCCAGGCGATGGAACCGTTTGCGGACAGCTTCTGCCGGGTTCACGAATTGCACTATCAGACAAAGGCTAGAAAAGATGGATTACATGAGAATTTTGGTTGCTATAATTTTGCTTATCGGAAAACTACGAAGTATCCTGTGATCAGCTATCGAAGCAAATGGGCAGCAGGGTGGAAATCGGAATGGTTCTACGTCAAGGTTGATGACGATAAGGAAAAGCTTGTACAGAGTCCACTTGAATTGACCTTCGGAGAAACCCGCCCCCAGTGCCACATGTTACCAGAGGGTCCGACTCAAAAAGCAATGTATGAATTCAAAATAATTGCAGAGAATATCAGTACAAGGGACCTGGTCCAGGAATTCTTGGCTTTCAAGGTTTTCCCTAGTGTAAAAGAGTGGGAAATGCCGAAGCTGGAGGGGGAAAAGAAAAAAGGTGAACTTGTACGTTTGCCTTACTACTTCAAATTTAAGAAATACTTTAAAGCTCCTTGCCAAGAGTGGCTGGACACGATTGAAGTGATGTGCAACGAAATACTTGGTAATTATTCCAAAAAAGAAGATCAATTGATGACCGCAGCCTTCGGCACCCGTCCAAAACGAAGGCAGAATCGAGTGTTGGACGCCTTGGGTTTCGAATATCCAGACTACGAAAATCTGAACAAAGGTGCCGGAGGCCAAAAAAGGAAAAGGGTAACTGAAGCCCTAGATGAAGGTGAAAAAGAGCCAATAAAGAAGAAAATTCCAAAGAAAAGGAAAACTTCTTCTCCGAAGCAACAAATATCCGAAGCAGAAGAAACTCCCGCATCACCTTCTGCTGCTGTTGTTGAGGAAATTCTGAAGGTAATGACTGAATCCTTACCTGCAAAGCTAAGTCCACTGGATCCTCAACTGACAAAGTTTTTTCAGAAGGACAAGGAGCCCGAGAAATCGAGGAAAACAATCAAGGCAAAGAAACAAAGAATCATTACCGTAACAGAGGTAATTGACAAAACACCGCCAAGAGCTTCGGCCCAAAAAACACAAGCAGCTGCAGAGGGGGCAGATATTGAAATTGCACCTTCGGAGGCCGCAGCCGCCGAAGCTACCTCAGCCGAAGATTTGAATTTAGAGAGCACAATTGAACATATTGACCAAATGCTGCTAGACATGGCTGCAGAAGAAGCTGCCACCGTTGCCGAAGAGACTGTGACCGTAGCGTCAAAGAAAGGAAAAGAAATTGCTGACGAAGCTTCAGAAAACGAAGCCTTCGCGTTCCAAAACTTAATTGGAGAACATCTAACAAAAGCTGAAATAGAAGAGCTTAAAGAGTATGCCCAATCCTGTGGATACAAACCTGGGGCACTCCTCTTCGGAGGCGTTGATGATGAGAAATTAGAGTGTATTCGAGACCAAACAGGGGCCAAAGTTATCAGTACTCTGTCCAAGAGTATTGGATTCCCGAAGCTAGAAGCAGATATCAGCCGCTACCGACGACAGCATGTCGTTGGTAGTTTGTTTTATTCCAACTTCAAGGTGAATGACGTCTCTTAACCTTTATTGCTTCTAATAAAAACATGTCTAACGAAGGTTGTGTTTGTGTAGAGTATGTTATTGAGCAAAGCCTTGCAAATGCAGCAAGATCTTGAAGATAAAAAGCATGAAATTATAATCGGAAATTTGGAAAACAAAATAAAGGAGCAATCAGATGCTTTTGAGAAAAAGAACTTTGAGCTCCAGGCAGCCGAAGGCTTACTGGCGGAAGCTAAAGCAAAAATATCAGAACTAAACTTGAAGCTTCTCCGCCAGTCTGAGCAGTTCGAACGAGAAAAACAAGATCTCAATGAAAAACTTGAAGCCGAAGCTCAGCAGAATTCGGATTTGAGAAAACTACTGACAAATCTTCAAGAAAAATGCCTGGAATTTAGCAACAAGTGCATTCAACGATTAAGAAAGATTTTTTACTCGGTTGGAGCTAGCAGCGAAAAATTTACCCCCTCAGCTGAAGACCTACCAAAAACCTTCGAACACATTGAGGGGGAGATTGACGAGCTCGACGAAGTCATAGCTGGGCATGGTGACTTCTGTGCCTGGGTGGCTTCTCGAGGGACTGCTGCAGCCTTCATGAAGGCTGGCTGTGATCATGGGAAAATTGTCAATAGGCCAAATTTTACTTTGTCACCATCAATCCTGGATGACATCCCTGATCTCGCCCGAAGCATCTCGAATCGATTTGTAAAAATGATATGGACAAAAGGTGGTCGAGAGAAAGCTGGAGACGAAGCTCGTAGCCACCTTGATCCAGTAAGAAATCATACCTTGTGCTTACCTTTTCCTATGAACTTGATTCTGACTTCCAATGACCTTATTCATGTAGGATGACGAAGCCGAAGCTGATGATCAAAAATAACGCCGAAGCCGAAGCTCCTTGGTGGCTTAGATAGTAGACTGCAGACAGTACTTGAAAAACTTTTGAGATAACTTTTGTAAATGTAAACAAAACTTCCATGTATACTATCCATACCTTGTAATATATCCTTAACCTTTTGACTGATGTATGAGAAATGCTTTGATGTGGACGAAATCTCCTTTTTTGAGCCGAAGGCGAAAAAACACCTTCCCTTCTTTTCGTACGCAACGAAGCATAGAAAACAACATTTTCCTTTTTGCCGAAGCTCTCCTTCATAAAAACAACAGTTTCCCTTCTTTTTTGTGTACGAAGCTCTTTTTTCCCTTTTTTCCTTTTCTTGCCGAAGCAACCATTTTATGTGATGAAGATGATTATCCTACATATGCCTAGATGAATGTTTATGAATGCAAATGCTATGATGTAATGTGTTGTGCAAATGAATGGCCAAACACGTATCCGAAGCTAAATTCATAGCCGTTATTTTCTTAAAAAACAATCACACCTCAGCTCTGCATTCCCTTAGGAACGACTTTGGAGCTTCTTCGCCTTTACTTTTGGCGGAATCAGCGTTGACTTTTCGCTGTAAGCTCTGCATTCCCTTAGGAACGTCTTTGGAGCTTCTTCGCCTTTTACTTAGGCGGTATAAGCTCTGCATTCCCTTAGGAACGTCTTTGGAGCTTCTTCGCCTTTTACCTAGGCGGTATAAGCTCTGCATTCCCTTAGGAACGTCTTTGGAGCTTCTTCGTTTTTACTTTTCGGCACTCGATGGTGCGCTCTCAGCTTTTACATTTACATTCTTTGGGGGATTTTGCTCTTATAAGACTAAAAAAGGAAATTACATATGCTGGCCCCATTAAAAACCTTTCTCCCCCTTTGGAAAGGAAAAGGGTGCCATGAAAGAAAAAATAAAAATGTGAAAAATTACATCGAATTATACATAATATCGCCGAAGCTCATCCGCATTCCAAGACCTAGGAATGTCATTGCCGTCCATATCTTTCAATCTGTATGAACCGGGCCTTGACGAAGATGCTACTAAGAAAGGCCCGTCCCATTTCAACTGCAATTTGCCCACTGTTTCCGGGTTGGCCACCCTCCGAAGTACCAAGTGCCCTGGCTCAATATTTTTTAGCCGAACCTTTCTATCCCGCCATTTGACTGTTTCAGCTTGATATTTATTAATATTCTCCACGGCTTGCAGTCTGATCCCTTCTAAAGCATCTTTTTCTATAGAATAAGCAGCTTCGGAATCTGATTCTGCCGAAGCTACTATCCTTATTGATCCGGCTTTAGCCTCCTCTGGAGTTATTGCTTCGTCACCGAATAATAACTTAAATGGAGTGAAGCCTGTAGACCTTGATGTTGTCGTGTTGTGGCTCCACACCACTTTGATTAGCTGATCTGGCCATTTTCCTCTAGGTTGATTGAAGATTAGCTTCATTATTCCTGTCATTATAATGCCGTTGGCTCTTTCAACGAGTCCATTTGACTCCGGGTGCCTGACTGATGCAAAATGGATCTTCGTACCAATTTGGTCACAGAAATCCTTGAAAGCTTCGGAGTCAAACTGTGTTCCATTGTCCACAGTGATAGCCTTTGGCACCCCGAAACGACAAACAATATTCTGCCAGAAAAACTTTTGGACGGTAGCCGAAGTTATTGTGGCTAAAGGCTTCGCCTCAATCCATTTAGAAAAATATTCCACAGCTACCACAACATATCTCAAGTTCCCTTGGGCCGGTGGCAACGGACCTAACAAGTCAAGGCCCCACCTTTGTAATGGCCAAGTGGGTTGTATGAGCTGTGTCAAGGACGAAGGTTGTTTTTTATCTCTTGCACATTTCTGACAACCTTCGCACTTTTGAACCAATTCTGCTGCATCCGAAGCTGCCTTCGGCCAATAAAATCCTTGACGGAAAATTTTTCCAAGTAACGGCCTAGATCCGATGTGAGATCCACACAGGCCTGCATGTATTTCTTTCATTAACTCTATACCTTCGGTTCTGGATAAGCATTTGAGCAACGGAGCACAAACTCCATGTTTGTACAACTCCCCTTCTATCATGACATATGGACGAGCTCTTGCCTCTATTCTCTTGTTATAAGCTTCGTCATCTGAAAGAAATTTACCCTGCAGGTAAGAGATGATCTCAGTTCTCCAATCTTCACTAAAAACAGGAGATATATTAAGAACTGCTCTTTCAAGGAGTTCCACCGAAGGTGCTTTTATTGTTTCAAAGAACACATCCGAAGGTAAAGGCAGCCCCTGTGCTGCTGACTTAGCTAGCAGATCAGCATGCTCATTTTGTCCTCGAGGGATATTCTTGACAGAAAACCCTTCGAAGGAAGCTTCGATTCTTCGAACCATATCCAGATATTTCTCAAGCTTCGGATCCTTAGCCTTACAACTTTTGTCAATATGACCCGAAACAACCTGGGAATCAGTTTTAAGTATGGCCCTTCTGATTCCCATTGCTTTTAACTTCCGAAGACCTAAAATCAATGCTTCGTACTCAGCAATGTTATTTGTGCAATTAAAATCAAGTTTTGCCGCATAACAGGTTTTGACTTTGGAAGGTGAAACCAACACAGGAGCCGCTCCTGCTCCGAAGGTTCCCCAAGATCCATCACAAAACACTATCCAGGCTTCGTTGTCTTTATTTGTTTCCTCCTCCTGAGCCCCTGGTGTCCAATCAGCAATAAAGTCTGCCAGTGCCTGCGACTGAATCGAAGATCTATGAACATATTCAATACAAAATTCATTGAGCTCTGCAGCCCATTTTCCAATCCTTCCAGTAGCTTCTCTGTTCCTCATAATATCCTTCAGAGGTTGTGATGAAGGAACAATTATGTTGTAAGCTTGGAAATAGTGCCGAAGCTTCCTGGAGGCCATCAAGACAGCATACAGTATCTTCTCCAACTCTGTATAATTTTTCTTTGATAAACTAAGGACCTCGGAAACAAAATATATTGGGGCCTGCCTTTTGACTTGACCATCAAGCTTCTCCTGAACAAGTGCTGCACTTACCGCCGAGTGCGAAGCTGCCACATATAACAATAAAGGAGCCCCTGGCATTGGTGGAGTCAATGTTGTTAGATCTATCAAATACTGTTTCAGTTCTTCGAAAGCCTTCTGCTGGATTGGTCCCCATTGAAAGACTTCGACCGATTTCAGCACTTCGAAGAATGGTAAATTTCTCTCTGCCGATCTAGATATGAATCTATTGAGAGATGCCAACCTTCCTGTCAATCTTTGAGCCCCCTTCTTTGTAGTTGGTGGCTCCATCCGAAGTATAGCTTCAATTTTACTTGGATTGGCTTCAATTCCCTTTGTTGAAACCAAGCATCCAAGAAATTTCCCCTTCTTCACTCCGAAGACACATTTTTCTGGATTTAACTTTAAGCCAGCTTGCCTGAAACTGGCGAAGGTCTCCTGCAGATCAGCAATATGATTCTCCTGCTTCGTGCTTTTGACAATGATGTCATCAACATAAGTTAACACATTTCTGCCTATTTGAGATTGAAGAACCTTCGCAGTCATTCGGCTGAAACTTCCTCCAGCGTTTTTGAGCCCCTCAGGCATCCGAAGATAGCAATATGTGCCACTTGGAGTGATGAAGCTAGTCTTCGGCTCATCTTCCTTCTTCATCCAAATTTGGTGATAGCCTGAATAGCAGTCTAACAGACTCATGAGCTCTGACGAAGCTGCTGCATCAACTAAAGAGTCTATCCTTGGTAGTGGGAATTCATCCTTCGGACAAGCCTTGTTAAGATCTGTAAAATCGATGCACATTCGCCACTTGCCATTGGCCTTTTTTACCATAACAGTGTTAGCCAGCCATTCTGGGTACTTCACTTCTCTAATAACTCCTGCACTGAGGAGTCTTTTGACTTCGTTGCGAGCACCTTCGGCCTTATCATCTGACATTTTCCGAAGCCTTTGCTTTCTGGGTCTGAAGGATGGATCAACATTGAGCGAGTGCTCAATAACATCCCTATTAACTCCGCATAGATCATTGGCTGACCATGCAAAAACATCTTTGTTATTGAACAAAAACCTTATCAAGGTTTTTTCCTGCTCTTCAGATAGTTGAGAGCCTAACAGCACCTTCTGCTCTGCTATGTCCTCACATAATAGCATAGGCTTCGGCTGATCTGCTGAAGCTGCTTTCTCCCTTCTGAATTTGTACTGTTCACAAGCTTCGGCTCCATCTATATTATGGATTGCTTTGGAGTCAGTCCAGTTACCTTCGGCCCTTCTTGCGGCTTCCTGACTTCCATGGATAGCAATGGGTCCCTGTTCCGAAGGTATCTTCATGCAAAGATAAGCAGGATGAAGGATTGCTTCGAAGGCATTAAGAGTACCACGACCAACAATTGCATTGTAAGGATATTCCATGTCAACAATGTCAAACACAACTTGCTCAGTTCTAGTGTTGTTGATGAATCCGAAGGTCACTGACATGGTGATCTTGCCCAGTGCTACAATCTGTCTTCCTCCGAAGCCACAGAGAGGATGTGTAGCATCATGAATCTTATCTTCTGGCTCTTGCATTTGTCTGAAGGCTTTAGCAAATATGATGTCAGCTGCACTGCCTGTGTCAACCAAGACATTGTGGACCAGAAATCCTTTGATAACACAAGAGATAACCATGGCATCGTTGTGTGGGTAATCTTTGAGCTGAAGGTCCTCTTGGGAGAAGGTAATAGGAATGTGAGACCATCTTGTCTTGATGAAGGGTCCTTGCACCCCAACATGCTGTACCCTTCTCTGTGCTTCCTTCTTCTGTTTCTTGTTAGCTGGCTCTGAGGACGAGCCACCTGTGATCGGTAGCACCAGCTTCGGGTCCGAAGCAGCTCCAGCTTGGTCGTTGAACGAAGCCATCAGCTCAAAAAGTGGAAGTGAGTTCACCGGAGGTGGGCGCCAATGTTGGGGACTTGTTCTCAAATGCTATGAGCTAAGAACAAGGCAACACAGAAAATGTTAAACGATAAGGTCCTTCGTCCTTCGAAGCATTATTTCCCTTAGGATATAACGATCTCCGGACGAAGGTCATGAAGGACGAACCTTCATCATCACAGTATACAAAAGACGAAGCATATGAAACATAAAAGATAACATGAATAATCATATAACATTATTCATTTAACTTTATTATCTTATCCTAGAGTAATAGAAACAATATTGAATTATAAATGTACCTTCGGCTCGGAAGGGGATGAAAATACAAGTGTGGCTCAAAAGCAAATGCCGAGTCAGCGTGAACAGTACGGGGGTACTGTTCACCTATTTATAGGCACAGGACGCAGCCTGTGAGGAATTACAAGTATGCCCCTTATAAAAACTTACAACATTGACTCAGACATTTATGGACTAAAAGGTCATTCTATCTTTAAGTCGGTTTGCAATGCCGAAGCTTTACGAAGAGGAACCTTCGGCTATCTTATACAAACGGCTTCATCCGAGGATCGCTTCTCTCTATAAGACCTTCGGCGACGAGGCATGGACCCAACAAGTGGATTCGGGTTATCGAGCAAAAGTTTGGTCTTCTCCGATGCTCAGAGACGCAGAAGCCGTTGTTCGCCGCACAACAACTCCGTGGTCCTGCCAGTACCTGGTGGGGAAATTTTATGGCTATTCAACCTGACAACCATCAAGTCACCTGGAATGAGTTTAAAGCAGCTTTCCGTGAACACTACATCCCCGAAGGAGTGCTGCATATGAAACAAGAGGAGTTTATGAAGTTACAACAAGGTGGAGATACCATTACTCAATATCTCAACAAATTCAATCACCTGTCGCAATATGCTATTGACCAGGTGAATACGGATTTGAAGAAGAAGAACTGTTTTATGCGGGGACTGAATGATCGACTACAAAGGAAAATGGCCACATGCATAGACCTCACGTATGGAAAGGCTGTCAGCACAGCCTTATCTGTTGAAGCCAAATACACAAATTCTGGAAAGAATAAGGGATTTGGTGGTGAGCGGCCTAATCAGGGCCAGGCGAAGAAACCACGGTTTGTGATTCGACCCTCAAACCAAAATCGCACTTTTTCTCGTCCACCCTCATTTCCCTTCAAACAGCCTATCATTATCCGCCCCAACAATGCCCCCACTACCCCAAAACAGCCGGGTGCCCCAGGCACTCGATTCCCTGCCTTGCCTAGTTCTTCAACTGGGTGCTTTAATTGCGGCAAGTCGGGACACTTCATCAAAGACTGCCCATATCCTAGGCAAAATCAATCTAATGCTTCGCAAGGATCTGGGAAATCAGTTCAGCCTAAAGGAAATGCTACGGGGAAGAATATGAAGAAAACGGGGCGTGTGTATTATACTCAAGTGGCTACTACACCGGAAGGAGAGCCGGTGATGATGGGTACGTTTCCCGTGGCCAGTCACCCAGCAATTATTCTTTTTGATTCTGGTGCTTCACATACATTTATTAGCAAGAAGTTTGTGGAACAACATCATATTGCATACCATGAATCAAAGGAGGGATTTAAAATTCATTCACCTGGGGGACACATTTATACTAAAGAAGTGGCCTATGGAGTGCCAGTAACAATGGCCGGACGGAACTTTCCTGCTAACATGATTGTTCTGAAGGGCCAGGATATAGATGTAATTCTGGGTATGAATTGGTTAACCCAACATAAGGCAATCCTCAACACTGAACTCAGAACCGTCAGGTTGAGCTATAACCAAGAAGAGATTCTTTTGACTCTCCCCGCAACCAATCCAGCCAAAGCTTCTGGTAGAGTCTATGAAGCCATTGTACCGGAGATCAAGAACATTCCGGTAGTATGTGAGTTTCCAGATGTATTTCCGGAAGATTTGCCTGGACTGCCCCCTGAAAGAGATGTAGAATTTGTAATTGAGCTAAAGCCCGGTACGGCTCCCATCTCCCGAAGATCGTACCGTATGCCCCCTAATGAATTGGCAGAACTGAAGATTCAATTGCAAGATCTACTGAATAAAGGATTCATCCGGCCAAGCTCGTCCCCTTGGGGTTGTCCCGCCATTTTTGTTAAGAAGAAGGATCAAACCTTGAGAATGTGCATGGATTATCGACCCCTAAATGAGGTCACTATCAAGAATAAGTACCCTCTTCCAAGGATCGACATCTTATTTGATCAGCTAACTGGGGCGAGGGTATTTTCCAAAATTAATCTCAGGTCGGGCTATCATCAAATCCGTATTCGGCCCGAGGATATACCGAAGACCGCGTTTACTACGCGATATGGATTGTTTGAATACTTGGTAATGTCTTTCGGGCTCACAAATGCTCCTGCCCATTTCACTTATTTAATGAACTCGGTGTTCATGCCCGAGTTGGACAAATTCGTGGTAGTCTTCATCGACGATATCTTGATATATTCCAAGAATGAAGAAGACCATGCTCAGCATTTACGGATTGTATTGACGCGCCTCAGGGAACACCAGCTATATGCCAAGTTCAGCAAGTGCGCGTTCTGGCTGGAAGAAATTCAATTTTTGGGGCACGTGTTATCAGCTAAGGGAATTGCGGTAGATCCTAGCAAGGTCAAAGATATTCTGGAGTGGAAACCCCCAACAACTGTTCACCAGGTCCGGAGTTTTCTTGGACTAGCTGGGTATTATCGCAGATTCATACCAGATTTTTCTAAGCTTGTGAAGCCAATCACAAGTTTGTTGAAGAATGACATTAAGTTCAATTGGTCCTCTGAGTGCAATGAAGCCTTTGAGCAACTAAAGACACTATTGACCACTGCTCCGGTATTAGCTCAACCGGACATCACTAAACCTTTTGACGTATATTGTGATGCATCTGGCAATGGGCTCGGCTGTGTACTGATGCAAGAGGGCCGAGTGATTGCGTATGCTTCAAGGCAGTTACGCCGACATGAGGAGCACTATCCAACTCATGATCTGGAGCTAGCTGCTGTGGTTCATGCCCTAAAGATTTGGCGTCACTATCTGCTGGGAAATATCTGTCACATATATACAGATCATAAAAGTTTGAAGTACATCTTCACCCAGTCAGAGTTAAATATGAGGCAAAGACGATGGCTTGAGCTCATTAAAGACTATGAATTGGAGATCCATTATCACCCAGGCAAGGCCAATGTGGTGGCAGATGCGTTGAGTCGTAAGACTTCCTGCCACTGTCTTATGGCGAAGATCTTCGAGAACACTTTGTGTCAAGAAATGGAAAAGCTAAACCTGGGGATCATTCAACAAGGGACTCTAAATCAGTTAAGGCTTAAGTCAATCATTTTGCAAAGAATAATTGATGCTCAAAAGGATAATCTGGGTATGAAGCACATACGAGAAAAGATAAGGGCTGGAACAGCCAAGTGTTTCAAGGAAGACGATCAAGGTGTGATATGGTTTAAAAACCGCATAGTTGTGCCAAAGAACGAAGAGCTCCGCCAGCAAATTCTTGATGAAGCACATCTTAGTCGCTATTCTATTCATCCCGGAAGCACTAAGATGTACCAAGATTTAAAGCAACATTACTGGTGGACAAAAATGAAGATTGAAATTGCACGCTATGTGGCTAAGTGTGACACCTGCAGACGTGTCAAGGCCATACACATGAAAACTGCTGGTCCATTACAATCTTTGCCAATCCCAACATGGAAATGGGAAGACATTAGTATGGACTTTATTGTGGGATTGCCCAGAACCGCAAAAGGGTATGATTCTATCTGGGTTATTATTGATCGACTCACAAAGATCGCCCATTTCCTCCCTGTCAAAGTTAAATATCCCGTCATTACCTATGCGGAGTTATACATTGCCCGTATTCTCAGTTTGCATGGTGTTCCAAAGACCATAGTGTCGGATCGTGGACCACAATTTGTATCTAAATTCTGGGAAGAACTTCATAAATTCCTGGGTACTAAACTGCTCCACAGTTCGGCCTATCATCCTCAAACCAGTGGACAAACTGAGAGAGTGAACCAAATACTGGAAGATATGCTGCGGGCATGTGTCCTGGATTTCTCACTAAAATGGGATGAATGTTTACCTTTGGCGGAGTTTTCATATAATAATAGCTACCAAGAAAGTATCAAGATGGCACCCTTTGAAGCTTTATATGGACGACGGTGTCGGACTCCGCTAAATTGGTCTGAACCTGGAGAAAGATACTTCTTTAGACCTGATATGGTGAAAGAGGTTGAGGAAAAGGTTCAGAGAATTATCCATAATATGAAGAAAGCTCAAGCACGACAAAAGAGTTATGCAGACAAACGGCGAATGCCCTTATATTTTCTTGAAGGGGACTATGTCTACTTGAAGGTCTCACCAATGAAGGGCGTATCGCGTTTCGGAGTTAAAGGAAAACTTGCACCACGATATATTGGTCCTTTTCTTATTCTGGAAAGATATGGGCCAGTGGCGTATCGACTTCAGCTCCCCGAAACATTGTCTGCTGTGCACAATGTGTTCCACGTGTCACAATTGAAGAAGTGTCTTCGGGTTCCTGATCGAACCGTTGAAGTGACTGATGTTGTCCTGGAACCAGATTTAACATACTCGGAGCATCCTATTCGAGTTCTGGATCAAAAGGACAGGGTCACCCGAAGAAAGACTCTCAAATTCTACAAGATACAGTGGAACCAGCATTCGGAAGATGAGGCTACATGGGAAACCCAAGACTTCTTGAATAAGAATTTCCCAGGCTTCCTAGCCTCATGTAAATTGTAAAGCCTGTATAGCTGTTGTAATAAAGAAGTAACCCCCACATCACCCCTGTCTTGTACCAAAAATAAGGAAATAAAAATGTGATGCGTTTCCTTTACCATTACTTACCCTAGGATTTTAATCTCGGGACGAGATTCTTTTATGGGGGGAAGGATGTAACACCCCTGGTGTTACTATAACTAAAACTTGAGCATGACATCATAAGCATTGGCATTGCATATGTGTGACACACCTAGAGTGCATTCACTAGGCAAAAATTTCAAACAAGTTGTATTGTTTTAATGTTTTTGCAAATGGAACCCTGGTTAATGGACTTAACCCTAAATAGTAGTTAAAGGGGTACAACTTAACCCAAGTTAAGAAAACCTAAAGCTTTAGGGTAAAAGTCATAAAATGACCCTAAAAATAAACTTGAATCACTTTTGTACCCCTGAGATACCAGAAACCCTAATTGGAACCCAGGAAAACCCTAAAACCAAACCCCAAGGGCTTATATGCAAAATTAGTCCACTTTTGGACTAAAGTTCAAAAACCAAGCCAAATAAGTATCTTAAGTCCTTTGGTTCACAAATATGTGGACTTGAAAGCAAAACCCTAAGTTTTGGGTTTATTTGCAAAAAGTACCACTTGACCTCTATATAGTCTAAGTCTGGATTTCAGTGATATTGGCTCAACTTTGGAGCCTTGTATCTTTCAGAATATAGGGTTTTTGCCCTAGGTCACCACATCAAGTTTGTAGCTCAATCATAGGAGAACAACTTTGCTTAAGAGTGTAAGCATAGTTGTTAATAGTAAATTGGAGATAATTAAGCTCAAAGTCAGGCTGTCAGGTAATCACTGGACTGAATCTTCAGTAACAGTGTGATGGGGTAAACTTTGAGCCCGATTTTGAATAGAATTTGGTAACTATTTTATGGTAAGCTCCATGGCAAAGTTGAAGATGGACTATAGGTCTATAAACTTGATGCAGAGAATTGAATCGGTTACCACAGCAAATTTGGAGAAAATTCAAGTTGAACATCGTCTGTCAGGTGCTCTAATTGATGGCCCCCATGGTACAGTGACCAAATGGATCAGCTCGGCCGCGGCAGAGAATCTCACCGTCGGCGACCCTTTTTGCGCCAAAATTAGTGCCGCCGCCGTTCTGATTCGAGGGCAGTAGGGAGTGGATAGCGTCGGGGAGGGGTCGCTCGTACGTGGCACCATCCCTTGAACTCGGCCGGAGTTACTCACCGTCGGCCGCCGTGACTCAGTGGAATTCCGCCGCGGTGGCGCGCATGCCGTAGTTCTCTCTCCCTGTTCCTTTTACCGACGTGGTCGACATGCCTTAGTGATGCTCTTCTCGGCCGTGAGGTGACCACTGGGCCGGCACAGCTATAAATAGCCATGCTTCGCGGCGAGGTATGAGCATCGCGCACACCATAGGTTGAATCGAAGCAGAAATTCGTGCTGTTCTCTTCCCCCTCGACCCAAATTGATTGTGCGCAGCAAAACTAGAACCCCTTAGGCCCGTATAGCCCCAAGCCCAGCCCTCAATTTCACTCGTGAACACCGCAGCGCCATTTTCCCCTAAATCGGTTCGCCGCCCCATGAAGAACAGCCCGTTCGTGGCCAAACCACTCTGGTAAGGTTCTGCCTAAATTGAGTGTTGTTTCTGCAACTCCATAAGCTTGTGATGCTCACCGACCCGTTAAATCGAACTAGACCACTCCCAATCCGCGGGAACGTATACTCCCGTGCTCGGTTTCCGCCGTGCACATGGACAAGCCGTTCTCAGGGTGTTCGTGCCAAATTGTTAGGTGTCCCGTGGTCCCTGGTAGTCGCTAAAGCCTCCCCGATGGTTAGTCCGGGCAGTCGTCGCCGGCCATGGCCGGTACAGACCTCGTCGGTGATGAACGGGGAGCGCGCCGTGACCAGGGGTACTCGTGGAGAAGAATTAGAAACCCGAGGGCATTTCTGCAATCTGTTAGTGACTTAATACAATAGTGAATAGACCTATTTCTGTTTAGCCGTTAAGTTGAGGACCTTGCTGCAAAGTTGCCAACGCGGGCGTGGGCGCGCCCCGGTTTCACGTGCTGTTGGGCCTCCTAGTTTGAATTTGGCCCAGTACTGTTTAGAGTTTTTCCTTTTCTTTTTCAGTGGAACTTTAAAAATCTGTAGAAAATTATAAAAAAATGATAAAATTGTGAAACCAATTTTCCTAGGTTTGTTATTTTCTCTAGAATTTAATAAAAATAAGTTTGTGATTTTTAGTGAAAGTAAGAAATTTTAGGGTATTTAAAGTAGCTAAAAGTCTTGGTTATAGATTTTTAGAAAATAATTGATAAGTCCTAAAATGCTCAAAATTTTTATATGAGTGTTATATACTATTTAGAGACCTTGGGTAGAGTTTGAATTGATTTGGACCTTGTTTGATCACCAAACCCCAAAACACCCCCCCTGCCCTATGAACTCCTTTACCGACTCCGGAAACCCTAAGTTCCCGGGACTCCGTGAAGGCAAGTTGTATTCAAGACTTAACTAATAAGTTTATGTTATCTTTGCATCCTCATGAGCATCCCATGGCATCCATTCTTATACTTGTGAATGGTTATGATTAGAACGAGAAGAAGACGTAGAAGTAACTGAAGAGCAAGTACAACCACCTTTGGACAATCAGGCCGGAAATAGTTTCTACTTCGACATTTGTGGATCCGAGCCTGAATCACCTGTGAACGAAGGCAAGCCCCGGTGCATTTGCCACCTCCCTTGCTATTTCAAAATCTTTCTCACTTGATTGCTGCATTAGGTGCTAGGAGTTGCTTGATAAAACCATTCCTGCATTACCTTCCTTGAATTTGATTACCTTCCTTGATCACCTGTTTTACAAAAGCTTTTTAATGCTTAGCCTTGCTTTAGAAAAACAAAAGGTTTTGTTTTTACAAAATATGATGTGGCAAAAGTGGGTGGGAAGTTTTTCGAAAATAAAACTTGATGATGGATCTATCAAAGGCCTTGATAGGTTCAACATCGGAAAAGATGTACCTCTGCCAGGTACCAACTTTGGGTTTGAAATGATTAAGCTAAGACCGGGCGGGTGACTTGCACGAGAAGAGAGTCTCGGTGTAGTGTCTCCGTCTGAGTCGATTAAGGACCGTCTCGATGTAGGCTTGATGATCGAGGACCCTTTAACTGGTCACATGCCTCGTCATGGGTAAGCCTTGCCTCGGGCAGACTAAGGCCGGAATAAGACAACACGAGATGGGCGTGGAGCGGTGGCGAGAGTAGCGTGTACCCTCCGTGGCAAGAGGCTGGACGGTGGTGTATCTGTGCTCTCGGTCTGCGTGAACCTGATCCGGTCTTAAGAACCCCGGTGGCGGGTTGACATATGCAAGGGTTAAGTGCTACATATGTCGTGTGATTGGAGATCCTCAGCTGAGTATAATCGATTCGGATCGCCGTACCTTCGCGGTTATGAAGACTTGGTCACTGCCCTACACGTAGCATTCTACTAAAGATGATGGGTCTTTGTTAAGAAAATTGGCTAGTATAGGTAAAGTGATTGAACTAGGGTAGAAAGAACTCTAGTGCAGGTAATTTTACTTAACTTGACAAATAAAACTGGATTTTTAAGGATCCACTTTTAGTAAGCATTTCTGCAAAACAAAGTCCTTGATTATTGAGAAGCCTTACCTTGACTCCCATATAACCAGCATACCCTTGAGAGTCTTTTCTTTAGTCGGGTAAGACTTGCTGAGTATTCCATACTCAGGGTTCATCCCTTCGTTGTTTTTAGGTGAGGAAGTAGCAGACTTTTGCTGCTTCTGTGCCAAGGTGGTTCCAAAAGAAGAAAATCAAGACTGAAGTGCGGGAGGACTCGGTCCTCCACTTAAGATCTTTTGCTTTTAGCTTCTCGGGAGGAGTTTGTGCCTCCCTGGTTTGTATAATACTACTACTCTGCACTCACTTTTAGACTGGTCTGTAATAACATAACTCAAGCTTGCTTTTGAAATAAATGTAAGATTATGTAATTCGCTTCCGCATTTCTTTATCTCCGATGTTCTGTAATGTCTGCTAGACGGGTGAGACGTTCCTGGTGAGGTAAGGAAAGATACCGAACTTGTCAAGTAGTTCAGGGGCACCTACAGGGTTGTCTGATGTCCGTTGGACAAGGACAACTGTAGGTGGGCCTAATTACTTGGGAGGTTCCGTCACAACCACCGTGGCCAGCCCCTCTCCCGTCCTCCTCCGTTCGATCCAGGCCCTCAGTTAGCTTCCTGGTGAAGCCGTGAGACTTGCTCAAGCTTGACCCGGGGACCCTCGTCACCGGAATAGCCCAATCGCGCTCACCGGAGTTCAAGAACCCGCCGGCGCACGTGGACCGGGTGAGCCGCTGCACCGTTTTCCAATTCTTTGCGCGCATGGCCTCTGTGTCACCCCGTGAAGCTCCTCGTGCACCCTAATTGAACTATACCGCCGTGGTTTGGCCGGAGCAGGAGCCGCCGACGACCCCCGCCGCCTATGCTTGTGGCCAGAGTAGCTCCGACCACCTCCGACACCGACCCGCACACCGACGTGACCGTCGCAACCTCCCGGACGTCACTGACCACCCCGCCGGAGCTCTACTGCCGCCGGTAAGCCCCACCGCCGTAATCTATGCCGCGGGTACTGTTTCAGCCGGTCAGGGAGCACGGGTTAGATTTTAGTTAAGTCCAGGGGGCTTTGCGCAATGTCAGTGACCCAAGCCAATAGTGGACCAAGGGCTGTTCGGTGAGAAAAGAAAAGGAAAAAAACCCCAGGGGCCTCAGCGTAAACCTGTTTTCTTTTTCCATTTTCAAATTTCTTTTCTTTTGGTTATAACAGATAGCTAAATAAATGCATAACTTGAAGAATAATCATCCAAAAATGTTCAAACCAATTTTGCTAGATTCTGGAATTTATGAACTATCAGATAAAAATAATAGAACCCATGGCTCCTGTATTTCTTTCTGAAGTTTTGAATTAAATAAGAAAACTACTCAAAACTCAATATTAGAAGGAAAAATAGGAATATTGTTTGACCAGGGTTAGAAAAATTTTGAGAAACTTATATCTACCTACTAGACCAAGTAAAAATGTTAAACCTCTCTGTCTACTCCATTTAAATTAGTTTTACCCCTTGTTCTATAATATGCTTAAGGATAAGAAAAATAGAAAATATAATTAAATTAATGAACCAGAGAGTACCTCTATTTTTGTTAGGTTACTTCTTCAATATAGTTCACTGGAAAAATATATCATACCCTGTTTTAGTGTAAAATAAGTAAGATCTCTTTTATTTTAATAAAACAAGTGAAACTTAGAAAAATTCTACAAAAATAACCCCAAGGTAAAAACACCCCCACCCTTGGGATAACTATTGTTGTATTAGAGAGAACTTAGGAAAAATGTGAAATCTGCTGTTTGGCATTTTTCAAATAATAATGTAGTAGAAAGTGCCTTTTTTGACATTAAACTTAAGAAAATCATAACTAAATAACCACCCCTTAGTTTTCTGTGAGTTTTAGCCCAGAGGCCTATTATTATCATATGATGCCAACAAAAATAACCTTTAGGACAGAGCCTACCCCTAACTAAGAGGTGTAGTGTAAAATGGCCCATTTTGCCCAACTATTGTTATTTTTGTTTAAAGCCTAGCTTTTGTACTTTAAGCCTCAAATTCTTAAAACAAGCTAAAATAACAAGTGACAACCCACTGTAATTTTTACAGAATTTTTGGAAATTATTAAAACCCTGTTGTAGTTCAAACCTACCCTAGAAACCCTAAATGAAAATTAAGGAAAGGAAAATGAATAATGTAAATTAATGTTAGCCTAAAACCTTTGTAATCTGTCCACAAAAATGTATCAAGGCAATACCAATCCACCATGTTATCCTAAAAGGAAACCTAAGCTTAAAAGGTAATAAGTCTATGTCTATGTATACCACTAGAAGCCCCACAGAACCAGGAAACCCTAAGTTAATTCTTAACTTAGTTTCTTTAGTAATGTTCTTAATCTTGCATAATCATGACATACATGTTCATTGCATTTCGATAGACTGTAATCTTGCTGACGGAGAGTACATCCTCGTGCCGGAGCAAGGAGCTGCTCAGGAGGTAGCCCCAGATCCAGCACCCGAGCCTACACCAGAGGACCTGCCAGCCACTGCTTTGGAAGGCAAGCCCCGGTTTTATGCATAACCGTTATATATGCTATTTTACTACACTTAATGTTTGTAGGCTTGTACTGTGCACTTAAGTGTAGGAGTTGCCTGAAACCCTAGTTGCATGAACTCAGGATTCCTTTGAGATGGATACTAGTATGCTAGGTTGAGTAGCTGCTTTATTAATTAGGGATCTCGGTAGAAGTCGAGTGATTTTTCTAGCACTCGCGCGAGGTCAGGAATTGGTTGTATCCATTTTGATATCATAATGATGGTGGTCTGTGGACAACGGTCCATGGGGATGCGTTGTCTACGAGATGAAAATTGGAATAAGGATTAAGGTGTGGTACCGTGAGTCAAGCGTTTGAACGTACTAAGCACATGCCGAGAAATATGGTAAATCGGTAAGCCTAGTACCTGAGTGAACCTGGCAGTGGACATATCCCCTCACGCGACCTGAGACGAGGTCTCCCATTCCGGTTATGGTGGGTACAAGTGCGGTCACTGCACGACGGCAGTCGGGGTCAGTGAGGCATTGTACGCCAAGGCGGTGAGCCCTGATCTGCTGACGGGGAATCGATGGGGACGGTTGATATGTGTGGGGACGGAGTGCCCCTACATGTCGTGTGTTTAGGTTTACCTTGCAAGGATAAAAACTCGATTCGAATCGTCTGCTTCTCGCAGCTAATGAGACTGCTTGATCCATGCTGCTACATTGAGTAATAAGTGGAAATGAGGTGACTGACAAAAGATGTTGTTTGATAAAAATGTTTGATACCATGTATGATTAGCTAGGTACACATCTAGTTTAAAAGGATCATACTAAAACTTGAAAAGCTAAAACTTGTTTTTAGACTCAGCTAGTGCTTTTGGCAAACCAAACCCCTCAGCCAAACAGCTGCATGTCTAGAGGTAGAGGAGTAGACTCCTCACACCGGGTAAGTCTAGCTGAGTATTAGTATACTCAGCCTTGCTTGTGGCATAATTTTTTACAGGTTCTTTGGAGGAGATGGTTGCTGGGATAACTTGGCCGTCCACCTTGCCACCGGGTTGGACTGTTGAGTGGGACCCTGCCTCGGCTGAGGAGGAGCATGAGGAGTGATGGGACATGCTTCCCCATCCCTCTGTTTAATTATCGTTAGTTTTATTCCGCTGCATTTCGAACAATGATGGTTACTTTTGCAAAACTCCGATGATGATGATGGTGATGTAATAATTTAATACTCTGACATGTATGGTTTTATGCTTTATTGTATTTGCTCTGTGACTCACCTTCGAGTGAGATTGTGGTACTTGATCCTGTCAGTGGCCGTGTCGGACTAGATCCGAGGGATTGACGGGTTATTCCTATTTAAGTGTGGTCTAGCCTCTAAGGCGGGACTTAGGCACTTAAGTTGGAATAATTCGGGCAGTTCCGCCACAGCTGGTATCGGAGCTTGTACCACCACAGAGGAATCAATAAAATGTAAATACCATCAAATTTTCTAAATAAAACTTGATAGAAACGAGGTTGGATAGATAGTAGGACGAGCAGGATAGACCTAGGACGTGAAGCCTTAGGGTAATAGAAGGGTAACTAGGTGGCTAAGTAACTAGGCCCTACAGGCCACTTTTACAGGATGGGAGTTCTTCCCTATTCCTTTTATCTTGTTGTGAGGTCGTTCAGGACGAGCATGCATGCATTTATAACTAAGCAATGGATAACTGAGTAATGGACTTAAAAACAAGATAACAACCAACTAGGTCCCTAGTGCCTTTTCACTTAACTAGAGAAAGGCTGAGTTTTACTTTTCCTTGTTCTTTTTATAATTCTTTTTCTTTTACTTACGCTTAACCGTACACAGATGACTTCCCACGGATCCTCCGATGATGGAAATGCACTGACCCACACTGACGGACTTGCACGAGAGGGCTTTCCCCGCATTTTGTGGGAGGTACTTCAGGGGGCCGGATACACGACACCCCCTCAGTACGCGGTGCAGCAGTTCGAGAAGCACCGAGTGCCTCGCTGTCGGGTGAGGATGACCTTGGAGCCTCATCCCCTGCAGCCAGGATGGCGCTCCTTGGACTCAGAGTCTTTCGGATACCGAGCAGAGGATATGATCGAGGCGATCGCTCTGCATGGATTGACTACTTTCTGTGGATTCCATCCCTTGGAGCTGGCTACCCACCCCATTGGCTTGTTCCCCGCTGAGAAGGAGGACGACCCAATGTGGAAGGATCGGGTGGAGCATGCCAAGGATATCTGGGCCATCTACCCAGGACAGACTGCGCACTTGACCGTACGGTGCATGAATGCGCTGTACCGTCTGCAGGTGATGCGCGGTGAGGCGATGTCCCATCTGATGGCACTGCTGGAGGCAACAAAGATCACGTTGGATAACAGAGAGGAACTCGTGGTTGATTTATCTCAAGAGATGGTGGAGAAGGATTTGCAGGTGGAGCAGCTATCCACTGATATTCAGGAGTTGGAGGAGCTGGTAGGCACCAGGGAGAACACCATCGAGGTCCTAGAGGATCAGCTCATTAACACTCAACAGCAGCTTGCTGAGGCTAACGAGCACCTGGACATGCATCACCAGGAGATCCAGGACCAGGAGGCCAACGAGGACGTCGACATTGAGGGAGGAGATGAGCCTGCCTCCAGTGTGGACACTGCTGGCTCGGGAAGACCACCTTCCCCCGAGTCGAGTGTTGCTTCGTTCGCTCACTAGGTGTCCATGGTAGGCTTAGAAGTTGGATAGTCGGACTCCTCGCAGCTAGCTTAGCTTTTGCACCCTTGGGGTACTAGGCTAGATAGAGTTGAGTCATTTTTGGGACAATTGATGTAATCATGTTAAACTCTCTTGGGAGCTTGTTTGATGGATGCTATTATCAGTTTAAATTTGGAAGGAAGAATTTATGCCTCTTAAAAATCCCTTTTGTTGGAGTCGGAGTCTATCATGCTGTTTTAATTTTTTCCCCCGTAATAAATCTTGAAAATGGAACTATGGTGTTAAGTCAGTATGTGGCTTTTCAGATGGCCGGGAGGCAGCGTCGTGGCCAGAATGAGCGCGTTCCTCCACCGTCGCCACCACCTCCCACTCTGCAGGAGATCATGGCTCAGCAGAATGAGATCCCGAGGCAGCTGGCTCAACGTCAGCCACCACCCCAGTACCTCTATTTTTGTTAGGTTACTTCTTCAATATAGTTCACTGGAAAAATATATCATACCCTGTTTTAGTGTAAAATAAGTAAGATCTCTTTTATTTTAATAAAACAAGTGAAACTTAGAAAAATTCTACAAAAATAACCCCAAGGTAAAAACACCCCCACCCTTGGGATAACTATTGTTGTATTAGAGAGAACTTAGGAAAAATGTGAAATCTGTTGTTTGGCATTTTTCAAATAATAATGTAGTAGAAAGTGCCTTTTTTTGACATTAAACTTAAGAAAATCATAACTAAATAACCACCCCTTAGTTTTCTGTGACTTTTAGCCCAGAGGCCTATTATTATCATAGGATGCCAACAAAAATAACCTTTAGGACAGAGCCTACCCCTAACTAAGAGGTGTAGTGTAAAATGGCCCATTTTGCCCAACTATTGTTATTTTTGTTTAAAGCCTAGCTTTTGTACTTTAAGCCTCAAATTCTTAAAACAAGCTAAAATAACAAGTGACAACCCACTGTAATTTTTACAGAATTTTTGGAAATTATTAAAACCCTGTTGTAGTTCAAACCTACCCCAGAAACCCTAAATGAAAATTAAGGAAAGGAAAATGAATAATGTAAATTAATGTTAGCCTAAAACCTTTGTAATCTGTCCACAAAAATGTATCAAGGCAATACCAATCCACCATGTTATCCTAAAAGGAAACCTAAGCTTAAAAGGTAATAAGTCTATGTCTATGTATACCACTAGAAGCCCCACAGAACCAGGAAACCCTAAGTTAATTCTTAACTTAGTTTCTTTAGTAATGTTCTTAATCTTGCATAATCATGACATACATGTCCATTGCATTTCGATAGACTGTAATCTTGCTGACGGAGAGTACATCCTCGTGCCGGAGCAAGGAGCTGCTCAGGAGGTAGCCCCAGATCCAGCACCCGAGCCTACACCAGAGGACCTGCCAGCCACTGCTTTGGAAGGCAAGCCCCGGTTTTATGCATAACCGTTATATATGCTATTTTACTACACTTAATGTTTGTAGGCTTGTACTGTGCACTTAAGTGTAGGAGTTGCCTGAAACCCTAGTTGCATGAACTCAGGATTCCTTTGAGATGGATACTAGTATGCTAGGTCGAGTAGCTGCTTTATTAATTAGGGATCTCGGTAGAAGTCAAGTGATTTTTCTAGCACTCGCGCGAGGTCAGGAATTGGTTGTATCCATTTTGATATCATAATGATGGTGGTCTGTGGACAACGGTCCATGGGGATGCGTTGTCTACGAGATGAAAATTGGAATAAGGATTAAGGTGTGGTACCGTGAGTCAAGCGTTTGAACGTACTAAGCACATGCCGAGAAATATGGTAAATCGGTAAGCCTAGTACCTGAGTGAACCTGGCAGTGGACATATCCCGTCACGCGACCTGAGACGAGGTCTCCCATTCCGGTTATGGTGGGTACAAGTGCGGTCACTGCACGACGACAGTCGGGGTCAGTGAGGCATTGTACGCCAAGGCGGTGAGCCCTGATCTACTGACGGGGAATCGATGGGGACGGTTGATATGTGTGGGGACGGAGTGCCCCTACATGTCGTGTGTTTAGGTTTACCTTGCAAGGATAAAAACTCGATTCGAATCGTCTGCTTCTCGCAGCTAATGAGACTGCTTGATCCATGCTGCTACATTGAGTAATAAGTGGAAATGAGGTGACTGACAAAAGATGTTGTTTGATAAAAATGTTTGATACCATGTATGATTAGCTAGGTACACATCTAGTTTAAAAGGATCATACTAAAACTTGAAAAGCTAAAACTTGTTTTTAGACTCAGCTAGTGCTTTTGGCAAACCAAACCCCTCAGCCAAACAGCTGCATGTCTAGAGGTAGAGGAGTAGACTCCTCACACCGGGTAAGTCTAGCTGAGTATTAGTATACTAAGCCTTGCTTGTGGCATAATTTTTTACAGGTTCTTTGGAGGAGATGGTTGCTGGGATAACTTGGCCGTCCACCTTGCCACCGGGTTGGACTGTTGAGTGGGACCCTGCCTCGGCTGAGGAGGAGCATGAGGAGTGATGGGACAGGCTTCCCCATCCCTCTGTTTAATTATCGTTAGTTTTATTCCGCTGCATTTCGAACAATGATGGTTACTTTTGCAAAACTCCGATGATGATGATGGTGATGTAATAATTTAATACTCTGACATGTATGGTTTTATGCTTTATTGTATTTGCTCTGTGACTCACCTTCGAGTGAGATTGTGGTACTTGATCCTGTCAGTGGCCGTGTCGGACTAGATCCGAGGGATTGACGGGTTATTCCTATTTAAGTGTGGTCTAGCCTCTAAGGCGGGACTTAGGCACTTAAGTTGGAATAATTCGGGCAGTTCCGCCACAGTGCTCCCGTGGCTTGTAGTGGGCTTTTCGTCGGTCTCCATCTCCTTCTTGGCGTGATCTCCCGACATCACTTCGAGCGGTTAGGCTCTAATGAAGTACTGGGCTCTGATACCAATTGATAGTCGCCTAGAGGGGGGTGAATAGGGCGAAACTGAAATTTACAAATATAAACACAACTACAAGTCGGGTTAGCGTTAGAAATAAAAACGAGTCCGCGAGAGAGGGTGCAAAACAAATCTCAAGCAAATAAGGAGTGTGACACAAGGATTTGTTTTACCGAGGTTCGATTCTCGCAAACCTACTCCCCGTTGAGGTGGTCACAAAGACCGGGTCTCTTTCAACCCTTTCCCTCTCTCAAACGGTCCTTCCGACCGAGTGAGCTTCTCTTCTCAAATCAAAACCGGGAACAAAACTTCCCCGCAAGGGCCACCACACAATTGGTGCCTCTTGCCTTGATTACAATGGAGTTTTGATCACAAGAACAAGTGAGAAAGAAAAGAAGCAATCCAAGCGCAAGAGCTCAAAAGAACACGACAAATCTCTCTCGCTAATCACTAAAGCCTTGTGTGGAATTGGAGAGGATTTGATCTCTTTGGTGTGTCTAGAATTGAATGCCTAGCTCTTGTAAGTGGTTGAGAAGTGGAAAACTTGGATGCCATGAATGGTGGGTGGTTGGGGGTATTTATAGCCCCAACCACCAAACTAGCCGTTTGGTGAGGCTATCTGTCGAATGGTGCACCGGACAGTCCGGTGCACACCGGACATGTCCAGTGCGCCAGCCACGTCACCAAACCCGTTGGGATTCGACCGTTGGAGCACTGTCTTCTGGGCCCGCCAGGATGTCCGGTGGCGCACCGGACATGTACTGTAGAGTGTCCGGTGCGCCACTACGCGCGTGCCTGACTTCTGCGCGCTCTGGCGCACATTAAATGCCGTTGCAGGTGACCGTTGGCGCGAAGTAGCCGTTGCCCCGCAGTTACACCGGACAGTCCGGTGTACACCGGACATGTCCGGTGAATTATAGCAGAGCAGCCATTGCAGTTTCCCGAAGCTGGCGAGTTCCTGAGGCTGCTCTTCCTTGGAGCACCGGACACTGTCCGGTGTACACCAGATAGTCCGGTGAATTATAGTGGAGTTGCCTCTGGATTTTCCCGAAGGCGACGAGTTTGCGCTGGAGTCCTCTGGTGCACCGGACATGTCCGGTGGCACACCGGACAGTCCGGTGCGCCACACCAGAGGTGCCTTCGGTTGACCTTTTGCTCCAATACTTGGTCTTTTTAATTGGCTTGTTGTGAACATTTGGCACCTATATAACTTATATACTAGAGCAAACTAGTTAGTCCATTAATTTGTGTTGGGCAATTCAACCACCAAAATTATTTAGGAACTAGGTGTAAGCCTAATTCCCTTTCAGTGAGTACAAACATACTCAGCAGCCCACCTTCACCCACAGAATGGGGAAATCAGATATAATGCATGGAATATGTGGAGCTCAGGATATTTTGCAGAAACAACAATATTTTATGCAGGGTTGCTTTGTAAAACATTTTGTATTTTTCAAAGCGCATCGTCTCCCAAAGGAGCAGGAAGTTTTTCAATATAGAACAAAATCCCTTGGACTAAACCATCCAGGTATCTCAGCAGTTTCCCACTGGTTTTCATTTTCAAAAACAACTACTGGACTTCCCGTCCACCATAGCTCACGGCTCAACCGCCAGATCTTTTAAAAAAACCACTTTTCTCAAACGCACCCCTTTTTATTGAAAACAAAACACTAATTGCCATACCACACCAGACTCGTCCATTCCTGTGGACACATACTATTCGAATAGGTTTTCAAGCTCTGCGTAGAGGTGTACACTTTACCCACTAGTCCGGCTCTGCGATCTCATGGCCAATGAGATCCGAATCCGAATCTCTTTCTTTCCTCGCACGTCCTAACCTTAACGGTTATACCGGAAGGAGTCAGGCCACCGCCATGTCCAAACCGGACAAAACATTCCCCCTCCTTATCCTCTTGGTGCTCCCCAGCCTTCATAACCCTGGGGTTGGACCGTACGAGTTCAGATTGAGTGACTGCCCACACAGTCTCGAGTGGTTGTACTTATCATGAGTACATGTAGTGAAAGATGACAAACCGGTCCTTATACGAGGGATCAATCCTTCTGCTCACGCCTAAACCAGCTGAGCCATCACCTTAGGCCCTCCCCTAAACCAGGGAGTCCCTGATTATCCCACTCACAAGGTGATAAGTGAAAGGGAATTAGGCTTACACCTTTTCCTAATTGATTTTGGTGGTTGAATTTCCCAACACAAATAATTGGACTAACTAGTTTGCTCTAGATTATATGTTCTACAGGTGCCAAAGGTTCATCTACAACTATACTAAATCGACGGTCCGGAATACCGTAGATTATTCCGGACAGGAGAAGCTTTTTGGAAAATTAGGCCAAGCGCGGACCGTCCGGGCCCTTGCGGTGGACCGTCCGCGACACCTAAATGACCCTCGGACAGAACCAATGCAAAAACACATGTCTCTACTGCGGACCATCCGATGGAAGAGCAAACACCGTCCGAGACCAAGCGCGGACCGTCCAGGCTCAGGCACGGACCGTCCGGTAGGTGAGGAACCGAAAAACCCGAAGGTGACGGGTTCGGCCAAATGAATTATAGCGTCCTCGCGGACCGTCCGGGGTGCACGACCGGACCGTCCGCGACTGGCTTTATCTGACATCTGACAACACATTAAATGCAATATAGCCATTGATATAGCCGTTACTGCTGACCGTTGCGTTTTCAGCCGTTGATCTGCAGGGACGGACCGTCCGGACCAGGCAGGTGGACCGTCCGCGGTCGATAGAAAGGAGCAACGGCTAGGAAGTGGTTGGTGGCTATAAATACAACCCCAACCACCTCCATTCACTTCACCCAAGCATTCCAACCTTCAACATTCAATACAAGAGCTAGCAATCCATTCCAAGACACAATCAAAGCCTCCAATCTCTCCCAGTTCCACAATTGAGACAAGTGATCATTAGTGATTAGTGACTTGAGAGAGAGAGTGATCCGTGTGTTATTTGTTGCTCTTGTCGCTTGGCTTTTGCAATCGTGTTTTCTTCCTTCTCATTCTTATTCTCAAGGCACTTGTAATCAAAGCAAGAGACACTAAGTTTGTAGTTGTCCTTGTGGGGTCTAAGTGACCTGTTTGATTAAGGAGAAAGCTCACTCGGTCTAAGTGACCGTTTGAGAGAGGGAAAGGGTTGAAAGAGACCCGGTCTTTGTGACCACCTCAACGGGGAGTAGGTTTGCAAGAACCGAACCTCGGTAAAACAAATCATCGTGTCTCGCCCTTTATTTGCTCACGATTTGTTTTGCGCCCTCTCTCTCGGACTCGTTTATATTTCTAACGCTAACCCGGCTTGTAGTTGTGCTTAAGTTTATAAATTTCAGATTCGCCCTATTCACCCCCCTCTAGGCGACTTTCAATTGGTATCAGAGCCCGGTGCTTCATTAGAGCCTAACCGCTCGGAGTGATGTCGGGAGCATCCGCCAAGAGGGATCTCGGGACCGGCGACAAGTCCGCAAGCTCGGGAAGAACACACTCAAGGGAGTCCGCCCACAAGCACAAGGAGGAATCCTCTTCCTCCATTAAGTCCCATCGGATGGGTGACAAGATGAAGAAGATGAGAAAGGTGGTCTACTACGAGACTGACTCTTCGTCACCCTCCACCTCTGGTTCAGAATCGGCCTCCACTACTTCAAAGCGCCATGAGCGCAAGAAGTATAGTAAGATGCCCCTTCGCTATCCTCGCATTTCTAGACGCACTCCATTACTCTCCGTTCCATTAGGCAAACCACCTATGTTTGAAGGTGAAGATTATTCTATGTGGAGTGATAAAATGAGGCATCACCTAACCTCACTCCACAAAAGCATATGGGATATTGTTGAGTATGGAGTGCAGGTACCAAAGAAGGGAGACAAGGACTACGACTCGGAGGAGGTCGAACAAATTCAACACTTCAACTCCCAAGCCACAACTATACTCCTCGCCTCTCTAAGACGAGAGGAGTATAATAAGGTGCAATGGTTGAAAAGCGCAAAGGAGATTTGGGACGTGCTAAAGACCGCGCACGAAGGAGACGAGGTGACCAAGATCACCAAGCGGGAGACGATCGAGGGGGAGCTCGGTCGCTTCCAGCTTCGCCAAGGCGAGGAGCCACAAGATATGTACAACCGGCTCAAGACCTTGGTGAACCAAGTGCGCAACCTCGGGAGTAAGAAATGGTATGACCATGAGATGGTTAAAGTTATTCTTAGATCACTTGTTTTCCTTAACCCTACTCAAGTTCAATTAATTCATGGTAATCCTAGATATACACTAATGACTCCCAAGGAAGTAATTGGGAATTTTGTGAGCTTTGAATTGATGATCAAAGGCTCAAAGAAGATCAACGAGCTTGACGGCCCCTTCACGTCCGAAGCACAACCGGTCGCATTCAAAGCGACGGAGGAGAAGAAGGAGGAGTCTACATCAAGTAGACAACCAATCGACGCCTCAAAGCTCGACAATGAGGAGATGGCACTCATCATCAAGAGCTTCCGCCAAATCCTCAAGCAAAGGAGGGGGAAGGACTACAAATCCCGCTCCAAGAAAGTTTGCTACAAATGTGGTAAGCCCGGTCATTTCATTGCTAAATGTCCGTTATCTAGTGATAGTGACAGGGGCGACGACAAGAAGGGGAGAAGAAAGGAGAAGAAGAGATACTACAAGAAGAAGGGCGGCGATGCCCATGTTTGCCGGGAGTGGGACTTCGACGAGAGCTCCACCGACTCCTCCTCCGATGAGGATGCCTCAAACATCGCTGTCACCAAGGGACTTCTTTTTCCCAACGTCGGTCACAAATGCCTCATGGCCAAGGACGACAAAAAGAAGAAGGTAAAATCAAAATCCTCCACTAAGTATGAGACTTCTAGTGATGAAGATAATGCTAGTGATGAGGAGGATAATTTGCGTACCCTTTTTGCCAACCTCAACATGCAACAAAAGGAAAAATTAAATGAATTAATTAGTGCTATTCATGAGAAGGATGACCTTTTGGATTCCCAAGAGGACTTCCTAATTAAGGAAAACAAAAAGCATGTTAAGGTTAAAAATGCTTATGCTCTAGAAGTAGAAAAATGTGAGAAATTATCTAGTGAGCTAAGCACTTGCCATGACATTATCACCAACCTTAGAAATGAAAATGCTAGTTTAAGTGCTAAGGTTGATTCAAATGTTTGTGATGCTTCAATTCCCAATCTTAGAAATGATAATATTGATTTGCTTGCTAAGATTGAAGAATTGAATATCTCTCTTGCTAGCCTTAGAAATGAAAATGAAAAAATGATTGCTAAGGCTAAAGATTTTGATGTTTGCAATGTTACTATTTCTAACCTTAGAAGTGAAAATGATATATTACATGCTAAGGTTGTAGAATTAAAATCTTGCAAACCCTCTACATCTACCATTGAGCATACTTCCATTTGTACTAGATGTAGAGATATTAACATTGATGCTATTCATGATCATATGGCTTTATTTAAGAAACAAAATGATCACATATCTCAACTTAATGCTAAAATCAATGAGCATGACTTAGAAAATGAAAAGTTTAAATTTGCTAGAAGCATGCTCTATAGTGGGAGACGCCCTGGCATCAAGGATGGCATTGGCTTCCAAAAGGTAGACAATGTCAAACTTAATGCCCCTCCTAAAAGATTGTCTAATTTTGTAAAGGGCAAGACTCCCATGCCTCAGGATAACGAGGGTTACATTTTGTACCCTGCCGGTTATCCCGAGAGCAAAATTAGGAGAATTCACTCTAGGAAGTCTCACTCTAGCCCTAACCATGCTTTTATGTATAAGGGTGAGACATCTAGCTCTAGGCAATCAACCCGTGCTAAATTGCCTAAGAAGAAAACTCCTAGTGCATCAAATGAACATAGCATTTCATTTAAGACTTTTGATACATCCTATGTTTTAACTAACAAATCCGGCAAGGTAGTTGCCAAATATGTCGGGGACAAACACAAGGGATCAAAGACTTGTGTTTGGGTACCCAAAGTTCTTGTATCTAATGCCAAAGGACCCAAAACAGTTTGGGTACCTAAAACAAAGAACTAAACTTGTTTTGTAGGTTTATGCATCTGGAGGCTCAAGTTGGATCATTGATAGCGGGTGCACAAACCACATGACAGGGGAGAAGAAGATGTTCTCCTCCTATGAGAAAAACCACGATCCCCAAAGAACGATCACATTCGGGGATGGAAACCAAGGTTTGGTCAAAGGTTTGGGTAAAATTGCTATTTCACCTGACCATTCCATTTCCAATGTTTTTCTTGTAGATTCTTTAGACTACAATTTGCTTTCCGTTTCGCAATTATGTCAAATGGGCTACAACTGTCTTTTTACTGATGTAGGTGTCACTGTCTTTAGAAGAAGTGATGATTCAATAGGATTTAAGGGAGTGTTAGAGGGTCAGCTATACTTGGTAGATTTTGATAGAGCTGAACTCGACACTTGCTTAATTGCTAAGACTAACATGGGTTGGCTCTGGCACCGCCGACTAGCCCATGTTGGGATGAAGAATCTTCATAAGCTTCTAAAGGGAGAGCACATTTTAGGATTAACAAATGTTCATTTTGAGAAAGACAAGATTTGTATTGCATGCCAAGCAGGGAAGCAAGTTGATGTTCATCATCCACATAAGAACATCATGACGACTGACAGGCCACTGGAGCTCCTACACATGGACCTATTCGGCCCGATTGCTTACATAAGCATCGGCGGGAGTAAGTACTGTCTAGTTATAGTGGATGATTATTCTCACTTCACTTGGGTGTTCTTTTTGCAGGAAAAATCTCATACCCAAGAAACCTTAAAGGGATTCTTGAGACGGGCTCAAAACGAGTTCGGCTTAAGGATCAAGAAAATAAGAAGCGACAACGGGACGGAGTTCAAGAACTCTCAAATTGAAGGCTTCCTTGAGGAGGAGGGCATCAAGCATGAGTTCTCTTCTCTCTACACGCCACAACAAAATGGTGTAGTGGAGAGGAAGAATCGAACTCTATTGGACATGGCAAGAAACATGCTTGATGAGTACAAGACTTCGGATCGGTTTTGGGCCGAGGCGGTCAACACCGCTTGCTACGCCATCAACCGGTTGTATCTACACCGAATCCTCAAGAAGACATCATATGAACTCCTAACCGGTAAAAAGCCCAATATTTCATATTTTAGAGTCTTTGGTAGCAAATGCTTTATTCTTGTTAAAAGAGGTAGAAAATCTAAATTTGCTCCTAAGATAGTAGAAGGCTTTTTACTAGGTTATGATTCAAACATAAGGGCATACAGAGTCTTTAACAAGTCCTCAAGACTAGTTGAAGTTTCTTGTGACGTTGTGTTTGATGAGACTAACGGCTCTCAAGTAGAGCAAGTTGATCTTGATGAGATAGGTGATGAAGAGGCTCCATGCATCGCGCTAAGGAACATGTCCATTAGGGATGTGTGTCCTAAGGAATCCGAAGAGCCTCCAAATGCACAAGATCAACCATCCTCCTCCACGCAAGTATCTCCACCAACTCAAAATGAGGATGAGGCTCAAGTTGATGAAGGAGAAGATCAACAAAATGAGCCACCTCAAGATGACGACAATGATCAAGGGGAGATGCAAAGGATCAAGACAAGGAGGATGAAGAACCAAGACCGCCACACCCAAGAGTCCACCAAGCAATCCAACGAGATCACCCCGTCGACACCATCCTCGGCGACATTCATAAGGGGGTAACCACTAGATCTCGTGTTGCACATTTTTGTGAGCATTACTCTTTTGTTTCCTCTATTGAGCCACATAGGGTAGAGGAAGCACTACAAGATTCGGATTGGGTGGTGGCAATGCAAGAGGAGCTCAACAACTTCACTAGGAATGAGGTATGGCATTTGGTTCCACGTCCTAATCAAAATGTTGTAGGAACCAAATGGGTGTTCCGCAACAAGCAAGACGAGCAAGGTGTGGTGACAAGGAACAAATCCCGACTTGTGGCCAAGGGGTATTCACAAGTTGAAGGTTTGGATTTCGGTGAAACCTATGCACCCGTAGCTAGGCTTGAGTCAATTCGTATATTATTGGCCTATGCTACTTACCATGGCTTCAAGCTTTACCAAATGGACGTGAAAAGTGCCTTCCTCAATGGACCAATCAAAGAAGAGGTCTATGTTGAGCAACCTCCCGGCTTTGAAGATAGTGAGTACCCTAACTATGTTTACAAACTCTCTAAGGCGCTTTATGGGCTCAAGCAAGCCCCGAGAGCATGGTATGAATGCCTAAGAGATTTTCTTATCACTAATGGCTTCAAAGTTGGAAAAGCCGATCCTACTGTATTTACTAAAACTCTTGACAATGATTTGTTTGTGTGCCAAATTTATGTTGATGATATTATATTTGGGTCTACTAACGAATCTACATGTGAAGAATTTAGTAGGATCATGACACAGAAATTCGAGATGTCAATGATGGGGGAGTTGAAGTACTTCTTAGGATTTCAAGTGAAGCAACTCCAAGAGGGCACCTTCATTAGCCAAACAAAGTACATTCAAGACATTCTAAACAAGTTTGGAATGAAGGATGCCAAGCCCATCAAGACACCCATGGGAACCAATGGCCATCTCGACCTCGACACGGGAGGTAAATCCGTAGATCAAAAGGTATACCGGTCGATGATAGGCTCTTTACTCTATTTATGTGCATCTCGACCGGATATTATGCTTTCCGTATGCATGTGTGCAAGATTCCAAGCCGACCCTAAGGAAGCTCACCTTACGGCCGTAAAACGAATCTTGAGATATTTAGTTTATACTCCTAAGTTTGGGCTTTGGTACCCTCGGGGATCCACATTTGATTTAATTGGTTATTCGGATGCCGATTGGGCGGGGTGTAAAATTAATAGAAAGAGCACATCGGGGACTTGCCAGTTCTTGGGAAGATCCCTGGTGTCTTGGGCTTCAAAGAAGCAAAATTCCGTCGCTCTTTCTACTGCCGAAGCCGAGTATATTGCCGCAGGGCATTGTTGCGCGCAATTGCTTTGGATGAGGCAAACCCTTAGGGACTATGGTTACAAATTAACCAAAGTTCCTCTTCTATGTGATAATGAGAGTGCAATCCGCATGGCGGATAATCCCGTTGAACATAGCCGCACTAAACACATAGTCATTCGGTATCATTTTCTAAGGGATCACCAACAAAAGGGGGATATCGAGATTGCATATATTAACACCAAGGAACAATTAGCCAATATCTTTACCAAGCCACTAGATGAACAAACCTTTAACAAACTTAGGCATGAGCTAAATATTCTTGATTCTAGGAATTTCTTTTGATGTTTTGCACACATAGCTCATTATTATACCTTTGATCATATCTCTTTCATGTGCTATGACTAATGTGGTTTCAAGTATATTTCAAACCAAGTCATAGGTGTATTGAAAGGGAATTGGAGTCTTCGGCAAGGCAAAGGCTTCCACTCCACTCTATAACTCATCCTTCGCCGTCGCTCCGAGCAACTCTCCGTCTTTGGTATAATCTTCACTCATGCTTTATTTGCCGAAGGGGAGAAAGTAGTTTTACAAGGGTTCTAATGATTCCGTTTTTTGCGATTTATGCCAAAGGGGGAGAGAGCATGAGCCCAAAGCAAAAGGACCGCACCACCACCAATTTCAAAAATTTTAGTCTTTCAATTTGGTTTTAAAGAAGTATTTTCAAATTGGTATCTTATTTGTGATATAATTTCAAATTGGTATACCCTCTTCAAAATTAACATCAAAACCCTCTTGAACACTAAGAGGAGGATTTCATTAAGGGGGAGTTTTGTTTAGTAAAAGGAAAAGCATTTGAAACAGAGGGAGAAAATTTCAAATCTTGTAAATGCTTCTCAAGAATCTTATTCATTTACCTTTGACTCTTTGCAAAAGACTTTGAAAGGAATTTCCAAAACCTTTGCAAAAACAAAACATGTGGTGCAAGCGTGGTCCAAAATGTTAAATAAGAAAGAAAATCAATCCTTTCATATCTTATGAAAATATTGGTTTCAATTCTAAGTAACCTTTTGCACTTACAATTATGCAAACTAGTTCAATTATGCACTTCTATATTTGCTTTGGTTTGTGTCGGCATCAATCACCAAAAAGGGGGAGATTGAAAGGGAATTAGGCTTACACCTTTTCCTAATTGATTTTGGTGGTTGAATTGCCCAACACAAATAATTGGACTAACTAGTTTGCTCTAGATTATATGTTCTACAGGTGCCAAAGGTTCATCTACAACTATACTAAATCGACGGTCCGGAATACCGTAGATTATTCCGGACAGGAGAAGCTTTTTGGAAAATCAGGCCAAGCGCGGACCGTCCGGGCCCTTGCGGCGGACCGTTCGCGACACCTAAATGACCCTCGAACAGAACCAATGCAAAAACACATGTCTCTACTGCGGACCGTCCGATGGAAGAGCAAACACTGTCCGAGACCACGCGCGGACCGTCCGGGCTCAGGCGCGGACCGTCCGGTAGGTGAGGAACCGAAAATCCCGAAGGTGACGGGTTCGACCAAATGAATTATAGCGTCCTCGCGGACCGTCCGGGGTGCACGACCGGACCGTCCGCGACTGGCTTTATCTGACATCTGACGACGCATTAAATGCAATATAGCCGTTGATATAGCAGTTACTACTGTCCGTTGCATTTTCAGCCGTTGATCTGCAGGGGCGGACCGTCCGGACCAGGCAGGCGGACCGTCCGCGGTCGACAGAAAGGAGCAACGGCTAGGAAGTGGTTGGTGGCTATAAATACAACCCCAACCACCTCCATTCACTTCACCCAAGCATTCCAACCTTCAACATTCAATACAAGAGCTAGCAATCCATTCCAAGACACAATCAAAGCCTCCAATCTCTCCAAGTTCCACAATTGAGACAAGTGATCATTAGTGATTAGTGACTTGAGAGAGAGAGTGATCCGTGTGTTATTTGTCGCTCTTGTCGCTTGGCTTTTGCAATCGTGTTTTCTTCCTTCTCATTCTTATTCTCAAGGCACTTGTAATCAAAGCAAGAGACACTAAGTTTGTAGTGGTCCTTGTGGGGTCTAAGTGACCCGTTTGATTAAGGAGAAAGCTCACTCGGTCTAAGTGACCGTTTGAGAGAGGGAAAGGGTTGAAAGAGACCCGGTCTTTGTGACCACCTCAATGGGGAGTAGGTTTGCAAGAACCGAACCTCGGTAAAACAAATCATCGTGTCTCGCCCTTTATTTGCTCATGATTTGTTTTGCGCCCTCTCTCTCGGACTCGTTTATATTTCTAACGCTAACCCGACTTGTAGTTGTGCTTAAGTTTATAAATTTCAGATTCGCCCTATTCACCCCCCCTCTAGGCGACTTTCAATAAGGGTGAAAACCCTTCATCATACACATTTTGAAAAGCATTTTCTTTTGAAAACTCACACCTTTTCTCAAATCATTTGTAACAAATATATCAAGGATTGATTGCGGCAAGCGGCTTGGGTGGCCATAATAACTTGTCTCAAAATCATATCATGCATAAAATAATAGGCTGAGGGTTGTGGTTGAAAAATCATAGGTAATTTATGCATCAAAGGGATCTAGTGAGCTTGCCGTGCTTATCCGGCGAAGGGGGAAGGAGAGCTCGTGGAACTGGCTTCTGGCTCCACCGCCTGGCGTAGACTTGCAGATCTGGCCTCCACGAGACGGCACAAACGCTCCGATAACTATGCAATATGAACAAGCAAACATACAAACCAGCAAGTATACCAATAAATATTTAGTATAGTGGTCAGAATAGCGATATATGGATGGGTAGAGTTTTGAGTAGAATCTGTGTCATGTGGTGTTGTGATATTACTGGTGGTGGAGTGAAGGTGCTTACAGGGAGGGTGGACTGGAGGCGAAGCGACACTATGCGTGTAGCCAGTAGAGCAGAGTAACTGAGTGGGTGGGGTGTTTGCCTTGGCAGAGGGTGTTGAGTGTGTGTGGAGAGGGAGAGGGTAGCTGGGTGTATTTATAGCTGAGTGTATGTGGTGTAGCACAGTGAAGTTCACTGTTGGTGAGAATAGTGACGAATGAATCGTCTGACTTAGTATGAACAGGAGAGTTATAGGTAGAATATGGGACAAGAGTATTTTGGGAGTTTTCTGGAATATGGACCAGGCTTAAGGGATGGCATGGTTGGATAGGGAATAGTTTGATAAGAATTTAGAAACAAGAATTATTGGAATCTGAGTTTGAAGCCTGGTTCAAAGGAATCTCAAAGTTAAGCATGCTCAACTTGGAGAAACCTAGGATGGGTGACCAGATGGGAGGTTCCCTACTGGAAGGAAAATCACAGTCACCGGAGTTCGTATGACTGGAATATAGGTTTGGCTGGTCTTAGGTGGACTGGACAGCATGATGGATGAGTAGTTGAAATTTGGGGTGATCGGATGATCGATGAATAGTAACGATAAATAGTAATGGTGAATAGTAATGGTGAATAGAGATGGTGAATAGTCGTATGAACGAACGATGAACGATGAATAGTGACGATGAACGAACGATGAATAGGAACTATGAACGAACGGGCGAACGATCGAATGATCGGATGAACGAACGATCGGAATTTCGGCAGCATAACGGCAGGACAAAGATTATCTGGAAGAACGATGAATAGGGACTATGAACGAACGATGAACGATGAATAGGAACTATGAACGAACGATGAACGATCGAATGATCGAACGAACGAACGATCGGAATTTCGGCAGCATAACGACAGGAAAAAATTATTTGGACGAACGAACAGACGAACGATCGAACGAACGGACGAACGAACCATGAATGATCGAACGATCGCACAAACGAACGAACAAACTAAGAACAGGGGGACGAACGATCGAAGAACAACCAAACGATCCTTGTGCTAGTGTGTGCTTGTGTGGAACATGGAGTGGGTGTGTGTGGGGGGGGAAGAGAGTTGCCATGAAATGGCTTGGGGTGGGATGAGAGGAGGCCCTTGCCCCTCTATTTATAGCCATTGTGGGGGATTAGGAGGAGGGATGAGAGGATTAGTGGGAGGATGAGAGGATTAGTAGGAGATTAGCATGTATTTGTCTTGTATAAGTGAGATTAGCTTGTAGAGCTCACCGTATGACACCGGAGGCATACGTATACGTATGAGCATGAGGAAAGTTATGAAGAAAATATTTGTAGGGACTTGAAAAATGATTCTGAAGGTATTTCTCAAGAGGAAAATATCTGGAGATATATTGGTGGAATATTTGGGGCAGTATTTCTGGAAAGAACTTGAAGGGGATCACTAGGGAAATATCTGGGCAGTATTTCTGGAAACCATTTGAGGGGGATCACTAGGGAAATATTTGTAGGATATTTTAAGGAGGATTTTGGAGAGAATATAGACCACTATATTTTATTTGTTGATATCAACTTGCAAACAAACATTTTGAAATGAAATTTGAAATTCATTTTGAATTTAGAGCGAGTTTGAGAAAATTTCAAGATTTGAATTTTTGGGATGCTACAGTGGCCAACCCGGATACAGTGGGGAAGCTTCAGCTTAAGTGGGAAGGTCCCTTCTTGGTGATATCTTCGTCAAGACCTGGATCATACAGGTTGAAAGACTTGGATGGCAATGACATTCCAAGGTCTTGGAATGCGGATGAGCTTCAGAGATATTATGGGTAAACTATGTAATTTTCTTATTTTTCCCTATGGCACCCTTTTCCTTTCAGGAGGGGAGAAATGTTTTTAATGGGGCCATAGGTTGTAATTTTCTTTTTTTTATGCAACCCTGTGCAGTACAAGGGCCAAATTCCCCCACATGTAAAATGTAAAATCTGGGATTACACCATCGAGTGTAAAAAAGTATGAAGAAGTTCCAAAGTCATCTCTAAGGGGATGCAGAGCTAAGATGCCAACTAAGTAAAAGGTGAAGAAGCTCCAAAGTTGTTCCTAAGGGGATGCAGAGCTTAAATGCCACCTAAGTCAAAGGTGAAGAAGCTCCAAAGTCGTTCCTAAGGGGATGCAGAGCTTAGCTCCAAAGTCGTTCCTAAGGGAATTCAGAGCTGAAATACCACCTAAGTAAAAGGTGAAGACCAATGTCGTTCCTAAGGGGATGTAGAGTCTGGGTGTGTATTCGTGTGAATTTTTTTATCTTCGGCATACATTTGCACACTTCATCACATCATCTTTTGCATTCATACAACCATACATTAGGCATTCGTAGGTTCATCATCATCACATAAAGCATGAAGCATTAACAGGAAAAGCGGGGATTCCTGCTTTCAATGAGAAAACACTTTGTTATATACAAAGATGCTTCGTCTCAAAGGAAACTTCGTTGTATACGAAAGATGCTTTGATGTGAACGAAAAGAAGGGAAGGTGTTTTTCGCCTTCGGCTCAAAAAGCTACAAGTGTTGGTTTCGTCCACAACAAAGCAGATGATATATAAACGAAAGGTAAATAGCATTACAAAGCATTTACAAACATTTACAATAATTTGTTCACTTTCAGTTACAACTCTTTGTCAAATAATACACTCTCTTGTACAAAGAATTTCTAAGTGTTTCTACATATGTTAGTAAAAGGAGTTTCTAAGGCCTTCAGCGCTTCGAAGCTAGCTTCGGCTCATTGACCTTCGACACCATCACCCTGAAAAAGGACAAAAGCAAGGGTAATGGGGAACATGGTAAGGGAAAATATAAAATAAAAGCCTAATGGTAAAGAGATTTTCTATACTTTGTTGAGTAGGTTTCGAGCTTTGTCTCCAGCCAGCTCGTAGCCGCCCTTCACCCAGATTTGAGTGATAAATCTGTTACCTATACTTCGGGCTTCGGACGGAATATCAACTAGCTAAGACGGTGACAGGTCGCAGTTTGGCCAGTTGACGGCCCTCACGTGATTGCATCCGACCTTCATGAAAGCTGCAGCTGTGCCACGAGAAGCCACCAGTGCACAGAAATCTCCGTGCTTAGTTATGACTTCATCGAGGGCATCAACTTCTTTTTCAATATGCTCAAGGACTCCGGGAATATCTGAAAGGGCAATGTGCCCTTGGGCCATTTCTAAGTATTTTGGTGATTAAGTGCCCAACACAAATGGTTTAAGTGTTAATTTGTGCCAAAGACTCAAGAAGTGAAAATCAAGGTACAAGGTATGATTCTAGACTTAGTACATTGGTTTTTGTGTACTAAAATATTTGTCTAAGTGCTAGAATCAGAGAAAATACAAAAGGAAAAAGACTTGGCTGGAGCTGCCAAGACTCTGCGCAGTCTGGGTGCACCGGACAGTGTCCGGTGCGCCAGGCTGGAGTCTAGTCAACTGGCCGCTCTCGGGAATTCGGCGGCGGCGTATGGCTAAAATTCACAGGACTGTCCGGTGGTGCACCAGACTGTCCGGTGAGCCAACGGTCGGCCGCACAATCCGCGCGTGACGCGTGGCCAAGCCAACGGTCTGATGGGGGCACCGGATTGTCCGGTGTGCACCGGACAGTGTCCGGTGCGCCAACGGCTCCAAATCTTTAACGGTCGACTGCGCCAATTTAGGAAAGCAATCTGCACCGGACACTGAACAGTGCCTGTCCGGTGGCACACCGGACTGTCCGGTGCGCCACCTGACAGAAGGCAAGAATTGCCTTCCTGGATTGCTCTCAACGGCTCCTAGCTGCCTTAGGGCTATAAAAGGGACCCCTAGGCGCATGGAGGAGATATACAAGCATTCTTTGATCATCTCTAAGCACCAAGACTTCACTCTAGCGCATTTGATTCTTTGTGATAGCAATTTGAGCTCCTCTTGAGTTGAGAACTCTGTGTGTGAACTTAGAGCTCAAGTTGTGACTAGTGTGCGTGTTTGTGCTGTTGCATTTGAGTCTTGTGTGTGTTGCTTTTCCCTTCCTTACATCTGTGCTTCTTTGTGATCATTATTTGTAAGGGCGAGAGGCTCCAAGTTGTGGAGATTCCTCGCAAACGGGATATAGTGAAAGAAAGAAAAACACCGTGGTATTCAAGTGGATCTTTGGATCACTTGAAAGGGGTTGAGTGCAACCCTCGTCCATTGGGACGCCACAACGTGGAGTAGGCAAGTGTTGTACTTGGCCGAACCACGGGATAAACCATCGTGTCTCTTGTGCTTGTTCTCGCTGTGATTGTTGTGTTTCACAAGAGCTCGGTCCCTAGCCACTTGATTTCATTTTGCTAACACCTAATCAAGTTTTGTGGCTTTAAGTCTTAAGTTTTTACAGGATCACCTATTCACCCCCCCCTCTAGGTGCTCTCAATTGGTATCAGAGCCGTTCTCTTCACGAAAGGGACTAATCGCCCGAAGGGATGGATCCTAAGGGAAAGGGGATGGTGATCAACGACAAGGAGAAGGAGTCCTTCATCAATGAGCCAAAAGATGACAAGCCCACTGACTCAGGCTCAAGTCATAAGAAGAAGGATGGGAAGAAGAAGAGGCGCATCAAGAAGATAGTCTACTACGACAGTGACGAGTCCTCTTCTTCCCAAAGAGACGACGACGATAAAAAGAAAACGGTCAACTCAAACTTTTCTTTTGATTATTCTCGTATTCCGCAAAATTCCAAAGCTCATTTGCTTTTCATTCCTCTTGGTAAACCTCCACACTTTGATGGAGAGGACTATGGATTTTGGAGTCACAAAATGCGTAGCCACTTGTTCTCTCTTCATCCAAGTATATGGGAGATAGTAGAAAATGGAATGCAATTTGATAGTACGGATAATCCCATGTTTATCAATGAAAAAATTCACAAAAATGCACAAGCTACCACTGTTCTTTTAGCATCTTTGTGCAGGGAAGAGTATCATAAGGTGGGCGGCTTGGATAATGCCAAGCAAATTTGGGACACCCTCAAGATCTCACATGAGGGGAACGACGCCACCATGATCACCAAGATGGAGTTGGTGGAAGGCGAACTAGGAAGGTTCGCAATGATCAGGGGGAGGAGCCAACCCAAACATACAACAGGCTCAAGACCCTGGTCAACAAAATAAGGAGCTATGGAAGCACGAGATGGACGGACCACGACATCGTCCGGCTTATGCTAAGGTCCTTCACTGTCCTTGATCCTCATCTTGTAAACTCTATTCGTGAAAGTCCTAGGTACACCAAGATGACGCCCGAGGAAATACTCGGAAAGTTTGTAAGCGGGCGAATGATGATCAAGGAGGCAAGATATGTTGATGAGGCGTTGAATGGCCCAATGCCGATCCACGAGCCTCAAACCGTTGCTCTCAAAGCAACAAGCAGCAGGGAGGGGCTACCTAGCAAGGTGGCGCAAGTTGAGGCGGCCGGGCTAAATGAGGATGAAATGGCCCTCATCATCAAGCGCTTCAAGACGGCGCTCAAAGGTCGCAAGGAGCATCCCAACAAGAGCAAGACGAAGGGAAAGCGCTCCTGCTTCAAGTGTGGTAAGATTGGTCACTTTATTGCTAACTGCCCCAATAATGATAGTGACCAGGAACAAGGAAAGAATGGGAAGAGAGAGAACAAGAAGGTTTACAAGAAGGCTAAGGGCAAGGCACACCTTGGAAAAGAGTGGGACTCGGATTGTTCTTCGTCCGACTCCGACGACGAAGGACTCGCCGCCACGGCCTTCAACAAATCGTCTCTCTTCCCCAACGAGCATCACACCTGCCTCATGGCAAAAGAAAAGAAGGTAAGCACTCGAAATACTATTACATATGCTTCCTCAAGTGATGAAGAATCTAGTGATGATGAAGTAGACTATGCAAGTTTATTCAAAGGTTTAGATATAACTAAAATTGATAAGATCAATGAATTAATTGATGCTTTGAATGAGAAGAATAGACTTTTAGAAAAGCAAGAAGATCTTTTATATGAAGAGCATGATAAATTTGTAAGTGTGCAAAAGTCTCTTGCTTTAGAAGTTAAAAGGAATGAAATGCTTTCTTGTGAATTATCTACTTGTCATGAGTCTATTTCTAGTCTAAAGAGTGTCAATGATGACTTAAATGCTAAGTTAGAAGTAGCAAATAAATCTAGCTCATGTATTGAACATGTAGTAATTTGTAATAGGTGTAAAGATTTTAATGTTGATGCATGTGTTGAGCACCTTACTTCTATTGCAAAATTAAATGGTGAAGTGGCTAGTCTTAATGCCCAACTTAAGACTAGCAAGAATGACTTTGATAAACTAAAATTTGCAAGGGATGCCTACACTATTGGTAGACACCCCTCAATTAAGGATGGGCTTGGCTTTAAGAGGGAAGCCAAGAACTTAACAAGTCAAGGGGCTCCCATTTTCAACAAGGAAAAAGGGAAGGCTCCTATGACGAGTAATAGTCAAAAGAACCATGCTTTCATGTACCATGATAGGAAATATTCTAGAAATGCTCATTATAATAGGAGTTATAATGTTTTTGACTCACATGCCATGATTGCTTCAAGTTCTTCCTTTGTGCATGATAGAGATATGCCTAAGAAAAATATTATTCATCATAGGAGAAACTTTGTGTCTCATGCTCCTAGGAAAGTGTGTAATGGACCTACCACTGTCTTTCATGCTTGCAATGCTAAATTTGTTCTCTCATGCATAAATGAAAAGGTGATTGCTAAAAAGGTGGGGGCCAAATGCAAGGGAGACAAGACTTGCATTTGGGTCCCTAAGGCTATTGTAACTAACCTTGTAGGACCCAACAAGAGTTGGGTACCTAAAACCCAAGCCAATTTGCCTTGTAGGTTTATGCATCCGGGGGCTCAAGCTGGATTATCGATAGCGGATGCACAAACCACATGACGGGGGAGAAGATGTTCACCTCCTACGTCAAGAACAAAGATTCCCAAGATTCAATCATATTCGGTGACGGGAATCAAGGCAAGGTTAAAGGACTAGGAAAGATAGCTATTTCATCCGAGCATTCCATATCTAATGTGTTTCTAGTAGAATCGCTCGGGTATAACTTGTTGTCCATTAGTCAATTATGTAATATGGGTTACAATTGCTTATTTACAAATGTAGATGTGTCTGTCTTTAGAAGGAGTGACGGTTCATTAGCTTTTAAGGGTGTACTAGATGGAAAACTCTATTTAGTTGATTTTTCGAAGGAGGAGGCCGATCTAGATGCATGCTTAATCGCTAAGACTAGCATGGGCTGGCTGTGGCATCGCCGTCTAGCACGTGTGGGGATGAAGAACCTTCACAAACTTCTAAAGGGAGAACATGTGTTAGGTCTAACAAATGTAACTTTCGAAAAAGATATACCTTGTGCATCTTGTCAAGCAGGTAAACAAGTGGGAAGTGCTCATCACAACAAGAATGTGATGACCACATCAAGACCTCTCGAGCTACTTCATATGGATCTCTTCGGACTCGTCGCCTACCTCAGCATCGGGGGAAGTAAGTATGGTCTTGTTATAGTTGATGATTTTTCCCGCTTCACTTGCGTATTCTTTTTGCAGGATAAATCAGAAACCCAAGGGACCCTCAAGCGCTTCCTAAGGAGAGCTCAAAATGAATTTGAGCTCAAGGTGAAGAAGATAAGGAGCGACAACGGGTCCGAGTTCAAGAACCTTCAAGTGGAAGAGTACCTTGAGGAGGAAGGAATCAAGCACGAGTTCTCTGCCCCCTACACACCATAGCAAAACGGTGTAGTAGAGAGGAAGAATAGGATGCTCATAGACATGGCGAGGACGATGCTTGGAGAGTTCAAGATGCCCGAGCGGTTTTGGTCGGAAGCCGTGAACACGGCTTGCCACGCCATAAACCGGGTCTACCTTCATCGCCTCCTCAAGAAGACGTCGTACGAACTCCTAACCGGTAACAAACCCAATGTTTCATATTTTCGTGTATTTGGGAGTAAATGCTACATTCTAGTGAAGAAAGGTAGGAATTCTAAATTTGCTCCCAAAGCTGTAGAAGGGTTTTTGTTAGGTTATGACTCAAATACAAAGGTGTATAGAGTCTTCAACAAATCATCAGGTTTGGTTGAAGTCTCTAGCGACGTTGTATTTGATGAGACTAATGGCTCTCCAAGAGAGCAAGTTGATCTTGATGATGTAGATGAAGAAGATGTTCCAACGGCCGCAATACGCACCATGGCGATTGGAGATGTGCGACCACAGGAACAAAAGGAGCAAGATCAACCTTCTTCCTCAACAATGGTGCATTCCCCAACTCAAGATGATGAACAAGTTCATCAAGAAGAGGCGTGTGATCAAGGGGGAGCACAAGATGATCATGTTATGGAGAAAGAAGCACCACAGGCCCCTCCAACTCAAGTCCGAGCGACGATTCAAAGGAATCATCCCGTCGACCAGATATTGGGTGATATAAGCAAGGGAGTAACTACTCGCTCTATATTAGTTAATTTTTGTGAGCATTACTCTTTTGTCTCTTCTATTGAACCTTTCAGGGTAGAAGAGGCCTTGCTAGATCCGGACTGGGTGTTGGCCATGCAGGAAGAGCTCAATAACTTCAAGCGAAATGAAGTTTGGACCCTGGTGCCTTGTCCGAAGCAAAACGTTGTGGGAACCAAGTGGGTGTTCCGGAACAAGCAAGACGAACACAGAGTGGTGACAAGGAACAAGGCTAGACTTGTGGCAAAAGGTTATGCCCAAGTCACAGGTTTGGACTTTGAGGAGACCTTTGCTCCTGTGGCTAGGCTAGAGCCTATTCATATTTTGTTAGCCTATGCCGCTCACCATTCTTTCAGGTTGTTCCAAATGGATGTGAAGAGCGCTTTCCTCAATGGGCCAATCAAGGAGGAGGTGTACATGGAGCAACCCCCTGGCTTTGAGGATGAACGGTACCCCGACCACGTGTGTAAGCTCTCTAAGGCGCTCTATGGACTTAAGCAAGCCCCAAGAGCATTGTATGAATGCCTTAAAGACTTTCTAATTGCTAATGCTTTCAAGGTTGGGAAAGCCGATCCAACTTTATTCACTAAGACGTGTGATGGTGACTTATTTGTGTGCCAAATTTATGTCGATGACATAATATTTGGTTCTACTAACCAAAAGTCTTGTGAAGAGTTTAGCAGGGTGATGACTCAAAAATTCGAGATGTCGATGATGGGCGAGTTGAACTACTTCCTTGGGTTCCAAGTGAAGCAACTCAAGGACGGCACCTTCATCTCCCAAACGAAGTACACGCAAGACTTGCTCAAGCGGTTCGGGATGAAGGACGCCAAGCCCGCAAAGACTCCAATGGGAACCGACGGACATGTCGACCTCAACAAAGGAGGTAAGTCCATTGATCAAAAGGCATACCGGTCTATGATAGGTTCCTTGCTTTACTTATGTGCTAGTAGACCGGATATTATGCTAAGCGTATGCATGTGTGCTAGATTTCAATCCGACCCAAGGGAGTGTCACCTTGTGGCTGTTAAGCGAATTCTTAGATATTTAGTTGCTACGCCTTGCTTCGGGATCTGGTATCCAAAGGGGTTAACCTTTGACTTAATTGGATATTCAGACTCCGATTATGCTGGATGCAAGGTTGATAGGAAGAGTACATCAGGGACGTGCCAATTCTTAGGAAGGTCCCTGGTGTCCTGGAGTTCTAAGAAACAAACTTCCGTTGCCCTATCCACCGCTGAGGCCGAGTACGTTGCCGCAGGACAGTGTTGCACGCAACTACTTTGGATGAGGCAAACCCTTCGGGACTTTGGCTACAATCTGAGCAAAGTCCCACTCCTATGTGATAATGAGAGTGCAATCCGCATGGCGGACAATCCTGTTGAACACAGCCACACTAAGCACATAGACATCATGCATCACTTTTTGAGAGACCACCAGCAAAAGGGAGATATCGAAGTGTTCTATATTAGCACCGAGAACCAGCTAGTCAATATCTTTACCAAGCCTTTAGATGATAAAACCTCTTGCAGGCTGCGTAGTGAGCTAAATGTCTTAGATTCACGTAACTTGGATTGATCTATAGCATACATGTGTTTATGCCCTTGATCATGTTCTTTTATGCATATTGTTGCTTATTTATGGTGCTCAAGTTGTACACATGATCCCCGGACCTCACAAGTCCATTTGCAAGTGATGCACTTATTTAGGGGGAGGCATGCTACAACTTGACACTTTGAGACTAATCTTGTGTATGAGTTTACTTGTGTTAGTCTCAAAAGTGGATTGAAAGGGAAAGGTGGACTTGGACCATGAAAGACTTCCACTGCACTCTGATGAGAGGGTAATTTACTCCAAGTTCATCTCCATACTCTTATTGCCTTTTTGCTCTTAATTGACAATTTTGGTGAGGCAATGAGGTTAAAGGGCCAAAAATGAACTCGTTTTGGTGCTTAATGCCAAAGGGGGAGAAATTAAGGCCAAAGCAAGAAATGGATCAACTACCACTTGAGAGAATTTTGAAAATAGTAGAGTTAGAGTCATTGTTTTGTCAAAATTCTCTTATTGTCTCTTTTTGTCAAAAGTTGGTCTCTTGTGGGGAGAATGGTTGATTATGGGAAAAAGGGGGAGTTTTTTAATCTTTGATCAATTTCTCTTAGAATATCTCTCTTTATGTCTCAACAAGTGTGTTTGACTTAGAGATAGCAAATTGAGTTTGATTTGCAAAAACAAACCAAGTGGTGGCAAAGAATGATCCAAATATGCCAAATTTGAATAAAAAACAATTCTTGTTCTCATTTGCATTGATGTTGCACTTCTATGTGTTGCTTTTTGTTGTGTTGGCATAAATCACCAAAAAGGGGGACATTGAAAGGGAAATGTGCCCTTGGGCCATTTCTAAGTATTTTGGTGATTAAGTGCCCAACACAAATGGTTTAAGTTTTAATTTGTGCCAAAGACTCAAGAAGTGAAAATCAAGGTACAAGGTAGGATTCTAGACTTAGTACATTGGTTTTTGTGTACTAACATATTTGTCTAAGTGCTAGAATCAGAGAAAATACAAAAGGAAAAAGACTTGGCTGGAGCTGCCAAGACTCTGCGCAGTCTGGGTGCACCGGACAGTGTCCGGTGGTGCACCGAACCGTGTCCGGTGCGCAAGGCTGGAGTCTGGTCAACTGGCCGCTCTCAGGAATTCGTCGGTGGCGTACGGCTAAAATTCACCGGACTGTCCGGTGAGCCAACGGTCGGCCGAGCCAACGGTCGGCCGCGCAATCCGCGCATGACGCGTGGCCGAGCCAACGGTCTGATGGGGGCACCGGACTGTCCGGTGTGCACCGGACAGTGTCCGGTGCGCTAACGGCTCCAAATCTTCAACGGTCGGCTGCGCCAATTTAGGAAAGCAATCTGCACCGGACACTGAACAGTGCCTGTCCGGTGGCACACCGGACTGTCCGGTGCGCCACCCGACAGAAGGCAAGAATTGCCTTCCTGGATTGCTCTCAACGGCTCCTAGCTGCCTTAGGGCTATAAAAGGGACCCCTAGGCGCATGGAGGAGATATACAAGCATTCTTTGATCATCTCTAAGCACCAAGACTTGACTCTAGCACATTTGATTCTTTGTGATAACAATTTGAGCTCCTCTTGAGTTGAGAACTCCGTGTGTGAACTTAGAGCTCAAGTTGTGACTAGTGTGCGTGTTTGTGCTGTTGCCTTTGAGTCTTGTGTGTGTTGCTTTTCCCTTCCTTACATCCGTGCTTCTTTGTGATCATTATTTGTAAGGGCGAGAGGCTCCAAGTTGTGGAGATTCCTCGCAAACGGGATATAGTGAAAGAAAGAAAAACACCGTGGTATTCAAGTGGTTCTTTGGATCACTTGAAAGGGTTGAGTGCAACCCTCGTCCATTGGGACGCCACAACGTGGAGTAGGCAAGTGTTGTACTTGGCCGAACCACGGGATAAACCATCGTGTCTCTTGTGCTTGTTCTCACTGTGATTATTGTGTTTCACAAGAGCTCGGTCCCTAGCCACTTGATTTCATTTTGCTAACACCTAATCAAGTTTTGTGGCTTTAAGTCATAAGTTTTTACAGGATCACCTATTCACCCCCCTCTAGGTGCTCTCAAAATCTTCGGCATAAGGGGTAACTTCTTTAGATGCGGCTACGACAGAATTGAATATCCCCTTCAACCGGGTAATGCATTGAGTGGCAAAGCCGAAGCATCTATCCCAAAGATTTGTGATTATCTCGCTCGGTTTAATGTTCTTTTCAACTTCTGCTTCAACTCTTGCATTCAATGCTTTGGACTCGCGGTTGAAGCACTCCGATTTCTTTTCCAAAGTTGTTCGAGCTTCGTCCAGCTCTTTGCTCAATTTTTCATTCTGAGATTGCGTTTCGACGAGTAGATCTTCGGCTCAGTACATCAAACTGTCTTTTTCTTTCAAGGAATCTTCGAGCTTTTTGATTTTATCTTCAAAGCCTTCGATAACGATTTCATTTTTTCTGTCCTCGACAACCTGCTGCATCTTCAAGGCCTTGCTCAGCAGCAGACTCTGAAAAACAAATCAAAGTTAGAATACCCAAATCACCACAAAGGTACTAATAGGGAGCTGTAGAGAAGCCTTACTTTGAAGTTTGAGTAGAACAAGCTGTCGATAATGTGTTGCCGCCTATAGCAACTGATGTCTGTTTCCAGCTTCGGAAATCCAACACTCTTGGATAAGGTGCTTATGATTTTCGCCCCGGCGCGGTCACGAATGCATCCCAAAATCTCTTCGTCGACCCCACCGAAGAGTACGGATCTAGGCTGGTAACCGCAGGATATAGCAAACTCTTTCAATTTGACTTGTCCTCTTCGGAAAGTTCTTGGCCACCTAACTTCCGAGGGTCAAAATCATTATCTTCCAAAGAGGCATCTTCAATTCTTTTTCCCTTGTTAGGCGCTGCGGCTACGTTTTCCTCGGCAACCACATCCGCTATGAGTCTGTCGATTTCCGACATTGTGGTTGCGAATTCGTCAGCTTTGGTTCGACAGTATCTTCAGTATCGACAGGCATCGTTGTTGTTGCCGCCGAAGCTGGGGGCGGCGTCTGCTCAATCGCTTGCATCACATTTATCATCCGGCATTTCTTCTACCCCCCGACCTTCTCCTCCACAGATGGAGTGGTTTCCTTTGATCGCAAAAGGCTAGTCAGATATAACCTTAGAGGACTTAGCAGCAGAGGGTGAAGGAGGACTCATAGTCTTCTCTGGCATATCATGTACCTTCATATCAGTAGAAGATATCCTGACGAGTTTTCGCTTCTTGGGAGCTGAATCCTTTGGCTCCGAAAGGGTCTTTTGTTTCTTCGAAGGTTTTTGGTCCTCCTTGACAGATCGGGTAGCTTGCCTACCTAGAATACTTACAGCCCTTTTTCTTTTGCCCCCTCCGACCCCTTCGTCAAACCTTTCATAGTCAGGATACTCAAAGTTAAGAGCATCCATAACACGGTTCAACCTTCATTTCGGCCAGGAGCCGAAGGCAGCAGTCATCAACTTGTCTTCCTTCTTTGTATAGTTCCATAGAATCTCGTTGTATGTTGTCTCTATCAATTCTAGCCACTCCGTGCATGGCTCTTTAAATGTCTTCTGAAATTTGAAGCGGTAACGGAGCCGGACAAGTTCATACTTTCCCCCCTTCTTCCTTGGCATTCCCCATCTGCTAGAGGTTGGGAAGGTTCTGTTTGCCAAGTATTCTTGCACCAGATCCCTAGTGCTAATATGCCCAGCCACCACCCTAAATTCCACCTTGGCTAGTTGACAGGGTGACCCTAGTTGTATATTGCACAAAGGTCGGGTCATGCTGAAGCTCAGTTTTAGGGGACTCATTACCATGGTCATGAGTTTCTCCATTTTCTTCTCATCACCCTTCATGTAAAACTGTTCACTAGTCCACCCGATTGGCCATTTAGTGTGGTAGCCAATCATCGAGGCCTTGGTGTCCTTCCGGTATGCAAAATTATAGCACCCGAAGTTCTTGTGTACACCATTGGCTCTGGCCTTCGTCTGATAGTGCAGTTCGTGCACTCGACAGAACCCTTCGTCATTGGCACTTTTACCTTGGCTTCAGAGAGCCCATATGTAAATGCTGAGCCTAACAATGGCATTCGGTGTCAGCTGATGGAGATATATTTCAAATCTTTTCAAAACTTCCCCTATCATATCGTACAGGGGAGCCGTAGCCCTTCCCTGAAGAAGCTCTTAAACACAACAACTTCATCTTCTTTTGGCTCCAGAATTACTTCTTCTCCAGCAAAGTGAATAAGTTCATCTTCATTTTCCCCCAAAATAGCCTAGCTTTTTCATCACAACCAAGTCCTCTGCTGTTACGGTCGATTTTCCAAATTCAATGTGACTAGGCTTTGCTGAGCTCAAAATGTTGTTGTCCTCCTCACTTTCGTTGTCACTTCCGCCTTCGGCCATAGCCTGTTCACCTTCGGTAGTAGCACCTTCGGCAGTAGCTTCTTCCGGCACAACCAGACCTGATTGTCTCATCACTTCTGATATCGATGCTGTTTCAGTTACTTCGGCCTCGTCTCCCTCACGGGACACCCTAGTAGTGGATCTTACTCTGGCCATTTTAGTGTTCAGTTTCCTTAAGACCAAGCTGATATCAAGGGTCGAAGAGCTTGTTCGAAAGCGCAATGCAGAAAGCTTCGGCTTCGGTTAAAATTTTTAACAGCACAACAGTGCAATGGAAATGAAAGTTGTGGTAACTACTCACCATCCTATCTGTTTATATAGTGCTGCAGGAGAAGAAGGCGAACCGCCAGAACGTGTACACTGGCTGAACGGTGGACCGGCCAGCGCTCGGAATATTTTAATCGTTTTTCGATAACAAGCTTAGGAAAGGTGTTTTTCGGACCTTCGTCATTCCGAAGCCTTCGTGTTTTTCGCGAACCGAGCTCGTTACAAAAAATGATCTAGCACCGTGAACGGGCTACTGTTGGGGGTCTTCTTCCCCGCCGAAGGTCCTCAAGACAAAAACACCTTCGGTAAAATAATACAGAGGCCCACCGAAGCTATCATCAGCTTCGGTTCAGCTTCTTAAGACGAAGACCTTGCGTAGAAACAACTATGCAGAACACCGAAGCTATCATCAGCTTCGGTTTAGCTCAAGCAGAAGAAGAAAAGACTAGATATACCTTAATAATCTAGGTCGTCTGTAAATAAATGTTAAGGATCATGAATGTAATTTTACCCGGGCTGTGTCTCGTGCCTATAAATAGATGAACAGTAACATCGTACTGTTCACGCTGAATTGTAATCACTCTCTCGCATCTTCACCTTCGAGCAAGCCGAATGTATCAATGTAATATTAATAATGTCAACATTCATACATGTTTTATGAAATGCAAATATGTGTGAATTAATGAAATGCAATTACTGTCTTCATTTATTTACATTCCCATTTACATATTAAATGATGAAGGTAAGTCCTTCTTGACCTTCGTCTGATAAGCATTATTCTCACGTGGAGATAATGCTTCGGAGGACGAAGGTCCATGATAATTAACAATTGTGTTGCCTTGTTCTTGATCTACAACATTTGAGAACAAGTGACCAACAGTAGCCTATGAGTTCTCTTCCTCTAGCTCCACATTTCATGGAAGGGTTGAAATTTGGAAAGAATAGTGGAACTATATCGAGGACCATGAGAGAGTCATTCCAACGTCACCCATTGTGACTAGGACACTCGAAGGGTGACCTGTCTAGACACATGTGTGGTGAGTGCCCTTCAAATCATATGTTGGCTATCATAGTTCTAATGATGAGCATGTTTGGTGTACTCTTCGTATGGATATAAAATGTCACGTGAATGATCCCCGGAGGAAAGTGGTCTATTTTGTGAAGTGGTATAATTTGTCATTGCATGTTCGGCATGTGATTGTGGTTGTTTTCTCATGTACCTTGTTTTTACTGTGGCTAGAGACCTTGTTTATATGGGGTACACCATAATTCATTCCCACTAATATAGACTAGGCCTAGGTTTGGCCTACTAATAATGATGGCTTTGGATTTACATCTTAATTAGCCTTATAATTTGGTTTTGCTTTAATTGACAAGCAATCTTGTAAGATGGATATGTACTTCACTACTAGACAATTGGTCTATTGCCACAGATCATACTACAACAACACAAATTTCATGGCAATAGCTGTGTTATTGTCACACCTTTGAAAATGATCACAATATATTGACTTCATTACCACAAATATTTTGTGTTGCAATAATTATTAGTTTTGTTGAGATAAGTAGGTGTTATGGACACGATTTGCAAAATTGTTGCAATTGTTAATCAATATTGCCATGAGTTTCATGTTAAAAGTCGCATAGAGGGTGGATGCATAGGCGAAATCTAAAAATTACAAAATTTGAACACAAACTTCACCAGCGTGTAAGCGTTAGAACGAGTATGGAATGAATCAGAGCGAGGAAGTAGAGTTCTGCTTGCTTAGAGTTGCTTAATCAATACAGATAACTTTGAGAGCTAACTCAAATCGATCGCAAGCAAGCGAACTAGAGGGATAGGAGAGGAAGAATCAAAACGCAAAGCAAGATTAACACAAAGACATGGGTGATTTGTTTCCTGGGATTCGGTTCCAAAGAACCTACTCTCGGTTGAGGAGTCCACGTAGGACGAGTCTCTTTCAATCCTTTCCCTCTCTCAAACGGTCACTTAGACCGGATGGTGTTTCTTCTTAATCTCAAGAGTCACTTAGACCCCGCAAGGATCACCACACACTTAGATGTATCTTGCTAGCTTTACAAGTAAGAATTAAGAGGGTGAGGAAGAAAGCACGATCAAAACACCAAGCCAAAAGAGCAACAAGAAAATCAGAATGTCACACTCTCTTGAGCCTCTCTAAAGCACTAATCACTAATGATCTTCAAACACAATTATGGCACTTCGAGATGACTTTGATGCTTTGAGTGTGGATGAAGTGAAGTATTACTCTTTGCAATGAATGTGGGAGTTGAAATGCTTGAGTGCCATTGAAGGGCGGTGGTCGGGGTGGTATTTATAGTCCTCAACCACCACCTAGCCATTGCCAAGTTTCTGCCACACGCTGTCGGTCCGCGTGCCTGGCCCAGACAGTCCGCCCCTGCAAGATCAACGGCTGAATCGCAACAGTCAGTTATAATGGCTATATCAACGACTATAATCGCATTAAATATGTCATCAAATGCCAGATAAAGTCTGACGTTGATGGTCCGGTTGTGCCTCCGGACGGTCTACGTGGACGCTATAATTCATTTTACCGAACTCGGCACCTTCAGGTTGAATTGATCTTCAATGGGCGGACGGTTCGCACATGAGTTCGAACGGTCCGCACTTGGTACCGGACAATATTCACTTATCCTTCGAATGATTCGTAGTAAGAATGTGCATTTAGCATAGTTCATGTCCCAAGTCATTGCGGTGTCGTGGACGGTCCACTAGAAGGGGCCAGACGGTCCGAAGCCAAGTGATATTTTCAAAAAGAACTCATGTCCGTGATATGCATTTTGAGGGTTGATCTTCTTGAAGAACTTTCTGAGTTCTTGAATTCATAACTTAACAAATGAATTAGCTTAAAGGGTTGTGATGGTCATCAATTACCAAAACAAGTGTGGAAATGGTTTTAGGCCTATTTCCCTTTCAATCTCCCCATTTTTAGTGATTGATGCCAACACAGACCAAAGTGAATATGAAGTGCATAATTATAACTAGTTTGCATTTCAGACAAGGTTCATAATATACTGAAATGGAAGCACTTCTAAGTACATATGTATGTTTTTTATATTGTTAAAATTTTGGACCACATTTGCACCACTTAGCATGTTTTTTGTAAATCTTTTGATAAAATCTTTTCAAATTCATTTCTATTTGGCCAAAGGTATAAGAGTGGACTTTTCAAAAGCATATCTAAGCTTGAAAGATTCTCCCCCTTTTTCAAGTACTTTTCCTTTGGCCAAATAAAAGCTCCCCCTAAATAAGATTCCCCCCTTTCGCATAAATACTTTTTCTCCTCTTAGCTGTCAAGAGGGTTTTCGCAAATGCAGAAATACCAACTAGGAAGATTAAAAAGTTTTGAAAAACATGGTGGTGGTGCAGTTCTTTTGCTTTGGCCTATTAATTTCTCCCCCTTTGGCATAAAGCGCCAAAAATGAAGAAATCTAGAGGGCTCTAACAAGAAACTGAAAGGGAAATGTGCCCTTGGGCCATTTGTATTTATTTTGGTGATTAAATGCTCAACACATTACTAGGAACTAACACTACTCCTATGAGCATGAGTGCATGTGTTTAGAAAGCAAATTGAAGCAAAAGTATGTTTCTAGCACTTAATCATTTGTTTTAGGTGTTAACATTGTTCATCTAAGTGCTAGGGAACTTCTCAAGTCGAGCCAAAGTGTAGTGAAGAAGTTTGGCTAAGTATAGCCAAACTTGGGCTAGTCTCGGCCTCATCGGACAATCACCCGAACTGCGCTCGGGCGAGTCAGAGAAGCGCTCGAGCGAATCGTGAATGCGCTCGGGCAAATTAGGACCGCGCTCGGGCGAGCCACCGATGCGCTCGGGCGAATCGTGTCTGGCTCAGGCAAGTTGTAGCTGCCTCGGGCGAGTCGTGACTGCCTCAGGCAGGAACTGACTGCCTCGGACAGGCCGTGGCATCGGGAGCGTTGCTGCCTTGGACGCATTGCTGCCTCGGGCCTGTTATGGCCTTGGACGCGTTGCTACATCTGGCATGTTGTGGCCTCAGGTGAGTCATATCCGTTGTGTCATACGATCGAAGGCGCAAAATGGTCGGCTCGGCAAATGAAGGAAACATATCACTTATTGTTCAATCTGGTGCAAGCTGACAGGGAAGGTTGGTTGCTTTCCAAATGAAGATCCAATTGATCCTAGGCTCCTTGGGGCTATAAACTTGTGACAATGAAGTAATCATGCAACACACAAAAACAAACACAAGAGAATACAACATATTCCGAGACTTTGATCACTCCTTGGTTCGTTCGAGAGATATCTTAGCATGTTTTGGTTTGAAGCTCTGTTGGTTTTTATTTATGCACTCTTTTCTTTAATTGTGTGCGTGGTCTTGCTGCATTTGTTTTCTTACTCTTGTTTGTAATTGTGATCATATTGTGTAAGGTGTGTGAGACTACAACTTGTCGAGATTCCTCCCAAACAGGAACATACTATAAGGAAGACAACCGTGGTACTCAAGTTTGATCTCTGGATCACCTGAGAGGGATTGAGTGCAACCCTTGTCCATTGGGATGCCACAAAGTGGAGGTAGGCCTCGGTGGAACCATGGGATAAATCGTCGCGTCTCATTGTCCACTTACTTGCATTGCAATTTTGTTCTTCTGAGCTCTCCACTTTACTTTGATTATTGCTCTAGTTTCAATACACATATTGTGAGAGCAATTAAGTGAAGAGATCCTCCTTCTATTATTGATTGAAACTTGGTTTTAGATTTCACTAACCTCATTTGTAGACCAAGTTTGTTGTTTTTAGTTAAAAGTTTTCGTAGGATCACCTATTCACCCCCCTCTAGGTGCTCTCAATTGGTATCAGAGTTGTTCTCTTCATCAAGGGACTAACCACCCGAAGAGATGGATCCTAAGGGCAAGGGGATTGTGGTCGACGACAAGGAAAAGAAGACCGTCAACAACAATGAGCCAAAGGGACATAAGCCCATTGACTCAGGCTCAAACAATTAGAAGAAGGACGGGAAGAAGAAGAGGCGCATCAAGAAGATAGTCTACTATGACAACGATGCCTCCTCATCTTCACCGAAGGATGACAACGACTCTTCTTCAAAGAAAAATACGGTTAACCAAAATTACTCTTTTGATTATACCCACATTCCTTACAACTCCAATGCTCATTTATTGTCTACTCTTCTTGGCAAGCCCCCGCACTTTGTTGTGGATGATTATTCTTTTTGGAGTCATAAAATGTGTAGCCATCTATTTTCTATTCATCCTAGCATTTGGAAAGTAGTATAAAATGGGATACACTTTGATAGTAATGATAATGCTATATTCATTCATGAACAAATTCATAAGAATGCCCAGGCTACTACTGTTCTTTTAGCATCTCTATGCATGGGGTGAATATAACAAGGTTAGTAGCTTGGACAATGTCAAGGAAATATGGGACACCCTCAAAATCGCTCATGAGGGAAATGACACCACAATGATCACCAAAATGGAGTTGGTGGAAGGCGAGTTGGGGAGGATCGCCATGAAGAGGGGTGAGGAGCCAACTGAAATGTACAACAGGCTCAAGACTCCGGTGAACAAAATATGAAGCTATGGAAGTACAAGATGGACAGATCATGACGTCGTGCGCCTCATATTAAGGTCATTTACTGTTATTGACCATCATATTGTTAATCTTATTCATGAGAACCCCAAGTATACCAAAATGTCGCCCAAAGAAATTCTTGGTAAGTTTGTAAGCGGGTGCATGATGGTAAAAAAAGCAAAGGTACGCCGACGATATTGCCAATGGACCTCTTCCTCAATACGAGCTGCAACCCGTTGCACTCAAAGCAACGGACAACAAGGAGGTGCTCCCAACAAGGTGGCACAAGTTGAAGTGGCTGGCCTTAATGAGGAAGAAATGGCACTTGTAATCAAGCATTTCAAGACTGCGTTGAAGGGACGCAAGGACTACCCCAACAAGAACAAATCAAAGGGGAAGCGTTTATGCTTCGAGTGCGAATAGTATAGTCATTTTATTGCTCAATGTCCCGATAATGAGAATGGCTAGGATCAAGACAATAAAGGGAAGAAGGAGAAAAGGAAGTTCTATAGAAAGAAGAAGGGTGAGGCGCACATCAGCAAGTAATGGGACTCGACTGCTCTTCATTCGACTTCGACGATGAAGGACTTGCTGCCTCTGCCTTCAACAAATCCTCCCTCTTCCCAAACGAGCATCATACTTGCCTCATGGCAAAAGAGAATAAGGTACGTACATGTGATACTCCTAAGTATACTTCTTCTAGTGATGATGATGTAGACTATAGCAATCTTTTTAAGGGCTTGGATAGATCTAAGGAAGATAAAATTAATGAATTAATTTATGCTCTTAATGAAAAGGATAGATTGCTAGAAAAGCAAGAGGATCTGCTTTATGAGGAACATGATAAAGTGGTAGAAGTAGAAAAATCCCTTGCTTTAGAAATAAAGAAGAATGAAATGCTTGCATTTGAATTGTCTTCTTGCCATTCCTCTATTTCTAGACTTAAGAGTTTAAATGCTCATTTAAATGCTAAAATAAAAAAATAAGTATTACTAGATCATCAATGGAGCTTGTTTCAATTTGTGCTAAATGTAAAAATCATGATTTTGATGGTTGTAACAATCATGCCTCTACTATTGCAAAGTTGAATGATGAAATTGTTCAATTAAATGTTCAACTTAAAACTTCCAAAAATGAAGTAGAGAAAATTAAATTTGCTACGGATGCCTTCACCAATGGTAGACATCCCTCCATTAAGGATGGACTTGGTTTCCAAAAGGGAACCAAGAACACTAAAAGCCAAAAGGCCCTCAACTTCACAAAGGAGAAGGGGAAGGCACCTATGGCTAGTAGCTCACATTATTTTCATGAAAAGAAGAACCATGCTTATTTGTATTCTCATGTTAAGAATGTTTCTCATAAAGGTCATAATGCTACTTGTAATGATAGTTTTGCTTTTCCAAAGCATCATGATGGTGTCTTTACTCCTTGCACTATGTTTGCTTCATCTAGTGATTCTAGTAGTAGTAGAACTAGGTGCCATGTATCTCATGTTGTCTCTCGTGCGCCTAAGGATAGGAATGCATCTCATGGACCTTCTATTCTATTCCGTACTTTTGATGCATCCTATGTAATTTATTGCGAGAATGATAGAAGTGTTGCTACAAATGTGGGACCAAAATGCAAGAAAGGTAAGACTTGCATTTGGGTTCCAAAATCTTAGGTAACTAACCTGACAGGGCCCAACACAAATTGGGGACCTAAACCCCAAGCCTAAATTCGTTGTGGGTTTATGCATGCAGGGGCTCAAGCTGGATCATTGATAGTGGATGCACAAACCACATGACGGGAGAGAAGAACATGTTCACCTCCTACATCAAGAATAAGGATTCCCATGACATGATTATCTTTGGAGATGGTAATCAAGGAAAGGTAAAGGGGATAGGTAAAATAGCGATTACTACCGAGCATTCCATTTCTAATGTCTTTCTGGTATAATCGCTTGGATATAATTTGCTTTATGTCAGTCAGTTATGTCACATGGGATATAATTGTTTATTTATAAATGTTGATGTAACTGTCTTTAGAAGAAGTGACGATTCATTAGCCTTTAAAGGTGTATCTGACGATAAGCTTTATTTAGTAGATTTTACTAAAGAAAATGTCGATCTAGATGCATATTTACTTTCTAAGACTAACATGCGCTGGCTTTGGCATCATCGTCTAACACATGTTGGGATGAAGAACATTCATAAGCTTCTAAAGGAAGAACATGTGTTAGGAATAATCGATGTCTGTTTTGAGAAAGGCAGACCTTGTGCAGCATGTCAAGCAGGGAAACAGGTGGGAACAAGTCATCCAAGCAAGAATGTGATGACGACATCAAGACCATTGGAGCTTCTCCATATGGACCTCTTCGGGCCCGTTGCTTATCTTAGCATCGGGGAAGTAAGTATGGTCTTGTTATTGTTGATGACTATTCCCGCTTCACTTGGGTATTCATGTTGCAGGATAATCTGAAACCCAAGAAACTCTCAAGCGCTTTCTTAGACGGGCTCAAAATGAGTTTGAGCTAAAAGTAAAGAAGATAAGAAGCGACAATGGATCTGAGTTTAAAAATCTTCAAGTGGAGGAATATCTTAAGGAGGAAGGCATCAAGCATGAGTTCTCCGCTCCATACACTCCACAACAACATGTTGTTGTGGAGGAGAAGAACATGAAGCTCATTAATATTGCAAGAACGATGCTGGGAGAATACAAGATGCTAGAATAGTTTTGGTCAGAAGGCATAAATACGGCTCGCCATGCCATAAACCAACTCTATCCTCATCATCTCCTCAGAAGACGACATATGAGCTCCTAACCGGTAACAAACCCAATGTTTCTTATTTTCATGTATTTGGAAGCAAATGCTACATCTTAGTCAAGAAATGTAGACATTCAAAGTTTGCTCCCAAAGCCGTTGAAGGGTTTTACTTGGTTATGATTCAAATACAAAGGCATATAGGGTCTTCAACAAATCTTCGGGTTTAGTTGAAATCACTAGTGATGTTGTATTTGATGAGACTAATGGCTCTCCAAGAGAGCATGTTGATCTTGATGAAAACGAGGTTCCAACGGCTGAAATGAGAACTATGGCAATATGCGATGTGTGACCATGGGAACACCAAGTACAAGATCAACCCTCTTCCTCAATGTTGGTGCAATCCCCAACTCAAGATGACGAACATGCATCTCAAGACGATGGCCACCTGAGGGTGTCTCTGGAAAACAACAACCCCCCAAAAGTATCTCAGTTGCCCGAGGGCTTACCTCAAGACGATGGTCGCTCAAGGGCGTCTAAGGTTCCCAAAGGCATGGATCAAGGGGAGCATGAGAACAAGAAGAAAAGGAGGAAGAAGTACCACATGCACCTCCAACCCAAGTTCGCACCAACATTCAAAGGGATCATCCGGTGGATCAAATCCCTGGTGACGTTAGCAAAAGAGTTACTACATGTTCACATATTGCTAATTTTTGTGAGCACTACTTTTTGTTTCTTCTATTGAGCCTTTCAGGGTAGAAGAAGCCTTGCAGGATCTGGACTGAGTGTTGGCCATGCAGGAGGAGCTAAACAACTTCAAGAGAAATGAAGTATTGACTTTGGTGCCATGTTCAAAGCAAAATCTTATGGGAACCAAGTGGGTGTTTCCCAACAAACAAGACGAGTACGGGGTGGCGACAAGAAACAAGGCGAGACTTATGGCCAAGTCACAAGTTTGGATTTTGAGGAGACTTTTGCTCATGTAGTTAGGATTGAGTCTATTCGAATACTATTAGCCTATGCTGCTCACCATTCTTTTAAGATCTATCAAATGAACGTGAAGAGTGCCTTCCTCAATGGGCCAATTGTCGGTGTTTTGGACCCGGGGGACCCTCAACTGACTAGTAAATTTTATGCTGCGTGTCCCTGCCTGGATGGATTGATGCAAGATGAAACACAAGGTTTATCCTGGTTCAGGCCAAGAAGGCCCTACTTCCAGCAGAGGGGGGATGAGGCTTATATTATCTTGCACCGGGGTGCTTGTAGTAGGGGATACAAGCTTTGCGAGAGAGGGAACGGATCCCAGGTCTCTTGAGAGGTCTAGTGTTGTGAAGAGGAGGTTTGCCCTGAAGTGTTTTTGTTGATGTTGGGTGAGCCGTCTAGGTGAGCCTCCAAAGCCTGCCCTGGGAAGGCCCTGGGCATCTCCTTTTATAGGTACAAGGAGGTGACCCAGCTGTACATATGGGGGTGTAGCTATGCGCTAATGTGGATGGTGGAGAAGTGCTTGAGCCCTATAGAAGCGTGGCCGGCGGTGCGGCCCCAGGTCCTGACCCCTGTAGCGGTGCGGCCGGCTCCGCTGAGTTGAAGCCGAGCTCTGTAGCGCCGTGGCTGGCGGTATGGCCTGGTCGTCGAGGTGGCCTTGAAGTTTGTGTCCTGTTACTGGAGTAATTTGATGTGACACAGGTCGTGTACCTTCATAGCCTGAGGTGGCTAGCTAGGGGAAGGGTAGTGTTGTATTCCCTGTTCGCGTAGTCGGTCCGAGGCCGTCTCGGGCGAGGCGGTGATTTCTCCTGAAGCCGAGGCCTAGGTCGGGCGAGGCGAAGATCTCCTCCCGAGGCCGAGGCTGAGGCCAAGGCCTAGGTCGGGCGAGGCGAAGACCTCCACCCGAGGCCGAGGCCGAGGCCTGGGTCGGGCGTGGCGATGATTCCTTCCGAGGCCGAGGCTGGGGTCGGGCGAGGCGGAACTCCCTGCTGCGCCCGAGGCTGAACTCAGGAGAGGCGGTAACTTACTATTGTTAGTGTTGGAACTTGCTGTCTGGTGCAAGTTGATCCAACGGGGGAGTGTAGCAACGCAAACAGGGTTTTTGCACGAGATGGCAATAGCTCTGTTAATCTAGCCTCTCAAGGGCACTGTGCGGGGGTATTTATAGGTATCTGAGTGCCCAACGTCCAGTGTTAAGGACGCATGTGCCCTCAGGCACCTAGGTTATCCCCGGAATATTCCCATAAAGCGGGGTTACAGACTGTAATTACAGGGAGGCCTTTACAAATTAGGCCCGTAATGCGCAGCGGCCACGCAGGGCCTGTTACAATGGGCCGGATCACACGTGGGCCTCCATGCTGGACGGGGTCACAAGATGAGACGACCTCATCACAGGTCTTCGTCCGGTGACGTATGGGACGAAGGGTGAGTCTGCCCGTTGTCTTGTCTCCGTTGGTGCAGCGAGGACGACGAAGGCATCGAGCGAAGGGTGGCGTCTTCGCCTTCGCCCCAACATTTGCCCTCTGAGGGACCAGTTCGACTAAGTCATCTGGTGCCGAAGACGTCGCTAGATGGCGGAGACGCTGCCCTCGCTCGAAGTGGTTCCGCGGGGTTTTTTGACATGACCGTTGATTGACGCCGTACTGTTGGATTGCGGGTTTCCCGAAGCGTGGCGCCCTGTGTATAAAAGGGGGCGGGGGGCGGCGCGTTTTGAACTTTATCTTTTCGCGCTCCGCGAAAACCCTAACTGCCTTCTCAAACCGCTCGCTGCTCGTCTGCCCTCCTTGCTCTTGCTCGTCGGAGATCTGGCCCGTGTGAAGCAGACCGCCCGCCGCCGCCGACGGTACGTAGCGATGCCGTCCTCTTCCTCTTCTACTGCCGCTACGCCGCCGGCCGACGCGCCGTCTGAGGAGACGCTGAGCAATGTGGCGGCAGAGGAGTTGCGCGCCGGCGACACGGTGGATTTCGGCGCATCGCGGATGTCCTCGGTTCGCGTGCAAGACATGCAGTAGCTTGGTTATTTTGGCGGCGGAGTGGCACGTGTCCCGGGGGCGGAGGAGGTCCCCGAGCCAGAAGGCGAGTTGGTTGTCTTCGAGGCATTCTTCGCCGCTGGTCTTCGTCTGCCGGCGCATCGATTCGTGGGAGAAGTCCTGCGCAGATTCAACGTCCAGGTCCACCAGCTGACGCCGAATGTCGTGGTGGCCCTGTCGAAATATGTCTGGGCAACGACTTCGTACGGCGGGCAACCATCGGTCGAAGTCTTCGTGAAGTATTATTGTCTGCATTGGCAGAAAAGGATGATTGGAAATAAGATTGCTCAATTTGAGTCCTGTACATTTACGCCGAAGACCGGCAAGACTTCGATGGAGGTCGTTGAATTGGTTCCTTGCGCTCGCAACAAATGGGGCAACTGGTGGGAGTTTTGGTTCTACGTTGCCGAGGGCACAGTTGAAGACCATCCGGGCTCCCCGTGGCCGAGATGTGCTCTCATTATTATCAGCGTACCCGCAGTTTGAAGTGGCGGAGGAGGATGCAGACGAAGAGGCTCTACGGTGCGCGGCTGGCATGAGTAGCGGGCGCGACCTGGTAGAGGAGTTTGTCGCGTATGGGGTGTGGCCCTTGGCGCGTGGCTGGGCGCTGGGCGAAGTATGCCCTCGCCAGATGCCCTCCCGTGGCGGGATGCAAGTGCGGAGTCCCGCCTTCGCATTGGATTTGCATGGTCGCGATCCCACCGCTTTCATGCGTGAGGTGGAGGATGGGGCGGTGCGGATTGTTGGTCGCTATGTGCCAAAGACGGAGGCCTAGCGTAGTTGGGATATACGCGGATCCAACGATCGCTTGAATAGGGTCTTTGAATTGAACCGTTTGCCATTTGGCGGTTATCCCAGGCAAGACATTGTCGACCGCCGTGGGAAAAAGCCGGCGGCGGAGACTGAAGATGACTCCGCGCCGGCGGCCGCCCCATCCTCCAAGAAGAGGAAGCTAGGTACTGCGAAGGGAAGACTTGGGGTTTCTGATAGTTTTGCTATGGAGTTGATGGGGACCTGCGCGGCACCCGGGGGAAGGATGTCTTCGCCCGAGCTCCGGGAGTCTTCGGCGCGAATGCTGAAGGTTACCGGGGGTTGGTGGCCTAAGAATGTTTCTATCCCCCGGGCGGCCGGCGAAGACTTTTTTACATCTCGCATGGTTCGTGATATGAGGGTGTTTCCTTATGGACAGAATATTGCTGCTGTTGTGTCGGCAGTGATGGACAAGGATAGTCAGGAGGCTGCGCAGAAGCGTCGGGCGGTCATCAGGCTGCTCGAGGCTAGGCCGAAAAGGGCGCGGGGGACTGCGAAGTCTGCCGCCCCCGGCGGTGGCCAGTCGACGCTGGCGGCGAAGTCGGCCGCCCCTAGGTCCAGCAAGATGCCGGAGGCCGAGAAGGCAGCCGGAACCGGCGGAACCAAGTCCGCCTCGGCCGGAGCCACGAAGACCCGAGAATTGCCTTCGCCGGGGAAGCGCGTTGCCGACTTCGCCACCGATATTAGCGTGGACAATTACCTCGTTGGTAAGTCGTTAGCCCGAGTTTTTTTTAACTGTTGATACGTTGCAGGATCGGGCGAGGGGCAACTTGTTGTTGTTCCGCCCGCGGTGGCGCCCGTGGTATCTGCCGCGGTGCCTGGGGCGAAGGGTAGCGCTCTCAGCGCTGGCAGTGAGATTTCGGCGCTCGCTGCTGTCAAGGACGAGGCGGGCGCTGTGTCGCGCCGGCTGAAGGAGGCGTCACAGCGGCTAAGCCAGGTAAGTTGAGCTAGACTTCGGCTTTTACCGGTTTCGTTGGGATTGTGGTCTTATGTGTGTCTTTTAGGCGGCTGACTTCGCTGACCGCGTGGCGTCGGGGGCCCTTACGGCAGTTGTGTCTGCCGAAGTCGAGAGACTTCGGGCGCAGCATGCTGAGGCCGTCCGGGAAAAGTCGGCCGCCGATAGCAAGTGCCGCAAACTGGCGGAGAAGGTGGCCGCGCTGGAGGGCGAGAGGACTGAGCTCCGGCGCCAGCTGGCGGAGGAGAGGAGGGAAGCTAATCAGGCCCTCGCCAAGGCGCAGTCTGCGCAGGCGGAGGCCAATTACGCGCGGGTGGAGGGTAGCCTCGCCCGCCAACGCGCCGAGGAATGGGAGGAGCGGCTCAACGCTCTGCAGGCCCGCATGGAGAGGGCTGAGGCTTCTACGCGCTCGGAAGTTGAGCGGACGCGCAAGTAGCTTATGGACTCATACCATGAGCTGGGCGCGCGGACCGCTGACTTCGAAGTGCCCGACCGAGAGTCAGGCCTTCGTTGCCTCGAGTGGCTGCAAGAGGAGTTGTTGGCGCTCCCGACCATTGTGGAGGGATTTATGTCCTATGCCTCCCTGGTCACCTGCGAAGGGGCGATGAACGCGCTGTCCCGCGAAGGGTGCTGTCACTATGAGGTCTTCGACCGATCTGATGAGGATTTCGAGCGCGAGATTTACAAGGTTGAGGACCCTGTGGTGAAGGAATCCACCGGAGCCCTCTTTGACCGGATGTGGGGCCCCCACGGTCGGGAGGTGGTCAGGGAGCGGTCCGACACGGCGAGGGGTCAGGTAATGTTTGACTTTTGTTTAGTGTTGTTGAATGTGGGTTATATGTGGGCTTGCTGATTCTGTGTGCTGTGTTTCAGGTGGCACGTGACGAGAAGGTGGAGGACTTCGGGGCTTTGAACAGCGCGCGGCCTGAGGCGGAGTCGAACCCGGTGGCGGCTGGCACCGAGGTCGCCCCGGCGCCGCCCCCAGAAACCGTCGAAGGCTCCCTCGATGCCCCCGCGGCCACTGCGGCCGGTGGAGGCTCGTCGCCAACCGCTGTGCCGAGGGCTGAGGGTCCCCCGAAGACGGCGACGGAGCTGGCAGCGGAGGATCCCACGGCGGCTGGGTCTTCGTAGGTGGCTTAGTGGGTGTGGGTAGTTAGGGAATTTTGTATATGTTGCTGAACTTTGGTTGCTGCGCAGGTTCAAGATTTTGGGCTTGCGCACGCAACCGCTACTGCTAATTTTTTGGCGGCTTCGACCGTGGATGCTGGGAATGAATCGGATGAGTCTGCGTCTAAGTTTTCTGATTTTGGTGACTCTGGGAGTTCGGTTGAGTGGACGGAAGAGTCGTCGGATGAGGACTTGGATTACTTTGCGGCCTTGGATGTGGCAGCGGCGGAGGCTTCGCCGCGTGCTGCGGATGCTGAAGTTGTGCCTGGTTCGAGTGCTGGGCGTAGGCGGCGAAGGGCGGTTGCGAAGCGTAGAGTGAGTGAGGCGAACGGCGGTCAGCTTCGTGTGGGCAGGGCTGGCAAGCAGGAACTGTTGTCCTCGCCGGCCGTTGCGAGTGTAGGTGAGGGGGAGCTGCGAAGTCTTTTTGAGGGTGAGGAGCTGAGGATAATGCTATTTAACTATAGGGAGATGGGAATCATTCCGAAGGTTGAACCGATGTAAGGTGTGATGCCCTCGCTGTACATATGTAATGGCTTGTATGATGAGGTTGTGCGCCTTTGCACGTTCGGCTATGCTCATAAAGGCGTTGCGCACTTGGTCTGGTGTATGTGTTATGTCGGTCCGGCGCGCATGTAGTCAGTCTTTGCGCGGACAGTTTGGTGTAGTCTTTTGAGGAAGACTTCGATTTTTCACACTTGTTGTGCTTGGTCCGGCTGCACCCTTAGGCGACTTTTGCACGGATAGTCTTTTTGAGGAAGACTTCGATTTTTCGCACTTGTTGTGCTAGTCCGGCTGCACCCTTAGGCGACTTTTGCACGGATAATCTTTTTGAGGAAGACCTCGATTTTTTGCACTTGTTGTGCTAGTCCGGCTGCACCCTTAGGCGACTTTTGCATGGATAGTCTTTTTGAGGAAGACCTCGATTTTTCGCACTTGTTGTGCTAGTCCGGCTGCACCCTTAGGCGACTTTTGCACGGATAGTCTTTTGAGGAAGACCTCGATTTTTCGCACTTGTTGTGCTAGTCCGGCTGCACCCTTAGGCGACTTTTGCGCGGAGTGTCACATGCGAGGGTAGCTAGCGCTGGACCTCGCGGTGACTTTGTATTGGTCGAATGTCGAAGACCGTCGGCGCGGTCTTTTTTCGACGTAGCTTTTTGCGGGGGATTTTTCACTTGTATATTACATGACTCCGCCTCGTTAAAAACCTCACCCCCGGGAGGAAAAGAGTGCGGTCCAGAATAAAATTGTTTTTTGCGAATTACAAGGGCGAGCTGGCCCTGATGAGTCAAACAAAAAAATTGCGGAGATTATCAATGTTCCAGGAATGCTCCAAGTCTTCGCCGTTTGGCGTTGCGAGCCTGTATGCGCTGGGGGATGCCTTTGTCTTGACGATGAAAGGGCCCTCCCACTTGGGCTCTAGCTTGCCCCTGGACTCCGTCCGGGCTGTTCGGACGAGTACAAGGTCCCCTTCGCTGAATTCCCTTGGGATGACTGCGTGGTCACGCCATGCTTTTGTTTGGGCTTGGTATTTATTTAGAGCCTGTAGGGCGAAGACGCGGTCTCCATCGATGAGATCCTTCGAAGTGGGTTCGTCCACGTCGGGGACAGATGACGAGACTGTCCGTGGGGACCCATGTTTTATTTCTTGCGGGGTCATGGCCTCTGATCCATATAGAAGGCGGAAAGGGGTGAACCCAGTCGCCCTACACTCAGTCGTGTTCAGCGCCCAGACCGCTTCAGGTAACAAATCGGCCCACTTGCCCTTTTTCGTTGAGGAGCATCTTCTTGACAGCTGTGAAAATTTTGCCATTTGCGCGTTCCACAACTCAGTTGGATTGCGGGTGGTATACCGAGGCAAAGGCAAGCTTGGTGCCGATGGAGAAGCAGAAATCCTTGAAGTCTTGGCTATCAAACTGCTTGCCATTGTCAACTGTGAGTTCGGACGGTACTCCGAAGCGGCAAACAATGTTTTGCCAAAAGAATTTCTGTGCAGTCTTTGATGTTATTGTGGATACAGCCCTCGCCTCGATCCATTTGGTAAAATACTCGACAGTGACGAAGGTGAACTTGAGGTTCCCCTGAGCCGTGGGCAGGGGCCCGACAATGTCTAGGCCCCAGCGCTGGAGAGGCCATGTGTGGGCGATTAGTTTCGTGAATTGCGAAGGGTTGCCTGATCGAGGAGAAAATTTCTGGCAGGCTTCGCAGGACCTTGTGACCCGATTTGCGGCGCAGATCATTGCGGGCCAGTAGAAACCTTGACGGATCACCTTTGCGGCTAGGGCCCTTGGCCCTACGTGAGAGTCGCAACTACCGTTGTGGACTTCGCGCAGGATTTGGACGCCTTCGGTCTCGGTGACACATTTAAGCATTGGTTGACTGACCCCCTTCTTGTAAAGTTGGCCTTCAATCAGCGCGAAGTCCCGGCTTCGATGCTTGAGGCGCTTGGCCTCGTTGATGTCGGTTGGATGGTAGTACCCCTGTAGAAACAGGGTTATTGGTGCCCGCCAGTCTTTGGTCATAATAAGGTTGACTATGCGGTGGCCCTCGCTGTCATTGGTTATTTGGAGCCCTTCGGGGCTGCGGACGACTAGTGTGCCAATAACATGGTAGAACACGTCGGAGGGCAGGGACTCGCCTCTGGCGGCAGCCTTGGCTAATGCGTCGGCCTCCTCGTTCTTGGCCCGGTCCACATGCTGCAAGGTGAAACCCTTGAACTGTCTCTCAAGACTACGGATAGCCGCGAGGTATTGCATAAGCGCGGGGTCCTTTGCTGCATAGTCTTTCTCGACTTGGTCGGCGACTACCTTGGAGTCTGTTCTGGTAATGCAGGTGGTGACACCAAGGGCCCTTAGCTTGTGAAGGCCGAGGATGACCGCTTTGTATTCTGCTATGTTGTTAGTGCATCTGTCAGATTCCAGAGCAAAGCTGAGGCATGCCGCGTATCTGTGCTTGACCCCGGTGGGTGAGGTAATGACTGCAGCAGCGCCTGCCCCCGCGTGGCACCATGCGCCGTCGCAATGGATTGTCCAAACCTTCTCTGCTGACGGGTCCGGCTGTGTTATTGGCCCAGTCCAGTCGACAATGAAGTCTGCCAGAACTTGTGACTTGATGGCTGTCCTGGGCTCAAATGTGATGTGGTAGCCGGAGAGTTCGGCCGCCCATTTGGCGATCCGTACCGATGCCTCCGGGTTCCTGAAAAATTCACCGAGTCCCCTATCTGATGTGACTCGGACCTTGAATGCTTCAAAATAGTGGCGCAATTTGCGCGAAGACATAACAACTGCATAGGCAATCTTTTCCAGTTCCGTCATATTGCATTTTGATGGTGTGAGCACTTCGGAGACGTAATAAACTGGACGCTGCCTGATCACGCCCTCTACTGTCTGCTCCTAAACCAGTGCCGTGCTGACCGCATGTGGCGAAGCCGCAACATAAAGCAACAGGTGTAGCGAAGAGTCGGGGCTTGTAAGAACTGCCAATTCTGATAGGTACTGTTTCAATGAGGCGAAGGCCGCCGCCTGCTCTGGTCCCCAAGCGAAGTCTTTTGCGCCGCGGAGAGTTTTGAGGAAGGGGAGACTTCGCTCTGCGGATTTAGAGATGAATCTGTTGAGGGCGGCCAATCTACCTGTCAGGCGCTGGACGTCTCTGGCTGACTGCGGGGGCGTCATGTTGATGATGGCCTGAATTTTGGTTGGGTTGGCCTCGATTCCGCGGTGTGACACCAGGTAGCCCAATATTTTCCCCTGGCGAACGCCGAAGACGCACTTTTCGGGGTTTAGGCGAAGTCGTGCGTCCCGCATGTTCGCAAACGTTTCTGTGAGGTCAGCAAGATGGTCCTCCTTGCTCCTGCTGGCGACGACGATATCGTCCACATACGTGAATATATTTCTGCCGATTTGCCCCTCCTGCACCGTTTTGGTAAGCCGGGAGAAAGTGGACCCGACGTTCTTGAGTCCCTCCGGCATTCTGATGAAGCAATACGTGTCGAAGGGTGTTATGAAGCTGGTGCTGGCCTTGTCCTCCTCCTTCATGTATATTTGATGGTAATCAGAGAAGCAGTCGAGGAGTGACATGACTTCGCACCCGGCCGCGCTATCGACTATTTTGTTGATCCGAGGCAGCGGGAAGTTGTCCTTTGGGCAGGCCTTATTGAGACTGGTGAAGTCGATACACATCCGCCATTTGCCGCTCTTTTTCTGCACCATCACAACGTTGGCGAGCCACGTGGGGTAGGCCACTGGCTCGATAAATTTGGCCTCCAGGAGGCGATGTACCTCGGCCTTGGCGGCTTCTGTCTTCTCATCAGATATTTTGCGGAGCCGCTGTTTTTTCGGTCTCACCGAAGGGTCGATTCCCAGGCTGTGCTCAATGATGGATCGGCTGACCCCGACCAGGTCGAGGGCGGACCAGGCGAAGGCGTCTTTGTTCTTGGACAAATAGCGGAGGAGTTTCTCCTCGTCATGCGAAGTGAGGTCTTCGCTGATGGTGACCGTCTGCTTGGGCGTGGCCTGGTCGAGGGGAACCGTCTTGGTCCCGTCGTTGCTCTGTAGCTGTGCTTTGTCGTGTTCTTTGTCAGTTGGGCTGGCGGACGCGGGGACCTCGCGCTAGGCCGTGAGGCAGTGCACGTTTCTTTGTCCGGGGACGAAGTCCCGCTCTATGTTTCGCGCAGCCTGCTGGTTGCCGTAGACCGTGATGGCGCCTAGCGGACCTGGTATCTTCATGCACAGATAAAGTCCATGAATGGCTGCCTCAAACTTATTGATGGAGCCCCGGCCCATAATGGCGTTGTACGGGTACACCATATCGACGATATCGAAGGTCACTTGCTCACTTCGGGCATTGGGTGCTACACCGAAGGAGAGAGGCAACTCTATTTTGCCGACAGGAAATGTGCCCTTGCCGCCGAAACCATACAACGGGTTGTCCGAAGGCTTGAGCAGGCTGTGGCTTATGCCCATGCGGTCGAAGGCATGGAGGTAAATGATGTCTACTTGACTGCCATTGTCGACTAGGACTTTATGCAGGACCCAGCCTGCCACGCTGCAGTTGATAACCATGGCGTCGATGTGGGGGGCGCTGCGCAGATCGACGTCTCGGGCGTCGAAGGTTAGCGGCACATGGGACCACTTCGTCTGCACGACCGGACCGATGATGGCGACGTGGTTGATGCTGCGGTAGTGGTCCCGCTTCTGCTGCTTCGTGTCGAAGTCGGCGCTGGACCCCCAGTGATCATATGAATGACTCCGCGATACGGCTGATCGGCGAAGTCTTCTTGCTTTGGGGCATGGGGGTGGTGGATGTTTTGTTGTTGCTGGTGTGGAGGTGGGGGTGGGGGAGGTACGATTTGTACTTCCTGGTGGTGTTGGTATGCGTGGTGCGGTGGATGCGGAGCGGGGGCGTGGATGTATGGTGGAGGGGGTTGCTGATATGTGTGCGCGACAACTCTAGGGTTGTCGGCTGGTTGCGCCCGTGCCATCCTGTCTCTGGTGGCCTTCGTCTCTGGGCAGTCTCTGGTTTGGTGGGCGCAGTCTTCGCCATGAAACAGGCAGTAAAATCGGCGCGACGGCTGCGCACGTCCCCGGCCCCGACCGCGAGTTCCGTTTCCGCGACCCTGGGGGGATATTCCTGGCGGCGAGGGGCCTCACTAGCGGGGGGCTGGTTGGCGATGTTGTGCACCTACTGCTGATTGCGGCCGTCCCGACCGGAGTCTGGCTGCGGAGTCCTCGTCCACGTGCGGCTGGACTGTGGAGCGTCTTTGGGTTTCCTCTCAGACTCGACTTTGCGCTGGTGGAGCTCTTCGGATTTGGCGTATTTTTCAAATAGCTGATACAACTCCTGGAGGTTCTTAGGCGGATCCCTGATGCAGTGGATGTAAAGGACGCCGGCCTGAAGGCCACTGATGGTGTAGTGGATGGCGATCTGGTCGTCGACCGAGGGCAGCTGTGACTTGAGCGTCAGAAACTTGCGGTAGTACTCCCGCAGAGTCTCTTTTTCCAGCTGCTTGCAGAGTGAGAGTTCAGCCAAGGCGTCGATGTCTGGGCGGTACCCTTGGAAGTTGAGCAGGAATTTGTCCCGGAGGCTTCTCCAAGAGTCAATGGACAACGGGGGCAGCCTTGTGAACCAGGTGAGAGCTGGGCCTTCGAGGGCGATGATGAAAGACTTGACCATCGTGGCGTCGTTCCCTCCGGAAGATGCAACGGCGACCTGATAACTCATGATGTACTGTGCTGGGTCAGTGCTGCCGTTGTACTTGGGATAGGTCCCTGCCCGGAAGTTGGCAGGCCAGGGTGTCACTTGCAGGTGTGGCGCTAGGGGACTTCGCTCGTCGAGGTAGTTGACACCTTGGAATGTCGCGGCGTGTGGGATGGCGTGGTCGCGCTGGGGGAAGTGCAGGTCTTCGACTTGT